>NC_136063.1:140142212-141391276 GCF_964261635.1 Lissotriton helveticus | reverse complement strand
GGATGCAAGCCCAACTCTTAATGATAACTATGTCCCCACATTTAGAGGTAGAGATCATTCCTCAACTATAGACTACATTTTTATGTCACCCGAACTTATTGACAGTCTTACGATGGCCAAGGTTATTGAGACTGCATTCGGGGATCATAATGCACTGGTTGCGAATATAAGACTAGGGGCCCCGCCAGTATTTAAAACCACTATGGGGGCCAGATATATAACCCCCGTTAAAAATAATTTAAGATTGAAATGGAGGAAGTTGGATAGTGGTAGTATAACTAACCAACTCACTACCAAACATCAAAATTTAATAGATTCATGTACAACTGCCGATGGGAATCACCAAAGGGTGATCTCAGATTTTATTAATCTGTGCTTAGTTATAAAAACAATTTTAACTGTCCCTAATCGTAAAATTAATACGGACCCTAAGTGGTTCGATAACAACTGCTCTGCTGCAAATAGGGCCCTACGTAATGCACTGAATGCTAAACCTAGATGTCAAATTAAGGTCAGGGAGGCAAAAAAGAGTTATAAAGCTGAAATAGGGAAACGTAAGGCAATTATTTTGTCAGAACGCTGGGAGGAGTTATCAGACTCAGCCTCTGGGAGGAAAAAGGCACAATTTTCTGGGCCGCTGTAAAAAACCTGCGCAATATGGGTTCACAAATGTCAGCAATAAGCTGTACCATTTCCAGCCATCAATGGGAAAACCATTTCTCTAAAGTGTATGCAATACCACCAAATGTTAATAATAACTTTGTATTAGGTGATTTGCGCCCCTTAGAGATTAGCCTGGGAGAGGTTATCGCCGGTATTAAACAAAGCCTCGGCAATAAAGCCCCAGGGCCGGACGGCCTCCCAATTGACATTATCAAATGAAAACCAGAACTTTGGGCACCCATTCTGACAATCGTATTTAACAGCCTACCTTTAGTGCCTATACCCGACACATGGTCTACAAGCATAATAGTGCCTATTTATAAAAAAGGAGAGAGAACAGACCTAACGAACTACAGACCCATCTCCCTCCTAGATAATACTCTCAAAATTTTGGGAAGAGTATTATACAATAGAATTAATGAGTGGGCAGATGAAACAGGGATCTTAGACTCCTGCCAAATGGGGTTTAGGAGTGGGGTTGGAACAACAGAGCAGTGTTTAAATTTAAATCTAGTAATTGGTAAATATACTATTGCTCGGTCTGTACCAATCTATCTATCTTTTATGGATTTATCGTCGGCATTTGACCTAGTAAATAGGTCCAAATTGTGGGCGATTTTTTTAGAATATGGTCTGGATGAATCACTTGTTTATTTTCTTGCGTATTTGCACACTGACACAAGGGCACAAGTAAGGATCGGGATGGGGGGGGAAATGTCAGAACCCATAAAAGTAGAAAGAGGAGTCAGGCAGGGGTGCGTTTTAGCACCCCTGTTATTCATTATTTATATAAATGGACTAAACAAATCCCTAAAATCGATAACCCCAGATGTCCCGAAAATAAGGGGGAGACTGTTACCGACTCTGCTTTATGCAGATGATGCGGTGCTCATGGGTCTAACCCCGAACGCCCTGCGCAGCCTGGCAAAAGACTTTGTGCAATATATGGAAAAACTTGATCTTAAAGTAAATTAAAAAAAATCTTTTATTATGTCCTGTGGCCCGGGTAAGAGACAATTAAGTGCTATCTCAGTGGGTGTTGATAAACTTCATTCTACCAACACCTTTCCCTACTTAGGAATGGTTTTTGCTGCGAGTGGCTCGTGGAGTGGACATTTAGCCCACGCCACAAGCAAGTTCTCAAAATCCATTAACTCTATCCTTAGTCTCCCACGGCCTAGGAAAGTAGACGCTACAAAAGCCATTTTAAATTTTTTTAAATCACAATGCGTACCAGTAGCTACTTATGGGGCAGAGATCTGGGGCATGGGAAAAATACTGAGAATCCAGACAGAGGAAAACCGCTTCTGTAGAAAAATCCTCGGAGCACCCATTTCCTCCTCGGAATACATTTGCCACTGCGAACTGAATTTGTATTACATATCAGATTTTATTGCCTCCAGACCGGCAATGTTCTGGCTTGCTATCTGGAAAAATGATATGGCTGGCCTTGTAGTGTAGTTCCTATCATCCCAATAGGCTCTGCGCATTGGAATAATACCTTCAATAGTATAGGCCTAGACCAGACGTTAACTAGGTCTACTACTGTCGATATTAGACTTAAAGTTTTGGGTTTGCCAGCTTAGCTCAGAGTTCACTAGAAACTTTCTCGAATGTTCAGGAAAGAATTAACTCCCCTGATTAGACAAGAAGGGATTTAGTTTCTGACAACCATAGAACATGACAACTTTGCTCTCCCCTAATCAAGAGTGTATCTCGAGAGTCGTGTGAACAAAAGGCAATTTATTTTACTCAGTCAGTACGTGCATTCTTAGTCTCATCAGATTGTAGAGAAAAGGAAGAGACGGGCGTGTTCAATAAAAGATGTTATTTATTGATCAGTCTCTTTTCTCGTACAAGAGAAATGGATCGATATTATTGCAATACTTATAGTTAAGTAAAGTGCATACATTAAAAGCAGAAGTATAAAATAATACTGTAAAAACATTGATATGGTTTCTAAGCCATATGAAGGTTTAAAATGATTAAAATATATTACATACACATATACATTTGACTAAACGTACTCAACTGGTGTTTCTAAATACGCCTACCCCGTGTACCTGACCTAAGTCTAATGCGTGGGCGGGAATAGAAAGTTACAGTTTAAGTTAAGTTTGTTTTTGCCAAGTGACTGACTAAAGAATTCTCTGCGAGGGGTTATTCAGTTCTGTACCTGGAAGTTAGGATGAATGAGGGATGGTATCTCTCTCTCTGCTCTCGATATTCCAGGCTGCCTGCGAGGGCTACCCGGAAGCGCCGGTGCTGGGTTTCTCGGCAGGAGAAAGCAGCGCGTCTCGTTCTCAGCGCGTCAGGAAGGCGGGGCTGCGCCAGCGGGGTCTGCTCTGCTCTGGGCTTCGGCAAGTATGGCTGCTCCGTCTCGTCACCACCGCGTGTGTTTGCATAGGGCAATATCGGTAATATTTATACCTTTAAGGTGCCGAGATTGACGTAAGGATGGACATAGATACGTCAATAAGGATGTCATACGACTTGGTCGTTAGCTGAAGTTCTTTTGCTGAAGTTCTCGGTGAAATCAAAACAATGGCCGCAGGGTTTTTCCCAGGTTGTCATAGGTTTGATTTGTTATGAGAACTCCGTATGCCTTATCAGGGGCTGGAGGAATATCGCTTGTCTAATTAGATCGCAAGCGTTATGACCTAATCAGATAACACGTTCCTGTGCCGTAGTGTGGCTTCGTCAGATAACGGTATCTGCATCATGGGGGTTTGCTGCCTCATGGGCTGACTGCTAGTTAACTTGTTGGTTTGTTAACCAGAATAGGGTCAGGAATAGGGGGATCGATTCAGGACCTATAGGAATACATCACACCCACTCCACGCTAACTATGGACATATTTACTAATCTAGGCATAGTAAAACATAGTACAACATACTATAGGTATACCTTACCACCCCAAAATACATAAATGCATTTTGAAATTATCAAATATACGGAAAAAAGCAGTCACATGTATTGTATGCACTCAAGCTGTAGAATAATGCTAAAGTAATTACGCATTTGTATACATTATTGCTATTTGGTATATGAAAATTTACACATGAAATGGCTCTTAATACAGAAAAAAGGTTCGAGACCATTCCATCACAGAATAAAATATCTATGAACATACCAGCGGGCAGCTAACATCTATAAGCTATCTAAAAATAGAAATCTTAGTTCTCTAAGAATAGTTCTTACTTTAAGCAGAAGATAAGTGTCCCGAAAAAATATGTAAAAATATTTTGGGGCTGCTGAAAAATTGCTGTCCGTGAACTGGAGCGAAATTTGTTCATGTGACTCTATTATTAAAGTTGAAGGCCAAATTCAGGGAACGCCGTGTACGAGCTTGCTCAAAAGTCTCTATTTCTGCTCTGGTGAGAACATCATATCATTTAGGCTTTCGAAAAAGCTGTCAACAGCTTCCTGGGAAAGTTCCACTAACTCGGAAAAAGGTGTAACCATGCATTCGGTCGCATGATTGTCTCCATTGACGTTCTGATTTGGATTGCTGACAGAAGGTCGTACCTGATCGATGCTGCTTTCATCTTGAACTTCACTACCCCTTATTAGTAGTGGTGAAGCTTCCACGAATGCCGTCATCAGGATTGGTAGCCGTTGAGGGTAGCACAAAGCATGAGCCTTTGTCGGACTCAACAATGTTTCTGCATCCATTGGCGCATCCGATTGTAGCGTCAGACAGGTGTCTAACACGCATTCTTCTCCGCATAGCAGGCACCTTAATACAGGTAAAACACATCTTTGCCACATTGGTCGAAATGATAGAAACCAAGTCATGTTCAGGTCTCTAAGCCGGGATAGTCCCAGGATTTTTGTTATCCGGTCCCGGTAACCAATGGCTAGGATTGTTTCTTCCCTTGTCGCAGGTGTTTTGTCTGTGACATGGTTTGCCATAACGAAAAATAAGGACTAGGAATAGGATTCCTGCAATCAGTCCTAAAATGAGGGGAAGTCCGCCAAAAATCGAATGGACGAAATCTGGAAAAATACCCAGTATGGCTTTGAATGGTGTTAATGCCATCGAAAATACTGTCTTAAATACCTTTGAGACCCCAGTGGTATCAGAAATATTTAAGATTTCATTCAGGATTTCTGCGAAATGTATGGGGGAATTAGTTGATAACAATGAATGTATCTCTGCAGTCGTCCTTGCGACTTGAAGATCATACGTTTCTTTTGATGACGTGAGTCTGGTAGGCGTCTGAAGAAGCACTGTTTTCATTCTGCTTAAAGTATCTATTCGAATAGAAGTAATTTTCAAGTCGGGCCATGCCCTTGCCTCCCTGTCTGGAAAGGAGCTGGGGAACAATGAGTGTCCACAGCACTTGACCTTCGCAGTCGTAGTTACGAGATAAGGAGTCCCGGGCATAAGACTACAGCATCTGCGGTCTACAATTAGAATGTAACTCCCATTATAGAGTCTTTGAAAGAATGGTTCTATCTCTGTTGCAGGTGCGCCTTGCTGGTGACATGAAAGGTTGTTCGAATTCCCTTCACAGGCTCCGTGCAAACTAATTCCGTTACACAGAAGTGTGCCGCTTAGTGACATCGCACAATTATTGCCACTAAGAAACACCTTCTGTCCTTTATTACTGACACATGCATGTGAATAGGGCAGGTTCCATGTTGTTTTTATGTACCCTTTCCCCAATTTTTCGTACATGCCAGCCTGTATATATTTTTGGCAGTATTGAAACCTGAAGGTTGATATTGGAATATTAATTATCCCATGTATTATCCATTCACTGACAGGTCGTTCTGACATTGTCACTGGTAATCTCTCAAGTTTCTCAATGCTCAGGATTGTATAATCAGCACCCTTTTGTGCCATACTGATTTGTCTATCAGTAAGGTTAAAGATATGGAATAGTGACGTTGTGTTGATTAAACGCCAAGGCACATAGCCTGAACGCAGATTTTGTAACGTCCAGCCAAGCTGTACAATAGAACGCAATTGAGACTGACCGTGTTGTAACAACAGTAAGTCCTGCGATAATATATCGATTGCTGAAGACACAATGCTGTCCAAAGAAAAAATTCTGGAGGACAGAGTCATTAACCCATTGTCCACTACAGAAAGTGATTTTTCCAAATTAATACGGTCAATTTCCCGTATTCTCTCTGCTGTTTCAATTTGAGTAACCTTCCAGGCCTCATTGTATGCTGCATATACAGAGGCTGCTATGAAACGCTTTTGACGCTGTTTGCGTGGTCCCATAATGAAATCACGCAAGTCAGCACCATCAGTCAGTAAAGTTAGGTGTTGCTTAATTTCTGCCAGTGTGGAAGTTTGTAGCCACTGAAGGCATAATTTGCCCACACTGTAGGTGGTTATTATCCCTGGGTGTTGTCTTTGAGGATATCTAGGGTCTGGCCTGGTCATTTTGAACCCCTGTGTTTTGTTCAGGAATCTGTCTTGACAGTTATTAGTATCTGTGGGCCAGATCAACCACTGTTTCCAATCTGGATGTGTTCTGTTTTGGTTTAATACATAATTTACGTCTATCTCTTCATCTGTAGAGCTATTGCTGTTCATTGTTGGTTTTGGAATAGACGGTTTATTCAAGTCTTTGATTTTGGCTAAGCCAAGACAGGTGGTTTGTTGAACAGTGTCATTAAAAAATATAATTTGTTCTGGGATCATGCAGGCTCTAAACAAAGATTCTATACCCTGTACTTGCCATTCTTTTGTGCCCCAAACACTTTTCAATTCAACATTTTTGTCCCAATAATCAAAACCAAAAGTATTCATTTGTTCGAAGAATGAGTCTGAATATATCAATTTTGTGTTTGTTATCATGGTCTTTGTCCCTGTCTTATTTGACAATTTGAAATAAAATGTTTCAGCATTACTTGTGTTAAAACCTGAAAAGTATGAATATTTGTCATAAACGGTTCTTGAGCTTCCTTTTGGAGGTGTTGCACAATGTTCCCATTGATTATAATTTAAAACATTTCTAGGTTGTGCAGATTTATGTAAAAAATGGTTACCATAGTGGTTGTAGCAATACATACTATCATAATTTGTAGAACCCTGCAAATAATCATGTTTGGTAAATTTAGCAGACATTACTAAGTCAGACATCATATTATTAATGCTTTCGAAGTCCCAATCATCAGCAAATGAGTTTGGTTTTACAAAGTCACTCAATGAGATCTTAATTTGGTGTGGATATTTCAGGATTTCCACCGGACCATAGATTTCGTAGTCAGTGTTGTCCCATGCTACCCCACCCGGTATAGGATTGGCTGTGAAGTTGACTGAAGAAAGTTCTCTTTTCTCGACGTGTGAAGATGTGTGTGGTTTGAGGATCAAGTTGATTTTCTGACTTGCTGTGTCCGTTTTAGCATATTTTCCCTCAATGAAGCGTCCCAATGTTAGTATCATGATGAGCCAAAGTATGAGGATAAATGCACCAAAACCTACCCAAAATTCAATCCATGGAGAAATCAGATATGTTTCTTTCAGTTGTTTCAAAAGTTCTTTAGCTTTATCTTTAAAGGTTTTTGATGATGGCTGTGTCTTTGATTCACTGAAGCCTTCAGAGGAATCATCGAAGTTTATGAAGTAGCCGGATGCAGTTCTGTCAATTGTTCCAATTGGTTCAGGATTACTGTTTCTTGCATTTTCACTTGGTACTTCATTGTAGATTGGTGTGTCTCTGCTAAAAGTTTTTATTTGGGTTTTCAGAGGTCTAAGTTCCATTGCATTGTTGCATAGTCCTTGTTGTTGTTCTGTAGGCGTTTCGAATGTGATGAGTCTCTTAGTTAGAACCTCTGTACTGGTAGCAAACCTTGGTGTTCTGCTACTTATTGGGAGTCCACTTGGCCTACTATTTGTTATCGGCCACATGATTGTGGTTTTACCAGGTCGATGGATACAACTCGGTTCTCCTTTTTACCAGCAAGTGGCGGTAGTACAACTGATCTTGTCCCGTTGACAGACAAGACAGGAACTGCTTTTCTGTAAGAAGGCCCAAATTCCTTCTTTACCGCGATCTTTTCTCTGACTAGATCCCCGACTTTTGGAATCCAGACAGGTCTTGCTGGGACAGGTGGTGGTTCTTCAGTGGTTGCTGGCTGCTGTTTCAACTTTATGTTGCTCAGGTCTTTTCTTGTTTTGTTTAAGTCCTGCAAAATAGCCAAACGGTCTTTGATATCAAAGCTTTTTTCTTTCACCACTGAAGTCTGACTATCAAGGTCAGAGATCAACATCCTAGTTCCAAATAATAATTCGTACGGACTGAATCCCTTCAGAGAATTTCTTGGCAAGTTATTTAGACTACGTTGGACACTTATTAGATGTTTGACCCACCCAGCTCCCGAACCTAATACCTTTGCCGTTATAGATTGCTTTATGTCACGGTTTTTTCTTTCAACAATTCCGTTCCCCTCAGGGTGAAATGGACAAGAGTACCGCAATTGCACGCCCATGCTGACCATGGCCTCCTTATAAGCCCGAGAGCTAAAAGCAGGACCGTGGTCTGAATGCAGCATGCCAATTGCGTATGTGCCGATAAAGACTCGCAAATCTTTTATAACAGTTCTGGCGTCAGCCGTTCGCTGGGGCCACATCCATATGAACCTCGTACATGAATCCACTGCAACCAAGATATATTTATAGTTACCATCCCTTTGTAAGGGACCACAGTGGTCTAGGTAAACACAGGCTAATGGTTTATCCGAGATTAGAAGGGGCGTCTGTGCTGGACGTCTCACCGTTGATACTTTCATTTTTTGACATATCTCACATTCTAGAACATAGTTCCTTGTTTGTCTTCTCATTTGTGGCCACCAGTATCTCTGTTTTAATAATGATACTGTGGCTGAGACGCCAGCATGTATAGAAGCAAACCCTTCGTGTGCCGCTATAATGAGTCCTAACCTATGTTCCATGTTTGGAATTGCCCTATCCCCCACTCCAGGGATTCGAGCAAAAGGAACATTGTTTGCGTCAGTTATGTATGTGTATTTTACTGGAAAGCCTTTCGGGAGTGTTTCTATCGAATCCTTTCCTGAAGCGCTGACAGCTTGTAATATTTCGCTGTCTATTTTTGTTTTTGACCGGGTGATGGCAGCTACGGAAGCCGTTTGCACAGCTGCCTTCGCGGCCTCATCAGCCAATGAATTCCCTGCAACGTGAACGCCATCACGTTGATGACTCAGTGTATGTATCACGTGAGTCTTTGGTAGTTCTTTCTGTAAAAGAACTACTTGTTCCCAGAGCATTTTATGCTTGATTGTGCCACCTTTCGCATCCTTGAAACCATTCTGAAGCCAGATCTGCAAGTATTCATTGTAAGACTGAACGCAATAATACGAATCGCACACTATGAGTGTGGGGAATTCTCGATCAGTATTTTCTAGCGCCATCTTGAATGCCAGTAGTTCAGCTCGCTGAGCTGTACAATCTCCTAAGGATTGTGTTTTAGTGAGTGTTAAAAGCTCTGCTGCAGACATCCCGTCGATGTCTGGATGTGGTGTGTATCCGGCTAGGACCGGCCACGTTGCTCCTGGTCTACCTAAAGGACCGAGCCTGGTGATGTGATTATTATGTTTTAGGGCGCCATTAAATAAGAGCAAATGCTCTTGAAATTTAAGTGGTACTTCCACCTCCTCGAAAGGAGTGTACATTTCAGGAGGTTCCTCTATTTTGTAATAGTGGAAGTACTTTGTTACAGCATTTGCTGCCGGAAAATTTATCCATGAATAGTATACCTCTGTCTGCCGATATTCGTGTGCCTCAATTACGAATATGACTGTACCACCTCTAGGTGTCAGTCCATTTTCTATAAGTTTTAAGGTTATAGATTTCCTTTTGATGACTGGGATGAGTATAATATCCCGGTCTGCATCTTGCAGTGCAGTATCAGCTGCTGCTATTTCAGCTGCTAATCTAACTGCCTCTCTTTCTCCTTCACTGTCTGACATTGTACTGTCCAGAAGGTTATTTTGTTTGTTTGCAGATCAGGTTTCTTATGGAAACAAAGATTAGATGCACAATATTTTGGAACAGTGTATCCTTCAACGTTGACTAAACCAAGAACCATACATAGGAGTTCCCTCCTGCGAGGTCTGGCGGATATGACCTTTCACCCACTCCAGACGTCTTTGGAGTATTATGGGGAAAAAGGGGTCTGAGTGAGAAAGCACGACTGAGTTAATCTAAATGTCTTACGTTAGTTTTATCGCCCTTTCCAAACACGTTGGGCGCCATGTAGTGTAGTTCCTATCATCCCAATAGGCTCTGCGCATTGGAATAATACCTTCAATAGTATAGGCCTAGACCAGACGTTAACTAGGTCTACTACTGTCGATATTAGACTTAAAGTTTTGGGTTTGCCAGCTTAGCTCAGAGTTCACTAGAAACTTTCTCGAATGTTCAGGAAAGAATTAACTCCCCTGATTAGACAAGAAGGGATTTAGTTTCTGACAACCATAGAACATGACAACTTTGCTCTCCCCCAATCAAGAGTGTATCTCGAGAGTCGTGTGAACAAAAGGCAATTTATTTTACTCAGTCAGTACGTGCATTCTTAGTCTCATCAGATTGTAGAGAAAATGAAGAGACGGGCGTGTTCAATAAAAGATGTTATTTATTGATCAGTCTCTTTTCTCGTACAAGAGAAATGGATCGATATTATTGCAATACTTATAGTTAAGTAAAGTGCATACATTAAAAGCAGAAGTATAAAATAATACTGTAAAAACATTGATATGGTTTCTAAGCCATATGAAGGTTTAAAATGATTAAAATATATTACATACACATATACATTTGACTAAACGTACTCAACTGGTGTTTCTAAATACGCCTACCCCGTGTACCTGACCTAAGTCTAATGCGTGGGCGGGAATAGAAAGTTACAGTTTAAGTTAAGTTTGTTTTTGCCAAGTGACTGACTAAAGAATTCTCTGCGAGGGGTTATTCAGTTCTGTACCTGGAAGTTAGGATGAATGAGGGATGGTATCTCTCTCTCTGCTCTCGATATTCCAGGCTGCCTGCGAGGGCTACCCGGAAGCGCCGGTGCTGGGTTTCTCGGCAGGAGAAAGCAGCGCGTCTCGTTCTCAGCGCGTCAGGAAGGCGGGGCTGCGCCAGCGGGGTCTGCTCTGCTCTGGGCTTCGGCAAGTATGGCTGCTCCGTCTCGTCACCACCGCGTGTGTTTGCATAGGGCAATATCGGTAATATTTATACCTTTAAGGTGCCGAGATTGACGTAAGGATGGACATAGATACGTCAATAAGGATGTCATACGACTTGGTCGTTAGCACATTCTTTTGCTGAAGTTCTCGGTGAAATCAAAACAATGGCCGCAGGGTTTTTCCCAGGTTGTCATAGGTTTGATTTGTTATGAGAACTCCGTATGCCTTATCAGGGGCTGGAGGAATATCGCTTGTCTAATTAGATCGCAAGCGTTATGACCTAATCAGATAACACGTTCCTGTGCCGTAGTGTGGCTTCGTCAGATAACGGTATCTGCATCATGGGGGTTTGCTGCCTCATGGGCTGACTGCTAGTTAACTTGTTGGTTTGTTAACCAGAATAGGGTCAGGAATAGGGGGATCGATTCAGGACCTATAGGAATACATCACAGCCTAACCCAGGACCTCATAAGAGACTGCCTTTACTGTGATAAAGGGATGTTAATCCCCTGGCTCTCTGGAGTGTTAAAAAAATTAAGTAGCGTAGGCAAAGGATACCTTTTTCTTGACCCCAGCAAAATTAATTCCAAAGATAAAATTGATTTAAAATCTGCACTGTACGCACTTTATAGAGAAGAAAGATTGGCCAGGGAATTAATTAAACCTACAATCCAGGCCTATGTGAGCAAAGATCTGTATATACAACCAATCCCTCTGTATCTCACGCTTCCAATGACAAAGTGGGAAAGATCTTTGCTTTTCCGCCTCAGGGCAGGGACTGTGAGATTCTTATTATGTTTTCCATTAGGCTATACCTTTTTAAAATCTGGTAACAATTTGTGCCCATGCGATGATACGAGCTTGCAAACTGATTTACATTTCTTTTTCTTTTGTAAATTTAATCAAAAATATTTAAATGGTTTTAGCACCTTATTTTAAAAAGCACAGACCACTTTCTTTGGAGGAATCAAATTTGATGTTGTTGACTCTAAATAATGAAGAGTTGATATTCCGCACTAGCACTTTTCTAAGAGTTATTACCCATGTTCGTAAAACAATGGAGAACCCTTAGTAGATCTGAGAATTACATTCATAATTGTTTCTCATATTGCTGTTTCTTAACTACTGTAAATATGTTATTTTACCTGGGATTGTCTGTATTGCTTTTATGAATTTGCAAAAATTTGAATAAAGATTTTGAATTGAATTGATTGACTGCCTACTATTCTTGACTAAACTTCGGAATCATGTCAAACCTCCCCCACCGAAGCTCACGTTGGGGGGTCTACCAAGGTGCCTGTCCTTGTCCTGTAAGGAGCCCTGTAGGCCTGTCCACGATGGTCAACATGACATCGTGAAGACCAAACCAAGGCTGAGGGAAGGTCAAGTTTCTAGGGGTAGATCACCCCGTGGTAGTCGCTGAGGTGCAAAGTACAGGACGGAGAAACCCTTATGGCTGATAATGCGCCATCACAGGCCGTGCCCTGGTGCCTCCTCAGCAATGGTTCCGGGGAGCAGGGGCGTAGCTTCAAGGGAGGCGTTTGAGATGTCACCAGGCGCGCAACACCCATTGGGCTCACGGGGCTTCACTCTTCCTCCCCACCCCCCGTAGTGTGTGTCAGCCCGGGCTGACACAGCTTTGCGGGCTGGCGACTATCTAATTACAACCGCACCAGAGTACTTAACAGGTCTTTAAAAGACCATTTACTTGTAAATTAGGTGTTTGTTGTGTTTTCACCCCTTCTTTCAGTCACTCTGTCTATGGTAGGAAGAATTAGCCCCCCCCCCCCCTGGAAATATTTTTCACCCCCCCCCCGAAATTTGGATCTAGTTGCCCGCCTGGGTGTCACACCCCCTAAAAATATATTCTGTAGTAGGTAGTTGGGTACACGTGCTCTCAGTCGGGTATTGTGAGGTGTCTATCGAATTTCACCTGGGAGTTTTACCATTTTGAAAGCCTTAAAAAGTGTTGGTTAGGTTGAACAATATTGTGCTTTAAGTACTCCTAATACACTGCCCAGGGCACAAGTCCTATAAAAAGAAGTGGGCGGGCTGACAATATGCAAATGACCTCTTGACGTCACGTGCTGAACGTGTCCCAGTGTCTGAAAATTACACCGGTACACGTTCAGCTTATTTCTGAGGGGCCCAGCTTCTTGGCAGGGGGGACGGCATCCACCCTGTGAAAAGAGTGGGGGGACGCTGTACACCCGCCCCCCCCACTCGAGCCCTGACACTGCCCCTTAAGCACCCAGATGCCCTGCTTCTCATATAATGTATTTTCAGAAGATATTCCAGCGTGATTGTTGTGAAACTCGAAGTTCAAACCTCCCACCTCCCACTCTTACCGGCCAAGCTAGGCCCCTGCCGGTGAGCTCCCAGCCGCAGCCTTAAACTGTTTCCTCGGGATGTTGAAACTTGCACTTGCGTCTCTAGGCTCCCCCTGCTGGCTATCTGGTATTACTGCAGTCCCACTTTCAGACATTCTGAAAGGCACAGAGCAGCGGATCTTAACCTTCTGTCAGTGTCAGTCATGACTGTCACACATGCCTGACAAGTATCACGCATTGTGGATTAGCCTAACACATTTGGAAACATTTACCGCATCCCCGCAAAAGTTTGAGATTAATCACGCAAATCATCTGAATCTCCACCGGCTTCGTGGCACTTTAAAGTCGCCCTCTAATGGCTGCAGGCCAATCGGGAGAGGGATGGTGGCGCCACGGCAGGGTCTGCAGCACTGACCCCCGTGATTCGTAAAATGGGCTGTTGGTAGGGAAACTAGAATTATGCGGTAGAGTCGGTCCAAATTGTGCGAGAGGTTTGATTCAATTATGCGACACAAAAATTATGTAGCACAATTCTGCACATTTTGTGATATTATTACCTTACTATTTTGTCATTTTTACATCTGCTAACAGTGTCTGGGAAAAGACTTCACCTTATTAGTACCAAGTTAAACGCAAACACAGCAGTAAACAACTGAATGATGAACATTCAAAGTTTACGAAAAGTTTCTTGATGGCAGGAATCCGGGCAGCCGTATTTTTTCTAACTTTTGATCCATTTGACCTAAAATTAATTTTTTAAAACTAAAATCTGCAGATTGTGCAGCAGATGATGGATTATGTGGCAAATGCAGCAAATCGATAACTATGGAAAAATCGCTGCAGAATCCCATAATTCCAGTGGCCCTGGATATTGACCCTTTCTCCCCCGGGCACTGATTGGGGGGCACTATAGTGATGTTTCAGCAGGTACAGTGCTGCTTGGCTCTGGTAGAATTGCCTTTTCTTGGCAGTAAAAAGCTCGTCCACTTCCGGGAGTGGGCACCAGGTTTACCCTCACTGCTGCTCAGGGGAGCTGACAAGAGCAGCGTCTGTCCTGGTAGACAGTAACATCTCGTGACTGTCACTTACCACAGCAAGGTTAAACAAGTCCATCACTCCCCAAGCTAGGGCCATACACATGTCCACATGTCCCTATGTCACATACTATGTCACATACTATGTCCTGAATCTGTGCACTTCTTGCAAGTTCAATAGCTAGAACTTGGCATAATAGATGGGTAGATGTTAAGTAAGGAGTCCAAGAGGAGAATCTTCAAGTAGTTTATTGAAGTCAGAAAATATAGGAGCACAGGCGGAGCCAGCAACACATCTCATAGCCAAGCAATGCAGGACGTAACTGACTACCAAAGAGAATACAGTCGATGCATGCAAGGATAACATTCTAGAAGCATATAACAGCTCGAGCCTTAAAGCTGTACTAAAGAATAAAACACAACATAACACATCCCCCTCCCTTACAAGGAACGAAAGGAAAACAGGGAAAAAGGGGTAGACGGGAAAAAGGGAGAGGACGTAAGGACAATAAAAAACAGGAGTTTACTAATAAGGTCTACCTAACATAATCCTTAAGCCAACCAGGTGAAACTCTCAACCTCTTAGAGTTATCTGCGACTGGTATGGCAGGAACAGAGTTAGCATGAGTGAGAGTGTTTTCAGAGACAGGTAAGGCTGGAACAGGATCAGCATGAGTGAGAGCAGGGCAAGAGGATGCATTTGTATCCAACACATTTGGATCACTGAACACCTCCTCCCCTTCCCCTAAATGAGGAAGTGACAAATTCGGGGCTAGCTGAGACTGTAATTCAGTATTCTCAAAATAATCCTCAATCCAACCAAAATCACCAGAAGATACCTTCCCTGGCTCCACGTTCTCTACCCCGTGGTCTTTGCAACTATCAAAAGCAACATCCTTTAAATTCCAAACTTTGCCATCGTTAAGTCTGACAGAATTCCTGAGAACCTCAACAACCATCTTAGGTGAATCAAATTTGTTCTCACCCTTCGCTACTCTATAAGGTTTCCTAACTCTTACCCAGTCGCCTGCGTTTATAACAGCATCCTTAGCACCATGACGTCTATCATAGTAAGTCTTGCTTTTATCGTGAGCCCTAACCAGACTTCTCTTAACTTCCTCCGGGGACCACTCTTGAATACTGTCTTTGAAAACCCAACCTGGATTAAACTTGCATCTGGGCAATCTACCTCTCATCATAACAAAGGGGGAGATACCAGTGCAATTATTCAAAGTGACTTTGTAGGACCACACAGCCTTCTGTACCTCCAACTTCCAATCCAAGTTTTTGTTGTTAGCAGCTTGCAAAATACCTTTAATAACTCTATTAAAGCGCTCTACTGTCCCATTCCCGCTGGGATTGTACAACGAGGTGGTTTTATGTGTGATGCCACATTTAATAAAGTACTCTTTAGCATCCTTTGATAAAAATTGAACTCCGTTATCCGTTAGGATATTAACTGGTAGTCCTTCCACTACAAAAATTTTGTCTAAAAACTTTAACACAGTTTTAGTGTCCACATTCCCTACGAACTTAACTATAGGCCATTTGGTGAAAAGATCAATAGCAACTAATCCGTATTCTTTCTCATCCCCAACTGGACCAAAAATGTCCACCGCAATAGTCTCCCACGGAAGACTAGGAATAAGTCCCTCACTCATGGTTGGTCTCAAAGTCTTCAAAGACTTGTCAGCTGAACTACAAACAGGACACGCTTTAACAAAGGTCTCAACTTCTTTGTCAACTTTCGGCCACCAAAACAATTTTTTTGACCGCTAATTTTGTCCTTACTATGCCGAAATGCCCCTCATGGCACATTTGTAAAATCCTTTTCCTCAAACTTACAGGTGGGACGATTCTATCACCCCTCAACAACATGTCACCTTCTGATGATAATTCAGAACGGATCTCCCAAAAAGACTTCAAACTGCCTGACAAATACCTTTCTTTAGGCCACCCTTGACAGATAAACTTTGAAACTTGTACCAAATCCTTGTCCAGTCCATGCTCTTTAGACCAATCCTCCCTGCTGATGGCTGGAGCTCCAGAATCGTGTACAAACGCCACAGTGAATTTCCCCCACGGGTCATCCACGCACTCCTCTAGAGGGGAAGGTAGCCTTGATAAACAATCGGCTACCACATTGTCTTTCCCAGGTACATAAGTGATGTTATATATATATTCCTTCATGCGCATGGAGATCCTGGCTAATCTAGCCGAAGCAGTTGCCGTGCCTTCAGAGGACAAAATGTGGACTAACGGTCTATGGTCTGTCCTGATACTGACCATCTTACCCCACACAAAGGCACGAAAGTGTTCTAAAGCCCATGCACAAGCTAAGGCCTCCCTTTCTATGATAGGGTATCTGCTCTCTGCTGGTGACAATGCTCTGGAAGCAAACAAAATGATCCTCTCTTTTCCATTTTCCCCGATTTGTGATAAGACAGCGCCCAAACCTTTGTCGCTAGCATCGGTTGTCAAACAGCAATCTAAATTGGGATCAAAGCTAGATAAGGCATTCACTTTCTGTAGTTCCCACTTAATCTCAGCAAACTCACGTTCACACTCCTTGGTCCATTCAATTTTCACATTTTTTTTAAGTAAGGACCTTATATGGTATACTTTAGAAGCGAAGTTTTTAACAAACTTAGCGCAGTATTCTGCCATTCCCAAAAAGGATTTGATTTCTTCCTTAGATTTAGGTGCAGGCGAAGCAACAATGCTTTCAATAAGAGATGCCTTCGGCCTGACACCTTCCTCGCTGATTATGTGGCCAAGGTAAGAAACACTTCTCTCACCGAACTTACATTTGGACAATTCAACAGTTAACCCTGCAGAATTAAGTGTCTCAAAAACTTTCCAGAGTTTAGTATCATGGTCCTCCTTGTCATTACCTGCAATCAAAACATCATCCTGAAAGAAACATATGCCCTCCATATTGCCAAATAATTTGTGCATTAGACGCTGAAAAACAGCTGCGGCTGATGCCAGGCCGAATGGCATCCTTATGAATTGAAAGCAGCCAAACGGCGTGATAAAAGCCGTCAAGTGTCTAGATTCAGAATTTAGAACTACCTGGTGGTAGGCAGCCGAAAGGTCCACCGTGGAGAACCACGTTGCCCCTCTTAAGGAAGAAACCATCTCGTTAATTTTTGGTAAAGGAAAACGTTCGATTACTATATTTTTGTTAAGGTGGCGTAAATCGATACACAGACGAATCTTGCCATTGGATTTTCTAGCTACAACTACTGGACTAATCCATTCTGAGGAATCTACCTCTTCTATAACACCTTTGGTAATGAGACCTTGAATTTCCTTTTTTACTTCATCCCTTATCAGCAAGGGAATAGGTCTGACCTTATGTACTTTCGGTAGAGCGTCACTCTTGAGCATGATCCTGTGCTCAAAACCCTTTAATTTGCCTAATTGACCGCTCACAACTTTAGTGAACTTACGTTTCAAGGCGTCTTCGATCTTACTACCCTCATCTACAACTAAGACTTTCTCCTTACTATTAGGGTCTAGGATGATGTGGAGGTTTTTCTGGTCGAACCAACCAAGGACAGATGGTCCCGTTTTTGCTATGTACACTTTACCTCTAGAAAGTCTACCTTTAAATAGGAAAGTGAGCCATCTAAAACCCAATAAACCTATTCTATCACCTGTGTAACTCACAGGATTGACATCTGAAGGATTTAACTTATCTCCTAATTTGTGAATAAATTTCTTCCTCCATACCTCCTCATTCATAATCGTGTATGGGGATCCCGAGTCAGCATATACATTTACCTTAATGCCACCCAAGGACACTTCGCAAATTGGTTTACCTTCCATTGCTTCATCAGTGATATTTAACATGTAATTACCACTTACATTTTTGACACAAACATCCTCATCCTCACCACTCTCACTTGCACTGCCATCATCATTCCAAATACATTTGACATTGCCGCGTTTGCGGCACATTTTGCTAAAATGCCCTATTAGACCACAGACACTACACTTCTTCCGTAAGGCAGGGCACGACTTGAAATAAGCCATATGATCTTTGCTACCACAACGATAACATTTCCTGTCCTCTGGCTTGTTGTCCCTTGCTTGATTTCTGAATGGTTGATTATAGTTCTTGTTGTGAAGTTGTTTGGTCTGATTCTTTGTTGTACTTTGAATCTTGAAAACTGCAGATGACGTTTTGTCTAATTCTTTCACTGTGTCTTTGACAATAGTAGCACACCTCCCTGACATTTCCGACTTCCTCATAATTGCAAGTATATCATCAAGAGGTGCATCACCATTGACCCAAAGTCGATCTTGAATTGGTGAATTGTCATTATGCATAACCAATTGGTCTCTAATGAGGTCATCATGAAGGTTGTCGAACTTACAGTCAATAGCCAGTTTTTTTAAATCATCTAACCACTCATCAACCAATTCTTCTTTCTTCTGTTTTCTTTGGAAAAATTTGTGCCTTACAACACCTATGCATACTTTGGGAGCAAAATACCTGTCCATATCAGCAATTGCATTATCAAATTCACTTAGGTCAGTATTCACCACTTTTTGCATTCGTGAGAAAGTTTTTAAACCTTTAGGCCCCAAAGAATGTAATAGTATCCTTTTTTGTTGCTCAGGCTTCATTTTACCGTTTTCATCAATGGCACAAATATAATTATTAAAATACTCCTTCCATTCCACCCACTTCATGTCAGGTTGAGAACCTGTGGCCCAAAAAGGTTGTGGGGGACTAATAACAAAATTTTGTTGGGCCATTGCAGTATTTTTGGTTTGATCACCAGTATCCATAAATGAATTAATATGAAAGAAAAATAGTACACGTACGTAAATGTAAATTTTAGTGTTCCGACAGTCTCACCTGTGCTCCTCGTGAAGAATAGTCAATAAATAACTCCGCTTGTAATAATGAATGTGCCTGTTCCGTGTCGGCACTGTGGAGGAAAGGCAGCGTGAAGCGGCGTGTGAAATTGACAAACGCCGATCGCTGAAGTAATTCCCCAAAATGGCCGCTATGCAGGGTCACGCAGCGTGACCTTACGCGCCTCCGTCACTCCGTTATTGCGAGTGTAATGACGTAGGAGAGTCGCGTAGCAGGTAGCAGTGGTCGCGCAGCATGGAGCGCGAGTGGAACTTTGTTCGGTAATTGAAAGATGCTGGCGGGTGCCGTCAAAGATCGTAAGTGGCAACGATTTTTCTTGGCCTACCTTAAGCAGTCTTACAAAGTCCATCTGTGGTTGTGCTGGAGAGGACGAAGTAGCGGTCCATAGGCGCGGGGAGAGTAGAAAGGGTTGATGAATCCACCGGTATGGGTTGAAGTGTGATAAGATGTTTTCTTCTCTTTTTTTTTTTTTTGAAAAAAAATTATAATAAAGAGATTAAAGTTCAAATCCCTCGTCGTCGCCAGTTGTTAAGTAAGGAGTCCAAGAGGAGAATCTTCAAGTAGTTTATTGAAGTCAGAAAATATAGGAGCACAGGCGGAGCCAGCAACACATCTCATAGCCAAGCAATGCAGGACGTAACTGACTACCAAAGAGAATACAGTCGATGCATGCAAGGATAACATTCTAGAAGCATATAACAGCTCGAGCCTTAAAGCTGTACTAAAGAATAAAACACAACATAACAGTAGACTACTGAGCATGCCCAATGGGAAATGACACAACAGGAAATGGCATCATAGGAAGTGACATCACAAACCTGTCATACCCCTGACTGTATGCAGTATTGCCTGCCCTCTTGGAATGGAGGTCTATGTGTTCATCTAAGGACCATCTGTCTAATCAGGTGTTTGTTGCTACAGCTCATATACTGATTTTTCCTTTATAGATAGGATCTAAGGATTTAAAACGTATACACTTAACACCGCTTTTTATCCTGCTAATGCCAAGGAAATGAGTAGAATGTAAAGTCTGATAATAATAATTGAATACAAAAATGTTACTTTTAAAGCTTATGAATAAAAGTACCGCACAACACTTACACTATGTAAAATACACACGCAGAATCAAGTCAAACTACGTTTCCCATAGAGCCATGGGACTCTCATGAGATTTGCAATGGTCACTGCAATCTTAGATCTATAGTGTGTACATTCTATGCATTTCAGAGTGTTCTTCGCTGGACAATTGTGATACTTAGTTGCTGCAGCTGGGACCTTGTTGCAGGAGGCTGGGCCACATCATACTTTCCTCCGGTATTAATAAAGACTTATTAATTACATAGAAGTAGCTGACAACACATGAGATCAATGATTTACACTTTGATTTGCACATGAGCAGTGGAGTCATCCTGCCTAGGATTATAAACTCTGTGTGCACTTGTTCAAAAGGTGAACTAGTGATTCCTTAACTTGTACAGACTTTTTTTTTTATATTACTTGAATCACATATGGTATGAAGGTATTGCCACTGGTGGCGAATTACAATTCACTGAAGGCAGTTATCCATGTAAGGATGTAAATTACGGTTCAGGTTATTTTGTGCATCTTTTCACGAAGGTCTGTCCAGGTTCCTTCTATCTTTCAGCTCGAAGAAGTCAGAGAGTTTTCACCAATGACAGAGAGTGTGCTTCAGAAAGATTGCCACGAGGTTTATCATATGTTACAGTAGAAATAGTAAACTGTAATGTAAATGACAAAGTATCTCTGTGAACAACAACAACTCCTTTGAAATGCAGCGTGAACAGGCAGTGTGAACAACAACAAAGTATATCTGATTGACTGAGAGAGAATATAAACTCCTTGAACCATCAGTGTTTCGTAGATAGTTCTTATTATGATCACACTTATCAGATGAGTAAGAATACGGGACAGATTTAGTAAGAAACTCTTAACCATACAGTTATGATTGAGCCCTGAAGAAGCGATAATTTGCGAAACGTGTTGGTTGTCCTTTATGATTTTCTATGAAGAAACACGTGGCACTGAATATTCGCCTGTGAAAATAAAAATAAGTATCTACGAAACACTAATGGTTCAAGGACTCTATATTCCCTCTCAGACAATCAGATATACGGTGTCGCTGTTCACATGGAAATTAGACACGGAAAGGTAACCAGTGATCTGAGAGTTGAGTGCCAGGTAAATATCCGTTATCATCGATTTTATATTCAGTATCTCTCTCTGTCTCTCTCTTGTTCCATTGCCCTTTCCCCAGGTCTGCTGAAGGCTGAAATAATGATCCTTTTCATGGTTGCCAGTGAGTTTAGAGAAGTGTGGAGGATACAATAATACGCAGGTTAGTGAAACCTTGACACCAACGCAGCAATCAAAGAGTAAATAGTGTGGAATTCCTCCTGCAAACAGTTAAGAGCGCCAAAGTGACTTCTTCCTGGTCCTGTCTCAGAGATATGGTGGGTGCGGCCTGGTCAGGTAAAAAGTAACCCAGTGATCTCATTAAAAGTATATGTGTCAGTAGATGTACGCTTGCAACCACATGGGTTGGGGACATCAGCTCTGGATGAAGGAGGCAGCTTCTCGTCTCTAGAAATAGTTGAAGGTTGCCACGTACACACATGCACTCTCCCACTTCTTAACCTGATAATAGCTATTTTAGAGAAATACGGAGGCATAATTTCCCACTTGTCCACCCTGTCCTCTTGTCCTTTCTAGACAGTGGTTGATACTTCAGGGAGAGAATCAAGGAACTCCTTAACAGATGTTCCACCACAACTACAACCACTGGTGGTTGCAGCCGTGGTGGAACATTTATGTTTCATGTTTGCATCTGAGCATGTTTCTTCATGTCCACCGGGGCCCAGGCCTCCACATGCAACACCCTTTCAGTCTAATGAACACATGCAACTCACCAGCTTTATTATGTATCCATACTGCTTTATGTTTTTTCCTTTCTTGTATACTTATTGTAATCTAATGTCAATTAAATGTGATTCATCGTGTTATTAATATTTACATGTTATAAATGGGTTTTTGTATCTTGACCACCTGGGATTGCTGATGATATAGAATCCATTATGCTTGCGCGAATCTGGTATGCTGACTATATGTAACGTTGTTCGGATGTTCTTATATTTCTTCCTCGGTGCCACATGTGGGTCTTCAATCTAATTTTGAAATGTATCCAATCGATGTTACCCCCTTTGTTTCCTCCAACCCCTAATCTTTCCTCTATTTGCACCTTACCTGTTTTTACCCTTACGAATTTCACCACCAGCCTTGAGGAAGCCCCTGGCCTGCAGGCCGGGAAGGGACAAAACACATGTTGGCTGATGAGCTTTCATTGAAATTTGGTTCGACTGTAGTCCGAATGTACCTCTAAGCTCCTTAATGCTATCCGTCTGTAACAATACCCCCATCTCAGTTTGGTCACCTCATGGTCGTGCATCTCTGCTCTAACAACCTTGCATGATATATGTCTGCACACCCGTCCTGCTGAGAGCTATGGACAGGCGCGGTGTCTGGGTGCCCTCTGAAACATCTGGGGCCGCATATGTGTCCAAAGAGGCATGGTGTCACTGTGTGAGCACTGCAGTAGTGTTTATGAGGGAGCAGGGTTGTGCATGTAGGTATGATATATGCAGAGGAAGGAGTCTGAGAATGTCACCAGTGGGGACCAGTGATTGAGCATTGCTCCACATTCTGAGATGGCAATATCTTTAACGCAGTATGATGGGGTGTATTTTTATCGACCGCTGCCAATCCCTCCTTCAGTTTTCGCATTTGGTTGATTTCTGAAGAGAGTCAGACGACTGTCGGGAATTGCTTCATGTAGGATTCGTGATGTATGATCACCTAACCAGGTGTCGCTGATGAAAATGAGCTCAGGTGTCAGGTTTGCTGAGAGGTTGCATATGTTGTAGATTTCTTTGCTTAGTGATCCAGGATGGATTAAGACTCTTGATTGATGGTTGTTTGGACTTGCAATAATCGGTGGATCTGGTTGGCTATGTCTTGCTGACACTTGGCCATTATAACCCTGCAGCCAGGGGATAGGGCAGCTGTTGCGGTTTATTGGGCAGCCTGTGGTCCAACATGAGATTTCTGTTACCTTGGGATTCTGGTCTGCATGGAGAACCTTAATATCTTCTTATAATTGCAATATGATGGGGAGATACCTCTATAGTTGATTAAATGTCGGTCTTTGTAAGTTTCTCTGATTGATGTGTGCTGTTTTGGTTTTGGCCAGATGGGGACTGCTCAGTTTGCAGCTCAGGCCAGTGTGGCATCAAAGGTGGCGAGAAAGGACTACTGCTGACTCCATTGAGTTGCTCCAGGGTGAAGAGGAGACATTTGACCAGGTTTGGACAGGTTGGAAGGTAAGGGAACCAGGAGAGGTCATAGATCTTCAAGGGATGACATTAAAAGGAGAGGTAGGATTCCAAGGTTGATAAGAAGGAGTTTCAGGGGCGAACTAAGGGAAGGAGTGAAGGTGAGGTAAGCTTAAGAATCTGAAGAAGAATTGGGGATTGAGCATCAAGATGTTACAAAAAGTAGAAGCAACAAAAAAGAAAAAGCAAAGAAAAGTAAGTTAAAACAACAAAAATAGGAAGCAATCACATTTTGTTATGGCAAAAGTAAGTAAAGGGCTCATATATGCTGGAGAACAAGAAAATATTACGTACACATGTTTACACAAATATGTGCTTGTTCTATGTTGAATTTTGCCCAAATGAATCTTGCTATTTTAATAATAATAATATTAACTTGCTTTTTATGAAGCGCTTTAAACTACGCTATTTCCATTTCTAATAACGGAAAACAATCAATTTTACACAGACACTCTATTTAATGATTCTCAGTTTACGGATTAGAATGCAGTTGGACCGGCCAGAAACTCGACAGATGAAGCAAATGAAATGTTATTTTGTTAAATGGATCCCAAGAGGTTGAGATCACGTCTTACCTCCGTGCGGGGGTGACTCCTCCCTTCCGACTGATGCTTTCCTGAAAAACACAAGAAACAACATCACTATTCCACAGTGGACCAGGGGCGCAGGACATGGTGCTGGGTCTGGTGTGCGGATGAGCAGCGGTCTCTCGCTCAGTGTGACCAATGTAGGAAGACCGGATCCATGTCAAATTATCAAGGTATGCAGACAGCATACATTTGTGTGCAATCAATCGAACAGGAAGACATGTATGCTGTCAGCTTTTATCCAGAAAATCTGGCCTGGACCCAGTTCTCCTGCACTTACGCTGCACGCCTCTCTCTGGTAATGCTGACCCAGCACACCTGTCAATATACCACCATTTCTAAGTCTACAAATCCAGTCGCTGAAACTTTGCAAAATAGACACAGACGACAGAGTGGCTTTGAGTTGGCTCAAAGTGCGAGGGGCTGGACAGGCATTCATGACTGTGGACTGAGCGATGACCCCAGATAGGACCGGGTACACTGAAAAGATGTTTCGTAACCGATCAATCAAACGTAACGAGGCTTAATGGATGGTGAAAATATTCAAAATGTGGAGTATAAATGAGAAGGAGGGCTCAAACCTGATACATTACTACCCTGGATATCCACACACACACAGTGACATATCCTGAGTGTAAGGATGTCCAGGGAGAGTGACATACCTGGCTTTGTCGATATCCAGGGAGAGTGACAAACGTGGATGTGCAGATATCCAGGGAGAGTTACATACCCTGGGTGTGTGGATATACAGAGAAAGTGACATATCCTGGGTGTGTGGATATCCAGGAGAGTAACATACCCGGATATATGGATATCCAGGAAAAGTAACATACCGTGGCTGTGTGGGTATCCAGGGAGAGTGGCATACCCTGGGTGTGTGGATATCCAGGAAGAGTAACATACCCTGGGTGTGTGGATATCCAGGAAGAGTGACATACCTTGGTGTATTGATAACCAGGGAGAGTGACATACCTGGCTTTGTGGATATCCAGGGAGAGTGACCAACGTGGATGTGCAGATATCCAGGGAGAGTGACATACCCTGGGTGTGTGGATATACAGAGAAAGTGACATATCCTGGGTGTGTGGATATCTAGTGAGAGTAACATACCTGGGTGTGTGGATATCCAGGAGAGTAACATACCTGGGTGTCTGGATATCCAGGAAAAGTAACATACCATGGCTGTGGGGGTATCCAGGGAGAGTTACATACCCTGGGTGTGTGGATATCCAGGGAGATGACATACCTTGGGTGTGTAGATATCCTGGGAGAGTGACACCCTGTTGGTGTGTGGATATCCAATGAGAGTGATATACATGTGTGTGTGTGTGTGGATATCCAGGGAGAGTGACATACCCTGGATGTGTGGATATCCAGAGAGAGGGACATACCCTGGATGTGTGGATATCCAGGGAGAGTGGCATACCTGACTGTGTGAATAACCAGCGAGAGTGACAGACCTTGTTGAGTGGATATCCAGGAAGAGTGACATACCTGGCTTTGTGGATATCCAGGGAGAGTGACAAACGTGGATGTACAGATATCCAGGGAGAGTGACATACCCTGGGTGTGTGGATATACAGAGAAAGTGACATATCCTGGGTGTGTGGATATCTAGTGAGAGTAACATACCTGGATGTGTGGATATCCAGGAGAGTAACATACCTGGGTGTGTGGATATCCAGGAAAAGTAACATACCATGGCTGTGTGGGTATCCAGGGAGAGTGGCATACCCTGGGTGTGTGGATATCCAGGGACAGTTACATACCCTGGGTCTGTGGATATCCAGGGAGATGACATACCTTGGGTGTGTAGATATCCTGTGAGAGTGACACCCCGTTGGTGTGTGGATATCCAATGAGAGTGATATACCTGTGTGTGTGTGTGGATATCGAGGGAGAGTGACATACCCTTGATGTGTGGATATCCAGGGAGAGGGACATACCCTGGATGTGTGGATATCCAGGGAGTGTAACATACCTGGGTGTGTGGATATCCAGGGAGTGTAACATACCTGGGTGTGTGGGTTTACAGGGGATGACATACCCTGGGTGTGAAGATATCCCGGGAGAGTGACATCCAGTAAGTGTGTGGATATCCAGGGAGAATGATATACTTGGGTGTGTGGATATTCTTGAGAGTGACATACCTGTCTGTGTGGATATCCAGGGAGAGAGACATACGCTGGGTGTGTGCATATCCAGGGAGAGTGACATACCTGACTGTGTGGATATCCAGGGAGAGTGGCAGACCTGGGTGTGTGGATATCTAGGTAGAGTGACATGCCCTGCGTTTGTGAATATCTTGGGAGAGTGACATACCCTGGGTGTGTGGATATCTTTGGAGAGTGACATACCCTGGGTGTGTGGATATCTTTGAAGAGTTACATACCCTGGCTCTGTGGATTTCCTTGGAGAGTGACATACCTGGGTGCACAGATATCCAGGGAGAGTGATATATCCTGGGTGTACGGATATTCAGGGAGAGTGACATAACTTGGGTGTGTGGATATCCCTGGAGAGTGACACACCCTGAGTATGTGGATATCGATGGAGAGTTACTTCTCCTGGGTATATGAATATCCAGGGAGAGTGCTGCCAAGGACAGGGTTGAACCCAAAAAGAGTCACTGGGACCTGGGTATACAAGTGTTATGGACAGGGGGGTCCCGGACTTAAAGGAGCAATTTATATACAGTACAAAGATTTCGTAGTAATGAGAAAGAAAACAAATACAGAGGTACGATGTTTTTATTCACAAAGCACCTATATTAACCGTTTCATGGTTATAGGGTATGTAACCAAGAAAAACATTAGATCAATCACATTATTTTTATGCCCACATGTGAAGGGAGGGAAGTGCTGTGAGGGAGATCAGTGACCAAAAAGAAAATAGAACACAGTATTCATTTATATACACCAATGGCGCCAGGAAACCCATGGTGTCAGTGCGCTCTACAAATCCCATTTAATAATAATAATAATGGTCAATGTTCATATATACATTCCTAAGGTGGTCACCCTAAATCGGAGCCACACGAAAAATTGCAATTGTCAATGTATTTTAACAAAGAACCAAAAACTCCTATGCGAATCCTGATTAACATTAGGAGTTGGTAGACACGGTAAAAATAGTCAATGTTTCGACCCAAAGGCGGTGTAGGGTAGATCGCCCTTACCAGATGGGTCTTCATCAGGACTGGGGGGAAGGTGGGCAAGCCTCCTAGGGTAAAAAGAATCAAAAAAACTAATAACAAAATGGATCTTAATAGAATCCCAAAAGAATGTCATAGCGGGAGCACCCGCTATGCAGAATCATTAAAAGACCTACAGCATGCGAGGACTAGCACTCATGATCAATTCGTTAGGCGAACAGACATTAGGCAGATTTGGACGGCTAAAAGAAGTATTACCTTAGGAGATGAGCCTTTGGCCTGGCATCAGATGTTTTCAAAAACGGTCCTCTTGCTTTATTTTAGATCTACAAAGAAAGCCGTGATTGAGGTGATTCTTGTTAGCGTGGACATCGAGGTTTAGACACACACAGACCAAGGGGATACGTTAAATTCACAATGGTATTACTGTGTTGCCGGGATTCTAAGTCAAGACCGGTCGGGGATGTTCGTGTTACTGGAGAGGGGAGGGAAAAAAGAAGAAGGACTAATAAATATGATTTTGGATTTAAGGGGAGCCCCACTAAACAGTACGATTATCCAAAAAGTGGCCTACATCAGCCCGGTATTCGCTTACCTATTAAGATTACTTTAACGGCTTAGTCGAGGTCTGAGGACAATCCTTGCACGCGTCAATCGTAACCAGGAAGTACCCGGCAGTGGGCGTGGTTACGTTTTTATCGTGAGCTACTAAAAGTGAAGATAGACTCGCCGTTGCGTTGCTAAGTGACAGTGTACACATTACACCTCTCTTTGAGTCACGGGATTCCGATTATATCAGGTGCACTTGAAAAAAGACTTACCAAGGGGTTGCTAGGTAACAATAAACATTACGGTCTCGTGATAACCCGAAGAGTTATCGATTGGAATTATAAATCATGCGTAAAGGCACTTTATGTTAATATGGTTCAATTTGTTACTAAAGGCGGGGCAAAGCATCCGTCCGGCCTAAAAAACTAAAGGGGCGATTGTCTCCAGTAACAATGTATAACTCCCTATAAGTAGTGTCAATTTGAATGTTGTTGATATTGCTATACATTGTGGACCAAAAGCTGGTGTACCTAACAAGCATGTTGGTAAAGACCATGACCACAGACTGATGTAATTCATAATGAACATTTGGACAATGAAAGCCATACTTCAATAGGGGGTATGAAAGGTAATTAATAAGAAAAGAACCACAATTAATGGAATATACATTGTTGTACATGTACCTACCCAACACAGTGGTAAAAATACACCATTCATTATTGTGTGATTTTCAATATTGACAGAGACCATAAGATAGTAGATAAGAAAGATTGATTAGCAGGGCAGTTGGTTCAGAGATAGGAAGGTTTATAGAACCGCCAGTTGTGCAAAGCTACTCTCAGACTCATTCAGGCCATTTTGTACAGAATCAAAAAGTTCTATCCATTTTAGTTCTCTAACATTGAGGATAGGAGCAATATTTTCGCCTCTGGGCCAAGTTTCACTTGTTCGAGTACAAGCCACTTAAGACTTTCAGGGAGATGATTCTCTTTTATACAGTGTTCAACTATGGGCGCCCCACTCACTTTACACCTGACCCGGCTGCAATGTTGTAAAAAGCGCATCGTGACGCGTTGTTGCGTTTGCCCGACATAGATCAAGTCACATGGGCAGACTATACAATACACCACATCAGTGGTGTTGCAGTTGGTCTGTGTTTTCAATTTTATGCGGTGGTTTTTGAAGAGGAACTCCTTCGTTTGAATGGTGGAGGGACATGCCTTACAATTGCCACACTTGAAATGGCCCACAATGGGTGGAAGGTTCCAGAGTGAGGTGATAGTTGGTGTGGATGTACTTTCCAAGTATGAGCATACCACATGATCGCGGATGTTCTTGGCCTTCTTAAAAGAGTGCAGGGGTAAACTATGGGAACGAAGATCCTCAGAGATTATTGTCCAGTGTGTGTTTACCGCTTTTTTAAATGCATTACTCTTGGTTGAAAAAGTGGTTAAACATATTAGGCGTTGATCTTCATTTTTGGTGCGTTCATTTGGTTGTAGCAGAGTCTCTAGGGGATTGAACCACGCTCTCTTCCGTGCCTTCTTCGTCAGACGCTTCAGGTAGCTACGTTCAATCAGGCTATCCATGAGGTTCTCTGACTGTTCCATGTAATCCTCCTTCTTGCTGCAATTGAGGCGGATCCTAAGAAATTGTCCGAATGGTAAGTTGTCCCTAAGACCCCTCGGATGATGACTGGAATACTGGAGCAAAGAGTTTGGAAAGGTTTGTATGTAAGACTTCATCCTCTGCAATGATGGAGAGGTCAAGAAAGTCTATTTTGGTTTTATCGAATTGGATGGTGAATTGAATGTCCTGGGATTTACCGTTGAGCCACGTGAAGAAATTTACGATTTCAGTTTCTGTGCCAGCCCAAATCAGGAGGATATCGTCAATGTACCGCATCCATAGTTGTATGTTAGACCTGAATGGATTAGAGTCATTAGGAATAAACGTATTCTCAAAAGTGGACATGAAGATTATCGCCAAATCAGGTGCATAGGCCGCCCCAATTTGAACTCCCTTTGTCTGTAGGTAGAAACAGTTCTGGAATATGAAAAAATTCCGCATCATTGCGATTTTGAGCAGCAGGATGATAAATGCAGTAGGGACACGTACTGGTGCTTCACGTCTGTCCAGTGCCAAAGTCTCCACCACCAGTGCTTCTTCCTGAGGGATACTTGTGTAAAGCGACACAATATCGCAAGTGGCCAGGAATTCTTCATTAGAGTTAAACGTACGTCCGTCCATTATATTGATTGTATGCGTGGTGTCACGTAGGTATGTGTCAGTTTGTTCCGTTAGTAGCTTTAGAAAAAAGTCAATGTACCGGCATAAAGGTTCAAGTATTGAGCCGCAACCGTATACAATAGGTCGTCCGGGCGGTTTTTGCAAGTTCTTGTGTACTTTGGGCAATGTATATATGGTTGGAATACGGCAATTTGTTTGGTTCAAGTATTGGTATTCTTGATCAGACAGAAAGCCTTGTTCTAAACCATCTTTTGTGACTCTTTGGATCTCAGCTGCAAGCTCTTTAGACGGATCACTGGGTAGTTTTTTTATAGCTGATCCCATCATTTAGCTGCCTCATAATCTCTTCCTTGTAATTATCCACATCCTGGACAATGATCGCACCACCTTTGTCAGCAGGCTTGACTATGACATTCTTGTTGTCCCTGAGAGAAGATAAAGCAAGTTTCTCAGCTTTGCTGATGTTGTATTTCGTATACTTCTTCTCATTTAGAATTTTCTTTACGTCACGTAGAACTAGGCTCTCATATGCCAGGATCCTTTGGGTCATTGCATTGATTGGGGGGATGAAGGTCGATGGTATTCGGAGGCCAGTGGTAGACACATTGGTCTGTGATGGTTTGTCTTTGAAAAAGTATCGAAGTCTGATTTTTCTGAAAAAATTGTGCAATTCAGCTACAGTTGTAAATACATTGGGTAGAGCGGTGGGTACAAATGATAAACTGTGACTAAGTATTTTGACTTCCTCCTCCTTCAACGTGTATGAAGAGATATTTATCACCGGGTTGTTAACTGGTCTTACCACCTGTAGTTCTTTCGACGGGTTGATCTCTCCCCATGTTCCTCCTGGGGGAAGTGAACTTGTTTCACACCTCTTCCTCTCCCGCTGTCCCACGCCGCTTCCATGCTCTGTTGGCCCCTGCCAGTGCCTCTGTTCCAATTGTTGCCTCTGCCTCGTGGGGGTCTCCATCCAGCCTGTCCTAAAAAAGGATTTGGTGGGTACGCTGGACCGTACTGGTCTTGATTCCGTAGGCTCCACTGGGACCTGCCTGCTCAGAGTCTTCTCCGGAACTGTAGGATGAGTCAGAAAACGTAGTAAAGTTACGTCTGCCTCTAAAGCCACCACGGCCATGGTTGGTGAATCAACCTTGGGAGTCTTGGCAATAGTATCCTTCTTGTAAATAGGGGTACGTCTTCTTTTTATCGTAAAGACGCACGTCACGTGCAAGCTTCTCTAGTTTCTTCTTGATGGTGGTGGTTTCAAAATCCTGAAGTGTCGCAACCAATTTCGTCAGTGCTTCTTTTGAGTTGGTGAGAGAAGGGTTTAGCTTTGTCGCCAATAACTGTTCGAGACACTGGATGGTGTTGGGAATCGAGACGGCGGCAGAGCAAGTTCAAATTCTCACCAGACAGGTAACTGATTTAAAAGCCGAAATTGCCGGTGATACGACACTCACCAACTCAAAAGAAGCACTGATGAAATTGGTTGCGACACTTCAGGATTTTGAAACCACCATCATCAAGAAGAAACTAGAGATTATGAGGCAGCTAAATGATGGGATCAGCTATAAAAAACTACCCAGTGATCCGTCTAAAGAGCTTGCAGCTGAGATCCAAAGAGTCACAAAAGATGGTTTAGAACAAGGCTTTCTGTCTGATCAAGAGTACCAATACTTGAACCAAAAAAATCCCCGTATTCCAACCATATATACATTGCCCAAAGTACACAAGAACTTGCAAAAACCGCCCGGACGACCTATTGTATCCGGTTGCGGCTCAATACTTGAACCTTTATGCCGGTACATTGACTTTTTTCTAAAGCCACTAGCGGAACAAACTGACACATACCTACGTGACGCCACGCATACAATCAATATAATGGACGGACGTCCGTTTAACTCTAATGAAGAATTCCTGGCCACTTGCGATATTGTGTCGCTTTACACTAGTATCCCTCAGGAAGAAGCACTGGTGGTGGCGACTTTGGCACTGGACAGACGTGAAGCACCAGTACGTGTCCCTACTGCATTTATCATCCTGCTGCTCAAAATCGCAATGATGCGGAATTTTTTCATATTCCAGAACTGTTTCTACCTACAGACGAAGGGAGTTGCAATTGGGGTGGCCTATGCACCTGATTTGGCAATAATCTTCATGTCCACTTTTGAGAATACGTTTATTCTTAATGACTCTAATCCATTCAGGTCTAACATACAACTATGGATGCGGTACATTGACGATATCCTCCTGATTTGGGCTGGCACAGAAACTGAAATCGAAAATTCCTTCACGTGACTCAACGGTAAATCCCAGGACATTCAATTCACCATCCAATTCAATAAAACCAAAATAGACTTTCTTGACCTCTCCATCATTGCAGAGGATGAAGTCTTACATGCAAACCTTTTCAGGAAACCAGCGGAACGGAACTCTTTGCTCCAGTACTCCAGTCATCATCCGAGGGGTCTTAGGGACAACTTACCATTCGGAAAATTTCTTAGGATCCGCCGCAATTGCAGCAAGAAGGAGGATTACATGGAACAGACAGAGAACCTCAAGGATCGCCTGATTGAACGTGGCTACCCGAAGCGTCTGACGAAGAAGGAACGGAAGAGAGCGTGGTTCAATCCCCGAGAGACTCTGCTACAACCAAATGAACGCACCAAAAATGAAGATCAACGCCTAATATGTGTAACCACTTTTTCAACCAAGAGTAATGCAATTAAAAAAGCGGTAAACAAACACTGGACAATAATCTCTGAGGATCTTGGTTCCCATAGTTTACCCCTGCACTCTTTTAGGAAGGCCAAGAACATCCGCGATCATGTGGTATGCTCATACTTGGAAAGTACATCCACACCAACTATCACCTCACTCTGGAACCTTCCACCCATTGTGGGCCATTTCAAGTGTGGCAATTGTAAGGCATGTCCCTCCACCATTCAAACGAAGGAGTTCCTCTTCAAAAACCACAGCATAAAATTGAAAACACACACCAACTGCAACACCACTGATGTGGTGTATTGTATAGTCTGCCCATGTTATTTGATCTATGTCGGGCAAACGCAACAACGCGTCAAGATGCGCTTTTTACAACATTGCAGCCGGGTCAGGTGTAATGTGAGTGGGGCACCCATAGTTGAACACTGTATATAAGAGAATCATCTCCCTGAAAGTCTTAAGTGGCTTGTACTCGAACAAGTGAAACTTGGCCCCAGAGGCGAAAATATTGCTCCTATCCTCAATGTTAGAGAACTAAAATGAATAGAACTTTTTGATTCTGTACAAAATGGCCTGAATGAGTCTGAGGGTAGCTTTGCACAACTGGCGGTTCTATAAACCTTCCTATCTCTGAACCAGCTGCCCTGCTAATCAATCTTTCTTATCTACTATCTTATGGTCTCTGTCAATATTAAAAATGACACAATAATGAATCATGTCTTTTTACCACCGTGTTGGGTAGGAACATGTACAACAATGTATATTCCATTAATTGTGGTTATTTTCTTTTTAATTACCTTTCATATCCCCTATTGAAGTATGGCTTTCATTGTCCAAATGTTCATTATGAATTACATCAGTCTGTGGTCATGGTCTTTACCAACATGCTTGTTAGGTACACCAGCTTTTGATCCACAATGTATAGCAATATCAACAACATTCAAATTGACACTACTTATAGGGAGTTATACGTTGTTACTGGAGACAATCGCCCCATTAGTTTTTTAGGCCGGACGGATGCTTTGCTCCGCCTTTAGTAACAAATTGAACCATATTAACATAAAGTGCCATTACGCACGATTTATAATTCCAATCGATAACTCTTCGGGTTATCACGAGACTGTAATGTTTATTGTTACCTAGCAACCCCTCGGTAAGTTTTTTTTCAAGTGCACCTGATATAATCGGAATCCCGTGACTCAAAGAGAGGTGTAATGTGTACACTGTCACTTACCAACGCAATGGCGAGTCTATCTTCACTTTTAGTAGCTCACGATAAAAACTTAACCACGCCCACTGCCGGGTACTTCCTGGTTACGATTGACACGTGCAAGGATTGTCCTCAGACCTCGACTAAGCCGTTAAAGTAATCTGAATAGGTAAGCGAATACCGGGCTGATGTAAGCCTCTTTTTGGATAATCGTACTGTTTAGTGGGGCTTCCCTTAAATACAAAATCATATTGATTAGTCCTTGTTCTTTTTTCCCTCCCCTCTCCAGTAACACGAACATCCCCCACCGGTCTTGACTTAGAATCCCGGCAACACGGTAATACCATTGTGAATATAACGTATCCCCTTGGTCTGTGTGTGTCTAAACCTCGGTGTACACGCTAACAACAATCACCTCAATCACGGCTTTCTTTGTAGATCTAAAATAAAGCAAGAGGCCCGTTTTTGAAAACATCTGATGCCAGGCCAAATGCTCCTCTCCTAAGGTAATACTTCTTTTAGCCTTCCAAATCTGCCTAATGTCTGTTCGCCTAACAAATTGATCATGAGTGCTAGTCCTCGCATGCTGTAGGTCTTTTAATGATTCTGCATAGCGGGTGCTCCCGCTATGACATTCTTTCGGGATTCTATTAAGATCCGTTTTTTTATTAGTTTTTTTGATTCTTTTTACCCTAGGAGGCTTGCCTACCTTCCCCTCAGTCCTGATGAAGACCCATCTTGTAAGGGCGATCTACCCTACACCGCCTTTGGGTCGAAACGTTGACTATTTTTACCGTGCCTACCAACTCCTAATGTTAATCAGGATTCGCATAGCTATTTAGGAGTTTTTGGTTCTTTGTTAAAATACATTGGCAATTGCAATTTTCCGTGTGGCTCCGATCTAGGGTGACCACCTTAGGAATGTATATATGAACATTGACCATTGGTGTATATAAATGAATACTGTGTTCTATTTTCTTTTTGGTCACTGATCTCCCTCACAGCACTTTCCTCCCTTCACATATGGGCATAAAAATAATGTGATTGATCTAATGTTTTTCTTGGATACATACCCTATAACCATGAAAAGGTTAATATAGGTGCTTTGTGAATAAAAACATTGTACCTCTGTATTTGTTTTCTTTCTCATTACTACGAAATCTTTGTACTGTATATAAATTGCTCCTTTAAGTCCGGGACCCCCCTATCCAGGGAGAGTGGCATACCCTGGGTGTGTGAATATCCATGGAGAGTTGTTTATCCTGGGCATATGAATATCCAGGGAGAGTGACATACCCTGGGTGTGTGGATATCCATGGAGAGTGACATAACCTGGGTGTGGGATATCCATGGAGATTGGCATGCCTGGGTGTGTGGAAATCTGATGAGAGTGACATACTTAGCAGTGTGGATATCCAGAGAGAGTGACACACCCTGGGTGTGGGGATAGGTGTGAAAAGTTACTTATCCTAGGTATATGAGTATCCAGGGAGAGTGACATACCTGGGTGTGTGAATATCCAGGGAGAGTAACATACTGGGGTGTGTTGATATTCAGGGAGAGTGATATACCCTGGGTGTGTGGATAGCCAGGGTGAGTGGCATACCCTGGGTGTGAAGATATCCATGGAGAGTAACATGCCTGGATGTGTAGATATCTGAGGAGAGTGACATACTTTTATTTATTTCGAATTTTGTATAGCGCGTAGTTACCCTAGAGCATCCCAGCGCTTGTTCCAGAGCAACTGAAAAAATAGCAGTCAAGCGTATTCAAAGGCATCAGTTAGGAAAGAGGTGCGTTTTAAGGAGTTTGCGAAACCGGAGAAGACAAGTCTCCGATCGCAGACTCAGGGGGAATGCGTTCCAAAGAATCGCTGTGTTCACTGAGAATCTTCTCCCCCCCGTACGTGCCTTTTTAACTTTAGGAATTTTGAGCAAATGTTTCTGATCTGAGCGCAGGGCTCTATTGGCCTTGTAGGGCACAACTAAGTTCTTCAGGATAGGAGGTCCCTTGTCCTGGAGAATTTTGTGCGCAATGCAGAGGGACTTAAATTTGACCCTTTCGCGCACCGGGAGCCAATGCAGCGCCTTCAATGCGGGTTTAGCTGACCGCGTCATTGGGGTACTCTTAAGAAGCCGTGCTGCAGCGTTTTGAATCTGTTGGACTTTGTTAAACGTTGCTTCAGAGGCACCGAGAAAGATAGCATTACTATAATCCAAGCTTGATACGATCAGCCCCTGAATAAGCAGTTTTCTAGATGGCGGTGGAAGAAGGGGCAGAACTTTCCGAGCTGAGCGGAGAAGACCAAAGCAGACTCCCGCCATTTTGTTTGCTTGAGTCCTGTTCCAGCCAGACCCCAAGACTCTTAATCTCCTCCTTTGGACTCGGGAGCTCGCCCAAACAACTGGGCCAGATAGTCGGAGGGAGTGAGGGTCCTTTGTGTTCTAAAAGCATTAATTCGGTCTTTGAGCCATTCAGCTTCAATGCCGATTCACACATCCAAGTATAGACTTTAGACATGCAGGAGTGCAGCGTGTCTGGACTTTTAGCAATCTGGGATAAGGCCACCACCAGCTGAGTATCATCAGCGTAGCTCACGATTTTGATACCAAATGGGGCAACCACATCCTCCAGGGGGGCCATGTACACATTAAACAATGTGGGGCTTAGGGATGAGCCCTGTGGCACACCACAATGGAGGGGGATTGACGCTGATCGTGCGCTGCCTTCCCATACCTGGTAAGTCCGGTCGCTAAGGAATGACATGAGCCATTTGAAAGCCGTTCCTGTCACTCCTATATCTGACAGCCGTTGAATTAGCACTTGGTGATTAACAGTGTCGAAAGCCGCACTGAGATCCAGGAGGATCACTGCCACTGATCCTCCCGAATCCAAGATGCTTCTGGCTTCCTTAACGGATGCCAGAAGAGCGGTGTCGGTGCTCTGACCCGGCCGAAAGCCTGTTTGTGAATTACGCAACAGGCCATTGGACTCAAGAAAGTGTGATAGATGTTGATTCACCAACCTTTCCGCGATTTTACTGAGTCCAGGAAGCAAAGAAATAGGCCTGAAATTCGCCAGATCCGATGGATCTAGGTGAGGCTTTTTCAGGAGGGCTTTCACAACTGCTCCCTTCCAGCTCGGTGGCACCAGACCCCGTGCAAAGGATGCGTTAATTAAATCGGTAACAGGGGTGGCAATAGTAGTTCCTACCTGTTTCAGGATCCTCTTAGGAACCGGGTCGCTGGGGGAGCCGCTCTTAATAGTGACCAGCACTTTAAGGACCTCGTCCACTGACGCTGGGCCGAAGGCTTCCAGGTGGACGGGGGCTCCAACCGGCTGCCTACTGGCGTCTGATCTCTGGTCAACCTGGGGCAGTGTACTTAGAATGTTCTCTATTTTGGTGTGAAAATAGTTCACCAGATCCTTACATTTGTCGCCTGGGTTGTCGTGAGCTAAAGAAGGCTCGGGAACTCTCAATAGTTCCTTAACCACTAGGAAGGTTTCTCTGGAGGAATTCGAAGAGTTTTTAATTCTTTCATCAAAGAATTGCGCCTTAGTATGGCGAAAAGCAGATTTATACGCCCTTATCGCGGAGCGGTATTCATTTCTATTAAATTCGCCCCACTCCTTCCTCCATACGCACTCAAGCTTCTTACAGCCCTTCCTAAGAATTCTCAGCTCAGGCATATACCAGGGGGCAGAGCCCATTCTCTTCTCCCTTTTTGAGACTGTTCTTTTCGGGAGGATGGAATCGAGTGAGCTGGTCAACCAATTACCGAGGTTCGCATCTGCCATTACCGGGTCCAGGACTGGGGGGGGACGCGAACGTTCAAGTTTGAGGATCCAATTCTCAACCGACAACCTGGACCAGGCCCTTTCCAAAGTACGAGCACTAGGAAGAGATGTAGCCATGGCCTCAATTTGCCAGGTGAAAGGGACCAAAAAGTGGTCTGACCACGGGAGAGGGTAGGAAGGCATGGCCCTAAAAAGGGGCACATTGGCAAAGATCGGATCAAGCAAATGGCCCTTGTTGTGTGTTGCTCCAGAGTTGATCAGGCCCACCTCATAGGCCTTAAGATCACATTGTAGGTCTGGCGCCACCAGGTCCGCCGGGTCGTTAAAATGGAGATTAAAATCTCCCAACGTCATAAAGTTGGTAGTAGTGGATGCCAAAACCGTAACGGTTGTGTGAATATCCAGAGGGAGTGACACACCCTGGGTGTGTGGATATCAGTGGAGAGTTTCTTATCCTAGGTATATGAATATCCAGGGAGAGTGACATACCTGGGTGTGAGGATATCCAGGGAGAGTGACACACTTTGGGTGTGGGGATATCCAGGGATTGTGACACAACTTCGTGTGTGGCTATCGAGGGAGAGTGGCATACCCTGGGTGTGTGGATATTCAGGAAGAGTGACATACCCTGGGTCTAGGGATATCCAGGGATAGTTACATACCTGGGTGTGTGGATATCCAGGGAGAGTGACACACTTTGGGTGCGGGATATCCAGGGATAGTGACTTACATGGATGTGGGGATATCCAGGGATAGTGGCATACCTTCATTTGTGGCTATCCATGGAGAGTGACGTACTTTGTGTGTGTAGATAGCCAGGGAGAGTGACATACCGGGGTGTGCAGCTTTCCAGGGAGAGTGACATACCCTGGGAATGGGGATATCAATTGGATAGTGACATAACCTGGGTGTGTGGATATCCCTGGAGAGTTGACTGAGCCAATCACGGGAGCATCAGAACAACCTCACTGGGATGTTAAGGAAGGCCCTCACTCAACACCTAGTGATGACATGCTTCATCATCGGGCCCCACCAAAGAGACCGAGTGTCTCTTTGGTGTGCTGCAACGCCAGAATTACTGCGGAGCGGGATGGTGAGTAGAGGGCGTGTTGCGTGCAAAATTAAACTAGTGAGTGATGGAGGATTAAAAAACGTCAGTAGTGTATCAAAGAAAAAACTTTATTAAATGATCACTAAAGACAATGGAGTTAAAAGTATGTGAGGGACCAGTCCACTTTAATTGAGTGGTGGGTTCCTACAATGTTGTCGACATGTTTCTTGCCATTGAAACGGTGTGAATTTACCCGGCAATTCTTCAGGACTGGGTGTGCAATAAACCCCGGCGGTATGGGCACGCTAAGGCCCACCCTAACCTAGGGACGTGAATGTGAAAAAAATTAAATTAAATGGTGTCAAAAAGTGCAAAAAAATTAGGAATAGAGGCTTATCCCTAATTACTCCTGGTTTAGGAGGCTTCTACTGATCGTTTCTGCACCTAGAGGGAAAAAGGACAGAGACAAACAGATAGAACAAGACAGACACTTAGAATAGCTTCTGACTGTCATAGGTTCAGTAGTGACAAGTGTGCTCCAAAAGGTGAAGGCATTCTAGCTGTGGTCGAATAGCGCTATGGTTAACACCACCTGATAGCCCCGGGTTCGTAAGAGCTAGGAGATGTGGGGTGTACTATTCGTGGTACAAACTAGAGGTGACTAAGGATTAAAATAAGTGAAAACCTTCATAGAAGATCGTCAACAAAGCGATCAATATATAAATCTATAGAGATCGCCATCAGTTAAAAAATTGTCTCACTTTCTGGGTGTTATAAATAAACACCATGGGTCTCAGGAGGGGGGTGGAAGCGTATTCGGCACACCCTAAAATATGGCAAGGTAAAGGGAAACAAAGACGGAGTTAGTGTGTTGCCCCTTAGAAAACGGAGCGCATTGTGTACTTAGCTCGATTCTCAGTAGGGGGCTTCCACTTACGCCCTCGACGCTCGGCACCCGTGGTCCACCTACGTCGCCCTCAGACTGGACCCCGACGATGTCAGCGCGGGTCCAGATCTGTTCTTAAAAGCAAAATGGCAAAGTGGCGATCATTTCCGGGTGGGCGTTGCAACATGACACGCTGGTAGACGGAGTAATCGATTGGTTTAGACCGGCGGTCACGAGTGTGTCGTAACTAGGCGCCCGGTGTAAACAAGGAAGCGACTCTCAGAGGAGCGTCACAGATCACACGGTGGGCGTTGTCAATGGGGCGTTGGGAGCCGGAGCAATCAATTGGTTAAGACCAGCGGTCACGGGTGCGCCGTTACTAGGCGCCCGATGAAAACACGGAAGCGACTCTCAGAAGAGCGTCACAGGTCACGTGGTTACGCGTTGCCTAGCGACCCAGCTACCTCGGGGGTTGATCTGTTTCTAGCTAGGACTGGCGCAAATCTGCTGTGCTTGCCCCGATATTGACGTTGCAGTAAAGATTTAGAGAGCCAGCGCATGGCAGAGCTATCAATGTGAGGGTTACAGTATGGGAGTGGGATACTCACAAAACATTTGGACACACTAGTAACCTTGGTGTGAAGGTTGTCATTGAAGCCGCTTGCTCATGCCAAAGCCTCTAGTTCTGAGGTTAGAGTTCTGCATTAGAGTGTCCAGAGATTTGTACTTATTTCATCGCCTGTCCAGATGATAAGGACATCGTCGATGTAACGTCTCCATATTTTTATCGAAGACGCGTAGGGGCTATTGGGCTGCATGATATGTTTAGCTTCAAAATCAGCAACGTACAGCCCCGCCACGCTGGGAGCAAAGGTACTACCCATCGAGGTTCCAGTCGTTTGTAGATAGAGGTTGTCCTTGTAGGCGAAAAAATTCTCCTTTAGGGCCAAGGTGGCACAGTCTAGGATGAAGGTTTTTGAGGCTTGATACTCCCAGTTGATGGAGTCTAAAGCTGTTCCTAGGACCCTGATAGTGTCGTCCTGAGGAATGCAGGTGTACAGACTCTCAATGTCTAATGTCACCAGAGTGACTGTATTCTGTGGGAGGTCAATATTTTGAATTAGTTGAAGTAGACTCTTGGTATCCTTCAGATAGGAAGGTGTGTCTTGTACTAAGGGTTTTAAATAGTAATCGCAAAATCGCGATAGCGGTTCCAAAAGAGAGCCGATCCCTGAGACTATCGGTCTGCCCGGTGGAGGTGACCTATTCTTGTGTGTCTTCGGGAGAGTATAAAAGTAAGGTGTCCTCCCCTCACTCGTGCTCAGGAAACTCGCCTCATTCTTGGAAATCTCACCATTCTCTTCAGCTCTATTGACCAGATTGGTAATACGAACACTCAGCTCGTGTGTCGGGTCTTGTGATAAGGGGGTATCATACCCCCAACGACCTACGCTGGACTGTGATCGAACATGTGACTGGCATCAATAACCTTCCGAGTCTCCTCTTTCAAAAGGAACAAAGGTGGGTGTACAGATTGGGGACCCACCTCAGAGGACTCAATGATGATATCCCGTGGAATACTGTAATGAAGTGAACTGATTCATAACCAATGGATATAACTCAAAAATAAGTACAAATCTCTGGACACTCTAATGCAGAACTCTAACCTCAGAACTAGAGGCTTTGGCATGAGCAAGCGGCTTGAATGACAACCTTCACACCAAGGTTACTAGTGTGTCCAAATGTTTTGTGAGTATCCCACTCCCATACTGTAACCCTCACATTGATAGCTCTGCCATGCGCTGGCTCTCTAAATCTTTACTGCAACGTCAATATCGGGGCAAGCACAGCAGATTTGCGCCAGTCCTAGCTAGAAACAGATCAACCCCCGAGGTAGCTGGGTCGCTAGGCAACGCGTAACCACGTGACCTGTGACGCTCTTCTGAGAGTCGCTTCCGTGTTTTCATCGGGCGCCTAGTAACGGCGCACCCGTGACCGCTGGTCTTAACCAATTGATTGCTCCGGCTCCCAACGCCCCATTGACAACGCCCACCGTGTGATCTGTGACGCTCCTCTGAGAGTCGCTTCCTTGTTTACACCGGGCGCCTAGTTACGACACACTCGTGACCGCCGGTCTAAACCAATCGATTACTCCGTCTACCAGCGTGTCATGTTGCAACGCCCACCCGGAAATGATCGCCACTTTGCCATTTTGCTTTTAAGAACAGATCTGGACCCGCGCTGACATCGTCGGGGTCCAGTCTGAGGGCGACGTAGGTGGACCACGGGTGCCGAGCGTCGAGGGCGTAAGTGGAAGCCCCCTACTGAGAATCGAGCTAAGTACACAATGCGCTCCGTTTTCTAAGGGGCAACACACTAACTCCGTCTTTGTTTCCCTTTACCTTGCCATATTTTAGGGTGTGCCGAATACGCTTCCACCCCCCTCCTGAGACCCATGGTGTTTATTTATAACACCCAGAAAGTGAGACAATTTTTTAACTGATGGCGATCTCTATAGATTTATGTATTGATCGCTTTGTTGACGATCTTCTATGAAGGTTTTCACTTATTTTAATCCTTAGTCACCCCTAGTTTGTACCACGAATAGTACACCCCACATCTCCTAGCTCTTACGAACCCGGGGCTATCAGGTGGTGTTAACCATAGCGCTATTCGACCACAGCTAGAATGCCTTCACCTTTTGGAGCACACTTGTCACTACTGAACCTATGACAGTCAGAAGCTATTCTAAGTGTCTGTCTTGTTCTATCTGTTTGTCTCTGTCCTTTTTCCCTCTAGGTGCAGAAACGATCAGTAGAAGCCTCCTAAACCAGGAGTAATTAGGGATAAGCCTCTATTCCTAATTTTTTTGCACTTTTTGACACCATTTAATTTAATTTTTTTCACATTCACGTCCCTAGGTTAGGGTGGGCCTTAGCGTGCCCATACCGCCGGGGTTTATTGCACACCCAGTCCTGAAGAATTGCCGGGTAAATTCACACCGTTTCAATGGCAAGAAACATGTTGACAACATTGTAGGAACCCACCACTCAATTAAAGTGGACTGGTCCCTCACATACTTTTAACTCCATTGTCTTTAGTGATCATTTAATAAAGTTTTTTCTTTGATACACTACTGACGTTTTTTAATCCTCCATCACTCACTAGTTTAATTTTGCACGCAACACGCCCTCTACTCACCATCCCGCTCCGCAGTAATTCTGGCGTTGCAGCACACCAAAGAGACACTCGGTCTCTTTGGTGGGGCCCGATGATGAAGCATGTCATCACTAGGTGGTGAGTGAGGGCCTTCCTTAACATCCCAGTGAGGTTGTTCTGATGCTCCCGTGATTGGCTCAGTCATGTCTACATGGACACTCTTCTTTTGTTTATGAAATACTGACCGGGGAACAAGAGTGTCTCCCTACTCTCCCTGACTCTCTCTTTGTAATACATATCCCTGGAGAGTGACACACCCTGGGTGTGTGGATATCGATGGAGAGTTACTTCTCCTGGGTATATGAATATCCAGGGAGAGTGGCATACCCTGTGTGTGTGAATATCCATGGAGAGTTGCTTATCCTGGGCATATGAATATCCAGGGAGAGGGACATACCCTGGATGTGTGGATATCCATGGAGAGTGACATAACCTGGGTGTGGGGATATCCATGGAGATTGGCATGCCTGGGTGTGTGAATATCTGATGAGAGTGACATACTTAGCGGTGTGGATATCCAGAGAGAGTGACACACCCTGGGTGTGGGGACAGCCTTTGAAAATTACTTATCCTAGGTAAATGAGTATCCAGGGAGAGTGACATACCTGGGTGTGTGGATATCCAGGGAGAGTGACCTACCTGGGTGTGTGAATATCCAGTGAGAGTGACATACCGGGTTGTGTGGATATTCAGGGAGAATGACATACCCTGGGTGTGTGGATAGCCAGGGTGAGTGGTATACCCTGGGTGTGTGGATATCCAGGGAGAGTAACATACCTGGGTGTGTGGATATTCAGGGAGAGTGACATACCCTGAGTGTGCAGCTATCCAGGGAGAGGGAGATACCCTGGTTGTGGGGATATCCAGTGGATAGTTACATATCCTGGGTGTGTGGATATCCAGTGAGAGTGACATACCCGGGTGTGTGGATTTTCAGGGAGAGGGACATACCCTGGGTGTGTGGATATCCAGGGAGAGTGACACACCCTGGGTGTGGGGATATCCAGGGATAGTGACATACCTGGGTGTGTGGATATTCAGGGAGAGTGACATACCTGGGTGTGAGGATATCCAGGGAGAGTGGCATACCCTTGGTGTGTGAATATCCATGGCTTGACATACCCTGGGTGTGCAGCTATCCAGGGAGAGTGAGATTCACTGGTTGTGGGGATATCCAGTGGATAGTTACATATCCTGGGTGTGTGGATATCCAGTGAGAGTGACATACCTGGGTGTGTGGATTTTCAGGGAGAGGGACATACCCTGGGTGTGTGGATATCCAGGGAGAGTGACACACCCTGGGTGTGGGGATATCCAGGGATAGTGACATACCTGGGTGTGTGGATATTCAGGGAGAGTGACATACCTGGGTGTGAGGATATCCAGGGAGAGTGACATACCCTTGGTGTGTGAATATCCATGGAGAGTTGCTTATCCTGGGCATATGAATATCCAGAGAGAGTGACATACCCTGGGTGTGTGGATATCCATGGAGAGTGACATAACCTGGGTGTGGGGATATCCATGGAGATTGGCATGCCTGGGTGTGTGGAAATCTGATAAGAGTGACATACTTAGCGGTGTGGATATGCAGAGAGAGTGACAAACCCTGGGTGTGGGGATAGCCGTGGAGAGTTACTTATCCTATGTATATGAGTATCCAGGGAGAGTGACATACCTGGGTATGTGAATATCCAGGGAGAGTAACATACCGGGTTGTGTGGATATTCCGGGAGAGTGACATACCCTGGGTGTGTGGATAGCCAGGGTGAGTGGTATACCCTGGGTGTGTGGATATCCAGGGAGAGTAACATACCGGGTTGTGTGGATATTCCGGGAGAGTGACATACCCTGGGTGTGAAGATATCCATGGAGAGTGACATGCCTGGGTGTGTGGATATCTGAGGAGAGTGACATACTTAGTTGTGTGGATATCCAGAGGGAGTGACACACCCTGGGTGTGTGGATATCAGTGGGGAGTTTCTTATCCTAGGTATATGAATATCCAGGGAGAGTGACATACCTGGGTGTGAGGACATCCAGGGAGAGTGACACACTTTGGGTGTGGGGATATCCAGGGATTGTGACACACCTTCGTGTGTGGCTATCGAGGGAGAGTGTCATACCCTGGGTGTGTGGATATCCAGGGAGAGTGACATACCCTGGGTCTGGGGATATCCAAGGATAGTGACATACCTGGGTGTGTGGATATCCAAGGAGAGTGACACACTTTAGGTGCGGGTATATCCAGGGATAGTGACATACCTGGATGTGGGTATATCCAGGGATAGGCATACCTTCATTTGTGGCTATCCATGGAGAGTGACTTACTATGTGTGTGTAGATAGCCAGGGAGAGTGACATACCGGGGTGTGCAGCTATCTAGGGAGAGTGACATACCCTGGTTGTGGGGATATCCAGTGGATAGTGACATAATCTCGGTGTGTGGATATTCAGGGAGAGTGACATACCTGGGTGTGTGGATTTTCAGGGAGAGGGACACACCCTGGGTGGGTGGATATCCAGGGAGAGTGACACACCCTGGGTGTGGGGATATCCAGGGATAGTGACATACCTGGGTGTGGGGATATCCAGGGATAGTGACATACCTGGGTGTGTGGATATTCAGGGAGAGTGACATTCCTGGGTGTGAGGATATCCAGGGATAGTGACATACCTGGGTGTGCGGATATCCAGGGGGAGTAACATATACTGGGTGTACAGATATCCAGGGAGAGTGACATACCCTGGGTGTGTGAATATCCAAGGAGACTGACATACCTTCATGTGTGGCTATCAAGGTGGAGTGAGATACATGGATGTGTGGATATCCAGGCAGAGTGAAATACCTGGGTGTGAAAGTATCCAGGTGTGTCATTCTCCCTTGATAGCCACACACCCAGGTATGTCACTCTTTTTGACTATCCACATAGCCATTTATGTCACTCCTCCCGGGTATTCACACACATGGGGTATGTCATTTTCCCTGGATATCCACACCACCATGGTCCGTCACTCTACCTTGATATCTACAAACTGAGGTGTATCACTCTCCATGGCTATCCCCACACCCAGGATATGTCAGCCTCCTTGGATATCCCCAGACCCAGGGTATGTCACTCTCCCTGGATATCTTCACACCAGGTATGCCACTCTGCCTGGATATCCACACACCCTTGTATGTCACTCTCCCTGGATAGTCACACACAAAGGTATGTCACTCTCCCTGGATATCCACACACCCAGGGTAAATCACTCTCCCTGTATATCTGCACACCCAGGGTAAGTCACTCTGCCTGGATATCCACACACCCAGATATGTTACTCTCCCTGGATATCCACACACCCAGGGTATGTCACTCTCCCTGGATATCCACACACTCAGGGTATGTCACTCACCCTGTATATCCATACAGCCAGGATGGATATCCACACACCTGGTGTATGTCATTCTCCCTGGAAATCCACACAGCCAGGGATGTCATTCTCCCTGGATAGCCATACACCCAGGTATGTCACTCATTTTGGATATCCACATAGCCGTTTATGTCACTCCTCCCGGGTATTCACACACCTGGAGTATGTCATTCTCCCTGGATATCCACACCACCAGGGTCAGTCACTCTACCTTGATATCCACAAACTGAGGTATGTCACTCTCCATGGCTGTTCCCACACCCAGGGTATGTCAACCTCCTTGGATATCCCCAGACCCAGGGTATGTCACTCTCCCTTGATACCCACACACCCACGTATGTCAATCTCCCCAGATATCCACACAGCTGTGGTAAGTCACTCTCCCTGGATATACACAGAGCCAGGGTAAGTCACTCTGCCTGGATATCCACACAGCCAGGTATGTCACACTCCCTGGATATCCACACATCCAGGGTATGCCACTCTCTCTTGAAATCCACACACCCACGTATGTCAATCTCCCCAGATATCCACACAGCTGTGGTAAGTCACTCTCCCTGAATATCCACAGAGCCAGGGTAAGTCACACTCCCTGAATATACACAGAGACAGGGTAAGTCACTCTCCCTGGATATCCACACATCCAGGGTATGCCACTCTCTCTTGATGTCCACACACCCACGTATATCACTCTCCCTGGATATCCTCGCAGCCAGGGGACGCCACTCTCCTGGAGACTCAACATTACTTTTGAAAGCCAAAAACACAGAGTGTGATAGCGCTCTAACAAAGCATCGCAGAACTTTTCACTGGTGATTGCCTTCAATAAGGTTGCACAGCATCATGGTAGATGAAGTCCTTGCATCTATCATTTCATTTTCAGTCTTCATTTAACAGTATAACACTGACCAATTATCAATGAAATGACCTCCTTTCAGTTGAACAGTTCAGTTTTCACTAAGATCCTTTCCTGCAGCAGGATACCAAGGGCCCTGGTGCAAGCAAGGAAAACGGTCCTTTGACTGGTGTTGAAGTAGTAAAATACAGCAATTATCAGGGTTCATCTGGCCCCTCAGGGCTCTGGACCCCGGTCTCACTGCACCTGCTGCACCCATGGTCACGACGCACCTGCGCTCCTGACATCATAGTGTTTCACTTCCATTAAAGATCTTCAAAGGAACTAAACCTTGTTCGGTGGCACTGGCTTTGAGTCCTGCAGAACAATCCAAATGGTAAAATCCCCTCACACCTCTTCCAGCCATGAAGTGACCCCAGAAGATGTAATCATAGACTGACACTGCGTACAAATAAAGCGGCACAGAACTTTCCATGGGTGCTTGCCTTTAGTAAGGCTGCTTTAAGTATGCCCCATATCATTGTAGTCGCCGCAGTCCTTGCACTTTCATTTCATTTTTAATCTTCATTTAGCACATAAAATACTGAGACGTTTATAATGAGGACATCTCCTCCCATTTAAGCAGTTTTGAGAATTTTTGAGAAATTTGCTGGGCACAACATCAGAATTATTAGTGGTGTAGAATGGAGTGTTGAAAAGAGGAGTAGAGTGGCCTGGAGTGAAGTGGTGTAGAGTGTTATAAAGTACAGTGAGTGAAGTGGCATAGAGTGGAGTAGCGTGTTGTAAAGTGAAGTGGCCTAGAGTAGAGTGGAGTAGAGTGAAGTGAAGTGGCCTAGAGTAGAGTGGAAGGATAGTGTGACGTACAGTGAAGTCGAGTGGAGTGGCATAGAGTGGCGTGGAGTAGAGTGACATAGAGTGGAGCGCCGTAGAGTGTTGTAGAGTGGAGTTGAGTAGAGTGGAGTGGGATAGATTGGAGTGTCATGGAGTGGAGTGTTGGAAAGTGGCTTAGAGTGGCATAGAGTGGAGTAGCGTGTTGTAAAGTGAAGTGGCATAGAGTGGAGTGGAGTAGAGTGAAGTGAAGTGGCCTAGAGTAGAGTGGAAGGATAGTGTGACGTACAGTGAAGTCGAGTGGAGTGGCATAGAGTGGAGTAGAGTAGAGTGAAGTGAAGTGGCCTAGAGTAGAGTGGAAGGATAGTGTGACGTACAGTGAAGTCGAGTGGAGTGGCATAGAGTGGAGTAGAGTAGAGTGAAGTGAAGTGGCCTAGAGTAGAGTGGAAGGATAGTGTGACGTACAGTGAAGTCGAGTGGAGTGGCATAGAATGGAGAGGCATAGGGTGGAGTGGAGTTGAGCAGAGTGAAGTAGAGCGGCCTAGGTTAAGAGGTATTGGGTAGTGTAGAGTGGTGTAGAGTGTCATACAGTGGCATAGAGGGGAGAAGAGTGCCAGAGTGAATGGCATAGAGTAGAGTAGGATGGAGTGGAGCATAGTGTCATATAGTGGATTGATGTAGAGTGGAGGGGTGTAGAGTGGCATAGCATAGATTGAACTAAAGTGCCTTAGAGTGCAGTAAAGTGACAGAGAGGGGAGTAGAGTGGAGTGGAGTATCGTAATGTAGAGTGGAGTAAAGTGCCATAGAATGGAGTGGTGTAGCTTGGAGTGTCATAGAATTGAGTAAAGTGGCATGAAGTGTAGTGGATAGGCATAGAGTGTCGTAGAGTGGAATGTCATAGAGTGGCTTAGAGATGAGTGTCGTTGACCAGAGATGTAAGTTATGAGTCATGTAATGCATCAGTATTGTAGAGTAAAGGTGATACTAGCTGAGGGTGTAAGCTGTGTCTTGTAATGCATCTGTATGGTAGAGTAAAGGCGATGCTGACCAAAGATGTAAGCTGTGGGTTGTAATGCATCAGTATTGTAGAGTAAAATCGATGCTGAACAAAGATGTAAGCTGTGGGTTGTAATGTATCAGTATTGTAGAGTAAAGGCAATGCTGGCCAGAGATGTATCCTGTGGGTTGTAATGCATCAGTATTGTAGAGTAACGGCAATGCTGGCCAGAGATGTAAGTTATGAGTCATGTAATGCATCAGTATTGTAGAGTAAGGCGATACTGGCTGAGGGTGTAAATTGTGTCTAATACTGCATCAGTATTATAGAGTAAAGGTGATGCTGCTTGAGGATATACATTTTAAGTTCTGCAATGCATCAGTAATGTAATGTAAAGGCAATGCTGGTCGAGGATGTAAATTGTGAGTCTTGTAATGCATTGTAAGGTAAAGGCGATGCTGGTGGGGAGGTAAATTATGAGTCCTGTAATGCATCACTATTGTAAAGTAAAAGCGATGCTGGTGGAGTAGGTAAATGATGAGTCCTGTAATGCATCAGTAGTGAAAAGTAAAGGCAATGATAGTTGAGGATGTAAATTATGAGGGCTGTAATGCCTAAGTATTGTAAAGTAGGTGATGCTGATGGCGAATGTAAGCTATGAGTCTTGTAAAGCATGAGTATTGTATAGTAAAAGCGATGGTGGTCGAAGGTTGAAAATTATGGTTCCTGCAATGCATCAATGTTGTACCCTTCCAGGTAATTGTAATAGTAATTGCATTTATATAGCGCTTACTACCCCTGAAAAGGCATCAAAGCGCTTTTTAGGCGAGTTGCACGCTACTCCGAAACCCATAAAGGATTAGTGTTGAATTAGTACAGTCAAATATGAAAGTAATTTAAGTGGTGGATAGGTTAGTCAATTATTTGGATTCAGAAGGATAGACGAGTGAAAAAAGGTTTGTATTTATATAGCGCTTGTTACCCCTGATGGGGTGTTGAAGCATTTTTTTGGCAGGTAGCACGCTACTCTGGAACCCATCAAGGATTAGTGTTGAAAATTAGTATAGTGAAATATGAAAGGCACATTGATTTCTATAATGATACACGCAGAGGTAAAACAGAGCCAGCGCTTGAGGTGAGACATCATGGCATCAAAGTGCATGCTGTGACTTCTTTTCACCTCCCTGCTTCCCTCATTCCCTATCTGCAGCCCTCTCTCTTTACTGAACAATTCCTGTCTCTTTTTTTGTTTGTTGCTGTTTTATATCAGAGCGCTTTACATGATCACCAGTTGCCTTACCTCGAACACATTAATTTCTAGCTACGGAGAGATTACGTGATTTCCGCAGAATAATAGAATGTTGCGCGTCCCTGCCGTAACTCTAGCCGTTAAGCCACATCGCGACTACCATCCTTTTGTTCCAACACAACGTTGGACCAGGTGCCTGCGGGAGCCAAAGAAGTCGGTCTAGACAAAAGGACCCGGATGGAAGTTAATGAACACACTCACACGTGCCGCGGTCACCAGTGTCACACTCGCGGCCTCAGGCCGCAGCAGGAGCCGCAGAGGGGCCTTATCAGACTCCCGGCCGCTCACTGCACCGGCTCATTCTCTCCATTTCCTTCTTCCGTTCCCCGCCCCGCCCCTCCCCCTGTCCTCTCTTTCAATTTAGCACCTCATGGCACCTGTCCTGACGTCAGAGCCTATTGTTGTCACGCGATCTAGCATTGGTTTAATCTAAACTTTTCTCTTCCTCTGAGGAGGGAGCGCACCTGCGTGCTCTCTGTGTACTGACTTGACTTAATACATTTATCACCACCTACGTTATGATGGATTTAGCATTTGGACGGACATGGGGAAAAAGGTTGTACTTTCCTCCTAAAGTCTACCATATGGCTTCTTTAGGCAGATTTAAATGTACAGAGCGATGCAGAAACAGTAAGACATCTGCTTCTGCTTGACACCCCTCCTTTCCAAGGAGCTGGGCAGCTCTCAGAGGCAACATGCTGATTTTTGCTGATGAAGTGGGACCAACATATACATGTCAATATCAATATTACAACTTTGATAAGAGGGAGGGAGGTATGTTGCTGCAAATTCAGGAACATAGTAAGGGGCTAACTGGGAGAAATTGTCTTTACCATCATCAAGATATAAATAGTGGTTTATAGAAATAGGTCCTATGCACACCTGAAAGTAAAACGTAGCACACTCTATTCCAGGAACTGGGCAATGAGTATTAGTGTCACAGATGTATGACAAGTGATTCTGACGAGCCTTCCTCTCTGCCCTCTCTGTCATGTCTTTCTCTCAGTCCTTCTCCAAGCCCCCTCTCTCTGCTCCCTCTTTCTCTGCCCCTCCTCTCTGCCCCTCCTCTCTGCCCCTCCTCTCTGCCCCTTCTCTCTGCCTCCTTCTCTCTGCCTTCTCTCTGCCCCCAGTCCTCCTCTCTGCTCCCAGTCCTTCTCTCGGTCCCAGTCCTTCTCTCTGCCCTCTCTCTGCCCTCGTCCTTCTCTCTGCCCCTTCTCTCTGCCCCAGTCCTTCTATCTGCCCCAGTCCTTCTCTCTGCCCTCTCTCTGCTCCAGTCCTTCTCGCTGCCCTCTCTCTGCCCCAGTCCTTCTCGCTGCCCTCTCTCTGCCCCAGTCCTTCTCGCTGGCCTCTCTCTGCCCCAGTCCTTCTCGCTGCCCTCTCTCTGCCCCAGTCCTTCTCTATGCCAACTTTTTCAGCCCCTTCTCTCTGCCCCTCTTTCTCTGCCCCTCCTCTCTGCCCCTTCTCTCTGCCCTTTCTCTGCCCCCAGCCCTTCTCTCTGCCCCTTCTCTCTGCCCTTTCTCTGCCCCCAGCCCTTCTCTCTGCCCTTCTCTCTGCCCTCGTCCTTCTCTCTGCCCCTCTTCTCTGCTCCCAGTCCTTCTCTCGGTCCCAGTCCTTCTCTCTGCCCTCTCTCTGCCCTCGTCCTTCTCTCTGCCCCTTCTCTCTGCCCCAGTCCTTCTCTCTGCCCTCGTCCTTCTCTCTGCCCCTTCTCTCTGCCCCAGTCCTTCTCGCTGCCCTCTCTCTGCCCCAGTCCTTTTCTCTGCCCCTTTTCTCTGCTCCCAGTCCTTCTCTCTGCCCCCTCTCTGCCCCCGTCCTTCTCTCTACCCTTCTCTCTGCCCTTGTCCTTCTCTCTACCCCTTCTCTCTGCCCTCTCTCTGCCCTTGTCCTCCTCTCTGCCCCTTTTCTCGGCCCTCAGTCCTTCTCTCTGCCCTCTCTCTGCCCCCGTCCTTCTCTCTGCCCCTTCTCTCTGCCCTCTCTCTGCCCTCGTCCTTCTCTCTGCCCCTTTTCTCTGCTCCCAGTCCTTCTCTCTGCCCTCGTCCTTCTCTCTGCCCCTTTTCTCTGCTGCCAGTCCTTCTTGCTGCCCCCAGTCCTTCTCGCTACCCTCTCTCTGCCCCATTCCTTCTCTCTGCCCTTCTCGCTGCCCCAGTCCTTCTCTCTGCCCTCTCTCTGCCCTCGTCCTTCTCTCTGCCCCTTTTCTCTGCTCTCAGTCCTTCTCTCTGCCCCTTTTCCCTGCTCCCAGTCCTTCTTGCTGCCCCCAGTCCTTCACACTGCCCTCTCTCTGCCCCAGTCCTTCTCTCTGCCCTTCTTGCTGCCCCAGTCCTTCTCTCTGCCCTCTCTCTGCCCCAGTCCTTCTCGCTGGCCTCTCTCTGCCCCAGTCCTTCTCGCTGCCCTCTCTCTGCCCCAGTCCTTCTCTATGCCAACTTTTTCAGCCCCTTCTCTCTGACCCTCTTTCTCTGCCCCTCCTCTCTGCCCCTTCTCTCTGCCCTTTCTCTGCCCCCAGCCCTTCTCTCTGCCCCTTCTCTCTGCCCTTTCTCTGCCCCCAGCCCTTCTCTCTGCCCTTCTCTCTGCCCTCGTCCTTCTCTCTGCCCCTCTTCTCTGCTCCCAGTCCTTCTCTCGGTCCCAGTCCTTCTCTCTGCCCTCTCTCTGCCCTCGTCCTTCTCTCTGCCCCTTCTCTCTGCCCCAGGCCTTCTCTCTGCCCTCGTCCTTCTCTCTGCCCCTTCTCTCTGCCCCAGTCCTTCTCGCTGCCCTCTCTCTGCCCCAGTCCTTTTCTCTGCCCCTTTTCTCTGCTCCCAGTCCTTCTCTCTGCCCCCTCTCTGCCCCCGTCCTTCTCTCTACCCTTCTCTCTGCCCTTGTCCTTCTCTCTACCCCTTCTCTCTGCCCTCTCTCTGCCCTTGTCCTCCTCTCTGCCCCTTTTCTCGGCCCTCAGTCCTTCTCTCTGCCCTCTCTCTGCCCCCGTCCTTCTCTCTGCCCCTTCTCTCTGCCCTCTCTCTGCCCTCGTCCTTCTCTCTGCCCCTTTTCTCTGCTCCCAGTCCTTCTCTCTGCCCTCGTCCTTCCCTCTGCCCCTTTTCTCTGCTGCCAGTCCTTCTTGCTGCCCCCAGTCCTTCTCGCTACCCTCTCTCTGCCCCATTCCTTCTCTCTGCCCTTCTCGCTGCCCCAGTCCTTCTCTCTGCCCTCTCTCTGCCCTCGTCCTTCTCTCTGCCCCTTTTCTCTGCTCTCAGTCCTTCTCTCTGCCCCTTTTCTCTGCTCTCAGTCCTTCTCTCTGCCCCTTTTCTCTGCTCCCAGTCCTTCTCTCTGCCCTCGTCCTTCTCTCTGCCCCTTTTCTCTGCTGCCAGTCCTTCTTGCTGCCCCCAGTCCTTCTTGCTGCCCTCTCTCTGCCCCAGTCCTTCTCTCTGCCCTTCTCTCTACCCCAGTCCTTCTCTCAGCCCCCTCTCTCTGCCCCCTCTTTCTCTGCCCCTCCTCTCTGCCCCTTCTCTCTGCCCCCTGTGTGCCCCAGTTCTTCTCTCTGCCCCCTCTCTCCGCGCGCAGTCTTTTCTCTGATTTTTCTGCTGCCTCGTTCTGAGTAAAGTTCCCATCAGTGTTTAATTTGTAAAAAAGAATAAGTGCTGGGGCCCTGGTCAGGACTCAGGAGGCCACCACAATTTGCACCACACATTACCACTGTACTTACACAACTACTAACCCTCACACTGCTACAAGTGTGACAATTCAAACAGTTCGAGGCCGCCAAAGTTTTATGAATGGCTTGGGTGGCAGATATTAGTTGTTATTACTGTAGATTGAATTAACAATCATCTATTTTTCCGATATCTTTAAATTGCACAAACAGCGCCATCATGTGACAGCTCTCATAACTGCAGGTTCTGGCAACTAAGCACCGGTGCCGAGCACGGGAAAGCATAGCTCAAATTAAGCACTGCTTCCCATCTTGTAATGCTTTCTATTCCTGAGAAGGCCATTTGCAGCTTCATAAGGAATGGCAGGATGATGGGCATCTGGTGAAGAGGGCATCGCAATGTAATCCATTTATTCAACATTCTGTTCTTTTGCACTTTATGGCACGGTCAAGGCCAGTTGTCTGCAAACTTCCTATAAAATGTGCAGATACCTAGGGTGGTTGTTATACAGTGGTGATCCCCATATTTGGGGTCTTGCCTCGAGTTTCTCCCATCTGAGGCCAACCTAGGTAGATTGTGCAGTACACTTTTTAGGTTTTGCCTGGCGAAAGCTGCGCTCTGCGCAGCTTTTTCGCGCAGGCGAAAACCTGATGAGAACTGTAGTGGGGTTTGGGTCGGCCCTCGTCATTTATTGGCTGGCTCCATAAATGGAGCCTAGCCATTGGACGAGGGGCCTGTCCGTCAATGCCGGACCAGATTCGGGGGCGTTCCCGCGATTCTTTGGCTTTTGCCGACGTCACGCTACGTCAGCCAAAAGCCGAGAACGCCCCCGAATCTGGTCCGCCATTGACGGCACTCTAAATGTTGCCATGAATTAATGACGATGTATTTATAAAGCTGCCATGAAATAATGACGATGTATCTATAAAGCTACCCTACGCAATGCAAACGTTCAGACGTGGGCTCTTCGGTCTCCTCCTAACCTCATGATAAACTGCTGTGACGACGCTATCGGAGAGGAAAAAAGACTTCTGAGCATGCGCGCGGGTAAATGTATCGCAAATGAAGTAGACTCGGGGTTAAACGTGTCTCTCGTCCCAGTAACATCCTCGCGCCGCTTACCTTCAGGTAGATGGTAATATGTGCGCTTGTGCGGGGGCATTTAGCGAACTCCGCCACCGTTTTGTATAGGGAAGCAGCCGTGTGCCTCCAGCCAGGGCCGCGCTGGGATTGGCCCAGCCGGCCGAGCCTCCGCCACGTCATCCGGAGGAGCTCCCGAGCGAAGGAGGAGCCCCGGGGAAAGCCCCAGTCCCGCCGAGGCCCCAGTTGAACGCCATCCTTTTTTTCGGACAGTAAGTGTTGTTTTGCTCATTGCGGTGATGTATTTGTCAAATGCTTGTTTATTACTGTCACCGAGCGGGCCGGATTCGCCCGCGTTCAGAGAGTTATGTCAGCAATTGTGAGGCAGCTGAAAGGAGGCCGGGAGGCCCGTGGTGGGGAAGCATTACAGAAAAGCAGGTCAATAGAAACCGAGTGAAAGATTTTGAGGGGGCAAACTCCAGCCCTTGGCGGAGCTGTAACAAACCAGACATTGATATATTGTCCCCTCCCAGCATCCTGCGGGGCTATTATCCTCCCCCTAATGAGCTTGTCATGCATTTCTCTTTATGTAGCCATTAAAATCTTGTCTACATCTGCTGATATGTTTCTGCAAAGGGGGCGCTGGATATTGTTTCTGTCCTGCAATCTGCCCCTGTTTTCGAGCGAATGCCACTTCTGACCTTGTAACAGACACAACTATTATTAGACGTGATTCTATGAGCCAATTCGCCACAGTCCAGAAGGCACGGGAAATATGTTTTCCACGACGACAAGTTCAGACTGATACTCCAGTAAATGAATGTGGAGGACAATGATGGTCGAACGGGGATGCCTCTCTTTTCAGAGTGCACTTATGCCCGTGCAACTCGTTGCACCTGGTTTGCTATGGCGATGCAGTGCTTCTCAGCCAGAGTCGTCACACCAAAAAGTGTATTATGTGTTCATCCAGTCCAAAGGCAACGAAAGAAGACAGAAACTGAAAAGGAACAATAAAGGATTAGACTTTTAATAAAACAAAATAACGCGAAAGATGCTGCAAAACCAAACTAAAGGGCAAAATATTGTGATATAAATCTTGAAAGTGCTGAATTGGTAGCATTGCACACAGCCTGCTCTCACTCGGCAGGTGAATGGTCTTAGATGCTTGAAGTCTCATGATGTCTGAATCCTGCCAGGGTGACCCCCTGACTTTAGGTCATTACAGCCGCTGTTTGTGGGGCTGACATTTTCATCTACAGATGTCTGATTTAAGGTGTTAGTCTAATTTGTTCAATGTAAGCAAAACAAGACTACAACACCCAGAATGCATTATGCTCCCACACAAAAGCTCAGGGCTGCAAGCAGTGTTCATAATGAGCTGGAGTCAGGTGGCCACCTTAAAGCTTGCAGAGTGAGTGAGGGAGTCTAATGTCTCTTAGCTGCAAGCTGCAATCTTCATAATCACGGCCAGCTGTAAATCAGAGGCAGCGACAGGCCTCTAGATGCACCAGCACCATTGGAGCAACTGCTGTGGCTCTGCTTTCATATCAGGCATAACCAAAGGGCCTTCCTTTATACAGCACAAATGCCGAGGATCAGGCACACATAAGTTGGCCAGCTCGTAATACTGTGGTTGTAGACTTTACTTCAATAGGAAATTGTATATATTATTCTGGTTCACAGACCTTGGGAACCACAGTTGGAGGGGTCACATGTTAGGCTCCAGGGCACTAGGCCACATATTGATGTCATTGTTGGGAGCAAGTTTCTCTAAGATCTGGTTATCTGCCTCCGTGCTACCCAAAGTTGCAATATATTTTGTTTACTGTAGAGGACTTTGGCATCCACTCGTTGGTGAACATGGGTGCTGTAGTTTCAACACCTTGCCGACCCCCCTCCACCACATCACCCTTTTGGAACAAAAACAAAGGATGTTATTTAGGGGTTAAAGGTAAAACTACGATTCAGCACTGCAATGTCATTTGCGGGTCAAAGGGCATGTAAGGTCACCTGTTATGACTTGAACTTGGTCAGTCAAAATAAATGCTAATCACTGGGTCTGTGCTTTCAAGGGGTGTTTAACACAGGTCCAGGAAGGCTAGGTCCTGCATATTTATTTCCTGATAACCGCTGCCTTTGTAAATAGTTTTCATTTAGATTATTTCTATTTAATTACGTAAATATATCTAATGTGGACATCCTGAGCATCCTGCAGGAGTCTGGCTGCCTTGCACCTAGGTCGACCCTCACAGGTTTACTTCCAATAAACTACATACTGAATACGCGCTGCTGAAGGCTCAATGTCATTGCGCCCAACAACACTCCAATCATTCACATCACTGTAGGCACACTGATATACTGGGAGGAAGAGTGTCAGAACCGTACCGAAAACGTCATTCCAAACAGCACTACAAGGCCATAGGAAATTGTGGATGTGCACTACACAGATGGAGCTTACTCCAGCGCTTTAAACCAGTGTCTACTCACAGATACCGAGTACATGTATTTTTTTAATTTTAAGGGAAAAGTCCCTGTACTTCTCTGTGCAGGGGTGCACATACAGGTACTTAAGGATAGTGACTAGCGAGTACCTGCACTTTTGTATTCCAAGCACCTCATAATTCTTAACGATCGTCCACATACCAGGAAAAACATAATTGTATTCAGTTTCCAGTTGAGATCTGAAAAGTGCTGGTGAGAGATGTCTGTCACGGTGATCAGATGTGCCACCTTTTTCCCTTTTCAACTCCTCCCCAACCCTTCTCAATCCAAACAAGCATTTGCAATTCAATAGGTCTCACATTTAGGCGACTTTCAGCTATTGACATTGCAAATAACAATGCCTTTTATTTTTGTTTTCGTTTTTAAAACATAAATAAAAGGCATTGTCATTTACACTGCCAATAGCTTAAACTCGCGTAAATGCGAGACCTATTGCATTGCAAATGCTTGTTTTTTTTAGGTCACTGTCTGTTAGTCAGAGTGCATTTCACCCAATCATAGTCTTACAATACACACTGCTCTGGGTAATGTGAGCCACAGGGAAACCAATCGTGAGGCGAGGGACCGCGTGTGATCTTCGGCAGCCCGTCACTCACTCTTCCCTTTCACCACACTCTCCTTCTCTCACTGACTCTCTCTCTTCTGCTCATACTCTCATCCCGTCACTCACTCTTCCCTTTCACCACACTCTCCTTCTCTCACTGCCTCTCTCTTCTGCTCATACTCTCATCCCGTCACTCACTCTTCCCTTTCATCACACTCTCCTTCTCTCACTTCCTCTCTCTCTTCTGCTCATACTCTCATCCCGTCACTCCCTCTTCCCTTTCACCACACTCTCCTTCTCTCACTGACTCTCTCTCTTCTGCTCATACTCTCATCTCGTCACTCACTCTTCCCTTTCACCACACTCTCCTTCTCTCACTGCCTCTCTCTTCTGCTCATACTCTCATCCCGTCACTCACTCTTCCCTTTCACCACACTCTCCTTCTCTCACTTCCTCTCTCTCTTCTGCTCATACTCTCATCCCGTCACTCCCTCTTCCCTTTCACCACACTCTCCTTCTCTCACTGACTCTCTCTCTTCTGCTCATACTCTCATCTCGTCACTCACTCTTCCCTTTCACCACACTCTCCTTCTCTCACTGCCTCTCTCTTCTGCTCATACTCTCATCCCGTCACTCACTCTTCCCTTTCACCACACTCTCCTTCTCTCACTTCCTCTCTCTCTTCTGCTCATACTCTCATCCCGTCACTCCCTCTTCCCTTTCACCACACTCTCCTTCTCTCACTGACTCTCTCTCTTCTGCTCATACTCTCATCTCGTCACTCACTCTTCCCTTTCACCACACTCTCCTTCTCTCACTTCCTCTCTCTCTTCTGCTCATACTCTCATCCCGTCACTCACTCTTCCCTTTCACCACACTCTCCTTCTCTCACTGACTCTCTCTCTTCTGCTCATACTCTCATCCCGTCACTCACTCTTCCCTTTCACCACACTCTCCTTCTCTCACTGCCTCTCTCTTCTGCTCATACTCTCATCCCGTCACTCACTCTTCCCTTTCACCACACTCTCCTTCTCTCACTTCCTCTCTCTCTTCTGCTCATACTCTCATCTCGTCACTCACTCTTCCCTTTCACCACACTCTCCTTCTCTCACTGCCTCTCTCTTCTGCTCATACTCTCATCCCGTCACTCACTCTTCCCTTTCACCACACTCTCCTTCTCTCACTTCCTCTCTCTTCTGCTCATACTCTCATCCCGTCACTCCCTCTTCCCTTTCACCACACTCTCCTTCTCTCACTGACTCTCTCTCTTCTGCTCATACTCTCATCTCGTCACTCACTCTTCCCTTTCACCACACTCTCCTTCTCTCACTGCCTCTCTTTCTTCTGCTCATACTCTCATCCCGTCACTCACTCTCCCTTCAACACACTGTTAACTCTCTCCAATGCACCACTTTCTCTCACCCTAATTTGTTTTTCCTTCTTGGCTCTATCTCTATTCATTATCCCTCCCAGACTCCTCCTGATTCTATAGAGCACTTTTCAAAAAATGTTGTAACCATCGTCCATTTGCGTGAGATTACGCTATTGGCATTGTAAATGACAAGGCCATTAATTTATCTGTTTTTAAAACCAACACATAAATAAAACATTTGTCATTGACAATGCCAATAGCTCTAACTTTGTCAAAGGCAAAACCATTGCATTGTAAATGCTTGTTTCTTTTGCATTCTGGTACTCGTAGTCCAGTGCACACAATTCAGGACTACGAATACCAGAATACAAAGAACACATATTCACTAAGTGTGTGACTGTTTAATGGGATCTGAAAACTTCAGAGCTCTGGAGTGCACATTTCTTGATTAGGGCTGGCATGGTGCATCTTCTTTTTGTTTGATTTCTGATCAGAGCAGGTTTGAGTGTTTGTTTGGGTTGGAGGGAAGCAGCAGGCTAAGACAGATCTAATCGTGGACCATGGGGCTCCTCACAAGAGATGGAGTGTTCTTCTGTAGCGTGACATGGGCAGGAGCATGGACAGTGCCTGTCAGAGAGGGTGACAAGTGCTTGAATGTCGCAGCGCATTGAAGCCCTTCAGACAGGTCGGTAGGCTGCAGCAGCAGGGCACAGGGCCACAGGCAGCACACAAGGATGAGTCGGACCACTCCCAGCCACCTGAATCCTGCCAAGTGGAGGCATGGGCAGCGCATAAGCAGATACTTGATGCCACCTTCAGTGCCCGCCCGTGCACCAGTCCATGCTCCACATCTAAACCTACAGAGGCCTGTGGTGTAACACAAAATTATGCCCCCTTTTTGAATGAGCTGAAGGGCCCCATATCTCACAAATATTCATTGACCATGGTCGATTGGGGCACACTGATTGGTTAGGAGGCCACCCTGCACCACAGGGGTTTCAGGGGCTTGTGTTAAACCTGTGATAGAGGCTCCTATGTGGCTTCAGGGCAGGCTCAAGATACGGGGAGTCAGGGCTGGTCCTAGGATTTGTGGTGCCCCGGGCAGAATAGGAACATGCGAGGCCCCTATAATTTGCATAAGATTTAACCTGACAGGAAGTGACCTCATCAGAGGTGATATCAATTGGACATTAATTATATGGCATTGTTTGAAGCTTTGCAAGAAGCAACTTACCTAGTTTTGATATAAGTAAAATGGTTAGAAATAGATTTAAAAATCCTAATAAAATACGTACATAAGTGGAAATACATTAAATGAATTTAACCTAGTTATTGTTGTCTTGAATGGGATGAATGAAAATGATATGGGAATTCTGGCACTAATAGAGCTCCAAAGGAGAGGTGCAGACTTTACTAATGTGGAGAAAGAATAGTTTTAAGTGTTTTCCCAAAAATTGGAGTCACGTCATAGCTCAAGAGGGAGAGAGTCAAAGTCCAGCACAACTAGAAAGGAGAAGGCTCTGTCTCCAATCAGGACCATCTAAATTTTAGGACGACACAGGAGTTTGGATGGCACAGAGTTTTAATATCATGAAAATCAACATTAAAAACATGTTCATCTGACAATAAAGCAGGCAAACAGCCCAGAAAACAGGTCAAATACTAACCTGGCAGATTAGACCCATTACACACTGCCTGATTGCCCTAATGCCAGTCCAACCCGGCCACTGTGTTATACAATTATTGTACAGATACAGGATCGTTCTTTTTGTAGGTAAAGTAAAGGACATGAATATAGGGTCCGATAGGGGCCTGTTTCAATGTCCATTTTAATTTACCACCAGGTAAAGCCTCGAGGGACCTAGCACACTGAAAACCCTAGTCCAGCCAATTTTACATTCTGATTGTGCTCCTCTTCCTGCACCTCTTGTCTGGCTGCTATCTCACACCTATCTGCTCCCCCCCCCCTCCGCCCCTCTCACTTGATTCCGTATTTCGTATTCCTTACATTCACTCTGTGCTCCCTTTCCCGCCTCCTGGGTGAGCTGAGCGGTTTTCAGTGTGAGGCGCCCTCATTCTATCTTATGTTTTGCGCCCTGCAGGTTATCCTGCTTCTTATTCAACCAGGGGCAGGGCGCACTTCACAGGTGAGGGCTCTTGAATGACCTGTCTAATCGCTGCTATCCTCATGCAGATGCAGTGATTAGGCCAAGAGAGACGGACCAGCCGGCAGCTATTGATTAAATCCCTTGGGCCTCCTGGGCCCCCTGGGCCTCCAAATTCTGAGGTACTTGAAAGCGCGAGGCCCCCTGGCTGCGAGGCCCTGGGCAGCTGCCCATGCTGCCCATGCCTAGCACCGGCCCTGCGGGGAGACAAATACTTGATAGAGGTTATAAATAATTTCCGAGCTCCCTTGTCTGTAAGCAGCAGATTCCTTAAAATCACATTTCTGTAGCCATGAATCGGGAGGTGGAAGACTAGGACTCAAATCGAGAGTCTCCCGCTTGCATCAGGAAGGTTGGCATACATACCAAGATAATGCCAGTGCACTGAACGGTATGTTCCAGTCTGTTCCAGAACCCTATGATACACCAGGTAGGCTGGCAGGGCTGAGGAAGGCTCAGTCTTTTCTTCCTAAAAAGCAGGGCCCCCAATATGTCTACCATTTCATGTGTATTTATTTATGTTATTTCATATAGCACAGACTCCACCCAATTAGACTTCAGAGAACTGCAAAGCCAGAAAGTGAAAGCAAGGTACCAAAAAGCAGGCTTGGGACAGCAGGTGGTATCCATAGCAACCAGAGGGTGACCCCTGCAAGTGTGCATGATGTGGGCACTGAATTGACTTGGTAGGCGGGGTGTGGTTAGGGTATTAGTGATGATCAAATGTTTTGAATTAACCTGCCTTTGGGGAGTTAGATTACCTTTTAAATGCAGCTAATTTTTGTTTAGCCCCGGAAACCAATGCTTTTTTTTCTTTAAATAAGCATAAGTGCAGAAGCCTTTAGTGCCCAAAACCTTCCCAAAATGGTTTAAATTAGAATAGGAATTATAAATGTAACCCCTTTAGTGTCCAACACTTTCCCCAAACGGTTTAATATTGGAGTGGGAATAGTAGCCCTGACCCCCTTAGTGTCCAACACCTTTCCCAAAATGGTTTAGATTTGAGTGCGAATAGTAAGTAGGAGTTGGTTGTGCACTTGTTATATTGCATATTTATATTTCTTTATTTTAATAACGGAACATAACACAGTTTGTCATTTTTTATTCTTTTTTCACATTTGTGCTCCTCTTCCTTTGTGGAAAAGTAAATTTTGCCATGTTCTGTGTCCCTACGCCTCATCCATCATATGTTATGTGTGCATGATCAATATGCATATGTTATTCCCCATTTCTGATTAAAGACGCAATTACAGTTGTGTCCACCTCTAGTATGCTAGTTTCCAGTCCTCGTGAATACTACGAATATCAGGCCTATGTAAGTAATGTTGCCACGTTTCTTAGTGTGCACGTTATTCCATTATAAAGTCCCCGTTTCTAGGCCTCAAAAGGGCCTGGACCACAGATTCAGCTCCTGTCTCCTGAAAGCCTCGCTGAGGAGCGATACAGCCCCCACCTGTATCCTCGACCCTTCACTTACTTCCTGCCTCGCAGTGCCCGGTGCACCCCGGCTCTGCCTCTGAGTCTGCCAAAAGTATGTTATAGTTCCTGCTATCAGTTCAGTCCTCCTCCTCTGCATTCCTAAGCTACTGAACTGCATCAATAGTTTCCGTCATTGTCTAGCCTACTCGGCTCCACGTTAGAGAAATACTGTATTTAATGGTCATTTAATATTCTTCACGCACTACATGTAGAATAATGCATGGTCCAGTCTTAGAATCAGGTTAGCCTCTCCCCTCATGACTTCTAGTTTATATCAACATGTTCCCTAAACATTAGATACCAGATAGGGTTTAGGTACATGTCGCTCCGACCCTCCAGACTCTAGTCTCTGCTCCTAGCACAGAGTTCGCAGCCCCCAGCTTCTCCTAGTAACACGTCATTGCCAGTTTTCGCGCACCATTAGGTTAGAGGTCCCGGCTCCTTAGGTAGCCCCCTCCTATGTTTCCGCCCATTCATGACATATTCTGTTACGTTCACATCACATGTCTATGTATACTCCCAGTTACACCTCTTTTTACTGTTATCTCTCGCGACTGTTACGCGTCACGCCTTCTGCTCCACCCACTGTTACGCCTACTGCAATGTAATGCTATGTGTTCGCGCTATGTATATATATCAATGTTATGTTATTAAATGTTAGCGCGCTCATCCCAGACCTAGCCCCAGCAGCTGCTGGGCCTCTTTTTCCCCTGCTGGGTCCCAGTTGTCCTGCTGGGCCCTGTCATTCTGTTCCTATGCAGGTTGTCCTGATCCTGTCCCTTATGCTGTAATAAACCTGCAGAAACTCCTACTACCTCGAATCTTGACTCTTATTTATTGAGCTATCTGTTATTCATTCATTCATCCAAAAATAGGGTATTATTTATTTATTTACCACATAATGGCGCCCGAATAGGGACTTGCCCTTTCCCCACGCGTCGGTGAAGCCACGCCGACCCCCTGACCCTCTGCAGTCGTGACGGAACTCTTCTGCGCAGTGGCAGATATTTCTGCTCAAGTATCCCTCAGGCCCACGGAGGAGACGGAGGAGGCGGTCCAGCATCCGAACGAGACGGTGGAGGAACGCGGCGAGTCCCGACCAGAGCCCAAGCCGAGAGTTCAAGGTCCGAGGTATCTGGAGGTCCACCCGTGATTGAAGTCCGAAGTCCGAAGTTCGTCGTCGTAGTCCAGTCCCGTCCGAGGCCTTCCGTTCCGTGCTGCCCGGTGAGTACCATTGCTGGGGTAGTGTCTAGACAGGGTCAGTCTAAATTGACTCCTGGTCCGTGGGTTGGTGGTACCCAAGCCCACAAACGAAGTGTTCACCTAGGTGGATACGGGTCTTGATGTGTTCCTTTATGGGACCGGTATGTTCCGTACTGTTTTAGCAGTGCATCCAGTAACTCTAGTCTGTTCCGTTCTCGAGAAATTCTGTTCTGTTTCTGTTTTCAGTTTTTTCAGGTAGTATTCTGTTCGAACTGTTATTTATAATGTTGTTTAATGTATTTCCAATGTCGTGGTATGCCTGAATTGTTTTCCCAATTGTTATTGTTTTTCATGTATTGTATTGTGTTCCGATTCAAGTTTAGAATGCCGCTCTTTTCAAAGTTACGTCAGTTAAAAACTAGAAAGGGTCTGCTGGAAGCAGCAGTTCCTGTTCCGCCTAGGGACAGTCCAGGTCACTTTATGTATCAGAAACATGGCATAAGCGCCATATTGTATCTAGATTTATGGGTAGAGTATACCAAACAGTTAGAAGAAAAGTATAGATGGCCCGTATCGGGTACATGGGATGCCGAATGTATCATGCGAGTAGAAGAAGCATTATGGAAAAAGAAAGCCAGACAGTCACAGAAAGATGCCATCGAGTTATGGCGTAAGGAAGCTCATAAAAGAACGGAAAAGGAAGTCAGAAAGTCAGAGTCAAGTAGAGAATCCCAAGAACGAGCCCAAGAAAGAGAATTGATCGAGATAGGTGAACAAGTCAAAACCGAACAGTCAGACAGACAGAGGCATGCCCTTATTAAGGGTATGTATCCTCTCCTTGCCGAGGGCTTGCCAAAGGCGACCCCAGAGGCATCCAGTAATTTCCCGCCACCATTAGTTCCGACCAAGCTACGCCACAAACCGACCGCAGCTGATATTTTTATTTCGTCCTATTTGGACGACACAGTCCCCGAATATGCAAATCCAGTTCGCGCTCCACCTGTCCCTGTAAATCAGGCACTTCCCGTTCCTCCAGACACCGGAGTACCTGTCACGGTACCCCCGGTCCAGCCTATAGTTCCACTTCCCACTCTGCCAGGACGTAGAGCCTCAGTCGACGATTCTAGTCTAGGGGCCGCAGGAGGAGGTCCTCCCCAAACCCCGCCGCCACACAAGCGTTTATCAGCACTCGAATTACATGCTCAAGCATCACAGCGTACTCCTAAAAGTAATAAGTCTGTTACAGAAATCAGGCAAGCCCTTAACGAATGTGTTTATGATCCAGTTCCAGGCGAATATACTATGGTTTTATATTCCTTACGTGTAAGGAGAGTGACCGAGTATCTAGTCACCTTGCCGAATATGAAAGAAGATCTAGACAGAATATATCGTTTCATCCGTACAGGGGATGATCCAGAAAGTATTGGCGAGATTATGTCTCAAAGGAAAGCCGAGATTCAGCTCATGATATTAAAGTTCCTGATCAATTGTCTAATAAGAGAACAAGATTACCCGTCTAAAGATCCCGCCGAAATGAGAATCCTGACAAGGTGGAGTGATAATATAGCCGAGGGTAAGCACAAGACCGTCAGTGCCATGGAGAGTATGTACAAGAAAATTCGTAAAGAAATAGTAAGGTTACACGAACAGCGTAAAGCAGCACAAGTAAGCGAGAAAGAAAGTATCTCTGATCCTGAAGAGGAAGAGAACGAGAATCCCGCCAGGATAGCGTATGTAGGAAAATCCAGATTTCCAGATCGCCATTTACGCCTAGAACCCAAGTCTGTTTTTCATCATCCAGCACCAGAACAAGGTTCTCTAGAACAAGTATTTCAAGCTACCGATCACATTCTGAAATCACGAGTCGGTTATAGTGAGTTAAGTACCATGCATGAACAAGAACTAGCCCGATCAGCAGTCCGATGGATTACTGATTCTACCACTTTTCCAGACGAAATAGTGGCACAAATGTTTCTGAAACTGCCCCCAGCCGAGCAACGACTGGTGGGTATGTATATGATCCAGCACCTCATTATTCTGTATGAGGGTCAACATTCTGATCCAGGCCCGTTACACGATATCCTGAACGAGTTACTCCAGTATAAATGGAGAGGTCTAGGTACGGACTTAATTATTGTCATTCTAGAACAGCGCCACAAATATAGAACGTTTTTGAACCCGCATTTTGTTCATGTCTCACCCCCAGAAAGTAAATCGTTTTACATAGACAGACAGAATCCGTTACGAGAAGTCCACCCAGTCCAAGGGGCGGGTGGCGTAATGCAACGAGTGTTTGTATACACTCCGATTTCAAAGATGGAACTCTTAGAAATGAAAAAATTAATTCCCTGTCATGACAAAGATCCAGCAGGGTTCCATAGAGAATTAAAAGACATGCTCCGTATGGGAGAATACACTTACCCAGATATCATTAAAATGTTAAAGGTCCTGTTACCCGCAGGGGTGTACGAAAAGTTAAAGGAAAAAGAATGGGAGGTGGGAGAGAAAAAGATCGATTGGACAGCTCTAGAAGCTGAAGACAAGGCACGAGTACCAGGTACCGGTCTTGGAGATAAATGTAAAGAATTACCAGAATTATTGATTCAAGTTTTACCCAGATTATTGACAACTAGGAAAGAAGACTGGGATGCAATCTCAGCCTGTAAGCAGAAACAAGATGAAGACATTAGTGATTTTTATTCTAGATTCGAGAAATGTTTCAGTATTAACAGTGGTCTCAAGACAAGTAGTGAGTCATACCCTCATCTTTTCGTTACCAAATTAGTCGAGAATTCAAGTCCACAAATTAAAAACCGAGTTTTGAAAGTCGAAAGCACCTGGCAAGCAAATACTCCGTCCCAGATGCTCCAGATGCTCCAGTATCACCAGAATAGAATCAGAGAAGAGCAAGAACACGAGAGAAAACGTATGAAAGACACGAAAATGAAAGTGCTAGTTGCACAATCTATTCCTCAAGACAGTCAGAAGAGGGGTCCGAATCAAGCCAGTCATCCTGCGGCTCCCGTTAAAGGGAACTGCAATTATTGTAAACAGCCAGGTCATTTTATAAACGAGTGTGCAGTTCTGAAACATAATATAGCTACTGGTAAGACTAAAGAAAGACCACGTCCGCCTAGACAAGAACAAGTTTCACAGATTCCTCAGTCACAGAATGCACAACAGATAGTTACAGTACCGCAGCCTATTGCTGCAACACAGCACGTTACATCACAGATGTACCAGTATGCACAGTCTGAGTATCCAGAGTACCAGTCATATTCATGAAACAGCCTAGAGAGGGAGGTAGGCTTGCCTCTCATCGAGATACCTGTAGACCAAGAAGGTCCCTATGTTCATAGTCAAGTATTAGGGAAAGACAGAAAGTTCTTGATCGATACAGGGGCAAGTAGGACCACAATTAGTCACGCCGAAGTTCCAGGGGCTCCGCTCTCAGGCTCAAGAAATGTTTCCCTTGGATTTTCAGGAAAACCCATAGTTAATGAGATATCAAAGCCAGTTACTCTAGAAGTAGGTCCATTGTCCCGTACTACTGATCTGTTACTTACTAAGTCATGTCCAGAAAATCTATTAGGCATTAAGACACTGAAAGAATTAGGTGCAGTTATTTGCTGTTCCCCAGAGGGAATACGTCTGTTTCTACGTGACTTTAAGGGTCACTATGTGTTACGAGATTTTGATTCAAGATTGTCTAATGTTCCGCAGCATTTATGGGCGCAAGGTCCAACTGATGTAGGTTACATGCAAATCACACCCCATCGCGTGACTCTCAAACCAGGTGTAGTGTTACCCCGAATCAGACAGTACAGATTGCCACCTGAGGCTGTAGCAGCCTTATCCAAAATTATTGACGAGCTCATGGCTCAAGGAGTAGTTGTAGAAACTGACTCCAATGTATGCAATTCTCCGATCATTCCAGTCATGAAACGTACTGATCCAAATGCACCCCCAGTATATCGATTAGTGATTGATTTACGAGAGCTTAATAAATGTATTATTCCTCAGTATCCAGTTGTCCCAGATATTTCTTCCCTGTTAACAGCCATTGATTTCGAAGCCATGTTTTTCACTGTTATTGACCTCAAGAATGCATTTTTCAGTGTACCAATTCATCCAGACAGCCAGTTTCTTTTCGGATTCTGTTTAAATGGAAGGAGCTATATGTTTACACGCGCTCCTCAAGGTTTCACAGAAAGCCCTAGTATTTACAGTCAAGCACTCAAGAGACAACTAGACAATATTCACATGCCAACTGACACTGCCCTGCTCCAGTATGTCGATGATCTACTGATCACAGCCCGTTCTGAACGTGCTTGCGAGCGAGCATCACTTACAGTTCTGTATTTTCTAGCCGAGATGGGGCACAAAGTGTCACCTTCGAAGCTTCAATTCTGTGTCCAGCAAGTAGTATACTTAGGACACTTGCTGTCCAAGAGGGGTAGGCAGTTGACACCCGACCGTATCCAGTTAATAGCGAATCTTCCCCAGCCCAGAACCCAGAAGGAGGTACGTGCTTTTATCGGCCTTACTTCTTATTGTAGACAATGGATTCCCCAGTATGCATTTCTAGCCAAGCCATTGATACAGTTAACGACACAGGAGGCAGCCGTATCGACTGTCCTCCCTTGGACATCTGACCATACACTTAGTTTCAACGAGTTAAAGAAAGCCCTATGTCAAGCTCCAGTTCTAGCTACACCGAACTACAGTAAGCCTTTTACACTTTTCGTTACTGAACGCGAAGGTACAGCATTATCTGTTCTCACGCAAGATCAAGCAGGTCAATACAAGCCCTGTGCTTATTTTTCGAGCACATTAGATCCAGTCGCCCAGGCGTTGCCTGCGTGCCTCAAGTCAGTTGCAGCCACAGCACTAGCTATCAGACAAAGTGATTCCATAGTTTTAGGACATTCCCTGACAGTACAAGTTCCCCATTCAGTAGAAGTTCTTTTAAACCGAACACAAACTCAGCACTTGACAATTGCACGTTTAACAGGTTATGAATTGACACTGTCCCAGCCACACATAGAAATTAGACGCTGCAACGTTCTGAATCCTGCTACACTGTTACCATCAGTTAATTCAAATCCAGACCCACATGATTGTGTGGAAGTAGTTAACATTACGACTAAGCCAAGACAAGACCTGACAGATATTCCGTTATCAGATCCTGACCTGACACTTTATGTGGATGGTTCATGTATGAGAACTAGTACAGGAGAACTAGTCGCCGCGTATGCAGTGACTACTGACACTGAAGTTATTGAAACACACCGTATTGATACTCTGTCCGCTCAAGCAGCAGAGCTAGTCGCTCTGACACAAGCCTGTATACATGCCAAGAACCTGAAGGTTAATGTTTACACAGATTCACGTTACGCATTCGGAGTTGTACACGACTTCGGAGTGCTCTGGCAGGAGAGAGGTTTCATGACTTCTCATGGAACCAAGATTCAGCATGGTCTCCTTATTCAAGCCCTGTTAGATGCCATACATTTACCGACATCTATTGCTATCATGAAGTGCAAAGCACATACGAAAGTTACTGACATTATTTCCCAAGGTAATGATTTAGCAGACCGCACAGCCAAGCTTACAGCACAGACTCCAGACATTCCAGTAAACAAGACACATATTCCAGATCTGACTACATGCATGACAGTTAAGGACCCTACTCAAGATGTCATAGATATACAGTCACATGCTACTCCCGATGAAATCAAGAAATGGTCTGTACAAGGAGGGGTCCAGACAGATCAAGGATGGTTAACGAAGGGTAGAGCCACATGGTTTCTCCCCGATTCTATGGTTCAAGTCATTATCAATACCGCACATAGTCCAGCACATTTAGGAGAAAAAGCTATGTTAGACAGTATCCAGAACATTTGGTTCAACAAGCATTTACGAGCTGCAGCCAAGCAGAAAGTCCGTACCTGTATGATATGTTGTCAGTTTAATCCAGGTAAAAGTGTCCCGGTGGAACAAGGTGGTTTCCAGCCCCCTGACCACCCTTTTGAGGTCCTCCAGATGGATTATATTCAAATGGAGCGATGTCGAGGTTTCAAGTATGTCCTTGTAGTAGTATGTGCCTTGTCCAGGTGGACAGAAGCATATCCAGTCCCAGATTACACAGCCGCGACCACTGCCAAGCAGTTGGTTCGTGAATTTTTCCCTAGATATGGACTCCCTAGAGTCGTATATTCTGATAACGGTCAGCCATTCTCATCCGAACTCATGAAACACGTTTCCCTGTTGTTAGGGTACCAGTGGAAGTTCCATTGTGTACGCCATCCAGAAGCAGCTGGACTAGTCGAGAGACATAATCAGACTCTGAAAATCCGTATAGCAAAAGTCTGTAAAGACAAGGGTGTGGACTGGTTAGTAGCTTTGCCAGTCGCTCTGTTTTACATGCGTATGGTCGCACATTCCAGATCAGGTCTGTCCCCGTATGAGGTCGTTTTCGGCCGCCCCCCTAACATGTGGGGTACTCCTAGACCCCGAAGTATTACCGATGTTTCATGTAATATGCTGACAGATTACCTAGCTTCCTTGATGTCTGCCCTCAACTCATGTCGTTCACAGGTTGCCGCCGCATTTCCAGACAATACCGAGGTGGCACCGCACGAGATCGTTCCAGGTTCCTTGGTGATGATCAGAAATTTTGACAGATCAAGTCCGCTGGAACCACGTTGGAAGGAGCCACGTCAGGTCCTCTTGACCACCCGAACTGCCGTCAAGTTGGAAGGCAGGAAGGGGTGGGTACACCTTTCTCATGTAAAACTTTTCAAAGGACCGAAGCCCGTCTTCAAAAACATTTCCAAGAACATTTCCCAGGATTCAAAGGATTGCCAGAACATTGTTTTAAAGGACTGTCCCGCACCGAACATTATTACAACCCCTCCCTTGTTAGAGAAAACTCCGCAACAGGAGTATAGGTTAAAGCTCAGGTCTAATAAGTCAGCCAGTTTGATTGTATAAGTCCTCCCCTAGGTGAAACGGTTAAATTGTTTCTGACATGTATAAAATAGACCCCCATAGTGAGAGAATCAGTCGAAGTTCACTCCAATGTATCGTTTTTCTGAGTTTCGTCTTATTTCTCAGCATAATGATTTCCTGCACCAGCTATGCTTTCTATCTGTGTTTTTCAGTTCCTCATGTAAATATGTCTGCTCATGCTACAGTAGAGCACACGTTTAGTGATCTGCCTCCTCACGAATATTCATACCGCCTCGCAATGCGTAATAACACATTCATCCGTATGTTACATTATTCACACCAGACCAGCAATACCACTAATTGTTGGGTGTGTGGTCGACTCCCCCCTTTCCAGACACCGAAGGGAGTTCTGCCACTGTTTCCTTATCCATTCTCACACAATGGTTCGTGTGGAGCATGGTCCACGTTAACGTCATCCTCAACAGATATGTCTTTTCTTAACAGTACATGTTTCCCAGACAAGCAAGGTTTCCCCCACAGAACAGGTTTAGATCTAGAAAACGAAGTATATAATATAGGAAATTATTCGTCGAATTTCATGGTCCTGAATGTTCAGTCTGATACTACTCCAGACTCACCCGCTATTTCAGTACTACCAGTCAAAGGCGAATTATGTGTCCGTAGTTATGGTTCTGTACATATAGGTCATAGTGAATGTACTACTGTTATCCAGTATAGTGACAGTAGGAAATCTATTTTTTAAAGCTTCACGTCATTCTTATTTTATTTGTGGTCAAACTGCATATGTCCGTCTGCCCCTCGATTGGGAGGGAACATGTTACATTGCTTTCCTACTGCCACCTGTTTTTCTAGCCCCACCTGACTATCATAGGAATTCTTTCTTAGTACACACTAGACACAAGAGAAATCTCCCGATTGTCGATTATACTGAAACCGCCGCAGAGCAATTCATTGATATAGATAAAGGTGTTTTCCCTTATTTAGGTACAGTTGTAAATAGTAAGCTAATTCGTAGGTTAACCAGAACCCTCGAAGCAGTAGTAGATGAGACTGCCTCCGCTCTAGGTAACTTAACTGAAGAACAATCCTTTATGAGAATTGTCGTTTTACAGAATCGTCTCGTCCTTGACGTCATACTGGCCGATAGGGGCGGGGCCTGTAGAATTCTCGGATCCAGTTGTTGCATTTTCATTCCAAATAACGCGCCGTCTGTTTATTCAGCTATAACCAGACTCCATAAAATTGCCCATCTGTTACATCAAGATCCAGGCACCTGGACATGGTCCGGTTGGTTCTGGAATATAATTTCCGCATGGGGATGGAAAGTCCTGTCCTTCCTAGGTATTGCAGTAGCGATCATATTTAGCTGCTGCCTCTGTATACAATGTGGCCCTGCGATTTGCAGTATGTGTGCTACCTCTTGTATTCCCAGTCCCAAGCCCCGTTCTAAATCCCGTTCCAAGACAATTCGAGACGAGCAAATGGTACTGTATGAAATGATAGACGGTATCATGAATATTGATGTTTCCTGATGGAAACGTAGTGACAAGGAGGGAATGTGGAAAAGTAAATTTTGCCATGTTCTGTGTCCCTACGCCTCATCCATCATATGTTATGTGTGCATGATCAATATGCATATGTTATTCCCCATTTCTGATTAAAGACGCAATTACAGTTGTGTCCACCTCTAGTATGCTAGTTTCCAGTCCTCGTGAATACTACGAATATCAGGCCTATGTAAGTAATGTTGCCACGTTTCTTAGTGTGCACGTTATTCCATTATAAAGTCCCCGTTTCTAGGCCTCAAAAGGGCCTGGACCACAGATTCAGCTCCTGTCTCCTGAAAGCCTCGCTGAGGAGCGATACAGCCCCCACCTGTATCCTCGACCCTTCACTTACTTCCTGCCTCGCAGTGCCCGGTGCACCCCGGCTCTGCCTCTGAGTCTGCCAAAAGTATGTTATAGTTCCTGCTATCAGTTCAGTCCTCCTCCTCTGCATTCCTAAGCTACTGAACTGCATCAATAGTTTCCGTCATTGTCTAGCCTACTCGGCTCCACGTTAGAGAAATACTGTATTTAATGGTCATTTAATATTCTTCACGCACTACATGTAGAATAATGCATGGTCCAGTCTTAGAATCAGGTTAGCCTCTCCCCTCATGACTTCTAGTTTATATCAACATGTTCCCTAAACATTAGATACCAGATAGGGTTTAGGTACATGTCGCTCCGACCCTCCAGACTCTAGTCTCTGCTCCTAGCACAGAGTTCGCAGCCCCCAGCTTCTCCTAGTAACACGTCATTGCCAGTTTTCGCGCACCATTAGGTTAGAGGTCCCGGCTCCTTAGGTAGCCCCCTCCTATGTTTCCGCCCATTCATGACATATTCTGTTACGTTCACATCACATGTCTATGTATACTCCCAGTTACACCTCTTTTTACTGTTATCTCTCGCGACTGTTACGCGTCACGCCTTCTGCTCCACCCACTGTTACGCCTACTGCAATGTAATGCTATGTGTTCGCGCTATGTATATATATCAATGTTATGTTATTAAATGTTAGCGCGCTCATCCCAGACCTAGCCCCAGCAGCTGCTGGGCCTCTTTTTCCCCTGCTGGGTCCCAGTTGTCCTGCTGGGCCCTGTCATTCTGTTCCTATGCAGGTTGTCCTGATCCTGTCCCTTATGCTGTAATAAACCTGCAGAAACTCCTACTACCTCGAATCTTGACTCTTATTTATTGAGCTATCTGTTATTCATTCATTCATCCAAAAATAGGGTATTATTTATTTATTTACCACATGTATATATTTACATTTTTAGCATATACCATTGTAGTTAATTGCACTCAAATCCACATGGTCTTTGCAGGTGTTGGTTGCCCGTAAGTGCGTGGACAAAGTTTCCCACCTCACACTCCATGCAGTAGCGGTTCTTCCGCTAAGGCGGAGGAGCGTCACCCTACTGTCTTGAAGCAGCAAAAGAAAGGACAAATAAAATGATAATGATGTAATGCTATTATCATTTTATTTTGTCCTCCTGCTGCTGCAGATTCCGTAATGGGGTGGGTGGGGCTGCAGATCAGAGGAGGAGTGTTAGAACACTCCTACGTGCACAATGTCTGTTTGGACGGCCCTCCCAGGCCGTCAAAAACAGTCATGCGCACTTTCCCTGTTCTCCATGCAGGATGCATAACAGTCTGCGTGGAGAAGATGCCCAACCCTCCATCCCCTGGCTGAGCATCATGTCACGGCGATCAGACCAATCACAATGCTGCATTGCACCGTTGTGATTGGCTGTGAGAAGCGTGGACGCCCTGGTGCTTCCCACTTCCTGTTTCTCCCATGAAGTCAGGAGGAGGATGCAGTAGAGGCGACGGTGGCTGGCCAGCAGGCCGGCTGAGATCTAAGTGTTTTTTTAACCCGATCACACCCAGTTCTCCCCCACCTTCCCCACTGCTGCTTCCAGGTAGCAGGCACGACTGACTCCACGTCCCACCATACGACCCAGCATTTCCCCTGCAGGGCCTACCACGATTCCCCAGACCCTATTCCGCCATGGACTTGAGGAGCTGGCACAAGCTATCCCTGAACACAGTCAGTGAACTCTTTGCAGCTGTTCACCTTCTTAGCCTCAACCAACTTATATCTGATCCTGCTCTACCATAGGGCAGTTCCTTACCTACAGACAGTTATGTAACACATGCTAAGTCATCCGGTTTACTATTGACGAGGAACCTCAGAGGAGCATTTGCATCTACAGAACAGTAAGTAATATTTAAGTTATTTGTTCTGGTCAGGGTATGTTATGGTTTGAGAAATATGTTAGTTTTATGTGGTCGATATTTCTTAAAATATATTTTATGTGAGGTAATTACTTTTTTAACTATCTTTTATGTGTTATTTGACGTCTAAGATTCATATATTTGTATTCATCAATTTTATTTGAAATGTTATTTTTTTAGGGTGATGGTAAAATAATATTTATATTATCTATTTAAAGATAATGTTGTTCCACTGCTTTGGGTTATGTTTTTTGTGTCTTTTTTACGTTAATATTTATTTTATAATAGGTTTTCAGCTATTAATTCTAAGCAGCATACTCAATCATTTGTTGTATAAAGAGTTTTACTTTACATTGTGATATGTCATACATTCTAGTGGATTGTTTGCTCATTTGTGGTTTAATTTGGGACACTGAGTGTTCCATTCATAGTTGATGGTATCTTTGTTATTTTTGAAGGGATTCTATACATTTATAGGGTGTAGGTTGGGTTCTGCCTCATCTGGACAGGAAGGTATTGTGCCACCCTTCCACTGGGTTGTTTGTTTTGGCTTCATGTGCCATGGTGTTGTCATAGACATTCCACCATGCTTTTTGGAATTTGGGTTGGCTATGTGTCCAGAGCAATGCAGTCTGCCAACCCAAGCGTTTTCAAAATAATCCATTAGAGTGCTTAGTATGTGTTCAGTTTGCTGATAGAATGGACTTTCTATAAGTAAATTGTAGTGGTTAGCTACTTCTGTGACAGCAAATATAGACTATTGATATCAGTTTGTTAATTTCAAAGGCAAATTGAATGTCTGTAGCATATTCTACACTTAGTACAGATTGTTGGAGACTTTTCAATATGCTTAGATTGAAAATGTAATTTACAAAAAGGGGGTGGTGATGGACAGAGTATCTGAGTTAATCAGAACACTCCTACCCAGTCAACAGATCAGGGCTTGATCCATCACCGTTTTTTAGCTCACTGCACCATCCCAGTTCAGAACCTGGCTAAATGCAAATTAGTCTGTCCCTGGCCCAGTGCATCATGGGAACAGGGCAGACCAAACTACCAAGCCAATTCTTCACTGGAAAGGAAACAAGCTTCCGGGGACCGGTTTCTGGCATTACAGCCGTCTTCGGCCCGGCTTGCTTGAATCCTGATGGTGCAATGAGCAAGGGACTCATGTCTGAGCATACCCTTCCACACTCATGGTGGCCAAAATAATTTACAAAAAGGGGGTGGTGATGGACAGAGTATCTGAGTTAATCAGAACACTCCTACCCAGTCAACAGATCAGGGCTTGATCCATCACCGTTTTTTAGCTCACTGCACCATCCCAGTTCAGAACCTGGCTAAATGCAAATTAGTCTGTCCCTGGCCCAGTGCATCATGGGAACAGGGCAGACCAAACTACCAAGCCAATTCTTCACTGGAAAGGAAACAAGCTTCCGGGGACCGGTTTCTGGCATTACAGCCGTCTTCGGCCCGGCTTGCTTGAATCCTGATGGTGCAATGAGCAAGGGACTCATGTCTGAGCATACCCTTCCACACTCATGGTGGCCAAAATAATTTACAAAAAGGGGGTTTGGCCACCACAAGTGTGGAAGGGTATGCTCAGATGTGAGTCCCTTGCTCACTGCACCATCAGGATTCAAGCAAGCCGGGACGAAGACGGCTGTAATGCCAGAAACGGTCCCCGGAAGCTTGTTTCCTTTCCAGTAAAGAATTGGCTTGGTAGTTTGGTCTGCCCTGTTCCCATGATGCACTGGGCCAGGGTCAGACTAATTTGCATGTAGCCAGGTTCTGAGCTGGGATGGTGCAGTGAGCTAAAAAACGATGATGGATCAAGCCCTGATCTTTTGACTGGGTAGGAGTGTTCTGCTTAATTCAGATACTCTGTCCATCACCACCCCCTTAATGAATCGTTTTGGCCACCACAAGTGTGGAAGGGTATGCTCAGATGTGAGTCCCTTGCTCACTGCACCATCAGGATTCAAGCAAGCCGGGCCGAAGACGGCTGTAATGCCAGAAACCGGTCCCCGGAAGCTTGTTTCCTTTCCAGTAAAGAATTGGCTTGGTAGTTTGGTCTGCCCTGTTCCCATGATGCACTGGGCCAGGGTCAGACTAATTTGCATGTAGCCAGGTTCTGAGCTGGGATGGTGCAGTGAGCTAAAAAACGGTGATGGATCAAGCCCTGATCTTTTGACTGGGTAGGAGTGTTCTGCTTAATTCAGATACTCTGTTCATCACCACCCCCTTTATGAATCGTTTTGGCCACCACAAGTGTGGAAGGGTATGCTCAGATGTGAGTCCCTTGCTCACTGCACCATCAGGATTCAAGCAAGCCGGGCCGAAGACGGCTGTAATGCCAGAAACCGGTCCATGGAAGCTTGTTTCCTTTCCAGTAAAGAATTGGCTTGGTAGTTTGGTCTGCCCTGTTCCCATGATGCACTGGGCCAGGGTCAGACTAATTTGCATGTAGCCAGGTTCTGAGCTGGGATGGTGCAGTGAGCTAAAAAACGGTGATGGATCAAGCCCTGATCTTTTGACTGGGTAGGAGTGTTCTGCTTAATTCAGATACTCTGTCCATCACCACCCCCTTTATGAATAGATTGAAAATGTAGCAACAGCCGTGTATGTCTGTGTGTGGGCAAAGGTTTAAAATAGTTTAAATTATGGCTTGTTCAAAATCTTATTATTATTTGTTATGGGCAGTAGTTGTTTATTTTATTTTTTATGCGGTTCAATAGTTTTTAGTAAGTGCTACGTTGTTTATTAGGTGGTAAGACATATATGAGAGGTATATTTGTTTTTTGATATTCACTGTGTGTGATGTATATCTGACTAAATGGTTTTGGGCAACTTTTGATGGTCCCATCCATCATCCAGTCATGACAATGGTCTATTTTTAGTAAGTTCTCTTTTGTAGAAAATATTAGGATTAGATTATCATTGTTTAGGATATCATGTAAGAGGAAAGGTTTATATGTGGTTAAGTTTTCAGGTATTTGGATATCTTGGTATCATCTGGCGAATAAGGTGTATCACTTGTGGCTTTTTTAGTTCATGCAAATAAGCATTTTAATGTTGGTATAGCTAGTGGATGGCCTGTGATATGTTCAGGGACTACATGGATTTTATCTTTAAGTATTTTAGCTGTGGGGTCTTAGAACCTAATGCTTGCTTCTCTTATATCTGGCAATATGTGTCTTACTTCTATTTCTGTTACATTTGGGGGGTGGTTGTGTTTCTTTACAATTATGACAACAGCCTCTTTTATAGTGGTCCTCCCATAGCATGCATTAGAATATTATTTGGTACATTTCCAAGTCACATTTTCAATCAGTGCACTTTCTTGGCTGTAAGTGTAGCCCCTGTGAGATAATGATTGCTTTCCTTCCTGTGACAAGATGTATATTGCTCTTTCTGTCATTATGTCTGAAAATAGTGTCATTGTATGAACCATTACAATATTAAAATATTTTATATGTTTATTATCTACATGCAAAATGATGGAACTGTTTTTTTCTGTTTGACACTTCCCTGAATGTTCTTGCTAGATGTTGTAGACTTTATTTGCAGTTTTTCCATTGGGGGTGTTGTAATGTGGAGCAGGTGGTTTCTTTTCTGTTGATTTTCAAAAAGTGCATTAGTTAATTTTAAATATTTGTCTGTTGGTAAGTAGCGGGGTCTAAGTTTTATTTTTTAATTGTTCTTGGGTGAGTCTCTGTTTATTAATAAAGTACATTTGCTTACTTTAGTGTGTGTCTTGTTCCAGACTAGTTTAGTTTTTCAGTACGTTAGCAGGGGCTTTGTGCTGTAGTACATTTTTTTAGTAGTTTATAGCAACTAAACAGAAAGGAACAAAAGTAGTAGAGTGTTTTGTTAATTATTTGATATTTGACATTTTTAACTTCAATTAATGTTATGTTTAAGCTTAAATATATGTATATATTCCTCTCCCTTTCTCAGGGTCTGGTAAGTATCCTCCTATTGCAAATGTTTCATTTTTTTGAATAGTAAGTTGATAGAATTTGTGTTTCTTTTATAATTTTGGTTAAACTGTTTATGTGATTTTATTGGTTATGTTTGTTTATGGTTAATTTTTATTGGTTAGTATTGAATATTTTTTCAATTATGCCCTTTTATGTTGAACTAATGTAATGTATTTTGTTAATTGCTTTTAATATTTTATATATATATATATATATATATATATATATATATATATATATATATATATATATATATATATATATATATATATATATATATATATATATATATATATATATATATATTCAACGTAACCCAGCTTAGGAAAATAAATAAATCCACTGGCGCCGTGGCCACATTACATAAACGGTTTTTATTTTTAGCTTCGGGTAGACCCGACGCGTTTCGCAGTTACCTCACTGCTTTGTCAAGCAGGATCCAGTGCGGATGAAACACTGAAGGATAAACTGGATTTTCACAAAGAAATGCGATTATTAAGAATGACTATGCAACAAGGAGCACAAGGGAATCAACATCCGAATTACGAAAAAGGAGCTGCAGAACAAGAAGGGGCATAAGGAAGAGGATGAGGGAAGAACAACTTTCGCAAGTATATCTGATGAATGAAGATAACAATGAGCAGCCACTTGTGATGAACATCTCATCAGTAATATTGAACTCAAATCAAATAAGAATATTGAATTTAGGCTTAACATTCTGTCCAACAACATGACCAGATTTTATGGATTCAAGAATAGAGTTTTACAAGTTCATCAGGAAATTAAAATTACATAAGTATCATCAGATGAAACCCAAAAAGTTTGACCATGAAGATAAAATGCAGAGATGCCTCTTGTCGTTTTGAATCACAGATGTCCCTAGTCTCCTTGACATACATGCACTGGATACTTGAGAGTCAATGAACTTGTCACAAATTAGTAAGGATGATGGTTTGGACACCAGTGGGGCCATAAGAGAAGTGCCATTAGGAAGTGCATTAAGGGATATGGGTTTTGAGATGGACCATTAGGTTGGGATCACTGTGAAACAGCGTAGCAGATTTTGTCCCCAATTACCAGCTGGCAACCGTATTGACCTGTTCCAGGAACTAGTGATAGAATATCTGATGGAGCTCAAGAGCAATTGGTGAAATGAAAGAAATATAACTTCACTATTAAGGAGTGGCAGGATATTAATGATTTGAAAAATAACGCCTCACTGATCATAAAGCCATCTGATAAAGGGAGAAATATCGTCCTAATGGATCAACACACGTACACCTTGGAAGTTAAGAGACAAACCTACCTAACTGTAAATCCTATGAAGGCTTTGGAGGAGGAGTACCATCTAAAATTGAAGACCTGAAATGACCTGAATCTCCTGGATTGGGAAGAATTCCAATATTTAAAAGTGGAAAACTCTAAGGAAGCCACTATATACCTCCTACCCAAAATACATAAAAGTATTAGAAATCCACCAGGAATGCTCATAGTTAGTGCTATTGGTTCTTTATTGGAGAATACCTCTAGATATCTGGATTTATTCCTGCAAGAATATGTAGTTAAGCTACCCTTGTATCTGAAGGAAAGTACAGAGATTGGAACAAATTACTTGGAAACAGAACAGGAAGGGCATCTTGGCACGTGAACATTTCTTGAGAGACCATCCCCTAGAGTGGTATGACCACACACAAATGTTACTGGAGATGTTGAGCTTTTGTCTCACTCACAACATTTTTATTTTTGATGGCACAGGGCACAGCCATGGGCACCTCCATCACCCCCACCTAGACTAATTTATTTATGGGGTGGTGCGATAAGGAGGTGGTCTGGGCCCAAGAGAATGAGATCTTCATAGGAAAGATCATTATGTGGACTCAATTCATAGATGACTTATTCATTCTATGGGAAGATAGTGAGAATGATTGTAATGCTTATCTACACATTTTGAATCATAACAACTTGAATTTACAATTCACAAGTACTCGGTGTCACACTCAATGTGAATTTTTAGATGTGGCCCTGGAAGTGAAAAATGAAATACTCACCACAAGAATACACAGAAAATCTACAGGAACGAATTCCTTGCTACATGCTAATAGTGGGCACCCGCATGCCTTGAAGTGGAGTATTCCTTACAGCCAAATACTTAGAGCAAAGCGGGTGTGTTGCACAGCAGAGTTGTTTAACAGCAAGTTAAATAATATGGTCCAACGCTTCTGGAAAAGGGGTTATCCTATTAGTGTCCTAAATTATGCCGGGAGGAGAGTCAACGAAAAGACAAGGAATTAATTATTGTTTCCATGCAGCAGCAACTTGATGGAACAAACAAGTATAACAAAAAGAGTATTCATGGAATATAATGCTGCCCAAAAGGATATCAAGAAGATCCTCCCAAAAATTGGCATGTTTTGAAGAAAGATGAACACTTAGCGGATGTTGTGGACACAGGTCTGCAGATTACATCCAAAAAAGTTAAATCCTTAAGGAATATTCTGACTTCCAGCTACTACTATCCAAAGAATGAATCTAGGAATTGGTTATCATTCGACATGAGAGGCTTTGTTAAATGTAACTCATGTAAGACATGCAAATATGGATTGAATTGCAAGGGTTATCGGACATTTGAGGGATGGGAAGTACAAACTGATGCCTGTATTAATTGTAACATGGATCACGTGATCTACGCCTCAAGTGTGGTTGCAATAAGCTATAAGTGCGTAGCACTAATAACACGTTGAAGCTTAGAATATTGTAGCACATACGAGCCATAAAGAATGGAGATAAAAGCTACCCAATGGCTTGTCATTTTGAACAATTCCACAATCGATCCATATCCACCTTTAGTTTGTGTGGAATAAAGCATGTCAGAGCACACCCAAGAGGGTGTGCTCTGACTATATATATATATATATATATATATATATATATATAGATAATTTCACCAGATAGGGTCCTTCCGGGATCCCGCTCCCGCAGTCAGGTGGCGCGTTGTCGGCGAACCCTTATGCCGAAAAGTCATTTATAATCCACAGTATGCTGTTTAAGCATTGCGCGCACTCGGTGGTACAGATTCAAAATTCTTTTATTTCTCAAAAAACGTTACGCGTTTCGACACTAAGTGTGTCTTGCTCACACGTTACCTGACACAACATTCTGCTTGTCTAAATAAACACAGACAGTGAAAAGTGTGATTGACAGTGAAGACGTCCACAACTTAGGCATTGAGTTAAACAATGTAACGTAATCCGCCATATTTGAGTGGTGTATTCTGGCCCTCAGGTATACATTTCTATATCACAGTAATGAAGTTACATTCTGTAAAGAACTAGTGCCTTTTAGATAATATGTATACAATGAAATAAACAGTCAGCAAAATCAATTATATACCGGGATCTAGTGCCCTGATCATAAAACATGCTTATGATACTCTTTGGATAGATGAGAACACCCCGATATTGTCCAAGGTCTAAGGTCTAGTGCCTTAGTACTCATTTCGTATCTTGTTCCCAAAATTAAAACTGTTTGTTTACTATCACTTTCCCTTCCTTGGAGAAGCGATTGTGTTACTGTCAAGTCCAAATTCTGTGTTACTTTTATACAAGTTAAAGGACCCATAGGCCATAGCCTCATGCGGTCCTGGCAATTGTTCAACGTATAACAGTGAAAAAGTGAAAATGTGCTCCTTATCTTAACCAAGTGAAGTGACTTCATTCTTCGTCAAAGAAAAGGGTAGGGAAGATGTGCAGTGCATTAATGAAAGAATGATGCCTCCCTTCCTTTTCTCCTAAAAAAACATACACACATAATTAAAATATGTCTTTAAAATAAATCATTATTCAATCAAGCGTACTTTTTAGTTGCAGTTCTGTACATACAAATTATAATATCAAACAGATCTAGGAATTAGTATAACTAAGGTCTCATTGTCAGATACTATTCATACAAGTGGGTTGACAACTCTTCATCTAAGTTATTGCCTCTGGGATATCTGCTTTCTAACTCCATGATCCACTTAGACTCCCTCTTCCTGAGAGCTAGGACTCGATTACCTCCTCTTTTACCAATGTTGACTTGTTCAACAGCAAAATATCTTAGTAGAGAGGAGTTGGATTGGTGGACTTCCTCAAAGTGTCGGGCAACTGGATAGTGTGCATCTGTATTGGTTATTGCCCTTAAGTGTTCCTGAATGCGTTTCTCAGCTGGACAGGTTGTACTGCCCTCATACCTCATCTTGCACGGGCATTCAAGAACATAAATGACAAAGCATGAGTTACATGCAAGGAATTGTTTTATCTTGCGTTTGACTGTCTGGCCAGAAATCTCCACCTCTTTTACCATGTAGCTTGATTTACAGGCTCTGCAGTGACCACAAGGATAAAATCCTTTAAGTCCTTGCACATGTTGTTTTTTGTTTTCAGATATATCTCCTTTAACCAAAATATCCCTCAAATTTCTTCCTCTTCTGTAGGTAATCTGAGGTCTTTTATTCAGGTCAGGCCCTATGATAGTATCTGCTTTAAGAATGTTCCAATTATCTGTTAAGATTCTGCGGACTTTATCAGATCTCTGATGGTAAGTGGTTATGATTCTAGGTGTGTTAGTCTCGTTATCCTTATTGGGTTTGGGGATAAGTGTTTCTGGTCTCTCTACTTCTGTGACCTTATTCACAGCTTTGTTCAATACCCATTCAGGGTACCCTCTTTCCCGAAACCTTGATAACATGCATTCTTGTTCTCGAATATATCCTTCATTGTCACTACAGTTTCTTTTTGCTCTGAGTAATTCCCCGTAGGGGATACTCCATTTTAAGGGATCAGGATGTGCACTCAAAGCATGGAGGAGGCTGTTACCAGCAGTTTCTTTCCTGTGTAGACTAGAAACTAATCTGCCATCTTTCACATTGATTTCAGTGTCCAAACATTCTGCTTGATCCTCGCTTATGGTGTATGTGAGCTGTATATTGTATGTGTTCCTGTTGAGTTTTTCAATGAAACAAATAGCTTCTTCTTTAGTACCACCCCACACCATGAACAGGTCATCAATATACCTGATCCACGTAAGTACCTTGGAAAAGTCATCTTTTAGCATGGCCTCATTTCTCAGCTCCTCCTCCCATTTACCCACAAACAAATTAGCGAAGCTCGGGGCAAAAGCTGAACCCATAGCCGCGCCGCGGGTTTGTCTGTAGATTCCCCCGTCAAACATGAAAATATTATTTCTCAGACATAATTTCATCATTTGTATTATCATGTTTGTATGTTCACGGAAACCAATTTCTCTCTTTTTTAAATAGTGGTAACTAGCTTCCATCCCCTGGATGTGGTCAATGATAGTATACAGCGCACTTACGTCCATGGTGATGAGCAAGGCGCCTTGTGACCACTGAATGTTTTCAAGTTTATTCAGGAAGTCGGTTGTATCCTTGATATAGGAAGGTAATTGACAAACAAATTCACTCAGAAAGTGGTCAATATATTTAGATACATTTTCGTTGATGCTACCTATCGAGGATATAATTGGTCTCCCTGGAGGTTCTATTGCGTTTTTGTGAACCTTCAGTAGAAGGTAGAAAATGGGGAGTTTGGGGTACTCCTTTTTAAGGAACTTGAATTCATGCCATGAAAGTAATCCCTCACTCTGCCATACTGTGAGTTGTTCCCATGTTTCTATAATACTTTCATTGTATTCATTCATGTTACTTGTACAGTAAAACTTTCCCCCATTGAGTTGAAAGAGTGCTTCTTTTATATACAATTCTCGCCCCCATAACACTATATTTCCTCCCTTATCAGATGGACGCAATATAACATTCTTATCATCTGCCAAAGAGAAAATAAAATCCATCTCTTCTTTAGTCATATTAATGTCTTCTCTTCTCGGTTTGAGGCGAGTATGTTTGAGTTTGGTCAGTTCCTTTGTCACCACCTCGTGGAAGGTGTCAATCGAATTGTGAGGGAGAGTGGGATAGAATACTGATTTTGGCTTGAAGGACGTGTTAGCTGCCCTATCAGTTCTAGTCTCTCGCACTCCCATGAACTCCTGTTCTAATTCATTGTCAGAGGTTAGACCTCCCAGGGAGTAAACGGTTTGTAACATATTGGTGTCCCCCACAGTTAATTCAGGTACCTCAGCAGTTAGTTCTTGGTTGTTAGGAATTTTCTTTTGCATAAGTGAATGCCATTTTGTTAATTTCAGCTTCCTAATAAATTTATAAATGTCAACCCTTGTATCTGCATAATTGAAGAGTTCCGTGGGGCAAAATGTGAGTCCTAAACACAGAGTTTGTTTTTCTTTAAATGTGAGTGTTCTGGATGAGAGGTTAATAATTGTTTTGTTTACCATAAGTTCATCCATCTTTATCTTCTTTTTCTGTAAACCCCACGTTTTGTTCCCACTGGTTTTTTGCTGTTCTTTTCTTCTCCTCTGCTGGAGCTTGAGCCGTCTCTGTCGTGATCTCCCTTGCCTCTTGCTCTTCCCCTTGGTCGACCTCTAGTAGAATTCTGTTTGAATGCTGCTTGCTGTGACGCATCCCCAGCCTTTTTGTGCCGTGTTCTTAACACTCGAAATTCCTGTAAAAAATTCGCCGGTTTCTTAGTGATATCAACTACCGAGATTGTACTTGTGGACGCTTGAGATGTGTCAGTTTCTGAGCCACTCGTGGGAGATATTTCTGTTTGATCCTGTTCTGCACCCGTCTGGTTTGGTTTGCTTACGGTAGTATCGAGTTGTTTGTATAAATAATCGTATTTTGGGCTGTAGGTCAAAATACGTCCACTGTCATAATCACCGCAGTCACGATGTAATTTTCTTTGCTTGCGGTATTTAATGTCTTCCTCATGTTTCTTTAATCTACCTTTTAGCTCTTCCTTGAATTTCTTAATTGTTTCTTGTTCAATGTGTGCACTAAAGTCATCTTCCAATTCTTTTATTTGTTGTAGAATTATCTCTCGATCCTCCCACGCATATTTGATTAATATGCACATCATGTTTTTCGAACTTGCCGCAGAATTTTGTGACCAGTCCTCCAACATTTTGGTATTCAATGACTCATGGGTAGGTGTAATATAAATTCTTAGACCTCTTGGCACCATTTCCTTGTCCACGTAGTCCTGTAGTGACGTGGCCTCCCACCACTTGGCGCTTTCTTGTTTTTTAAGTTTTTCATATTTTCGTAGTTGTTCTGTGAGAGGATCACTGGTAGGTTTGCCTTGTGGTGGTAAATGTAGTCCTCCTTTTCCAGGCGCTCTGGCAAATAGTGAAGCTGCCTCTCGTCTCCTTTCCCCCTCTTCATCCATGTTGTTATTTGTATTCCCACCTGTGATATTATCTGTCAGTACAGCTGCTAGTTCCACTGTTTACTCAGCGTTAGGTTAAATTTGAGAAAAGCGCGATATCTCGTGCGCCTCGTATGTTTATAATTAGAGTCCCAGCTCTCAATTAACTGTCTGTACCACCCCGCCTTCAGTTAGCGGTTCCTGATGCCGTTTATTCAATACACTTCTGGACGGAGTATCACAAGAAATACTGGCAAAGTTTTTCAGTAATGCTTGTGCACATGACGTTTATTCCGGTTTCATACAACGCTGTTTTGCCGTCTTGTGACCGCCGGCCCTTACTCAGCGTGCTCCCCGTCAGTCTCCGTCACTCGAAAGAAGGGACCGCCGCACTCCTGCGTTGGTTCACTTCACGAGGTTCAGAGGAAAAACAAAGAAGGCTTACCTTTCGGGGTCACGGCGGCACCTCCAAGTCTAGATTACGTGTGTGGAATCCACTTTAAGCAACGGCCGGCTCTGGGTCCCTCATAGTAATAATTTCACCAGATAGGGTCCTTCCGGGATCCCGCTCCCGTAGTCAGGTGGCGCGTTGTCGGCGAACCCTTATGCCGAAAAGTCATTTATAATCCACAGTATGCTGTTTAAGCATTGCGCGCACTCGGTGGTACAGATTCAAAATTCTTTTATTTCTCAAAAAACGTTACGCGTTTCGACACTAAGTGTGTCTTGCTCACACGTTACCTGACACAACATTCTGCTTGTCTAAATAAACACAGACAGTGAAAAGTGTGATTGACAGTGAAGACGTCCACAACTGAGGCATTGAGTTAAACAATGTAACGTAATCCGCCATATTTGAGTGGTGTATTCTGGCCCTCAGGTATACATTTCTATATCACAGTAATGAAGTTACATTCTGTAAAGAACTAGTGCCTTTTAGATAATATGTATACAATGAAATAAACAGTCAGCAAAATCAATTATATACCGGGATCTAGTGCCCTGATCATAAAACATGCTTATGATACTCTTTGGATAGATGAGAACACCCCGATATTGTCCAAGGTCTAGTGCCTTAGTACTCATTTCGTATCTTGTTCCCAAAATTAAAACTGTTTGTTTACTATCACATTCCCTTCCTTGGAGAAGCGATTGTGTTACTGTCAAGTCCAAATTCTGTGTTACTTTTATACAAGTTAAAGGACCCATAGGCCATAGCCTCATGCGGTCCTGGCAATTGTTCAACGTATAACAGTGAAAAAGTGAAAATGTGCTCCTTATCTTAATCAAGTGAAGTGACTTCATTCTTCGTCGAAGAAAAGGGTAGGGAAGATGTGCAGTGCATTAATGAAAGAATGATGCCTCCCTTCCTTTTCTCCTAAAAAAAACATATACACATAATTAAAATATGTCTTTAAAATAAATCATTATTCAATCAAGCGTACTTTTTAGTTGCAGTTCTGTACATACAAATTATAATATCAAACAGATCTAGGAATTAGTATAACTAAGGCCTCATTGTCAGATACTATTCATACAAGTGGGTTGACAACTCTTCATCTAAGTTATGGCCTCCGGGATATCTGCTTTCTAACTCCATGATCCACTTAGACTCCCTCTTCCTGAGAGCTAGGACTCGATTACCTCCTCTTTTACCAATGTTGACTTGTTCAACAGCAAAATATCTTAGTGGAGAGGAGTTGGATGGGTGGACTTCCTCAAAGTGTCGGGCAACTGGATAGTGTGCATCTGTATTGGTTATTGCCCTTAAGTGTTCCTGAATGTGTTTCTTAGCTGGACAGGTTGTACTGCCCACATACCTCATCTTGCACGGGCATTCAAGAACATAAATGACAAAGCATGAGTTACATGTAAGGAATTGTTTTATCTTGCGTTTGACTGTCTGGCCAGGAATCTCAACCTCTTTTACCATGTAGCTTGATTTACAGGCTCTGCAGTGACCACAAGGATAAAATCCTTTAAGTCCTTGCACATGTTGTTTTTTGTTTTCAGATATATCTCCTTTAACCAAAATATCCCTCAAATTTCTTCCACTTCTGTAGGTAATCTGAGGTCTTCTATTCAGGTCAGGCCCTATGATAGTATCCGCTTTAAGAATGTTCCAATTATCTGTTAAGATTCTGCGGACTTTATCAGATCTCTGATGGTAAGTGGTTATGATTCTAGGTGTGTTAGTCACGTTATCCTTATTGGGTTTGGGGATAAGTGTTTCTGGTCTCTCTACTTCTGTGACCTTATTCACAGCTTTGTTCAATACCCATTCAGGGTACCCTCTTTCCCGAAACCTTGATAACATGCATTCTTGTTCTCGAATATATCCTTCATTGTCACTACAGTTTCTTTTTGCTCTGAGTAATTCCCCGTAGGGGATACTCCATTTTAAGGGATCAGGATGTGCACTCAAAGCATGGAGGAGGCTGTTACCAGCTGTTTCTTTCCTGTGTAGACTAGGAACTAATCTGCCATCTTTCACATTGATTTCAGTGTCCAAAAATTCTGCATGATCCTCGCTTATGGTGTATCTGAGCTGTATATTGTATGTGTTCCTGTTGAGTTTTTCAATGAAACAAATAGCTTCTTCTTTATTACCACCCCACACCATGAACAGGTCATCAATATACCTGATCCACGTAAGTACCTTGGAAAAGTCATCTTTTAGCATGGCCTCATTTCTCAGCTCCTCCTCCCATTTACCCACAAACAAATTAGCGAAGCTCGGGGCAAAAGCTGAACCCATAGCCGCGCCGCGGGTTTGTCTGTAGATTACCCCGTCAAACATGAAAATATTATTTCTCAGACATAATTTCATCATTTGTATTATCATGTTTGTATGTTCACGGAAACTTATGGTAAACAAAACAATTATTAACCTCTCATCCAGAACACTCACATTTAAAGAAAAACAAACTCTGTGTTTAGGACTCACATTTTGCCCCACGGAACTCTTCAATTATGCAGATACAAGGGTTGACATTTATAAATTTATTAGGAAGCTGAAATTAACAAAATGGCATTCACTTATGCAAAAGAAAATTCCTAACAACCAAGAACTAACTGCTGAGGTACCTGAATTAACTGTGGGGGACACTGATATGTTACAAACCGTTTACTCCCTGGGAGGTCTAACCTCTGACAATGAATTAGAACAGGAGGTCATGGGAGTGCGAGAGACTACAACTGATAGGGCAGCTAACACGTCCTTCAAGCCAAAATCAGTATTCTATCCCACTCTCCCTCACGATTCGATTGACACCTTCCACGAGGTGGTGACAAAGGAACTGACCAAACTCAAACATACTCGCCCCAAACCGAGAAGAGAAGACATTAATATGACTAAAGAAGAGATGGATTTTATTTTCTCTTTGGCAGATGATAAGAATGTTATATTGCGTTCATCTGATAAGGGAGGAAATATAGTGTTATTGGGGCGAGAATTGTATATAAAAGAAGCACTCTTTCAACTCAATGGGGGAAAGTTTTACTGTACAAGTAACATGAATGAATACAATGAAAGTATTATAGAAACATGGGAACAACTCACAGTATGGCAGAGTGAGGGATTACTTTCATGGCATAAATTCAAGTACCTTAAAAAGGAGTACCCCAAACTCCCCATTTTCTACCTTCTACCGAAGGTTCACAAAAACGCAATAGAACCTCCAGGGAGACCAATTATATCCTCGATAGGGAGCATCAACGAAAATTTATCTAAATATATTGAGAACTTTCTGAGTGAATTTGTTTGTCAATTACCTTCCTATATCAAGGATACAACCGACTTCCTGAATAAACTTGAAAACATTCAGTGGTCACAAGGCGCCTTGCTCATCACCATGGACGTAAGTGCGCTGTATACTATCATTGACCACATCCAGGGATGGAAGCTAGTTACCACTATTTAAAAAAGAGAGAACTTGGTTTCTGTGAACATACAAACATGATAATACAAATGATGAAATTATGTCTGAGAAAAAATAATTTCATGTTTGACGGGGGAATCTACAGACAAACCCGCGGCGCGGCTATGGGTTCAGCTTTTGCCCCGAGCTTCGCTAATTTGTTTGTGGGTAAATGGGAGGAGGAGCTGAGAAATGAGGCCATGCTAAAAGATGACTTTTCCAAGGTACTTACGTGGATCAGGTATATTGATGACCTGTTCATGGTGTGGGGTGGTACTAAAGAAGAAGCTATTTGTTTCATTGAAAAACTCAACAGGAACACATACAATATACAGCTCACATACACCATAAGCGATGATCATGCAGAATTTTTGGACACTGAAATCAATGTGAAAGATGGCAGATTAGTTTCTAGTCTACACAGGAAAGAAACAGCTGGTAACAGCCTCCTCCATGCTTTGAGTGCACATCCTGATCCCTTAAAATGGAGTATCCCCTACGGGGAATTACTCAGAGCAAATAGAAACTGTAGTGACAATGAAGGATATATTCGAGAACAAGAATGCATGTTATCAAGGTTTCGGGAAAGAGGGTACCCTGAATGGGTATTGAACAAAGCTGTGAATAAGGTCACAGAAGTAGAGAGACCAGAAACACTTATCCCCAAACGCAATAAGGATAACGAGACTAACACACCTAGAATCATAACCACTTACCATCAGAGATCTGATAAAGTCCGCAGAATCTTAACAGATAATTGGAACATTCTTAAAGCAGATACTATCATAGGGCCTGACCTGAATAGAAGACCTCAGATTACCTACAGAAGAGGAAGAAATTTGAGGGATATTTTGGTTAAAGGAGATATATGTGAAAACAAAAAACAACATGTGCAAGGACTTAAAGGATTTTATCCTTGTGGTCACTGCAGAGCCTGTAAATCAAGCTACATGGTAAAAGAGGTTGAGATTCCTGGCCAGACAGTCAAACGCAAGATAAAACAATTCCTTACATGTAACTCATGCTTTGTCATTTATGTTCTTGAATGCCCGTGCAAGATGAGGTATGTGGGCAGTACAACCTGTCCAGCTGAGAAACGCATTCAGGAACACTTAAGGGCAATAACCAATACAGATGCACACTATCCAATTCCCCGACACTTTGAGGAAGTCCACCAATCCAACTCCTCTCTACTAAGATATTTTGCTGTTGAACAAGTCAACATTGGTAAAAGAGGAGGTAATCGAGTCCTAGCTCTCAGGAAGAGGGAGTCTAAGTGGATCATGGAGTTAGAAAGCAGATATCCCGGAGGCCATAACTTAGATGAAGAGTTGTCAACCAACTTGTATGAATAGTATCTGACAATGAGGCCTTAGTTATACTAATTCCTAGATCTGTTTGATATTATACTTCGTATGTACAGAACTGCAACTAAAAAGTACGCTTGATTGAATAATGATTTATTTTAAAGACATATTTTAATTATGTGTATATGTTTTTTTTAGGAGAAAAGGAAGGTAGGCATCATTCTTTCATTAATGCACTGCACATCTTCCCTACCCTTTTCTTCGACGAAGAATGAAGTCACTTCACTTGGTTAAGATAAGGAGCACATTTTCACTTTTTCACTGTTATACGTTGAACAATTGCCAGGACCGCATGAGGCTATGGCCTATGGGTCCTTTAACTTGTATAAAAGTAACACAGAATTTGGACTTGACAGTAACACAATCGCTTCTCCAAGGAAGGGAATGTGATAGTAAACAAACAGTTTTAATTTTGGGAACAAGATACGAAATGAGTACTAAGGCACTAGACCTTAGACCTTGGACAATATCGGGGTGTTCTCATCTATCCAAAGAGTATCATAAGCATGCTTTATGATCAGGGCACTAGATCCCGGTATATAATTGATTTTGCTGACTGTTTATTTCATTGTATACATATTATCTAAAAGGCACTAGTTCTTTACAGAATGTAACTTCATTACTGTGATATAGAAATGTATACCTGAGGGCCAGAATACACCACTCAAATATGGCGGATTACGTTACATTGTTTAACTCAATGCCTAAGTTGTGGACGTCTTCACTGTCAATCACACTTTTCACTGTCTGTGTTTATTTAGACAAGCAGAATGTTGTGTCAGGTAACGTGTGAGCAAGACACACTTAGTGTCGAAACGCGTAACGTTTTTTGAGAAATAAAAGAATTTTGAATCTGTACCACCGAGTGCGCGCAATGCTTAAACAGCATACTGTGGATTATATATATATAGATATCTAGGATGAATGCAACTTCCTTAATAACGAGCATCCAGTCACGCCAGTTCTGTATTTCCTCCCCAAAATACACAAACAATTGACACCAACTCCGGGGCGCCCAATCATTGCTGCCAATGGTAGCATGAATGAAAATCTTTCCAAATATGTGGATTATTTTTTGCAACCACATATGACAAATCTCCCATCCTACCTGAAGGACACAACAGACTTTTTAAATAAGGTCATGAATGTGGAATGGTGTGATAATTATTTGTTCCTAGTGATGGATATTGAGTCACTTTCACCTCGATTCACCACCAGCAAGGTATGAATGCTTGTGATCAGTATTTGAGCAGAAGAGACATTTGTTTTCGGGATCACAATAATATGATAATTGAAATGATTAAGATCTGCCTTACCACTAACTTTTTCCGTTTTCAGGGCCATATACACCAGCAGTTGCGTGGTGTGGCGATGGGCTCGTGTTTCTCTCCCAGTTACTCATGCTTGCATGTGGGCTGGTGGGAGGAGCACGTGCTCAGAACCACGCACCAACGATGGCTACCTAATATTGTCAATTACTGGCGTTTTATTGACGACGTCTGTATATTTGGAAGGGGTCAGTTGATGAAGCCAATGCATTTGTGATGGATTTGAATACTAATGAACTAAATCTCAAATTCACATCCACTGTAACAACTGATGCAGCAGAATTACTAGATGTTCAAATTTTCATAAAAAATAACAGAATTGAAACCCGACTCCACTGCAAATCTACAGCGGGCAATGCAATTTTGCATGCTCGGAGCGCTCATCCGGCTCACACCATCAGCAGTATACCCTATGGGGAATTTATACGCATCTGCAGGATTTGCAGTGACAAAGATTCACTTGAGGTTTGTCTCAAAGAGTCTAAACAGCGCTTCCTCAATAGAGGCTATTCTAATCACATTCTAGAACAGGCCCTTCAGAAAGCATGCTCAGTAGATCGCATAACACGCCTTGCACCTAAGGTTTTCAATAATCCAATTTCTGAATGCACTGTGAGACTCATAACCAACTTCAGCACACAGGAACGTAAGATCAGACGTATCATTTGTACAGAATGGCCCATAATTTTGACAGATGTCATCCTTGGACCACTACTGTCTAACACACTGACTATAACATTCAGAAGGGCGCCTTCCATGCGCGATGCACTAGATAGGCCGATGCCCGAAGGTCCACTCAAAAAGAATCTTGTGAACAAAACAGGATTTTTTAAATGCATCTCCTGCCGTGCTTGTACCTTCGCCAAAAACAGTACACATTATGTCACAGCATTTAGTACAACACCGATACCTATTCGTGAATATCTCACCTGCAGGTCTGAATTCGTTGTGTACAAATTGAGATGCACTTGCAATCTCGAGTACATTGGGAGCACTAAGCTCCCAGTACATCAACGAATTCTCCAGCACATTCGCGCAATTGTCAACAGTGACAACAATTATCCTGTAGCCAGGCATTTTCGGGCGGTACATGATAAAAAACTCTAAGATTTTGAGTATACTGTTTTGTGTTCGGTACCTCAGGCCGGCCGGGGTGGGGACCGTATGAAGCTACTCAGGCAGAAGGAATCCCATCTCATACTGTCCTTAGACACTAAGGCCCCTAACGGCCTTAATCTAACGGAAGACCTAAGCAATTTTCTATAAACTTGCCTATCTTATGTTTTATCTCTAGTCCTTGAAAATCCTAAAGGTGTTCTTTACTGCTGATATATACCATCATGTTTTCACATCTTAGTTGGCTACTAGGGTGCAACTGCCTAGACTTAGTCACCGGCTGGTGACTACCAAAATTGTACATCAATGTAGAAAAATTATATTGTAACAGAGTGATTCGTTTTGCTATTTCTACATTGTATTCTGTTAGTATGGCGCAAGACTGTCATTTACTTGTTATTTTTGCTGTGTGCCTTCTGTATATTTTATATGCTATGGGTTGAAGCTTTAATTGTTGTGTTCTTTTCACATATAATTTGTCATCACAGCTCCTTTCAGGTTATTTTTCTTTGTGCAGACAGTACATTTTATTGTCAGTACCAAAATGTTATCATTCATGAATTTTGAAATAGGCACTATGCCGTAACATTTGAAATGTGTTTTTCAATCAATTACTGTGAATACTAGTGATTCTTTCTATTTGATGGCACTATGTCGTTATTTCTTTGAAAGTAATCTTTTGTTCTTTCACATCCCAAAAATATACTTGAAAGACCATATGTCAATTTGATTGTATTTTCTATTGATGAATTTCAAATCTTGTGTTTGAATGACCATGTCTCAATTCGATCACATTATCTATTGATGAACTGCAAACTTACTTTGTAAATATCAGTCTGTTTTTTCATTTTTATTTTTGCACTCGCATTTAAGTTAGTCTGTTCACTATTTTTATCATGAATGCAGAGAGGGCGTGCACATTTTTTTGTATTGTCCCACCTTTATTGCTACTATAAATATTCCTAAGTTTTCTGAGCGCGTTATGTGAACAAGCTCCCTAGTGGAGTGAAATGCGTCGTCTTTAAATTGAATAAATCGTCATCCTGCAACTCACTTGAGGAGTGATTCTTCTTTGCTCAATATTCGCTGCATTGAGAGGGGCTTTTGGAGGTCCAGACCTGTTGGGTTCCGTTGGTCATTGACGGAACAGGAGTGCTCATATATATATATATATATATATATATATATATATATATATATGAACGCTCAAGGCTCCCTTACTCGAAAGGAACAGCAGCACTCAGGAGGTGGTACATTTCGGTCTCAGTTTAATTTTTGCAAAAAGTCAACAAACAAACGCGTTTCGGCGTCAGCCTTCGTCAGTGTCAATGACACTGGGCACATGATATCATTATAAACCCTCCTAGAAGTAGTAGACATAGGGGAAGGACAAACCCAAGATCTAATATGGGCGCCATCTTGTAGCGGATAAGGTGTAAATATCAACACAACAGTTACCCTTCCTAAATCATCAAACCGTATATCGGTTGGAAAAACAAGAGGTAAATGCCAAAATCGATAATTATACAAGTTATACTATGTAACAGTATCTAGCCATGGATCGGCATGAGTCCTTACATTGTTAGTCTACTATAATCAGGATAAGGTTTATATCGGCATGAAAATCAAAGCCAAACATGCATCCATAACTATATATACACACATAAATCCACATATGTACATTGCACCTGAAAGACTTTGCAGGAAAGTATATATACACAAAAAATACATATGAAGATTATCCCAACTCATATTCCTTCAAAATTTCAGTAAGTATGTACATATATACAAAGATTAATGAATGGGCTGTACAAGTTCATGGTAAAAGGTTCACAAAAAACTTTTTTTCTGTTTCAGTTTACTGTGCCTATTTGATAGAATCGTGAAACTCAAACACTCCTACTCCGAGGCCATCCTTAAGGCTTGTAACTTATCACAACATATACCACAAGACAGGGTATCAACAGAACAAGATATCAACAAAAAGATCCAGAACCAATATAGGAAATTCACTTGCCTAGATGGATAGCCATTTCCTCCCCACTGTTGAGGCCCCCCGGATGTTTCGTAGCTAAATCAATAATATATCTAGATTCCAGTCTTCTGAGTCGTCTTAATCTATCTCCACCCCTGATGTTATTAGGTACATAATCCAACCCAAAGTATGTTAATTTGGTACGGTCCTTATTATGGAACTCAGAAAAGTGACGCGCTACTGGGTAGGATGGGTCAACTTTTTCAATGGCTCTGAGGTGCTCGAGCACCCTCAGTTTCAATTGATTAATGGTACTCCCAATGTAGCGGAGGCCATACGGGCATACCAGGCAATACACTGCATAGACAGTACTGCATGTCAAAAATTTCTTTATAGTCATAGATCTACCCGTCATCTGGTTTTCAAATCGGAGAACTCTTTTGCTTGAGGCACACGCTTTGCAGCGGCCACAGGGGTAGAAACCACTCATGTCCTTCAGTTTGTTTGGTTTATTGGTGGGTGTGCTGAAATGACTGTGTGTCAACATATCCCCCAACGACCTACACTTGCTAAAGGTAACTAGAGGATAGAGAGGCAGATCTTCCCTCAATATACTGTCTGTACGCAGGATATGCCAGTTCTTTCTCATCATGGCCTTGAGATGATTTGCTCCAGAGGAATAAGGTGTTATCATCCTAAACTTATTAACCTCTGTGCTGGTAGTCCTAGTCTGCAGTTCGTCTTCTGTTGGTTTCTTTTTCTTTTTTAGCAGTTCTATCCTGGGGATTTTCCTGACTCTATATATATATATATATAGATATATATATATATATATCTATATATATATATATATATATATATATATATATATATATATATATTCACTGAAAAAACCATAGGTTATAGACCATATATAGTTAGGAATTAGCATTTACAAAACCTTGAAAATTCACTGAAAAAACCATAGGTTATAGACCATATATAGTTAGGAATTAGCATTTAAAAAACCTTATTTTACTCACACAAAACCATTGAAATTCCATATATAGTTAGTTGCAGTAACTATATATCGCGCACCCGCAATCCACTGCTGATCATGTCACATATTACATCATTCATGACATGGTCAGTGACATCACTGATGACATCATCTAGTGTCTGTGTGTTTTTGTAAAGTTTAAATATGTTTTACATATTGAAGAATGAGTGGATGTATGGAAGACTGAGTGTGTGTGTGGCTGGCTGGGAGGTGTGTGACTGTGCATATCAATGTGTACTTGTATCAGTGATTGTATAAGAGAGTAAGTATGTGTTAGTTTATGTGTGAAAAGTATGGTGTTCTGTGTTTAACTGTATAGATGAGGAAATCGAAGTGTGATTGATTCTTCACAGGACTGACTAGGTGTATGAGTGCATATGATAGTGTTGTAATAATGAGTGACTGTATTTATGAGTGATTGTATGGGTGAATGAGTGAATGTGTGTGTAGACGTAGGAATCAGTGAGTGCGTATGTAGTAACTGGTATTGGTGTGTCATGATGTCATCACTGATGTCATTTGAGATGTCATCAGTGATGTCATCAGTGATGTCATTTGAGATGTCATCAGTGATGTCATCAGTGATGTCACTGACCATGTCATGAATGATGTAATATGTGACATGATCAGCAGTGGATTGCGGGTGCGCGATATATAGTTACTGCAACTAACTATATATGGAATTTCAATGGTTTTGTGTGAGTAAAATAAGGTTTTTTAAATGCTAATTCCTAACTATATATGGTCTATAACCTATGGTTTTTTCAGTGAATTTTCAAGGTTTTGTAAATGCTAATTCCTAACTATATATGGTCTATAACCTATGGTTTTTTCAGTGAATTTCATAGGTTTTTTAATAGCAAATCTTTATAAAAATAATACATTTTAAATCTAATTTTATATTTTATAATTTTTTTATTTTTTTTTAATATTATTTTTAGTGCGCTCCCGGGGCGCGGACAGGTGAACGCACGGGTAAGCGCAATCTGGCGGCGCGCCCCGAGGCGCGTACTAATGCGCGTCCCGGAAGCGCTATTGTCGAGAACGAAAACAACATCGTGACGTATCGCGTAGCCGCCACGCCTTGCGTCATAAGACACGTATCGCGTAGCCGCGAGATGCGTCTTATGACGCACCGCGTAAGCGCACCCGGAAGCGCATACGATCGCGCAACGTAAGCGCCCCGATGCGCTTACGATACACGCCCGGGACGCGCCCCGGGCGCGTAGCGTAAGCGCGTCAAACCATGTGACTTTAAAATAACACTTTTCATTGGTTCAGAACTTTTTTTTTTCCAAATTGTGTGAAACCCACCCATTTCTCTCACTATTGCTTTGTACTTGGAGAGAGCAAGAGCTGTTGTGTCTACTCTATCTCCTACTTTTCTGATCTCCAGCAATGGCTGCAAGAGAGTCATCCAGCAGTGATTCAGAGGGATTTTTGGATGAGGACCCTCCTCAGCAAAAGAAAAAAACCCATTTCATTTGGAAATTTTACGACATCCCAGAAGGACAGAAAAAAGTGAACGCTCCCAAAGTAACATGCAAAATATGTGGGAGTAGTTTATCCAGAGGCAATCCTCTGAAAAAATATAGTTTTGGCAATGCCAATTTGATCCGGCATGTCAAAAGAAGACACCCTAACAACTTTGCCAGGGAGAGTGTCAGAGAGCTGGCACGGAATGTACCAACAGATGGCGGCAGCACCTCCACTGGTGGAGCAACACCTTCGGGACCACCCCGTGGAAGAATGATCCCTAACATTCAGCCGGTGTTTGCGGGCATCAAATTTTTGTGCGCAGAGTGTGACGAACTGCTCTGCTATGGGGAGCAGAGTGTTGAACTGATTGCCCTAAAGAAACAGCAACACCGCTGCTCTTCCAGTCCCTAAATTTTCAATTTTTTTTGCTCCTGTTGAGCAGTTTTGGAATCCTTGTTTTTGTTTTTCCCTTGAAAAAAATACAAAAAAAATATAAAATTGTTTTAAAAAGTCTAAAAAAATATAAAACAAAAAAAACAAAAAAAAAATATATATAAAACAACAAAATGAAAAAAAAAGTTCTTTTCAGAACTACCTCCAATTTTTAAAAAGAAGCTTTATTTTTTTTAAAGTCTGTCATTTTTAATCTCCATGGTACGCTCCCCCGTACGCTCCCCGGTGCGCGTACCGGGCGCTCACCCCCGCGAAAATCGATTTTTTTTTTATTTATTTTTTTCACCCGCGGGAGCCTTTTATGGCCCCCACATGAAACCTAGGGGGTCAGGGGGTGTGTACCCTGCTCCCTCTTGCTCATTTCCCCCTTTGATTTTTGCCACCTCTTGTGTCTCAATCCTACCGAGACACAAGATGGCGGCCGCTGCGGACTGTTTCGAATGTTTATAGACACCCGAGAACCAATCAGCTTGCCGTGCGCAGATCGCGTGGCGCGCCTGGAGCGCTCCCCTGTACGCGTACGTGGGAGCGCTCCAGGCGCGGCTCTAGATATATATCTTTTTTTGAACGTTAATTTCTCAAAATCCACTGGAGCACATATATTGAGACCTACAAAAGGCACATCGGGCTACCAGTCCCTACAAATTTGCCAAGTTTCGTGCAAATCCATTCAGCCGTTCGGGCTAAAAATGAGGCTAACCGCCCTATGGAAAACTCAATGTTAAAAACACGTTTTGGGACCCCCCTTTTTTCTCGGCCCCCCCTGGACCAACTCCCCCCAAATTTCCAGTGGCTGCTCAGAAACAAAATGTTCCATTTTGCTGAAAATTTCAGCCAATTCCGTCCACAAACGCCAAAGTTATTAGACATAGAATTTTCAAAAATCCCATAGGGAAAAAATCCTAACTATATATACCTACTGGCGACCGCCAGTAGGTAATATATATATATATATATATATATATATAGATAGATAGATATAGATAGATATATCTATCTATATGTATATATAGATAGATATAGATAGATAGAAATATAGATATAGATAGATAGATAGATAGATAGATAGATAGCTAGATAGATAGATAGATAGATAGATAGATAGATAGATAGATAGATAGATAGATAGATAGATAGATAGATAGATAGATAGATAGATAGATAGATAGATAGATAGATATAGATAGGTAAATATATGTATATGTTTTACCCAATGGCATTCGCCAGTGGGTAATTATAATGAGGTCAGCTGTTACGTAGGAAAAGTGTTTTTTGTGTTGCTAATAACTTTGGCCCCATTTGACAAATCTCCACGAAACTTTCCAAAAATAACCTATTTTTTGACTAGTTTGTGCATGAAAAGTTTTATAGTGATCCATTAAGTGGGGGCCAAGAAAAAAGGGAGAACCCAAAAAACAAACTCCTCATGCACATTGTTTTAGACTTCATTCAGAAGCGCTACTGCAAAAACTGATGAATGGAATTACACCAAATTTAGCAGGAAGCTAGATCTTGGTCTGCAGATTGTGAATTTTGTGATTTGGTTTAAATCTGTTCAGTAGTTTTTGAAAAATTAAGGTTCAAATATTATTTTATATTGGGGCGGTTGGGTCCGCAAGAGACTCTTGTGGGAACACCAGTTTAACAAGTATTGGCATAGCCAATAGGTCTCGCCTTTGGGACCTTATAAATGTTTAGCCATGCAACAGTTCATGTTGTTGCACCAAGGATATTCTGCTGCATAAGTAAATACTTATAAGGTTCCAAAAGCGAGACCGATTGGCTATGCCAATGCTTGTTTAATGTTTCAAAGTCTTGTATTTGGCTATGTTCAGAAATCAAAATTTTATTTTATTAAATTAAAGCATTTTCTATAAACTATACTTTTTTGAAGAAATTGGCCCAAGAGATTTTAGAATAATGCTTGAAGGGTAAGATTAATTAAAAAAAATAGCTTTAATAGCAAGGCTGTGGCATAGTCATGAGAGTTTTGCATTCTTAAAGTGCTTGTGAAAACTTGTTTTAGGTTAAATATTTTTTTACTCTTTTCCTTTATAATGGAAACATGTATTTAATGAATGCGTTCTTTCAGTGTGTATTGATTTTAATGCCTATTTTGAAAGGGTTGTGTACATAAAACTGTACATTGTGTCGACGTTGGAAGCATGACCTGCAGAGTCAGCCATACTTCGATGTAAAGTTCACCTGCAGGTTAGAAGTACATATCCGGATGGGGCACACAGCCCACTGAGCTATCTTGGCAGCCAGTTTAAGACGAGGCACTTTAAAAGTGGAGACATGTGAGTGGATCAGCCGTCTTACTGCCCCAGTAAGTATTGTCTGGACACCACCAACGACGCCGAGGCTGAGGGGGGGACGCGATGAAAAGACTGGCAGGGAAGAGACAGTTGTTTTCTCAGTCTGATGTGACATTGTTTATCACACGCCGAGGCTGAGTGGGGGACGCGATGGAAAGCCCGTCAGGGAAGAGCCAGTTTTTCTCAGTCTGATATGAAATTGTTTATCAAGGCTCTGTGTGAGCATTTTACTGCAGATTCCCGTTTATTTGACGCTCCTCTTAAAGTGTAAATATTATTGTAGACAAGTTTAGGGTTTGTTGCAATAAAGTCTAAATAAAAATAAATAAAACAAATTACGGTCATGGAAGCGGAAAAAAGATACGGAGATGAAGATGGAGGAGAGAGAGAGCTGGAGAAAGAGAAATAAATAAATAGAGGTAGAACAAAAGAAAGCGGGTGAAAAAAGCAAATGAAGACGGAAGAGAGGGGGATGGAGAGAGAGAGAACGGGAGAGAGATGATGGCAGGAGAAGAAGGCGGGAGAGAGTGTGGTAGACAGAGTGAGGTGTTAAAGGCTGGTTGACTTAGTGTTCTGTCTTCCTTGGAGTAATTGCATTCCAATAGATGAAGGACCATTTTATATCGCCAAAGTGTGAAGCAGGGGGCGGGGGTAGTGGATACCTTTGAAGTGAAGCTAAGCTTCACTTCAAAGGCTTGTTGGCAGAGCGCACGCTGGGGGATGACTGTGGGAGGGGGGCTGGTGTCTGTGCACGCGCTTTGTATGGCAATGCACATGCGCATTGAGCGAGCTTTCACGGGCACTGCATGGAATCACCCGATCTCGGTGAGCTCTGTTTAAGCCCCTTTATATCTCGCTCCGCTCAATGCGCATGCGCATTGATAGGTCGCGAGACCTAAAAATGGAGGGCCTCATTTAAGAAAAGTGTTGCATTGCTGGGGAAAAACAGCGATGTAAAACTTTTAATAGCGCCATACTTGACACCATGGATGCACCGTATTTACATTACGGCGCTCCATCTCGCACAGGTTGCACTGATACATGAAGAATCCTAACATATCTGGTGGTGCAGTAATGATGCATTGATGGAGTGTGTCAGTAAACAGATGCAACTCTAGCAATGTGTCATTACACATGGGGCGAGTCCCATGTGAAAAACCCTGACCAGTCCTTATACCTGCTAGAAGCAGACGTAAGAATTTGACGCACTGAAGACGTAGAAGTGGCGCAGTGAAATCTTATAGATTTCACTGCATGTGAGAAGTTGGCCTGATATATGATGTTTCCAATTCTGGAACCACCTTGTATCAGTCCAAACAACCCTTATGGTGTCTGGTTGTAAGTCAACCTTATTAGACAAGCTATCCTAGGGGTAGCTTGGACTAAGCAGCCTAAAGGCTTAACTTAAGAGGTCGTGTTAAGCGAGCTGTTTTACCACATACAATCCTGTAATATCAAATGAAAGGACACCACACAAGTATATATTATGAAAATATATGTATTTATTACTAAAAACAATCCCCAGTATTCTTTATGAACAAAGGGGCACAAGCGTTAAATCAAAAGCACAGTATAACATACAAAGTTGCACAATTTTGGATGAGGCCTAGGGGCCACTCAAACCATATACTAAAAAAATGGTATAAGAGATACCAATCGATCAGTGGTTAGGCCTAGGGCCTAGGGAATCGCTGGGAGCAGTCGGGACTAGCAATGCTGAAGTCGGGAAAAGCCCGCGGGATTCGGGTGCAGCACGTAAAGTGCGGCTTGCACCAATGTAAAGTCAATGGTGCGTAAAAGTTACAAAGTTAGAGTTTAAGGACACTTCCGCTGAACCTAGAGGAACAAAACTTAAGACACAGACCCTAGAGGTGTGTACCAGTGTGGGAACACCGGCGTTGCAATGTTACCTCACCCACAGGAAGTGGGTGCACAGGGTCGATGTTGAGTCGGGTTTCGTCACGCAGGCTCTTGGTGCTTGGAGCTGAAAGGGCTGCAGGCGAGGTGAAAGAGAAGTGTCCGGTGGAGACCAAGGGTGGACTCAAGTCGAAAAGTACCTGAAAGCAAAGGGGACAGAGTCTGGGTCACTCAGCAGTGACCAGGGTGGAACCAGGATGGAACCAGGCAATGTCGGGCGCAATCAGGTGGTTGTCGAGGAGCTTCTCTCCGCTGTCACGTGGGCTCTGGGGCATCTACGACGTCCAGGAGCGGGTTACGATCTGTCCCACGCAGGCTCTCGCCGTCGGCGCTGTCGGCTTCAAGATTGGAGCAAACAACACTTGGCAAAAGCAATCCACGCAAAACCAGGAGATTGCTTCTCACTCGAACCAGGAGGGTCAGAGTGGGGGCTCCTTTTCAGGGGAGCTGGTGCAAATCTGGAGCAACCAGAATCGCAGGTCGAATTTCAAGTTTCATCGGTACAGGGGCCACAAGCCGGCTGGCAAGTGACCGGACCAACGCGTTGAGCCAAAAGAAGCAGAAGGGCCCCACGCAGCACTCGTCAAGTGTGGAGGGCTGAACTTCGGTGCAAGAGTGGCTCAGAGTTGGGGCTTCTCAAACCCCAGTGCACAGCTTCGAGGGTCACTCGTGGGCTGCACGGTCAGCGTCTCGTGGTCTTTTCAAGATGGCGTGCCCCACGCTTCCGGTCGCCTCCACGGGTCTCAGCTCTGCAGGGACTGTGTATTGGGCTGTTGGAAGGCAGGCAAGCTTGATCTCGTCGATCTCTGTTGCTCGAGTTCTGGCAGGAACTGCAACAAAGCAGATGTCGAAGGCTGGATGGTGCCTGTTTGCACAGGGTGGTCACTCCTTGACCACAAGGGAGATTCCTCAGTCTTCTACGTTGAGTAGGATGTCGAAGGGTCCAGAGTTTTGTTTCTTATGTTTCATCAGGATAATCTGAAGTGCATTGGTACTGCTCCCACTCTTATTCGAATCTAGGGGGCTGGATTACCTGCTAGGTCCCCTCCTATGGGTGGGACCCAGGAAGTGGGTGGATACACCCCCTTCCTTTGATCCTGGCCGCGCTGGGACGGGGGCTGGAGTGCCCCAGAACCGGTTTGGCCGGATTATGCAAGGGGCAGCCTTGTGCTCCCCATGCAGTGTCTGGTTTCTTTCAAACCTCCCTGCTACAATCCACTATCTCCTGTCTGGGGGGGGTGTAACACCGCCCTGCGACAGGAAACCCTTTGTCCAGGCCCCCTTGGCTGAGTTTCAGTCAGCTGCAGGGGGTCAGACCTGTGTCTGTGGCAGAAGCATCCATTTTGTGGATGTGAGGCTCTTTTAAAATTAACCGCATTTCAGTAAAGTAACATGTCTTCTCCCTCTAGAGGGGTGGAATGCTATCCCCGTCGCCAGAACTGGCGAGGGGATAGTATTCCAAATCGTATGACACCTTACACGACATGTTTTGATAAAGCCAAACCAAAGTTGCTATATAACCGCGAGGATTATAATGCACTTAATAGTATATGGTATGGCAGTATCCTGAAACAGCTTAGGGATTTGTTCCCGACGGCTGCAGACAGGCTCAGCTCATGCTAGAGCTCCATCTCACATTAAACCACGCACTCTGCCTCCAGGATCGATAAGGCCTTCCATAGGAGTGGCTCACAGGTTTATATGTGTCCAGATATAGGTTTAGATATAGGTATACTATATATAAGCAAGGGGTGATTACACCACCTTGCCCCAGCTGAGTGACCAGCCAGTTGTGTCAATTTAAGAACCAGCCAGGGGTGGCAAAAGATATGCTGCAGTCCCTGGTAGGCCTTGGTGGCACCTATGCCCTGGGCACCTATAGTGCATTTTACAGGGGCTGACAAGGAGTCCATTTCCAATTGTGCTATGTACCTATAGCACATGTATTAATAATTTAGAGAGAGAACAGCAGGCTGGGGGTCTGATTAGCAGACCCACAGCCTCAGTAGTCGAAAACCAGTGAAGCAAAAAGCAACAATTTGGGGTGACCATAGGATAGCAGACCCTACTCTTCTACACAACCCCCCCCCCCAAACGCAGGGACATTAAACTAACCTTGACCAGATAAGTCTTCATGTTCTAAGTGGAAGTACCTGGAGAGACCATCTGCATTACCATGGTCAGTCCCTGGGCGGTGGTCCACTGTAAAGTCCATCCCCTGTAGGGAAATGGACCACCTGAGCAGTTTGGGATTTTCACCCTTCATCTGATTTAGCCACAAGAGGGGCTTATGGTCTGTCTGAACTAGGAAGTGAGTACCAAACAAGTATGGCCTCAACTTCTTCAGGGCCCAAACCACAGCAAAGGCCTCCCTCTCAATAGCTGACAAACGTTTCTCCCTGGGGGTCAGCCTTCTGCTAATGAAAGCAATGGGCTGGTCTTGACCATCTTGATTAAGTTGTGAAAGCACAGCTCCCACCCCCAACTCAGAAGCATCTGTCTGTACAATGAACTGTTTGGAGTAGTCAGGACTCTTCAGGATAGGTGCAGAGCACATGGCCTTCTTCAGGTCATCAAATGCCTTCTGACAGCTAACTGTCCACTGAACCTTTTTTGGCATCTTCTTGGATGGCAAGTCATTTAATGGTGTCACAATGGACCCATAGTTTTTCACAAACTTTCTGTAATACCCAGTCAGGCCCAAGAAGGCTCTGACTTGTGTCTGGGTAACTGGAGGAGCCCAGTCCTGTATGGTCTGGATTTTGCTCTCCAGTGGCTGAACCTGACCCCCACCTACTAGGTGGTCCAGGTACACAACCTTACTCTGCCCTATCTGGCACTTGGTAGCCTTGATAGTCAGGCCTGCCTTTTGCAGGGCCTCCAGAACCTTCTTCAGGTGGATCAGGTGATCCTCCCAGGTGGAGCTAAAGACAGCAATATCATCTAGATATGCTGCACAAAAGTCATCCAACCCAGCAAGGACTTGATTCACCAACCTTTGGAAGGTGGCAGGTGCATTCTTCAAACCAAAGGGCATCACCACAAACTGATAATGTCCACTGGGGGTAGAGAATGCTGTCTTGGCTTTTGACTCCTCAGCTAGTCTGATTTGCCAGTAGCCAGCTGTCAAATCAAATGTGCTCAGAAACTTGGCAGAAGCCAATCTGTCAATGAGCTCATCTGCTCTTGGAATGGGATGTGCATCTGTCCTAGTGACAGCATTGAGGCCTCTGTAGTCCACACAAAACCTCATTTCTCTCTTTCCATCTTGGGTATGAGGTTTTGGCACAAGGACTACTGGACTGGCCCATGGGCTCTCTGATGGCTCAATCACTCCAAGCTCCAACATCTTTTGCACCTCAGCCTTGATACAATCCCTGACGTGGTCAGGTTGCCTGTAGATCTTATTCTTGACAGGCAGACTGTCACCAGTGTCCACCTCATGGGTGCACCAGTTAGTCTGGCTGGGTGTGAGTGAAAACAAGTGTCTGTGGGCTTGCAAAACCTGTCTGCAGTCCATCTGTTGCTGGTCAGTGAGGCTGCCTGCCAAGGCTACTCCATCAACTGAACCATCATCAGGGTTCTGGGAAAGCAGGTCTGGGAGAGGGTCACTCTCTTCCTCCTGTTCCCCATCTGTGGCCATGAGCAAGCTCATGTCCTCCCTGTCCACAAATGCTTTCAAACGATTTACATGGAGCACCCTGTGGGGGCTCCTAGGGGTTCCAAGGTCAACCAAGTAGGCGACTTCTCCCTTTTTCTCAATGATAGGGTAGGGTCCAGTCCATTTGTCCTGGAGTGCTGCTGGGGCCACTGGCTCCAACACCCACACCTTCTGCCCTGGCTGGAACTCAACCAGAATAGCCTTTTGGTCATGCCAAGCTTTCTGTAATTCTTGACTGGCCTCCAGGTTTTTGGATGCTCTCTCCATATACTTAGCCATCCTGGAGCGGAGACCAAGTACATAGTCCACTACATCTAGCTTAGGCTTTTTGAGAGGTAACTCCCATCCTTCCTTCACCAAACATAGTGGACCCCTCACAGGGTGGCCAAACAAAAGTTCAAAAGGGCTGTAGCCAACCCCCTTCTGTGGGACCTCTCTGTAAGCAAAGAGCAAGCAGGGTAAAAGAATGTCCCATTTCCGCCTAAGCTTCTCTGGTAATCCTTTTATCATTCCCTTGAGGGTCTTGTTGAATCTCTCCACAAGCCCATTGCACTGTGGGTGATTGGGTGTGGTAAACGTGTAGTTTACTCCACATTCCTTCCACATTGCTTTCAAATAGCTAGACATGAAGTTAGTACCTCTGTCTGATAATACCTCCTTTGGAAAGCCCACTCTTGAGAAAACTGCAATGAGGGCTTTTGCCACCACAGGTGCTGTGGTGGTCCTCAGGGGAATTGCTTCTGGGTACCTGGTGGCATGATCCACTACCACCAGTATAAATCTGTGCCCAGATGCTGTTTGAGGATCCATAGGACCCACAATATCTATTCCAACTCTTTCAAAGGGTCCCCCCACCACAGGTAGTGGTAGGAGGGGCCTTTGTTGTGCCACCTGACTTACCACTGGCTTGGCAAGTGACACAGGAGCAACAAAACTCCTTGACATTTTCTGACATATGAGGCCAGTGAATGTGTGAAACAAGCCTGTCCCACGTTTTGTTCTGGCCTAAGTGTCCTGCAAGGGGAATATCATGGGCCAAGGTAAGAAGGAAACCCCTAAACTTCAGAGGTATGACCAACCTCCTGGCTGTACCAGGCTTGGGGTCTCTAGCCTCTGAGTAAAGGAGTCCATCATCCCAATACACAGTATGGGTACCTTGGGCATCCCCTGCAGCCTCAGCAGCAGCCTGCTGTCTGAGGGGTTCAAGTGAAGGGCAATCTAATTGAGCCTGCCTCAGGTCTGCCCTTGAGGGTCCCCCTGTCCCCAGAAACTCAACCTGGTCAGGTTCAAGTTCCTCAGAGACAGTCTCCTCTTGGACTGCAGAATCAGTTTCCTGTGAAACCTGATCCTCAACCTGGGGCAAGGTGGAAGGCTCAGCCTTTCCTCTCTTGCTCCTTCTCTTGGGTTGTGGTTGGTCTATTGTTTCAAGATCCACCACTGGTTCAGGAAGGCACTTCTTAGCCTGAGACCTTGTCACTGCAAGGACATGAGCTGAAATCCCTAGCATTTCTGCATGAGTCCTGTACTCCACTTCTGACCAAACTGAGCTTTCAAGATCATTGCCTAACAGACAGTCTACTGGGAGGTCTGCACTCACAACAACTTTCTTTAGGCCATCTACCCCTCCCCAGGAGAAGTTCACAACTGCCACACTATGGGAAGTAGTGGAGTTGCTTGCATTGGTCACTAGGTAACTTTCACCTAGTACAATCTGTCCAGGGTCCACAAAGTCAGGTGTCACCATTGTGACACTGGCACATGTGTCCCTGTAGGCCTGAGCCAGTTTCTCATTGATTAAAGGCGTCTGCCTATATTTGCCCAGGTTACTGGGACTCACTGTAGTGGACAAAGCTAAGTCCACATCATATAGGAGAACTGCCTGAGTAGGGATTCTGACTAGGCCAGATCCTACTTCAGTACCCAGGGTTAACCCTACTACACCCTTTGGCTGTGTTCCACCACTGCTTACTGAACTAGGGGGTGCAGGTGCTTTAGGAGCTGCAGTGGTGGGGACTGGATTTGTCTTGGTGCATTCACTGCCCCAGTGTGAAACTGATTTGCAGTTATTACACCAAGGTTTCTTTGGGCCATTATTCTTCTTTTTCTTGTTTCCATTTTGGGGACCACCCTCCTTATTATTAGTTTGGGGCCTGAAGACTTCTGGTCCTTTTCTTTATCTTTCTGATTCCCACCCTTCTGGTCGGTTTTCTTCTGGTCACCACCTGGGTTCTGGGGTTTCTGCTTAATCCTTGTTCTGACCCACTTGTCTGCCTTCTTTCCCAATTCTTGGGGAGAGGTCAGATCAGAGTCAATAAGGTATTGATGCAACAGCTGGTTTGTACAGTTATTAAGGATATGTTCTCTCATGATAAGATTGTACAATCCTGTATAGTCTGAAACTTTACTTCCCTGCAACCAACCCTCCAGAGCCTTAGTGGCACAATCCACAAAATCAGTCCAGTCCTGAGTCTGTGCTTTTTGGGTGTCTCTGAACAACAACCTGTATTGCTCAGTGCTTAGGCCAAACCCTTCAATAAGAGCACTCTTCAGGACAGAGTAGTTTTTGGCATCCTCAGGTCTAACTGTGAGGAGCCTGTCCCTCCCTTTCTCTGAAAAGGAGTACCATAAAATTGCAGCCCACTGATCCTGAGGAACATGCTGTACCATGCAGGCTCTCTCAAGAGCAGCCATCCATTTGTGGATGTCATCCCCTTCCTTGTAGGGGGCCACAATTTTTGTCAGGTTTCTATTATCATAGCTCCTGTCTTTTTCTCTAGGAAATATGCTGCCACCAGTAGTATCTAAGCCACACAATTTCTGCTCTCTTGCCAAGGCAAGTCTAGCTTGAGCCAGGGCTACCTCCTCCCTCTCTATTTGGAGTTTGACAGCCCTCATCCTGGCCCTATGCTCTTTTCTCTGAGAGGGAGTCATTCCTCTCTGAGATTCTCTTGAGGCACTAGAAATAGGAGAGTCCCCTGATGGAGATCTCACCCTTCTGTTGCCTGGGAGAATGTGGTTTTGGGATCTGGGGAGGTGCTGGCCCTCTCCATTCCCAAGTAGGTTTAAGTTGGCCTGGTTAAGCCTGGCAACTATAACCTGGCTACCCCTCTGATCCTGATCTTCAGGTTCATCTAAGTCTGAACCATCCTCCTCCTCTTCCTCCTCTTCTTCTTCCTCCTCTGGAGTGGTATCAGCTACAGGGGGGTTCACTCCATCTCCTGACTCTAAGGGAACTGCATTCGCCTTTTCTAAGTCATCCTGTTCTAGAATGGCTATCAGGGAAGGACTGGTGGGACTTCTGCCCCTTTTTAACCCTCTTGAGATGCACAAGGCAACCAAGTCTTTGTGGGTTAGCTTGTCATAGCTGGAAGTTGCCTTGGTACGGTCAACTGTCACAGAAGCAGAGCCTGAGGCCTTTCCTGTGTCAGACATGACTCTAGTGTGGTGTAAGTGTAGGTGTACTTATATAGCGCAAACCTGTCACCCAAAGGGCATCCTGGCGCTTGCTTAGGGAACCCGTCCTGGTATTCCCCTGTGAGAAACCCCGGCAGGGTGTCCACAAGGTGAAAGCCAGGCATCCCGCCGCGAGGGGCCGTAGTGGAGATTAAGCAAGCTATTGCCCAGAGTTGCAGAGTGTGACCCCATGATTCGAGTAGGCACCAGAGCGAGAATTGTCGAGTCCGTGGAATTTTGAGCCTGAGACTCGCCGAGGCGGAGAATCGAACCCTGGTCCACGGTTGATCTTAGCTTCCGTGTCTGCCGCCTCTAACCACTGAGCCACGCTTCTCCAAGTGATGCACCTACCTACACTAAGTGTTTCCCTACTGTACCTTACTAGTGAGTTGTAGTCAGGGTGTGCTAATCCCTTTAATCTACAACTACTAAGTTCAGTAGAACTTAAATATGCTAAGCTTTGATTTATATGTACCTAGAGGTACTTGATGTGATCTTTCAATTTGATAAAAAGATTGCAATGGTAAAACAACAGCAAGCTCAAATCCGCACCGCTGCTCACCAATGTGAGAAGTTGGCCTGATATATGATGTTTCCAATTCTGGAACCACCTTGTATCAGTCCAAACAACCCTTATGGTGTCTGGTTGTAAGTCAACCTTATTAGACAAGCTATCCTAGGGGTAGCATGGACTAAGCAGCCTAAAGGCTTAACTTAAGAGGCCGTGTTAAGCGAGCTGTTTTACCACATACAATCCTGTAATATCAAATGAAAGGACACCACACAAGTATATATTATGAAAATATATGTATTTATTACTAAAAACAATCCCCAGTATTCTTTATGAACAAAGGGGCACAAGCATTAAATCAAAAGCACAGTATAACATACAAAGTTGCACAATTTTGGATGAGGCCTAGGGGACACTCAAACCATATACTAAAAAAATGGTATAAGAGATACCAATCGATCAGTGGTTAGGCCTAGGGCCTAGGGAATCGCTGGAAGCAGTCGGGACTAGCAATGCTGAAGTCGGGAAAAGCCCGCGGGATTCGGGTGCAGCACGTAAAGTGCGGCTTGCACCAATGTAAAGTCAATGGTGCATAAAAGTTACAAAGTTAGAGTTTAAGGACACTTCCGCTGAACCTAGAGGAACACAACTTAAGACACAGACCCTAGAGGTGTGTACCAGTGTGGGAACACTGGTGTTGCAATGTTACCTCACCCACAGGAAGTGGGTTCACAGGGTCGAAGTTGAGTCGGGTTTCGTCACGCAGGCTCTTGGTGCTTGGAGCTGAAAGGGCTGCAGGCGAGGTGAAAGAGAAGTGTCCGGTGGAGTCCAAGGGTGGACTCAAGTCGAAAAGTACCTGAAAGCAGAGGGGACAGAGTCTGGGTCACTCAGCAGTGACCAGGGCGGAACCAGGATGGAACCAGGCAATGTCGGGCGCAATCAGGTGGTTGTTGAGGAGCTTCTCTCCGCTGTCACGTGGGCTCTGGGGCATCTACGATGTCCAGGAGCGGGTCACAATCTGTCCCACGCAGGCTCTCACCGTCGGCGCTGTCGGCTTCAAGATTGAAGCAAACAACACTTGGCAAAAGCAATCCACGCGAAACCAGGAGATTGCTTCTCACTCAAACCAGGAGGGTCAGAGTGGGGGCTCCTTTTCAGGGGAGCTGGTGCAAATCTGGAGCAACCAGAATCACAGGTCGAATTTCAAGCTTCGTTGGTACAGGGGCCACAAGCCGGCTGGCAAGTGACCGGACCAACGCGTTGAGCCAAAAGAAGCAGAAGGGCCCCACGCAGCACTCGTCGAGTGTGGAGGGCTGAACTTCGGTGCAAGAATGGCTCAGGGTTGGTGCTTCTCAAACCCCGGTGCACAGCTTCGAGTGTCACTCGTGGGCTGCACGGTCAGCGCCTTGTGGTCTTTTCAAGATGGCATGCCCCACGCTTCCGGTCGCCTCCACCAGTCTCAGCTCTGCAGAGACTGTGGATCGGACTGTTGGAAGGCAGGCAAGCTTGATCTTGTTGATCTCTGTTGCTCGAGTTCCGGCAGGAACTGCAACAAAGCAGATGTCGAAGGCTGGATGGTGCCTGTTTGCACAGGGTGGTCACTCCTTGACCACAAGGGAGATTCTTCAGTCTTCTACGTTGAGTAGGATGTCGAAGGGTCCAGAGTTTCGTTTCTTATGTTTCAATAGGATAATCTGAAGTGCATTGGCACTGCTCCCACTCTTATTCGAATCTAGGGGGCTGGATTACCTGCTAGGTCCCCTCCTATGGGTGGGACCCAGGAAGTGGGTGGATACACCCCCTTCCTTTGATCCTGGCCGTGCTGGGACGGGGGCTGGAGTGCCCCAGAACCGGTTTGGCCGGATTATGCAAGGGGCAGCCTTGTGCTCCCCATGCAGTGTCTGGTTTCTTTCAAACCTCCCTGCTACAATCCACTATCTCCTGTCTGGGGGGGTGTAACACCGCCCTGTGACAGGAAACCCTTTGTCCAGGCCCCCTTGGCTGAGTTTCAGTCAGCTGCAGGGGGTCAGACCTGTGTCTGTGGCAGAAGCAGCCATTTTGTGGATGTGAGGCTCTTTTAAAATTAACCGCATTTCAGTAAAGTAACATGTCTCTCCCTCTAGAGGGGTGGAATGCTATCCCCGTCGCCAGAACTGACGAGGGGATAGTATTCCAAATCGTATGACACCTTACACGACATGTTTTGATAAAGCCAAACCAAAGTTGCTATATAACCGCGAGGATTATAATGCACTTAATAGTATATGGTATGGCAGTATCCTGAAACAGCTTAGGGATTTGTTCCCGACGGCTGCAGACAGGCTCAGCTCATGCTAGAGCTCCATCTCACATTAAACCACGCACTCTGCCTCCAGGATCGATAAGGCCTTCCATAGGAGTGGCTCACAGGTTTATATGTGTCCAGATATAGGTTTAGATATAGGTATACTATATCTAAGCAAGGGGTGATTACACCACCTTGCCCCAGCTGAGTGATCAGCCAGTTGTGTCAATTTAAGAACCAGCCAGGGGTGGCAAAAGATATGCTGCAGTCCCTTGTAGGCCTTGGTGGCACCTATGCCCTGGGCACCTATAGTGCATGGTACAGGGGCTGACAAGGAGTCCATTTCCAATTGTGGTATGTACCTATAGCACATGTATTAATAATTTAGAGAGAGAACAGCAGGCTGGGGGTCTGATTAGCAGGCCCACAGCCTCAGTAGTCGAAAACCAGTGAAGCAAAAAGCAACAATTTGGGGTGACCATAGGATAGCAGACCCTACTCTCCTACACTGCACCACTCCTAGAAGCCTTTTTTAAAAGGGAACTCCCACCGTTCATACATTATACCTGACGCAGCTATCATGTAGCGCAAGGTTTTACAAAATGACGCATGTGCCTAGATGCTTCAGTTTGTAAATAGGGCACAGTGAGGTGCATTGATTTTAACCCGGGGGGGTTCTTCTTAAAATATGAAACATTAGCAATTTTTGCAGCAAGAGTCCCGCGGGATAGAAAAAAAAAAAGAAAATGGCTGCAAGGGCTGCATTCTTCAATTATTGCCCTCTGGGAGCCCACCCTCAGGGCAGCATTGATTATTTTAGGGGAGGCGACATGCAGCTCCCCATCCTGAGCCATTATAGACCATAGGAAGAAAACCCCCGGGGCTGCATTATATAAGGGGAGTGGGGGTTATGGCCACCTTATAGACAGCTTGTTAGTGGTTTTAGGTATAGGTATTTCGGCGCCACTTAGAACTTTCACACAATATTATACTAAGCGCTAAATTCATAACAGTGTTATAAGGTAAAGAGAACCACAAATCTTCTTTAAAACAGGCTACTGCCTTCTAGAAACAAGCCACTTCTTAGCACACGTAATACATATGTTGAAGCTCAAGTGAGTAAGTGTTTCCACACGTTCTTAAAGTAATAAAATGCAAGGGAAAAATCTTTTCTTCGTTCTTGTCCACTTTTATTTCTGTGTGGTTTTATTCAGGAGATAGTTTCACAGCCGACACGTGTTTCATCGTACAGGGAATTCTTCCCACAACTTTCTCAAGGCTATTTTCAGTTGTGTTCAATAATTATTATATGCGGTGATAATTCTGACCCGCATAGGGGTTTACTGGGAGGCGTCTGTATCTTTAGGTTCCTTTTTAGGTGTTGATGGCCTATATCTGGCTTCTCAAATTTGTAGAAATGGCTCTCGCCGGTGTTCCAATTCAAAACGTTGTAGTTTTATAAATTATTTTTTAATAAAAGTACAGGGATCAACAGGGGGCAGTGATATGGCAGCCTTGCACCCATGGGGGCCCTGCTGGGGGCCCCCAAAGACAATCACAGAAAGGCAGTGGTAAACTGCCATTGTAATCCCTCGGCCGGAAAGAGCCGGTTGAGGGATTAATGAAGGCCTTCCGAATGGTGGACGCCCGCTCTTCAAGTACATTGCCAGCCATTCGGAACTCCTGTTTGCAATAATTTCCGACTGACTGAATCCAACTGGGTCGGTTGGAAATTATTACAAACAGGAGATTACCATGCGGTAAGGATGGCTCTAAGCCATTTCTTACCGTATAGTAATAGGGCCCTAAGTATTGCAAGCAACCTTGAGGTATTAGACAGAATCGTCTCAACATGACAATTTCTATATAATATACAAGACTGTGTGCACCAGGAACTAACCTAGGTACATGTGTTTGCTTTGCTTCAGAAGAGGGGCTGTCTGTAAATTTATCACCACAGTATGAAGGCTGCAGATGGTACGATCTTTAGCATCTTCAGACCTTGGTTATTTTAAGTGAATAATGCACTGTTCTCAGTAGATGCTTTTTACTACTCCGTGGTGTATTTCTCATGAGAGTTTCACTGTCTACAAGCAGTGTGGTAGAGTGTCAATTCTCTCCATAGAGTAAACAGCAATAAATTTAATTTGCTCTAGCTCTAGATGTATAGAAGCACATGTGATTTAATTTGCTCTAGAGAGCGGTGAGGTGAACTTATCTTCCCAATGACAAAGGGTGTTGCAAGGAAAGCAACATTAGCAGCAATGCATTATTTCATGCAAAACGTGTTCTTTACTTGTAATTAAGCAACTACTCAATTTGTTAAGGGTGATAGGGGACATGCCCCCGGGAAAACCAGATTCACACCAACAAACGTCTGAAATGGCGCCAAGGGTGTTAGAGGGCTAGGGCCATATGTATCAAGATAACAATTAGCAAATCTGTAATAGCGATTTTTAAGAAATCGCTATTTCAGATTCGCTAATTGGTATGTATCAAGAAAATCGCAATTATTTTGCGATTTCTTGATATTCCTTAATTGCGAATTCGCAAATTGCGAATTCGCAATTAAGTAATACTTTCTTATTTATTTCTATGGGCCTCCTGGCCCCTAGGAAGGAATGGGAATTTCTACTCAATTTGCGATTCGCAATTTGCTAATCGCAAATTGAGAATAATTTCAAGGGTGCAGGGGTGTCCAAAGGACACCCTGTTGCACCCCTGAAATAAGTATGGGTGCACATGTGGTGCACATACATGCCCTAAGGGCATGTATGTGCATCACATGGCACTTTGAAAGTTGCTGAAATGTGCATTTTTCAAGGAAATCGCAACTTACCACCAACTAGAAGTTGGTGGTAATTTGCGATTCCTTAAGGGCATTTTGGATTTTTTTTTTGCTTAATACATTGCATTTAAGGAATCGCAAAATAAGGAATCGCAAATTTTGCAATTCCTTATTTTGCACCCAAATTCCTTCATACATACCATTTTGCGAAAATGAGTTCGCAAACGCAGAAATTCTGCGAATTTCAGCGTTTGCGAACCCATTTGGCCTTGATACATATGGCCCTTGGTCTCATGATTGACTCATTCTGTTGCTTTTGAGGTCGGGTCCTTATGAAAAATCACTCTATTTCTTATTTATACCCCGTTAGCGATAAATATATATTAAGATGAGCCATCAGGTGCGTGCAGAGACTGGCTTCATTAGAACGCAAGTGCTGGTCAATCTCCCGGTCGCATGTGTTCCAACATCATCATGCAAAGTAACTGTAATGAGCCATTAAACAGATTTATAGACATATTACGCCATTGTTGTTAATATGGTGATGCTTTGTTTAATCAATACTTTATACTTTATACCGAGCATTTTGCGTACAGTGGATTTTTTTAAAAGGAACAAAAAAAACTTGCTGTCATAAAACAAGCAGCAGAACATGGGTCTCTGGAAGCAGTCACGGCGGACAGTGGCAGTCAGAAATATTGCTTTCTGAGATCTGGAAGGTGTTGTAAGTGGGCTCCTGGCTCTGCACCACATGTATCTTTGAACCAAGTCACCAACTGTGCCTGGAGCAGGTGGTATGACCCGATTTTCATTATCTTCTTGCAACCCTATTCAGAATGTGCAGTTTTTTTACTCAATTCGGGGAAACTGTAACACAGCAGGAGGAAGCAGCAATGAGTCTATTACAACTATAGGGCGGTACACAGGGATGTGTATGTGTACAGCCAATAAGAGGTCACCATTTTTCTTATGGGAGACCTTTTAGTGCCAAAATGGTAAAGCTCCTCGGCTAATTTTGTTATTATTTTTTGAATCGCGAAATCGTAAAATGCTGGAGGGTCTGTCTAGGAAAGTTGTATCTGTGATGGCATCAATGATGCTAGATATTATTCTGAGCTATTTGGGACTTACTTTCAGGCCTCTACTTCCATACTAGTTTATAGAGTAATGCGTAAAAAAAGAAGCTTGGATGTTGTCATCAGTGATGTCGTTTGAGATGTCATAGACACTGTTATCAGTGATGTAAGATGTGAGGTCAAAAGCGGTGCATTGTGGGTTCAAGTTATAGTTAGCTCTGATAACTATAACTGGTGAATTTCTGTGGTTTTTTTTTAGTTCAAAATGTTAATGTTGTCAGTGACATAATCACCAAACTTTAACTTCATGTTCACCTATGTTTTTTTCAGTGAATATCTATATAAAACTGAAGTGGAGTGGCTTTAGTGCCAAGAGCACCAGATGATAACTAGGTAGCGACTAAGCCCAGTGTGATGTCACAGCCCTAATGTTACTGAGCGTGCATGGTATGTATGTATGAGGTTGTGTGTTTTCTCATTGCAGATGTTTTAGATACTGCATGGAGTACAATCTCTAGCACATAATGCATTACCGGTGCCTGTCTGGGATGATGGAGTTAGCTTCTTCTCTACATGTTTTTACTCATATGCTATGCCTGGTCGTTACCTTTACCCCAGCGAGCTCATTGCTTCTGTTCCGATTATCTTCACCGAGAAATAATTTTGTTACAGAATGGTTACCCCAGTGAAGGTCGATGTACTCACACCTCACAAACATCTCTTGCACAATCACTCACCCATTTTCTGTGCAAAGGGCAATACACGGGCCACGCAGCATGAAGTCTGACAAAGCCACAGATGATGCCTACATCCCAACAGCTGGCACTGGCTAGGTGGAGGGTTATACCCAGGGCTCGAGTCGGGGTACCACGTGGGTGGATGGCACCCCCCACTTATTTTACCGGGTGGACGCCGTCCCCCTGCCACACAGGTGGACTTCAAACTTTGGCCTCTCTTGGACAAGATCGGAGCGCACCTTTCGTGACATCACTTCCTGTTGTGATGTCACTTCCAGTGACAGCATCCCCCCACTTCTCTTTTTACGACTCGTGCCCTGGTTATACGGCCATATAGCCCACACCCCACTACGACAAACCCCACAGCGATAACCTAAAATTCTTATACACCATACACTGGTTTGACTGGGAGGTCACAACACTATTTCTATTACAAACAGAACAGTAGGGAAAATGCAACACTCCACACGAATCTATGTTCACACAACTGGATCAGATCTGACCCCTGGGCACCCCTACAGGAGACCTTCTTTTGTTACTGGCCTCAAACCGCTTGTCTTTCAGAAGATTCATGCTGTCTTCTTACATTGAGCTTGAACAACATGTAATGAGAACAAAAGAAGCCACATACATCTGGATTTGTCAAGTCGCCATACAGCGTTGTAAGGCGTTTGTGCGGGTTGCTGGAGTATTTTTACTCAATATGTGCAAACAGCGTCAAATTTGGTTTTGCCCATGTGCAAACTGGGCAACAGCCGAGCCTAACTACATCCACCACAGACCTCTCACTCATTGAAGGCTAACTTTAAATGTCACTTTTATTGCAAAAAATTGAAACTAAAAAGAATGTTTTTGCTTCATTTCCTACTTCTCATATTTCAGGTTGTGTTCCTTGCCTATTATACAACCCTGTGCTGCAGTATCATGTTAGTGCAAAGGAGCTCATACGCCGATCAATTTCAGAAGGATGAAGCCGCTTTGTGCCCCATTGGGATTCGAACCTGTGACCTTCAGGGTACAAGTATTTACAAAAGCCTGTCATCCTACAGGGATACCATAACCACTATCCATGGTCTGGTTTTACAGTGCAGCTGTCACCAGACAATTCTGTGAGCATCGCTACAGAGGAGCTTTGGCTCCACCCACAAGTTGGGAGTCAGGAGTACATGTTTTGATTGGGCAGAATGTGTGTGCTTCCACAAAAAAAGTACTTGCACTCCATGCAATCATTTTGTTTATTTATCCAACTGCCTGAGGCTGAACTTTTAGGAGCACACACATGACATTGTAAAACTATTAAAGTGTCTTAGATAACAAGATAATGTATGATGTTTTTCTCAGGCAGCAGCACAGAGGGACGAAGACAGTCATTTCCAGTGCTTAATTTGAGCTGGTGCTTTCTGGTGCTCAGCACCGACACTTAATTGGTTTCCGGTGCTCGGCACCGGTACCTAACCTAACTGTTCTAAGTATGGTGTTGACAGTCTACCACATGGTGGCGCTGCTCAACTAATTCAGAGATGAGCAGAACAATGGTTGTTTAGGAATATAATCTACTTTAGAATAGTGCTAATACCTGCCTCCCCATCCATTCCTTTAGCTTTGGAAAAATAATCGGAACTGTCACATTTACATGCAAGAGAGATGGTTAGTAGTTGTTTTGGCAGTGATGACAAGGGCGATGTGTGGTACAAGCTACAGTGGCCTCCTAGTCAGAGCCCTGACATTTAATATTTTACAAATTAAGCACTGTAACCTACATGTATGTTTAGTTCTGGCTTGACAGGGCAGCTGTCACCTGACCTTTTAACCTACACCAATATTATTCTATAGTTAATATACAGTGTTATGCTTTTGCAATGCTTCACATTACCCTCAACATTACTTTCCCAGACTTATTGGAATTACCAATGCTTGTTTCGCCAGTTATCTTGATGCAAATTGTCGTAAAACCTGGTACAAAACAAAAGAGCATGTCTCTTCTGTTGGCAATCCTTGGCTTAACCAGCACTGCCGCAATATGGGAGCTCATCCAGAAGGAAATAAAGCAGAACCTTTAGGGCCTCACCTGGTGGCGATGCCTAACAGCAACAAAAAAGTGAACATTACTTGTTGTGACTTTCTTTGGGGAGCCCTCCAGTGGCAAAATAGCATATTTCCTGGAACCCCAAAACCCTTGCACCGTGTCTGCGTAGCCTCATACACATGTATGTATATATGTAAGTGTGGTCTCTTCCCGATGCACGTGCTGTCAGGCGAGGTGCCACGCCCTTGCTGAACGGAAGCCGATGGGCTCCAGGTGTGAGCAGCTGCAGGCCCAGAGAAGGCGTCAGCCAGAGCTTTCTGCTGAGATACAGCAGCTTCTGAAATATTTGACTTCATTCGGGGACTCCCCCGCCCTCTGACGCGGGCGGAAGTAGTTAGCCACGAGAGAGACATGGAATGTCAGGCAAACCAGCTCCAGGAAAATATTACTGCCAATAAAGAAACACATCTGGGAGGATTAATAACACCACGTGCAGGAACACCACGGACTCAGGAATGAGAGATGGAAAAAGGGGTAGAAGCAGAAAGAATGTGGAAAGAGAGCCACGAAGAAGGGAAGCACTGCGAGGAAAATTGGAACTGGAAGAACAGAAAAGCGGAGAACAAAAACACATTAAACTAGCCCCTTAAATGCAAAAAAAAATGAAAAGCAGTGGAGCCAGTAAAATAAAAAAAAATAGATGCGAACACAAAAACGGAAATAATGAATAAAAGAGATAAATGCAGAAAGAAACGGAGAATGAAATGGCATTAAGTAAAAGAAATAAAATTGAAAAATGATTAAGGCTATGGAAATTACGCACGGTATGGAGCGGGGTGGTGTTAAAAGGAAGGCACAACGCAAGCTATTCTTATAGTTGGAAACTTAATTCAAATTCTTTGGATAAACCCATTGGAAAACAATAATTTAAAAGGAAAACCCGGCACTGGAACATGGTGCATCACCTGAAGGGAATAAAGATTAGTAAATGAAGAAAATGGCAGGGGGAGATAATGTTGAAACTTAAAGAGATAGAAGAAAGACGTGAAAGAGGTGGAGAGAAAGAGAGCGAGGAAGTAAGAATGGGATGAGAGACAGAGACAACGAACGTCTAGAAAAAGAGAAGCGAGAATGATGAAAAGAAAGAGCGTTGTGAATAAATGAGACTTTGGATAGAGAAGTAAACTAGGAAGAAATAGAGGCGCCGATAAAGGAATACAAATAAATAAGGGAGAGAAAGGACTAAGAACAGACGGGGAACAAACACGAGATTTGGAACTTATTAAAGAGAGAAGAGAGTGAAACATGAAGCAGATACAATGGAGTGGAACCACAGACCTGAACAGAGGAAGATTAAGAAATATTTTAAAGTTATAGGGAGAAATACGGTACAGCATGGGATGGCAAAGAAAGACAGGAGAAAGGAGAACCGTATGGACTAGGAGAAACAATAGTGAAATTGGGACAGAGACGGCAAATATGAATAGAAGAAAGAGAGGGAGACAGAGCAATGCGCAAAATAATGACAGAAGAAAGAGAGTGAAATGCATGGTAGACAAATCAGTGCGGGGTGGAGAAAACTAAGAAGGGGTGGGAGGCTGTAAACAGAAAAAGAAAGAGGGTGGAGTGGGGGCTTAGCAGGACGCTGGTGCGAGGGGGTACATTATCTCGAACAGTTGTCTGGAGTGGCGGCTCTGTAAGTGAAGAGACTGAGAGGGAGGATGCTAGGGCACATCAGAGCCCACCCTCGCCCCCTCCCCTTACCTGTCTGAGCTCCGGTCCAATAGACAGCAGGCTGCGGACCGCGGAGGGAGCAGGACAGGAAGAGCGCCCACAGGACGACGGTGGCCAGGACCAGCGCCGAGACCCAGGAGAAGCGCAGCCAGGCCGGGTCACTCAGCACCCACTGGGCCAGAGGATGCATTCCCGAGCGGGGCCAGTGCCCATTGACTGCGGCCTTCCTCCTCGGAGCGCGTGTGCCCGGGTGCCAGCCTGGCAGCGTGCGCTCCGCGGGCACCGGGGCAGGGCCGGCTGCAGATGCGGTCCAGATGTGTAACAGCCCCTCAGTGGGTGTGCGCGCGCTGACACGCAGGGAGGGGACCCTGCATCAGCGGCGGGGACGGGGCTGTCAGAGTGCGTGAGGGGGTTACGCTAAAGGTGGGAGATTCATTGCCCGGCTCCGCGGAGGGAAACGGGACGAGGGACCGGTTCCCCTCTGGCCAGGGGTTGTTCTGGCTCCTCCACAGCTGGGCGGAGGGGCCTCTAACCCTGCGTGGAGCTGAAACGGCCCAAATGCACGTGAGCTCAGCGGGGTATACAGCCTTTACAACAAAACTTTTACAACGAACAACCATTACAACGCAACTTTTACAACGCAAACCATTACAACGCATAGCGCTGGGGGGACGCTCTAGGATAGGGAATAGGTTTAATGTACTATCCAACCCCTTCCCTACTATCCACGGGGACTGGATTTGGAATAGTAAATTAAACTATTCACTATCCAGCGCCCAAAAGCATTATGCGTTGTAATGGTATGCGTTGTAAAACTTGCGATGTAAAGGTAGGCGTTGTAAAAGTATGCGTTGTAACGTCATATATCCGCTCAGCGGGGGTCCTGGGCGGCGGGTGGCGGTGCCAGCACGAGCACAGTAGGGTGATCAAGTGTTATGGGTGCAAATTCAGGACACAGGACAGTGAGTGTAAAAATTCAGGACAAATAGTCAAAATTCAGTACAAAAGGTAAGTTTTACAGACACATCAGAGGCGGTTGCGCAATAGTATATAAGTAAGTAAATAGACAACCACTAAAGTACAAGTGAAAATAAGTTTACATTAGGTTGAGACAATTGTGCACTTCATGGTTTGTCAGTATGCGCGCAGCTTTAAGCAATGTGTAGGTCTTTTTGTGGTAAAACCGCCCCCACCTTTCCAGCTCCCAGAGAAAACGCCTGATGCCCGGTCCAGCCAGTCTGGCCTTGATACCACCTCCAATGGCGCCCCTCATCTTCACAGAGACCCTCTCTTATGTGTATTTAATTTCTTCTATAGTGCTACTCATCCCAAATATGTGGGGCAGAGTGATGGAGTGCGTTACAACACACACATATTATATAGAGACAATGACTCATATAAACGTGAAAGTCAATGTAAAGGAAATGTTGCTTAACATAATGGGGCTTACAATGTGTAATCATACTTTTATCCATCATTGAGTCTTTCACCATTCAGTCAGTCCTTCCATCGGTGTGTATGCAAAAAAATCCTAGGCAATCTTAACAGTAGATAAACAAGTAAATATTCCCAAGTGCAAAAGGAACGGTCAGAAAAGAGATAAAATTATTTATAAAAAGTAAACATGTTTTTAATACACATAATAAAAATCACATAGATAACTGAAATGAATCAGACTATATGACAATAAAATATAAAAATATATGCAATTAAATATATAATGGCACAATATACAACATTTTATATAAAAAACAAGACACCCTAAATTTCTACAAGGTGTTCCCAAAACAAAGTGACGATACAGTACTCGACGCGCGTTTCGGCGAAAACGCCTTCTTCAGGAGCCACAAGTTAAAATCTGAAATTACATATAAAGAATCAATAAGATACAATTCGTAAGTGGCTTACAATCACAAGTTAAGTACATTGAATTATTCAATTACACATATACAAAGTGCAATATTTCATTACATATGACCTATAACTAAAAGCTCTCGGGTCCGAAATGATTACTTTGGTTCTCACATGTCATATGATAAACATTCAGGAACGAGATTGTGTGTACTCCAGACATTTCTATATCTCAAATTTAACGTCCAACATGAATATATGTATACCGTATTTAAGACAATTTCAAAGACCAATAAAAACCCCAAGTATTTGATAGGTAGGCTGGTCCGGAGTTGTGGAGTGCTTTGTGTGTGTGGGTGAGGAGCTTGAAGGTGATCCTCTTGTTGACGGGGACGGGGAGCCAGTGCAGGTCTCTTAGGTGGGAGGTGATGTGGCTGCGACATGGGAGGTTGAGGATCAGTCGGGCCGAGGCGTTCTGGATGTGTTGTAGTCGCTGTAGGTGTTTTAGTTGGTTCCAGCGTAGAGTGCGTTGTCGTAGTCCAGCCGGCTGCTGACGAGGGCTTGGGTCACTGTTCTCCAGGTTTCAATCGGGATCCACTTGTAGATCCTGCGAAGCATGCGGAGGGTGTTGAAGCAGGAGGAGGAGACGGCGTTGACCTGCTTGGACATGGAGAGGGAGGAGTCAAGGATGAATCCCAAGTTGCGTGCGTCGTCTATGGGTGTCGGTGCTGTTCCTAGTGTTGTCGGCCACTAGGAGTCGTCCCAGGTCGACGGGGAAGGGCCGAGGATGAGGACTTCTGACTTGTCCGAATTCAGCCTCAGGTGGCTGTTCCTCATCCACTCGGCGACGGCCTTCATGCCCTCGTGGAGGTTGGTTTTGGTGGTGTGCGGGTCTTTGGTGAGGTAGAGGATGAGCTGGGTGTCGTCGGCATAGGAGATGATGTTTAGGTCGTGTTGGCGGGCCACTTGTGCGAGGGGGCCATGTAGATGTTGAACAGCGTCGGGCTGAGGGATGAGGCCTTGGGTACGCCTGGGACGACTCCGGGTGGCCCCCTGCCCTGGGCACCACCCCCAAGCCAACGGACAACGCACGAAACCTGTGCTTCATCCTGGACTCCTCCCTCTCGATGACCAAACAAGTCAACGCCGTCTCGTCATCCTGTTTCAACACCCTGCGCATGCTCCGTAAAATCTTCCGATGGATCCCCACTGAAACTAGGAAGACGGTCACCCAGGCACTCGTCACCAGCCGACTGGACTACGGGAACACCCTCTACGCAGGAACCACAGCCAAACTACAGAAATGACTCCAGTGCATACAGAACGCCTCCGCACGACTCATCCTGGACATCCTCCGCCACAACCACATCTCCGCCCACCTAAGAGACCTGCACTGGCTCCCAGTCAGCAAGAGGATCACGTTCAGACTCCTCACCCACGCACACAAAGCTCTCCACGACCTGGGCCCCAAGTACCTCAACAACCGCCTCACCTTCTACACACCCACCCGCCTGCTGCGATCGACCAGCCACGCATTCGCAGAGCCACCGCCAGAGGAAGATCCTTTTCCTACCTAACGGCCATGACATGGAACTCCCTCCCCATCCACCTACGACTGACCTGTGAATACCGAAAGTCCTAAAGTTAGGATTTTTCTCAATTTAGTAGTAGCAAAGTTAGGACTCCTAACTTTAGGACTCCTAAATGCCTTCTGTGAATACCGAAAGTCTTAAAATTAGGATTTTTCTCAATTTAGTAGTAGTAAAGTTAGGACTCCTAACTTTTGGACTCTAAATGCCTTCTGTGAATACCGAAAGTCTTAAAATGTTTTTTTTTCTCAGTTTAGTAGTAGTAAAGTTAGGACTCCTTACTTTAGAACTCCTAAATGTCTGCTGTGAATACTGAAAGTCTTAAAATTAGGATTTTTCTCAATTTAGTAGTAGTAAAGTTAGGACTCCTAACTTTTGGACTCCTAAATGCCTGCTGTGAATGCCGAAAGTCTTAAAATTAGGATTTTTCTCAATTTAGTAGTAGTAAAGTTAGGACTCCTAACTTTCGGACTCCTAAATGCCTTCTGTGAATACCAAAAGTCTTAAAATTTTTATTTTTCTCAACTTTACTACTACTAAACTGAGAAAAATCCTAATTTAAATACTTTCGGTATTCACTGAAGGCATTTAGGAGTCCTAAAGTTAGGAGTCCTAACTTTACTACTACTAAATTGAGAAAAATCCTAATTTTAAGACTTTCGGTATTCACAGCAGGCATTTAGGAGTTCTAAAGTAAGGAGTCCTAACTTTACTACTACTAAACTGAGAAAAAAAACCAATTTTAAGACTTTCGGTATTCACAGAAGGCATTTAGGTGTCCAAAAGTTAGGAGTCCTAACTTTACTACTACTAAATTGAGAAAAATCCTAATTTTAAGACTTTCAGTATTCACAGAAGGCATTTAGGAGTCCTAAAGTTAGGAGTCCTAACTTTACTACTACTAAATTGAGAAAAATCCTAACTTTAAGACTTTCGGTATTCACAGAAGGCATTTAAGAGTCCTAAACTTAGGACTCCTAACTTCTGAGAATACCGAAATTAGTAAGTGCATTCTGTGAATACCAAAATGAGTAAGTGCCTTCTGTGAATACCAAAATGGTAGTAAGTTTAGGACTTTGTCTTAAGTTAGTTCTGTGAATCGGGCCCTATGTGTGTATGAGTTGTATATCAGTGTGTATGTGCTTATGAGTGTTTGTGTGTGTTCACATGAGTATGTATGTGTAGAAATCTGTGTTTGAATCTCAGCAGCTTCATTCAGCCTTTCAAGCTTCTGAGGTCAACAAAATGAGTACCACTGAGCTGTGGTAAGTGTACGCTTCAGAAAATACATTTTATATGTGTGGAAAGATTGTGTGCAGTGAGTGATCATGCACTTGAGAGTGTGACCATACGCATATGAGCACATAAAATGTGTATGTATGTACATGCATGTGTATGTGCACCTGTGTGAATATGCCGAAAATTGTGTTCAAATCTCAGCTGCTTTAATCAGCCTTTCTTCCTTCTGAGGTCAAGAAAATGAGGTCTATTAAGTTGGGTAAAAATAAATATATTTTATTCAGTGGAAGGATGCCGTGCACATCTGCAAATACATATTATGTATGCGTGCAAAGAGCTTGTGCCTGTGAGTGTCGGTGTACTAGTGTATATGCATGTGTGTGCGCATACATGTGTGTGAGTGCCTTTGTCTGTCACAATGGCTGGTGCAGCACTCAGAAGTTCAAAGCTGCGGGACATATTATCTAGGGAGTGCGATAAGTAACGCAAAGCACGCTTAGCGCTTTTTTATTTATCGCCGTCCATCACTGGAATGTATCGCCCTGGTAGCGTGTTAACAACGCGTTTCTCCAGGGTGATAAAAATTCCAGATATAACGGGGAAATCGCGATGTTCCCTGCAAAATGGCAATAACCTTGCTGATACGACCATGTGTTATAAGCAGCATAATCCACCCCAATTAGGGATAGGTAAGTCTGCATTTTAGCAGACGTTAGTTTTTGGCGTGGGGGAGGGCAGTCACACTGATCAGGTCAGTGGTCTAGCTCTTCGTGCAGCGCAGCGGCCGCCATTAGGTAGGGCTCTGGGAGGGCAGATAGCTGGGAGGTGGGAGTGGCCGTGGTGGCAGAAGCAGCGGCGACAAAACACGGGGAGAGAGGGGGAGACAAAATAATGCAGAAAATAATAACGACAGAAGAAAGAGAGTGAAATGGATGAAAGACAAATCAGTGCAGGGTGGAGAAAACTAAGAGGGGGTGTGAGGCTGAAAACAAAAAGAACGAGGGTGGAGTGGGGGCTTAGCAGGACGCTGGTGCGAGGGGGTACATTATCTGGAACAGTTATCTGGCGGCTCTGTAAGTGAACAGACTGAGAGGGAGGATGTCAGGGCACAACAGAGCCCACCCTCGCCCCTCCCCTTACCTGACTGAGCACCCGTCCAATAGACAGCAGGCTGCGGACCGCGGAGGGTGCAGGACAGGAAGAGCACCCACAGGACGACGGTGGCCAGGACCAGCGCCGAGACCCAGGAGAAGCGCAGCCAGGCCGGGTCACTCAGCACCCACTGGGCCAGGGGATGCATTCCCGAGCGGGCCAGTGCCCACCGACTGCGGCCTTCCTCCTCGGAACGCGTGTGCCCGGGTGCCAGCCTGGCAGCGTGTGCTCCGCGGGCACCGGGGCAGGGCCGGCTGCAGATGCGGTCCAGATGTGTAACAGCCCCTCAGTGGGTGTGCGCGCGCTGACACGCAGGGAGGGGACCCTGCATCAGCGGCGGGGACGGGGCTGTCAGAGTGCGTGAGGGGGTTACGCTAAAGGTGGGAGATTCATTGCCCGGCTCCGCGGAGGGAAACGGGACGAGGGACCGGTTCCCCTCTGGCCAGGGGTTGTTCTGGCTCCTCCACAGCTGGGCGGAGGGGCCTCTAACCCTGCGTGGAGCTGAAACGGCCCAAATGCACGTGAGCTCAGCGGGGTATACAGCCTTTACAACAAAACTTTTACAACGAACAACCATTACAACGCAACTTTTACAACGCAAACCATTACAACGCATAGCGCTGGGGGGCGCTCTAGGATAGGGAATAGGTTTAATGTACTATCCAACCCCTTCCCTACTATCCACGGGGACTGGATTTGGAATAGTAAATTAAACTATTCACTATCCAGCGCCCAAAAGCATTATGCGTTGTAATGGTATGCGTTGTAAAACTTGCGATGTAAAGGTAGGCGTTGTAAAAGTATGCGTTGTAACGTCATATATCCGCTCAGCGGGGGTCCTGGGCGGCGGGTGGCGGTGCCAGCACGAGCACAGTAGGGTGATCAAGTGTTATGGGTGCAAATTCAGGACACAGGACAGTGAGTGTAAAAATTCAGGACAAATAGTCAAAATTCAGTACAAAAGGTAAGTTTTACAGACACATCAGAGGCGGTTGCGCAATAGTATATAAGTAAGTAAATAGACAACCACTAAAGTACAAGTGAAAATAAGTTTACATTAGGTTGAGACAATTGTGCACTTCATGGTTTTTCAGTATGCGCGCAGCTTTAAGCAATGTGTAGGTCTTTTTGTGGTAAAACCGCCCCCACCTTTCCAGCTCCCAGAGAAAACGCCTGATGCCCGGTCCAGCCAGTCTGGCCTTGATACCACCTCCAATGGCGCCCCTCATCTTCACAGAGACCCTCTCTTATGTGTATTTAATTTCTTCTATAGTGCTACTCATCCCAAATATGTGGGGCAGAGTGATGGAGTGCGTTACAACACACACATATTATATAGAGACAATGACTCATATAAACGTGAAAGTCAATGTAAAGGAAATGTTGCTTAACATAATGGGGCTTACAATGTGTAATCATACTTTTATCCATCATTGAGTCTTTCACCATTCAGTCAGTCCTTCCATCGGTGTGTATGCAAAAAAATCCTAGGCAATCTTAACAGTAGATAAACAAGTAAATATTCCCAAGTGCAAAAGGAACGGTCAGAAAAGAGATAAAATTATTTATAAAAAGTAAACATGTTTTTAATACACATAATAAAAATCACATAGATAACTGAAATGAATCAGACTATATGATAATAAAATATAAAAATATATGCAATTAAATATATAATGGCACAATATACAACATTTTATATAAAAAACAAGACACCCTAAATTTCTACAAGGTGTTCCCAAAACAAAGTGACGATACAGTACTCGACGCGCGTTTCGGCGAAAACGCCTTCTTCAGGAGCCACAAGTTAAAATCTGAAATTACATATAAAGAATCAATAAGATACAATTCGTAAGTGGCTTACAATCACAAGTTAAGTACATTGAATTATTCAATTACACATATACAAAGTGCAATATTTCATTACATATGACCTATAACTAAAAGCTCTCGGGTCCGAAATGATTACTTTGTTTCTCACATGTCATATGATAAACATTCAGGAACGAGATAGTGTATACTCCAGACATTTCTATATCTCAAATTTAACGTCCAACATGAATATATGTATACCATATTTAAGACAATTTCAAAGACCAATAAAAACCCCAAGTATTTGATAGGTAGGCTGGTCCGGAGTTGTGGAGTGCTTTGTGTGTGTGGGTGAGGAGCTTGAAGGTGATCCTCTTGTTGACGGGGACGGGGAGCCAGTGCAGGTCTCTTAGGTGGGGGGTGATGTGGCTGCGACATGGGAGGTTGAGGATCAGTCGGGCCGAGGCGTTCTGGATGTGTTGTAGTCGCTGTAGGTGTTTTAGTTGGTTCCAGCGTAGAGTGCGTTGTCGTAGTCCAGCCGGCTGCTGACGAGGGCTTGGGTCACTGTTCTCCAGGTTTCAATCGGGATCCACTTGTAGATCCTGCGAAGCATGCGGAGGGTGTTGAAGCAGGAGGAGGAGACGGCGTTGACCTGCTTGGACATGGAGAGGGAGGAGTCAAGGATGAATCCCAAGTTGCGTGCGTCGTCTATGGGTGTCGGTGCTGTTCCTAGTGTTGTCGGCCACTAGGAGTCGTCCCAGGTCGACGGGGAAGGGCCGAGGATGAGGACTTCTGACTTGTCCGAATTCAGCCTCAGGTGGCTGTTCCTCATCCACTCGGCGACGGCCTTCATGCCCTCGTGGAGGTTGGTTTTGGTGGTGTGTGGGTCTTTGGTGAGGTAGAGGATGAGCTGGGTGTCGTCGGCATAGGAGATGATGTTTAGGTCGTGTTGGCGGGCCACTTGTGCGAGGGGGCCATGTAGATGTTGAACAGCGTCGGGCTGAGGGATGAGGCCTTGGGTACGCCTGGGACGACTCCGGGTGGCCCCCTGCCCTGGGCACCACCCCCAAGCCAACGGACAACGCACGAAACCTGTGCTTCATCCTGGACTCCTCCCTCTCGATGACCAAACAAGTCAACGCCGTCTCGTCATCCTGTTTCAACACCCTGCGCATGCTCCGTAAAATCTTCCGATGGATCCCCACCGAAACTAGGAAGACGGTCACCCAGGCACTCGTCACCAGCCGACTGGACTACGGGAACACCCTCTACGCAGGAACCACAGCCAAACTACAGAAATGACTCCAGTGCATACAGAACGCCTCCGCACGACTCATCCTGGACATCCTCCGCCACAACCACATCTCCGCCCACCTAAGAGACCTGCACTGGCTCCCAGTCAGCAAGAGGATCACGTTCAGACTCCTCACCCACGCACACAAAGCTCTCCACGACCTGGGCCCCAAGTACCTCAACAACCGCCTCACCTTCTACACACCCACCCGCCTGCTGCGATCGACCAGCCACGCATTCGCAGAGCCACCGCCAGAGGAAGATCCTTTTCCTACCTAACGGCCATGACATGGAACTCCCTCCCCATCCACCTACGACTGACCTGTGAATACCGAAAGTCCTAAAGTTAGGATTATTCTCAATTTAGTAGTAGCAAAGTTAGGACTCCTAACTTTAGGACTCCTAAATGCCTTCTGTGAATACCGAAAGTCTTAAAATTAGGATTTTTCTCAATTTAGTAGTAGTAAAGTTAGGACTCCTAACTTTTGGACTCTAAATGCCTTCTGTGAATACCGAAAGTCTTAAAATGTTTTTTTTTCTCAGTTTAGTAGTAGTAAAGTTAGGACTCCTTACTTTAGAACTCCTAAATGTCTGCTGTGAATACTGAAAGTCTTAAAATTAGGATTTTTCTCAATTTAGTAGTAGTAAAGTTAGGACTCCTAACTTTTGGACTCCTAAATGCCTGCTGTGAATGCCGAAAGTCTTAAAATTAGGATTTTTCTCAATTTAGTAGTAGTAAAGTTAGGACTCCTAACTTTCGGACTCCTAAATGCCTTCTGTGAATACCAAAAGTCTTAAAATTTGGATTTTTCTCAACTTTACTACTACTAAACTGAGAAAAATCCTAATTTAAATACTTTCAGTATTCACTGAAGGCATTTAGGAGTCCTAAAGTTAGGAGTCCTAACTTTACTACTACTAAATTGAGAAAAATCCTAATTTTAAGACTTTCGGTATTCACAGCAGGCATTTAGGAGTTCTAAAGTAAGGAGTCCTAACTTTACTACTACTAAACTGAGAAAAAAAACCAATTTTAAGACTTTCGGTATTCACAGAAGGCATTTAGGTGTCCAAAAGTTAGGAGTCCTAACTTTACTACTACTAAATTGAGAAAAATCCTAATTTTAAGACTTTCAGTATTCACAGAAGGCATTTAGGAGTCCTAAAGTTAGGAGTCCTAACTTTACTACTACTAAATTGAGAAAAATCCTAACTTTAAGACTTTCGGTATTCACAGAAGGCATTTAAGAGTCCTAAACTTAGGACTCCTAACTTCTGAGAATACCGAAATTAGTAAATGCATTCTGTGAATACCAAAATGAGTAAGTGCCTTCTGTGAATACCAAAATGGTAGTAAGTTTAGGATTTTGTCTTAAGTTAGTTCTGTGAATCGGGCCCTATGTGTGTATGAGTTGTATATCAGTGTGTATGTGCTTATGAGTGTTTGTGTGTGTTCACATGAGTATGTATGTGTAGAAATCTGTGTTTGAATCTCAGCAGCTTCATTCAGCCTTTCAAGCTTCTGAGGTCAACAAAATGAGTACCACTGAGCTGTGGTAAGTGTACGCTTCAGAAAATACATTTTATATGTGTGGAAAGATTGTGTGCAGTGAGTGATCATGCACTTGAGAGTGTGACCATACGCATATGAGCACATAAAATGTGTATGTATGTACATGCATGTGTATGTGCACCTGTGTGAATATGCCGAAAATTGTGTTCAAATCTCAGCTGCTTTAATCAGCCTTTCTTCCTTCTGAGGTCAAGAAAATGAGGTCTATTAAGTTGGGTAAAAATAAATATATTTTATTCAGTGGAAGGATGCCGTGCACATCTGCAAATACATATTATGTATGCGTGCAAAGAGCTTGTGCCTGTGAGTGTCGGTGTACTAGTGTATATGCATGTGTGTGCGCATACATGTGTGTGAGTGCCTTTGTCTGTCACAATGGCTGGTGCAGCACTCAGAAGTTCAAAGCTGCGGGACATATTATCTAGGGAGTGCGATAAGTAACGCAAAGCACGCTTAGCGCTTTTTTATTTATCGCCGTCCATCACTGGAATGTATCGCCCTGGTAGCGTGTTAACAACGCGTTTCTCCAGGGTGATAAAAATTCCAGATATAACGGGGAAATCGCGATGTTCCCTGCAAAATGGCAATAACCTTGCTGATACGACCATGTGTTATAAGCAGCATAATCCACCCCAATTAGGGATAGGTAAGTCTGCATTTTAGCAGACGTTAGTTTTTGGCGTGGGGGAGGGCAGTCACACTGATCAGGTCAGTGGTCTAGCTCTTCGTGCAGCGCAGCGGCCGCCATTAGGTAGGGCTCGGGGAGGGCAGATAGCTGGGAGGTGGGAGTGGCCGTGGTGGCAGAAGCAGCGGCGACAAAACACGGGAGCACAAGGGAAAAGAGAGAAAAGAGAGAGAAGAGAGAAAAGAGAAAAAGGGAGAAAAGAGAGCAGAGATAGCAAAGGTAGAAAAGAGAAAAAGAGAGCAGAGAGAAATAAGAAAAATAAGAGAAAAACAGAGAAAAGAGGGCACAGAAATTAAAGCCAAGAGAGGCAGTACAGCAGTAGAGCAAAGTGCTCTCCCACTGGACCTCCATGGATGAGGCACAGGCAGGAGGCTGTGGGTGGATGAGGGCCTCAAACACCCTCTAATCGAGATCAGGGGGTCAGGGGGCAGGACTTAGTGGTGGAGCTGCTTGGGGGAGAGCAATCACACTGACCAGTGTCACTGTCTCCAGGTTAAAATTTGCATGTCAGTGTCTGTGCTCCTGTGTCACTGTCTGTACTCCTGTTTCAGTGTCCCAGTATCCTTGCCCTAGTGGTACTGCCCTTGCGTCTGTGTTGCTGTGTGATTAGTGGTGCTGATGTGATAGTGTTTGTGACCCACATGAGTCATTATCCCACGTCAGAATCCCTATGTCGGTGTTGGTGTGCCTGCATCAGTGTGATAGTGTTAGTCTCCCTGTGTCCGCCTCCATGCCAGTGTCCTTGTGTCAGCATGCCCACCAGCACACACGTCAGTTGTGGGCTTTCAGGGGGAAGGTCGAACAAATCCACAGACAACGGGGATTTGGGTAGTGCGGGTTTTATTCTTTTATACAGTCTCCTTTTCAGGACAGACACTCGATAGTAAGGGAGGGGGTGTTTGGCTTCCTCCGTTGCTTCTTTCACTGCCTCTTGCCGTCTATGCTCCCGTTGTCGTCTGGGAGATGTAGTCCACGATTCCTCCGTTTTCAGGCGATGACCGGCATACCGGCAAAAGAACAGAAAGAAAAGACTAGGGTTAGTCCGGAGACCGGAGATCTGATCATAAGGGTAGGGGGTGAGGGATACACTCGTGCCCGCTAACTACCCCAAAAATCATGAGGTGATAAAAATAACAGTGCGGGGAAGCGTGCATCAGATGTAGAGGGGCTTGTCAGGGGGGTTTGGCCCGCTTATGTCCCGCCCAACCCACGAAGCGTGACCGTACCTGGTCAAGCCACACTTCCTGGGAAGTGTGGCTGGGCGATGCGCCTTCCCGTCGGCCTCCTGGCTTGTCGCTGCAGTCTCGCTCTTCTCTCGGTCCCCCTCCGATGTTCTCGCCTCCTCGTTCCTCGCTTCCTGTCTCCTCCGTCCTCCACTCGTCCTTGCTCTCCTCGTCCAGTCTCCTCTCCTCCTCTTTCTCCTCGTCCTTCTTCCGCTCGTCCTCCCTTCCCGCTCCACGCTCCGCTCTCTTCACCGATCCTTCCTCCAGTCGCCACTCGTCTCCTCCGGGTGTAACACACACCTGAATGTCCTCAGGGCAGGGTTTTACCTGTGTTTGGAGGGAGTGTCCAAGGGCTGGCTCCGCCCAATTAAAGAAACAGTAGTCCTCCGTCTCCAGCAGGGGTTTGTAGGCGTCCGCGTCTGTGGTCTTCCAGGTGTCGGTATGCTGCTTGAAAAGAGGGGACATATCAACAGGTAAGCCTGGAGGACCCGAGTCCGGGTCCCCCTCGTCACATCAGTGTACTAGCGTCAGTCTCCCAATGTCAGCCTCCATGTCAGTGCCCTCATGTCAGCATCCTCGTCAGCACACACTTCAGTGTACTAGGGTTAGTCTCCCAGTGTCAGCCTCCATATCAGTGTTCTTGTTACAGCATCATCAACCGCACACAAGTCAGTACTCCAGTGTTGCTTTCCCATAGTCAGGGTCCCTGTCTCACTGTCCTTATGTTGTGCCACTATTCTCGTATTCTGTCCCAGTCCCTAGCTTAATGTAATTTTCCTTCTTCCCTAGCGTCTCAGTGCCTATGTCCAAGTGAAACTGTTGCCGCAATTGTTCTTGGTGCAGCAAGGCGCTAGTCTTTGTGTTCCTTTAAAGAAACCCGTCCCTGACTGTGCCCAAACCTGCAAGCCCCACCATAGGTGATCTAAAAGAAGATTCTAAGCACCAATGATTTATTTTGTTACTTCTCTAACGCCCAATTTTAATACATGCTGCTGTAATTTCGGGGATATAATAAGGTTTTCTTAAAGTCTTCTGTGCAGAGACAGTGCTGCTGCATTGCTCTCCTCATGAAAAGTAGTATTTAGCAGACCACAGTTGAGTTTAAAATAATATTAGAATATTAGAGAGTTGAACGCTCCATTGAAAACAATCGAGTGATCCGGACTTCTAATGGACGGTAAAAGCCCGAAGCATCAACATTCCAATGTTCAACAAAGGCCTCACGGAGCCCGAGGGGATTTCAGCCCCCATTGGGCTCCATGAGGCCTTTGTTTTACAAATTACAAGATTCTGCCCTCTAGGGGCAGAAGTTACTAATAGCCTTAAGCCCTCCATAGCGGGCTCTACCAGCCATTAAAGGCCCGCACCCTTTTTAAAGGCCCTTGCTGAACGCTGAAGCGGGCCTTTAATGGCCGCTAGAGCCCGCTTTGTAGGGCTCTAAGGCTATATTACGACATTGAAAACAACGGAGTGCACCGGGCTTCTAATGGCTGGTAAAAGCCCTTAGCTCAAACATTTCAATGTTTGCCGTTCACAGCTGTTGCTGAGCAAAGGTATCATTAAGCCTAAGGGGAGGGGATTTAAATCCACTTGGGTTCCCTGAGGCCTTTGTTTTATTTGTTAGAAACTTCTGGCCTCTAGTGGTGGAATGTTGTAATAGCCTTATAGCCCACCATAGCTGAGCTATACCGTCCATTAAAGGCCTGCTTCCTTATTAAAGGCTTTCAGCTCGGGCCTTTAATGCTGGAGCTGGCCTTTAATGGTCGGTATAGCCTTCTATGGTGGGCTATATGGCTATATTACAACATTGGGTTGTTGGGAGCTCTGTTGAAGACAATGGAGGACTCTGGGCTTCTAATGGCTGGGAGAAGCTCTGAGCTCCAACATTCCAATATTGGTTGTTCACTGTTTCTGTGAACAAAGGCCTCATGGAGCCCGAGAGGATTTAAATCACATTCGGCACATTGAGGCGTTTGTTTTATTTGTAAGAACATACTGGTCTCTAGTGGCGTAATGCTCAAATATCCTTATAAACCACAGTAGCTGGGCTATACCATCCATTAAAGTTCTGCTCCCTTTTAAAGACCCTTGCCTTCGGCTCAGGCCTTTAACGTAGGAGTGGACCTTTAATGGCCGGTATAGCCTGCTACTGCGGGCTATAAGGCTATAAAAATAGACATTATTTGGGAAAAGAAAATCTGTGTTACAGGGAGCAAGCAGGTGCCTGTATCTTTGCTGACCCTCCCTGGGCATCGGTAGTTTAAGCCTTGGACGGCACTGGGACTTCCGAGGCCCGAGTCAAAAGTGCAAAGTGTTAGATGCATCAAATTGGAATACAAACTGGTGACATCACAGAAAGTGACATCAAAGTGACATCACTTGACCTTTTATTCTCTTTACAAGAAGGAACTTCCATGGGCATCAGTGAAATGAATAAATATGCAAATATATGAAAATGCTTAATTTAAATAAATGGGCACATCATATAGCTTTGTTAACTTGCTGGCTTCATGAAGCATGCCACTAATAGAGAGGGTGAGGGTAAAAAATACACAAAGAAGGATTCTTGATATCACTACTCAACTCTGATGCTCAATTTAGAGATAAAAAAGGCTATAAGATACCTGTGTTTTCCTATCATCTCACAGATATCACTTGTGTGGACTTCGTTTTTGTGGTCAGGAAAATCTATATTTTGTTTAGGGTTGCTTATTCGTTTTTACTTTGTGGTCATATTGATGGTAGGGTATATTTTAATGGTTTAATGAATAATATTTAGATTGCATATTGTGCATATATTGCAGCCTCCCAAAAAGTCTTGTTGTAGACAAAAACACGTGTCTGCTGCCAGATGTCTTTTACAATCAAGATTGTCTACAACAGTTGTAAGATTATCTATAGCAGTTGAAGCAGTGACAAAAGAAAGCAAAAGATGAAAGATACACAGACTGGCTCTTTGGAACTATACAAACAACAGGCCTTTGAGTGCTCCACTGTCACAGAATACTTAAGGGTCAGTTGCAAGTTAGTCATGGCCTTACACAAGACTTGAGATGTGAATGACTCTGCCCCAGCACTTCCTGTGCAAAACCTATGCTAGACTCACACACACACACACCCTAATAATATGGCTCTAAGGTGGTGCGTGGCTCACGGGAGCTCTAATAAGCGCCAGCGTAAGGGAAACGGAAGTAGAGAGCCATATCTTTGAAGATATTGTGGTCTCCTGTTCCCTTCCTTTCACTCAACCACTCAACACAGTGCAGCCTCGCGGGAGGCTGCGCTGCGTTGCGTGGAGATTTGGTCAATCTCTCCCTAAGAGTTGGACTGGCCGCTCGGGCAGTCTGGTTCTGTGAGATGGGACAGCTTGAAAGGACCAGTGTGGGACAGTTTTTTTGGTCACTGATCATAGGACCAGAAAAATCTGTCCACACGCTGGCCCATCTGCCAGAGACAGAGATCCTGACGGGCTAGTCCAACACTGACAGCATTATAGCAGAGTTATACGGATGTTGTTGGGTGGTGGCTGGCATGCCTCCTTTCCCTCCCCCGACTGCATAAGGGTGTCCTCACGTGCGGCAGTACAATGCTTCCCGCTCTGTACAAAGCTTGAACCCAGGGCTTTAAGTGGCCCGGGTCCTGCCGGTTCGCAGCACCAGTAGTTTTTAAAAGCTGGTGCCGAGATGGGTTACTACCCAGCTTCCCATTTGTACCCTCAGGGTGAAAAAAAACAACTTAACTCTGCAATCGTATAACCGCGAACTGCTTTTGATGTAACTTCAAAGAGACTCACTTTTTTGTTTTATATAGCGCTAACTTGCAGAGCTTTACATGGGCACCAGTTACATTAAACAAGAGCAGGTTCATCTTTTGATTGACAGGAGTCAGGGTCGAACTTGATGTCTCAGCTCAAAGGTCTTTTATTTACAACAAGGGGTGGTGAGGGACAGAGTCTCTGAATTAAGCAGAATACTCTCACCCAGTCAAGAGATCAGGGCTAGATCCAACACCGTTTTTTAGCTCATTGCACCATCCCAGTTTCAGAACCTGGCTGTATGCAAATTAGTCTGTTCCTGTCCCAGTGCATGATGGGAACAGGGCAAACCAAATGTAGCCAGGTTCTGAGCTGGGATGGTGCAGTGAGCTAAAAAACGGTGATGGATCAAGCCCTGATCTTTTGACTGGGTAGGAGTGTTCTGCTTAATTCAGATACTCTGTCCATCACCACCCCCTTTATGAATCGTTTTGGCCACCACAAGTGTGGAAGGGTATGCTCAGATGTGAGTCCCTTGCTCACTGCACCATCAGGATTCAAGCAAGCCGGGCCGAAGACGGCTGTAATGCCAGAAACCGGTCCCCGGAAGCTTGTTTCCTTTCCAGTAAAGAATTGGCTTGGTAGTTGGGTCTGCCCTGTTCCCATGATGCACTGGGCCAGGGTCAGACTAATTTGCATGTAGCCAGGTTCTGAGCTGGGATGGTGCAGTGAGCTAAAAAACGGTGATGGATCAAGCCCTGATCTTTTGACTGGGTAGGAGTGTTCTGCTTAATTCAGATACTCTGTCCATCACCACCCCCTTTATGAATCGTTTTGGCCACCACAAGTGTGGAAGGGTATGCTCAGATGTGAGTCCCTTGCTCACTGCACCATCAGGATTCAAGCAAGCCGGGCCGAAGACGGCTGTAATGCCAGAAACCGGTCCCCGGAAGCTTGTTTCCTTTCCAGTAAAGAATTGGCTTGGTAGTTTGGTCTGCCCTGTTCCCATGATGCACTGGGCCAGGGTCAGACTAATTTGCATGTAGCCAGGTTCTGAGCTGGGATGGTGCAGTGAGCTAAAAAACGGTGATGGATCAAGCCCTGATCTTTTGACTGGGTAGGAGTGTTCTGCTTAATTCAGATACTCTGTCCATCACCACCCCCTTTATGAATCGTTTCAGCTCAAAGGTCGGCTGCTCTAACCTTACACCACAACCTCGCCCACAATAGCGAGTAGCATTTTCCTTATTATTTACAACAAAGCGATAGTTGTTGCTTATTTATCTTATGCAGCTAACAACCATTGACAAAGCCAATAGTCCTGGCTTGCTGTAGGTGTAATGTTACTTATTGTGTTACATATCTGGATGAATGGACATAAGCAGCAAAATACCAGTCGGGCAGCATACTATGCTAAGCACAGATTTTTTTGCTAAAGTGGTTAAGCCACGCCCTTATTAACAGCAGCCACACCCCTGTGAGAGCCCCCCCAGTTTTTTAAACCCACTTGAAGCCCTGCTTGAACTACTTTGTTTTGTTCAGAGTGGAGTAACAATAGAGACAATGGGTATTGTATAACAGCTGTACTTATATAGCGCGGCATTCCCCTAGTGAAGTGCATTACAATGCGCTTTTAGTCACATCACACACTGACACAGTTATTAAACTGATGCTGTGTAAACCAGCAAGTGATTTAGGAGGGCAATCTGTAAAGATTGAATGGTGTTCATCAAAAAGTGTGAAGTCTTCCCTCAGTATCCTCCCTTGGATACTCCCATAGCGAACCACCTTAAACACAGCCATCTCTAGGCGCTCGCAGGCTGAATAGCATACGCCTAATGTGGGTGTTTGGTCCGTTTGTGAGTGCCTCAAAGAGGGCAGATAACACAAGCTTGTCCATGTGTGAAACAGAGGTTACAGATTCTGAATTCACGATGAATTCCTACACAGCACCTGTTATGTTATGTTATGTTATGTTAAACATGCTTATATAGAGCGTCCCAGCGCTTGCAAACGAGTAGCAATGGATGGCGACAGCTAGCCAGATGGAAAGACAGCCAAGAAATGCCTATTTTCGAAAAGCCCGGGGAGCAGAAGCGCCGCGCGCCGGCGCCTCCCAGCTAGATGGAGGAAAATAGCCAGTTTTAATCTGTTTTCTCAATGCCCAGTGATTTTGTGTGCAGCACGCCGAGATTGGAATGGAGTTCCAAAGGGCTGTGGACCAGGGACCTAAATGAGCACCCCCCCTCTGCTCCTACGCACCCTACGGGTACAGGCCAGATGCAGGTCTGCGGAGCGCAATGCTCGCGTTGGAACATAGAGTGTGCAGAGCCCGTGCAGAATCTGGGGTCCCTGACCATGTAGGATCCTGTGGATGGTGCAGAGAGTTTTGAAGTGAATTCTCTGTTCGATCTGCAGCTTATGTAGGCGGTACAGAAGATGGGAGGTATGACAATGCTTAGGGAGGGCGAAGAGAGTGCGGACAGCCACATTCTGTGCCCTTTGCAGTTTCTTCGTAACCATTTTATTTGCATCCAATAGAAGTCCGTTACAGTAATCAAAACGAGACAAGACCACCAATTGAATGATAACTTGACAGGTGGGCGCATAAAAAACCCAAGATGGGTTTCAGCCCACGTAGGTGGCCGAAGCATATACCTGCCACTTTTTTGGCGTTACTATCACGTGCTGGAAAAACTCCAGAAATATCTACTCTGGTGCATAATGGGTAGCTTGGTTTATTTCTGTGTCGAGCCTTATGTAGGCTTTTTCGTAGTGCAGGTACCATTGTTTTGTGGTATGTGTCAAACGAGCAGTCCAGATTTGTTGTAAAGCGCCATGAAGTAGCAAAAAGGCACACACGATGCTTTACAAGTTAGCAATAATCAAGCAATGCTCCTCACATCCTAAACCCTCTCCACATCCTAAGGAACCTATGACCTATAATGCCACAACGAGAGTAGGCCGTGCGGCAAGCTTCACAAACCAGTTCAAATACCTCAGCCCCCTTGACCGGGATTTCCAAAACCAAGATGAATACGTCACGTGCCTCATCCTCATGTATCCTGCTCTGTATAGGAAGCGTTTCAAATAAGCATTCACACAGTGCCCTTAGCGTGTTAAAAATGCGAACACACACACAACTGCTTCCATCCGAAGGAGGCCTAAAAGTAGGCCCTGCAATATCTAGACAATTTATTTTATTCTATCAAATAAAACATATCCAGGATTCTATTAATGGGATGCTTGGTAATATTAGTAATTCCTATACAGAGGTTCCACGGATGGCATTATTTCCATGCATTTGATAGCCTGGAAGGCTTTTTTGGGCAAGGCACACACATTTATACACATTATCTCGTATGTGCAAAGTTTTCACCCCGTTACTGCCAGTTTGCAACATAAATACACCGATAAGCGAGAAAAAGACGACCAGCAACACTTTAAGTGGGATGAAAGACGTGGGGGTCCTCTAAAAGGGATGTGGCCTGTGAAATTAAGGGCGTGACTTAAACGCATAAACTATATTTCTGTGATGTATTTGTCAATAGCTATTTAAGATAAATGATTAACAACAATTATTTGGTTCTCAATAATTCATATTAAAAATGTTTCAACTGCGAGACTGTGAATTAATCATTACTGTGGACTGTGGAAATGTGCACTCTATGTTAGACATTTTTGACTTTTTTTCTCTCCACATCTCATCCATTTGCGCATCTTACAGCTCATTTCCTTCATCTTTAGCACCCTCTTTTCAGTTCAGTTGAATACATTTCCTTCACACTGTTAGTCTTCTTTTGTTTATGTTCTATGTGACAAGCTGGCATAATAGCAGACTTAACCCCTTCCATGCTCATGACGAGCTGAGCTCGTCATGAGCCACGGCGCTCCGGTGCTCATGACGAGCTCAGCTCGTCATGGCCCGTGGAACGCTCACACGCGGGGAGAATTCCCCTCCTGTGCTGAACGTTTCACGGGAGCCAATGCACCTGTGACAAGCTCAGCTCGTCATGAGCACAGGAGCGCCGTGCCTCATGACGAGCTGAGCTCGTCATGAGCATGCGGGCGCTGTGCGCACCCCCCTCCCCCCCAGCACAGCAGGTGAATAATCCCCGCTGCGAAGGGGTTAACACATTCCATGCATATCTTTATGTATTAACCCACTGAGCTATCTTTCATGCTTAATGTCTTAGTCGGTGGGATACTGTTACCAAGAAGTAACTTGTTGGTAACCGGATCGTGCCTGGTTGCTGGTTTGCACGCACTTGGCCAGTGGGTGGACGGCTGCACTCCTGACAGACAGAGAGAGGGTTGTTCTTGTTCAGGGTTGGCCTGTCGCTTGTTGTACAGGCAGCAGGACTGCTCCGAATTTACGCACTGAGGCCACAGTCACAGCAATGGCGCTCTGTCTCCAGGAATCCCAGCTTATTTGCAAATGGTTAGAGGAACTCTTCATGACCTGTTTCCATTCACCTGTTAGTAGTACTCACACTGCATTCTGTGTAGCACCCTACGAAATTGTAATTGCATTTATATAGCGCTTACTACCCCTGATGAGGCATGGAAACGCTTTCTCTGCGAGCAGGACGCTACTCTGGAACCCTAAAAAGGATTAGTGACAAATTAGTACAGAGAAACATGAAATTAATTTGAGTGTTGGACATGTGAGTCTGTTATTTGTATTGGGAAGGATAGTGGAGTGATAGAAGAGGGGAGGGTTTGCATTTATATTGCACTTCCTACCCCATATGAGGTGTTGAAGCACTTTTTCAGTGAGTAGTGTTATTTTGAGAAAGAAATGTAACATTGGAAAACATAAGTAAAAAAAATTGTAATTTACAACACTAATATCTCTGACTTTCACAAATGTGAGAGACCGGTTGAATTTCCAATGCTTGTTCTCTCTGGAATGAGTCATAATGCAGCAGAATGAGTCCACCCACCCGGCACGGCTAATTGGCTCCGCGCAGGAATGCACTGGTTACAAGCAGCTTGGGCAGAAACGTCCCAGAACACGGCCCGTGACATATGAGCAACACCACAGGCAGGAAATGAGTGCCTAAAATATAAACAGGGATGCACCCGTTTCTTCAGCTGCTTAATTTTCTGCCAAACTGCAGTACGTCGCCTTGTAGCTGCTGAGCTACCGTTAACCTCTGCTGCCCTCCAGTGGCCAACATGAGAAGGCCAAGCACTGTTTGGTATCTGAAATCAGTGCGGTTGCAACAAGACCTTTGACATTGACATAAAGATACAAAGACACGTTTCTAGCCTGGGCTTTTAGCAGAACAGAACATAATATAAACTATAACTGCGGGGCAGATTTACAAGCCCCTTGCACCTCTTTTACGCCGCCGTTACGTCACTTTTGTGACACAGCAGGGGCGCAAAGCCAGCGCCATACTGCGGGGTATCTACAACATGACGCATCTGGGAGATGCGTCACGTTGTAAAGCCCTGCGCCACATGTAGGTGTCCGGCGCAGGGCGGGGGGACGTTCCGGTGCAGGAACGCCTCCTCAAAGTGGCTGAGTGAAATCTACAAGATTTCACTCCGTCACTTTTAAGGCCATGCTGCGTCAAAACCCTGCGCCTGCTTGAAGCAGGCTTAGGATTGACGCAGGATGTTAAGGATAGGGCACCCCCGAGCCTTGCTGGAGCTGCGTCGCGCTTGCAACGCAACTCCAGCAATGCGCTGCATTTCCGCCGGGGGATGCGTCACGCATCTGCCCATCCGAGCGCCACGGTGCGCCGCATAGTAAATGCGGCGCATCAGTGGTGGCGCACGGGTGGGCAGATGCGTCACAACTCTTCTGGCGCATCTCTGCTGATTAGCAGAGATGCACCAGAAGTCGTAAATCTGCCCCTTAGTGGCTAAAAAGCCAGGACTGGTCATGTGCGTCGTACATGGAAGGAAATGCATTTAGCAGGGTAATACATGTCAACTGAAGGCCAATTACGAGTGCTGCCGTCCGGTTTGGATAAAAACAAAAACAAAGCAATTCTGAGGTAGACGGACTGGAATTTTAAGGAAAAAAAATATTTTTTCAGAAATAATAGCACTGAGAAAATTGCTTGATTTAGAGTTCAATGACCCGGTTATAAACAATGCAGTAGGTGCAGTGGCACCAGAGCAGATGGTCTTGGGGCACCTTTCGACTCCAGGTCTGACAGCATTTCAGCACATAATCTGGAGACAGAGGGCCCACTTATCTGGTTTGCAGTAGGGGGCCTTGGCATCTTTGCTATGCTCCTGTTAGAGCTACCCTTTTGTAAAGTGTTTTTCAAAGTCATACTTGTAAATTCTGGTAGCATCTCCTTTCCGAAGAGCAGTGCTAGTCATGGAAACACCAGCTCTCAGGAGGCCGTGGGTTCAGGGTCGCTGTGGCCGAGGGCCAGGCCCACGCGTTAGGTGCTCTGTAGACCCCATTTAACAGGTACATTCCTTGGTGAGTCTAGAAACACGGAGGGGCTTCCAGCAGGCGTCCGTGCTTAGTCAGTCAATGGGATTGAGCCTTTTCAATCTCAGTAGACAAGGCAGTGCTATGTGGTCTGTCCAAACAATGCTAAAGCTACTTGCCCGCCTCCAACCTACACAGAGCTAGAACCACAACCCACATGGAAAACAGTCGCTAACACTACTTCCCCCTAATACCAACGCAGGCGAAGCGATAAAAAAAGTCGTGTTAAGCGCGATTATCACTAGTATTTAACACCTGCTGGAAACCTGACTTTCCTGTATTCCTCAATGGGAGGTGGATATTCACACTAAGTCCCCATGGGTTTAATGCGAGAATATCGCTGGATTTCCAGCGATATTCAGGCATTTCGCCGCTATCGCTAGATATTTTAGCACAATGGAGATAAACGTTGCTAATATCATGTTTTCACCGCTAAACTATCCAGCGATAAAATTAAACACGCTAAGCGCGTTTCGCAATAAATATCCCAAGTTCTTGCTAATATGCCCCGAAGTCTTAACGTGGTGTAAGCCCAAAATAAACACACCCTGTGCAAAGGGGCATGTCATAGTAATATTGTGATGAAAAAATAGGAGATTTTCTAAAGTGAATAGACAAGTAATTACTGATCGTATAATATTCCCCATATATATACATATTTTCAAAATAAATAATATACATTCAGTACTGTTCAAATAACATTCCTAATAGAATGAAATCTATTAATGGCACATTCCTGGTACGTTACATAAAGTAACCATATTGAAATATCATCCAAACTTCAATACTATTGTGATAGTGTGAGGAAATTGATCCCAATGATCAGGCCATTGTGCTTTTTAGGTAGTACTAAACCCAAGTGAATTGCATGCTCTCCTGATTTTAAATATTCAGGAAACATGTAAATACCTGGGCCTTATTTATGAAGGGCTTGCTCCGCTGGTGCGTCACTTTTAAAATGGGAAAAAGTGACGCACCGGCGGTGCAAGGCCTTCATAAATGAGGTCCCTTATGTTTTCTTCCGAATTTATATCTGTCAAAATTAAAGGTTTACAAAATCACTATTGCAACCAGAGTTTGAAATAAATGAGGCATGGGTCTCTCAATACATCAGCCATTAATCATGAATTGCAATATTCATACTGAATAGCTCTTACCTTAATGTAAGGTAATCTCCAAAGTTTAATGTCGCCACATGGAACACGTTTGCGGCTCTGAAGATGCAGTTTCATATCTAGAAATATAAAAACCAGAGATGAACACGGTTTCACTAACCTTGGTTGGATGGCTGCTGCATTGTCTCTAACAAATCCATCCCAGAAACGAACATAGGGGTATATTATCAGGGGGGGGGCGTTAGGCAATTTTCGCCGGTTTAGCGGCCGCTATCGGCCGCTAAGCGGCAAAAATTCTATCGCCCTATTAGCAAACTGTCACTAACAGCAGTTAGCCACAGCTTTAGGCGATAGCGAGCGGTTTGGGTCCCACTTTGCATGTCAGAGATATTTATCGCTAATGACATGCAAAGTGGGCGTACCCAACTCGTTATCAACTGAAAGCAGTCGATAACGTCGCTATCGCCTATTGACAAGGCAGGCGTAGCGTTGGAAATATTCACGCTAAGCGCGAATATCGCCAAACGCCAAAGCCTGCAAATACCAGTTCTTAGCCATGTTATCCAATGGGAGGTGGATAACATGGCTAACAGGATTTGCACGCTAATGCGTGAACACCGCTGGTTTTCCAGCGATATTCACGCTAACGCCTGCAATATTATCGCTTTTGAGATAAACGTTGGTAATAGGACGTTATCTCAGCGATAATATTGGGGCAAGCGCGGCGTTAAAAAAACTAACGCTAAGCTCAGTTAGCGATAAATATCGCTAACTGTTGGTAATATGCCCCATAGTTTGTGTACTCTAGGCGATACTTGTGTTTTTTTAATTATAGACTTTAAAAATGACAGAACCTCCTTGTTTCCCAATCCAAGATGGTTCTCAGTATGCCCTGTGATCAGCCCTGTGATCAGCTTTTCTATTAGCAGGTCATAGGATGTCGCTTTCTACACAAGGAGGCTGATTCATCTCGGCAGTGAGTCACAATTTCGCCTGTTTAACTGTTGTTTCATCACAGGGTTGTATTTCTCCTTATTTGATTGAAGCTCTAAGCTTTGCCTGTTCCATGCAGCTTATCCACTCCAGGTTTTGGCTTTGCATTCTGGGATTTGTTGTTCTTTTTTATGACGTGGCTTAATAGCGTAGCTGTCGCCAGACAATTATGTGAGAATCACTTCGAAAGGGGTTTTGTTGACAACCTGGAGTTTGTGTTTTGATTGGGAAGACGCTGTGTGCTTCCACAAAAATGCTTACTCTCCACAGACCTCAAATCATTTGTTCATTCAACTGCCTGAGGCTGAACTTTCAGGAGCACAAACATGACATTGTAATTGTAATAAAGCTCCTTAGACAAATAAATCAATTATGGTGTTCTTCTCTTGCATCAGCATGATGGGAGGACGGCAGTCAATAACCTATATGGATTTTTAGATCTGGCTTGACAATGCAACTGTCTCCTGACCTTTTAACCTACATCAATATAATTCCACAGTTATTTGCTACCACAGAAATACATAACCATTCCCATGCTATCTACTTGTAATGCTTCACATGACCATACAGCATTCCTTCAAAGCCAGACCTTTTGACATTGCCAGTACTTGCTGGATCGTATTTTCAGATAAAACCCACAAATCCCAGCCTAGAATGCAAAATAGATGAGCTAATAAGGCATGGACATAGGAACTCACCTTTGGAATCAGTTCCTTCCTGGCTCTGTTGTACCTGGGAGGTCTGTCTGTACTTGGGAGGCCTGTCTGTACCTGGGAGGTCTGTCTGTCTGTACCTGGGTGGTCTGTCTATACCTGGGAGGTCTGTCTGTACCTGGGAGGCCTGTCTGTCTGTACCTGGGTGGTCTGCCTATACCTGGGAGGTCTGTCTGTACCTGGGAGGTCTGTCTGTCTGTGCCTGGGTGGTCTGTCTATACCTGGGAGGTCTGTCTGTACCTGGGAGGCCTGTCTGTCTGTACCTGTGTGGTAAATAAATAAATAATACCCTATTTTTGACTAGGCATATAGCATAACAGATAGCTCAATAAATAAGAGTCAAGATTCGAGGTAGTAGGAGTTTCTGCAGGTTTATTACAGCATAAAGGACAGGATCAGGACGACCTGCATAGGAACAGAATGGCAGGGCTAGAGTGGCCCGGCAGCTGCCGGGGCTGGGTCTGGGATGAGCGCGCTAGCTTTTAATAACAATACATGAGCATTTATACATAGCGCGAACACATAGCATTACATTGTAGTAGGCGTAGCAGTGGGTGGAGCAGAAGGCGTGACGCGTAGCAGTCGCGAAAGATAACAGTAAGAGTATGTGTAACTGGGCGTGTACATAGACATGTGGTGCAAACGTAACAGAATATGTCATGAATGGGGCGGAAACATAGGAGGGGGCTACCTAAGGAGCCGGGACCTCTAACCTGGTGGTGCGCGCAAACTGGCAATGACGTATTACTAGGAGAAGCTGGGGGCTATGAACTCTGTGCTAGGAGCAGAGACTAGAGTCTGGAGGGTCGGAGCGACATGTACCTAAACCCTATCTGGTATCTGATGTTTAGGGAACATGTTGATATAAACTAGAAGTCATGAGGGGAAAAGCTAACTTGATTCTAAGACTGGACCATGCATTATTCTACATGTAGTGCGTGATGAAGAATACTAAATGACCATTTAAATACAGTATTTCTCTAACGTGGAGCCGTATAGGCTAGACAATGACGGAAACTATTGATGCAGTTCAGTAGCTTAGGAATGCAGAGAAGGAGGACTGAACTGATAACTGGAACTATAACATACTTTTGGCAGACTCAGAGGCAGAGCCAAGCTGCACCGGGCACTGCGAGGCAGGAAGTAAGTGAAGGGTCGAGGATACAGGTGGGGGCTGTATCGCTCCTTAGCGAGGCTTCAGGAGACAGGAGCTGAATCTAGGGTCCGGGCCCTGTTGAGGCCTGGAAACGGGAACTTTATAATGAAATAACGTGCACACTGGGAAACGTGGCAACGTAGCTTTACATAGGCCTAATATTCGTAGTATTCACGAGGACTGGAAACTGGCATACCAGAGGTGGACACAACTATAATTGCGTCTTGATCAGACATGGGGAATAACATATGCATATTGGTCATGCACACATAACATATGATGGATGAGGCGTAGGGACACAGAACATGGCAAAATTTACTTTTCCACATTCCCTCCTTGTCACTACGTTTCCATCAGGAAACATCAATATTCATGATACCATCTATCATTTCATACAGTATCATTTGCTCGTCTCGAATTGTCTTGGAACGGGATTTAGAACGGGGCTTGGGACTAGGAATACAAGAGGTAGCACAAATGCCGCAAATCGCAGGGCCACATTGTATACAGAGGCAGCAGCTTAATATGATCGCTACTGCAATACCTAGAAAGGACAGGACTTTCCATCCCCATGCGGAAATTATATTCCAGAACCAACCGGACCATGTCCAGGTGCCTGGATCTTGGTGTAACAGATGGGCAATATTATGGAGTCTGGTTATAGCTGAATAAACAGACGGCGCGTTATTTGGAATGAAAATGCAGCAACTAGATCCGAGGACTCTACAGGCCCCGCCCCTATCGGCCAGTATGACGTCAAGGACGAGACGATTCTGTAAAACGACAATTCTCATAAAGGATTGCTCTTCAGTTAAGTTACCTAGAGCGGAGGCAGTCTCATCTACTACAGCTTCAAGGGTTCTTGTTAACCTACGGATTAGCTTACTATTTACAACTGTACCTAAATAAGGGAAAACACCTTTATCAATATCAATAAATTGCTCTGCGGCGGTTTCAGTATAATCGATAATCGGGAGATTTCTCTTGTGTCTAGTGTGTACTAGGAAGGAATTCCTATGGTAGTCAGGTGGGGCTAGAAAAACAGGTGGCAGTAGGAAGGCAATGTAACAGGTTCCCTCCCAATCGAGGGGCAGACGAACATATGCAGTTTGACCACAAACAAAATAAGAATGACGTGAGGCTTTAAAAATAGATTTCCCACTGTCACTATACTGGATAACAGTAGTACATTCACTATGGCCTACTTGTACAGAACCCTTATTTCGGACACATAATTCGCCTTTGACTGGTAGTACTGAAATAGCAGGTGAGTCTGGAGTAGTATCAGACTGAACATTCAGGACCATGAAATTCGACGAATAATTACCTAAATTATAAACTTCATTTTCTAGATCTAAACCTGTTCGGTGGGGGAGACCTTGCTTATCTGGGAAACATGTACTGTTAAGAAAAGACATATCTGTTGAGGATGACGTTAACGTGGACCACGCTCCACATGAACCATTATGTGAAAATGGATAAGGAAAAAGTGGCAGAACTCCCTTCGGTGTCTGGAAAGGGGGGAGTCGACCACACACCCAACAATTAGTGGCATTGCTGGTCTGGTGTGAATAATGTAACATACGGATAAATGTGTTGTTACGCATAGCGAGGCGGTATGAATATTCGTGAGGAGGCAGATCACTAAACGTGTGCTCTACTGTAGCATTAGCAGACTTATTTACATGAGGAACTGGAAAACACAGGAAAAGTGCGTAGCTGGTGCAGGAAATCATTATGCTGATGAATAATATGAAACTTAGAAAAACGATACATTTGATTGAACTTTGACTGACTCTCTCACTATGGGGGTCTATTTTATACATGTCAGAAACAGTCTAACCGTTTCACCTAGGGGAGGACTTATACAATCAAACTGACTGACTTATTTTACTAGACCTGAGCTTTAACTTATACTCCTGCTGCGGAGTTTTCTCTAACAGGGAAGGGGTTGTAACAATGTCTTTTGCGGGACAGTCCTTTAAAACAATGTCTTGGCAGTCTTTAAAATCCTGGGACTCCTTGGAAATGTTTTTAGAAACGGGTTTCAATCCATTGAAAAGTTTTACATGAGAAAGGTGGACCCACCCCTTCCTGCCTTCCAGCTTGACGGCAGTACGGGTGGTCAAGAGGACCTGACGTGGCTCTTTCCAACGAGGCTCCAGCGGACTTGATCTGTCAAAATTCCGGACCATCACAAGGGAACCTGGAACGATTTCATGCGGTGCCACCTCGGTATTGTCTGGAAATGTGGCAGCAACCTGTGAACGACATGAGTTGAGGGCAGACATCAAGGAAGCTAGGTAATCTGTCAACATATTACATGAAACATCGGTAATACTTCGGGGTCTAGGAGTACCCCACATGTTAGGGGGGCGGCCGAATACGACCTCATACGGGGACAGACCTGATCTGGAATGTGCGACCATACGCATATAAAATAAAGCGACTGGCAGAGCTACTAGCCAGTCCACACCTTTTTCTTTACAGACTTTTGCAATACGGATTTTCAGGGTCTGATTATGTCTCTCGACTAGACCGGCTGCTTCAGGATGGTGTACACAATGGAACTTCCACTGGTACCCTAACAAAAGGGAAACGTGCTTCATGAGTTCAGATGAGAATGGCTGACCGTTATCAGAATATACAACTCTAGGAAGTCCATACCTAGGGAAAAATTCACGAACCAACTGCTTGGCAGTGGTCGCGGCTGTGTAATCTGGGACTGGATATGCTTCTGTCCACCTGGACAAAGCGCATACTACTACAAGGACATACTTGAAACCTCGACATCGCTCCATTTGAATATAATCCATCTGGAGGACTTCAAAAGGGTGGTCAGGGGGCTGGAAACCACCTTGTTCCACCGGGACACTTTTACCTGGATTAAACTGACAACATATCATACAGGTACGGACTTTCTGCTTGGCTGCAGCTCGTAAATGCTTGTTGAACCAAATGTTCTGGATACTGTCTAACATAGCTTTTTCTCCTAAATGTACTGGACTATGTGCGGTATTAATAATGACTTGAACCATAGAGTCGGGGAGAAACCATGTGGCTCTACCCTTCGTTAACCATCCTTGATCTGTCTGGACCCCTCCTTGTTCAGACCATTTCTTGATTTCTTCGGGAGTAGCATGTAACTGGATATCTATGACATCTTGAGTAGGGTCCTTAACTGTCATGCATGTAGTCGGATCTGGAGTATGTGTCTGATTAACTGGAATGTCTGGAGTCTGTGCTGTAAGCTTGGCGGTGCGATCTGCTAGATCGTTACCTTGAGAAATAATGTCAGTAACTTTCGTATGTGCTTTACATTTCATGATAGCAACGGATGTCGGTAAATGTATGGCATCTAACAGAGCTTGAATAAGGAGACCATGCTGAATCTTGGTTCCATGAGAAGTCATGAAACCTCTCTCCTGCCAGAGCACTCCGAAGTCGTGTACAACTCCGAATGCGTAACGTGAATCTGTGTAAACATTAACTTTCAGGTTCTTGGCGTGTATACAGGCTTGTGTCAGAGCGACTAGCTCTGCTGCTTGAGCGGACAGGGTATCAATACGGTGTGTTTCAATAACTTCGGTGTCGGTAGTCACTGCATACGCGGCGACTAGTTCTCCTGTACTAGTTCTCATACATGAACCATCCACATAGAGTGTCAGATCGGGATCTGGTAACGGAATGTCTGTCAGGTCTTGTCTTGGCTTTGTCGTAATGTTAACTACTTCCACACAGTCATGTGGATCAGGGTTCAAGCTGACTGATGGTAACAGTGTAGCAGGATTCAGAACGTTGCAGCGTCTAATTTCTATGTGTGGCTGGAACAGAGTCAATTCATAACCTGTTAAACGTGCAATTGTCAAGTGCTGAGTTTGTGTTCGGTTTAAAAGAACTTCCACGGAATGTGGGACTTGTACTGTCAGGGAATGTCCTAAAACTATGGAATCACTTTGTCTGATAGCTAGTGCTGTGGCTGCAACTGACTTGAGGCACGCAGGCAACGCCTGGGCGACTGGATCTAATGTGCTCGAAAAATAAGCACAGGGCTTGTATTGTCCTGCTTGATCTTGTGTAAGAACAGATAATGCTGTACCTTCACGTTCAGTAACGAAAAGTGTAAAAGGCTTACTGTAGTTCGGTGTAGCTAGAACTGGAGCTTGGCATAGGGCTTTCTTTAACTCGTTGAAACTAAGTGTATGTTCAGATGTCCAAGGGAGGACAGTCGATACGGCTGCCTCCTGTGTCGTTAACTGTATCAGTGGCTTGGCTAGAAATGCATACTGGGGAATCCATTGTCTACAATAAGAAGTAAGGCCGATAAAGGCACGTACCTCCTTCTGGGTTCTGGGCTGGGGAAGACTCGCTATTAACTGGATACGGTCGGGTGTCAACTGCCTACCCCTCTTGGACAGCAAGTGTCCTAAGTATACCACTTGCTGGACACAGAATTGAAGCTTCGAAGGTGACACCTTGTGCCCCATCTCGGCTAGGAAATACAGAACTGTCAGTGACGCTCGCTCGCAGTCACGTTCACAACGGGCTGTGATTAGTAGATCGTCGACATACTGGAGCAGGGCAGTGTCAGTTGGCATGTGAATATTGTCTAGTTGTCTCTTAAGTGCTTGACTGTAAATACTAGGACTTTCTGTGAAACCTTGAGGAGCGCGTGTGAACATATAGCTCCTTCCATTTAAACAAAATCCGAAAAGAAACTGGCTGTCTGGATGAATTGGAACACTAAAAAATGCATTCTTGAGGTCTATGACAGTGAAGAACATGGCTTCGGAATCAATAGCAGTTAACAGGGAAGAGATATCTGGGACAACTGGGTACTGAGGAATAATACATTTATTAAGCTCTCGTAAATCAATCACTAATCGATATACTGGGGGTGCATTTGGATCAGTACGTTTCATGACTGGAATGATCGGAGAATTACATACGTTGGAGTCAGTTTCTACAACTACTCCTTGAACAATGAGCTCGTCAATAATTTTGGATAAGGCTGCTACAGCCTCAGGTGGCAATCTGTACTGTCTGATTCGTGGTAACACTACACCTGGCTTGAGAGTCACACGATAGGGTGTGATTTGCATATAACCTACATCTGTTGGACCTTGTGCCCATAGATGCTGCGGAACATTAGACAGTCTCGAATCAAAATCTCGTAATACATAGTGACCCTTAAAGTCACGTAGGAACAGACGTATTCCCTCTGGGGAACAGCAAATAACTGCACCTAACTCTTTCAATGTCTTAATGCCTAACAGATTTTCTGGACATGACTTAGTAAGTAACAGATCAGTAGTGCGGGACAATGGACCTACTTCTAGAGTAACTGGCTTTGAAATCTCATTAACTATTGGTTTTCCTGAAAATCCAAGGGAAACATTTCTTGAGCCTGAGAGCGGAGCCCCTGGAACTTCGGCATGACTAATTGTGGTCCTACTTGCCCCTGTATCGATCAAAAACTTTCTGTCTTTCCCTAATACTTGACTGTGAACATAGGGACCTTCTTGATCTACAGGTATCTCGATGAGAGGCAAGCCTACCTCCCTCTCTAGGCTGTTTCATGAATATGGCTGATACTCTGGATACTCGGACTGTGCATACTGGTACATCTGCGATGTGACATGCTGTGTTGCAGCAATAGGCTGCGGTACTGTAACTGTCTGTTGTGCATTCTGTGACTGAGGAATCTGTGAAACTTGTTCTTGTCTAGGCGGACGTGGTCTTTCTTTAGTCTTACCAGTAGCTATGTTATGTTTCAGAACTGCACACTCGTTTATAAAATGACCTGGCTGTTTACAATAATTGCAGTTCCCTTTAACGGGAGCTGCAGAATGACTGGCTTGATTCGGACCCCTCTTCTGACTGTCTTGAGGAACAGATTGTGCAACTAGCACTTTCATTTTCGTGTCTTTCATACGTTTTCTCTCGTGTTCTTGCTCTTCCCTGATTCTATTCTGGTGATACTGGAGCATCTGGAGCATCTGGGACGGAGTATTTGCTTGCCAGGTGCTTTCGACTTTCAAAACTCGATTTTTAATTTGTGGACTTGAATTCTCGACTAATTTAGTAACGAAAAGGTGAGGGTATGACTCACTACTTGTCTTGAGACCACTGTTGATACTGAAACATTTTTCAAATCTAGAATAAAAATCACTAATATCTTCATCTTGTTTCTGTTTACAGGCTGAGATTGCATCCCAGTCTTCCTTTCTCGTTGTCAATAATCTGGGTAAAACTTGAATCAATAATTCTGGTAATTCTTTACATTTATCTCCAAGACCGGTACCTGGTACTCGTGCCTTGTCTTCAGCTTCTAGAGCTGTCCAATCGATCTTTTTCTCTCCCACCTACCATTCTTTTTCCTTTAACTTTTCATACACCCCTGCGGGTAACAGGACCTTTAACATTTTAATGATATCTGGGTAAGTATATTCTCCCATACGGAGCATGTCTTTTAATTCTCTATGGAACCCCGCTGGATCTTTGTCATGACAGGGAATTAATTTCTTCATTTCAAGAAGTTCCATCTTTGATATTGGAGTGTATACAAACACTCGTTGCATTTCGCCACCCGCCCCTTGGACTGGGTGGACTTCTCGTAATGGATTCTGTCTGTCTATGTAAAACGGTTTACTTTCTGGGGGTGAGACATGAACAAAATGCGGGTTCAAGAACGTTCTATATTTGTGACGCTGTTCTAGAATTACACTAATTAAATCGGTACCTAGACCTCTCCATTTGTACTGGAGTAACTCGTTCAGAACATCATGTAACGGACCTGGATCAGAGTGTTGACCCTCATACAGAGTAATGAGGTGCTGGATCATATACATTCCCACCAGTCGCTGCTCGGCTGGGGGCAGTTTCAGAAACATTTGTGCCACTATTTCGTCTGGAAAAGTGGTAGAATCAGTAATCCATCGGACTGCTGATCGGGCTAGTTCTTGTTCGTGCATAGTACTTAATTCACTATGACCGATTCGTGATTTCAGAATGTGATCGGTAGCTTGAAATACTTGTTCTAGAGAACCTTGTTCTGGTGCTGAATGATGAAAAATAGACTTGTGTTCTAGGCGTAAATGGCGATCTGGAAATCTAGATTTTCCTACATACGCTATTCTGGCGGGATTCTCGTCTTCCTCTTCAGGATCAGAGATACTTTCTTTCTCGCTTACTTGTGCTGCTTTACGTTGTTCGTGTATCTTTATTATCTCTTTACGGATTTTCTTGTACATACTCTCCATAGCACCGACGGTCTTGTGCTTACCCTCGGCTATATTATCACTCCACCTTGTCAGGATTCTCATTTCGGCGGAATCTTTAGACGGGTAGTCTTGTTCTCTTATTAGACAATTGATCAGGAACTTTAATATCATGAGCTGGATCTCGGCTTTCCTTTGAGACATAGTCTCGCTAATACTTTCTGGATCATCCCCTGTACGGATGAAACGATATATTCTGTCTAGATCTTCTTTCATATTCGGTAAGGTGACTAGATACTCGGCCACCTTTCTTACGCGGAATGAATATAAAACCATATTATCCTCGCCTGGGACTGGATCATAGCAACATTCGGCAAGGGATTTTCTTATTTCTGCAACAGACTGATACCTAGGCGTACGCTGTGATGCTTGTGCATGTAATTCGGCTAACGTTAAACGCTTGTGTGGCGGCGGGGTTTGAGGAGGACCTCCTCCTGCGGCCCCTAAACTAGAATCATCGACGGACATTCTTCGTGGCGGAGCGGGAAGTTGAAATGCTGGCTGGACCAGGGGTACCGTAGCAGGTACTCCGGTGTCTGGAAGAGCGGGAAGTGCCTGATTTACAGGGACTGGCGGAGCGCGAACAGGATTTGCATATTCTGGGACTGTGTCGTCCAAATAGGACGAAATAAAAATATCAGCTGCGGTCTGTTTGTGACGTAGCTTGGTCGGAACTAATGGCGGCGGGAAATTACTGGATGCCTCTGGGGTCGCTTTTGGCAAGCCCTCGGCAAGAAGAGGATACATACCCTTAATGAGGGCATGCCTCTGTCTGTCTGACTGTTCGGCTTTGACTTGTTCACCTATCTCGATTAATTCTCTTTCTTGGGCTCGTTCTTGGGATTCTCTACTTAACTCTGACTTTCTGACTTCCTTTTCGGTTCTTCTATGCGCTTCTTTACGCCATAACTCGATGGCATCTTTCTGTGACTGTCTGGCTTTCTTTTTCCATAATGCTTCTTCTACTCGCATGATACATTCGGCATCCCATGTACCCGATACGGGCCATCTATACTTTTCTTCTAACTGTTTGGTATACTCTACCCATAAATCTAGATATAATATGGCGCTTATGCCATGTTTCTGATACATAAAATGACCTGGACTGTCCCTCGGCGGAACAGGAACTGCTGCTTCCAGCAGACCCTTTCTAGTTTTTAACTGACGTAACTTGGAAAATATGGGCATGACTGAACTGTAATCTGGACACAATACAATACACAATAAACACGAAATCACGTCACACTCATACCACAACATTACAATACATGAAGAACATTATAAATAACAGTTCGAACAGAATATTACCTGGAATACTGAGAACAGAAATACAAGAATTTTCTCGAGAACGGAACAGACTAGAGTTACTGGATGCACTGCTATAACAGTACGGAACATACCGGTCCCATAAAGGGACGCATCAAGACCCGTATCCACCTAGGTGAACACTTCGTTTGTGAGTCTGGGCACCACCAACCCACGGACCAGGAGTCAATTTAGATTGGTCCTGTCTAGATACTACCCCAGCAATGGTACTCACCGGGCAGCACGGAACGGAAGGCCTTGGACTGGACTGGACTGCTACGACGACGGACTTCGGACTTCAGTTACGGGTGGGCCTCCGGATACCTCGGACCTTGGACTCTCGGCTTGGGCTCTGGTCGGGACTCGCCGCGTTCCTCCACCGTCTCGTTTGGATGCTGGACCGCCTCCTCCGTCTCCTCCGTGGGCCTGAGGGATACTTGAAGCAGAAATATCTGCCAGTGCACGGTATGGTTCCGTCACGACTGCAGAGGGTCAGGGGGTCGGCGTGGCTTCACCGACGCGTGGGGAAAGGGCAAGTTCCTGTTCGGGCGCCATTATGTGGTAAATAAATAAATAATACCCTATTTTTGACTAGGCATATAGCATAACAGATAGCTCAATAAATAAGAGTCAAGATTCGAGGTAGTAGGAGTTTCTGCAGGTTTATTACAGCATAAAGGACAGGATCAGGACGACCTGCATAGGAACAGAATGGCAGGGCTAGAGTGGCCCGGCAGCTGCCGGGGCTGGGTCTGGGATGAGCGCGCTAGCTTTTAATAACAATACATGAGCATTTATACATAGCGCGAACACATAGCATTACATTGTAGTAGGCGTAGCAGTGGGTGGAGCAGAAGGCGTGACGCGTAGCAGTCGCGAAAGATAACAGTAAGAGTATGTGTAACTGGGCGTGTACATAGACATGTGGTGCAAACGTAACAGAATATGTCATGAATGGGGCGGAAACATAGGAGGGGGCTACCTAAGGAGCCGGGACCTCTAACCTGGTGGTGCGCGCAAACTGGCAATGACGTATTACTAGGAGAAGCTGGGGGCTATGAACTCTGTGCTAGGAGCAGAGACTAGAGTCTGGAGGGTCGGAGCGACATGTACCTAAACCCTATCTGGTATCTGATGTTTAGGGAACATGTTGATATAAACTAGAAGTCATGAGGGGAAAAGCTAACTTGATTCTAAGACTGGACCATGCATTATTCTACATGTAGTGCGTGATGAAGAATACTAAATGACCATTTAAATACAGTATTTCTCTAACGTGGAGCCGTATAGGCTAGACAATGACGGAAACTATTGATGCAGTTCAGTAGCTTAGGAATGCAGAGAAGGAGGACTGAACTGATAACTGGAACTATAACATACTTTTGGCAGACTCAGAGGCAGAGCCAAGCTGCACCGGGCACTGCGAGGCAGGAAGTAAGTGAAGGGTCGAGGATACAGGTGGGGGCTGTATCGCTCCTTAGCGAGGCTTCAGGAGACAGGAGCTGAATCTAGGGTCCGGGCCCTGTTGAGGCCTGGAAACGGGAACTTTATAATGAAATAACGTGCACACTGGGAAACGTGGCAACGTAGCTTTACATAGGCCTAATATTCGTAGTATTCACGAGGACTGGAAACTGGCATACCAGAGGTGGACACAACTATAATTGCGTCTTGATCAGACATGGGGAATAACATATGCATATTGGTCATGCACACATAACATATGATGGATGAGGCGTAGGGACACAGAACATGGCAAAATTTACTTTTCCACACCTGGGTGGTCTGTCTATACCTGGGAGGTCTGTCTGTACCTGGGAGGTCTGTCTGTCTGTCCCTGGGTGGTCTGTCTATACCTGGGAGGTCTGTCTGTACCTGGGAGGTCTGTCTGTCTGTGCCTGGGTGGTATGTCTGTCTGTCTGTCTGTACCTGGGTGGTCTGCTATACCTGGGAGGTCTGTTTGTACCTGGGAGGTCTGTCTATACCTTGGAGGTTTGTACTGGGATTCAGGTTTTTCCTTAAACGATCATTGAGGTTCTCCAGTCTGTTTTCTGCTTTCTTCCTCTGCTCAAGGCCATCTTTGGTTGGGTGGGAGAAAGATAAGGTAGCAGTAGGCCTTACCCGCACCATAAGTCGAGACTAGTTATTGTGTTTCCAAGAAGGCCTGCTCTTGACAAGCCATAATGAGTTCCATTTCAGAGCTACCACACAGATTGCCTGTGCCAGGGTCTTCTGCTTCATAGATTTTGAGACCTCAGGTCTTCCTGCTCTTTTACTTTGAGCTTTTGAGCCCTTTATTCATGCTTGCTTTGTGATGAATGCAAATTTGTCGGAATACCATCCTTCGAGTGGCAGACGCTGCTGATCATTGGGAACTGGGGGGTATATTATCAAGGGGTTTTATCTCCGCTTTTTTGGCTTTAAAAGCCAAGAAAGCGGAGATAAAATTATCTCCCTATTACCAAGCTGTCGCTAACACCAGTTAGCGACAGCTAATAGGAGATAGCGACCATCATGGGCCCCACTTTGCATGTCAGTGATATTTATCACTAATGACATGCAAAGTGGGCGTGCCAAGATGTTAGCCACTGGAAACAGTCGCTAACATCGCTATCTCCTATTACCAACTTTTGGAGATATTCGCGCTAAGCGCGAATATCTCCAAAAGCTAACACCTGCCCTGAGCAGTTCTTAGCCATGTTATCCAATGGGAGGTGGATAACATGGCTAAGAGCATTTGCTCGATAATGCATGAATATCGCTGACTTTTCAGCGATATTCATGCATTGCGGCCGTTTTTTATCGCATTTGCGATAAACCTTGCTAATAGCAAGGTTTATTTGCGATAAAAATCGCCGATTTGCGGCGATAATTTTTGTCTCTAAACAAGTTAGAGACAAAAATTATCGCTAGTTGTTGGTAATATACCCCTGGGTTTACAAAGAGTTTCTACTGCAACTAGTTGCAACATCAGGTACTTCAGAGTATATGTATCTGTTGCTAATATGAAGGGCACTTTAAATAGTTAAATAATACAACAATAGACACAGCTAACCAGTACCAGTAGAAACCTTTTGTAACTGGTCAGCAGGAAGGCCCAATGTTTGTAGCATTGGGCATTCTTTAGGAGCAACGTTTTGAAATCAGAGCTACAACTTCACCACCTCTGAGCAAAGGTGGATAGAAAAAACCTGTAAAGCATTATCACTGTCCAATGTCGGACAAAGATGGTGTAGCGCCATCCTACTGCTTATGCAAGGTCCTTAGTGGCTCTGGAAGGGCAGCAGGGCTCGGGCATAGACAGTCAGCAGTGAAGTATGTGCATCTGAAAGACCAATATGTACGGTACAGAGCCTGGCATGGGACTGATTCTATCAGCCTTTATGAGTGCGCAACCCACATTTCCAACTCTATCTCCCAAAGATATTTTACTCCAAAAGTGTTTCCCCCAGTTGAAAAAGATGTAGGGGTATATTATCAACAACTAGCGATAATTTTTGTCTCTAACTTGTTTAGAGACAAAAATTATCGCCGCACATCGGCGATTTTTATCGCAGATAAACCTTGCTATTAGCAAGGTTTATCGCAAATGCGATAAAAAACGCCCGCAATGCATGAATATCGCTGAAAAGTCAGCGATATTCATGCATTATCGAGCAAATGCTCTTAGCCATGTTATCCACCTCCCATTGGATAACATGGCTAAGAACTGCTCAGGGCAGGTGTTAGCTTTTGGAGGTATTCGCCCTTAGCGCAAATATCTCCAAAAGTTGGTAATAGGAGATAGCGATGTTAGCGACTGTTTCCAGTCGCTAACATCTTGGCACGCCCACTTTGCATATCATTAGTGATAAATATCACTGACATGCAAAGTGGGGCCCAAGATGGTCGCTATCTCCTATTAGCTGTCGCTAACTGGTGTTAGCGACAGCTTGGTAATAGGGAGATCATTTTATCTCCGCTTTCTTGGCTTTTAAAGCCAAAAAAGCGGAGATAAAACCCCTTGATAATATACCCCGTAGTTCTTTATTTATGGGATCTTGGGTCTTGAGTTCCATGACTAGTCAATATGGACACAGATCTCCTTGGCGACTTACAAGAGCATTTGAATGTATGGCAGGGGGTACTTTATTCCTTATATTGGATTGTCGCACCATCCCCTTTCTAACAAACGTCTTAAATCCAGTGGCGTGGCTAGACCTAATGCCACCCGGTATGTTTGCCAACTGGTGCAGGTAAGAGCGGGGAGCGACGGAGGACGTGTTCCCGGGGGAGGGGGTCTGGCAGCCGACTGACTAATTGTTCTCAGGGGAGAAGGTGTGATGGTTATCGACAGACACAACTTGCTCCCCTCTGCGCCCCCCAAAAACAGTGCTGCCTGGAGCAGCCCTAGACCCCCCCCCCCATCCCTCGAGCTACGCCACTGCTTAAATCCTTGGTGTGTTGCTCTTTCATAAGAAAGAGATAGCGTGTTTGCAAACATGAGGAATAAAAGTAAAATTGCTAGTGCAACATTAGACACACCAAAACGACATTAGAGACAGATGTTTATACAGGGGTTGCAGGATCCCATGCATTATATAATACTTTCGGCCATGTTCTGCTACATGCAATGCTCTAATCGGCTGACACTATGACCCAAACTCACAAGTATATGACTGCTTGATATGGTTCCTACCATGGATGGGGCTTACAATAAAGATTTGCTGGGGTTTTCATGCTTGCATCTAAGTTACTTGACCACACTATTTAGGCCAGTAGGTGTGACTCACTGTGCACATTTAGCCCTGTCTAGTTCTTGCTACTCCTTTCTTGCTAGTCCTTTGTGTAACCGTTCTGAACAGACATTTGCACCCATCTAGCCTCATGTGCATTAAAATGCACAGCCAGTCACTATATCTTTCTAAAATATGCTCTTGAAGAGAACCCTTAATGCTGTATAATTAATATTGATTTTTTACCAGGTTTTTACCTCTGTTACATTATTTTGTCGATGGTCTTCTACAGGCTAGAGGTAATTTTAGGGATTATGATAGGGAGATGATGATTCCACAAACAAAAGGATTTAAAGCATAATTTTGGGTAGTGCTGGGAGAACATTTTCACTGAAATTCCCAAATGGTGGGATCCACATTTTTTCTGCTTTGCTTCTGTAGTCGATTCAGTACCATCTAAAAAAATGTTTAAATATCCCTGGAAGGTAGACTAGCAAGAGGGAGGAATAGGAACACATTCCGTGCCCATTTCTGTTCAGGCAGCTCCTGCCCCTGGGAGCCAGCCATCCTTTGTTGTCCTGAATGGGTTTACATCTGCCAGTCACAGTAGCTTCACTATTTATTCAAATTCAAATTGGTTGAGGGAAGCAGCCAATCAGATTTTCTGAAGCAATAGGCGGTTCAGGAATTACGATTGGCTGGCCTCAACCAGAATGGCTCTCAGTGGTTAAACTTTCTATTATGAAGGCAGGAGGAAGTAGAAATGGTACAGATATCTTACTCCAACCCACAGCAACTGCCTAATGCTCATTGTTGCATGGAATCTATACCTTGGATCCAGGTATGAGGATGGGGGCATACCAAGGGACATGGAAGGAGAGGGGGAAGCGGAATAAAATAAAACAAGAATCGTAAATATAACACCTTTGGGATTGAGCATCGGGTACACATTCACAAGTGGCCTACTCAAGCCCACTCGTAGAGTCATGGAAAGTTAACCACAGCTTAGCCATGCCAGTAATCTTACAGAGGACCCTGGATCACTGAGGGAATGATTGTCACTTGTTATCAGCCGGCGTAAACTGAGGCTAATCCTGGAATTTGTTTCCACGTAATATGATCTAAAAGGATAAAAACATTGAGATGGAAGCCTCAAGTTGAGGGTCTGCTTCATCCAATGGTGTCCTGTTTTTCAGCATCTTTGGCTAGGTGGGTGTTGGAGGGTTCTTCAAATGAACTCTGGACGATCTCACAGATCATCAGGAGGTGCTCTGACCCTTCGCTTGACATCCAATGACAAGGAAGCTGAGGGAGGTGGTTGATGAGGTGTTCTGGGGTCCACCTCCATTCAGGCATGGAGCGTTCTTCGAATCCTGGGACACCGGTCCATCCATAGCAGGGACTGCCACACTCCTGGTTTTATCATGAAGCTGAGACGAGGACTTGCTTGGAATGAAGTTAGATACATGCTTAGAATCCAAAGACAGACATTTGAAGACACTAGGGGGGCATATTTGCGCAGCGTTAGCCTCCTTGGCTTAACCACACGCTCTGCCACTTCTGAAACGCGGTGCACTGTATGAGAACTCACCCTGGTGCTGCTCCTGGTGCCCTTCACTAGAACTCATATCAAGCACTTCTCTTTGTGCCCTGCACTAGAACTCGAATCAAGCACTTATCCTGGTGTCCTACACTTGTACGCACCCCAGTGTGGCTCCTGGTGCCCTCCACTGGAACTCGTATCAAGCACTTTTCCTAGTGCCCTGCCCTAGAATTCGTATCAAGCACTGTCCTGGTGTTCTGCACCGGAACTCGTATCAAGCACTTCTCCTGGTGCCCTGCTCTAGAACTCGTATCAAGCACTATCCTGGTGCTCTGCATCAGAACTCGTATCAAGTGCTTGTTCTGGTACTTTGCACCGGAACTTGTATCAAGCACTTCCTATGGTACCCTGCACTAGAACTCGTATCAAGCATTTGTCTGGGAGCTCTGCACCAGAACTCGTGTCAAGTGCTTGCCCTGGTGCCCTGCACTGGAACTCTTATCAAGCACTTCTCCTGGTGCACTGCACTAGAACTCGTATCAAGTGCTTCTCCTGGTGCCCTGCACTAGAACTTGAATCAAGCCCTGTCCTAGTGCTCTGCTCTAGAACTCGTATAAAGCACTATCCTGGTGCTCTGCATCAGAACTCGTATCAAGTGCTTGTTCTGGTGCTTTGCACCGGAACTTGTATCACGCACTTCCTATGGTGCCCTGCACTAGAACTTGTATCAAGCATTTGTCTGGGTGCTCTGCCTCAGAACTCGTATCAAGTGCTTGCCCTGGTGCCCTGCACTGGAACTCGAATCAAGCCCTGTCCTAGTGCTCTGCTCTAGAACTCGTATAAAGCACTATCCTGGTGCCCTGCACCAGAACTCTTATCAAGTTCTTGTCCTGGTGTCCTGCACAGGAACTCATATCAAGCACTTCTCCTGGTGCACTGCATTAGAACTCGTATGAAGTGCTTATCCTGGTGCCCTCCACTAGAACTTGTATCAATCACTTCTCCTGGTGCCCTGCTATAGAATTCGTATCAAGCACTGTCCTGGTGCTTTGCATCAGAACTCGTATCAAGTGCTTGTCCTAGTGCCCTGCACCGGAACTTGTATCAAGTACTACCTCCGGTGCCCTGCACTAGAACTTGTATCAAGCACTTGCCTGGGTGCTCTGCACGAGAATTCATATCAAGCACTTCTCCTGGTGCACTGCACTAGAACTTGTATCAAGTGCTTGTCCTGGTGCTCTGCTCTAGAACGTGTATCAAGCACTATCCTGGTGCTCTGCACCGGAACTTGTATCGAGCATTTGTCCGGGTGCCCTTCACTGGAACTCGTATCAATCACTTCTCCTGGTGCAGTGCACTAGAACTCATATCAAGTGCCTGTCCTGGTGCCCTGCACTAGAACATGTTACAAGCACTTCTCCTGGTGCCCTGCTCCAGAACTTGTATCAAGCCAGAACTCGTATCAAGTGCTTGTCCTGGTGCCCTGCACCGGAGCTTGTATCAAGCACTTCCTCTGGTGCCCTGCACTAGAACTTGTATCAAGCACTTCTCTGGGTGCTCTACACCAGAACTCGTATTAAGTGCTTGTCCTGGTGCCCTGCACTGCAACTTGTATCAAACACTTCCTCTGGTGCCCTGCACTAGAACTTGTATCAAGTGCTTGCCCTGGTGCTCTGCACCAGAACTCGTATCAAGTTCTTGTCCTAGTGCTCTGCTCTAGAACTCGTTTCAAGTGCTTGTCCTGGTGCCCTCCACTAGAACTTGTATCAATCACTTCTCCTGGTGCCCTGCTATAGAATTCGTATCAAGCACTGTCCTGGTGCTTTGCATCAGAACTCGTATCAAGTGCTTGTCCTAGTGCCCTGCACCGGAACTTGTATCAAGTACTACCTCCGGTGCCCTGCACTAGAACTTGTATCAAGCACTTGCCTGGGTGCTCTGCACGAGAATTCATATCAAGCACTTCTCCTGGTGCACTGCACTAGAACTTGTATCAAGTGCTTGTCCTGGTGCTCTGCTCTAGAACGTGTATCAAGCACTATCCTGGTGCTCTGCACCGGAACTTGTATCGAGCATTTGTCCGGGTGCCCTTCACTGGAACTCGTATCAATCACTTCTCCTGGTGCAGTGCACTAGAACTCATATCAAGTGCCTGTCCTGGTGCCCTGCACTAGAACATGTTACAAGCACTTCTCCTGGTGCCCTGCTCCAGAACTTGTATCAAGCCAGAACTCGTATCAAGTGCTTGTCCTGGTGCCCTGCACCGGAGCTTGTATCAAGCACTTCCTCTGGTGCCCTGCACTAGAACTTGTATCAAGCACTTCTCTGGGTGCTCTACACCAGAACTCGTATTAAGTGCTTGTCCTGGTGCCCTGCACTGCAACTTGTATCAAACACTTCCTCTGGTGCCCTGCACTAGAACTTGTATCAAGTGCTTGCCCTGGTGCTCTGCACCAGAACTCGTATCAAGTTCTTGTCCTAGTGCTCTGCTCTAGAACTCGTTTCAAGTGCTTGTCCTGGTGCCCTGTATTAGAACTCGTATCAAGCACTTCTCCAGGTGCACTGCACTGGAACTCGTATCAAGCACTTCTCCTGGTGCACTGCACTAGAACTCATATCAAGTGCTTGCCCTGGTGCCCTGCACTGGAACTTGAATCAAGCATTTGTCAGGGTGTCCTGCACTGGAACTCGTATCAAGCACCTCCTGGTGCTCTGCATCAGAACTCGCATCAAGTGCTTTTCCTGGTGCCCTGCAACGGAACTTGTATCAAGCATTGTCCTGGTGCCCTGCAACGGAACTTGTATCAAGCACTGTCCTGGTGCCCTGCACTGGAACTTGTATCAAGCACTGTCCTGGTGCCCTGCACCGGAACTTGTATCAAGCACTGTCCTAGTGCCCTGCACCGGAACTTGTTTCAAGCACTGTCCTGGTGCTCTGCCTCAGAACTTGTATCAAGTGCTTGTCCTGGTGCCCTGCACCGGAACTTGTATCAAGCACTGTCCTGGTGCCCTGCACCGGAACTTGTTTCAAGCACTGTCCTGGTGCTCTGCCTCAGAACTTGTATCAAGTGCTTGTCCTGGTGCCCTGCACCGGAACTTGTATCAAGCACTGTCCTGGTGCCCTGCACCGGAACTTGTATCAAGCACTGTCCTGGTGCCCTTCACTGGAACTCGTATCAAGCATTTGTCTGGGAGCTCTGCACCAGTATCAAGCACTTCCTCTGGTGCCCTGCACTAGAACTTGTATCAAGCACTTCTCTGGGTGCTCTACACCAGAACTCGTATTAAGTGCTTGTCCTGGTGCCCTGCACTGCAACTTGTATCAAGCACTTCCTCTGGTTCCCTGCACTAGAACTTGTATCAAGTGCTTGCCCTGGTGCTCTGCACCAGAACTCGTATCAAGTTCTTGTCCTAGTGCTCTGCTCTAGAACTCGTTTCAAGTGCTTGTCCTGGTGCCCTGTATTGGAACTCGTATCAAGCACTTCTCCAGGTGCACTGCACTGGAACTCGTATCAAGCACTTCTCCTGGTGCACTGCACTAGAACTCATATCAAGTGCTTGCCCTGGTGCCCTGCGCTGGAACTTGAATCAAGCATTTGTCAGGGTGTCCTGCACTGGAACTCGTATCAAGCACCTCCTGGTGCTCTGCACCAGAACTTGTATAAAGCACTATCCTGGTGCTCTGCATCAGAACTCGCATCAAGTGCTTGTCCTGGTGCCCTGCAACGGAACTTGTATCAAGCATTGTCCTGGTGCCCTGCAACGGAACTTGTATCAAGCATTGTCCTGGTGCCCTGCAACAGAACTTGTATCAAGCATTGTCCTGGTGCCCTGCAACGGAACTTGTATCAAGCACTGTCCTGGTGCCCTGCACTGGAACTTGTATCAAGCACTGTCCTGGTGCCCTGCACCGGAACTTGTTTCAAGCACTGTCCTGGTGCTCTGCCTCAGAACTTGTATCAAGTGCTTGTCCTGGTGCCCTGCACCGGAACTTGTATCAAGCACTGTCCTGGTGCCCTGCACCGGAACTTGTTTCAAGCACTGTCCTGGTGCTCTGTCTCAGAACTTGTATCAAGTGCTTGTCCTGGTGCCCTGCACCGGAACTTGTATCAAGCACTGTCCTGGTGCCCTGCACCGGAACTTATATCAAGCACTGTCCTGGTGCCCTTCACTGGAACTCGTATCAAGCATTTGTCTGGGGGCTCTGCACCAGAACTCGTGTCAAGTGCTTGCCCTGGTGCCCTGCACTGGAACTCTTATCAAGCACTTCTCCTGGTGCACTGCACTAGAACTCGTATCAAGTGCTTCTCCTGGTGCCCTGCACTAGAACTTGAATCAAGCCCTGTCCTAGTGCTCTGCTCTAGAACTCGTATAAAGCACTATCCTGGTGCTCTGCATCAGAACTCGTATCAAGTGCTTGTTCTGGTGCTTTGCACCGGAACTTGTATCAAGCACTTCCTATGGTGCCCTGCACTAGAACTTGTATCAAGCATTTGTCTGGGTGCTCTGCCTCAGAACTCGTATCAAGTGCTTGCCCTGGTGCCCTGCACTGGAACTCGAATCAAGCCCTGTCCTAGTGCTCTGCTCTAGAACTCGTATAAAGCACTATCCTGGTGCCCTGCACCAGAACTCGTATCAAGTTCTTGTCCTGGTGTCCTGCACAGGAACTCATATCAAGCACTTCTCCTGGTGCACTGCATTAGAACTCGTATGAAGTGCTTATCCTGGTGCCCTCCACTAGAACTTGTATCAATCACTTCTCCTGGTGCCCTGCTATAGAATTCGTATCAAGCACTGTCCTGGTGCTTTGCATCAGAACTCGTATCAAGTGCTTGTCCTAGTGCCCTGCACCGGAACTTGTATCAAGCACTACCTCCGGTGCCCTGCACTAGAACTTGTATCAAGCACTTGCCTGGGTGCTCTGCACGAGAATTCATATCAAGCACTTCTCCTGGTGCACTGCACTAGAACTTGTATCAAGTGCTTGTCCTGGTGCTCTGCTCTAGAATGTGTATCAAGCACTATCCTGGTGCTCTGCACCGGAACTTGTATCGAGCATTTGTCCGGGTGCCCTTCACTGGAACTCGTATCAATCACTTCTCCTGGTGCAGTGCACTAGAACTCATATCAAGTGCCTGTCCTGGTGCCCTGCACTAGAACATGTTACAAGCACTTCTACTGGTGCCCTGCTCCAGAACTTGTATCAAGCCAGAACTCGTATCAAGTGCTTGTCCTGGTGCCCTGCACCGGAGCTTGTATCAAGCACTTCCTCTGGTGCCCTGCACTAGAACTTGTATCAAGCACTTCTCTGGGTGCTCTACACCAGAACTCGTATTAAGTGCTTGTCCTGGTGCCCTGCACTGCAACTTGTATCAAGCACTTCCTCTGGTTCCCTGCACTAGAACTTGTATCAAGTGCTTGCCCTGGTGCTCTGCACCAGAACTCCTATCAAGTTCTTGTCCTAGTGCTCTGCTCTAGAACTCGTTTCAAGTGCTAGTCCTGGTGCCCTGTATTGGAACTCGTATCAAGCACTTCTCCAGGTGCACTGCACTGGAACTCGTATCAAGCACTTCTCCTGGTGCACTGCACTAGAACTCATATCAAGTGCTTGCCCTGGTGCCCTGCACTGGAACTTGAATCAAGCATTTGTCAGGGTGTCCTGCACTGGAACTCGTATCAAGCACCTCCTGGTGCTCTGCACCAGAACTTGTATAAAGCACTATCCTGGTGCTCTGCATCAGAACTCGCATCAAGTGCTTGTCCTGGTGCCCTACAACGGAACTTGTATCAAGCATTGTCCTGGTGCCCTGCAACGGAACTTGTATCAAGCATTGTCCTGGTGCCCTGCAACGGAACTTGTATCAAGCACTGTCCTGGTGCCCTGCACTGGAACTTGTATCAAGCATTGTCCTGGTGCCCTGCACTGGAACTTGTATCAAGCACTGTCCTGGTGCCCTGCACCGGAACTTGTATCAAGCACTGTCCTAGTGCCCTGCAACGGAACTTGTATCAAGCATTGTCCTGGTGCCCTGCAACGGAACTTGTATCAAGCACTGTCCTGGTGCCCTGCAACGGAACTTGTATCAAGCATTGTCCTGGTGCCCTGCAACGGAACTTGTATCTAGCACTTATCCTGGTGCCCTGCACCGGAACTTGTATCAAGCATTATCCTGGGGCCCTGCACCGGAACTTGTATCAAGCACTGTCCTGGTGCACTGCACTAGAAGTGAATTCACCATGGTGCTGATCCTAGTGACCTGGCTGCACTTGCCCTTGTGCCATGTTCTATATTCCTGACGCGTAATAGTCCCGATGCAGCCCTGCACTAGTGCTTCCACGCGCACTAGTCCGGCGTCCTGCACCAGTTCTCCTGACAGTCACTAGTCCTGGTGGCATGCACTAGTAACCTCTCTTGCACTAGGCACCGTGGCGCGCATTAGCGCTGGCCCCGGCATTAGTCCTCGCGCCCCCCACCCCCACCCCCGCCCCAGTAGTACTCGCCCCATCACTAGCCCCCGGGGCTTGCTTTCCGACGTGGCTCCTCCTCGCACGCCGAGACTTAGGACTGTTGTTCTCTCCCTCCGTGCGAGCGGCCGCCGCGCCTGGCTCCGGCTGAGGGCTCCTTTGAGGCAGCCGCGTTGACCTTCGGGACTCTGCGCCCTCTTTCTCGTCAGAGGTGGTGGATAGGAATGCTTTGTCCCCTCCTCGAGTGCTTCGAAGACAAATGTCACCGCACAAGGGCACCGCTGTGCCTCTGGCAGGCGCAGGGGAGGACCGCGAGCGGGGACAGGCCGAGCCAAGTCTGGAGGGCGAGGCTGAGCCCGGGCGGGCGCGTGAGAGCGTTGAGGCAGATCAGTTCTCTGGACGGCGCCACCATGAAATGACAACTCTCTGTTCCCTTGTCTGGTGTTGTAAGGGAGGTGGGAGTGCGGGAGCGCGGGCCAGTTGAGTGAACCTTCATGCTGCTAGGGTAGCTATGCCGACTCTGGTGGCTCAGTGGACGAATGCGGCCACAGCAGGGCTCCTTTGACCTCATGGTTACAGATTCAAATCCTGGTAGGTTCACTCATGTAGTGTGCGCACTAGTTGATGCACGTCACGTAGACGTGACGTGCGGCGGCCATGTTGGCGGCGCATGCGCGCGCAGGTCAGAGCGCGCTGAGCACGGAGAGAAACGGCAGCATCGGCCGGCGCTCCTCATAAGATCGATATTGTTGTAATTAATAAATACCTATAGAAGCTCAACGATAGTCAGTGTGTTATTGGTGAACACCAACATTACAGTGGCGACGAGGTCGGGATTTACCAGCCGGCCAAAACGAAAAAAAAACGGACCCTCCACGTGGGCAGCAACAGGGAAGGCAGGCCTCCAGCCCACCCAGATCGTGGCACAGAGCTGCCCCATACAGCCCAGCGGGCAGACGGCTCAAGGAGGCACGGTTGAGCCCACCAAAGGTACGACAAGCTTTGAGGAGCGTGGCAGAGCCACAGCCACCCAAAGAGGCGGCGAAGAGGTCAGAGAGGCAGCACCGATGCCCCGCAGCAGATAGACATAGCGCGCAAACTTCCCACGACACTGCGTCAGGGAGGAACAGCGCTGGCTACCAAAGAGGAGGAGGTGGGGACCAGCACTAAGAGTCCCCAGGAGGACACCAACACAGAAGCGAAGGACAGCACCCCAGGGAGTCCCACCAGCAAAGACGTCAAAGCGACAGCGACCAGGGAAGTGAGGATGAGCACGCCAGCAGGCTATGCAATTGCACCAGTGCAATTTCTACCGAAACCTGGGGACCCTCTGATGAAGTGGGAGGACTGGAAAGAATATATAGATAACTTCATAGGGGTCCTGGAGGACGAAAATGAAGAAAAATTCACCCCCCAGAGAAAGAAACGTATCCTGTTGCTGAACCTGGGACCGGAGGGACTCAGGATTTACAAGAGCCTGGTGCCCAGAAAGAGAGAAGACACCGATGACGACGTGTATGCCCACGCAGTGGAAGACCTAGATGAACGGTATCGTCCCACTATCTGTGTGTCAGTGGACAGATTTAATTTTCAGCAGAGAAAACAACGGGCCGGAGAAACCATAGAAGAATATGTAGCGGCTTTGAGGAAGCTGGCAGCCCCGTGCAAATACGCACTGTGGGAGGACGAGTTCATCAAGGATCAGATCGTGATGCACACCACGAGCACAAATGTTCAAGACAAGTTATGGGCAAGCGGCGACACCACCCTCAAAGACGTAATGGTCATTGTAAAGAGGGCGGAACTCGCACGGAGGTGTGCTGACGCAACCAAGAAAGACGGAGCCACCCCAACCATGGTGAACAGGATACAAGAGGGAGACCACCGCAAAGACCAGAGAGGCAAGGACCCAGGGGCCAAAGGAACCAACAGATGGCAAGGGAAGCAGACAGGCAATGACGGCAAGAAATCGTGCTACAGATGCGGAAGTTGGTCCCACGACGCGCGTGATAGAAGATGTCCAGCGTTCCGAGCCAAGTGCCTACACTGTGGCATCTTAGGCCACTATGAGAAAGTGTGCAGGAACAAACAACCCAAGGGCATGGTGAAATGTGTCGATCATGGCGAAGAAGATTTCGAGGAGGTTGCAGAGGAAGAGGTGGTCACCGTCTTATGCATATATGACCAGGTACTGAGCGTAGAAGGGAAGAAGTCAACGAAACCCGTCCTGGACATGTCAATGGGCGGGATCACCATCACTGTGGTGGCAGACACCGGATCGCCATTCACCATTGTCCAAAGGGCAGTGTGGGAAGAAGCGTTCAGACCCAAGTTGGGCCCAGAGTTGGAGAAACTAGACATTCGGCCGGTCACCTACAATGGCGACCGCATTCCAATGGTGGGGTTCCGACGCCTGTTGTTCGAATTCAGGGGCCGATCAGCATGGTGCAAGCTGTACATTGCAGAGAGAGGACCCTCAGTCCTAGGATGGCTAGACCAGGGCGACCTAGGAATAAAGCTGGATCCAGGAGGAAAGGAGCAAATACTGCTCACAGAGCAAGAGGAATGGCCGGACCTGAACAAATGGAAGGAGAACTACCCAAAAGTGTTTGGAGGCACGGTGGGAAGGATGGAAAAATTCCAACACAAGATCGTGCTCAAGGAAGGAGCCATCCCGGTGGCTCACAAAGTGAGGAACGTGCCAATTGCAGTAAGAGAAGCAGTCCAGATGGAACTCCAAGACTTGGAAAAGAAGGGAATAATAGAACCGATCACCTGCGCAGAATGGCTGGCGCCCTTGGTGGTCGTAATGAAGCCCAATGGGAAGGTCCGGCTCTGTGTGGACCTGAGAGAACTGAATAAAAATATTGTGGTGGAGAAATTTCCCCTCCCCAGAATCGAGGAAATGTTGGCCAAGACCAGAGGAGTAAGGTGGTACTCCACTATCGACTTGACCTCGGCCTATCACCAAATAGCACTTCATCCGGACAGCAAAAGCCTTACATCCTTCATCACTCCGTTTGGGTGCTACCAGTTCTGTCGTATGCCGTTTGGGCTGGCCTCGGCGGCTGCAGTCTTCCAGAAAATGATGCACCAACTATTCAGAGACTGCAAGGGCGTCCAGTATTTCCAGGATGACATCCTGGTGATGGGGTGCGACAGGCGGGATCACGATCAGAAGCTGGGAAAAGTGTTACAAACGCTGGAGAACAAAGGCCTTACAGCGGAGTGGACTAAGTGCCGGTTGGGCCTGCGATCAGTAACATACCTAGGCCATGAGATTGGACAACAGGGAGTCACCCCCAAGGTGGAAAACGTAAAAGCCATCGCGGAAGCACCGCCCCCCAAGAACAAGGAAGAGGTCAGGTCGTTCTTGGGGATGGCGGAGTACTACAGCAAGTTCGTGGTACACTTTGCCTCCAAGACCCACAACATGAGGCTGCTGACCAGGGAGAGCACTGCGTTCCAGTGGACACCGGAAGCCCAAGCAGAGTTCGAAACCATCAAAAAGGACGTCACAGGAGCTGTACCTCTCAAAGGTTATGACCCACAAGGCACCACTGTACTTACGACTGACGCCAGCGACAAGGGCCTGGGCGCTGTACTCATGCAAGACCGAGGAAGAGGGGAAATGGAGACAATCAGTTTTGCATCCAGAGCATTGACGGATACAGAGAGCAAATACAGCGTGATTGAGAAGGAAATGCTGGCGGTGGTATGGGCCATGACGAGATTCCGGCAATTTCTGTGGGGAACCCGATTTCTACTCAAAACAGATCACAAGCCGTTGGTAAAGGTACTAACATCGAGCGGCCACGCCAGTGCCACACCCAGGATATCCAAAATGTCTCTAAAGTTACTCGAGTTCAGATATGATGTGGAGTACATTCCTGGGAACCGGAACCGAGTAGCGGATTACCTGAGTAGAGCAGCCGCCATGGAGCCGGGAGAGGAAGACCCCGCAGGCAGTGGGGAGTTGGTAGCTCTCATAGAAGACCAAGAGAAGTTAATCAGCCAACAAGAATGGGCAGAGGCATACGAGGAGGACACCGACTTGAAGGAAGTAAAGATGCACATCATACAAGGATGGCCAGACAAAAGAAATGTGAGGGCGAGCCTCAGGCCACACTACGAAGTGCGGGAAGAACTGTCGGTAGGAGACAAGGGGGTATTCATTTACAGAGGAGACAAGGTAATCCCCCCAAGGAACCTCACCACAAAACTCTTGGACCTGCTACATGAGGGCCACATGGGCATAGGAAAACTCAAGGCAAGAGCTAAACAAAACTACTGGTGGCCAGGCATGGACATGAGGGCCGAAAGGCATGTCAGGGAATGTCCACAATGTCAAGGAGCAGACAAGACTCTAAAACCTTTGAGGCCAGCGCTAGGGAAGTTCGATCCCCCCTTAAATCCGTGGGAGGAGCTATCCGTAGACATTTTGGGACCCGTCCTAGATGACCAGGGCACACAGAAATACGTGTGTGTACTCATGGACCGATATTCCAAGTGGCCGGAGTTGAAAGTGGACGAGTCCATGGACACAGAGAACATCCTAAAGTTTCTGTCAGAGACCTTCACGAGGGAAGGAATCCCCAAATCCATCTTGAGCGACAATTGCCCCCAGTTCACGTCGGAAAGGTGGAACAAGTTTATGCAAAGAAATGGCATCACCATCAAACACACAGCAATCTACCATCCAGCTGGTAACGGCCTAGTGGAGCGATTTAACAGGGTAGTGATGGGAGCCATACAAGGCGCCATATCCAGCGAACAAAACTGGGAGAAAGCGCTAGAGAACATGGTGTGGGCCTACAGAATAACCCCCACTGGCACGGGGTACAGCCCATTCCAAATATTGAGGGGGCGAGAACCATTCACGCATGACAACAGGATCTGGAAGGAAAAGGTCGTCACCAGCGAATGGTCCCCTGCAGTGGTACGGGCCAATCTGGAAGGAGCACAGACAATCTACACCAACCACTACAACAAACGAAGGAATGTGAAAGGGACAGGCCTGGAAAAAGGAGAGTGGGTGAGAGTAAAGCTAGCCACTCTACAGAAGAAAGGAGACAGCAATATAGCAAGCCTATGCAAGTCATGGAAGTGTATGATCGAGCGGCCCTGCTGAGCGATGGAAATGTGTGGTCCCAGGACCGCATGGCCAGGTGCAACAAGGTTTTGGGCTGGGAGCAACCTGGAACGGAATGGGAAGATATGGATGATTCGAGTATGGAGAGGAGACAAAGTGCAAGTGAGCAGCAAGGCGGAGTAAGCGCCGGGACGGAACGAGGAGATGAAGAAGTGAATAGAAGTCAAGGAACTGAGATGGACAGGTTGGAGAGAAGCATGAACGAAGGTGGGGCTATGAGCGAAGGAGCGGAAAGCACAGAGATGCAGAGCCAAGGGACTCTGGAGAACCCCGTCAGGGTTACAAGGAGTGGAAGGCAGGTGGTAAGGCCCTCCAGATTTCGAGACTTCGAATTGGACACTGAACTGTAAGTGACTCAGCAAAAGTTTGGAAAAGGGGGAGATATGTAGTGTGCGCACTAGTTGATGCACGTCACGTAGACGTGACGTGCGGCGGCCATGTTGGCGGCGCATGCGCGCGCAGGTCAGAGCGCGCCGAGCACGGAGAGAAACGGCAGCATCGGCCGGCGCTCCTCATAAGATCGATATTGTTGTAATTAATAAATACCTATAGAAGCTCAACGATAGTCAGTGTGTTATTGGTGAACACCAACATTACAACTCAGCCTTTTATGCTTCTGAGGTCGATCAAATAAGTACCATTGAGCTGAGTAACAAGAAATATCTGTTATTCAGCGCCAAGATACTCTTCTGGGTGGACGTGCACTTTACAAATTCATGTTTGGTTTTATGGTAAAGAAGACATGACTCACGGTTGGTTGACAACAATAACCTCGTCTGCTGCTAAAGCGGAGAGAGGCCTGAGAAGTGTGTCTTAGCTTCTCATTTCTACAACATTCTGGGACAGATTTACAAGCTCCATGCGACAACTTTACGGCGCTGTTGCGTCACTTCTGTGACGCAGCGTCGTCGTAAACAATACGCCACGTTGCAACATATTTACAACGTGACACATCTAGGGAGATGCGTCACATTGTGAAGCCCTGCGCTACATTATACCTGCATCAGGTATAATGTATGCAGGGTGGGTGTTCTGACGTGAGAAAGCCTCAGTCACTTTTACGACTCCACTCCATCAAAACCTTATGCCTGCTTGCAGCAGGCCTAAGGAGCGACACAGCATGTTAGGAATAGGCATTCCTAACCATTGCTGGAGTTGCGTCGTGCTTGCGACACGACTCCAGCAATGTGCTGCCTGTACGCCAAAAGATGTGTCACGCCTCTGTTTATCCTTGCGCCACTGTGCGCCGCATTGTAAATGTGACACATCCATGGTGGTGCAAGGGTTTTTGTTACAGGACGCAAATGAGCTGACGCATCTCTGCTACTATGCAGAAATGAGCCAGTTCTTGTAAATCTGCCCCTCTATGTTAGCCACCTCTGCTCACCAATCACGCTTGTGGATAGTTGTGTTTTTTCCATAGAAGGCCTCACCATTCCGCTTATAATAATTTTGCAGTTCGTCATAAAATTGCCACACACCACAGAATTGTTTTAATATGCGCTTCTTTTATTGGGTCTACCCACACCGCTGGGTCCTATAAAGGACCAGTTTTTCAGATACCAACAAGAGGAGAGAAATGTACCTTCTGCTGATGTGCTTCTCTCTGACCATCCTGCTGACGTGCCACCAGAATGTTTAAGCCAAACCTAGCTGACGAGTGGTAACGAGTGATCGAGGAGACCTCAGGAAAATAATCAGCAAAGTATGAGTAAGCACTGGTTCTTGGCGAGCTGCAGCCAGCTCCTCCAATACAGAGCAGCTCTAAAACATCAGGATGACGTTTGATCATCTTTCAGGGCGAGGGGCAGGCAGGCCTTAATTTATGCAGAAGTTTTCTGTTACCCAGACCCAGAACCTAGTTGTAAACACTTGCACGTATTAACCACAGTCTGCCAGTTGATGGTGCTGTCTGCCCTAATTCTTGAGCAGAGCACATTAAACACATCAACATGCTTATAAAAAACATAATAGAACTAGCACGTCCAGGACAACTATCCTGATTGACTTGGCTTGAACTAGTCAGCTCACAGAATGCCGAACCCCCAGCTCCGTTCCGCCGACTGCGCCCTCGCTACTGTCCCCCGCATCCAAAGGCGTCCTCCGGCGGCAGATCGTTCTCCTACCTCGCTGCCAAGACCTGGAACACCCTCCCCATCCTCCTACGGCAGACCCAAGACCTTCTAACCTTCAGGAGGCTACTCAAGACCTGGCTATTCGAGCAGTAGCAGCACCCCTCCTGCTAGCGCCTTGAGACCCTCACGGGTGAGTAGTGCGCTCTACAAGTTTCCTGATTGATTGATTGACTTGTAAGAGAGTGGTGCTTGCAAAGCTAGCCCCAATAATTATTATGTAAAAGAATGAGTGTTGGTGCCCAAAGGTCTACTCAGAAGCCTGCGTGGTGCAATTAATCTTTGATCCACCCAGGCTTCTTTAATCTACCCGCAAATTCCTGCCTCTTTGTCTCACTCTTGCAGGTTCATACTGTCTCCCTTTGTGACAGTCTTTCCGTCTCTCTCTCCCTCGTCTTTCCTCTTTGTGTGTTTTTCTCTCTCTTGCTCTCAGTAAACGTCTGATGCAGACAAATAAGCGCTGGTCGCTAAAGTGAGAGCCAGCGCCCCCCACTGGCCACCACTCGCTCAAATGAAGCACTGGCAATCTGCAGCTTAGCAGGGGCTGTGGGCGCTGTCAGCTGCACAGGACTCTCCCAAAGCCCTTGCATCTGAAGTTTTACAAATTAAGGACTGGAGGCAGGACAACCAGGCAGGAGTCCATACGGAAGGCAGAGGTAAGGCAATCAGCTATGGTGGCAGAGTTTGTGTGCACAAGGGGTACCAGCCACGTGATTGTTTTCTGGTGTGGTCCTTAGGTAACCAGACATATGTCCATATGGGCATTGCAGCAAGACAACCAGTATGGTTTGGATTAATTTGTGGATGTGTGAAAGAAGAATGCGAGGATGGTGGAGTTAATTACTGGTCTAGTGAGAGGTTAGTGTCACTAACTACAGGTGTAGTGACAGGCTTGTATAATTAATTAAAGGACTAGTGTGAGGTTAGTGTAAAGAAATACAAGTCTGGTGAATGCTTAATGTATTTCCAATCCAAAAATTCTTTATTTCGGCCATATAGACCATAAAAGATGCAGTGCAAGACATTACATACATTAAAATACATTTTAAATACATTGTACATTGTATAAAATTCTCTCTCATCCAGCGAGGAAGAAATTATAATGACATTAAAAAAAGGTTCAGGGGGCTTTTTTCTTCCTGATCACCCATATTGCCATTAAAAATTTGGATACAGCGAACACAATGTGGCCCAAGGTACTGGTTTTCATAATTCTGTATGCCTGTGCATACTCTCTAAACCCTAGGTTCTTACAGAGCGGCGCTATCCAATATTTTCTGGGCCTTTGATATGCAGGGCACACAAACAAGATGTGGAGGTCATCTTCCTCATGGATGTTACAGCAGGGACATGTTTTATCACCCCCATTGGTCCACTTATAGGTAAATGAGTTAGTTGGAAGTGTGCCAAGCCTCCATTGAACAAACAATTTCCTCGCCAGGATGGGGAAAATAAGATCCATAAAAGGTTCAAAAACATATGAATTTTTGGATTCCAGGAATCGCGCAGTTAGGGTGCCACTGTTTTGAGCATCCATCATATGTGCAAGGGACCTGTCTTTGTAAATTTGGATCAGGGCTCTGCGCGAGATTCCCTGGCAACCTCGCGCAGGGTCCTCCCATAGGTCACGGAGATTCATAGCAAGCAGTTCATTTTTTACAAAGGCAAGCCAAGGGATTTTGCCATTGCAATTCAAGCTCATGACATGGGTAAGATCCTCCCTATAGTGATGAAGTTCATTTGTGGACCAGAGCCTGTGCCAGAACTTCACTGGCTTTGACACAAGCTCCTCTGCAATAGGGGGGAGACCCATGTCCATTCTCAATGGCTGTAGTGGCGTAGCTCGTGGGAGGGCTAATAAACGTCTTAAAAAACTGTTTTCGACTATTGGTAGGGCCTTTCCAGCTTTGTACCCCCATAACTCGCTGCCATACATGGCCGCCGCCTTAGCCTGGGTCCTATAAGTTTCAATGGCCGGGCTTATGGGCTTGAAGGAGGAAGTATTAGCCACCTTCAGGATTGCGCCCGACAACTGGGACAGTTTGACCCTTGATCGCACTATCTGGCGGTCCCATGATAAATCTTCCTGCAGTGTTACCCCCAGATATGTGAAGGTAGACACCCTCTCCAGGCTGACAGTACCCAGGGTGGGATTGGGCCTAGTTTTAGTTGGTGGGTTGAAGATCATATACTTCGTCTTCTCTGTATTTACCTCCAACCCGTGTTGACGACAGAAAAGACCAAATCCATCCAGGATCCTCTGGATCCCCATGGGGGATTTGGAAAGCAGGAGGGTATCATCGGCAAACATAATTGCCGGAACCCTCCTGCCTGCCAAATATGGGGCGTCGTTGTCCTTGACGTTTTCCAAATGAGAGATGACATTATTGATGAATAAACAAAACAGGGTCGGTGCCAAGACACAACCCTGCCTCACCCCTCGGCGGACAGGGAACCTGGACGAAAGATTGCCATCCCTCCCACACCTGACCTGCGCATAGTTGTTCTCGTGCAGCCTGGTTATGATGTTAAGTAACTGGGGGGGTACTCCTAGCTTTTCCAACACCTCCCACAGTTTCCTGCGCGGGACTAGGTCAAAGGCTGACCTCAGATCCACGAAGACCATGTACAGTCTTCCCCCCTCAATCCTCACCGTCTTCCAATAGAGGAGGACGAGGCGGAAGATCTGGTCCATGGTCGACGTGTTTTTTCTGAAGCCAGCCTGCAAGGGACTCATGATGTCATTATCCTCTACCCAGTCTAATAGATGGTTCAGAATGAGGCGCGCAAAGAGCTTTTGGGGGACATCTATAAGGCTAATTGGCCTGTAATTAGCCGGGCTCAGAGGAGACCCTTTCTTATGTATCGGCACTATTTCAGCCCCTAACCAAGAACAGGGGACCACCATACCTCCTAATATAGCATTGAAGAGGATAAGAAGGTACGGACCCCAAATGTCAGGATGATGTCTAAAAAGATCCCCAGGTAACTTGTCCAGTCCCGGTGCCTTTCCCGGCGCTACGCGCTCCAGTGTTGTCACCACTTCACCTAAGGAAAATTCCAGGGCCATATCCTGGGAACAGGGGGACTCCACCGACTTCCCTTCGGGCCATGAGAGGGTTTCTTGATAAAGTGCTCCAAAGTGGGCCTCCCAAACAGAAGAGGCGATGTTGGGTTCCAGTGCAGATTTGAGATCCCCCGTTCCATTGTTTACCAGGGCCCAAAATTTCCTAGAGTCTTTGGTTTTTAGGGCTTCAGACAGGTCATGCCAATGGTTCCAATCTCACTCTGCCCTAGCATTGGCCAGTGCTAATTTGTACTCCCTCCTGAGGGCTACTACCCTCGCCTTGTCGCTGCCCTCTTTGATGGCGAAAATTAGCTCAGATTTAATTTTCTTGCAGGAAGAGGTGTACCAAGTAGGGGTACAAGTCTTTTTTCTTCTTGATTTTACCACCAGATTGAAGACCTCGGCGAGGTCCCTCACTAAGTCCTGATGAATGCCAGATAGTCTCTCATTGTAATCAAGGGGTCTTGGTTGGTTTATGAGAACATCCACCTCCTGGAACCTGGGGAGTGCTAGGCCATACAACTTGTTCATAGCATCTTCTTTGTCAATCAGCTTCCCCCATTTCACCCGACGCCTATTTGTGGTGAGGAGCGTGTCCCCCTGATCATCACCAGAGTCAGTAGTTAGCGACCCTAATGCAGAGACTGGGTGCTGTATCTCCAATAAAAGAGCATTATGGTCACAATCTGTCCTCGCAAGCACCCTGAAATCGTAAACTTTGGGCCACATGGTGATGTCTATTAAAATGTAGTCCAGCCTTGACTCGTGACCCTTTTTGTTGAATGTGCACAAGGAGGGAGTGTCAGATGGGGTGCGTCCATTGCACGGCCTCAGTGCAAAGTTCAGGGTGAGGGACGTAAGTTGTACTACCAGCGGGGACCAAGCTTTGGGGTGAGGTGAGGAGGAAGGTGGGACTCCCCAGTAGTCATCCTCAGCAGTGAAAGCACCCTCCTTTAGACCATCCAGGGGTTCAAAATGGCAATTGAAGTCCCCTCCCATCACTATTTTGAGGTCACCTGGCAGTTGACCTAGAAAGGAAGACAGTTCATCTAGGGTAGGGGATTCGTTGGCCGCAGCAACTGGTCGTGAGTAAACATTAACAATGGCCTATGTTGTTCTGCTGGGCCATCTGAGCAGCACACACTGGATGTCCTGTGAAAGTGTGACCATCCTTTCCACCTGACACCCAATGTGACTCGCAACCCAGATCGCTAAACCTCCCGAGGGTCTCCCCCTCCCGTTCCATTTTGCTGGAATTTCAAAGATATCAAACCCCCGACTAGTTTGTGGTTCCCTTGCCCATGTCTCCTGGAAAAGGAGGATGTCGCTACCATTTACCAGGCGATTCCACTCCGGTGTGCCTGCCTTGCTTTTAATGCCTGCCACATTCCAGGAAAGAATTCTCAGCCCTGGACCTTGTGGTTGCAGGCCTGCCCCACATGAGGCGGGCGGGATGGTAACTGTAGGATCGTTAGAGTCACACGGGCCAGTTGTAATAGGCGAAGGGGTGGATGATACAGCCACCTCCGCTGATTGCATATTGGGGGCAGTCAGTGTACTTGATGATACCTCTGCTTGACCCGGGATAACTCCCAAGGAGGTCATCCCCTCATTGACAAGGACCTGGACCTTTTTATCGGTTACAGGAACAGATATACCCTCCCCCCTGACTGGAACCCCATCGGCAGATTTTTCTGAATGCTGTGGTGTATCCCCCATTTGTGGTCAATCTACTTGGTCCAGGCAAGAGAATCTATTCTGAAGGATGAAATTTCCGTGAGCGGGAAGTGTGTTGTACTTGGGCCTGTATCGTGAACCATCTACTGCAAAGCCCACTCTAGTCCAACTCTGATCCCTCCCCACAACTAGGTTACAAGCATTTGGGTAGAAGTGTGAGAGGGACACTAAATCGATGTTGGACTTGTCAGGTCTTGTTAGCCAGTTGCAAATATATGGGGCAACCAGTGGGCTTTTGAAGCTGACTATGATGCAGTCCCCCGCCCTATTCTTAGCGGTAACTCCAATCCATGGGATCCTTCTGACCATCAATACGTCTCCTTTTATATTAGGAGGGAGGGGCCTGTTGATGTTAAGCCAGCTAATTACCTTATTACGGAGTGAGTCCTGTGGCTCTCTAGCATCACCAGTGAGCTCAGGAACTCCCACCATAATCGCTGTATACGCCACTGCCTCGGGAGGCAGATTGACCGCCCTACGCCTAGTGTTAGGGCTAGTGGGGCGACCAATGTGACCGTTGGCAGCACTCCCCTCACCCGTTGGTTGCGGTGGTGTGGATTGCTTGGATCTTCTTGGAGCGGGGACAGGGGGTCTAGACGTTTGTGAAGAGGGCATTTGGGGGGCAGGATTACTGATAATACTGTGTTGCACCCCAGACTGTGCCTGGGTGCTTGTTACAGCAGTAGGAGGTCTATTCCCCACTAATTCCCGAGGAACCGTCTGTGTACTTGAACCCAACCCCAAACTAGGACTATTTCTATTGTGTGAAGTTTCTAGAGCCATGAGTCTAGCTTCTATGGAGTCCAGTTTTGCAGACAAGGGATTCAGTAAGTTCTTAAGGATATCCGTAAATGAGCTGATTAAGGAGTCTACGATGTTAGGAGGGGTCCCACCAAATATAAAGGGCCCTGAGCACACTGGTGCAGCTGTAGCTACTGTCAGGCCAGATTGATCGGACCCAATTCCCGGAGAAAAGACCTCGGGAGAAGCCGAAATGTCCGTACTGACATCCAATATATGCTTGGTTGCATCCACTTTGGCCCTTTTTGCCCCTCTTGACTTCCTTGACCTTTTCCTTTTCGATGGAAGGTCCCCTCTGCTACTTGCGGGTTCTGTTTGTAGTACGACTTGGCCCCCATCCTGCGACTCGGTTGTTTCCGCACAGATCACATTGGAAGAGGGCTCTACAACCCCAGAGAGGCGCAAGGACTCACTATCCCTCTGGGAGTTTGACGGGGTCCTGAGTTGTTGTAGGACTGACTCAATGGTCTGGTCAATACTGTCCAAGAGTGACAAGTGGGTGGCTTCAAGGGGTAGTGGAGTGCTAACCTCAGTTAAAGAAGAATCCAAGAAGTCCACTATCACATTTTCTGTGCCCACCTCAGGAACGATGTCTAGCACTATTTGACCTTTGTTAGCCACAGCACTGGCCTTAGGAAAGAATTTTTCCAGAGTGCTAGAACACTGTTGGACAGCCTTACTCCTGGATACTCTAGTAGCCATGGCAAACGGAACACACAGGGTCGCTGACTAGAGTGGAAAAATGAGTCTTAAGAGAAGCACGACGTCAGAGGGGAGGCCCGGTCCGGTCTCTGCCGGCCTCGAACGGCCTAAAACGGCCCGCTCTTTGCCCGGTCTTCGCCCCGCGCGCGTCCCGCGATGCGCGTAGCTGGTCTTGCTTTTATTCGCTTTGGCGGAGAGGGGGCAGGCACTGGGAGGGGGCGCGGCTCACCCGGGAAGAGGACACAGCTGTGGCTGTTGTGGGCTGGTCCTCGCAGTCCCGGGGCCGCGCCTCTCGCCTCCTCTGCGGCCTCGCAACAACACCTCCTCACGCCAGGGAACACAGCGGGCTGGAAAAGTCACTAGCTACTCCTGTAGCTCACCAGGGATTCTGCAGGCAAACTCCTCCGTGCGAGCGGCTCCCGCGAAGCGGGGGCCGCGAGGAGTGAAGAGCACTTGGTGGGGGCGGGCACTGGGAGGGGGCGCGGCTCACCCGGGAAGAGGACACAGCTGTGGCTGTTGTGGGCTGGTCCTCGCAGTCCCGGGGCCGCGCCTCTCGCCTCCTCTGCGGCCTCACAACAACACCTCCTCACGCCAGGGAACACAGCGGGCTGGAAAAGTCACTAGCTACTCCTGTAGCTCACCAGGGATTCTGCAGGCAAACTCCTCCGTGCGAGCGGCACCCGCGAAGCGGGGGCCGCGAGGAGTGAAGAGCACTTGGTGGGGTCGGGCACTGGGAGGGGGCGCGGCTCACCCGGGAAGAGGACACAGCTGTGGCTGTTGTGGGCTGGTCCTCGCAGTCCCGGGGCCGCGCCTCTCGCCTCCTCTGCGGCCTCGCAACAACACCTCCTCATGCCAGGGAACACAGCGGGCTGGAAAAGTCACTAGCTACTCCTGTAGCTCACCAGGGATTCTGCAGGCAAACTCCTCCGTGCGAGCGGCAGTTAATTACTGGTCTAGTGAGAGGTTAGTGTCACTAACTACAGGTGTAGTGACAGGCTCGTATAATTAATTAAAGGACTAGTGTGAGGTTAGTGTAAAGAAATACAAGTCTGGTGAATGCTTAATGTATTTAATTACAGGTCCAATGACTGGCCAGTGTAATTCATTACCTCTAGTGAGAGGTCAGTATAATTCACAACAGCTCTAGTGAGAGGTCAGTGTAATTCACAACAGCTCTAGTGATAGGCCAGTGAAAATCATTACAGGTCTAGTGGTTGCCCAGTATAAGTCATTACAGCTCTAGCGAGAGGTCAGTGTAATTCATTACAGGTCTAGTGAGAGGTCAGGGCAATGTATTACAAGTCTACTGAGAGGTTTGTGTAATTCATAAAAGTTCGAGTGAGAAGTTATCATAATTCATTACAGCTCTAGTGAGAAGTCAGTATAATTCATCACAGGTGTAGTGTTTGCTCGATATAATTCATTACAGCTCTAGTGAGGAGTCAGTATAATTCATTACAACTTTAGTGACAGTTCAGTGTCACTGATTGCAGCTTTAGTGAGAGGTCAGTGTAATTCACAACAGCTCTAGTGAGAGGCCAGTGTAAATCATTACAGGTCTATTGGTTGCTCAGTATAATACATTACAGCTCTAGTAAAAGGTCAGTATAATTCATTACAGCTCTAGTGAGAGGTCAGTATAATTCATTACAACTTTAGTGACAGTTTAGTGTAATTGATTACAGCTCCAGTGAGAGGTCAGTGTAATTCATTACAGCTCAAGTGAGAGGTCAGTATAATTCACAACAGCTCTAGTGAGAGGTCAGTATACTTTATTACAGCCCTAGTGAGAGGCCAGTGTAATTCATTACAGGTCCGGTGCTCTGGGCCTGGGAGCCCCATGATTAATGCCGGTGGTGCACTGATACTTGCCCTCCTCCATCCTATCTCAGTCTATTAGAAGAGCTTGACTTGATATGGGAGCATTGCTTCATGTAACCTGGTTAGCCCTCATGTTTTCAGGGGAGCGGGGCCCACTAAAGGCCACAAGTGGACAGACACAGGCAATCACACGGTTTATTGATGGATGTCTTGAAGGGGGCGCTGTTTATCTCTTCCAATAGTAGGGCACTGCAGGAGCTGATGGCACGTGCATTGCATGTTTTCACATTATTTGCTTGTTTTACACAGATAAATATTGGATATTTTTTCTAAAACTAGGGTGGTGTCCTTTTGTAGTATTTTCTTTGTATTACTGTTTGTTATATGCAAATACTTTAAACACTGCCTCTGAGATAAGCCTGACTGCTCGTGCCAAGCTACCAAGAGGGCCATCAAGGGGTCAGAAGCCCCATTTCTAAAATCACTCTTTTGTGTTTTTCTCTCTCCAGCTCTGAGTAAAACTCAGATAACGAAAAATAAGTGCTGGTCCCCAAAAATCAGTGCCGGTGGCCCCCACCTGCAATCACTGCCTCGAATAAAGCACTGCTCTAGGAGCTGATGCCTCTACTAGCAGTCTGAGACACGACCAAAGTGCTTCTGCAGCAACCCTGCCCAACCACTACAGGCTGCATCACTCCTGTGGACGCTTCTCCACATCACTCTGTACACAATCATGTTAAGGGGGTGCTTCTTCCGCCTGCATCATCTCTGACCAGAGGGTGTGATCACTGTTGAAAGATCTCAACAATCCTCAGGGGTGAACTCCTGCCTTTATTGCAGGGTTACTCAAAGTCTTCCTCCTCCCCTGTGGATGCCACATGATCTGTTTACACCACTTTGAGTAATCATGTGCCATTTGTGATACAAACTTACTGTGAATATTGCCATTCACAGTAAAATAAATGACCGCAAACGCAGAGGAACAACAGAAGGGAATGCCTGTTGTTCGCAGTGCTTTTGTTCCTCGTGCCAACAATTGATGCAAAGTTGTATTTCACACTAAAATATAGTGCAAAATGATGGAATGGCATTTGATTGTAATTTCAATGTAATTTCCCTTAACCCCTTCGCTGCGACAATTCCGCCGCACCGCTAAAGGGGTGGGGGGCCGCGCGGCGCTCCCATGCTCGTGACGGAACCGCTCCGTTACGAGCCTCGGGTGCGCTGTGCTTATGACGTAGCGGTTCCGTCATGGCCCCGCCCGCACAACAGAACGTCCAGCGCAGGCGCGGAATCCACGCCGCGCAGGTGCGCCGAGCGTGCCGTGACAGAACCGCTCCATCATCAGCACAGCGCGTCCGTGGCTGGTGACGGAGCGGTTCCATCACCTGCATGGGAGGGGTTAATTACGCGAAAGCAAGTTACGTGAATTTCACACACCCCTTTTGCTAGGAAGAGTGTAATCTACTGAACCCTTTTGTGTAAACTTTTACTGTTAAATGCACCCTAGATCATTGTACTGACACTCTGTGTGCATGTCGAGTGTGTGTATATGCAGTCAGTGTATGACCCGTGCATGGTAGTAGGACAGTGTGTGTGGTGAGAATCTGAGTGCTGGGCCCAGTGGGATCCATTTTGATGGCCCCCTGGTTTTGCCTGGCACAGGATGGAGGGTGGATGCACCTTGAACAGACAGTGGAGGGTACTGACTGCATTCTTGAAGCTCGAGGGAGGAGACCCAGACACTGAAGTGAAGGAGGATGGAGACCTGGCTGCCCTTCGAAATTCAATCATGACCTTGTTAGCAAAAGGCTGATGTTTAGGTCTTCCAGAACTGAACCCTTTGGTGGGTGGCAGGGGTAAGAGGTGAGACTGAAACTGCTGTTGCTTAAAGTGAGGAAGTTTTGAGGGTGAGTCTGCCTCCTGATTACTGTTTCAGGAAGGCTAATGATAGCCAGGTGCAGAGATCTCACACTTCATGTTATGGATACCCGTGCTAGGAGCCAGCCCACTGCTATCTGCTGTGAGAAGTATCACTTTGCACAAAGGCTGTGCCAAGAAAGCAGCCTGGAAATGACATGTTGAAAGCGAACCAACCCAAGCTGATTCTTAAAGCAGAGATAATCGATCCACATCCCCTGCCTGGTTAATGGGTAGAAAAGTGGGACCAACCATCACTCTTTGTTCAGGTACCTGGGGGCATATTACCAAGGGTGGCGATATTGAATTAGCAGTTTTCAGCCGCTAAGCGACGATAATTCCATCGCCCTATTACCAAGCTGTCGCTAACACCAGTTAGCGACAGCTTGTAGGCGATAGCGAGCGGTTTGGGGCCTGCTTTGCATGTCAGCGATAATTATCGCTAATGACATGCAAAGTGGGCGTACCCAACCAGTTAGCGACTGAAAGCAGTCGCTAACCTCGCTATCGCCTATTACCAAGAAAGGCGAAGTGATGGAAATATTCGCGCTAAACGCGAATATCGCCAAACGCTAACGCCCGCAAATACCAGTTCTTAGCCATGTTATCCAGTGGGAGGTGGATAACATGGCTAACAGCAACTGCACGCTATTGCGTGAACACTGCTGGTTTTCCAGCAATATTCACGCTAACGCCTGCAATAATATCGCTTTTGAGATAAACGTTGGTAATAGGACTTTATCTCAGCGATAATATTGGGCGAAGCGCGGCGTTAAAAAAACTAACGCTAAGCTCAGTTAGCGATAAATATCGCTGACTGTTGGTAATATGCCCCCTGGTTCTTCCTGACCATGGTGCATAAACTGTAAGTCGAACGAAAGACTGAGAAACTACAAAGAATTCAGCTATATTCATTCAAGAAATCTTTATTTCGATCACAGATCATAAAAGATACATTCATTTATACAAAGTTTAAAAAGGTATTAAACAACAATAGTGATCGCATAATAAGAATAATAATAAAACGAGTGCCGTGAATTCATTCTGTCTAAAAACGGCAAGTTTTTTATATAAGTCTTTTTACCCATCGGCTTCGAATGAACCACATAGAAGTTAGAAATTTGGACAGGGCAAAAACCACAGTAGGGGAAAGGTCTGTTTATAAGACTCTGTAGGCAGGTTGGAAGGATCTAAAACCCAGGTTTCGGAGTAGGGGTGTGGTAAATAAATAATTAAATACCTGTTCTATTTTTGACTAGATATACAATAACAGATAGCTCAATAAATAAGAGTCAAGATTCGAGGTATCTTGAGTTTGCAGGTTTTAATACAGCATAAAGGACAGCAACAGGACAACCTGCACGGGAATAGGATGGCAGCTGCCGGGGGCAGGATCTGGGCAAGAGTGGGTAACTTTTAATAACAGTGCACAATATTTATAGTTAAACAATAGCATTACAGTTAATACAGTAGGCGTAGCAGTGGGCGTAGTTCGTAGCAGTCGCGAAAGATAAGGCTGAAGTGGGTGTAACAAGAGGCGTGTACAAGAGACGTGTACATAGACATGTGATGTAAACGTAACAGAATATGTCATAAATGGGGCGGAAACATGGAGGGGGCTACCTAAGGAGCCGGGACCTCTGACCTAGTGGTGCGCGCAAGCTGGCAATGACGTGTTACTAGGAGGAACTGGGGGCTATGACTTCTGCGCTAGAGGAAGAGACTAAAGTCTGGAGAGTCAGAGCGACATGTACCTAAACACTATCTAGTATCTAGTGTTTAGAGAACATGTTGATAGAATCCAAAAGTTATCAGGGCAAAGGCTAACAGACTCTAAGACTGGTGCATGCATTATTCTACATGTAGTGCGTGTTGAGGAATATTAAATGACCATTAATACAGTATTTCTCTTACATGGAGACGTAAAGGCTAGACCATGACGGAAACTATTGATATGATTCAGTAGCTTAGGAATGCAGAGAAGGAGGGCTGGACTGATAACTAGAATCATAACATACTCTTGGCAGACTGGCAGGCAGAGCCAGGCCGAGCCGGGCACTGTGAGGCAGGAAGTAAGTGAAGGGTCAGGGATACAGGTGGGGGCTGTATCGCTCCTCAGTGAGGGTTCAGGAAACAGGAGCTGAATCTGAGTCCGGGCCCTTTTGAGGCATAGAAACGGGGACAATTCAATGAATTAACGTGCCCACTGTAAAACGTGGCAACGTAGCTTTACATAGGCCTGATATTCGTTATATTTATGAAAACTGGAAACTGGCATACTAGAGATGGACACAACTGTAATTGCGTCTTTAATCGATCAGAAGGGAATACATGCATATCGATCATGCACATATGACATAACATGGGGAACACGTAGGCACATATAACATGGCAAAATTTACTTTTCCACAGGGGGACCAGCCAATATTTCCTGCTCCTCTCATAGCCCTTGCAAAAAAAGACTGCATGAGCGTCATTCTCCTTTGGGTGTGCGCATACCGGGCAGGTTTCTGTTGAGGAGCGGGAAGACCGTCACGGCTGCAGAGGATCAGGGGGCCTGCGTGGCTTCTCCGGCGCGTGGGGAAAGGGCAAGTCCCTATTCGGGCGCCATTATGTGGTAAATAAATAATTAAATACATGTTCTATTTTTGACTAGATATACAATAACAGATAGCTCAATAAATAAGAGTCAAGATTCGAGGTATCTTGAGTTTGCAGGTTTTAATACAGCATAAAGGACAGCAACAGGACAACCTGCACGGGAATAGGATGGCAGCTGCCGGGGGCAGGATCTGGGCAAGAGTGGGTAACTTTTAATAACAGTGCACAATATTTATAGTTAAACAATAGCATTACAGTTAATACAGTAGGCGTAGCAGTGGGCGTAGTTCGTAGCAGTCGCGAAAGATAAGGCTGAAGTGGGTGTAACAAGAGGCGTGTACAAGAGACGTGTACATAGACATGTGATGTAAACGTAACAGAATATGTCATAAATGGGGCGGAAACATGGAGGGGGCTACCTAAGGAGCCGGGACCTCTGACCTAGTGGTGCGCGCAAGCTGGCAATGACGTGTTACTAGGAGGAACTGGGGGCTATGACTTCTGCGCTAGAGGAAGAGACTAAAGTCTGGAGAGTCAGAGCGACATGTACCTAAACACTATCTAGTATCTAGTGTTTAGAGAACATGTTGATAGAATCCAAAAGTTATCAGGGCAAAGGCTATCAGACTCTAAGACTGGTGCATGCATTATTCTACATGTAGTGCGTGTTGAGGAATATTAAATGACCATTAATACAGTATTTCTCTTACATGGAGACGTAAAGGCTAGACCATGACGGAAACTATTGATATGATTCAGTAGCTTAGGAATGCAGAGAAGGAGGGCTGGACTGATAACTAGAATCATAACATACTCTTGGCAGACTCGGAGGCAGAGCCAGGCCGAGCCGGACACTGTGAGGCAGGAAGTAAGTGAAGGGTCAGGGATACAGGTGGGGGCTGTATCGCTCCTCAGTGAGGGTTCAGGAAACAGGAGCTGAATCTGAGTCCGGGCCCTTTTGAGGCCTAGAAACGGGGACAATTCAACACAACTGTAATTGCGTCTTTAATCGATCAGAAGGGAATACATGCATATCGATCATGCACATATGACATAACATGGGGAACACGTAGGCACATATAACATGGCAAAATTTACTTTTCCACATTCCCTCCTTGTGCCCTACGTTTCCATCAGGAAACATCTATATTCATGATACCATCTATCATTTCATACAGTATCATGTGCTCGTCTCGAATTGCCTTGGGACGGGACTTAAGACTAGGACTGGGAATACAGGATGTAGCACAAATGCCGCAAATCGCAGGGCCACATTGTATACAGAGGCAGCAACTGAAAATGATCATTACTGCTATACCTAGGAATGACAATACTTTCCACCCCCAGGCAGAAATTATACTCCAGAGCCAACCGGACCATGTCCAGGTGCCTGGATTCTGGTGTAACTGATGGGCAATTTTATGAAGTCTGGTTATAGCTGAATAAACAGACGGCGCGTTATTAGGAATGAAAATGCAGCAACTAGATCCGATGACTCTACATGCTCCTCCTCTATCGGCCAGTATGACGTCAAGGACGAGACGATTTTGGAGCACGACAAATCTAATGGCAGATTGCTCTTCAGTTAAATTACCTAGAGTGGAAGTAGTCTCATTCACTACTGCTTCAAGGGTTCTGGTTAACCTACGTATTAACTTACTATTCTGGACAGGGCCTATAAAGAAGAAGAATCTTTATTGAAATCTGTATACTGTTCTAGAGCAGTTTCAGTTTGATCGACAATTGGGGACTCGATCTCCCTTCTATGTCTAATGTGTAATAGATGTGTGTTTCTGTGATAATCAGATGGGGCTAGGAAAACTGGTGGCAGTAGGAAGGCAATGTAACAGGTTCCATCCCAATCGAGGGGTAGACGAACATATGCGGTCTGACCACAAACAAAATAAGAATGACGTGAGGCTTTGAAAATAGATTTCCCACTGTCACTATACTCGACAATAGTAATACAATCACTATGTCCTACATATGCGGAACCATTCTTTCGGACACATAATTCGCCTTTAACTGGTAGTACTGAAATGGCAGGTAAGTCTGGAGTAGTATCAGACTGAACATTCAGGACCATAAAATTCGAAGAATAATTTCCTAAATTATAAACTTCATTTTCTAGATCTAACCCTGTTCTATGGGTGAGACCTTGCTTGTCTGGAAAACATGTACTATTCAGAAGGGACATATCTGTTGAGGATGACGTTAACGTGGACCATGCTCCACACGAACCATTATGTGAAAACGGATAAGGAAAGAGTGGCAGAACTCCCTTCGGTGTCTGGAAAGGGGGGAGTCGACCACACACCCAACAATTAGTGGCATTGCTGGTCTGGTGTGAATAGTGTAACATACGGATAAATGTATTATTTCTCATAGCAAGACGATAGGATAGCTCGTGAGGAGGCAGATCACTAAATGTGTGCTCTACTGTAGCATTAGAAAACTTATTTACATGAGAAATTGGAAAACATAAATGAAATGCATAACTTGTGCAGGTAACCATCAAACTCAAAAATAGAAGAAAACATAGAATAACGATACATCTGATAGAGTTTTGACTAACTCTCTCACTATGGGGGTCTATCTCATACATGTCAGATACCTGTCTAACCGTTTCACCCGAGGGGGACTTAGACAATTAAACTGGCTGACTTATTTTACTAGACCGGAGCTTTAATTTATACTCCTGCTGCGGAGTTCTCTCTAACAGACGAATTTTTAGTTCTGGATTTGAATGAATGTCTGATTTAGAGTCTGGTTTCAGGTAGTCCTTTGAAATGGAAATGTCTGTAGAAATGTCATTAAAAGTCTTGTTTCTGAGTCCGTGAAATTTCTTGACATGAGACAGATGGACCCAACCCTTACGGCCCTCCAACTTCACGGCCGTACGGGTGGTCAGAAGGACTAGTTGAGGTTGCTTCCAGCGGGGCTCCAGCGGACTTGAACGATCAAAATTTCGGACCAATACGAGGCTTCCTGGAACGATTTCATGCGGTTTCACCTCGGTATTGTCTGGAAATGCAGCGGCAACCTGTGAACGACAAGAGTGTAGGGCAGACATCAAGGAAGCTAGGTAATCTGTCAGCATATTACTGGAAACATCTGTAATACTTCGGGGTCTAGGTGTACCCCACATGTTCGGGGGGCGGCCGAATACGACCTCATAAGGAGACAGACCTGATGTGGAATGTGCGACCATGCGCATATAAAATAGGGCGACTGGCAGAGCTACTAGCCAGTCCACACCTTTCTCTTTACAAACTTTAGCAATGCGGATTTTTAGGGTCTGGTTATGTCTCTCTACGAGACCGGCTGCTTCAGGATGGCGCACACAATGAAACTTCCACTGGTACCCTAACAGAAGGGACACATGCTTCATTAACTCAGATGAGAATGGCTGGCCGTTGTCTGAATACACGACCCTAGGAAGTCCATAACGAGGGAAAAATTCACGAACCAGCTGCTTGGCAGTGGTCGCGGCTGTGTAATCTGGAACTGGATATGCCTCTGTCCACCTGGACAAAGCGCATACAACTACAAGGACATACTTGAAACCTCGACATCGCTCCATCTGAATATAATCCATCTGGAGGACTTCAAAAGGGTGGTCAGGAGGCTGGAATCCACCTTGTTCCACCGGGACACTTTTACCTGGATTGAATTGACAACATATCATACAAGTACGGACTTTCTGCTTAGCTGCAGCTCGTAAGTGCTTGTTGAACCAAAGGTTCTGAATACTGTCTAACATGGCTTTTTCTCCTAGATGTGCTGGACTATGTGCGGTATTAATAATGACTTGAACCATAGAGTCGGGGAGAAACCATGTGGCTTTTCCCTTCGTCACCCATCCCTGATCTGTCTGGACCCCTCCTTGTTCGGACCATTTCCTGATTTCTTCAGGAGTAGCATGTAACTGTATGTCTATGACATCTTGTGTAGGGTCCTTAACTGTCATACAAGTAGTCTGTTCTGGAGTGGATGTCTGTGTCTTGTTAACTGGAATGTCTGGTGTCTGTGCTGTAAGCTTGGCTGTTCGATCTGCTAGATCGTTACCTTGGGAAATAATGTCAGTGACTTTCGTATGTGCTTTGCACTTCATGATAGCGATAACTGTCGGTAAATGTATTGCTTCTAACAGAGCTTGAATGAGGAGACCATGCTGAATCTTGGTTCCATGAGAAGTCATAATACCTCTTTCTTTCCAGAGCACTCCAAAGTCGTGTACGACTCCGAATGCATAACGTGAATCTGTGTAAATATTAACTTTCAGGTTCTTGGCACGTATGCAGGCTTGGGTCAGAGCGACTAGCTCTGCTGCTTGAGCGGACAGGGTGTCAATACGGTGTGTCTCTATAACTTCAGTGTCAGTAGTCACTGCAAACGCGGCTACTAGTTCTCCTGTACTTGTTCTCATACATGAACCATCCACATAAAGTGTCAGGTCGGGATCAGGTAACGGAATATCTGTCAGGTCTTGTCTTGGCTTTGTCATGGTGTTAATAACTTCCACACAGTCATGTGTGGCAGGATTTGAAGTAACTGACGGTAACAGTGTAGCAGGATTTAGAACGTTGCAGCGTCTGATTTCTATGTGTGGCTGGAATAGTGTCAATTCATAACCTGTTAAACGTGCAATTGTCAAGTGCTGAGTCTGTGTTCGGTTTAAAAGAACTTCCACGGAGTGTGGAACTTGTACTGTCAGGGAGTGTCCTAATACTATGGAATCACTTTGTCTGATAGCTAGAGCTGTGGCTGCAACTGACTTGAGGCACGCAGGCAGAGCCTGGGCTACTGGATCTAATGTGCTCGAAAAATAAGCACAGGGCTTGTACTGTCCTGCTTGATCTTGTGTGAGAACAGATAATGCAGTACCATCACGTTCTGTGACAAAAAGCGTAAAAGGCTTACTGTAGTTCGGTGTTGCTAGAACAGGAGCTTGGCATAAGGCTTTCTTTAATTCATTAAAAGCAAGTGTATGTTCAGATGTCCAAGGGAGGACAGTCGATACGGCTGCCTCCTGTGTCGTTAACTGTATCAGTGGCTTGGCTAGGAATGCATACTGGGGAATCCATTGTCTGCAATAGGAAGTGAGGCCGATAAAAGCTCGTACCTCTTTCTGTGTCTTGGGCTGTGGAAGACTCGCTATTAACTGGATACGGTCAGGTGTCAACTGCCTACCCCACTTGGACAGTAAGTGGCCTAAATAGATCACTTGCTGGACACAGAACTGAAGCTTCGAAGGGGACACCTTGTGCCCCATCTCGGCTAGGAAATACAGAACTGTAAGTGACGCTCGTTCGCAGTCACGTTCAGAACGGGCTGTGATCAGTAGATCATCGACATACTGGAGCAGGGCAGTGTCAGTTGGCATGTGAATATTGTCTAGTTGTCTCTTAAGTGCTTGACTGTAAATACTAGGACTTTCTGTGAAACCTTGAGGAGCTCGTGTAAATTTATAGCTCCTTCCATTTAAACAAAAACCGAAAAGGTACTGGCTGTCTGGATGAATGGGGACACTGAAAAACGCGTTTTTGAGGTCTATGACAGTGAAAAACGTGGCTTCAGAATCAATGGCTGTCAATAGGGATGAAATATCTGGGACTACTGGATACTGAGGTATGATACATTTATTAAGTTCTCGAAGGTCAATCACTAATCGATATACTGGAGGTGCATTTGGATCAGTACGTTTCATGACTGGAATGATAGGAGAATTACATACATTGGAGTCAGTTTCTACAACCACTCCTTGAGCTCGTCAATAATTTTGGATAAGGCTGCTACAGCCTCAGGTGGCAATCTGTACTGCCTGATTCGTGGCAGGACTATACCTTGCTTGAGAGTCACACGATGGGGTGTGATTTGCATAAAACCTACATCAGTTGGACCTTGTGCCCATAGATGCTGGGGAACATTCAGTAATCTTGGATCAAAATCACGTAATACATAGTGACCCTTAAAGTCACGTAAAAACAAACGTATTCCTTCTGGGGAGTAGCAAATAACTGCACCTAATTCTTTTAATGTCTTAATGCCTAACAAATTTTCTGGACATGACTTTGTAAGTAACAAATCAGTAGTTCGGGACAATGGACCAACTTCTAGAGTAACTGGCTTTGAAATCTCGTTTACAATAGGCTTTCCTGAAAATCCAAGGGAAACATTTCTAGAGCCTGAGAGCGGAGCCCCTGGAACCTCGTCATGACTGATAGTAGTCCTACTTGCCCCTGTATCAATCAAAAACTTTCTGTCTTTCCCTAATACTTGACTATGTACATAGGGACCCTCTTGATCTACAGGTATCTCGATGAGAGGCAAGCCTACCTCCCTCTCTAGGCTGTTTCATGAATATGCTTGATACTCTGGATACTCGGACTGTGCATACTGATACATCTGCTGTGTAACATGCTGTGTTGCAGCTATAGGCTGCGGTACTGGAACTGGCTGTGGTGCATTCTGTGGTGACTGAGAAGTCTGTGAAACTTGTTCTTGTCTGGGCGGACGTGGTCTTTCTTTAGTCTTACCAGTAGCTATGTTGTGTTTCAGAACTGCACAATCGTTTATAAAATGACCTGGCTGTTTACAATAATTGCAGGTCCCTTTAACGGGAACTGCAGTATGACTGGCTTGATTCGGACCCCTCTTCTGACTGTCTTGGGGAACAGATTGTGCAACTAGTACTTTCATTTTCGTGTCTTTCATACGTCTCCTTTCGTGTTCTTGCTCTTCCCTGATTCTATTCTGGTGATACTGAAGCATCTGAAGCATTTGGGACGGGGTATTAGCTTGCCAGGTACTTTCGACTTTCAAAACTCGATTTTTAACTTGTGGACTTGAATTCTCGACTAGTTTAGTAACAAAAAGATGAGGGTATGACTCGCTACTCGTCTTCAAACCACTGTTAATACTAAAACATTTCTCGAATCTAGAATAAAAATCACTAGTATCCTCGTCTGGTTTCTGTTTACAGGCTGAGATTGCATCCCAGTCTTCCTTTTTCGTGGCTAGTAATCTTGGCAAAACTTGTATTAACAGTTCAGGTAATTCTTTACATTTATCTCCTAGACCGGTACCTGGTACACGTGTATTTTCTTCAGCTTCTAGAACTGCCCAATCTATCTTTTTCTCTCCCACCTCCCATTCTTTTTCTTTGAGTTTTTCATATATGCCCGCAGGCAACAGGACTTTTAACAATTTAATTATATCTGGATACGTGTATTCTCCCATACGGAGCATGTCTTTTAATTCACGGTGGAACCCTGCTGGATCTTTGTCGTGACAGGGAATTAACTTTTTCATCTCTAGGAGTTCCTTCTTCGTAATCGGGGTGTAAACAAATACTCGTTGCATTTCACCATCTGGTGTCCTAACTGGGTGTACTTCTCGTAACGGATGCTGTCTATCTATGTAGAATGGTTTACTTTCTGGAGGTGAGACGTGAAAAAAATGCGGGTTCAGAAACGTTCTATATTTGTGGCGTTGTTCTAGAATGACACTAATTAAATCGGTACCTAAACCTTTCCATTTATACTGGAGTAACTCGTTCAGAACATCATGTAACGGACCTGGATCAGAATGCTGACCCTCATACAGTGTAATGAGGTGCTGGATCATATACATACCCACCAGTCGCTGCTCGGCTGGGGGCAGTTTCAGAAACATTTGTGCCACTATTTCGTCTGGAAAAGTGGTAGAATCAGTAATCCATCGGACTGCTGATCGGGCTAGTTCTTGTTCATGCATGGTACTGAGTTCACTATAACCGATTCGTGATTTCAGAATGTGATCGGTAGCTTGAAATACTTGTTCCAGAGAACCTTGTTCTGGTGCTGGAAGATGAAAGGCTTTCTTGTGTTCCGGACATGAATGTCGGTCTGGAAATCTAGATTTACCTACATACGCTATTCTGGTGGTATTCTCGTCTCCTACTTCTTCAGTAGAAGAGTCATTTTCTTTCTCGCTTACTAGTGCTTCTTTGCGTTGTTCGTGTAACCTTATTATTTCTTTACGTATCTTCTTGTACATACTCTCTATACTACTGAGTGTCTTGTGTCTTCCCTCGGCTATATGATCACTCCATTTTGTCAGAACTCTCATTTCGGTCGGATCTTTAGTCGGATAATCTTGTTCCCTTATTAAACAATTTATTAGGAATTTTAATAGCATGAACTGAATCTCAGCTTTTCTTAGAGACATGATTTCGCCAATACTTTCTGGATCATCCCCTGTACGGATGAAACGATACATTCTGTCTAGATCTTCTTTCATATTCGGTAGGGTGTCCAAATACTCGGTCACCCGTCTTACACGCAATGAATATATAACCATATTATCATCGCCTGGGACTGGATCATAACGGCATTCGGTAAGAGCTCGTCTGATATCTGCAACGGACTGATATTTGGGCGTACGCTGTAACGCACGTTCATGGAACTTGACTAACGTTACACGTTTGTGTGGCGGCGGGGTACCCGGAGGACCTCCCCCCGCGGCCCCTAAACTGGAATCGTCGACTGATACTCTTCGTGCTGGCAGAGTGACCGATGTAGCGGGAACTTGTACTATGGGCTGGACCGGGGGTACTGTAACAGGTGCTGTAACAGGTGCCCCGGTGGCTGGAAGAACAGGAATTACATTATTTACTGGAGCTGGCGGAGCAGGATTCGCATATTCTGGGACTGTGTCGTCCAAATAGGACGAGAGAAAAATATCAGCTGCGGTCGGTTTGTGACGTAGCTTAATCGGAACTAATGGCGGCGGAAAATTACATGGTGCTTCCGGGGTTGCTTTTGGCAAGCCCTCGGCAAGAAGAGGATACATACCCTTAATGAGGGCATTTCTCTGTCTGTCTGACTGTTCGGCTTTAACTCGTTCACCTACTTCGATCAATTCCCTTTCTTGGGCTCTTTCAGAGGATTCTCTACTTAATTCTGACTTTCTGATTTCTTTCTCTGTTCTTCTATGAGATTCTTTGCGCCATAACTCGATGGCATCTTTCTGGGACTGTCTGGCTTTCTTTTTCCATAATGCTTCTTCTATTCGCATGATGCACTCGGCATCCCACGTACCTGATACGGGCCATCTATACTTTTCCTCTAATTCCTTGGTGTACTCCACCCATAAGTCTAGATATAATATGGCACTTATGCCATGCTTATGATACATAAAATGACCTGGACTGTCCCTAGGCGGGACAGGAACTGCTTCTTCGAGCAGACCTTTTCTAGTTCTTAGCTGACGTAATTTTGAGAACAGAGGCATGACTAGACTGGAGTCTGGACACAATACAATACACAATGAACACAATAATAACTGCAATACGAATCATTCATACCACGACGTTGAAAACACATGAAATAACATTTAGAATAACAGTTCGGACAAGATACTACCTGAAATACTGAGAACAGAACACATGAATTTCTCGAGAACAGAACTTACTAGAACAGACTAGATGCACTGCTGAAACAGTACGAAACTTACCGGTCCCATAAAGAGACACGTCAGGACCCGCATCCACCTAAGTGGACACTTCGTGTTGGATCTGTGTACCCAAACCCACGGACCAGAGACAAATTAATTGACCCTGTCTAGATACTACCCCAGCAACGGTACTCACCGGGCAGCAAGAACAGAAGGCCTCGGACTGGACTGGACTGCTACGACGACGGACGGATGAACTTCGAACTTCAGTTACAGGTGGGACTCCGGACACCTCGGACCTTGGACTCTCGGCTTGGGCTCTGGTAGGGACTCGCCGCGTTCCTCCACCGCCTCGTCTGGATGCTGGACCGCAACCTCCGTCTCCTCCGTGGACCTGAGGGATACTTGAAGCAGAAATATCTGCCGCTGCGCAGGATGGTTCCGTCACGGCTGCAGAGGATCAGGGGGCCTGCGTGGCTTCTCCGGCGCGTGGGGAAAGGGCAAGTCCCTATTCGGGCGCCATTATGTGGTAAATAAATAATTAAATACATGTTCTATTTTTGACTAGATATACAATAACAGATAGCTCAATAAATAAGAGTCAAGATTCGAGGTATCTTGAGTTTGCAGGTTTTAATACAGCATAAAGGACAGCAACAGGACAACCTGCACGGGAATAGGATGGCAGCTGCCGGGGGCAGGATCTGGGCAAGAGTGGGTAACTTTTAATAACAGTGCACAATATTTATAGTTAAACAATAGCATTACAGTTAATACAGTAGGCGTAGCAGTGGGCGTAGTTCGTAGCAGTCGCGAAAGATAAGGCTGAAGTGGGTGTAACAAGAGGCGTGTACAAGAGACGTGTACATAGACATGTGATGTAAACGTAACAGAATATGTCATAAATGGGGCGGAAACATGGAGGGGGCTACCTAAGGAGCCGGGACCTCTGACCTAGTGGTGCGCGCAAGCTGGCAATGACGTGTTACTAGGAGGAACTGGGGGCTATGACTTCTGCGCTAGAGGAAGAGACTAAAGTCTGGAGAGTCAGAGCGACATGTACCTAAACACTATCTAGTATCTAGTGTTTAGAGAACATGTTGATAGAATCCAAAAGTTATCAGGGCAAAGGCTAACAGACTCTAAGACTGGTGCATGCATTATTCTACATGTAGTGCGTGTTGAGGAATATTAAATGACCATTAATACAGTATTTCTCTTACATGGAGACGTAAAGGCTAGACCATGACGGAAACTATTGATATGATTCAGTAGCTTAGGAATGCAGAGAAGGAGGGCTGGACTGATAACTAGAATCATAACATACTCTTGGCAGACTGGCAGGCAGAGCCAGGCCGAGCCGGGCACTGTGAGGCAGGAAGTAAGTGAAGGGTCAGGGATACAGGTGGGGGCTGTATCGCTCCTCAGTGAGGGTTCAGGAAACAGGAGCTGAATCTGAGTCCGGGCCCTTTTGAGGCATAGAAACGGGGACAATTCAATGAATTAACGTGCCCACTGTAAAACGTGGCAACGTAGCTTTACATAGGCCTGATATTCGTTATATTTATGAAAACTGGAAACTGGCATACTAGAGATGGACACAACTGTAATTGCGTCTTTAATCGATCAGAAGGGAATACATGCATATCGATCATGCACATATGACATAACATGGGGAACACGTAGGCACATATAACATGGCAAAATTTACTTTTCCACAGGGGGACCAGCCAATATTTCCTGCTCCTCTCATAGCCCTTGCAAAAAAAGACTGCATGAGCGTCATTCTCCTTTGGGTGTGCGCATACCGGGCAGGTTTCTGTTGAGGAGCGGGAAGACCAGGACGCAGTGAATGATGCTAGGGGGAGAATTCCTTATCTCCATTGGAGCAAGAGTTTCCTCGTTAGAACCGGAGACATTACGTCTAGCGCACTTTCAAGAAAATAAGAATCTTTGGTTCAGCTATATGATAATAAGAGCTTTCTCTGGTGAGCTCAGATTGGTCAAAGTGAACTGAACTGTTGCGCTCATGTACGCTTAGGGATATTTTAGGTGAGCTTCACCTGTGCCTAATGATCGCCTTGTCGCAGGTTACACACCAGTGACTGTAAACACTATGGAACTCAGTTAACTGGGCAAGGGTACCAGAAGGATTTAGTGCCTCATTGGAGATCACAAAAATGATTTCATTATTTTTCCACATTCCCCAAAATACTCCACGTAGAATTAAGGAATGCTGTGTGGTTAAAGCACTTTATTTAAAAGGTAAACACTGGGCTGGACAATATGTTACAGTGTTGTTGTATGATTGTTGAGTTTTGAAATTTGAAATCAAGTGCCCCCAAGCTATTTCCATGACAAGCCTGTGATTGGTCACCAACGCTACCCTGAGACTCGAATGTGGAAAGGTTGAACTTGCCACAGTTTGCAGAGCTGTAGTACGATGAACCTCAGGACACCGGTAGCAAATTATCTCAACCACCACAGTTATGGCCAATAATCCCCTCTATGTACTCTTGCTCACCAAATGGGGTTTGTCAAATCTGTGGTGTTCCAGCCAGCTAGATACCCCACATGCAGACAGAACTGAGAGAATATATCCTTCATGGTTTGACAAACACTAAAACTGGGTTGCTTGCAGAATATCATATTTTATCATGTTTTGAAACTCCCAAAAACTAAAAATCCTTCTTTTAGAAATGGACTAGCACTGGACAATATATATTTCTTTTATTTAGGTGAGAGCAGTATCTGAGTTCTTAAACCTATGCCATCCCCATGACTGAGCCATGACTTCTCGAACTCGCAAATCTTCTGAGTAAAAGCCACAGCAGAAGATTCGAGGTCTGTCAATGAGCTATGTTATGTTATGTTATGTTATAAGGGGATTTATACCGCGCACTACTACTCAAGAGTGTCCTGGCACGTAGGAGAACAGTGACAGAGGTGAGCAAAAGAGCTAGAACGACTGTTTGAACAGATGAGTTTTAAGGAGTTTTTAGAAAATAGAAAATTCCTTAGTATGCCGAAGGTCAGCTGGCAGAGCATTCCACATTGTGGTTGCCTTTACCACAAAGGACTGCCCCCCAAGCCGCGAGCGTCAAAATGGAGGGACCACCAGCCAGCGTTGGAGGGCGGAGCCAAGAGGATGCCTGGGAAAGTAGACAGCGAACCTCGAGCTAATGTAGGCAGGGCCTGGGCCATGAAGTGCCTTATGCGTCATGGTCAGAACCTTGAAGCCTATACAGTTATTTCCAAAACAGGGAAACTTCTTGAAATCCTTGCACTGTTCACAGTTGGTTAATTTTGATAGCAAATTCACAGGTAGAAAGCCAGGGTTGCTAATGCCAAAATGCCTGTTACTAATGTATTGCCACTCCCTAAGCATTACCAATCTGCCCAGAAGGTGATTTCAAAGAAAGTTGTTATACTATGCCACTAATGCTAGAGTATGATAGCGTATAGCACTGAAGATGGCCTGTACCACTGTTGATAGACTATACCACTGATGATGAACGTATACCATTGTGATGGACTATACCACTGATGATGGACTATACCAACTGATGATAGACTATACCACTGATGATGCACTATACCATTGTGATGGACTAAACCATTGATGATGGACTATACCACTGATGAGGAACTATACCATTGTGAAGGACAATACAACTGATGATGGACTGGTGATAGATTATTCCACTGAAGTTGAACTATACCATTGATGATGGACTATACCACTGATGAGGAACTATACCATTGTGAAGGACAATACAACTGATGATGGAGTGGTGATAGATTATTCCACTGAAGTTGAACTATACCATTGATGATGGACTATACCACTGATGATGTGGTCTATACCACTGATTATGGCCTATACCACTGATGATGGACTTTATACCACTGAGGATGGACTATACCGCTGATGATAGACTAAACCACTAACAATAGACTATATCACTGATGAGAACAAATACAATCCAGAAGGGTCTCACAAGGCAGAGACTGCATGTTACAGGTCTTCGAAGGCTTGGGATAGTCAACCACTGGGTGCCTTGTAACCAGACCTCCAAAAATGATACAGAGCAAGAGGAACTTATTGAGAGGCCATGAAGCCAGGACCAGCATAACATGGAAGGTAAGTGTGGAAGGAAGAGGGGAACAAAGGCAATGGGCAGCAGATGTTCACTTATGCCTGTGTGTGTCTGCATGTGTCTGTAGGTGCCAGGAGGGCTGGCAACTTAGTTATAACCCTTGCATGTTATGGGCCTAGCATATTGTGGCCATTTGGCAATCCATGGTCTAATGATTTCCTAGCTTAGATATATGTTGTATTTTAGAAAACACAGGTCCTAGGGTGAATATTTACAACATACAATGAAATTATAGTCTGGAATCAGTCCTATATATGATTTTCCAATACCCAGCCGGGCAAGGAAGTTTAATTCAGTATATAAAGCGATTTTTTAAATTTTTTTTTAAAGCTTTTATTGAGCAACAAAATCATGTGTACAGAGATGGGCCTACAACCACACGGGCTGGCCGCTAAGATCGGAGCATATCACGGTATAAGACAGCGGTCGCCACTCTGGCGGTCAGGCACAATCCGGATACAAAATGTCGCCCACAATATGGAACAGGATAAGACATTTTTCTTATTTTAAAACACATCAAAACAACAAACAACAAAAACAAGGCGAAGGAGTAATACACAGAGAGTCAGCCCTGGAGGGGGGGGGAAACGTCACTAAGCAGGAATACAAAGTCACAATCAGTAGGCTAAGTCAAGGCGGGGGGACAGCGGGGAGGTCAATCAAACCAAAGGACAGTATACGAAAGTACAGGAACGCCAATCTAGGGTGACAAGGGAATATCAGGGGCCTCCACCAGGGGAGGAGCACGAGTACATCAAACCAAAGGACAGTATACAAAAGTTCAGGGACTCAAACCTAGGGCGACAAGGGAACATCAGGGACCAGGGGAGGAGCACAAATATCCCCGCGATAGGCATTCCACTGACACCAGATCTTCGTCCATGCCCCAGGTCTGCCCCTGGCTGTGTAGACAGTCTTTTCGCGGAACATAGACCAGTCCATGTTTTCTTCCCACACGGAGACAGTGGGGGGCCTGTGCGAGCCCCAAAGTTGCGCTATGTCCCGCTTCGCCACCATATACCCCAGGGTCGCCCACCTGGTTTGGGCCACCGAACAATCGGTAGGTTCCCAAACATTCAACAAACATCTCCTTGCCTCCGGCACCAGGGCAATTCCAGTCACAGCAGCCATCACCGCAAGTACCCCCGTCCAATAGGCAGCCACCCTCGGACACTCCCAAAGAATGTGAAGAAACGTGGCACTCATCCCACACCCACGCTTGCAGAGGCCATCCGGGGAAAAACCCATCACAACCAAACGAGGACCAGTAACATACACCCGGTGGAGGATCTTGAGCTGAACAAGACGGAGACGGGCCGGAATGGCGACCTCTTTCGGAGAAGATAGCGCCAATTGCCAATCCTCGTTATCCAATTCCAGCCCGTCGCCGACCCATGCTTCCCGAAGTCGAACGAGCAAGTCCGTGCGGTTGTGAATAAGCTTCTTATAAATCAAGGAGATAGTGCTATCAGGGATATGACCGTCCAGGATACGATCTTCGAGGGGGGAGGACTCGGGGACAGCGGTACCGGAAGGCAGAACAGAAGTGAGGGCATGACGGACCTGTAAATATCTAAAAAATTCCCTATCACTCAGGTCATAATCATTCCGAAGGGCCTCGAAGGACTTCACCGTTCCATTCGCACACACGTCACCCACTCTACAGATCCCAATCATGTCCCAGCGGTCAAACCCCCTCGTTGTCCACAGACATCCCAAAAGCTCAGACGCGAAAAGCGGAGTCGCCAGCGTCACTCGTTCATCCCACCCTAAGCTCACATTCGCAGCGCGCCACACACGAACCGCGATCCTAGTCGGTCCCGTAAGGTGGAGCCCAGACTACCTAGAGTAAAGCGCTCTATTAAAGTCACCACCCGGTAGCTGGAGTCTGTCCATTTCAAAGGCCGGATCCGGACCCGGGGAATACATCGAATGGTTAATGGCAGACAGTTGCGTAGCCCAATAATATCTCCTGATATCAGGAAGTGCTATGCCCCCGTCATACCAAGGGATGGTGAGCTTCGCAAGTGCAATACGTGGGCAACCGTCCCAAATCAGTTGCCTTTGTAGACTCTCGACCTCTCGGAAATAAGTAGCGGGGATATCATCATAGCAATTCTGGAGCGCGTAAAGGAATCGCGGCAAGGACATCATCTTAAAAAGGGCGGCCCTGCCCAGCGGCGACGAGGGTAATTTACACCAGCGAGCCACGTCCAGCCTCAATCTATGAAGCGGGGGAAGGAGATTACGTTCAAATCTGAGCGACGAATCCAATGTAATAAAAAACCCCAAGTATTTGAAACCGGACTGAACAACCTGGATGGGAAATCTATTCGGCAACGGGGGCAGATCACCCGAAATAGCATAGACGCAGGATTTAGCCCAGTTTATAATCAAACCAGAATTCTTACCAAACGAGGCGAGTACGTCAAACAGGTCATTCAAAGATTTACGCGGGGAAGTAAGATAAAGAAGAATGTCGTCCGCATAAAGTGAAACACGGTCCTCAAAATCTGGGGACCAACGTATACCCTTGAGAGAAGGTTCCCATCGAATCCACGCAGCTAGCGGCTCTAACGCGAGAGCAAAAAGTAGTGGAGACAAGGGGCACCCCTGTCTGGTCCCTCTACCAAGGGGAAAGGGAGCCGACACTCGACCGTTAACCACGACCTGTGCCAGGGGGTCGGTATACAGCAGCTTCACCCACCCGATGAACCCCGGGCCAAAACCAAACTTCTCAAGAGCCGCCCAAAGGTAGGGCCACTCTATCGTGTCGAAGGCCATCGAGGCATCCAACGAAGCCAAAATGGCCGGCTCCGTCAGAAGCCCCGCCCTCGCGATGGCTCCATGAAGGCGACGCAGATTAAGAGCTGTGTTACGGTGCGGGATAAATCCGGATTGGTCCGGATGAATCAAGTCACTAATGACCGTTAGGAGGCGAGTAGCCAGGACCTTGGCAAGAACCTTAGGCTCGACATTCAACAGGGAGATGGGTCTATATGACGAACAAAGATCCCGGGGCTTACCATCTTTAGGAATTACCACAATCGTGGCCAGACGCTGGTCATAAGGGAGAGCACCCCGCTCACGTGACTCCGAAAACATTGTTCGAAGATAGGGCGCAATCTGATCAGGGCGCAGTTTGTATAACTCGATTGGCAAACCGTTCGGGCCCAAAGCCTTGCCCGAACGAAGGGAGCGAATAGCAGTCGCGATTTCGTCCGTAGAGAACGGGGCCTCCATGGAGGACCGCTCCAAGTCGGAGAGGCAGGGCAAAGCTATGTCGCGCAGCAAGAGGCGAGAGTCGTCTTCATCCCTTACCGACACTGGGGAGTAAACCGCACGAAAGTAGTCCGCAAAACATTCCACTATTCCAACCGGGTCCGTCACCCGCACACCATTCAAAGTCTGAATCACAGGCACCACCCGATTCGCCCTCTCTTTCTTGTCCAACCAGGCAAGTAACTTACCCGCTTTGTCCCCAACATCATACAGACGACCCTGTTGCTCCCTAAACATCATTTTGGCCGCATCTGTGACCAGAGACTTATAGGCAAATTGCTTCAGACCCAGGGCATGGAGTTTGGCACGAGTGACACCCGATTCCAGGTCAGCCTCCATCTCAAGTATTTCCATCTCAAGATCCACCACCTCCCGATTCCTTGCCTTTTTGGTTTCAGCAATAAGGGACAGGGCCTGCCCACGAATTACTGTCTTAAAAGCCTCCCATAGGGACACAGCAGAAGAGACAGACCCCTCGTTATCCAAAAAGTAATTGTCCAGGGACGTAATCAACTGACCACGGGTCTCAGGGGAGGCCAGGTACCAAGGGTTGATAGGAGCCACCCGGCCCGCCGCATCCACCCCCGTATCAAAACAGAGCCAGAGCGGAGAATGGTCCGAGATGCCCCGGGGAAGGTGCCTAATCTCCCGGACAGCCGACTACTGTTCAGCTGGCATGAGGAAGTAATCTAATCTAGACAAACTCCCATGGGCCCCAGAGTGGAAAGTATACTGAAGTTGAGTGGGGTGCATAAGTCTCCAGCAGTCCACCAAACCAAAGGTATCCAAAAAGCCACCCAGCCATAAATGGGTCGAAGGAATATCCCTAGGGGGGTAACGATCACTCAGACCAGAGAGAACAGAATTAAAGTCACCAGCCATGAAAAGAGCACCATCAGGGAGTCCCAACAAAACTCGGCCCAAATCAGAGAAGGTAGAGGTCTGCAGGCCAGGGGGCACATAGACGGTGAACAGGGAAAGGGGCTTGCCCTCGTATCGTCCCACGAGGACGGCATAGCGCCCCCGATCATCGAGGATCACATCATCTATCGCAAGGGGAAGAGAAGCCCGGACAAGGATGCCCACCCCCCTAGAACCCGTTGTAAACCCTGAGTGCGCAACAAGACGATAGCCCCACCTATTCATCGCGCGACAAGTATTGCCCACTAGGTGTGTCTCCTGCAGAAAGACAATATCGGGAGACAAACGTCGCAGGCATCGCAACACCACCCCTCGCTTTATACGATCCCCTAGACCATTGACATTCCATGAAATAAACCTCAACCCGCTACCCCCCATCCCACGAAGTAATGCAGAAACCACCCCCCAATGAGCATGACACTGAAAGTACAATTAGCAAAATAGAATCGCCTTGAAAAAACAAAACACAAACTACAAACGCCCCAACAACCCCCCCCCAACACCCAAGGAAACACCCCCCACCCTGCACCCCTGCAGTAGACAAAAGAGCCACCCCAACATGCAGTGTGCCTGTCGCCCAAAAACCCCCATTCTACAAAAAGACCCCGGAGGAGGAAAAGGCCCTGTCCCACCCGCCACCCCGACAGAAATAAGGGGAGAAGAGAGTACACAGAAAACAGATCACTCAAGTACAGAACCCTGGAAGAAATTACATGATACGGAAACCGGGGCCCAAATAACAAGTTCAACTCTCCACGCCACCCTCGGCACCACCCGGGTGCTCGGTGGGATCAGCGAAAGTAGGCCGGTCCGGCAGAGAGTCCAGCCAGTCATTTACCGAATCAGGTCGATCAAAGAAAAGGGTCCGTTCATTGTACTCCACTCGCAGCCTGGTAGGAAAAAGCATGGCATATCGCAGACCCAGGTCCCGAAGACGCTTCTTGACTCCACGGAAGCCCATTCGCTGCCTCTGCACCAGCTGTGAGAAGTCCGGATAGAAATTCACCGTGGCATTTTCGAAGGCCACCGGGCCCTTAGCTCTCGAGGCCTGCAGGATAGCGTCTCGGTCCCTATAGTAAAAAAGTTTTGCAACAATGGGCCTCGGCGGGGCGCCCGGCTTGCCCTGGCCACCGGGAACACGATGGGCACGTTCCACCGCAAAGAATTTGCTCAATCCGGATGGAGAAAGGTAGTTTTGTATCAAGTCCTCAACCAGGAGATCAACAGAATGCGGATCAGGATTTTCCGGGACACCAATAACACGTACATTACAACGCCGTGCCCTGTTTTCAAAATCCTCCAAGCGCTGAGTCATGAAATCGTTCGCCTTTCTGAGGTTGCCGATCTCCGTCTGTATCTCCGAGACGTCGGCCGTGAGGCTAGATGACTTGAGGTCCAATGACTTCACCTTCTCATTGGTTTTAGATAAGTCGGCCCGAATCAGGTTCACATCAATAGCCACAGTATCAATTTTGTGGGCCAGAGCTTCATACTGTTGGCCGATGGTTTCTCTCATACCCGAGATGGCGCCCATGATGTCCTGCAGGGACGGCTCCGCCGAAGCCTCCGAAGGATGCCCCACTGCACTCTGGCCAGACAAGGCGGCACCGGGGGACACCTTCGACTGTGTGTACCGGTCCATGATATTAGACCCTACAGAATTTTCGCACTGCCTTAAAAACCCTTCTCTTCAAGCAAGCATATGTCTAAGGTCTTAATGTCTCCTTTTCTGGTCCTTCTTGACCTTTCGATAGGCGCCTTGATACCTTCGGGTTATTGTTCTGCGCATTACAAATTAATTTTCAATTCAATTCAATTCGACTCGACCGGGCCCCCGCGAATGGGCGTCTTGGTCTTCCGCCGCTCTTGGTCCCCCCTGCCAGTCATATCGGAGACCGCGGCCCCACGGGACCCACGCGACCTGGTGAAAATGGCCACAGGAAGACAGGGTGCCGGAGCCAGAAGTCAGCAGCGAGGGCAAGACGAGGTGCGAACCGGCCAGGAGGGACACGAAGCAGACAAAAGGCTCAACTGCAATCTCGCGCCGCTGGACTCAGTACCGGCCAGACACCTCCGTCGGAAGACATAGCCTGAGTCAGAATCGAAACCGAAAGTTAAGAGGGGGACCCATGAGTCGAGTCCCCCTGCCGCTGTTGTTCAACTCCGACACGGCAACAGAGCCCCACCAAGACCCGGGCGCGCCACCAAGGCGGGCCCCGAAAGTTTGAGTCGATGTAGCTTCGGTGCCCCTTGTCCAATTCAAAATCCGAAAACAATATTAAGATCAGCCCAGGTTCCTCTCCATTAATCCTTGTAAGAAATCAGGATATGTTCAGGATATCATGCCGGGAGTGGCGGGGGTCCGGAGAGCGCTGTGCTCACGCGGCCATCACGGATGCCCGCCAAGCTCCTCCCCATATAAAGCGATTTTAACGACCGCAAGGGTCAAATATAAAAATGGATAGGGTACAAGCCTGTACCTAACCAAGAAAAAACAATCAAATAGTAAGAGGGAAGATAGAAATCAGAAGAAGAGAAACAATAACAGGCAAAAGAACATGGGAGCCAAATGTCTCTTGCAAAGTCAATAAATAGTAACGCAAGTTCAGACATACAACAACTGTAAAAATTAGTCACAATAGATATATTACAGAGTTGTTTAAACAGTCGACGTTTCGGTCCCCTGGCTCCTAATGAACCGGGACCATCATCAGGACTTAAAAGTTAAGTTGCCTTTTTAATAACAACGCTCCTGGCGGTTTCCAAGATATTACAAGGAACCGTAAATGGCAGGATTGTTGACCGTGTGATGTCCCTGGTAAACGGCAGTAGTGCCTCGTGTGTCCGTGTTGGGACACGAGTGGCTTGAGGGTAAGAATTGCCTTGAAATTCAGTACTCCTTTGGTGGGTTATTCACGGTTTGAAGTGCCAACATAGGGCAATGAAACTTCAGCGGTTTACTGCGATCAGTTGCCGGTAGTGCTCCACAGTGGGGCTCTAACATAAGGGTTGCCGTTGGACACAATGATACCGGTGCACGACGACACGGACACACGAGGCACTACTGCCGTTTACCAGGGACATCACACGGTCAACAATCCTGCCATTTACGGTTCCTTGTAATATCTTGGAAACCGCCAGGAGCGTTGTTATTAAAAAGGCAACTTAACTTTTAAGTCCTGATGATGGTCCCGGTTCATTAGGAGCCAGGGGACCGAAACGTCGACTGTTTAAACAACTCTGTAATATATCTATTGTGACAAATTTTTACAGTTGTTGTATGTCTGAACTTGCGTTACTATTTATTGACTTTGCAAGAGACATTTGGCTCCCATGTTCTTTTGCACCCGACCAATATTTTCACCACTCAGGCTTTGGGCCCATATATTTCATTTCACCATATACATTGATCAGATGACCTTACACTCTACTACCAATAATTGTGAGTCCCTGTTTTCTACTATTTCCAGTGTACCCGACTTACCATCCACAGATACGGGTACCTATGACCACGATGGGTCAGGGAGCTAGCTGTAAAAAGAGAAAGGCAGGAAAAATACAAACCAAACATTAAAACCTTTACTTTTCATAAAATGACCACGGACAACTGAGAAGTTTTAAAAGTTTATCTTAGATTTCAGATTCTGCAATCATACAGTTTATAGTAATGAGGCAATCTATAATCAGAATAACGAAGAGCACATAACCAAATAGGAAGAGTATACAGGCCACCATCTAACCCTATAATGAGGGAATTCAGAAAATAAAGGAAATGGAATTCAAGGGAGTGTTCTTAATGCTAGGAATTTTTATGCACGTTTAGGATTTTATCATTGGGTCATATTTCGAGAGAAAAGACACCAGGGAAAACTATACATCTATGGAAGGGTAGAAAGTGCAACACGCTATAATTCTAACGTTATTACTTCAATTCAATATTTAAGAGAAAATTGTAAAACATATTTAATTCATAAACAGTATGGAGAGATTTGTACTGAAAAAGGCAGGGGAACATAGGAACATGCTATGGAATTAAAGGCAAATGACTTTAATGAGATGCAATGGTTGCGTGAGAAAAAGCATGGAAAATTATCATATGCAAAGGTATGTCTTTATTGAAGCAAAGACAGAAAATAGAAAGGTGCAGTTTAGAGTTTTCGGCAAGATATTTACCTAGACTGGTGTGAAAACCAACCCTGGCCACGGGTCAGTTAAGGACAGGAATTACCCCAAGGAATAGCAGTCATCAATGGGACAGCAGGTGCAGAATGGACACCCCAGGACAGGACAGGAAACCCAGATTAGGATCAGGACTGGACCACCAGGATACGACCAGCACCCACAGTTCAGAAGCAACGCCAGCGCTCCACCTTCTCTGCAGCTATTAGTCAGGACCCCGATTGGGTCAGCGAATTCCCCAGCAAAGTGCTCCGCCAGCACTTAAGGTTCAGTAAAACCTTCAGAGTCTATGGTCAAATTTCGGACAGAGAGCTCCGCAGCACCTCTGTATCAAGTCACCTATTGAGTGCGTTGGGTCAGTGACAGGTCAGCTATTCAGACAAGTCGGACAAATTCCCTAGGTGAACCTAGGCTAGATATACTGTTTTGGGACAGTGTACCACCCCCCAAATGTTGCAAAGTGTCAGAATCCCCAATTTCGATTGGTCCTAAGGTAGGATTTGGTTAACACACCAATCAGAACAGACTATTGTAAGACCTATTTTGCATTCTAAGGTACCGCCTAGCAAGATTGGGGTTCTCATGAGACTAGCCAGTGGAATACAATGAATTGTTAACATTTGTTTCAATACGAGTACAGATCACTCCGTCCTGCTGGGTCGCAGGTCACTTTCTCAGGAGCATCTTGCCCGTCTCTGCCAGCTGGCTGAGTTCCACTGTTCAAGGCTGAATTTCCCCGGGCTGCATGACATGCGCAGAAGGGACCTTCAGGATGGTTCTTGGCTCAGTCAGACCCCCAATTATCTTGGTACATGAAAAGTAAGCGAAAACAAATTAAAACATAGAAATGAATGAATGTATTACATGTCATGATTTCACACTTCAGGTTTATCATAAAAAAAATATACTATGCAATTACGGGTAAGTGCTACACATAACGACACGATGAGCAATAGCACGAGCTTTACTTCATTATCACATTAAGCTGCCATTTTATGGCGATTACGCATGCGCACCCTTTCCCTCCAAAACTATCTCTACGTGAAGTCACGTGAGTGTGACTGACGCATGCGCAGAAGAGGAAAGTCAAGCAGCGGCCATTTTAGGAACAAGGATTAATCGTATTAGTAAAACACATAGGCAAGCATCTCTATGATACCCACGCACATTCAAAATACATAAATTAGTAAAACGAACAATTGAAGTTACAAGATTATAATAGATTTTTCGAGGTTCTTGACTCGAGCAAGTCGCGATGCGAAATCTTGCTCTATCAATCCCCTCTTTGATGATATTTACTATCATCACAAAATAATGGAACCAGATGCCAACTTTCTTTCACACTTTGTACATTTCTATCTCTTCTAACAGGCGATTCAGTTTCTCTTTCTCATTTTTGGTTGGGTGAGAATTTTTCACCTTTTTATAAATCTGATTATTCATTTCTTCCAATTCAAGCTCATCCGCACTCCGTTTCACTCCTCTCGCATTCACTTGATATTTCTTTGTGTGTTTGCGACATTTGCAACAGACGAATATGAGAAATAAGATAAGACCTATCACTCCAATTGGCATCAGTACCTTAAGTAATAAGCTTTTACCTAAACTAGCAAACCAATGACCTACATTGGAGAGACCATCAACTAGTCTCTTCCAGGCACTGTCAACCTCGAGTGGTTTGAGTTCCTTTTCCAAATTAGATATGTTTTTCACACATCTTTTGAGCTGTACGCTTTTGTCCGGAATGTAAGTGCAACAATGTTGCACCTTCAACATCCGGCAGACTCCGCCCTCTTTTGCTAATAAGGTGTCAAGAGCAAGTCTGTTCTGCAAAACCATTGATCTGATCGCAACCATTTCAGTATTGACCAGCAGAAATCCATGAGCCGTGTCCGTAGACAACACATCCACTATTGTGGATAATTTGCAAATTCTGTGAGTGTTCAGAACCACTCCCACTCCAGGTATCAGTGCACTAAATATACTACCCATTATTTCACCTACGCTTTCTCTTTTACTACGCACTAAGCCATTAGTGTTTTCGTTGCTTCCAGCAATTTCATTCACGTGGTATATTTTCGGGAAAACAATGCCAAAATAGCAGCTTCCATACCAGTGATCCGGCAATTTGAAATAAGCCTTGTTTCCACATACATAATAAATTCCGGGAAACACAGGTTCTGACCCATTTTTGAAACACCAACCTCCAATTACCTTGTAATTGTGTTCACATTGACTGGAACCAATGAAAATGTTATTATAATAACTAGTCTTCTCGCGATGAAGACAGAGTTTCCCTTTCTTTTCGAAATCCAGCAACAAAGCAGGCCCTGCCCCGCCATTTGAGGTGCTTTCCATGTCCTCAGCCCATTTTGGTGTTTTCTGTCTTTTGTCATTTGCCTTTCTTTGGAAACTCTCCCTTCTTTTCTCTGCCATGTTCAAAAACATTTTTTCTTGTTCATGTAATGAACAGGTCAAGTTGTCTCTGTGTGCTTCATTTAAGTCTATGGTACCTATAGTCAGAAAGTATTCTCCCATATAACGTGTAACGTCACTTTTGGTATGTACAGGATTCAGATTTCCACCTATAGGAAGTTCAGAAAAGATCACGTCATTGTTAGAGTAATAGTACTGTAACGGTCCTCTTTTGTAAAATAAGCTTGCTAAAATACTACAGGAGATTCCATAGGTCAGAGGTAGGTGATGATATGTCACGCCTTCAGCCACAGAAGTAGGTAGCTTCATGCAGACATAGCAATCTTCTATTTCCATAGTTTCTACATAATGCACTAACAGATTTGCGAATACATTTAAGTGTGTCTGGTTTCTAACTCCGTGGTAATGTAGTCCTTCCTCATCTGATGCTTCTAAGTCTCGTTTTGTCTGTCTGAGTGCTTTTTCACGTCTTTCTACACTTCGTGTTGTCAGTTCTTCAGTGTCGGTAATCTGAGTAGGGTCAATATTAGTATTTTTGCTTACCATAAAGGGAATGAAAACTGTTAGTCCTATCCAAACTAATATTACTATAACTATACTACATATACATACCTTGCAGCATGTTTTGCAACAACTGTGGCTAGGTCTACCACTCACGCTTGAATCAGACATTTTGGCTCAGAAGAAGTTTTCAACCCCTCTTTGTGGACTTGTACCGGTACCTTTATGCTGAGCAATTTCACGGCGGTTCGTCCTCTTCCTCTGTAGAGTAATCAGTAATCTGTTCCCTGTCGCTTTCGTCAGTAATTTCAAGATCCTCTAAATTTTCCAGAATCAGATATGTCCACTCAGGATCCTGGTATTTCTCATTCAGTCTTTTTATTCGATCACTCCTTCTGTTGGAGCTTTCTCCAGCTTGCTCTGCTATTCGTATGCTTTTTCTTCTGTCAGCAAGTTTTTCTTCTACTGTTTTTATTCTCAGTCTTAGTCTCTTAATGTATCTTGGTTCGATATTTTTCTTTTTCTTTAGTCTTTTGGTTGGCACTGTTGTTTGACTTTCTTCTAATGCTCTTTTGTTTTCATTCGTTTGTGGCACTTCCTCTGTCTCTTCCCTTCCTGTCTTACTAGTCCCAGGTCTTGTATCTAATTCTTCCGCCTGGTTACTAAACTGGCCTTGTTCAGGTGAAATTTGGTTTTGGCTTTTAAATGTCTCTGTTTCTATGTCCTGAACGCGTTCTTCTAGTTCTGTCTGCTCCTGTTCAAGCACTTCGATCTCTTGATTTTCTTCTGCTCGAACCTTTGCACTAGTTCTAGTCTGTCCCTTTTCAATATCAGGAGTCAATGGAGGAGTATCGATCACTTGTTCTGTCTCTGTCTGACCTCCCTCTTCGTCCTCAGATTTGATGTGAATCTCAATGATCTGAGGGTCTTCGCCTGTGCCTGTCTCGACCTCTCTAATCCACTCTCTATCTTCGTAGATTCGCTCTCTTGTTCTGATTGGGTCTTCAATGAAATCGATTATAGGTATCCAATCATCTTGGCTGGTGCTCGGTTGCTCGTCATCAGCTACTTCCGGACCGACGTTTACAGGACCCTCAGCTGGACTGGTGCTTGGTTGTTCGTCTTCAGCTACTTCAGGACCGACATCCGCAGATCCCTCAGCTGGACAACCTTCAGCTCCAGGCTCCTTGTCTGGAATTACCTTTTGAGTATGGCTGGCATGGATCCACCTGGGAACGCCTGCACACTTCACTGCTGTCGTGGTCACCAGTATTACTTGGCGTTTTTCTCCCCACCTCGGTGCAAGGCAACTCGAACGAGTGTGCTTCTTTATTCTAACCCAGTCACCCGGAACCAATTTGTGAACTGGAGTTGTCGGGTTGGCGACGGCGTCTTCCCCAATCTGGCGAGAGATAGAACGCACTTGGTCACCCAGTTTCCTGCAATACTCAAGTACCAAATCATCAGAAATGCTTAACAGTTTGTTTCCTGGTACCCATGCTTGTCTCATTACTCTTCCCATCAATATTTCATGGGGACTCAGGCCTGTTCTCCGATCAGGAATACTTCGGAGTCCCATCAGAACAAGAGGCAAAGCAGTAATCCAATTCATTCCAGTTGAGTCACACATTTTGGCCAACCTTGATTTAATAGTGCCATTTATCTGCTCTACCACTCCAGAAGCCTCTGGACGATGTGCACAGTGCAATTTTTGTGTGATTCCAAACGCTTTACAGAGTTGGTCCAACACCTCATTCTGAAAATGTCCGCCTCTATCTGATTCAATAGTGACTGGCACCCCGAACCTAGGTATCAATTCTCGTAGTAACAATTTTGCTACTGTTAAGGCATCACTCTGTGGGGCAGGGTAAGCTTCCACCCATTTTGAAAATAGGCAGACTACTACAAGGACATATCTTTTTCCCTCGCAGCGTGGCATGGTGATGAAGTCAATTTGTATTCTTACAAAGGGACCCCCTGATTTTCCAATTTTCCCCAGTTCAACTACTGTTCTTTTGCCAGCGTTGAACTGTTGACACGTCATGCACCTCTGGCAAAGGGATTCTGCTACTTTCCTGAATTTCGGGTTATACCAGGTTTGTTGAAATACCAGAACCATGGCATCCCTACCAATGTGTGATCCTTCATGTATCAGTCTGTATCATAGGGGCAAGCAGGTTCCTAGGTAACACAGGCATACCATCTGGGCCCACCATGACACCATCCTCACGTCTTGGTCGACAACCAAGTCCCTTCCACTTCTCTTTCTCTTCCCAAGGCACAGCATGCTGCCATTCTCTCACTTCATCCCAGGTAGGCACTTCTTCAAACACCATAAGTTGGCAGCTGTTTCCAGTCCCACCCTGTCTGATGTTCATTGACATGCGATCCATAGCACATTGTTTTGCTACCCGATCAGCAAAATCATTTCCCAATGACACAGGGTCAAGGCCCTTTTTATGAGCAACACATTTGACCACTGCCAATTCCTTTGGTAATTGGATTGCCTCTAGAAGGTCTTGGATAACTTTTCCATTTCGGATGGGGGTACCTGATGAAGTCAGGAATTCTCTTTGTAGCCATAATTGGCCAAAGTCATGCACAACCCCATAACTGTACTGGCTGTCAGTATACACTGTTATTCTTTGGTCTTTTCCCAATTTGCAAGCTCTTATCAAGGCAATTAGTTCGGCTACTTGTGCAGGCTTTATTCCAAATAAACAGGATGCTTCTTTGACTTTGTCTAACGCAACCACAGCGTAGGCAGCACTTAGGCCTACAAGTTCGTGTCTCATGCATGAACCATCCACAAACCACTCTTCATCATGTACAGGCAAGGGCGTTTCTTTAATGTCTGGGCGGGGTTTAGTACTGAATTCTGTCAGGTCAATGCAGTCATGCTCGTTCTCCCCCTGGTCTTCTAAAACCATTGAGTCAGGGAGTAGAGTGGCTGGGTTCAGTATATTACACCGAGTGATGGCCACATTTGCAGCACCCACGAGAATCCTCTCGTATTTAGTCAGCCAACTAGGGGTGAGATACTGAGTCTTGGTTCTTGTTAGTAAAATCACAACTGCGTGTGGAACATACACAGTTACAGGATGTCCCATGACAATAGATTCACTCTGTTCTAAACTTGTGCATGTTGCAGCCACTGCTTTCAAACATCCAGGTAATCCAGCAGCCACTGGATCTAAAGTGGCAGAAAAATATGCCACGGGCCGTCTAGTTAAGCCATGTTCCTGTGTTAGGACCGACAATGCACAATTGTCTCGTGTGTCACAGAATAAAGCAAACTCCTTGGAATAATCTGGCATTCCCAAAGCAGGAGCAGTACACAGACAATCTCGTAATTTTGTAAATGCCGTTAAGCTTTCATCATCCCATTCCGCAGGGTCCGGTGCTCCTTTCTTTGTCATTTTTATTAAAGGCTTTGCATGGACTGCGAATCCCACAATCCATTGCCTGCAGTAACCTACAACTCCAAGGAACATTCTGATTTCTTTCTGAGTACGGGGTAACTGCATCTTTTGAATTATTCTGACTCTCTCTGAGGTGACTTTTCTGATTCCCTTTTCTATCTGGTGCCCCAGATATTTCACTGACTTTGAACAGAACTGTAATTTTTCAGGGGCCACTTTATGTCCCTTTTCACTTAGGTGATTTAGTAGAGCAATGGTGTCAATCACGCAATCCCTATGACTTTTGGACGCCACCAAGAGGTCGTCAATGTATTGCACCAAAACAGACTTTCTAGGTAAGACTAAAGTTTCCAGGCATTTTTTCAAGATCTGATTAAAGATAGAGGGGCTTTCTGTGTACCCCTGGGGGACCCTGTTCCAAACGTACACGTGACTGTTGAAAGCAAATGAGAAAAGAAATTTGCTATCTGGATGCAATGGGATTGAAAAGAATGCATGACATAGGTCTATCACAGTAAACCATTCAGCATCCCAGGGAATCTGATACAGAATCACAGCTGGGTTTGGGACAATAGGACAGCAAGGAACCACAATTTTGTTTACCTTTCTCAGGTCCTGCACTACTCTGTACTTGCCACTAGGTTTCTTGATTCCAATTATTGGGGAATTACACGGGCTACTCATCACTTCTTGTATGATGTTTGCTTCTAGCAATTTCTGTATTTCAATGGCAACTCCTGCTCTCACTTCGGCACTCATTCTGTAAGGCTTAGTATTGGGGTAGGCTGCATTTTCCTTTATGGCTATTTGTATTGGGTCTACATTGGCCATTAATCCTACATCCTTTCCAGTAAAGTCCCATACTTCTGGCTTTACTGTCTGTTGGAGTTCTTCAGGTAAGTCTTGTATAGTCATTCGCTTAATTTCTGAGTCAGGTCTGACTAACATTAGCTTGTAAATACCATCTTCGTCTGGAGTTTGAATCTCAACGCCCTTTGGTGTGCAAAAGATAGTGCAGTTCATTTTGCACAGCAAATCACGTCCCAGTAAGTTCACTGGACTGGTATCACAGACGACAAATCTGTGCATTTCTTTGAAGTTCCCTATTGAGATCTCCATGGGCTCGGTAACGGGGGTACTAATCAATTGATTAGATACTCCCACTACTTGGATTGCTTCTCCCGAGAGGGGTAGGTTTGGAACGTTTGCTGTTCTTACAGTAGAACGGGTAGCACCAGTGTCCAATAGAAAGGTGACATCATTTCCATCAACCTTTCCTTCAATGTATGGCCCTGACTGGTCTACCGGCAAAGAGGCGCCAAGTACGCACTCCTTGTCCTCCCCTCTCAGGCCCCGTCAGTACTCGTCGTCACAGAGAAAAGTGTCATTTAACAAATATTGCGAAGTTGCTGCATTTCTGTTCTCATTGCCCCCCCAAATCTCTATATCATCTCCCTGCGGTGATTTTCCCTTAAAAGTTGGCTTTGGCGCTCGGGGTATTTGAATCGTTTTTACCTGCTGCTGGGTCTTTCTTGGCTTTTCATTCTGCGTCTGTGGAATTAAATCAGGGGTTTGGGTATTATCGGACTGTAAATACGGACACTCGTCTCTCCAATGTCCAATTTCCCCGCACTGGTGGCAGGGAAATTTCTTTTTGGCTTCCTCTCTGCTCATTTTTGCTCGGGGCTTTCCTCCACCCCCACCCCCAGGGCTTTGGTTCTGAGTAGTTTTATTTAGCTTATTCAATTGTTTTTCTTGCTGTTCTGCGAGTTTTACTTGAGCCCACATCACCTTTTCCTTCAGGGCCTTTTTCTTTTCTGCCATTTCGTTCTCACAGTACTTCGCGTACCGTAGGACCTCGTCCATTTTCTTGGACTGCCAACAGATTTTGTTATCTTTTATCCACTGACAAATTTCTGGTCTTAAACTGTTTACAAACCTGTAAATGAAATGCGTCATGTCCTTCATTTCGATGTTATCTATACCACTGTATGTTTTGAACACCTGCAACAGCCTTTCATAAAAGGAATGCACAGTCTCGTCCCTTTCTTGCGTGGTTCTATCTATCTTGGTCCAATCGGTTTCCTTTGCGGGCACTTTTAACTTCAGATGCTGAATTACTTGTTCATATTTCCTCATTACCTCAATAGAGGGTTCACCTGTTTTGGAGTCCCTCGGGTATTCCTCACTAGGCCAAGCTATGGCTATTTTACACTCAGTCCACAGATCTACAGGGACCACTATGTTGAAGAACCCATCCAGGTCCTTCCACAAGCATTTCTGCACCTTTACAAATCTTTCTACCTGCCGGTACCAATCGACTGGCTTTTCTCGTAATTTCGGGAAGTCATTGGTAAAGGACACAATATCCTGTCGGGACCATGGAACATGTACATATTTTCCTCCTGGCACTTCGCGCATAGGGCATAACTGTTCTGGTTTGTCAACTTCCTTTAGGACGAATTCTGGAGTTACCTGCTTAGACCTGGCCTCATCTTTTTTCCTAGCCCATCTGGCTTTCCATCTTTCTACGTCTCCCCATTTCTGTAACACTGTCAATAGTTCTTTGACCTGTGCCTTTTTCCCTGATATATTCAGGTTTTCCAAATCTTTGTCTGAAAATTCTGCTCTGTATGGTTTCTGCAAGGGTTTCGATTTTGAAATATCTATTCCCATGCTAGCAGCAGTATCTGTCAATTTTTCATGAAGTACTCGGGCATTGCGGGTAAGACTTTTGCAAATAAACAACAGCTCTTCTTCAGAGTAGGTATTTAATCGGTCTAATCCTACATTTCCTGCCATAAGTTCTTCTATTTCTACTCTCAATTTGTAGAGATCTAATGGTTTCGTCTGCGAAGTTTGTTTCTCTAATTCTTGGCTCCATCTTTCGATTTCCTCAGGTGTAACCAAAGTGACACTTCTAGTACCCGAAGTCGATTCCATTTGAATCTCCCTCGCATTAAAAGTATTATGTCTTTTCTGCATTCTTTTCCCTGTATTTCTTTTGGGCAGATCCATCAGCGAGACTTCAGACTCGCCCTCGCTTGTCTGTTCATCTACAATTAAGGGTTCTGGTCTTGGCTGGGTTATTACTGGGGAAATGACTGGAGGGTTTGGACTTTCATGCCGATCCCCGTACAATGGAACCACAGGTCCGATTGTCACTGGGATTGTCAATGCCTCAGGACTGGTATTTAACTGGGACATTTTCTGAATTATCTCAGCTGGATCACTGAAATATTATCGACGGTCACATTATCGACTAGCAATAATATCGTTGAATAATTATCGACGACAAAAATATCGACTTTGTATACTTATTACATAAAATACTAAAATATCGACTAAAAAATATCGAGTACTTAGAATATCGAGTACATAAATATCGTCTTATTAAATATCGACTACTAATATATCGTTGTTCATGAAATTACACCTAACACTACCAAAATATCGACTACTAAAATATAGAGTACAAAAATATCGTTTCAAAACAAATATCGAGTTATTTTTTGTCCCCTTTCATGTCTAAAATACCATATTAATCGTCTATAAAAGTCATTGCTCTATACAAAAAACATTTTACATATAATACCTGTTACTTTTATAACATTACTATTTATAATCATTTCCTATACATTATATTAAATTCGTTATATCATTTAAAATAGAATATTTACATGTAACTAAAATTATCATTATATTTTTATACTTACACATCTATTTTATTTTACAACTAACCTGCTTTAATGCATAAACCACCACATACCACCATTCTCACATCAACAAACACACCAATTAACTTAAAAAAAATTCAAACTAGCCTATACAATTCTTCCTTTCATCCTACAACCAATCAAATCCAAGCACACAAAATACACATACTATAAAAGGGATAAATCCATTCTACCATTTGCTGCTGCTAACTCTATAGAAAGAAGATGCCAACACTCTGAAGATTTTGTTCCTGAACAAACATCTTTAAAGATCCAGCTCACTAGCTAATAATTGAAGTAAGTTACATTGCATTATTTAAAAATCTAAATTAGTAGTCTACTATTTTACTTATATCTCCTAACTCTTACACTTATGTAATTTTTATCTCCTCCTACTTTTCGAATAGAAACTACTACAAACAAAATCCTAATACCTGCTCCTATTTCTTCCCCTGCAAAATAAGATAGTAAGCATATATTAATGCTCTGTTCTACAACAACAGCTGTTTTTAAACACTATTTCACAAGATTCATACTTTATTTAAAACTTTTTATTCACAGATATTCAGGGATTTTCCGATTTCAACACTACAAATGTATAAAACTACACTAATTAAACATGTAAGTATATATGTTTTTGTTAGTAAACAACCAACTTTTAAAATGCTAGTTTCTAAACAACATATCTTGCATATTACATCTTCCCTACAGATCCAATAAAAACATCCAACATCAACTATACCAAAAGACAAGACTACCCTTGTAAAAAATGTAAGTATACATCAATTTGTCTAAAACTTCAGAAAAAAAAAGAATCATGTTCCTAACACCATGTTATTTATTTTATATTTCCTCTACAGATATTGTGAATACATCATACATCTATTCTACCTACAGCAAAGAAAAGTACATATTTAGAAGTTAGTATACTTTTAAATATTTCCAAATACCCAACGGTTAAAACTAAATTTTATAATATGTGACATGTATTTATTCTATCTTCTCTACAGATCTAAACTTGACTACCTTGATGTACTCCACCAAATACTACAACTCAACAATTTAAACAAGTAAGTATATGTAATGTTGACATCAGTACTAAGCAAATTGAACAACTGCTTTCTCCTAGGAAAAACGTGTGTTATGTATAAACACTAACTTAGCATTTCTATATTTTCATACCAACAGTAAATGAAATATATGTTATTTGATTTTGTTTTTTTCTACTCTTTCCTAGAACAAGTAAAACAAAATGACAGAAGGTGCAGAATTTGTAATGTCACAAAAAAATAAATTACTGTTATGTTATATGGGTTATGTTTATAGTCAGGAAAGACAAAGTGGTAGAAAAGTTTTTTTGAAATGTACAAAATATTACTCAAACAAATGTTATGGAAGGGCTACTACAGAGGAAACTAATGTGCTATTTACCAGGGAACACAATCATCCCCCCAATGTCACAGAAATTGAAATAAGAGATGCTTTAGAAAGTATAAAGACTGCTAGCACACAAAGTGATAGACCAACAACACAAATCCTTAAAGAGGAACTGTTGAAAGTCCCAGCCCATGCTTCAGGTCAACTACCCTCTATTGACTCCCTAAAACGCACAATTGCATACACTAAAAGACGCACTTCCACAACTCCACCCAACCCAACTACTTTTGAGGAAATTATTATTTCACCAGAAATGTCCATCACACACAATAAAGACAAATGTATCCTTTTTGACAATGAAAGCAGTACAAACAGAATAATAATGTTTGCAACTGCAAGTAATTTAAGAAAAATCCAACAGTGTCCCCAATGGATGATGGATGGAACATTTAAACCATGCCCAAAACCTTTTTATCAACTCCACGGGTTATACCATAACTATAACATCCCTTTCATTTACTGTTTGCTACCAAACAAACAGCAAAACACTTACACAGAAATATTAAATGTTCTAAAAAATGAAATCAATAATTATTTTCCAGAAAAAATAATTATTGATTTCGAATTAGCTATGATTAATAGCATTTTGAAAATATTTCCCCACACAGCAATCCAGGGTTGTTATTATCATTTCAATCAGAGCATATGGAGACATCTCCAAAAATCAACTTTAAGTATTTTGTATTCAACAGATAGCACCTTTGCCTATCAAATTAAAAAATTGATAGCACTGGCCTACGTTCCTGTTACCGATGTAGCGGAACACTATAATTTATTAATTCACAGCACATATTACAAGAGAAATGAAGATAAACTAACCCCATTACTGGATTATTTCGAAGATACTTGGGTGGGAAGGTTGCACAGATCTGGACATCGACGCCAACCCAAATTCCAAATCCCTTGGTGGAATGTCTATCTTAGTACTTTAAACCAAGAGGCAAAAACCAACAACAGTGTAGAAGGGTGGCATAATGCTTTCCAAGCTACCACAAGCAGAACAAGACCCACATTCCATAACCTACTACAAGCTTTGATAAAAGAACAAAGCTATCAAGAACTAAGAATGGACCAATCAGTGACCCAAATTGGTCCAAAACTAAGTAAACAAACTAAACAAATGTTCCGACTACTGCAAAGTCAAGTCACACTATACCCTACAACTAGAGGATTAGAATATCTGTCAATAATTGCTAAAACCCTACTATAAAAATGTCAACAAAATATACTAATATGTTCTTACAATAATGGTACATATAACAATCATAAACATTTGTAAACAATTATAAATAATACATATTTGTTTTACAAACTTAACAAAAATTTGGAAAATATTTCAGAACAAATATGCAATATTTATAATTACATCACACATACACATTACATAAAGATCAACATTTCCCACCCAATAAATAGAAATATAAAATTACTTACAATTGTTGTAGATGACAGAGACGTAATGAAGCAAAATACAATCCATACAATCCATAACAAAGTGAGAGAAATCCAATATGGGAAACCATCAAAAACCCGGAAATAATTTAAAAATAAAATAAATGCTCCAGGAAATCCCGAAAACAGTAGTGTGGACACTTTATTAATTAAAGTGATATACACACAACTTTAAAAAAAACGTTGACGCATACCAATGTATCAATCCAATACGAAACCCTCAAAAAACCCGAAAAAAGGTAAACATTAGTAAAAACCGCTCCTGGCAAACACGAAAAATAGGAGATACACGTAAAAATATAACCATAATAAGTCATACATTAGTATCTCCGAAAAAAAACACGCTTCCTTCCATGTAGTTTTCATGCGAGGAACCGGAACCTGTAAAAAAAACATACATAACGAAACCCACCCACAAATAGGCCATAAAATTTGTAAATACACTCACAATTAACTTTAACCATGTAAGAAAAAATTTCCTAACAATTCAAATAACACTAGAACTAAAACATACACGACGCATCTCTAACGACGACATTACACCTAAACGCTACATAAACAATTCATACATACACTCAAAAACACTACACAGTTGGAATATACCCTCAAACATTACCACTCAGTCATAAATAATATATAAAATTTACCTTACCTCTCTCCACACGAAGAAACACCCAACCACGAGCTTCTCCAGTCCTGAATGAAGCGCAATAACCTTACGCGGTAAAAAAGTAGTCCCCTTAAACCAATTTTGAGAAGGTATCATAGAAAATACAATGTTATAGTCTAAAAATATAATACATACACATTGTTATTGTAACAAATTAATACAGTAGACTCATTATAATTTAAACTGTTTAAAAATATTAAATTTATTTAATATTAATTAATATATAGTACTTAATATATATTAATAATATTAAATAAGTATGTAACACAAGAAATAATATATGTCAAAAATATTAATTTGTGTAAATTTATAGGAAAAAAATTGTGTTTCTTTATAACTAAACATTATTTATTGTTTTGTTAATAATTAATAATAAATAATATTACTTATTTATTATTATAAATATAAAAATAATAACCATTTACTATATAAATAATGGCCTTAAATAATGTATTATTATTTCTCTGAATATATGTATGTCTTAAAATAAAAGATAAATGTTTAAGTTAATTAATTAATAATAATAATAATAAATATATTTGTTATTATTTTTATTAATTAATTATACATTTTTTATAATAATGTCTAAGTATTATAAAAGTATATAATTGCATAAATAATCTTTTACCAATACCAGATATTATTATTAAACATATTATTCCCCTTTACAGTTAATAATTTTACAACATAATATATTTATATGTATAATTTAAAAACAACATTGTCATAAATATGTGTAAAAAAATGTGTTAATTTGTATTTCCATATCTTGAGCAAATATAATAAATGTCATGTTACTGTATACAAATGTAAATATTAAAATTAAATATTTAATAATATTAATATATAATATTAACATTATTAAATATAAATGGTAGAAACAGAAAAATTACTGGTATTTTATTTATTTCAATAGAAATACTTGTAACAGAAAGTGATTGATAATAAGATTTAGTTTTGACATAAAAACATGTTGTGAAAAATTATTGTTTGACAAAATAAAACATGTACATAAATGATGATGTATTATTCTGCAAATACAACATTTCCAAAAATGATTATGTTATATTTGATAGTGATTGTATTGTATTACACATGAAAAATAAAAAAAATGTAATAAAGATTTGTGAAAACATCCATTTTGCATTGTCTTGTAATATAAGAACACACTAAATAAATTTATATGAAAATGTGCTGGACACTGACCAATTAATAATTGCTATTCCTACTCCACTCAAAGTATTATCAGAGAAGTTGCTGGACAGTGACCAATTATTATTTACTATTCCTACTCAAGTGAAAATAATATCTGGAAAGGTGTTGAAGACTGACCATTTATAAATTCGAATTGCTACTTTAGTATAATGTTATTGTGTAAAAATTGTCAAATATTTATATATATTGTATAAATATTATAAACATATTATTTGCGTATATTTTTAGCTGAGTACTTCAAAAAAATATTATTAGCATAAAAAATAGCTACTATTAGTCACTCCTAAATTTCAAATATTTGTAATATTTATAAACAAAATTCTCACACTTCATATACCCAAACACACCCTGAACCCTAAAAATACCCCTTTACCCTAAAACTAAAAAGTGTCCATGATCTCAAAAATATACTCCTTTACCCAAGAGCTGGAAACTGACCCTCAACCCTAAAAATACCCCTTTACCCAAAAACTAAAAACTGACCCTGAACCCAAAAAATTCTCCTTTAGCCAAAAACAGAAAACTGACCCTTAACCCTAAAAACATACACCTTTACCCAAAAACTGTAAACTAACCCTGAACCCAAAAAAATCTCCTTTACCCAAAAACTGAATACTGACCCAGAACCCTAACAAATACCCCTTTATCCAAAAACCCAAAACTGACCCTGAACCCTAAAAATTCCCCTTTAGCCAAAAATTAAAAACTGACCCTGAACCCAAAAAATACCCCTTTACCCAAGAACTGAAAACTGACCCTGAACCCAAAAATATACCACTTTACCCAAAAACTGAAAACTGACCCTGACCCATTAAATATAGCCCTTTACCCAAAAACTGAAAACTGACCCTGAACCTACAAATATACCCCTTTACCCACAAACTAAAAACTTACCCTGAACACTAAAAAAAACCCTTTACCCAAAAACTGAAAACTGACCCTGAACCCTAAAAATTCCCCTTTAGCCAAAAATTAAAAACTGAACCTGAACCCAAAAAATACCCCTTTACCCAAGAACAGAAAACTGACCCTGAACCCAACAATATACCCCTTTACCCAAAAACTGAAAACTGACCCTGACCCATTAAATATAGCCCTTTACCCAAAAACTGAAAACTGACCCTGAACCTACAAATATACCCCTTTACACACAAACTAAAAACTTACCCTGAACACTAAAAATACCCCTTTACCCAAAAACTGAAAACTGACCCTGAACCTTACATATACCCCTTTACCCACAAACAGAAAACTGACCCTGAACCCAAAAAATACCCCTTTACCCAAAAACTGAAAACTGACCCTGAACCTTACATATACCCCTTTACCCACAAACAGAAAACTGACCCTGAACCCAAAAAATACCCTTTTACCCTCAAACTGAAAACTGACCCTGAACCTACAAATATACCCCTTTAACCACAAACTAAAAACTTACCCTGAACACTAAAAATACCCCTTTACTCAAAAACTGAAAACTGACCCTGAACATTACATATACCCATTTACCCACAAACTGAAAACTGACCCTGAACCCACAAAATACCCTTTTACCCACAAACTAAAAACTGACCCAGAACCTTAAATATAGCCCTTTACCCACAAACTGAAAACTGACCCTGAAACATAAAATACCCCTTTACCTAAAGAGAAAACACTGACCCAGAACATAAAAATTCCTCCTGTACCCAAATGTAAATAATATTATTTAATTAACTATTAATGATTTATTAACTATAAATAATAAGTTAATATATTAGCTAAGTAACTGTAAATAATAGAATGTAATTATTTTTATTAATATTCACAAACAAATATTTAATAATGACAAATTATTAAATAAAAATTTTTTGTAATTAATTATTGAATTAAATAATTATTATTAATTATAAAAAAATTATTTACAAATGAGAAATATGTACCAAAATATATGATTTAATTAACAAAATTATATTTAATAGTTACCAATTAATTTATAATTAAAATTTATAAGAAACATATCATAATTAATTAATAATTTTGAATTACTCCCCACCCTTATCCCCTATTAACCCAACATCCCGCTCCTAAACATTAAGTACAATTTATACCAATAACAACGATGAAAATATCTTAGCACATTAACTGTAATTAATGTCATGTAATTATGAAAGATTTTTTACCCAATAATGTAACAAACTATAACCAATTTTATATATATAACAATTACTCTAAATAATGTAATAAACTAATTAATATATATTATTTACCAATTAATTAGTAATGCACAAATTAAACTAAATTATATTAATTAATTAACTAATTAATAATATTTATTTTCCAATTAACTAATTAATAATAATTAATTACCAATTATTTACTACTTAAAATTTTATTACCAATTATATTAATTAAAAAACTAAATAATATTATTCAATTTCCAATTAACTAATTAATAATAATTAATTACCAATTAATGACTACAGAAATTTATTTTACCAATTATATTAATTAATTAACTAATTAATAATATTCAATTTCCAATTAACTATTTAATAATAATTGATTACCAATTAATGACTACTTAAAATTTATTTACCAATTCTATGAATCAATTGACTATTTACTAATATTCAATTTCCAATTAACTAATTATTTATAATTAATTTCCAATTATTTACTACTTAAACATTTCCAATTATATTAATTAATTAACTAATTATAATTATTTTATTTCCAATTAACTAATTAATAATATTTAATTACCAATTAATTAGTAAATAAAAATGTATAGAAATTTATATAAATAAAATAACTAATTATTAATAATTATTTCCCAATTAATTAAATTATAAAAATATTTAAAAACATATATTAATTATTTATATATTTTAAATTACTCCCCACCCTTATCCCCTATTAACCCAACATCCCGCTCCTAAACATTAACTACAATTTATATTGCTATAAAATTTTATTTATATTTTTTACCTTTTTTCAACATTATATCGATATTTTTTCCTTTGACTAATAATCGATATTTTGTCATGTCGATATTTTTGAGTCGATATTTTTGTACTCTATATTTTATTATTATTATTGTACTCGTTATTTTTCACAACGATATTTTTGTTAATGATATTTTATCATAATCGATATTTTTAACTCGATATTTTATCCATTCGATATTGTGTAGTCGATATTATGTCTGTGCACCATCTCAGCTCTCTGCCTTGCTAGAATTTCTCGCTCCTTTTCTTCCAATAATCTTTCTACGGATTTGTCATGTAACACCTGTGGGGTCAGAGTGGGAGCATAACTCGGGGCAGTGGGATGAGTCTCACTAGGTCCTTCACCATAATTTGGTCTTGGGAACAAACTTCCTGTACATAGGGACCTTGGTTCTCTTTCATACAAAGGCTGTAAAAATGGCATTCCTGAACCTGAGGGTCTTGGCTCACCCTCGTAGGGAGGTCTCGGGGAAAAATCGCTTTCACGGGAGTGTCTGGCATCCCCACCAGCTGATATTCTTGGATAGATATCTCTTGTATCTACAGGACCTACGCTCTCGGTATAAGGAGGTATGGGCCAAACCCCTCCTGCACTGGCTGATCGGGCCTCATCCTGAAGATGAAGTCTTCGGGAATTATCCCCCTCACTGGAAGGTCTATTTCTTTCATTATAAGGAGGCGGACTTCTCATACACAGGTCATCTAATAATTCATCATCCGACTCTCCAATAGGTACCCAATGTTTGCACTTTTCTGTTTTCTTCTCCCCCCAGGAGGACCACATGCTGGCAACATGGGAAACAGTCCTTCTACAATCATATTCTGTCTCCACTGTTTCATCTTTTTGGCTCGGGCTTCCTGTTTCAATTTTGGATAAAATTTAGTTAACCCTTTATCCATTCGGGGCTTATCCCTTTCAAAAGCCTCGATTTCCCATTCCTCTAGTGCTTCATACTGCGTTAACCTAGGTCTGGGATGTAAGTCATTCATTCGGGTTCTCAGATTGAATAGAATCCTACTGTTAAAGGTACCTTCTAACGGAAAGGCCAACACTCCGTCATCCTTCGTGTATTCCACCCAATTCTCCAACTATACACATGTGTTGTACCCTTTATCGAACATCATGAAAGATGCGGGAGTGTTGGGTTGCGGTATGACAACACCTTCTCTAGTTTTAATCGGCTTGTCCTTTTTGAAATAATTTTTCACTTTGTTTACAAGAGACACTTTTCTCTTATTTCCGTACATAATGTCGTTTTTAACGCCTTTCCACTGATCGTTCTCAAATCCCATATGCCGTGGATCAGGACTGGTATGCGGTCTATACGAATGCCACATACGATTTTTACGAGTGACTTTGTTTACAAAATCACTTCCAATCCGTGTGCGTCTATTATTTTTGTGCGACCAATGAAATGCACGAGTTCAAATAATCTCGACCAATGGGTGCGCGGCCCTTTCGCGAGACAGTTCCCACGCTCCGGCGCTCACCCCTCCTTTACAATTTTCAGCTCTGCTACCAGCTCGCTACGCCTACCAATCCCAGCGCGGCACGGAGTGACGTCAGAGCAGCTTCGCGACTGACTCCCTCCTTCACAAGGTAACGGAAACTTTCTTTCTTTCTAAAGTGCTTAGTGCTTTGTTATTTAACAACGAATACACATTCGCCACTGTGCTCAAGTGTCTAGACAGTAAAGAGTTTGGTTTCACTGCAAGTAAACTACTTCCATTTACTTTTCACACTCTACGAGTAGATCTCTTCTGCCTACCCTTCACACTAGCATTGGGGCACCTGCTACTTCCCTAGACTCATCCACCTTTCCGGGATATATTCAAGTCTAAAGTTTCACCAGCGAGCCCTTTTGCTTTCACTCAAGCTCCGATGAACCTGCTACTCTTCCGGTGTGACCCTCACTAGGTTATGCCACAGTAGGAATTTTGCCAATGAACCTCGTTACTAACATTTATTCAATCATACATTCAGAAAAAACCCTAGTTAGTGCTTCCAGTTCTGCTTAACCTGCACCAACTTTCCTTGAAAGCCAGTGACCTCAAAGCAAGTGGATTCTATTCACCACTCGCTATTCAATTCCCCGGGGATTTCCGACAACATAGATAGCTCTTTACATACGAATGGATTAGTACATATAACAGTATAATAACAAGAACAACAAATTTAAAACATTTCATAATTTTTCAAAGCAAACTTTTCAAGTGAGTGATCAGATCACCCGAATTGCTTACTCTCTTTAGCAGCATCCAACTTAGTTAATCTTAACTAGTCCTACCTAACCTTTAGCTATTCCCTAACCATCCTCTCTGCTACCAGAAAATTACTGATAGAGATCGCAGGTCACCCGACCAATATTTTCACCACTCAGGCTTTGGGCCCATATATTTAATTTCACCATATACATTGATCAGATGACCTTACACTCTACTACCAATAATTGTGAGTCCCTGTTTTCTACTATTTCCAGTGTACCCGACTTACCATCCACAGATACGGGTACCTATGACCACGATGGGTCAGGGAGCTAGCTGTAAAAAGAGAAAGGCAGGAAAAATACAAACCCAACATTAAAACCTTTACTTTTCATAAAATGACCACGGACAACTGAGAAGTTTTAAAAGTTTATCTTAGATTTCAGATTCTGCAATCATACAGTTTATAGTAATGAGGCAATCTATAATCAGAATAACGAAGAGCACATAACCATATAGGAAGAGTATACAGGCCACCATCTAACCCTATAATGAGGGAATTCAGAAAATAAAGGAAATGGAATTCAAGGGAGTGTTCTTAATGCTAGGAATTTTTATGCACGTTTAGGATTTTATCATTGGGTCATATTTCGAGAGAAAAGACACCAGGGAAAACTATACATCTATGGAAGGGTAGAAAGTGCAACACGCTATAATTCTAACGTTATTACTTCAATTCAATATTTAAGAGAAAATTGTAAAACATATTTAATTCATAAACAGTATGGAGAGATTTGTACTGAAAAAGGCAGGGGAACATAGGAACATGCTTTGGAATTAAAGGCAAATGACTTTAATGAGATGCAATGGTTGCGTGAGAAAAAGCATGGAAAATTATCATATGCAAAGGTATGTCTTTATTGAAGCAAAGACAGAAAATAGAAAGGTGCAGTTTAGCTGGCTGAGTTCCACTGTTCAAGGCTGAATTTCCCCGGGCTGCATGACATGCGCAGAAGGGACCTTCAAGATGGTTCTTGGCTCAGTCAGACCCCCAATTATCGTGGTACATGAAAAGTAAGCGAAAACAAATTAAAACATAGAAATGAATGAATGTATTACATGTCATGATTTCACACTTCAGGTTTATCATAAAAAAAATATACTATGCAATTACGGGTAAGTGCTACACATAACGACACGATGAGCAATAGCACGAGCTTTACTTCATTATCACATTAAGCTGCCATTTTATGGCGATTACGCATGCGCACCCTTTCCCTCCAAAACTATCTCTACGTGAAGTCACGTGAGTGTGACTGACGCATGCGCAGAAGAGGAAAGTCAAGCAGCGGCCATTTTAGGAACAAGGATTAATCGTATTAGTAAAACACATAGGCAAGCATCTCTATGATACCCACGCACATTCAAAATACATAAATTAGTAAAACGAACAATTGAAGTTACGAGATTATAATAGATTTTTCGAGGTTCTTGACTCGAGCAAGTCGCGATGCGAAATCTTGCTCTATCACTTTTGCCTGTTATTGTTTCTCTTCTTCTGATTTCTATCTTCCCTCTTACTATTTGATTGTTTTTTCTTGGTTAGGTACAGGCTTGTACCCTATCCATTTTTATATTTGACCCTTGCGGTCGTTAAAATCGCTTTATATACTGAATAAAACTTCCTTGCCCGGCTGGGTATTGGAAAATCATATATAGGACTGATTCCAGACTATAATTTCATTGTATGTTGTAAATATTCACCCTAGGACCTGTGTTTTCTAAAATAGGTTGTTCGCCCATGGTCCTTTGGTATCCATTGGGTGCCCTTGTTATAACTTATAGATATATGTTGGGCATTCTTTACAACAGATTGGCTACCAGTATGGGTAATAGTGGCCAAAGCTTGACGTATCATGAACACTCTTGAATGCATTCTGGCTAGTGCTGGTATAATAATAGCCTGCTTTATTCAAGGCCAAGTTCAGGGAGTTCTCTATTGAGGATATTTTGAAAATAGAAAGGCATAATGGTGCATTTTACTGCACCATTTAATAAAGATTATAATATCAAATCAGGAAGCACTCGAAATGTAGTCATTTACATCACTTTCAAAATAGTGACCATGGTGTGTTGGTCTTTGACAGTCTAAGGGCCCCATTAGGATAGCGGGCGGAAAACCACCCCGCCCGCCATGGATGCGGGAAACAACCGCCCGCCATGGAGGCGGTGCAACCGGCAGACAAATTAGGATCGACCGCCACTGGAGACCGACCGCGGCGGTAGCGGTGAAAATTAAACCGCCCGACGTGTGCGGTGATGACAAAACTCCGACCGCGGCGGTCGGAAAAGCAGCTGGAAATACAAAACCGCCCACAGGGAAAGCGGAGACACCGCACAGGAAATTACGATATCCCCGAGGGTGGCGCGGGCGGAACGGCAGGCACCGACCGCCGCGGTCGAAGGCAGGATTGCATGGGATAAATGACGGACAAGCACCAGCAAAGTCACCGCAGCGGACGAACATGAAATCCATGGCGGTCGATGTCAAAGCACCGCAGCAATGCCAAATACTGCATAAACAAAGTAGCCCAGCCACAAATACATACAACACACACACACAGATACAGAAATGGCAAATAAATACACAATACTACATAACCACACCCACAACACACCTGACAACCACTATCCAATTGGACACACCCACACAGCTGAGTACAAATCCACACCCTCCACTCACCACAATCCTTTGCATCTTCCCAGAACAGAAGGCCACACACCACATCTGAGAGGAGAGGCAAAATCGCACACAACACCCACCCACCCACCACCACCATCAACACCACCATCACACCATCACAATCAAACCCCCAGCACAGAACACACCTCATCACCACACCCCTGCACCCACACACCCCTGCACCCACAAACACCTCAACACCCCCACACCATGACATCACCAAAAATGCCAAAATTCACAGAGAGTGAGTTGACAGTCATGGTCAACGAGATTGTGAGAGTAGAACCACAACTATTTGGGAACCTAGTCCAACAGACACCATTAGCCACCAGGACACAAATGTGGGAAAGGATTGTCCAAAGGGTGAATGCAGTTGGGGCCACCCCAAGATCCAAGAAGGAGATCATGAAGCGGTGGCATGATCTCAAGAGGGTTGTCAAGGAGAAGAGGAGCAAGAACTGGAATCTGGCAAACGTGACTGGCAGTGGCCCTCCCATCCCACTGAAGACATTCACACCATGGGAGGAGAAGGTGCTTGCTATCCTGCTACCTGAGAGTTACACAGGAGTAGCCGGGGGAGCGGAGGCTGGTAAGTACAGACATATGTTTAAGACCACATTGACTTTTACCTCCTTGCAATACCCAACCACCAATACACTGTCCATCCCTAACCAACATGTAGCCACCCATTCTGCTGAGGATGCCTGTATGGGGCCGGAATGTCAGTACAACAACTCCCACCATAGCCCCTGTCCCACAGCCCAGCAGCATGGAGGCCTCCCCCACCCAGGAGCAAGTGTCAGCCATTGCACTGTTTAACAAACAAACTTACAGGTAGGTAGCCATCTTCACTTGGAGGGTGTTTGTGGGGGTGAGGCCTGTACCACTACTCCCAGCATGCCCCCTGGCCCACAGCCCAGCAGCATGGAGGCTTCCCCCACCCAGGAGCAAGTGTCAGCCATTGCACTGTTTAACAAACAAACTTACAGGTAGGTAGCCATCTTCACTTGGAGGGTGTTTGTGGGGGTGAGGCCTGTACCACTACTCCCAGCATGCCCCCTGGCCCACAGCTCAGCAGCATGGAGGCCTCCCCCACCCAGGAGCAAGTGTCAGCCATTGCACAGTTTAACAAACAAACTTACAGGTAGGTAGCCATCTTCACTTGGAGGCTGTTTGTGGGGGTGAGGCCTGTACCACTACTCCCAGCATGCCCCCTGGCCCACAGCTCAGCAGCATGGAGGCCTCCCCCACCCAGGAGCAAGTGTCAGCCATTGCACTGTTTAACAAACAAACTTACAGGTAGGTAGCCATCTTCACTTGGAGGGTGTTTGTGGGGGTGAGGCCTGTACCACTACTCCCAGCATGCCCCCTGGCCCACAGCCCAGCAGCATGGAGGCTTCCCCCACCCAGGAGCAAGTGTCAGCCATTGCACTGTTTAACAAACAAACTTACAGGTAGGTAGCCATCTTCACTTGGAGGGTGTTTGTGGGGGTGAGGCCTGTACCACTACTCCCAGCATGCCCCCTGGCCCACAGCTCAGCAGCATGGAGGCCTCCCCCACCCAGGAGCAAGTGTCAGCCATGGCACTGTTTAACAAACAAACTTACAGGTAGGTAGCCATCTTCACTTGGAGGGTGTTTGTGGGGGTGAGGCCTGTACCACTACTCCCAGCATGCCCCCTGGCCCACAGCCCAGCAGCATGGAGGCTTCCCCCACCCAGGAGAAAGTGTCAGCCATTATACCCTGCACGCTCACCTTACAGGTATGTAACTACCGTTTATCTTCATGAAGTGTGTGTGTATTAATCTATTTACTATTGTACAAAATGCATAGACAATCAACCTTTAGGACACCATGATCTAACTATCCACTATGTAATGTAACACGATGTTGCCATGATTTGTACAACTGATGACAGCACAATGCACTAGTGTACAGACAGCTGATGATACACAGATGACACAAACACTGACCACTCCGCATCTACTCCACAGGTGATGAAGAACTCACTGCTGGGGACAACACCAACGACCTGCAGAGCCAGTCTCCACCTCCGGCACATGGACTCACAGATGCAGACTCCCAGGACAGTTTGGACGATGAGCTCCAGGCCGGCCCATCCGGTGTTCCACACACCCAGAGGTCCCAGGCCCCCATCCTCCCCACCACCACCTCTGCTGCAACGACAACGCAGCAGACCCCTGCTGTCACGGCCTCTGCCTCCACCGCAACCACCACCGCAGCCACTGCCACCAACACCACCACTACCACCAGTACCACCTGCAGCACCCTCCCTGTCCCTAGGGATGACCAGCCCACACCAACAACTGTGGAGGGCAGGGAGCCAGTGCGTGGCGCACCAGTGGCGAGGGAAGAGGTCCGTGGCAGCAGAGCAGGTGGGAGGGCCAGGGCCAACACCAGACCTCGGGAGGAGTGGACACCATCCCTGGATCACTTCACCAGAGTTGTGGATGCCTACCAAGAGGTCCAGGGACAAAGTGGCCGGTCGGATGAATTTTTCAGGGAGCTCATCCTGCTGATGAGGTCCATCGATAACCGCCTGGGACAGATGGTGGACCTCATGGGCCAGCAAGTGGCGTTGCAGAGGGACAGGTCTGTGTCCCAACCATCACCGCCATCCCCTCCTGTTGTGCAGCAGGATAACAGTCCACCATCCTCCCCTGCGCCAACAGAGAGGGGCGAGTCCTCTGACGCCGCTGGCCATTCAGCAGGCCCCCCACCGCCAAAAAGATCTAGGGGGCGTCCGAAGAAGAGCCTGGGAGTCTCTGGAAGCCAAGCACCTGCCACACGCCAGTCACGGAGCCAGCCTTGAAGACGACCCTCTCCCCAACTGCATTGACTCTTTTGGACTATCTTTCCCCACATTGCCTTGGCAATGGCACCTGTCTGTTGGACTGGGTCACCACATTCATGTGGTGTCTACTCTTGCATCTCAGCGACCATGACTGTCAACTCACTGCTCATTCCCCACCTTCCTGTAAATATTCACGCACAATTCACATGTCCACCCCGTAAATAAAATACCTTACAATCCAGATTTTGTGTAGTGAATTCTTTAGTGCATTATTTACAATGATGATAATGTCCATGATATGTAAACATGATGTACAGTATGCAGGGCAGGAACACGCTGGAGAACCTAGGGAGACACAACAGAACTACAGTCACTGGTCTCATCGTGGCAACACACACAGATCACTGATCCACAAATATCCTAATTATCACAGGTACCCTACACAGTGTCTATCTGAAATGCTGTAATGCCGTCCATAATACATCTCCGGACGTAACGTCCATTCCAACAATACCATACATAGGTGACAGAACATGTGGCTATTGGGAACATCTGCGCATAACCATTCACAACATAAGCTAACACACTAGACTATGTAGACGTTGTAACTCGTCACACACCTTCAAGTGAAGTAGCGTTGGATTAGCTGCTGCCGTTGGTCAACTCCTTCCTCCTCTCCACTCTCCTCATCACTGGATTCAGGTCCCTGAGCAGGTTGTGGCCTTGGTTCCTCACCGTCGTCCAGGAGCAGGGGGACCCCCTTGTGGATGGCCAGGTTGTGTAGCATACAGCATGCCACAACGATCTTGCACACCTTCCCAGGCGAGTATGCAAGTGCGCCTCCGGTCCTGTCAAGGCACCGGAACCTTGACTTCAGCAGGCCGAAAGTCCGTTCAATTACCCGTCGTGTCCTGCCATGGGCCTCATTGTAGCGGATCTTTGCAGGTGTCTGGGGATTACGGAGTGGGCTCAACAGCCATGGCCTACTGGGATAAGCAGAGTCCCCTGTGAATAAAAAACACACATTGCAATGTTGTACGGCCACAGTAAAGGCAGTGACACACAGCACGTGATAGCAGTTGTGTAACTCACCCACAATCCAGGCACGTTCGGGATGCAGATTCTCCATCATCCGTGGCACCATGCTGTTCCTCATGATGAAAGAGTCATGTGCCGAACCGGGATACTTAGCACACACATGTGAAATTGTCATGTCTGCAAGGCACACCACCTGCACATTCATGGAGTGGTAGTGTTTCCGGTTTCGATAAATGTGCTCCGTCGCCTGCGGTGCCACCAGAGCCACATGGGTGCAATCGATCGCACCGACTACATGTGGGATGTGCCCAAGTGGATAGAAGTCCCCCTTAACGGCAGCCAATTCACGTCCCCGGGGGAAATGGATGTAGCGATTCCGATAGATCATCATGGCCTCGAGTACATCCCTCAGCACCATGCTGAACATGGGCTGCGACATTCCCCCAGCGTTAGCCACGGTCTCCTGGAAGGAACCAGTCGCAAAGAAGTGTAGTGCTGCCATTACCTTGTGGGCGGGTGTGAATGCCGTAGGATAGTGACGGCGAGGCTGCAGGTGGGGCTCCAATAGATCACACAAGATCTTCAATGTCGGTCTGTCCAACCGGAATTTCCTGATGATTGCCTCATTCTCCATGTCCTCAAGCACAATCACCTGACGTAGGAGATTTGGCCTCCTCCTAGTTTAGGATTAAAAACAATAGGTCAATGACAAGCATCATGAGATGGCCATAGCACAAAGCATCAATGATGTAATGGGTAAAAAACAATGGCCAGAAAGATGCACGGCACATCTGGTTACATGGCTGCCCAATAGCTACACACAGAGGGCAGGCCTCTCCAGTGACAATACCCAAGTGACAATAATGTGGATACAATGATTGAACTAGTGACATGCGCAGACATGGAGCTACAAGAGCCACAAATCTAATGTGACTTAACATGTCTGTCATACCCATCTGCCGTACCTGCCAGACCTCAATGCATCATGTACATTGTGGAAGCATTCATCAACACAATGATCACAATAGCAGGGACACTTCTGGTTGTGTGCATGATCAGTTCTGAATGCACAAGTCAGGTACGATACAATGCAGTGCCCCCAGCCCGGTCAAGGTCTGCACTGACCAACAACACATTAAACCTCACTACATCTATGTAGAGCATGACGTCTGGCAATCATCACCCATCAAAAGCCTTACTAAAATGGCACAAACACATGCTAAAGTGGCTCAGACTGAACGTGCGTCCTCCTGTGGATGCAATGGCTCTGTGGCATCGTGTGTACAATGATGTGCCCTACACCATGTAGCTGCATGGCACTTATACATTGTCCATGATTGACATACACAGCAATGTGTACGAAAATGCCATGACCTAGCGCCAGTCCCCGGCGGTGTGACCCCAGCACCACCATCTACCCAGCCAAGGTAGCCATTGGCACATGGACTGGTGTCCATGCCGCTGGCTAGGCTCCGCCGCATCAGTTGCGGTACCTACCGCCGGTCCCCGGCGGTGTGACCCCAGCACCACCATCTACCCAGCCAAGGTAGCCATTGGCACATGGACTGGTGTCCATGCCGCTGGCTAGGCTCCGCCGCATCAGTCGCGGTACCTACCGCCGGTCCCCGGCGGTGTGACCCCAGCACCACCATCTACCCAGCCAAGGTAGCCATTGGCATATGGACTGGTGTCCATGCCGCTGGCTAGGCTCCGCCGCATCAGTCGCGGTACCTACCGCCGGTCCCCGGCGGTGTGACCCCAGCACCACCATCTACCCAGCCAAGGTAGCCATTGGCACATGGACTGGTGTCCATGCCGCTGGCTAGGCTCCGCCGCATCAGTCGCGGTACCTACCGCCGGTCCCCGGCGGTGTGACCCCAGCATCACCATCTACCCAGCCAAGGTAGCCATTGGCACATGGACTGGTGTCCATGCCGCTGGCTAGGCTCCGCCGCATCAGTCGCGGTACCTACCGCCGGTCCCCAGCGGAGCGTCACCGCCGTGGTGCATTGCATACAGCCAATGGCATGGGTGTTCAATGTGGCATGATGGAGATTTGAAAAATGCGGAAGCGGCGCGCCGCCGCCGCGGAGCCGGTCATTGGATGCTTTTGAATGATGCACCATCGCGGTAGCGCACCCCGGACACCCGCGGTGCGTCACCGCCATGGTGCATTGCATACAGCCAATGGCATGGGTGTTCAATGTGGCATGATGCAGATTTGAAAACTGCGGAAGCGGCGCGCCGCCGCCGCGGAGCCGGTCATTGGATGCTTTTGAATAAGGCTGACCCAGACAACCAATTGTAGCACCTTATCAGCTTCCTAACGACCCCATGGGCCTATAAATCTGTGGGAGTGAGCCACACATTCCCACTGCTCACAGAGCCTGCTGCCTGGGACCCTCTCCTGCTGCTCACAGAGCCTGCTGCCTGAGACCCTCTCCTGCTGCTCACAGAGCCTGCTGCCTGAGACCCTCTCCTGCTGCTCACAGAGCCTGCTGCCTGAGACCCTCTCCTGCTGCTCACAGAGCCTGCTGCCTGGGACCCTCTCCTGCTGCTCACAGAGCCTGCTGCCTGAGACCCTCTCCTGCTGCTCACAGAGCCTGCTGCCTGAGACCCTCTCCTGCTGCTCACAGAGCCTGCTGCCTGAGACCCTCTCCTGCTGCTGCCTGAGACCCTCTCCTGCTGCTCACAGAGCCTGCTGCCTGGGACCCTCTCCTGCTGCTCACAGAGCCTGCTGCCTGAGACCCTCTCCTGCTGCTGCCTGAGACCCTCTCCTGCTGCTCACAGAGCCTGCTGCCTGGGACCCTCTCCTGCTGCTGCCTGGGACCCTCTCCTGCTGCTGCCTGGGACCCTCTCCTGCTGCTCACAGAGCCTGCTGCCTGGGACCCTCTCCTGCTGCACACAGAGCCTGCTGTCTGGGACCCTCTCCTGCTGCTGCCTGGGACCCTCTCCTGCTGCTGCCTGGGACCCTCTCCTGCTGCTGCCTGGGACCCTCTCCTGCTGCTCACAGAGCCTGCTGCCTGGGACCCTCTCCTGCTGCTGCCTGGGACCCTCTCCTGCTGCTCACAGAGCCTGCTGCCTGGGACCCTCTCCTGCTGCTGTCTGGGACCCTCTCCTGCTGCTGTCTGGGACCCTCTCCTGCTGCTGCCTGGGACCCTCTCCTGCTGCTGCCTGGGACCCTCTCCTGCTGCTCACAGAGCCTGCTGCCTGGGACACCTCACAACTCACTTCCGCCACAGGTCTGCCATATCCACAGGGATGTCAAGAACAGATAAGATCCGTGCCAGTCCATTCACGAGTGAGGAGCTGGATGTCCTTGTGAACGAGGTGCTGGCACAGTACCCACGGCTGTTTGGTGGCCCCAGTGTCGTGGTAAGTCACCATGTAGGGAGCAGTAGGGCAGGGTGGTGTCAGACGTGTATTCATGATGCAGCTGTATGTTATTTTGGATGTGTGGTGCAGACAAACACTGACAGACAAGATGTTTGCAGGTGGTGGGAGTGTGTGTTTTGCATTATGACTCAGTCCTAGGCCTATACTTGTATGTGTGAGTGGGATGTGCTACTTTTTGGGGCAGACATGACCAACGGTTGTTTGCCTTGTAGCTGGTTGGACAGTGTCCGCTTGTGATGTAATTTCAGGGTGCCCCTGTAGTCATAGTCAGTGTGCCCCACAGAGTAGGTTCAGTGGCTGCCCTTCCAAAGTTTGTCCATCAGCCAACTTACATGCTACAGTTGCTGCACACTGATTAGTGGATATGCCACATCAATGCCCTGTACAATTTATGATTTACACAGTGCTGTCGATGCATTTGTGTTGAATCATCATTCTTCAGTGTGATAATCATGGAGACTACGAAGCTCAATGTGTGCATGCATTCACTAATGTTTATGCCATGCAGAGTGGCCTTGTGAGGGTACCCCCAGTTCTGGAGGGAGGGAGGTCACTGTGCGTCCAGATTCAGTGTCTGGCTGCTGTACTGATAGATGCTGACATATGACAATGTGTAAATGTTCATTAGTCCTTCTTTACTCTCATACCTGCAGCTCAAAGTACACCAACGTAAGGCTGTCTGGAGGGCCATAGCAGCAAAGGTGCGAGCCCTGGGGGTATCAAACAGACGACACACACACTGTCACAAGAGGTGGGACGACATCAGCCGGCTGGCTAAGCAAGTGGCAGAGATGAACTTGGGGATGGTACCACGCACAGGGCGTGTGGCACGCCGCACCATGACTCCGCTGATGGCACGCATACTGGCAGTGACCTATCCAGACCTGGATGCACGTCTGAAGGGGCTTCAGCAGCAAGACAGAGATGGTGAGTATCCGGGGAGGGATAGTTTGTCTGGGAGTGGATGCATGTGTAGAGTGCCTGTGTCTGCGGTGACACATGTGATGTGCCTGTGCTGCCATGCTGTGATATGTGATGTGAGTGGCAACTGTGATGTGTGTCTGTATGAGGCATTGGCCCACCATGGCCTTACTCTGCAGCTCCTGGCTGCAGTTTTCTGTCCTTGACATATATTTTGTTGTCCACATGGTCACTCTTCTTTGTGATGGTGGGTGTAGTCCCTATTATGCAGTACAGCTGTGTCCACTTAATGAGTGTTACACCATGTCAGTCTACTTTGCATGCACCTGCATGGTAGTGGCCCACACATCTGACAACAATGTGAACCCACATTGGCACATGGTGATTGTAATGGCCTATTTGACAATGTGGCATGTGTAGACAAAACAGGTGTGTGTATTCCCCTCTGGATCCCTTTAGGCTCTGGAAGTGGTGATGTTAGTTGTGGCTACATCATGTCCATGGGGCAGGTCCATGTGGGCTAGGGGAACACCATCCATGGGCAGGGTGTAGTGCTGTGTGTCATCGACATTGGTCCACTCCTGCCTGTTTGTCCGCATGACAGGCACAGTTGTGGTGTAACTGGTGTGTAGCTGCACAATGATTTGAGGGTGTGGTGGTTACCATGTAGCTCTAGGCCTCTCATGTGCTGCATTGCTTTGATATCGTGTGACCAGACTATGACACTTATACAACCATGTTTCTGTCGCTAATGCAGATTCGGAAGACACCACGGCGGAACATGATCCTGAAAGTGGTGGCGAGACCAGCACGACAGCGGCAGCAGAGCAGGGTGAGACGGAGCAAAGTGACACTGACCACACCAGCGCTGATGAGGGTGACAGGAGTATGCATGAGGAATCTGTGGCTGAGACACAGAGTACCACTTCATCTGATGGCAGGGGGGATGAGTCCCTGTTAGCAGCCACAGGGGATGGGGACTCTGCTGCTGCATCTGACTACCAACGGCCACTGCCCACCCTCCCATCCACTTCCTCTGGGGCTGGCCGTATCCGTGTCACTAAGAGGGGACGTGTGACATTCACACATGGCACCGCAGCACCTGCACCTGTCCCCCCTGCTGCCCTCAGTGCAGAGTGCGTAGAGTTCCTGCGGCAACTTTGCGTGGGCCAGACCGCCCTGCTGAAGGCCTTCAGTGCCCACGATTACAAAATAGGGCAGGTTCTGGCATTCATGGAGGGCATACACTCTGATGTGGGTGGCCTACATCGTACACTCCTGTCATTGTCAGGTACAGTGACGTCAGCCCTCCAACATGCCCCCTTTGCAGCTCAGGTGCCTGTGACGTCCACCCAGTCAGTGGCCACATCAGATGACAGTGAGCACTTGGGACATACATCAAGTAAACGTTACTACACTAGGAGCACAGCTCAGACCCAAAGCAAACAATCCCGTCCACAGACTCCATCCCCAAAGAAGGGCAGGGACCCCCCAATATGCACAGACAAGGTGAAGTCACAGAAGAGCAAGGCCAGAAGAGCATTGTGTCAGACATCAGGCTCACATGCTGCTGAGCCATCACCAGATATTGACTCTGCTATGCCCACAGAGGATGTGTGGGATGTCATGACTACACCTGGGGAGAACACAGGGACACACCCACCTACCACATCAACCCCAGAACAAAGTACATCGAGGCAGGTGGAGGGAAGCCCTGTTGTGACCAGCCCAGTCATTGTGGCAGTGGAGACCCCTGTCGTGACCAGCCCAGTCATTGTGGCAGTGGAGACCCCTGTCGTGACCAACCCAGTCATTGTGGCAAAGAAGGGCAGTGTAGTGGCCATCCCTGGCAAGAAGGGACAGGAGGGCAGTGTAGTGGCCATCCTTGGCAAGAAGGGACAGGAGGGCAGTGTAGTGGCCATCCCTGGCAAGAAGGGACAGGAGGGCAGTGTAGTGGCCATCCCTGGCAAGAAGGGACAGGAGGGCAGTGTAGACACCACCCCTGGCAAGAAGGGACAGGAGGGCAGTGTAGTGGCCATCCCTGGCAAGAAGGGACAGGAGGGCAGTGTAGTGGCCATCCTTGGCAAGAAGGGACAGGAGGGCAGTGTAGTGGCCATCCCTGGCAAGAAGGGACAGGAGGGCAGTGTAGTGGCCATCCCTGGCAAGAAGGGACAGGAGGGCAGTGTAGTGGCCATCCTTGGCAAGAAGGGACAGGAGGGCAGTGTAGACACCACCCCTGGGGTAAGTGGGAAGGTGGTCACTGTGGAGGGTACACCTTCCAGAGAGGCTAAAGTGGTCCGGAGGCGTAGCCAGCACAAGCGTACTGCAGGATCAAGCACTTCTCCAGAGGGAGTGGCAGTGTCTGCCCCTGAAGTGGAACAGTTGTGCAGGTGGTGTCAACGCCACTTCCCATCAACCCCATGACAGGGAAGCAAATTCATATTCCAAAGAAGTGGAAGGGCACCCCTCCTACCTCTCCCACCCACACTGTGTCAAGGGCGTGCATTACTCCACCTCCACGTGCCACGGTGCCACCTGGTCCGCACAGCCCTCCACCTTGCAGGCCCTCTGTTATAGCCACACCACATGTCCCTCTGTCACACCAGTCAAGTCGACCTGCAGTCCCTGACACACAGCCAGGTTCCACTCCATATGACAGCCAGGAGTGAGTTGTCAACACCCTCAGACGCCTGTGCCACACATAGGTGTGCTACAGTACACCATTGTTAGCGATGTGGGTGTGTTCCTGGGCCTGTTGCTCTGATGTGCTGTACCCTGCCAAGGACTCTGGGCCTGTTGCTCTGATGTGCTCTCCCCTGCCCTGCCAAGGACACTGGGCCTGTTGCTCTGATGTGCTGTACCCTGCCAAGGACTCTGGGCCTGTTGCTCTGATGTGCTCTCCCCTGCCAAGGACTCTGGGCCTGTTGCTCTGATGTGCTGTACCCTGCCAAGGACTCTGGGCCTGTTGCTCTGATGTGCTCTCCCCTGCCAAGGACTCTGGGCCTTTTGCTCTGATGTGCTCTCCCCTGCCCTGCCAAGGACACTGGGCCTGTTGCTCTGATGTGCTGTACCCTGCCAAGGACTCTGGGCCTGTTGCTCTGATGTGCTCTCCCCTGCCAAGGACTATGGGCCTGTTGCTCTGATGTGCTGTACCCTGCCAAGGACTCTGGGCCTGTTGCTCTGATGTGCTCTCCCCTGCCAAGGACTCTGGGCCTGTTGCTCTGATGTGCTCTCCCCTGCCCTGCCAAGGACACTGGGCCTGTTGCTCTGATGTGCTGTACCCTGCCAAGGACTCTGGGCCTGTTGCTCTGATGTGCTGTACCCTGCCCTGCCAAGGACACTGGGCCTGTTGCTCTGATGTTCTGTACCCTGCCAAGGACTCTGGGCCTGTTGCTCTGATGTGCTCTCCCCTGCCAAGGACTCTGGGCCTGTTGCTCTGATGTGCTCTCCCCTGCCCTGCCAAGGACACTGGGCCTGTTGCTCTGATGTGCTGTACCCTGCCAAGGACTCTGGGCCTGTTGCTCTGATGTGCTCTCCCCTGCCCTGCCAAGGACTTTGCACTTCCCGATTGTGATTCACCAGTGCATAGTCTATGGCATTTGCACATGATTTTGAGACTTGCTGGTGTCTACTTATGTTGTGTAGCTACATCTGTGCAATATGTGAATAAATACAGTACATTATGGTGTGTTTTCTCTGTCTCCTTACTGATTAAAGTCATTTTCTTGTTTGACTGAGTTCCATGGTCTATTTTGTACATCACCATTGCAAGGTTCTATGTGCCCATATGATTTTTAGACAGGGGGACAGGGTCTTCAGTCCATTGTGGCCCTGCTGATGTTGTACTCTGTGATGGTTATTTGGCAGGCCATGCAGTTTTCGTGTGGGTGAATTGCTATTGCTGCATACACTGTTCACAGGTCACCTTGGGGGACACTGGCAGCACAGGGTGTGCAGCTGTGCTGTGGTGTAGTCGATGTTTATGATGTGATGAGGTGTGTGTTTCCCTTTCTGTGTGCCCTGGGGTGTATGTGTATGGTCGTCTTGTGTTGGCCCTTGGTCCTGGTGGCATGGCTTACATGGCATGTGTGTGGCAGAGGTGTGCAGTGTGAAGGGTGTTAGTTTGTAGTGTATGTATGTGTGCCCCTGTATGGTGTGAGACACACATGTGTCAGGCAGGAGTTGTATGCCTGTTGTATGTTTTGTCTTACCCTGTGTGGATGTTTGTATACAATTGTGTGGGCTGTGGGGAGTGCACTGGTGTTGTGTGTCCGTTGTCAGGCAATCCTGCTGTGCCTTTGTCCCTGGTTGTGTGTCGCAGTGTGTGTGTATTGTGCTTGTTGTTACAGTGCTTGTTGATGTGCAAGTGGGTGCACGGGATAGGCACCTGGCCTGTGACTACTTCGGGTGGTGTGCAGTGTTGGTCGGGGTGGTGTGTCGCTGTGATGTTTGGAAAGTGTCCATGCCTTGGTGTTGCCCTGCCTTCTGCATAGTGCGCATGTGTTGACCGCGGCGGTGACGTGTCCGTGACCGTGACGTTGCTGCAGGTTGGCCGACGTTGTGTGTTCCGGATGCCGTGGGGTGCCTTGTTCTGAGGTGGGTGATGTGTGGGTGCCCATGTGGATGTGTTGTGCCCCCCAGCAGGATGCCAGTGTGGTGCTTGGGACCTGTGTCGGCATGTGTGTTGTGTGGTGTATATGTGTAGTGACGTACCTGCGGCGGCGTCCGCGGCGGCCCATCTGGCGATAGTGTTGCAGCAGGTACATGACCGGATGCATGTGGAGGGCTGGGTCCATGGGGTTCATGTCGGGTCTCGGCGTGCGTGCTCCGCTGTAGACTTTCCGCCTGCTAGAGCTGTGCGGTGTCTCCGGTGCGGTGCGTCAGCTTGTTTGGCCCATCCTAATTTGTCGAGCGGGGCGGACGTCATCGGCCGCGGCGGAGGGTCTCGATTGGCTGCAGCCGGCGCGGTGGCGGTCGCACCTTGATGGCGGAGCGCGGCGCTCCGCGGCGGACGGGAAATGACCTGTGTTTACATATCCTAATGTGGCGGACGTGAATTCCACTGCTAGCGGGCGGAAAAAGCTGTTTTTCCGCCCCGCCATCGTTGCGGTAGTGCCACCGCCCGACATCCTAATGGACCCCCAAGTCTACTTTAGTGAACACATCTAAAAAACAATACAGCCAACACGTTTCACTCCCAACACATGGAGCTTCCTCAGGGCTACAAAGCATATCAACCTAGCGAGTCTACACTGAGCATTCAAACTTGCCACAAAGTCTAGTATTAGTGTATTGGGGTTGTCGAGCATGTATAGGATGTCAGTGGAAGAGTTTTTCTGCTACGGTAGCAACATGGCTAGCAGCTGGGTGTTATTCGGGGTGTGAACTCACTGACTGTTTGGGAATGACTTGGGAGTGCTGTTCCACGTGTCTTATCTGCTGTGCACATTTTAATTAAGAATTTGGATAAAAAACCTATTGATTTTATGGTCAATTTTGAAGGGGTACTAAGGAAACATTTAGATATTTGAGAGTGTACCACAGTTTTCCGCCAGCAACCTGATGGTGACTACAAAATGTCAGAAATAAAACAGACAACTAGTATACTTTCTGTGGGGGTGCGGTGAGCCCTGCCACAATGAGGTAAAGCATTTGAGACATCAGACTATAAATGCCCCTCCTCCTTTCCAGATGTATAGAGAAGAAGAATGTCACAAGGGAATGAAAAAGACAATTTTTGGAAATAGAGTTTTACACAGGTCTGGCTGGTTCTCCCTGTTAATTAGTTGGCTCACCCATGTCTACATCAAATGTGGACACAACACAAGAAATGCACAGAGAATAAAATATTTAATTCCTGATTTTCTTTCAACTGGTGGGAATTCAAAGTGACCAGTGACATATGGACTGCAATGGATCCCGGTGTCGGCACTGGGATTTGGGGCCACTTCTCAATGGCTAGAGAGAAATTCATCTAGATCCCAGAACATTTGGAACTGGTTTTGGAGTGAAGTGGTTTTGATCTTTACCACCTTTTCTTCCATTTTTCATTCTTCAATAATGTATTTATTCAGTTTTGCTTTGAATATTTTGCTTCAACCCTATACTGCTGTGGCAACAGATGATGGACGGAATGCTGAATGAATCATTCAATACCCAGTCAAGAGATCTGAGTTAAATCCATTGCTCTTTTGCTCACTATGCCACCCAGGTTTGGACCCAGCCATATGCAAATCAGTCTTGACCCTGCTCCTCATGGAAACAGTCCAGCTCGAACTGCCAAGCTGGGTTCTCCCTGGACCAGAAACAAGCATCAAGGGATCGGTTTCAGGGTAACACCTCTCATCAGCCAGCTTAGCTTGAATCCAGTAGCACAGCAAGCAAGGGACCCAAGTCTGGGCATACCCATTCCACTCAGGGTGAAAAGTGCTGCAGCAATAAATGATGAACGGAACGCTGAATGAGTCAAACATTCACCCCCAGTCAAGAGATCTGGATTAAATCCATCATTCCCAGCGAGCAAGGGACTCACAACTGGGCAGGATACTTGTTTCTGGTCCAGTGAGGACCTGGCTTGGCAGTTCACACTGGACTGTTCCCATTGGGAGTAGGGTCAAGACTGATTTGCATACAGCTGAGTTTAACATGAAATGGCATGGGGAGCAGGAAAAAAAGATGGATTTAGGCCCAGATCTCTGCACTGGGGTGAATGTATGACATTGTTCATCAATTGCTCTTTTTGCATTTGTCAACCCGAGTAGGACGGGTATGCCCAGACGTGTGTCACGTGCTCTCCATGCCACTGGAATCAAGCCAGCCTGGCTGATGAGGGGGGAAACCCCAAAACAGGTGCTAGGATGCTTGTTTCCGGTCTGGAAATGACCTGGCCTGACAGTTCGGGCTGGACTGTGCCCATGGGGAGTAGGGCTAAGGCTAATTTGTATTTTCCTGGGTTTAAATTGGAGTGGCACGGGGAGCAAACACATGATGGATTTAGGACTAGATCTCTGTACTGGGGTGAATGTTAGACACTGTTCAGCATTCTGTCCAACAATTGTTCTTTTTGCATCCGCCATTTACTAGGCAGTGAAACATACTGTGCAGTGAATAATCATAAGGTGTCTCTCCGACCCCCAGAACCTCTCCTCTGCCTGTATCTCACTTCCCAGTGAAAGAGACAGCAGGGAGCGAATGGGGACTAAATCAGTAAATACTGAAGCAGAACTGAAGGTTTAGGGGTTATTGTGGAATAGAACCTGAGTATGAATATGTGAGTACCTCAGAGCTCTACGGTTTCACAAGATCTTGGCGAGGAATAGAAGTCCACCTTCACATCGATCCCACTGTTCAGCCTATAGCCCTATGCCACAGGCCGGTAGCGTTTCACCTGAGGCCACTGGTAGAAAAGGAACTTGCCAATCTAGATTCTGCTGGGATCATTGAGATGGTAACAGATCCTACCCCCTGGGTGTCGCCCAGAGTGGTCACTCGAAAGCCTAAGCAACCGGGGGAGGTGCGGATCTGTGTTGACAAGAGGCTGCCAAATGCTGCAATCAAAAGGGAAAGACACCTCACTCCCACGATTGACCATCTGATTTGGAAACTGAGTTGAGCATGCTGGTTCTCTAAGCTGGATCTTCGGTCGGGATATCACCAGTTGGTGTTGGACAAAGAGTCACGTTACATCACAACTTTTTCCACCCATATCGGCCTGAGGAGATGCACCCGTCTGAGTTTTGGTGTGTCGAGCGTGGCGGAGGTCTTTCAGAATGTGATCCATGAGTTACTGTTGGACCTTCCTGAGGTGGTGAACGTCAGTGATGACATTCTTATCTACGCCAAGACAGTTGCTGAACACAATGCCAGGCTGACACAAGTCCTGCAGAGAATTAGGAATCACGCTACACCGAGACAAGTGCGAGTCCCTCAAACAGCAAATCCAGTTCTTTGGCTATGTATTCTCGGACGCAGGTGTGACTCCTGACCCAGACAAAGTGCATGACATAAAGCTGGCCCCTGCTCCTACCAGTGTCACTGATGTACGAAGCTTCCTCGGCATGGTCAACTACTGTGGCCAATGTATCCGGGAGCTAACCACTCTCAGCCAACCTCTCCAAGAGCTTACAAAAAACTCTGTCCCCTGGATCTGGGATCCCGAGCACGAGATATCATTCCAGGCAGTTAAGGATGCTCTGTCCGCCAACACGACCTTGTGGTTCTTCGACCCTCGGAAGTTGACTATGGTTGCGGTTGATGCTGGACCAAAGCGACTGGGAGCAGTCTTACAGCAGCGAAGTCGAGCAGAAGAAGATTGGGCCCGGTGGCCTTCGCGAGTCGGTCGCTGACAGACACAGAGCAGCGGTATTTGCAAATAGAAATGGAAGCCATAGCCATCCACTGGGGATGTTGACACTTCCACTTGTACGTGTATGGGCACCCATTTGTCGTGGCCATTGACCATAAGCTGCTTCTCTCATTATTTGCGGGAACAGCCTCAAAACCACCCCCACAAATAGAAAAATTGATACTGCAGCTACAGGGGTACAACTGCTGTGTGGAGTACATCCCGGGGGGCAGGAACCCGGCCGACTATCTCTTCCAACACTCCTGGGCGGCTACTCCAGCAAAGGAGGATTCCGCTGAAGACACTGAAGAATATGTTCGGTATATCACTGCCAGATCGGGCCCCATTCTGTTGTCCATGAAGCCACTTGGAGAAGAAACTAGACAAGATGAGTGCCTCCAGCGAGCTATAGGGATTCTGAAGCATGGACAGTGGCAAAGCGCGAGGAGCAAATGGAAAGCTCTCACCACCGAAGCGAAAAGGATCATGGAGAGTTTGTACAATGTCCGGCAGGAGCTCAATGAAGATTCTACAGGATGCTCACTGCGAGGTCATTGTCTTGTGATACCTTCTGCCCTGAACAACCAGGTGATCCAATTGGCACATGTGGGCCGCCAGGGAATGGTGAAAACCAAGACTTGCATGAGGACAAACGTGTGGTTTCCCATTATGGATGAAAAAGTAGAGGAGGTGGTGAGGTCATGCCAATGGTTTCAAGCTATTGGGGAAAGCAGTCCTCCAGCCCCAATATTCACGGAACCTCAACCTGACTGCCCCTGGGTGTGCCTCCGTTTTGACGTTGCTAGTCTCCCAGATGGGAGACACACGTTTTTGCTAATCGATGACCACTCCAAGTATCTTGAGGTGGAAATACTACAATCACTGATGGCCAGTGAAGCCATTCTAAAGTTGGAGAAAGTCATGGCCACTCATGGACTCATACAAGAAATACGACAGACAACGGTCCTCCGTTTCAAGGACATGAAATAGCCAACTACCTGTCGTCTCTAGGAATCACCCACAAGAAAATAACCCACGGTGGCCGTAAGCGACTGGCAAAACAGGAAGGTTAATGTGCACCATAAACAAAGTTATTCGCATAGCCCATGACCATCAACAGTCCTTGGAGTGAGCCCTTTTCTTCGGGTCTACAGACAAACACCACACTCAGCGACTGGATTAGCTTCCAGTCATCTTTCAATGGGACGGGTGATTGCGGACTACATTCCCCATCATCCGAGGTGGCGTCCCAAGTCACCCCAGGAACTTCTGATTCAAGCCTGTCGCCAGCACCGCAATGATCATACCAGTCAGCGACGGCAATCACAGCCACCCGTCATCAAAGTGGGTGATCTGGTTCTTCTGCAAAATCGAGCTTCGACCAACAAGTTCGGTCTTCTGTATGAGAAAGTGCCATGGACTGTTACCCATCTGAATGGTACCCTAGTCACTGCACAGCGGGGTGTGGAGGTGGTTACGAGGAATGTGTCATTGTTTAAAATCTTTCACCCAGCAAGAGAGGTTCCTCTTGAGGCAAGCCTGCCTGGGCCTGGTTGAGAAGTTTTCCCTGATCGTGGTGTGGGAAGAGCCCGAAGTGTTCTTCCGGAGGCACCTCTGACCAGTGGGTCTTCTCCAGCGGACCACCCGTAGCCCCCTCCTCTTAGTGAATCAGGAGGCCGGGGAAATTCTCGATATTGCCCGGGAAGAAATCCAGAGCCATTCTCCCAACTGAAGGACCATGTCATGTGAGACTGTTCTATTCTTACATATTTTTGATGTTGGATTTCTGCTAAAAGAAAGGTGTATTTTTGATACTGTTTGGGGAGGAATGTGGTGTCAACACTATGAGGTAATAGTGCGACCCGCGGGATCTCCCATTATTGTTGGTGGTCCGGAGTGAATTGCTTACCCGCCCCAAGACTTTGGAGCCCCTTGGTACAGTCTAGGGGTCATGTGGGGGGTGTTAATAAAGTAGAGGTGGAGTGGATATGACGTCAGTTGGCGCACACGTGAGGGCTCAGTTGTAACTCACTCCTGCCTCTGTGCCATTTGTGAACCAGGCCTGTAAGCTTTGTTGCGCCCGTACCTGAGGGCGCCCTCTTTCTGCATTCGGTGTCCGCTGCGAAGTTAAGTGCAGCGACACCACACCGGACACTCCATGCAGCTAGGGCACATGCAGAATCAGCCTGACGGACACTCCATGCTACTAGGGCACGTGCAGATTCGGCCTGCTGGACACTCCATACTAGGAGACGTACAAAATCGCCCTCCAGACACTGTATGCCTGAGCACAAGTGCAGAATCGGCATGCTGGTATCTGACTGCCTGAACCTCAGGTTCAAGGGTTAGAGGACTGAGGACTAGTGGTGTAGGGTCTAGTGTGTGGCCGATGTGAGTGTGTTGTTTCAAAGAATGAATTAAAGGGATCCTTGCGACCGGAGGCCCAACGCCCCCATGCAAAAGTTAGCACTGATTGTGGCTAGCTCTAACATAACAGTGGCCCATCATTGACTTATAGCTGGCATCCATGGCAACATTCGGGTTACCCATAGGATAAAAGTGTCTCTTTTTTGCATTGCCATATTTTTTACACGTTTGCCCTGCACCGGCATAAAAGTGGCCTTTCCTTCATAAATTGTGAACAATCTTGACACAGATCTGCCAATGAAAAACACACTAGGAGAGACAAGGGATCTAAGACTTCTCTGGCTCTCTTATTAGCAATATGAACTCACTCGACAGAGAAATTCTTTAAAATACACCCTCAACTGTACACTGACAGGTCACAGGCTGAGGCTATGGATCCTATAGTGACCCATACAGGAACCATTGATAAGGTCTGTAGACAGAAGAAGGGAAAGTCAACGCTTGTCTAAATACTGCCCTCACACACTTTGCAGTGTCATGCTTCATCATTGGGCCGCATCATACACCCAGGTGCAGACCAACACTGTGGGTGGAGTGCAATCTTTTTTAGATGAAGAGTAGTGGTGTTGGTGGAGAAAGGGAAGAAAACTGTGATAGTACACATATAACACGTAAACTGACGTGACACAACAAAAAGAAGAAAAGAAGGGGGGTCACTTCCCTTCTATTATGGGACAAAAACTGTGCAGAACTAAAATATTAAAACAACCTTGGGGTCAACATTCATATTTTTATTCTGTCTGTCGACCACTGGAAGGGTCAAAATGTTTGTTTCGGGGTATAAAGGGAAGGCGACGATCCCTATAGCCCCACTGCGATCACCAACATGTTTCTGCCAATACTAAGCCCCCACATGGGTGGTGCTGGTTTTCAGGGTGTTGGTCCCCACTGTTCAATCCTCACCCTATTCGGGTGTTGTTTACCTTACTTATTTTTGTCGGTAGGTAAAATCTCTTACTCCATGGTGCTCTCCAGAATTTCTGTGAGGGAACCAGTTCACGAATTCATAAACATTTTTCTGAACCCGGGACTGCATGGTACTGTGATCTCGCCGTCACATAGTCACAAGATACACCGGGTCTGGTGTCTCCACTGTCAGTCCTCCACCAATCACAAGTATAGCAGTGACCTGTCTTTCACATAAGGTGGGCAGGGTTGACAACATCTTGGTTTTCTCTTGCATCATAAACACCCACCCTTAATATTTTGATATAATTGACATTTTAGCCAATGCTTGGCTTAACGGCTAGGGCAGTCGACCTTGAATCTGGAGAACTGGGTTTGAGTCTTGACAATGATGCTGAACATCCTGTGATTCTGGGCAAATCACTTAATCTCCCCGTGCCTAACAAAAATGAATGTGTACACATGTAATGCAACTGGTGCTATGTAAAGCGCCCTGATACCCGATTCGGATAAATTTTGCACTATATAAAACTCAGTAGCCCATCTTTGTCGTATTATGGGCATCTCTAGTATTTAGTGAGGATACATCAGCATGAAAATCAGAATTTGTCCTCGTGTGGCAGAAGTACATGAAAGTACCTGATGAAAATGACAAGCTGATGTTTGGGAATCAAACATAAGCTTGTTAAAGGGGAAAATCTTGTGTTTCAAGACTAACCAGAAGGTTTTTTTTCTGAAAATATCATGTTTGGGTTGTGGGGGAGTTTAAAAATCCAAAATGAAAGATCAGTATTTGAGGGCAAAATGTATTTTCAGAATATATAAACTAATTTTGGGGGGCACAATTGAAGGATTTGTGATATTTAAAACTTATATCTAAGTGATAGTTCATAATGACTTCTGAGGGTATATTGCTTTGTTGCTGATCTTGGTGTATTAGAAGCAGAGTACACTCACTGCTGTTGCTCAGTTTTTCTAGTTGATGTACAGGTATTTTAGTATCTATATTGATTATGCATTTTGGTATTCTCCCTATTGCATGTTGAGGTCTAAGCACATAGGTTTTGTAAAACCTATCTACATTCTGATTGTATAGTGTCCTATAAATTGACCAATGCCACTGTGGAGTAAAATTGTTAGATGTTTTGATTGTTCCTGTCTAAGGCCTCCTAATGAGAGAAGTGTCTCACTTCTGATTGTTGCCACCCTGCCCCCAGATGCATCAACAACCCACTTTGCGATTCCTTGATAGCAAAAAATACCGAATCGCTATTAAGGAATTGAAAAATGTAATGCATCAAGAAATCACTTTAAAAATAGCGATTTCTTAGAATTACTCAATTGCGACTCGCAAATTGCGAGTCGCAATTAAGGAATACCTTCGCATTCATCCCCACAATGCAGGCACCCTTGCACAATGGCGCAAAGGTGCCTGCGCTTGCGCACGTCAGCCAATTGTGCACTGGCGCGGGGGCCAAAGGACAGGAATGAGCCGTATCTTTTAGATATGGTGCATTCCTGCCCATTTATGTTGCCGCAGGGAGGCCTGCCATGCTGCCCTATGGCAAAACCTCATAAATGAGGACCTTAGTTAGCATGACTTCTTCTAGGTGAGCTCAAGGGGGGTCTGAGACATTTTTAGGGAGGATGATTATTTTTGTACAGAAAGGGAAACCTTTCTGTATAAATTAATCACAAACAGCTTTTTCCTCTTTCTATGTGGGCTGCAGAATGCAGCACACATAGAAAAAGGAAAGACAAGGAGAAATAAAGATATTCCTCCTCGTTGTGCCTCCCTTACGCCCACCACCCGGGGAGGCGTAAGCTTTTGGCGCTGTCTCTGATTTACGATTTCTTGTAAATCTGGGGTAGTGTTAAAAGGCCATGGATGTTGCTGGGAACGCCCCCAGCAACACCCTTTGCACGCCCCTTTAATGCACAACAATGCGTTAAAGGGACTGATCTTTATCAGGCATCAGTACGCCAAAAAAAGTGGCTTAGTGCTGCTTGATAAATATCACGCAGTCTTCTGCGCCACCGAACGTCACAAAAAGTGACGTTCCGGAGGCAGAAGGAGTCTCATAAATGAGGCCTTGGTTTGTTTACTCGCTTGATTCACCAGTATTTTGCACACTGCCACTTTCAAACCTCACAGGCGCCCACTGCACACCAGTAAACAGCCGAGCCAGTCTTGGCAACAATTCTACATCTGAGAAGTGACTTCAGGTCATTGAGAGGAAAATTAACATCCCCGTTCAGAACCAAACCTCTGGGAGGAGTGGCGAGTCTCCAAGGAATCTGACTCTGGCGGCACAAACCACTCTGTGCTGTAACAAAGGGCTGATTGTGAAACCCTGTGATGCCAAAAAATGTCCATGGCCCCTGTGGTCTTTGGAACCATGACCAGACTCTATCAGCCTGCCTGGGAACCAGCAGAGTGCTGATGTGAAAGTGCAGCCCAGTCAAGTTGGGGTGTGATGATGTGCTTGAGGGCATCAACAAAGAGCAACAACTTTGATTACTTCACAGCCCTGGGTGAAACATTTGTAAGTTTACCCCTTTGTTTCTCCACACCAAGTGCTAATAACATGTAATGGCTATCAGCATGGGTGTATCCCTCACTGTCTTAAGTAAGATTTCTTATTCATTGGTTTACACACTTGCATGATTCATTATATCTATACAATATGTGTGTGTGTGTGTGATGTAAAGTGCTCCAACACCCTACATTGGGATGAGTAGCGCGATAAAAGAAATTAAACAATTGTGAGACAGGGCTATGGAGAGGCAAAGGGCACTATTGGAGAGTGGTAATGAAGAAATCCGTGGCTAAAGAAATCAGCAGGGAGTGTCAACAAAGACGTGAAAAGTTATTACCATGCAGAGAGCTCCTCTAATGAACAAACCTAACGTTCAACGTTATCACCAAGCAGAGAGCTCCTCTAGAGAACAAGCCTAACGTGCAACGTTATCACCAAGCAGAGAGCTCCTCTAGAGAACAAGCCTAACGTGCAACGTTATCACCAAGCAGAGAGCTCCTCTAGAGAACAAGCCTAACGTGCAACGTTATCACCATGCAGAGCTCCTCTAGAGAACAAGCCTAACGTGCAACGTTATCACCATGCAGAGAGCTCCTCTAGTGAACAAGCCAAATGTGCAACATTATCGCCACGCAGAGAGCTCCTCTAGAGAACAAGCCTAACGTGCAATGTTATCACCATGCAGAGAGCTCCTCTAGAGAACAAGCCTAACGTGCAATGTTATCACCATGCAGAGAGCTCCTCTAGTGAACAAGCCAAATGTGAAACATTATCACCACGCAGAGAGCTCCTCTAGAATACAAGCCTAACGTGCAATGTTATCACCATGCAGAGAGCTCCTCTAGTGAACAAGCCAAATGTGCAACATTATCGCCACGCAGAGAGCTCCTCTAGAGAACAAGCCTAACGTGCAATGTTATCACCATGCAGAGAGCTCCTCTAGTGAACAAGCCAAATGTGAAACATTATCACCACGCAGAGAGCTCCTCTAGAGAACAAGTCTAACATGCAATGTTATCACCATGCAGAGAGCTCCTCTAGTGAACAAGCCAAATGTGCAACGTTATCGCCACGCAGAGAGCTTCTATAGAGAACAAGCCTAATGTGCAATGTTATCACCATGCAGAGAGCTCCTCTAGTGAACAAGCCAAATGTGCAACGTTATCGCCACGCAGAGAGATCCTCCAGAGAACAAGCCTAACATGCAATGTTATCACCATGCAGAGAGCTCCTCTAGTGAACAAGCCAAATGTGCAACATTATCGTCACACATAGAGCTCCTCTAGAGAACAAGCCTAACGTGCAATGTTATCACCATGCAGAGAGCTCCTCTAGTGAACAAGCCAAATGTGCAACATTATCCCCACTCAGAGAGCTCCTCTAGAGAACAAACCTAACGTGCAATGTTATCACCATGCAGAGAGCTCCTCTAGTGAACAAGCCAAATGTGCAACATTATCGCCAAGCAGAGAGCTCTTCTAGAGAACAAGCCTAACGTGCAATGTTATCACCATGCAGAGAGCTCCTCTAGTGAACAAGCCAAATGTGCAACATTATCGCCACGCAGAGAGCTCCTCTAGAGAACAAGCCTAACGTGCAATGTTATCACCATGCAGAGAGCTCCTCTAATGAACAAACCTAACGTTCAACGTTATCACCAAGCAGAGAGCTCCTCTAGAGAACAAGCCTAACGTGCAAAGTTATCACCAAGCAGAGAGCTCCTCTAGAGAACAAGCCTAACGTGCAACGTTATCACCAAGCAGAGAGCTCCTCTAGAGAACAAGCCTAACGTGCAACGTTATCACCATGCAGAGCTCCTCTAGAGAACAAGCCTAACGTGCAACATTATCACCATGCAGAGAGCTCCTCTAGTGAACAAGCCAAATGTGCAACATTATCGCCACGCAGAGAGCTCCTCTAGAGAACAAGCCTAACGTGCAATGTTATCACCATGCAGAGAGCTCCTCTAGAGAACAAGCCTAACGTGCAATGTTATCACCATGCAGAGAGCTCCTCTAGTGAACAAGCCAAATGTGAAACATTATCACCACGCAGAGAGCTCCTCTAGAGAACAAGCCTAACGTGCAATGTTATCACCATGCAGAGAGCTCCTCTAGTGAACAAGCCAAATGTCCAACATTATCGCCACGCAGAGAGCTCCTCTAGAGAACAAGCCTAACGTGCAATGTTATCACCATGCAGAGAGCTCCTCTAGTGAACAAGCCAAATGTGAAACATTATCACCACGCAGAGAGCTCCTCTAGAGAACAAGCCTAACATGCAATGTTATCACCATGCAGAGAGCTCCTCTAGTGAACAAGCCAAATGTGCAACGTTATCGCCACGCAGAGAGCTTCTATAGAGAACAAGCCTAATGTGCAATGTTATCACCATGCAGAGAGCTCCTCTAGTGAACAAGCCAAATGTGCAACGTTATCGCCACGCAGAGAGATCCTCCAGAGAACAAGCCTAACATGCAATGTTATCACCATGCAGAGAGCTCCTCTAGTGAACAAGCCAAATGTGCAACATTATCGTCACACAGAGAGCTCCTCTAGAGAACAAGCCTAACGTGCAATGTTATCACCATGCAGAGAGCTCCTCTAGTGAACAAGCCAAATGTGCAACATTATCCCCACTCAGAGAGCTCCTCTAGAGAACAAACCTAACGTGCAATGTTATCACCATGCAGAGAGCTCCTCTAGTGAACAAGCCAAATGTGCAACATTATCGCCAAGCAGAGAGCTCTTCTAGAGAACAAGCCTAACGTGCAATGTTATCACCATGCAGAGAGCTCCTCTAGTGAACAAGCCAAATGTGCAACATTATCACCACGCAGAGAGCTCCTCTAGAGAACAAGCCTAACGTGCAATGTTATCACCATGCAGAGAGCTCCTCTAGTGAACAAGCCAAATGTGCAACATTATCGCCACGCAGAGAGCTCCTCTAGAGAACAAGCCTAACGTGCAATGTTATCACCATGCAGAGAGCTCCTCTAGTGAACAAGCCAAATGTGCAACATTATCGCCATGCAGAGAGCTCCTCTAGAGAACAAGCCTAACGTGCAATGTTATCACCATGCGGAGAGCTCCTCTACTGAACAAGCCAAATGTGCAACATTATCGCCATGTAGAGAGCTCCTCTAGTGAACAAGCCTAACGTGCAACGTTATCATCACGCAGAGAGCTCCTCTAGAGAAAAAGCCTAACGTGCAATGTTATCACCATGCAGAGAGATCCTCTAGTGAACAAGCCAAATGTGCAACATTATCGCCACGCAGAGAGCTCCTCTAGAGAACAAGCCTAACGTGCATTGTTATCACCGTGCAGAGAGCTCCTCTAGTGAATAAGCCAAATGTGCAACATTATCACCACACAGAGAGATCCTCTAGAGAACAAGCCTAATGTGCAATGTTATCACCGTGCAGAGAGCTCCTCTAGTGAACAAGCCAAATGTGCAACCTTATCGCCACGCAGAGAGCTCCTCTAGAGAACAAGCCAAATGTGCAACATTATCGCCACGCAGAGAGCTTCTCTAGTGAACAAGCCAAATGTGCAACATTATCGCCATGCAGAGAGCTCCTCTAGAGAACACGTCTAACGTGCAAACGTTATCACCATGCAGAGCTCCTCTAGAGAACAAGCCTAACGTGCAACGTTATCACCATGCAGAGTTCCTCTAGTGAACAAGCCTAATGTGCAACGTTATCGCCACGCAGAGAGCTCCTCTAGAGAACAAGCCTAATGTGCAACGTTATCGCCACGCAGCGAGCTCCTCTAGAGAACAAGCCAAATGTGCAATGTTATCACCATGCAGAGAGCTCCTCTAGAGAACAAGCCTAACATGCAACGTTCTCACCAGGCAGAGAGCTCCTCTAGAGAACAAGCCAAACGTGCAACGTTCTCACCACGCAGAGAGCTCCTCTAGAGAACAAGCCAACCGTGCAACGTTCTCACCACGCAGAGAGCTCCTCTAGTGAACAAGCCAAATGTGCAACATTATCGCCACGCAGAGAGATCCTCTCGAGAACAAGCCTAATTTGCAATGTTATCACCGTGCAGAGAGCTCCTCTAGTGAACAAGCCAAATGTGCAACCTTTTCGCCACGCAGAGAGCTCCTCTAGAGAACAAGCCAAATGTGCAACATTATCGCCACGCTGAGAGCTCCTCTAGTGAACAAGCCAAATGTGCAGCATTATCGCCATGCAGAGAGCTCCTCTAGAGAACACGTCTAACGTGCAAACGTTATCACCATGCAGAGCTCCTCTAGAGAACAAGCCTAACGTGCAACGTTATCACCATGCAGAGTTCCTCTAGTGAACAAGCCTAATGTGCAACGTTATCGCCACGCAGAGAGCTCCTCTAGAGAACAAGCCTAATGTGCAACGTTATCGCCACGCAGAGAGCTCCTCTGGAGAACAAGCCAAATGTGCAATGTTATCACCATGCAGAGAGCTCCTCTAGAGAACAAGCCTAACGTGCAACGTTCTCACCACGCAGAGAGCTCCTCTAGAGAACAAGCCAAACGTGCAACGTTCTCACCACGCAGAGAGCTCCTCTAGAGAACAAGCCAAACGTGCAACGTTCTCACGAGGCAGAGAGCTCCTCTAGAGAACAAGCCTAACGTGCAACGTTCTCACCACACAGAGAGCTCCTCTAGTGAATAAGCCTAACGTGCAACGTTCTCACCACGCAGAGAGCTTGTGAACAAGTCTAACGTGCAGTGTTATCACCATGCAGAGCTTCTCTAGTGAACAAACCAAACGTGAAACACTTCCACTATTTCATGAAGAGCTTCTTCGGTGCACCCGAAGCCTCACCAGAAGCCACGGGAGTAGCCACAGTAAATGATCACAAAGCGATCAATGATAACATCTCACCTCAGCCTTTGGACATAGCCAGGACGTGCCTCATTAGCATCACGATGTGGCCTTAAATAGCTCCCCCTCTTGAAGATAGGTAGTGCTGTTCATTCAGATGGGTTCGGACTGATTCATGTCTCGGTCTCGGAAGCTTTACTGCCAAATGGGCACCCGCATTCTGGGCTTTCTGACGTCAGTGCATGGAGTACCTAGCTGAACCTACATAAAAGGAATTGTTGACGTCTAATTTTGAAATGAAACTGCCTGAACCACATCTTTTCACACTGACTCAGGTAGAAAGTCCAGAATTTTTGGAGAGACCTAAGAAGCAGTAAATAAACAGAAGAGGCTGTCGAAATGTGAGAATTAAATTAAAAACATTTTCTATCTTCTTGCTTTAGAGGTGAGGTTGGGTACCTGATGCGGCTCAGCGGGTCACTCAGAATAAGTCCAAATGGAGCCAGGTGTCCCTAAAACTAAAATCTCAGTATTGGAGTAATTCAGTTGAAGGATAGTTTTTATGCATTCGCTTAACTACTGACGACAGTGTAGCATCGCGCTACAAACAAATCACAGACACTGGTTGTGATTATACTGGAGCTTTATTCAATACATCCAGCTTCTACCCTGTCCCTACTCTAACTGTCCCTAGCCCGTCCCACAGCTCCTCCTGTTCCTGTTCCTTCCCTGACTCCACCCCAACCACTAGAATGCATCCCGATATTACATCCCCCCCTTTGTTAACAAAATAAGTTTAGCGCCCACCATGTCTGTAGTTCCTCAGTCAGCCACGCGGGTCTGCAGGTCGCCCGTTTAAGCTATGAGGACGCGTGTCCAGTTCCATGGCGTGGCTTTCTCTTGCCTCAACAAAAGTCTCTTTGATTACAGGGGTGCGTCTTTGAGATTGCGAGATGTCTCGTGTGATTTTCTTGTTCCCAGATTCATGGCGGTTTCCCATCGGATTCTGGGTTGTCCACTCATCTTCAGTCTCCGGGGCGATCACGATTTCCCTTCGTGAGGTGACCATGAAGGGCTCCGCGTGATGGCAGCAGTCTGTCTTCCTTTGGGGCTCTTGTTCAATTGACTCGTGATTTCCTTCGTGGGAGGATGTCGTTCTGGTTCTCTTCCGAGCACCGGCACATAATTTTACTTCCTTTTGTCTTGTCCAGTCGAGGGCAGTACTGTCCCCCGGTTCAGCGTCATCCATACCAGATGGTGATACACCGTTTGGAAAGATCATCCTGGTTTGATCCGGGGACTCATTTGCTGCCCCTGGTTGATTCACCCACTCCCGCTCGCGTTTGGGACTGGTGAACACTTTGACTGTCTGAACATGTGCAGGTTTCTCTCTCCTCTGATGATGATTTGTCTCTGTCAACATGTCAAGTTTTTCTTGAGGAGTGACTGATTAGTCCTTTCTCATCCTGTGTGTAATGCCCCTTATATCTGTTTTCATTCGGTAGGTCCTTTGGGTCAGCCTCGCTGACCCCATCAGGGGTGACGGTATGTTCTTTATGTCTCGACACACCTGTGACTGACCTGACAGATTGTCTTGTGGTGTGATGTTGTCTTCGGAGGCATTGGTGCGAGATGTTTTGCCCTTGACGGGAAGAATGTCCTTTGATTCAATAGTGTGTTCGAGCGATTGATGCCACGGACGTTGTCGGAGACATGACTCGGTCGACCAGAGGGATCGAACAGACATGCTTTCTGAATCGGAGGAGTCTTGTGCTGATTTCCTTCGAGAACGTTCCTTTGGGTGTGTCTTGAATGGTAGATTTCTGACACAGGTAGGCTGTGACGAGCCGCTCCTAGCGTCGGAGTTCTCTTTGGGATGTTTCTCTAGGTACCTTTCTTGAAGTGGCTTCGGCGCCATCTCACTGGAGAGGTTGTTTGTTAACCACATGTTTATTTCTGGTGTTTGATCCCAGGGTACTTCGTCTCTGCCTCGCTCGTATAATGATAATGTCCTCTTCTCAGTTTCCTCGTTGTCTCGAGTGTCATGAGTGCATTTGTCTCCGCCTCTCCGGTGTCTGAGTGAGTCACTCCGCTTTATGTGGTTTGCTTCGTCTTCTCGTTTGTTTGGTGCACTGGCATCCATGCCATGGGGATGATGTGTCCCACTGCTTGATGATTCCTCGGATTCATCTGCAGAATTTGGCGAATAGTGGGATGCTCGGGGTTGTTTGTGCGCCGAATTCCAGTGTTGACATGATTGGTCCAATCTTCTGTAGTTTGTCTTTCTTACCCGCTTGTTGTGCAGGCTGTCATCTTGTCCATGGGTGTGATCTGTCCCACTTGACGCTTCATCCTCGTCAGAATAGGTTGTGCCATACTCTGAATGACTCCTTGAGGGTGAGCAACTCCTTGAGGTTGTCTTTCGTATCGTTGACTTGAAGTGTTTCATGTCTCTGTCGGAGTATTCATGACTTTGTCTCTCCCGCTGTCTCATTTCTGGTCTGCCTTCACCCTCCCTCTTTCTTGTTTTGTTTGTTGCTTGATCTTTATTCCCGGACATGAGGGATGTTCCTTTCGGGTATCTTGGTGTCTTGCAGTCGGGTGCAGTTCCTTTGATCTGTCTCTTGCTTTGACCCGCACTCCAACTTCGGCCTTCCTGATGATTTCCTTTAGTGACCAGTGCCCTCGAAGGATCTTGCGCTTCGTGACTGGACTTGAGCATCCTTCGATTATCCGTAGCCGAACCGCTTCCTCATTTGTAAAGGTGTTAAAATGGCAGCATTGTACCAGACTTTGCAACCGGGTGATGAAGTTTGGCAATAGTTCTCCTGGTTTCTGCCGTGCTGTGTTGAAGGCCATGCGATCATGATCCATGTCTGCCTGTGCGTTGAAATAGGCACGTAGCTTCTCTTGGAGTCTTTCATATGTCTCTGTGTCCTTGTCAGAGAATGTTCTGATTAAGCGTCGGCCCTCATGACCCACCATCTGGAGGAGTAGTGTCAGACATTTTCCATCTCTTTGTTCACCGATTGCGTCAAGAAAATCGTCCAGTGATTCCAGCCACCGGTTCCATTTGGGACCCAAACTCTGCATGTCAGTCTGTGTCACTGGGGGTGGTACTTCAATTCAGGGATTGGACTTGTGTGTTTCTTTTCTCACCGACATGATGGTGGAATGTGCTAGTATGACAATGTTACGGGACTGTTCACTTTGCTTCCTGTCTTCCTTTGCCGACCCTCCTCGGGCGAGAGCCTTTGTTTGGTCGTTTCCTTTGATTGTGGGAAGATTCGCCGCTCCCGGGTGACTACTGTATGTTGTCCGCCCTTGGCGCGACTGTCTCGGTATGCTTCAGTGAGTTAAGCTTGGATTTCCTGAATTCAAAATGGCCACCATTCAGTTGCACGAGGCGTGACTCGTAGCTCAGCGAATTCCCGCTTTCTTTGGTGTTGCGTGCTAATTGCAGGTGGTCGGTGGCGCTTCCGAAATGACACGTGTCAACGTTGACATCTTGTTCTTGCATTTCGTTCCAAACCAGTGCAGGTTATCCAGTCACTTAGTTGATGAGAGAAGGCTTCTTTGATATTTGTTTACTCCTGCTCTGGATCATTTGTTTTCTTAGCTCTTCTTACTGTTGATCATTTACCTTCGCGTGGTGCTGGAAGTTTACTTCGGTACTTGCCTTTGCTCGTGTTTGTTACGTTCAGGATCTGTATCTGCTTGGTGCATTCAGGATGTGCACTTGCTTGTGCTCACTGACTTCGGGACTTGTATTTGTCCGTGCTTGGTATGTTCAGGTCTGTGTCGGCTCGTGCTTGTAGCGTTCTGGATTTGCATTTGCTTGTGTTGGTTTCATTCGAGATTTGTGTGGGCTTGTGCTTGTTTACGTCGAGACTTGCATTTGCTTGTGCTTGTTTATACTCAGTGCGATCTTCGCTTGTTTCTGGTACTTGCTTGGGCTTGGTGCGCTGTAAATCTTGCCTTTGCCAGTGCTCGTTGCTAACAGTCACTTTTGTTCATTCCTCTTTTGGTCACTTGTATTAGTGTTTGTTTGTGTTTATCGTTGTCTTTATTTGTATCTTGCATTTTCTCATGCTCGTTTTGTTGCACTTTTGCATTTGCTCGTGTACTTGTTTCCTCTCTTGCCTTAGCTTGTTCTCGTTTTTTTTTTTTTTTTTTTTTCCTTTTGCATTTACTCAGGTTTGTTAACTTTGCTCTCTTGCAGTCGCTCGTGTTTGTTTATTTTATTGTTGTCCTCACTTGTGCTTGTTTGTCTTTACAGTTGCTTTTGCTCGTGCTTACTTTCTTATTCTATCCCTTGCATTTGCATGTGCTTATCTATCTTGCATTCACCAATGCTTGTTTTATTACAGTTGTCAGTGCTTGTTTATTTGTCTTTGTCAGTGCTTGTTTTATTCTTCTTGCCAATGCTTGTTTCTATTGCTGTGTGCCTGACTTCAAAATGGCCGCTCTGCAACAGTCAAGGGGTCTGTCCTGAGAAGCGCCTGACTCTAAGATGGCCGCCGTCACTGCAGGCACACACGAGGCTTTCTCTCCGGGTCCACTCGGTCTCCTTTCACGCTGTACTCACCGGCTCACAGCTCCAGAGGGCAGCACACGTCAAGATCGACTTTTCTCCACTTGTGGCTAATATCACGTGAGGTTGGGGTGGGCTCCCGCTGTATCCTGCAGACTCCCGCACTTCCTCTCGTGACGGCGTGCCAAAGCTCATGCATCAGGCGTGGGATTTTTCACCGTCGGCAGACATTCAAACCCGGACCTCCCGGCGCTCGGTCGCGCTCGTTGGCAAGTCCTCGGGGACGACGTCCTCGACACTGGGGTAACTTCTCCCTCGATCTGGGGTGCACAGCAGGGTCGGAGTGGGCTCCCGATCTCTGCACTGCCAGGACTCACTCCCAGCACACGCTTCTGGCGTGAGTCGCGCTTCGGCGCGATCGGTTTCTTTCTTCTCGAGCAGTTCAGCGCTCGATTCCACGGTCCCTCTCAGCTCCGTCACGGTCCTTGGAGGGGCAGGGTCTCCTGCTGCTTTCTTCTTCTCCTTAGGCAGCAGCTTACACTACTCGGCAGCGTTTTCTTCCACGTTGCCTGGGACAGGGTGCCTTAGTCGGGTTCTGTAGGCAGTGGGCTTGATCATCCCACCCTCGTCGCCAGTTGTAGCATCGCGCTACAAACAAATCACAGACACTGGTTGTGATTATACTGGAGCTTTATTCAATACTTCCAGCTTCTACCCTGTCCCTACTCTAACTGTCCCTAGCCCGTCCCACAGCTCCTCCTGTTCCTGTTCCTTCCCTGGCTCCACCCCAACCACTAGAATGCATCCCGATATTACAGACAGTCTCAGAACGGGTGTTATGTGTGCGAGATTTGAAATTGACACTGTAAGCTGTATAACACCACATTGAGTCAATGGAGCAAGGTACACCTTAAATAGTGGGGGCTTAACGAGGGTTCCTTGAGGGACGCCCTGCTTTACAGAATAGGTGGTAGATTTATAAGGGACCAACATCATTCTTGGAGTGGTCTGATAGAAATGAGCGGAGCCCTTTAAAGCTTGATCACCGGCGAGACTCTTCCACGTGATTGTATGTGATTTGATGTTGAATGCTGCACAGAGCTGTAATAGCTCCAGGGCGGCTCGAACACCGTTGCCCAAAATGAAGCAAATATTGTAAATTGTAAATATATTTATATAGCACTTATGACTCCCAGCGAGGCATTGAAGCTCTTTTTGCGACAAGTAGTACGCTTCTTTGGAACCCAAGTTTAGTAGGTTAGTGCATTTTTTGTTGTTGTTATTTCTTGTGCCTAATTTGTGTTAGGATTGTGCTCTTGATTTCTTGTGTGTTTAGCAAAGTTTGGGGTAAGGACAGAATGGTAGGAGTGGATTTGCGAAGAAGTAGTTAGTTGTTTTGTGAGTAATAGTCATGTAAGTAATAGTCATGTGTGTTTGATAGTTGAGTTTGAAGGCTAAAAAGGGGTGGTGAAAGTTTGAGAGGATGTTTGGGGTTCATAGTAGTCAGAAGGTTTGGGATGAGTCAGAGAGAGGGGGTATGGGAAGGGCAGAAGGGATTTATTTAGGAGCAAAACTTAAAAAATGGATACATACATATAAATGTTTGGTAAAGTTTTGTTGACTTGATTAAACCCCTCTACATAATTACCCATATGCATATCGAATTAGTGATATTTACATGGTCTGCTATCCAAATGTATCATGTAATACATTTTTTATGGTTTCAAATAACTGCAATTAACTTATATGTACACAAATATACACATGCACTGTCGCTACCTCTACTTGGGCTCCCATTTGTACATGTAAGGAGCAACCAAAACATGGTCTGACATACACATACATCCTGTTGTGTAATATACAGTTTTCTCTAATATACATGTATCTGCATATAACACAAGTCACAGTTCAAATTACAATGACCTGTACTTGCATAACGACAACTCTTTCAACACCGTGAAAAGTATAGCTTGTCATGTCTGAATATACTGTTGTGGTACATTCTTGAGTTGTGAGTATAGTTGTCATGAGGGAAAGAGCCAACTTTTGACTGATCTTTTGTAGTGGAGATCGTTGTCTGTAGATCTTATGTTTGCGGGTATGGATTCCATAGTTTGGCTGCTTGAGCAGAGAAAAATGTTCCACCCATGTTTTTTTCTTGTGTGTAGGAATTATGAGACAGGGAGCCATGCTCAAATGTAGGTTCCTTTGTTGATATTCTTCCTGATAAAGGGTAGTTCTTAGCGATGTATTGCTTTGGGTGCAATTCAAAGCAGCTTAAAGGAGGATCTTCTGGCAACTGGTTGCCAGTGTATCTCTTTGAAGGCAGGGGAGATGTGTACCTGTGGCTTTACATGTAGGACAAGTCTAACCGCATCGTTCTGAATTCCTTGTCGTCTTCTCATAGTTCACAAAGTTGAGCCTTGATACAGACCATTAACGTAGTCCAATTTTGATAGGGCAAGAGAGACAGTAGCTTTAACCTTGTGTGATAATCCTATGTGCAGGAAGACGCGTCACAGTGTTTTCATTGTCAGAAAGCTTGATTTGGTAACCATATCCACTTGTACATTCATTAACGGCTTGGCGTCCATGGATATCTTTGGAAATGGTCCTAGATCATCAGGCCAGACGAAGAGAGGGTCATAGGTTTTCCAGTCCCCACAGTTTAGTATATCAGTTTTGGACATATTCAATTTGAGGTGGCTCCATGTCCTCCATTGGTCAACAACCTAGAAGAAATCAACGAGTTTTGATGTATTAATGTCCATTAGTCTTAGCAATTTCAGAAGTGTCTGTGTGTCAGATTCATAGTTATAGTAGGTGATATGAAAACCATTGATTAGATCTGGTAGTGATAATATGTAGATATTGAGGCGCATGTGTATGTTCAGACATTGCCAAAAGTGCATATTAACGCTACACTTTTACTTAAAACCTGAGTGAGATTCATTGAGCAACAGATGTTCTAATAAACCCACACAATAAATACATAAATAAATAATGTATTCCCTTTTTGAACTACATCCACAATTTCAATGAACAAACTACCCTCCTTAACGGGAAAGTCTCAATGGGTATGTCTTAGTGAGCAAGTGACCCTCCAGCAAGAGCATGTCGGGGAAGTGTTACGGAAGAGTGGTAACCTGAATTAATTTTGAAAAAGGGCAAGGTTGAATCACCTCTGGCTGTTTCATGACTGGACATGCAAACTGATGGGGCAGCTTAAACAAAAAAAAGGAAATCAAAATTTCTTAAAGAATATTTCAAGGAGAAGCTCATGCCAGCAAAAGCCTAAATGGGTACTTAACAATAACTTTTTTTTATTTGTATTTATCACCTCTCCTCTCCCACACAATTTTCTGCTTAAACTCCCCTTCCAATAAAAAAAGTAGAGGATGTTTCCCCCTCAATAATGAAGGTTCCATTATTCTGGACGACTTCACCTATCATCTAAAAAGCCAAGTTGGAGTCTGTAATAGCATTTTAAAAGAGTTCAGGATTTACAATATAATGCTAACAAACAGTTCCACAATCACCTTTAGGGTCATCTAGACGCAATGTTTGCACCCTCTGACCTACACAGTACACAATAGAACCTTGTATTGCTACTACAGTCAGATCTTCATAGAGGCATTTTCCCTCTGAAAACATCCAAAACCATGAAAAGCGATAGAAGTAAGGTCACCACAGACAGATTTTGGAGAGTCTTCTTTATCCATGAAAAAAATGAATTAATCACATCAATGTTTGGTAACTAGACATAATATCGATTCAAAAATATTGAATGGACATAATATCAAAGTCAAAGTATAGAATGGACAAAATATCGAATGGACATAATATAGTGGTTAAAAATATCGAAATGCAGGTAAGTAATATCGACTGTAACAACAACAAACAGAACCAGGGGTCTTGAATCAGCAATGTTGTCTATTGTCTTAACCTACTCGAAACAGTGAGTCAGAGAAGGTGTCACAAAAAAAGAGAGAAAGCAAACAGACAAACCAGGAGTAAGAAAAATGAGATCCTAGAGCAACTCCTTGGATTCCCATCAATATATCGCTGCGATCAATCTTATCATTTGGTCATCCACCCATATGGATGATGTGTCTCTTGATCATAGAGACTTATCATCCCAGGGAAATTTGCTCAATTGGATCAAACCAAAATCCCAAAGAAAGAAAGAACAGGTAGTTAGTTCCTTAGTTCCAGACCACATGGGAATTACGTGCAGTGCAAACAAAAATTGTGGTGATTTAAAATAGAGTTGTGAGGAGAAAAGCAAAAAGTTTTTTATTCAAAATGTCACCTCACACCCTAGTCTAAAAACAGAACAGTACAAGAAGCAGTTTCAACAAATAACTGCAATGGATAAGGCCAACATGTTTCAACCAATAGGGAAGCAGTGCCCTAGGCTTTCTTCAGGGCCTCTGTTCTTAGCTTTTGCTACTGCAAACAAATGAATGTGCCAAAAGTATACACCAGAAAATTGTATTGAAAAAACGAACATTCTTATTAGGTTGGAATTAATACAGCCTACTTGTACTGATCCTCCGCCTCAAGGGATGCAGATGGCATGTAGAAAAACACATCACACATACCTCCTGTTCAATTCACTTATCGGTTATCAAAACTTTTGCTTCTCATATTTATGATCAGTATAATAAAATCTTGATGTCTCACCCGTCTTGACCGGGGACTGGACCTCACCTCACCTGGACCTAGCTCAGGATATCGAGGCCCCGCTCTGGAGAGGAAAATAAAACGGAAACCATAGAAGAGAGGAAATGGTCTAAGCAGTCAGAGAGGATATCTCTAAGTTATGGGATACGCATCAGAGTACATATAAGAACTTGTCTGGGCGTGAACATAAAGCCCTACATACTTTATCACAAGATCAGACAATCCCGATTAAACTTGCCGACAGCTGTTCAATCGTGATCTTAGACACTACCGATTACAGGGCAGAGTGCCTCCGCCAATTGAGTGACAGGAGGGCTTACCAGATATTGACTGAGGATCCAACAGAGAAACTTACCAAGAACATCAGTGTCATGGTGGAAGAAGCCCTCAGCGAGGGATGGATTACGGCCTGTGAGGCACAGTTTCTCCAGACAAAACATCCAACTAGGCCTGCCAAAGGTGCACAAACCCCAAAGACCACCATCGGGGAGGCCCATTATTTCAGGTCAGAGTTCTGTTTTAGAACCCTTATCCACCTTTGTGGATAATTTTTTGAGGCCTATAGTGCAGAAGATGCGGAGGTATCTGCAAGATATGAAGGATGTATTACGGGTGATACCGGACATCGTAAACGACACTGAGAGAGACTTTTTAGTCTCCTTTGATGTTGAGTCTTTATACACCTTAATTCCCCAGGATGAGACCTTAGAGACCATCGCGTCCATCCTGGGAGAAGCTGATATGGATACCATCACTCCGGTCCATTTTATTATGGCCCTTGCCAGGCTGGCCATGAAAGATAACTTCTTTAGATTTGAAGATGCGATCTACCTGTAAATCTCAGGGTCTAGTAAGGGAAGTGTATTTGCGCCCAGCTTGCCGAATCTCTACGTACATTCCCTTGAGCAACAACATGTGCTGACACTGGCCAACCCATTTTTCACCTCAATTCGATGGTGGAAGCGTTATATAGATGACGTGTTGGTAGTGTGGCGAGGAGATCAGGAGTCCATTCTACAGTTCCACCAACGGCTCAATACAAGAAATCAATATTTGAAATTTACGGTAGAGATCAACAAGGAAAGATTGCCTTTCTTGGACCTATCCATCTATGCTACACCATCAGGGCTAATGAGTGAATTGTCCTGCAAGCCGATGGCACGCAATTCACTATTACAGTACGACAGTCAACAGCCCAAGGACCTTAGGGACAATTTGCCCTATGGTCAATTTCGCGAGTACAGAGAAATTGCTCATTAGACCGCACCTTTCATGTTCATGCTGAGGGCTTATCAGAACAACTATTATCTAGACAATATCCACGCAAATTGATAAAGCGTTCACTAAAACGGGCAAAGAACAATCATCGTGAAGCCTTGTTGGAACCTCCTGTGAGTAAACCCACTCTTGATCGCCTGACCTTTGTGAGTACTTTCAGTACAAGGGCGAACAACATACAGAAGGTTGTCCGTCGACACTGGTGGATTTTGAATTGCTGCAGTTATAAAATTGCTCCACCACTGTTTGCCTTTAAGAGATCAGGCAGTATACGAGACTGGTTGGTACACACACACCCAACATCAATTCCTAAAAGAGCTGTGGGAACGCTGTGGGATCTACCGGCGGTTGTGGGACACCACCCATGTGGGGGATGTTCCGTTTGCCCCCAGACCAAGCATTCAGGGACTTTAGACATAGGTACTGATCGACCTTGGGTACAGTCACAGTTTACAAATTGCAATAGTGCCCAATTGATCTACCTACTGACTTTCCCCTGTCAGATCAGGTATGTCGGGATGACCACTCGAAAAGTGAGAGCACGGATGCTTGAACATAAAAGCTCCTTTAGGTGCAAGAAGACGATGACAAGACTTACTAAGCATTTTGCTGAAAAGAATCATGGAGAGGAGGATTCCCAGTGGACAGTGTTGGAAAAACCGTTTATACCCCACATATCAGTGACATCTCTAAATACCTGTTTATGAAAGAGCAAAAATGGGTATTTCGCCTCTACAGTGATTCACATGGTCTGAATCATGATATACCGTGGACCAGTCTGTAGACACAAAGTCCGGTGCCATAGTTCACAGACAACATATCTACAGAGAGGATAGCGAACTACTACTGCTCTAAGTGGCCAGAGGGTTAGGGTTTACCCCTTATAATAAATTTGCAGAACAATCAGGAGTACACATCTTGCCTGCAGATACTTCCCTGTGGTCTATAAGTGATGTCTTAGGTCTCTTGTCTCTGCAGTAGGATATAAATGCTGAATGTCGACTTAGTTCACAGACATCTAGTTTAAACACTATAGAGTACAGCAAGTACACATAGTGAGGGTAGACCTAATGCGAACTAATGCGAACTGATGGGAACATTCATAGGCCCCACTCACCTATTATTTATACACTTGTAGATGCTGTTATGAAGGACTATAATTTATATTCAGATATATGTTGCTACGGCCCATTGTCTATGCAATTTTGAACTGTCAGCGTGATGATATAATGAGAGCATATCTGACAGGTTCAGGTACTTCCCTTCTGAGCACATATTTCGAGAGGTAGCCACAGACTTTGCACGATTCCATTGAAATACAACAAAGTTACGAGGAATGTAGACATATAAAAAACAATGATGATAATAGGATTGTGCATACATATTATCTTCTATTCATGTTCTAGAATCCCTGAGGAAATAAACAAATATATTTGTATTTATTGTTAACCGCGCTATGTATAGATCATGGCTGGGACCATTTGAATATTGGAATACTAAGATTAGAGTAGAGGGATAACGACAATATGACCCACTACGTTGCTATACATAATAGCCCCACTATGTTGCAAATCTAATCCGTTATAGTGATTTTGTCTGGAGAAATAGATTACTCGCGGTTGGGGTGGACATACGCGGTCTAAGAACTACAAACGTCACGATCGTGATGTCATTTTTTAGTCCCGCAGGAAATCGCGTGACGGGACACGTGATTTCGAGTTGATCCACAACAGTTTTGACGAACTTGATGAGGTACATTTCTAAACGCCCTTCTAAACATCCGTTGCAACATCTTCTTCAACGTGATTGAGCAATGTGACCAATTGTTAAAAAGTGTGAGTTTGTACCGACTGAGACCGCACCCCGAGCATGACGTGATCGGTGGGCGACACCTCGGAGGATTGATGCCACACAAAGGCGGAGTAAGCACATAGCGGTGAATAAAAGCGCCCTGCCTGTTTCAGTCGTTGCCTCCCCCTTGACTCGGTACACGTCTGAGGCAACGACGGACAGGTAGGGTTTGCTAACTTCGCCTTATGTTTCAAAACTGTATTGACTTTGGGTTTATAACAATTACAGGCTATTGTGGGGTTGCAGGATGCAAAGAGTGCTGCCTTCATTCCTTTTTATATCCAGCATGATTGATTTGACCTATTTAATGAATGGCATACCCACTGTAACATATAAAAGTACTCCCACAAGAGCATATGGGAAAGTTGAAAGCCCAGCAGCATTGTGGGGGACGTTTGTTCAGTTTTGTGAGCATACATGCTGTGAGGAGAGAGTTAAGGAATATTATTTTCTGGCTTTTGGGAAAGTGTGTATTTGGAAAGGATTAAAATAGGAAGGATGATAGAGAATGCGGAAGATAAGGACTGAGAGTGATTAGGCCATTTCCTCTCTTCTATGGTTTCCGTTTTGTTTTCCTCTCCAGAGCGGGGCCTCGATATCCTGAGCTAGGTCCGTGAGGTGAGGTCCAGTCCCCGGTCCAGTCCCTGGTCAAGATTTTATTATACTGATCATAAATATGAGAAGCAAAAGTTTTGAATACCGATAAGTGAATTGAACAGGAGGTATGTTTGATGTGTTTTTCTAGATGCCATCTGCATCCCTTGAGGCGGAGGATCAGTACAAGTAGGTTGTATTAATTCCAACCTAATAAGATTGTTAGTTTTTTCACTACAATGATCTGGTGTATAGTTTCGGCACATTAATTTTTTTGCAGTAGCAAAAGTTGAGAACAGAGGCCCTGAAGAAAGCCGAGGGCACTGCTTCCCTATTGGCTGAAACATGTTGGCCTTATCCATTACAGTTATTTGTTGAAACTGCTTCTTGCACTGTTCTGTTTTTAGACTAGGGCGTGAGGTGACATTTTGAATAAGAATCTTTTTGCTTTTCTCCTCACAACTCTATTTTAAATCACCACAATTTTTGTTTGCACTGCACGTAATTCCCATGTGGTCTGGAATTATGGAACTAACTACCTGTTCTTTCTTTCTTTGGGATTTTGGTTTGATCCAATTGAGCAAATTTCCCTGGGATGATAAGTCTCTATGATCAAGAGACACATCATCCATATGGGTGGATGACCAAATGATAAGATTGATCACAGCGATATATTGATGGGAATCCAATGAGTTGCTCTAGTATCTCTTTTTTCTTACTCCTGGTTTGTCTGTTTGCTTTCTCTCTTTTTTGTGTGACACCTTCTCTGACTCACTGTTTAGAGTAGGCTGAGGCAATAGACAACATTGCTGATTCAAGACCCCCGGTTCTGTTTGTTGTTGTTACTGAATAATTTGGGGATTTGAACTGTGGCAGGTCTTTAAACATCTCTGTGACCCTATATCTCTCTGGTGTGTTTTTTGAAGTAAAATCGACTGTTAAAATATCGAAGTACATAATATAGGCATTAAAATATATCGAATTTTTAATAATATCGAATTTTGTTTATAAGTGTTTTATATGTTAATATATGTGTTAAAAGTGTATATTATTTTTGTAATGTATGTTTAATTTTTTTAAGTAATTAATTTAATTTAATTATATTTTTGCATAATTTAATTCCGTAGCGGGTTGTGGGTTTACAGGGGAATAGGGTGGGAAGTAATTTAATTATAGTAAATTAAATATTAATTTGTAGGAATTATTAATTATTTTTAATTTAATTTTCGTTTTAGTTCTGTAGCTGGTTGTGGGTTTATAGGGGAATAGGGTGGGAAGTAATTTAATTGTAATTAAGTAAATATTTATTTTTATTTATTAGTATTGATAATTAATTTATTGTTAATTAATTTTTAATTGATAATTAATTTTTATTAATTGGCAATTCATTTTATTTATTGATTAATTGATAATTATGTGAATTTTATTAATGTATTATTCATAATGGGTTGTGGGTTTATAGGGGCATAGGGTGGGTAGTAATTTAATTGTAATTAATGAATTATTAAAATTATGTTTGTGTATTGATAATTAATTTACTGTTAATTATTATTTGGTATATTTTTTTTATTTTTGGTATTGAAAATTAATTAGTTGTTTATTAATGTTTAATAACTAATATGTTTGTTATTTATAATTAATTAATTATTAAATATTATCTAATTGGTAATTAATTTTAATTACTTTTTTATTGGTTTTGATATTTAATTAATAAATAAAAAAAATCATTACTTTCCCTACTGTTGCACTCTCTGGAGTGGGAATAGTAATTTTTACCCCTACGCTATCCAACGCTTTCCCTACTGTTGCACTCACTGGAGTGGGAATAGTAATTTTAACCTCTACTCTATCCAACGCTTTCCCTACTGTTGCACTCACTGGAGTGGGAATCGTCATGTTTACCCCTACGCTAACCAACGCTTCCCCTACTGTTTCACTCACTGGAGTGGGAATAGTAATCCCCTCCCCCCCCTCCACTATCCACCGCTTTCCCTAATGTTGCCCTTTCTGGAGTGGGAATAGTAATTTTTACCCCTTCACTATCCAATGCTTTCCCTACTGTTGCACTCACTGGAGTTGGAATAATAATTTTTACCCTCTCGCTATCCAACGCTTTCCTTACAGTTGCACTCACTGGAGTGGTAATAGTAAATTTTACCATCCCGCTATCCTACGCTAAAAGTATTGAATATTTTTTATTAATATTACGTTTATATACATATGTATTAAAAACAAATGTATGTTTATTTTATTTTAACTTACATTAATTATTTATTAATTTTAACGTTATTTAAGTATTTTTAAGTATGTTTTAGTTAATTATATTTATTAATTTTAAATTACTTTTAAGACATTTTAAAAAATTCGATATTTTGACTAATTATATTTTTTACAACGATATTTTGGATTCAATATTTTGGCAGGTTGATATTTTCCTCCTCGATATTCTGCCAGTGATCCCAATTTTTGCCTCCAACCCCATTATGGCCAATCCAAAATACCTAAATTGGGTGATTTATCCACTTTCAATTAATTTGACAAGACATAACAAATTGAGTACCACAGATACATCAAAAATCTTTGTCACAAGAACAACCCTTGGTGTGCAAGTGAACAACACACCTCTTAACTCGAAGCCAGGAGAGCAGAAAGGAAATGGCGGTCAAACTATACTGATGAGGCAATGCAACTTCAGATCATGGCAGTGGCTTCATACAAACAATACATTCCTTTGGCTGAACAAACCTACTGTTCCACCCGCATTATACTAGCGACCAACACATCGAAAGAGATCTTTAATGCTATTGTAAAAATTGGTGTCGGGACCAACACATCAAAAGAGATCTTCAAAGTTATTGTAAAAATTGCTGTCGCGACCAACACATTGAAAGAAATCTTCAGGGTCATTGTAAAAATTGGTGTCGCGACCAACACATCGAAAGAGATCTTCAGGGTTATTGTAAACATTGGTGTTGCGATCAACACATTGAAAGAGATCTTCAAGGTTATTGTAAAAATTGGTGCCGCGTCCAACACATCGAAAGAGATCTTCAGGGTTATTGTAAAAATGTATGTCTTTTTTAACACTTGATAACTCATTTGAGCTTTGTGTAAAAATCTGTCACCATTCCTTTCCACCATGATCGATTACATTGGATGCCAGATTGAAGGAAGACTCCCTTGCCACCCCTGTTTCATTTTCCTCTGTCTTAAAACAAACCCAGAACAAACGCCCTCATTTTGCAGAGAATTCAGCAAGTCAAGTAGTTGAGATATTCTCCCTCCCCGGCCGATATCAGCCCAGCTTCCATAATGAAACAAGTGATTCTGCTCCTCATTCCAAGAACAGTCAGTCTATTTAATCAACTCCAAAATCAAGGTATTATCCAGTGAGAGTGGGAGGCAGCAAGGGTCAAACCTCTGCTAAAAATGGCGGCCCGGGATGATCTCCTGAGGCTAATCTACCAGGGTTTAGAAGGGGCTGTGGTCCTTTTAAACATTTCTTCAGCCTTTGATGCCACTGACCAATCGCTGAGGCTTTCCAGATTAAAAAATGTTCAGGGAGGCTGAGGATGATGGGAAGGAGATTTTTTTATCGTAATTGTAACTCAGTTTACTGATCCTAAAGGTATGTCCCCTCTGTTGGAACCTAGTCACTCACTTTGCTCTAGATTGAGTGACTTTCTTTAGGAGAAAATCATAAAAATTTAGACCAACCTGTCGGGGGTAGGGTGGGGGGGGAATAATGATGATATTTTGGGACAAGGGGATCAAGGAGATCCAGAGGGTCGAATACTACATTCAACACTTGCAACATTTGTGGTGCCAACTTTGGAGGACTTGAAAACCTCTTTTTGAATTGCAGATCGGGTCACCAATGGCTCTCATATCCCCTCACATATTGAAGTCTATTTCAGACATCATCGCTCAGATGTATCAGGATCTATTTGCTATCACCCTCTGCTCAGGTGAAATACCTGATGAATGGAAAAAGGCTAGGGCGATTCCTTTACTAAAAAAAGCAAATTCCTACCCTGAATCCTTAGATAATTTCAGGCCAGTCTCGCTCTTGTCAGTAGCCTCAAAGGTGCTGGAAAAGTTAGTAAATCAACAACTCACTACCTTTCTGATGGAGAACAACTTACTTCACCCCTCCCAACCTGGGTTTAGAGCCAGCCACAACACCGAGTCCACCCTATTAGAAGTATTTGAGTCATTAAGCTCTCTAGACGCAGGACTCCATGTGGCTCTGGTGCTGCTAGACCTGTCAGCAGTATTTGTTACCGTGGACCACACATCTTGCTGCACAGGCTAGAGCACTTGGGAATAACAGGCTCTGCACTGAGCTGGCTAGGCTCTTTCTTCAAAGGACGTGAGCAGATGGTATGGATGAAGCTGTGTGCCTTAGGAGTGTTGAAATGGGGGATGCCGCAAGGCTCCTCCCTGAGTCCCACGCTTTTCAACATTTACATGTCTCCATTGTCACATTTGGTGGAATCCTTTAACCCTTTAACATCAGGATCATCTCAAATGCAGATGATACCCATCCACTTCTCGCGTATGATGGGGATCCTGTGAATGCAAGGACTGCGTTTGCTAGCTGCCTGGAGCACTGCTAGATGGCTGAAGGCTTACAGATTACAGTGTAATCCCGATAAAACAGTAGTTTTATTGTTTGGACTGGATCCTCTCCCATGCTGGCGTGAAGCTTTGTTGGATAACACCCCCCCCCTCTGCCCCCTCCAATGGCAGTAGTCAGAAATCTGGGTCTGCTGTTTAATGACCAGCTTTCATTTGGAGCACAGGTGTCAGCAGTAGTGCTATCATGTTTCTGGATATTTTGCATGTTGAAGACATTTCTTCACCTGTTGCCCTATGAGACCCAAGTGACTGTGGTCAGGTCACTGATTCTATCCAGGCTGGACTATGCCAATGTCCTATACCTTGGCCTCCCAGATTAGTTGATCCAGCGGCTACAGGTCATGCAGAACAAGAGAACAAGGCAGTTGTTTTTTATTTAAAATTTATTATTTAAAATTCCGAAATTTGCCTTGGTGTCACCTTATCGAAATGAAATGAAATGAATTCGTACTTGTATAGCGCACTTATACCCTGAGGTGTCTTGGCGCTGTACGCATACCGCTGTGGAACCCTTCATGGCTTTTCCCTGTGAAATGCCCACTCCTGGGCACCCCCAAGGTGAAGCCAGGCATCCCAGCGCTGTTGGGAAAAAGTGTGGAGATTAAGCAAGCTATTGCCCAGAGTTGCAGAGTGGAACCCATGATTAGAATAGGCACCGAGGCGAGAATTATCAGGTCCGATGAAATTGAGCCCAAGACCCGCTGAGGCGGGAATTGAACCCTGGTCCCGGGTCTGCCGCTCTAACCATTGAGCCACACTTCTCCAAAACTTCACTGGCTGTCAGTCCGTCAGCATATGAAGTATAAAGCACTGATGATTACTTGTCAGGTCCTCCACAATAGGGCCCCGAGGTATCTAAATGAATGCACTGATGCGTACTGCCCTGGGAGGCGGCTGCGCACCAGCTCTGTGGGTCTCATTGTGGCTCCTCGCTTTCAGAAACAGGAGGAGGCTCTTCTTTCACTGTGTAAGCAGCAAGCTTCTGGAACAAACTCCCTGAACATCTGAGACTTATATCTGGGGAAAGTAAATTAAAAAAGGAACTGCAGACATTTTTATTTAGACTCTAGCGGTGAACATGGGCAAACAAACCCTCTGTACTGTTCACTTTGGCAGTACTAGAAGCGCCGGACACCCTTAGGAGTATCCATTTGCTATAGACATACCCTCATTAATAATGATGTAATAATAAAGACTGTATTAATCCTGTCCTACCGATGCTTTATTGGTTACCAGCAAAGGAAGCAGTGTTGTTTAAAGCTCTTGTCAAAGTTCTCCCCCATTGCCTGGCTTCAAAATTGAAATGTTATTTAGTTAACTTGACATCAAGAAGCAATGTGTTGTCTGTTCATTTTTCATTTATTCTTCAGATACTGCCACAAGCTAGGAATATAAATGCTATCCAGATGTATGGTCTAACTATAGGCACATTTGTGTTTACTTTTCTTGATTATCCCTTTCAGATTCCTTCTGTCACATCACTTAACTAACTCATGATGAGAAATTGCTGTTCCTTTATTTTTATAGAGGGGGTCTCAGGATACCCTGTTGTTCATTTGTGTTTTCTGGAGGGATTTGATAACACTGCTGTCCACCTTGCTGGTTTCACAACTTTCCCCAGGCTCTTACATCACCCAAAGGATTCCCTCTATCTTGCTAGTTAAGCTGAGAGTTAAGCTGCAGAGAGTGGGGCTGCAGGCCCACGTGAAGTGTTTACAAAAACAAGCCCACAGAGGTCTTTCCACATGTGAAAGGGTTTGGGTGGGCCAGAGGTTTCTCTTGGAAAGGCCTGGCTCACCTGCCTCCCCCGCTAGAACAGGGCCTGCTGAGAGCCCTTGTGTTCCCGCCCCTTGAGTTCCCGCTCCTTATGTTCCCGCTCCTTATGTTCGCGTCCTGCTGCCCTTCCGTCCTTTTCACGCTCTTGCAGTTGCGCAGACTGCTGCATGTTCTCCAGCTCCGTGACCTTGGCGTCCCTGTTGGCTTGCCTCTCGAACAGGCTCGCCATGGTCTGGACCCGCCTTTCCGCCTCTAGCTGTGAGGCGACTTCCTTCAGGGTGGTGTAGGGCCGTGGGATTCCCTTGGGTGTAGACTTGTTTCCCTGCTCTCTCTCTTTCTTTTGCTGCGGATGTTTCTCTTTCCTTTGCTGCAGAGGTTGAGTATTTTGCATGCAGAAAATGCAGTCACTTTTTTCTTCTGGGTTCTTAAACTTCTGGTCTCCCGAATCCTGGAGGAAAGACAAGGAAAGGGTTGAGATTATTTAATATGTATTCTTTAATAAAGTTGTAAGCAAGGCATTGGGATTCACTATGATCTGTGGTGGATCTTAAGCGGTCAATGACAAAAGCAGAGAATACACAAGAAATACTAAAACCTTTGATGGTATAATACAAGTCATACCCTATTGACAGGAATCCCTCCATAAAACCTTCAAGAGCATCTACTCACTGACAATTTCCTGCCCCTTTCTTTCTTCCCCTTCCTCCCAACCACCCACTTGCTTAGTCTCAACTCAAAATTAGCACAAGACCTGCCACGTGTGAACGAGATCCCAGCAGACGTGTTACAAACTGGATCTACTGCATACAATTGAGGAAAATGCAATATTGTTCATTGGCAAATAAATGACGAGTGGGAAAAATAGGAAACATCTCCAGGTTAAACAAAAAATAACAATGAAACCAAAATACACCTTTATAAGGCAACGAAAGGTTTGTGGTGGAAATGGAATCAGATGGGCCTGCCTCCATGATCATTCCGTAAAGGTCCCAATCCTAAAAGCCAGAAGCTTGAGCCAGCAGAAACCATTTACAACTGACAGCTAGAATTTGCTTTCTTTAGGGCCAGCATCCCCACAACCACCAGAGAGGAAAACACTCTGGAGAACCTTCAACCATCTTAGGAATGAACACAAGACCACCATCGTTATCACTAACACCCAGGACGAGAAGAAGAAACCTTCCCTTCTCAACAAAAACCTCAGCTTTCCAACATCAGAGACAACTGCCAAGTGGACTCCCTCACACATTCCCAAGTCTCAGGTGAGGAAACATAATCCAATCCAATCCAAAAGTTCTTTATTTCGGCCATCAAGACCATAAAAGATGCAGTAAAAAAAAACAAGTAAAATCACATATCAAGTTAAAATGTAAAAACAGCAAGGGAAGAAAGACACGGTAGTACAGTATGTATAACAATCCGTAAAATTCCAGATACCTAATACTACAGTTCATTTCCAATTAACGATTTACATTTTCAGTATGTTGCTCCGTTTCCACCACATAGCCATTAAAAACTTGGCAAGTGCAAATACGATGTAGTGGAGAGTGCTTGTCTTCAGAATTCTATATGATTGTAAGCAGTGTCTAAAACCAAGATTCCTGCACATGGGTACTAACCAGTACTTTCTTGATCTACTATAAGCAGGGCAGAAAAAACAGCATGTGTAGTTCATCCTCCACGCACGTGCTGCACCCTGGACAGATATTATCATCCAATGTAGACCAGTTACTCGTGAATCCTTTGAGTGGTAATGTACCAAGCCTCCATTGGATGAAAAGTTTCCTTGCTGTAGTGGGATACATTTTGTCCATAAAATCCTCAAATTTACATGAACGTTTGGAAACCAGAAATTGTTCAGTGCAGGTGCCTAATTTCGGGGCACACAGGAGCGTGTCTAAACTTTTGTCCTTGAAAATCTTACTGAGCGTTTTACGCGGTACCCCAGAACAGCCTCTTTCAGGGTCATCCCACAGATTATCTAAACCCAATCGATAGAGCTCTCGTCTCACATAGGCCAGCCATGGTATTCTATCTGCACAATTGTAGCTTAGAATGTGCTTCAGGTCTTGCTTGTAATGGAGCAGTTCAGGGGTCGACCAAAGCCTATGCCAGAACCTCAGTGGCATTAGGGCCAGAACGTCTCCTATTGAGGGGAGCCCTAAATCCAATCTCAGTGGTAAAAGGGGCGTACCTTGAGGTAACGACAGCAATCGTCTGAGGAAGCTGGTTTCTACCTTGACTAATTCTGTCCCCGCCTTGTTACCCCATAGTTCCCCCCCATAAAGTGAGGCTGCCCTGGCTTGTGTTTTGTACATCTCCAAGGCTGGACTAACTGGCTTGAAGGTTGATGAATTTGAGACCTTCAAAATGGCCCCCACCATTTGTGATAGCTTTAAACGGGATCTTGCTATCTGTGGGCCCCAAGATAGATTTTCATGAAGGGTTACCCCCAGATACTGGAACGTTCTAATCCTTTCCAGCCTTTCCGTTCCCAGAGTTGGATTTGGCCTAGTAGTTGCCAAAGGATTAAAAACCATGAACTTGGTCTTCTCTGCATTGATCTCTAGCCCATGCGCCCTACAGAATTCCCCAAACCCGTCCAGTATCCGCTGGATCCCCATCGGGGATTTTGAAAGCAGGAGAGTATCGTCGGCAAACATTATTGCCGGGACCCTCCTGCCTGCCAGCCTAGGGGCATCGTTATTGGGGACATTGTCAAGGCAAGATATTACATTGTTGACTTAGAGGCAGAACAGGGTTGGTGCTAAGACACAACCCTGTCTTACCCCCTGCCCACTGGAAACCTAGACGACAATGCCCCATCCCTCCCACACCTAACCTGGGCAAAATTTCCATTATGGAGGCGGATTATTGCTTGGAGGAGCTGAGGTGGGAGACCAAGCTCCCGGAGTACCGCCCATAGTTTTGCACGTGGTACTAGCTCAAATGCGGACCTCAGATCCACGAACACCATGTACAGACTCCCCCCCCTCCATCCCCGCCGTTTTCCAATAGAGGAGAACGAGGCGGAAAATCTGATCCATGGTGGACGTGTTCTTCCTAAATCCTGCTTGGAGAGGACTAAGGATCGCATTGTCCTCCATCCAGTCCAGGAGCTGGTCCAGCAGAAGGCGAGCAAAGAGTTTTTGGGGTACATCTATGAGGCTTATAGGCCTGTAGTTGGCTGGGAGGAGAGGAGAACCCTTTTTGAAAATTGGTACTATCTCTGCTCCCAGCCAAGTACAAAGGATCTCCATCCCTCTCAGAATTGAATTAAAGATAATATGCAGATAAGGACCCCAAATTTCTGGTTGGTGTCTAAATAGGTCCCCAGGGAGTTTATCAAGACCTGGAGCCTTCCCTCGTGCAAGTCTTCCTATGGCATTCAACTCCTCCTCCAAGGTGAACTCAAGATTCTCATTCTCGTTCTCATTAAGCTCGGTGGAAGTGTCAACTGCTACCTCTGAAGATGTGGTGAAACTGTCTTCATACAGTTTACTAAAATAGGATTCCCATACTGAGGCTGCAATGTTTGGTTCGACGGCAGCTTTCAGTTCCCCTGTACCTGTGTGTACCAATGACCAGAACTTTCTAGAGTCCTTAGTTTCTAGCGCCATTGTAAGACTATGCCATCTGTCCCAATCCCACTCTGACTTAGCGAGGGCGATGGCTTCCCTATATTTCCTTCTCACCTCGTGTATTTTACTTTTGGCCGTACCAGACTTGACCAGGGAGATCAACTCAGCCTTGATCTTCTTACACGTAGAATTATACCATGCTGAGGTTGGTGTCCTTTTCTTACTACTCGTAGTAACTGGATAGAAGACCTCTCCTAGCCTGTCTACCAAATCTGCATGAATTTTCCCCAATTTCTCATGGAAGACAGTAGATTTGGGATTATTTATCAAGTTATCCAACTCAACTAATCTGGGAAGCGCCAAATCGTAAATTTTCCTGATACACTCTGTGGAATTGACTAGTTTTCCCCATTTTACCCTACGTCTATTGTTGGTTAAAACTAATGCCCCTGCATCTAGTTCTAGATTATTTAATGGTAGAGTTTCTTTGGGGCATGGGTGCACCAAGTCCAGTGCGAGAGCATTATGGTCGCTATCCGTTCTCATCACCACCCTGAAATCCAAGACGCTGGACCACATACAAGTATCTACAAAAATAAAGTCTAGACGTGATTCATGGCCTTTCCTGTTGAAAGTACACACTGAGGGGCTGTCAGACGGGGTGCGCCCGTTACAGGCCCTCAGTGCGTAGTTCAAGGTGAGTGACATGATCTGCAGCGCCAAGGGAGACCAGATTTTCGGACTTGCCGATTGACACAGTGGAATCCCCCAATAATCGTCCTCAGCCGTCAGGGCGCCCTCCTTTAGACCATGTAACGGTTCGAAGTGGCTATTAACATCTCCTCCCATCAGAATCTTACAATCTGGTGGTAGTAGTCCAAGAAATAAAGATAAATCATCTAAAGTAGGTGATTCCATGGACACGCTGACTGGACGGGAATAGACATTAACAATCGCCAAATTATAGGTACATGGCCATTTTAAAAGAACGCATTGGATATCTTCCGATTGGGTTGCCATAATTTCTGCTGTGCAGCCCAAATGGGACGCCACCCAGATTGCAAGTCCAGCAGAATGCCTCCCTTTTCCTCCCCACCTAGCTGGGATATAAAAAGTTTCGAAGCCCACCCTGGGGATAGCTTCCCTGGCCCAAGTTTCTTGAAATAGGCAGATATCATTGCTGTCCACTAAGGAGCCCCAGTCACTACAATCTATTTTATTAGCCATACCCACGAGGTTCCATGATAGGACCTTCATCCTTTTTAGCCCGGAGCTTGGTGGGTTTCCCGGGGCACTCGTTCGACCCAGATCTTGATGGGTGACTAATGCCCCTTCCATGGATATCGGCCCTACCAGGAGCTCAGCATCTATTGCAATCTGCGGGTGGCATGATCAGGGAAAGGACTCCTGGTACATCGGTACCAGCCGACGTAATGGCGAGATGTGTAGGGCATTGGGAAGTACCAATGGCACTTCACCGGTCAGGATAAAAGTGGGCAAGACCAGAATTACCATTATGCGGAATATCTGGCATTGTCCTCAACTGATCTGTATGGGCAACCACCCCCTCCCCAGTAGACTCAACCCATGAAAGTCAGTCAACCTGATTGAGGCAGCTATACCTATTGGCATGGATAAAGTTGCTCTGCGTTGTTGTGTCATGACTTAGGGGCCTATATCTAGTACCGTCAATGGCAAAGCCCACCCTAGTCCAGCCATCATTCCCTCCCAAATGCAAATTACTGTTTCTTGGATAGAAAAAAGACAGCGGTACCAATTGTATGGATGAATTTCCTGCGCTCCCTAGCCAATTGCAAATGTGAGAAACAATGTTGGAGTTCCTAAAACGTACCAAAATACAATCGCCCCCTAATTTCTTTACAGTATGTCCTACCCAGGGAACCCTCCTGACCATCAGTATTTCCCCTCTCATATTGGGAGGGAGTGGCCTGTGAATATTCAACCAGCTGATGACTTTGTTTCTGAGTGAATCAAAGGGTTCCAGTACAGAGTGGGGAAGCTCAGGGACCCCGATCTCAATCACAGTATGAGCTGCCGCCTCTGGAGGTAAGTTAACTATATTTGGGCGATTTAGACTATTAACGACCCGTTGAGGGCGATCGGCCACCCTAGTGGGCGTCTTTTCTTTCCTCTGGGTAGGCGCTGTAATAGGCAACTTTGACTTCCGCACTAAGGGCACGGGAGGAAGTTGCCTTTGTGGGGGGATTGGATTGGGTTTGGGTGTAATGACCATAGACACACTCTCACTATGAGGGGCATTGGTCTTCTTCACTATTGGGGTACTAGAAGCACTAAGGGAAAAAAGAGACCCCATACTCATCATAGTTGCACCTTGAGCGCTTGTCAGAGTCCTTAGCTGATCCTCCATCCCCCCGGTCGCTACTTCTAGAGCTTGTAATCTAATATCAATATAATCAAGCCTGGACAACAGGGGATCTAGGAGTTTCTTGACAGCATCTATAATACAATCGATGGACTGGGCCCTTACACCACAAGACCCTTCACCAAAAATAAATGGTCCGGCCGATACATGCATCTGTGTGTCAACAGGATGCATTGGGCTTGCCGTTTCAGTAGCCATCACGGTGGCAGGGTGTTCCATCGTTTCAGGCCCAGTGTCAATAGTGTTTGGGATTTGATCCAATTTGGGCCCTTTTTTACCCTTCGGCTGTCTAGCTCTTTTTCTCTTTGGGACTGCACCCTCCCGGAGGCCCCGTGAATGTACTGAATTTAAGTCACTTCCCTCATCCACAATGATAACTGGGTTAGGTGTTAGAGAAATGGAGACCTCAGATGTTGTAGTACAGGAATCTCCGCGTGGATTAGAAGGGGTCCGCAGCTGCTGCAGAATAGATTCTATAGTTTGATCTATACTATCCAAGAGAGAAAAGTGAGGGACGTTCTCAGTGTCTGGGGTTTTGGCAATCATAGTTAGGCACGGGGATAAATCAGATCCTTCCACAGACTGATCTTCTGGGGATGTCATGCTATTATTTACAGCGATATTAGGTTTGATGAGAAAACTATACAAAGTACCTGTAGGCTTGGTGGATAATCCTGTTGTTTTGTTTCTGGTCTCCCTCGTTGCCATGTTTTTACGGTATCGGTATGGCTTATTCCCAACCAAACCTTAACAATCAATCACAGGGGAACCTGAGCAGCTACACAGGGGCCAAGAGGGGTGGCCCGGTCCGGTCTCTTCCGGGCTCGAACGGGCCCGCCATAATCAGTGAGTTGGCCACATTACAGCAGCCAATATCAAGCACCAAAAGTAAATAATGTTTGTAGCATCTGTGGGTCGTAATAGCAACAGTCTACTACTGATAGCCTGTGTTCTCTTAGATATCAGTTTGAGCCAGTGCCTGTTCATCCAGTCCCAGGTGTGTCTCATGCATTGCTGAAAATATATGCCAATGTCCACTTTACCCCCAGATCCCATGTGGTTCCAGTGCCTGAATGCGCCTGAACTCTTTGCATCATCTCATACCTTTTTTACTATTTAGATCTCCCAAACAAGCCTTTCTAAACTCTTCCCTCAGAATTTTCCCCTTCACCTCCCTTTTACTCATCTCAATCATCCTCCTACTGCTATGAGCTCTAAAATAAACAAAAGAAAAACACCTTCTAGATCTTCCCTCTTCTATCCCTCCACTATCTTTATCAATCCAACTAACAGACTAACATGTCCAGCGCTCAAACTAATTTCATATTTCTCTTTACTAATTCCCCACTAATAATTAGGTTCCAGGGAATCGTGCTCATCACTGAAAAGAACTTCAAAACCTCATCAGGGGTAGCAAGTGTTATATAAATGCAAACCCTTCCCTCTTCTATCCCTCCAATATCCTTTTTCAATCCAAATAACAAACTCACATGTTCACTGCTCAAATTAATTTCATATCTCCCAATAGAAATTCACCGCCAATTTTTTTATGGGTTCCGGAGTAGCATGCTGCTCGCCAAAAAAGCATTTTGACACCTCATCAGGGCAATATAAATGCAATTACAACTACAAAAAGTAGCCTGAACCACTCCTGGGACCCTGAACAACTGCTCAGGCATCATAAGGCGCTTCCTGATAAAGCTGAGTTGCTCTTTTGTACAGTGAATAGCTCTGGGCAACTTGAACAAAACAATACTTTTGCCACTCTGCACATTAGACACCAGTTTATTACATGTAGTGCCACGAAGTAGCAATACATCAGATCACATCACTTTACAAAACAAATAACTATTACACTGGGACATTTTTGCAACGTTGCCATCTATATTGGCAGTGCTCTAGCATAGTTAGCTCTGTTTTGTTTTATTTGTAGTACACTCAACACAGGTGGGGGCACCTAAGAGTGTTTTTGGTGGGATGACAAGAGATTGCAGTCACAAAAATTAGTTCTTAAGGATAGGACAGGAATCTGCCCCAATACCATGTGAGGGCAGTAGCATCTTAGTATCAATTGTGGTTGTATTTCATTTTCTGGCACAGAACTATGGTAGGTTACCTAGCATACAAACAGTAATAGGTATTATTTTCAATAATGTTATTTACAACTGGTGTCATTTTTTGTCTGGCCTAGTCTCGCTAATTAGCTTTTCAGCCAATATTTTAGGCATATTGTATTGCAAAAATATGCTATATAAGCCCTTTTTTTCCAACCTTTTCATGACTTGGGAACAACCCAGATAAGATCCCCTGGAGAGAGTGACTGCAAAGTGACGTATAGATAAGGTATATGTCACAATAGTGCTACTTTATGGAATATAAGCCACAAAAAACTCAAATTTTGGAGCAGAGTATTCTCAGTATGGTTGACAACTAGTTAAGGCACTAGTAATGGTACAACCTGTGTAGATTTATGTGGCCTGGTTAGGTCAGGGTAAAAGAAGTTCCAGTTAAAAGGTACCTCCTCGCCTTCATGGTAAGAGGTTCCCTCGTGACACAATAGTTGATATCACTATTAAACAAATATGTCAGGAACTAATAGGTTGCTCCTGTGTGTCTTTATACAGTAGGTGCAGCATGACTGTCCCCTGTGTTCTGGCAGGAGTGTTAGTCAAAAAATGAAGTTTTAGTAGGGTCTAGATGACAAAGTGCAGGAGATACAACATTGTTGCATTTTACCTCACAAGGTGGATCACCAACTGCGCAGACGACCTTGCTCCACTGAAGACCCCCCCATCAGACCCAGCAGCAAGAAAGCATCCTGGTTCACCGACGAACTCAAAAGCTCCAAGAAGAACTTTCGGGCCCTCGAGAAAGCTTGGCGCAGAGACCCGACTACAGACAACATGACCACCCTCAAGCATGCCACCCGAAAACACCACCAGCTGATCCACACCACCAAGAAAACCGCATTCAAGGAATGACTAGACAACAACGCCCACAACAGCAAGGAACTCTTCAACATCATCAAAGAGCTCTCGAACCCTAGCGCCGGAAACAACGAAATCACCCCCTCACAAGACCTCTGCAACTCGCTCGCCTCGTTCTTCCACAGCAAGATCGCAGATATACATAACAGTTTCAGCACACAGCCGACGCACCCTACCACCGTACCAATGCCCCCCACCACCACTCTCCGCGCCTGGACCCCGGTCAACACCGAAGACACTATCCGCACGATGAACTCCATCCACTCCGGATCACCTACCGACCTCTGCCCTCACCACGTCTTCAACAAGGCCGACTCCGTCATCGCACCCCATCTCCGGGACATCATCAACACCTCCTTCGACACCGCCACCTTCCCAGAGAGCTGGAAGCACGCCGAACTCAGCGCCCTCCTGAAGAAACCTTCAGCGGACCACACCGACCTCAAAAACTACCGTCCCATCTCGTTCCTTCCTTTTCCTGCCAAAGTCATCGAGAAGACCGTCAACAGACAGCTGGCCGCCTTCCTCGAGACAAATGGATCCCTCGACCACTTGCAATCCGGATTCCGGGCCAACCATAGCACCGAGACCGCCCTCAGCGCAGCCACTGACGACGTCCGAGCCCTGCTCGACAATGGAGAAACAGTGGCCCTCATCCTCCTGGACCTCTCCGCAGCGTTCGACACTGTCTGCCACCGCACCCTAGTGCAGCGCCTCAACAACATCGGAATCCAGGAGAAGGCACTGGAGTGGATCATGTCCTTCCTCGCCGGAAGAACACAGAGAGTCCGCCTCCCCCCGTTCAGATCCGAGGCCACCGAAGTCATCTGCGGCGTACCACAAGGATCATCACTTAGCCCCACTCTCTTCAACATTTACATGAGCCCCCTCGCGGCCATCGCACGCCAACACAACCTCAACATCATCTCCTACGCCACCCAGCTGATCCTCTCCCTCACCAACGACCCCGCCACCGCCAGAACCAACCTACACGAAGGGATAAAAGACGTAGCCAAGTGGATGATGAGCAGCCGCCTGAAACTGAATTCAGACAAGACGGAAGTCCTCATCCTAGGATCATCACCCTCCGCCTGGGACGACTCCTGGTGGCCCCCAGCCCTGGGCAGCGCACCCAACCCAACGGACCACGCACGCAACCTAGGCTTCATCCTGGACTCCTCCCTCTCTCAATGCCGTCTCCTCGTCATGCTTCAACATCCTACGCATGCTACATAAGATCTTCCGGTGGATCCCCACCGAAACCAGGAAGACGGTCACCCAGGCCCTCGTCACCAGCCGTCTGGACTACGGTAACTCCCTCTACGCCGGAACCACAGCCAAACTTAAAAAAAGGCTCCAGCGCATTCAGAACGCCTCAGCACGACTCATCCTGGACCTCCCCCGACACAGCCACATCTCTGGACACCTGAGAGACCTGCATTGGCTCCCCGTCAGCAAGAGAATCACGTTCCGAGTCCTCACCCACGCACACAAAGCTCTCCACAACCAAGGCCCCAGATACCTCAACGACCGCCTGACCTTCTACACTGAGTAGCGCGCTATACAAATGCTTAGATTGATTGATTGATTGATACCTCTGAAAATACATCACTGTCAATTCATCCTAATATAAACCAACCCTTAAATCATTTTCTGTACACATTTTTAACAACTCCCCCCCCCACACACACAAATTTTGGTTTTTTAGTGTTGTACAAGAGAGTCATTGTACATTTGTAGGAAACCTTTGAGAATCCAATGACAAGATAGTGAGGGCAACCACAAACCATAGATGCTCCACAGATTCATTTTCAAATTCACACTTCTCAGGTTAACCCGCAACGGAGCATTACACAAATGTCAGAGAAAATTAATTACGTAAAATGATGAATGACAGCTAGAGCATTACACATTCCAAACGGCATACCAGTTATATTCTGTACATTCAATACATCAGTAACACAAGCACATTCTGGGTGTGGTAGTAAGCTGTGCTGTGTCAATTTCATAATCACATCAGCTTCTGGGGGACAGAAATAGCTGGCACAGTGATGGTGGATCTGTGTAAATGTGACGGATGTATGTATTGCGGCTCAGAATTCTTAACGCGCTGCTGCTGCCAATATGCAGTGGGGTGGGGAGGCAGCAGGGTAGCAGCGGCAGTGGCAAGGGGGAGGATGATTGATTAAAAAAAAAAAAAACACCTCGCACTTCGGTTCTCCTTTCTTCTCCTGATGCTGGGACAAACTCCCCAACCAATTCAGACGCTGCTCTCATACTGTGAGAGCAGCGCCGGGATTGGCCTAAACTGGCTGGTTTGACACTCCGCTCAGGCACAGGAAGTCTGCGCTGTTTCTCCACCCAGCGGTAGAATACAGCTGGGTTATAGAAACCTGATTGCGCATGTCTGTTTGGGCGGCCTAAGACGGCCAGCCAAATAGACACGCACACTCAAAAAAGGGCACCAACCACTCCACCCTGTGACCCCAGCCCTACCCTGCACTACATACGCTTGGCTTGGCCAGCAGTTGGAAAATAAAAACAATAGTACAATTATATTGTTTTATTTTTCGGCTGTTGGCTCTTAGCGAGTGGGGTGATGTTCCTCCGCCATTGAGGAGGAGCCGCCACTGGCCCAGGGTACTATATAGCAGCTCTGCCTTCCACCACAGATTTGTCTAGCGGAAGCATTAGTGTCAGAATCAGTATCAAAATCACAAAAGAGCAGCAGTACCACAAGGCACAAGGGCGCCATCGCAGGCTCTCGCTCTGTCTTCTGCTGCAGATGTGGAGTCCGGCTTCCCTGTTCTCTCTCTTTCCTCTGCTGCCGATATTGAGTCTTTCCCATGCAGTACATGCAGCCACTTTTTTCTTCTGGGTTCTTAAAATTCTGCTTTTGAGGAACTGCCCCCGAATCCTGGAGGAAAGACAGGGAAAGAGTTCAGATTATTTCTCACCTATCCCTTTTCAATGCTATTAACAAGCCATTGAGGTTCCCTATGATCTGCAGGGGACCCTGAATAGGTGAATGAAGAAAGAAGAACAAATCCTAGCAATACTCAACACCTATGAAGGTGCAATGCAAGTCACACCCCTTCCATCAAACCTTCAGGAGCATCTAAAAGATGTTTTAACTCACTGATGATTCTCTGCTCCTTTCTTTCTTTCCCTTCTTCCAAACCACCCGCTTGCTCAGTCTCAGCTCAGAATTTGCACAAGACCTCCCGCGTGTGAATGAGATCCCAGCAGATGTGTTACTAAAGGGATCTACTGCATGCAATGGAGAAAAATGCAGTTCTGCACATTTGACAGTACAGTTGAAAAAAATAGGAAATGTCTTCAGGTTAAATAAAAAACAAAATGAAAGCAAAACCCACCTTCACACAGCAGGCAAAGAATGGGCATCCTGAAGATGATCAACACCAACCTGGACCTGAAGAAGCAACTGAGGGAAAACCTTCCTGCCTGCATCCAGGTACCATTCTCCTAAATACAAATGTGCATGTACCGCACACCCTATGTTGGAAACAACCTAGCTTGCTTAAGACTACATCTCCATGTTGGGTTAGTCTGGGGCATGGCAACCAGCTGACCACAAGTACATTTTGTAGACAAGTGCAGGAGGGGAGCACCCAGTAGCAAGTGGTACACTCCCAAACCTAGACAGATGGGAATCCCTTGAAGCATGAACTCAGCACACAAGGGTGAGCAGGTTTATTTCCAATTAAACAACCTCCAATGACATCCAGCAAATATTCACAGCTTTCCAGTCGAAGCCTCAATAGCATTCATCACAATACATTCCAAACCAGACTGCCCTATGTATTCTAACACATAAGCACTGGACTGCTAACCAAAGATATCACATTGGATGTCATGATCTGATAGCCAGACAAGACTGACATCCAGGCAAACAATAGTACTTATCAGCAGCGGGCGACACAAACATAAAGTGGGGGGCGAGTGGAGGGAGCGTGGGGGAGGTGTGGGGTGAGGTAATAATAAAAAAATAAGACTTATCTGAGAATGCCGGCCACCTCGTGCCTCAGTGTTTCCGCTGCTTCCTGGTCCCAGCAGACACTGGGACAGCATCAGAGACTTCCCGTGCAATTCCCGCACTACTCTAATGACATTACCAATAGCGTGAGAGAAGCAAAGGGATTGGCCGGAGCGGGCTGGTTTAACCCCTCACTCAGGCACAAGGGAGTCTGTGCTGTTTCTCCAACCTGGCTGTGCAATACAGCTGGGTTTGAGAAACCTAATTGCGCATGTCTGTTTGGCCAGCCTAAGGTAGGCGGCCAAACAGACATGTGCACTTAGAAGTGCACATACCATTTCTTTCCTCCTCCCTCCCATGGACTGGCCCGCCCCTCCTCACACACTCTGGCTCAGCCAGCAGTTGAAAAATAAAACAATAATAACATATTGTTTTATTTTTCACCTGCTGGCTCTGAGCCAGTGGGACGACACTCCTACGCTATTGTGAAGGAGCCACTGCTGGTACTTATTGTCTGTGCCCTAGCCTTTATGATTTACAGTTCCTATGTAGGTGGAGGTCACTTTTAGGTCATTTTTAATGAGGGCTAAATTAGACATCTTGGGTATGATTGACAATACTTTCTGTCGAATTATGTTTTCATAATGGTACTGATTTAGGGAGAAGGTCACACATTTTCAGAGCCATTTCGCCACTTAACATGAGTATTTGTAAAGCGCACGTTCACCACTACAGGCATCTTGGCGCTGAAATAACAGATGTTTGTTGTTACCCAACTCAATGGTACTCATTTTATCGACCCAAATGGATGAAAGGCTGAGTGGACCCGCCGGGATTTGAACCTGTGACCATGAGGTCGAACACAGGCCCCTGCAGTAGAGGCATTAGTCCACTGAGCCACCAGACCCGCCTTTGAATGTCAAAGAGTAGTAATGTGATGTGTGTGTGTGTAGTGGTTTGTGGTCTGGATTTGTGGTGAGGTTAAGCTCACTTTCTGGCTAGGAATCTTCCAAGAGACATTCACTAGCTAGGAGGCAAAGAAAACACAACTTTCTAGTATTGGAAAGGTTGGAGGGTTTGTGAATAAGTAATATTATGCAAGGATGAGAGGCACTCCTAGCTAGTTTCTGAACAGAGAGTTGAGTCTAAGAGCCCAATGTTAAGTCTGGTGTATAATTCTTCCTCGAAGGAAATGTAGTATGTAGGCATTGAATGTGCCCAGCTGCCTGAACACAGTGTTAGTTCCTTTCACTGCATAAATGAACACCCTGTATATATTTTTATAATTGTTCTTTGCTTGTGGACATCCTAAATTAGTGAATTCTTCTTACACGAGGTTGGTAAATGTGTGTCATGAAAGCCATAACGCTAAAACAAAGAGGATGGACATGGTCCTCCCCATCCTTCACATTCATTTTACATTTCGTGGCTGTTGTAGGTGATGCAGACTGCTAACAACCTGTAATGCAGTTTTAAAATAGTCCCCTCATTTCTATCACCGTGAAAACCTATATGTCCAGTCAGAAAGAGTGCACTCAGATTTTTGGGGTCAGGTATCTTGAGCTCCCCTTGTGCATGCACACCATCTCCTCTCTAGGCATGGGCAGAATTTCGATTACACCAGAGTAATTTTGATAATTCTGCATTACTTTTCGATACAGAATAGTGGGATTTCTCATCCTCATGAGAGCACATTTAGTGAGCGTGAGAGGCTGGTCTCGCTCACCATTCATATTCTGCTTCATTTTACTCTATGAAAACAGTGCTACATGCCAATAGTAGGGAGGGAGAAAATCCTACCCGAAGAGCACATTTATTTAGAGCGAGTGGCTGCTTGGGCTCACTATTTGTGTTCTGGTGTATTTAGCGCTATTTCTCAGTGAAAAATGCATCCTCGCGTCTAAAATGGACACAGAATGACTCTTCTTCTGCAATACTGCATAGGCAATTTTGCGTGATTACGCTAGACGTAATTATGCACGGTTCACCCACCCCCTACTCCTTTCTGACATGATCGAGAGGTGGGTGCAGCAAATGTTCAGATGCAACTCAAGATGAATACTGATGGAGCAAGGTTTCGCTCGTAAAGAGACTTGCTCGAATTCAATCCTCTTGAAATAACTCATAATGCACTAATAAACATGTTTTGTATTACTAATAATGCACCACACGACATTTCTAGCATCTAGAGGAAGCTTGTCAATGTGCTCTTAACTAACAGTAAATCGAGTATCCTAAAATGGCCGCCGCAATGTGGGAACGTTTCTGCGCATGCGTCTGTCACACTCACGTGACATGACGTATTCTCTGCTTTGGTGGTAAATCTTTGCTTCTGCGCACTAGAACTAAAGATGGCTGCTCTATGTTTTCACATGCTAATGCTTGCACTGCTGTTTCTACTAAATTGTTTGTTCAGCTTAATTCCTAACGCTGTAGTTAAAATAAAGTAATGGGAATAGAATAGAGATAAGTGGTATACAGTGCATTCATTTATTCTTTGTTCTAAAATTGTTCTTCTTTGATTTTGCTATTAGCTCGTGTTTGCACCAATCAAGTACAATGTTGTTCCATCTTGGGTCCCGCGACTGCGCATGTGCTGAATTCTCCCACGACCACAAGCCATGGCATTTAAAGTGTGCCAGTGACAGTCTCGCCTGCGATCCGCCTGGGAACCCGACCTTATGAACCTCCAAGAGGAAGACATTTTGTTAAATTGTTTAACATTGTATTTACTATTAGAACATTAATTGTTGGGTGGAATAAAAATGCATGGGGAAATAAAGTTATGGGTGGGAATTTGCATTATTGAATCAAGTGACCTCATAACTGGTATGGTGTGATGACCTCTCCTCGCTTTTGACCAATCAAATTGAAGGAATATGTGAACTTGCAACATTGGGGGGTGGTACACTGCTCTGGAAAATGGTATAACTAAGGTAGGCTTAGCTAGTTAGATTGTCCGAATTGTCCGAATTGCTGACCTGTCACTGACCCAACGCACTTAATAGGCGATCGAGAGCAGAGGTGCTGGCGGAGCACTCTGTCAGAAGAATCAATAACCCTATCGGGGTTCTGGGAAGGAGTTCGATAACCCAATCTGGGTCCGACTGTTAGCTGCAGAGAGGGTTGCGATGCTGGCATTGCACTTTAGCTGTGGATGCCGGTCCTGACCTGCGGTGGTCTGTCCTGATCCAATTTGGTCCGTACTTGTCCTGATTCTGGTCTGGACTGTCCTGTCCTGTTGGCCCCTGAACTATCGGGGGTCCTGTCCTTTATCCCAGCCTGTGGCCAGGGTTGGTCTTCACATCATTCTAGGTCATTATAAAATTGTGTGGGTATGTCATTGTACTGTTTCCCTTTTCTTACCCTCCCTATGTTTCAATGCTTAAAGAAAGTCTCGTAAAATGTTCACATCATCTTGCTTTGATTATTTTCTTCCTAATTGAACGAGCTGTAATTGAATTGGTATGGACTATGACATTTAAGAATTTACATAGATAAAGTGTTTAAAACTTTCCTGAGTCTGTGGTTATTTTATAAATTATTCTAGCACCCTTGATCCCTTAGGACTCTAGGTACCGGTGACTAGGATTGGTAAGTCAATGGTATAGGTCCTAAAGTTAATTAAAATCCTGGTTAAGCGTAGGTTTACCTCATCAAAGTCTATATGTTTTATGGGCCCAGGTGAGTATGGTAAAACAAACAGGTGAGCTTGCGCTCTATCAATAACTCACTGCCTTTAAGAAGTCCCCATGTTACAGAAGTCTGCAGTGACCATACAGTACATGTAGCACCCATGTTACCCCTATAAGGTAATCCCTCCCATTAGCCGGAGCTTCTTGAATCCCCTCAATCTGCTGCTCGAGGAACACAAACTTGATAATGATATTTCTCTGTTCATTTAGGTAGGGAAGTTTTAACTAAATTGAGCCTGATTTTCCATCTCTACCAGTTTTATGCCCACCACTCTCTTTGCCTGACTTTTGAGTTATGAATCACTTGTTTGTGATTTATTATAAAGTATAGCACTGAAATCTTACTTCTTAAATTGTGACTTTACCAATCCCTGTCCTGCTATTGAAGCATTACCTTTTAGTCTGTGCTTTTACTTATAGTTGACCAGCTACTCGATCACACTGAACAGCCAGGCCCCAGGGATTGTGACATCATGTTTCACTGACCAGCCATTGGATCACTCCACGCAGTCTGACTTCCTGGAATGTGACTGTACCAATCCCTGACCAGCCTCTACAAACCTGAGAACAGCCTAGCCTCGTAGCATATGCCTCTGCCTATCACTGAATGGCTATTTGGGCCGCTGAGCAGCCTAACTTCCTGGATTGTGATATTGCCCATGACCTGCTATTGGCTCACCCAGAACACCCTGATTTCCTGGATGGTGACAACGACTATCATTGCTATTGGATCACTTTGGCAGTACATTTGTGAGTAATAACATTTTAAAAAATACATTTAACTTGTCAATAAAATGTGATCCATTCACAAAGGTCAGTGTTAAAATATCAGACATTTTGCAGATGACTTCTAAATTTGGAGAACATTTTCAAAATTTAAGGGATTCACAATGGATCCCAGGACTCATCCAGGAAAGTGATGGATTCATATATCCCACTGAACACTCATCCATCCTCGTATATTTTTATTTTCTCTTGGGATCCAGTAACCGTCTCTGTCTGAATTAGGACCACTGCCTTGGACTAATGACCTGCTCACTGTTTGGAGGGCACTACACTCTTGGTGACACCTTTAGTTTGCTTCCATGCACACTTCTTTGAGCGGTGTTGAGGACCTCTTAGAAACTCCGATTTTTCTTGATCTCGTGGCTGCTTTTAATACATTTGCTTGTTCCTTCGGGTGCTGAAGGGTCACCATCATAGTTCTTTTGCCACATTCATCATGGCTTGACTTTGGGAGTTTCTCTCTATCACGGGTTCAGGGGATGCCCATGTCAAGTTGCTTTGTGACACACAAACTCTTATTTTTTCCAATAAGTACTTTTCATAGGCAACTTATTCACGAGAAAGAGTTCTTAGTTAGACCTGTTAATATGCACATAGTCTGGCTGGTCTGAAGGCGTGAGATGTTTAAAAAAAAAAGCTCTTATACGAACTCAGTGTTACTATGGTCACCTTCAACAGGTGGCAATCCCAAAAATACACTTTCTGTTCTCAAGGAATTATATAGCCCTCAGATAAGGCATGGCTTTGGTACCCTCTCCTCTCTAGTCTAGTATGCCTCGGGCTCAATCCTCCGTGTTATTCATCCATTTCTTAGGCCTCTACAGCCCAACATCATGGGTCTCCACTCTGCTGGTGATGCAGCATCCAGAGTCTACATATCACTAAGGAGCAAATGATGTTTCAGGATTGGTGAGTTTATTAAGAATGATGCCCCTGGCTAAAATTCTTCCCTTATGTCCCTTTGCCAGCCCACCAAACTCCATACTCTTTCAAACCTCAATCAGCATCTCTCACTTCTGGTGTGTCTGTAGTTTGGCGGAATGCGGCCTCTTTCCTCTAGTCCCTCTCTGACAGCAATCGCATGTAAATCTTCAGTATGGGAGTCCGCAATCTTCCTCCAACCTGCGGATGTCTATATGCCCACTCATGAAGCTTACGTTGAGTGTCCGGGCTTTTCAAGGGTCCAATGGTGGTCGATGTGGATAATCTTGCTGACCTCTTTCCACTTCCCTTTACCCATAATTTACCTCCAGCTGAAGCCACAGGTCCCAGAGTTTCCCGCTAGGTCGGATAATGTTGGTATCCACCCCAAGTTGCACAATCCGCATCCCACAGAGAGGACTACAGGCAGCTACATCTGCGGGTCCTTTTCACAGTACCACGCTACCACAGTTGGCGCCATGGAGATCCAGGCTTGCTCCGCAGCATTCACCACACTGATGCCTCTTTAACCAACAAAGAGATCCCACAGTCTCCCTTTCTACACCACTTGCATAGCTTGCATCTGGACTGCCACCCCCACCATGGGTCTTTCTTCAATCTTATTTATTCTGGGGGGGGGCTTCGCAAGCAGGAAGCCTAAGGCAGCCATGGAGGCCCCTTGTTTATGACATCCTTAGCCACGTGTTAGTTGTTCTCGACCTGCATCGACCTGCATCACTTCCTAGTTTGTAGGTTTTTGGCTTTTTCTTTGACTAATGCTTCTGAAGGAGCCCTGCGGCACTGGTTCCTGCAGGTGTGACAAGCATCAGACAAGCATCAACAGCCGAGCCTCTGGACCGCTGCGGCCTATATCAGACGTCGAGATACATCTAATGTCCACCCCTAAGGTAAAACACAGCAGGAAGGGGTGGCTGTGTAGCTTCTGCTACTCATGTGTATTTCTGTCTCACTGAGGTTGCTGGTTGTGGTCCTCTGCTGCCCCTGGTTCAGGTGGGCTCTTTGGCTACCTGGCACCATAGGGAGACATGTAAAGAGGTGCTTTGGCATCTTGCGTTGATGCTGTTACCAGTGCCTGGCATTAGTCTGTCCATTTCTAAGGGTTTCCAGATCCCTACCTGCACTGCCCGCTGCCAACTCATTTTAACAATTTTCCAACATGGGAACAATCCTGACGAACCCAGTCTGGGTGAATGTTCATTTAGGAGAATTACCAAAACGACAATGTCCGTTTCCAAGAAAATCCAATGAAAGGAGTGAGTCTGTGTGCATTTTCAAAGTGGAAAATTAGAAGCAGGGGTTAATAATTACTTAAAACCTCCGAGTTTGTGGGGGTTCCCTTCCTACCGCCAGAAGGGCTCCCTGCCCCGGAGCTTTATCAATGTAGGAAATCACAAAACAACGGCCATGTTTCTCTTTTTTTCTAAACAAAATATGCAAGGGTAACATTCTGAATGATGTCTGGATTCGCAGTTCACAACACAAATTGCTGTTTGGCCGTCTGTGTAAAGGGAATAGGTCAGATGCTTAAAAAATAAATGTACAGCTGTAGGGTTATACCAAACTTTTAGGGCACATCTCAACATTTTGGGGAATTCACAGTTATAAAAATATTTCTAGGAATCTGGGACTTTTGTAGTTTCACCATGAGTAGTCTTCGAAATCACTAGTGAATTTGATCTTTGCACGAACACACATACACGTTTAATACATACGAGCTTCTGTGATCAGTCACAGGAGCACATTTAATTGAGAGTGTACATTTTCATATTGCCATTTCGGCCCTATGAGTATCCTATCTCCAGGGACTTCGACTGTGCTAGAAACTTCAGTGACCTTAAACACGTTTTTTAGGATGCAAAGAAAGCCCACCTCAACAACAAAGCAAGAAGGGAAAACTCCCTGCCAATTGAGATTCATGAAACTTTTACAATTAGTTGGCCCCAACATTTTGGAAACTAATCAATGCAACATCTGCTCCCTCAGTGGTGCCACCTTCAAGGCATCGTATTCTCGTGTTTCCAAAAAGAGGGACATGCAAAGAAAGCAGATGTGATAATGTACATCTCTTTAATTATTGCAGATTCAAAGATTTTGGCAATGCTTTTAGGGAGAGTGATTGCTAGCATTGTTTCACCACAGAAGCCAAGCTTTGAGGCCGGCTGAGACCCAATAGAATATGTCTATATGGAAATAATGTAATCCAGAGCTGTCGATACCTTGCGGAAGGATGTGGGAATGAATCTTTTGGAAGAAGAGAAGACATTGGACAGAATGTCCCGGTGATACCTCTGGGCAAATATGCAATTTATGGATTTTTGGTAGGCATCTATCTGAAGGATACAGATATTATATGTGCACCCTCTTGCCAGAAGAGTAATAGCAGAAATTACTCAGAACCTGTATGAACACCCAGAGGAAAATCCAGTGGTGTCCCTTCTCTCTCCTTTTATTTGCCATTTTTTGAAACTGTATCTAAAACGAATGTTGAAAAAATCTGTTATACAATTTATTACATTTAATCGCTATAAGATTCTACTGTCAGTTTATGTTTACGACAAGTAATTTAGACAACGTCCGTCAAGGATATCCGCTATCCAGATTAGGCAATAGTTTTGACAAAACATGCAGTTACCATTTTAAACCTGCAAAACACACATTTTAATGATTCATGAGCTAGATATATCTGATGATTGGATAGTTAAAAAAGTTACATAACTTGTAATGGAGATCTTTCCTGAAATTGAGCTGATGGAGAAGGGAAGATTTAAAAGTTGTTAAAATAATATATAAGGGGAGGAGCTTGGCGCCTAGATGGCCGCGTGAGCTCGGGGCTCCCGAGACCCCCGCAACCGCCGGAAATATCCTGTAAAATATCCTGATTTCTCGACCCAGATCTGGTTGACTGATTGACAGAGGCAAAGAATGAGACTTTCCGCGGTCGAATCTGACGACGGGGAGTGAAGTTGGGGAGACCGAAAGATCGGGGCCTGAGCCGGAGGGGGACCGGGGTCTTGGATGGGAGGTGACCCGGCCCCGAGTTGAACAACATCGGATCGATCGACCGGAAGTGGCCGGCCCGGACCCCCGTTTTGATTTCTGGTCGCAGATAAAAACACTGCGGGTGGCCTCTTTTTTGGGGTATCCTCCCCCCACTGATGAAAACGTCCCCCACCTGGTGCACTGGCCGGTTGTGTACGAATACGCTGTCCTTGAGGTGGTGGCCTGGTGGCTGACTACAATCTGCCGAGCGAGGACTGAGGGACTGCGCTCTTGGCGCTAGTTTGGTCCTAGCGATGGCAACCAGACCGGAGGTAGAGAAGGCCCAGATGAAATCGTCCAGGACAAGCCGTACAGTGCAATCTAATAAACTAGGTTGATACACGGTTACGAAGGGTTCGCCTGGAGCGTCTGTCCGAATACAAGATGGCGGTGCGGTGGACCCGAGCCCTACACTGGAACCCACATTGCATGATGTGATGGCGGCCATTGAGGGGGTTCGTACTTCTCTTGGCCAACAGATGCAGTCTTTGAACCACAAACTGGACACTGTGACCATTGATGTCAACCTGATCTGGGCAGATCTCACAAAAACGAATGAGAAAGTGAAGTCCATAGACATAAAGACAGCGAGCCTGACGGACGATGTGATGGAGCTCCAGCGGGAAGTGCGCAACTTAAGGACCGCTGGAGAGGTACAGGGTCGGCAACTGGATGAGTTCGAAGGGAGAGCCAGAAGGAACAATGTTCGCCTTACCGGGGTACCGGAGAATGCCGAGGGACATGCCCCTGATCTATTTGTGGAAGACATTATCACCAAACATCTGCAGCCTAAAGGCCTGAGTTCCTTTTTCACGGTTGAGAGGGCGCACAGGGTCCCAGGAGGGAGACCGCGTCCGGGCGCTATTCCCCGACCGATGATTGTGAGGGTCCTTCATTTTAGGGACAGAGATGTTATCCTCCAGGCCTCAAGGTTGAAAGGACTTCTGCAATTTGAAAACTCGTTGCTGAACTTTTATCCTGACTTCACTCAAAAGGTGCAGAAACAGCGGCAGAGTTTTTTAGGAGTTCAACAACGGCTGCAAGTTAAAGGGTATAAATATGCCCTGATGTATACAGCTAAGCTTCGAGGGGAGGTGCAAGGAAAGACTTAGTTTTTTGATAATCCGGAGGCGGCGTCAGACTGGGTCGATGGACTGCCGACTCGGACGGAGTCTCAGGAGCGTGATGGCAAGGTGGCGGAAGAGACGGAAGACCAGTAACATTATTTGGGGCAGTGGGGATGTGGAATTTCGGGGAGGAGGGGGATACTGTTGAGTGCATATTCTCCTGATTGACTTTGCTACCAGTGTTGGAAATGGCGGGACGGTGGGAATCCGGGATACTGGGCTCCTCCTCAAATCTATATTTAGATAGGGGTTTGTTTGAGTGAGGGGCGACAGGCACACTGCGAGTTGGGGTTTGGCGATGACCGAGTGTAGGGGTGCAGGGTGGGGGGAGGGGGTTTGGGTGTGTTGATGAGAGTGTGTCTTTTCTTTTTTCTTTTATGTTTTATGATCTCAGGTGTCACCATGCTATTGTATTTTGAACTGTACAGGTGCGGAGACACGTAGTTCCCAGGGGTCCGGAATGAGGGTACTGAGTTGGAATGTTAATGGCCTGGGGGACAAGATCAAGAGAGGGATGGTGAACCAGCTCGTTAGGAGACATGGCCCGAATGTAGTGCTTCTCCAGGAGACGCACTTGGTTGGAAATAAATGTCTGGCTCCACAGAGGTGGCTATAAGTTGGTGCTACATGCAGACTTTACAACGGGGTCCAGGGGAGTTGGGATCTTGGTCAAGAACTCCTTTCCACTGTCGGTGCAAAACACTTGGGTTGACCAGAGGGGGAGATACGTAGGGGTCTTGAGATTGGTTGGGGGCCGTATTGTGACTTTGTTGTCGGTGTATGTGCCACCGGGCGTGCAGGCTGAAACTTATCGTGATCTGGGGAATGTTTTTCTATGTCTTCCTCTGGGAGACCTGGTGATTTGTGGAGATTTTAACTCTGTTCTGGATGGGGAATTAGATCACAGCCCTCCTCGAGTCCTCCGCTCATCACAGCGGTGGCTGGCAGACTTCCTGGCGTCGTTGGGTTTGGTTGATGGATGGCGTGCACGTCACCCGATGGCTTAACATTACTCTCATGTATCCGCGGCTCATGGTAGTCTTTCTCGGTTGGATTACGCGTTACTCCCAGTAGCGATGACACCTAGGATTTGTGAGGCGCATTACCTCGGGAGGGGTATTTCTGATCATTCTCCGTTATGGCTAGTCATCCGATTGGATTTGCCAGCGGCTGGCAGGGTAGCTCCTATCAGCGCGTGGCAATTGAAATACCCAGCTATCAGAAAAGATGTCCTCCGTAAGTCTGATAGTTATTTTCAAGAAAATGTTGGCTCCGTTGAAACGGCGCAGACACTGTGGGAGGCATACAAGACAGTGGCGAGAGGGGAAGTGTTGTCCCTGGTGGCGGGGAAGAAGAAGAGGGTGCTGGCAGATGTGGTCCAGATGGAGGCAGAAATTCTGATGTTAGAGGAGAAGTTTAATGAGTCGTGGGCTCCAGAGGACCTGCATCAGTTGCGCCTTCGTGAGGAGGAATATCGGGTGCTAGTACGCAAGAAGGCAGTGGCTAGTCAGGCGGCCGCGCAGAGTAAAAGATATGAACACGGGGACAAAGCCGGTAAATTGATAGCATGGCTTGAGAGAGGGGATCGGACCTCGATGTTGGTGCCGGAGTTAGAGGATAAGTCATCACATCTGTTAACGGACCAGCAGGAGATAGTAGATGAGTTCGCCGATTATTATCAGGCGGTGTATACAGCGGGGAGTGCCTACTCGGAGGCGGAAAATGGTGAATTGATTAGGGACATAGTCATGCCCTGTCTGTCGGAGGACCATAGGGATTACCTTGACTCCGCGTTCACGGATGACGAAGTGGCCCAAGCGATTAGGCAGGTTAAATCGGGCAAAGCGACTGGTCCGAATGGAATTCCTATTGAATTGTACAAGTTAAATAATAACAAGTTGGCTCCATACGTACGTGCTATGTTTTTAGAGAGTAGGGAGGTGAGAGAGCTCCCGTATGATCAGCGTATTGCTAATGTAGTGGTTTTATACAAGGAGGGCAAACCTAAGACGCAGTCCTCTTTGTACAGGCCCATATCGCTGCTGAACGCGGAGCCTAAGATCCTTGCGACCAGACTTGTTAAGGTGATCACGACTTTGATTCACCCGGATCAGTCCGGGTTTATGCCACATCGGAATACGGCGTTGAATCTGCGTAGGCTGCAGGGGGTCCTAGGAGGCGCCTCGAAGATACATGAACAGACGGTGTTGGTCTCTTTGGATGCGTCGATGGCTTTTGACCGGGTGGAATGGCAGTATTTGTTTGCGGTCTTGGGGAAGCTGGGGTTTGGCAGTGAATTTATAGGATGGGTTCGCTTATTGTACTCCAATTCTTTAGCCAGAATAATAGTCAATAACTGCAAGTCCCGCGATTCTCAGCTCGGGAGGGGGACGAGACAGAGATGTCCGCTGTCGCCCCTGCTGTTTGCGCTTGCGATGGAGCCACTTGCCGCTTGGGTGCGTTGGGACAGATCGATTCGGGGTTTGCGTCGGAGTGGGAGGACAAGATTTCACTTTATGCTGATGATGTCTTACTATACCTCACTAGACCTAAGGAGTCGTTCGGGGTCTTCCTAGGTGTCTTAGCCATTTTTAGGAGGTATTCTGGACTGGTCATTAATTGGGATAAGTCGGTGATGTTTGAAGTGGCAGGGGATCCTACGGTGATTCCGCGGTCTTGTCCGGTGCGGATAGAAAAAGTTGGGTTTCGGTACCTAGGCATATATGTGACGCTAGACCCGCAGCTGCGGTATGAACAGAACTTGGTCGCTCCATTGACTAGGTGCAGGGTAGATGTGGAACGTTGGAGGTCCCTTCCACTCTCTCTGCTTGGGAGAGCGGTCTTGTTTAAAATGATGGCGCTTCCTCGCTTTCTATATGCGTTGCAGAACTCGATGGACCTGGTGCCGGTGGCTTACTTCAAGGAGATAGAGGCTCTCCAGAGACGGCTTCTCTGGGGGGATAGTGTTCGGATTGCCTACAGCAAGTTGACTCTTCCTTGGTACGATGGTGGTATCGGGCTCCCGGACATTCGTAAATACTATTGGGCCTTTCAGCTGGTTGCAGTGAACACCATAGTATACGGGATCCCTGGCGACCCGGGTTATGCAATGGATCAGGGTCAGGCGCCTGGTGGTTCGTTGGAGAGGGCTTTGTACTCCAGGCCGAGTAGATTCCCACTGACGGGTCCCACTGCCCATGCGGTGCGCGTCTGGCATATTGCTAACAAATGTTTGGGGTGGGAGGGTAGACTTACGCTAACCACCCCTTTACTGAACTCGGAGAAGTTGGGCAGTATGTGGAAGTCGAAGGGCTTTGACAAGTGGGACTTAATTGGTATTGTGAAGATTGGGGACGTTTGGGGGAAGGGCGCGGTCCACACGTTTGAGTCCTTAGTGGCCATGTACAAATTGCACCAGAACGAATACTTTCGATACCTACAGGTGAGGCATGCGTTGGTCGCACATGTCCCTAAGGGAACGGTACTTCCGGAGGCTTCGCCTCTGGAGGACCGAGTATTAGATGGCCACATCCCTGAAAAAACGATTTCACTGATCTATCGCAAGCTGGTGAATCATTCAGAGGATCCACTGCGGAAGACCAGGGCCCAGTGTTGTGAAGATGGATTGGAATTGGATGATGAAGACTGGACGGAAGCGGTGGCCTCTCCCAGGGTGGTTGCGATTCAGATGCGGCTGAGGTTGGTTCAGTTGAAACTCCTGCATAGATCCTATATTACCGATCCGCGCCTGGTTCGCATGGGACGTGCTGATAGTGGTGCGTGTCGGAGGGTGTGTGCGGAAGATGGGACCCTAATGCATATCTTGTGGCATTGCAAGCGAGTGCAAGAGTTTTGGTCGGCCATACATGTGGAGCTGAGCCAGGTGTTGGGAAAGGAGATGAGGCCCGAGGCTCGGCGTTGTCTGTTGAATGTTTGGGAGCCGTCTGATTTGAATGTGTCCCAGAAACAATGGGTGACATTGGCGAATATGGTTGCCAAACGTAACATTGCTCAGCTCTGGGGCGCTAGTCAGACGCCCGGGGTCACCAAGTGGGCGGAGGACCTGGACTGGTGCATGGTGCGGGAAAAGTCGGTATATGTGGCCAGAGGGTGCCCTCGTAAGTGGGGGAAGATCTGGGGAGCATGGAACAGCTAGAGGGGTGATATCTGCACCCCCCCCTGAGCCCAGTCCTGATGAGGAGGTGCCCGAAACCATTGACCCCTGAGATTTTAAGGTGGAACATGTTATTCTGATTTTTCTTTCGTACCGATGTACTGTAATGTCTTGGTTTCCCTGAGATTTTCTAAATGGTTTTGTATGTGTGATTTATGTTTTAATAAAACGATTTATAAAAACATAATAATATATAAATGCAGTAATGTATCAATGTATAACTGGTGTCGACTACCTATAACTTATTAAGTAATGCATCATTGTCAAAATGACCACTTTCTCATAGTTTCTTTTTCAATTACCTTGAATTCTGTTATCAATGACAAATCCTTTCTTTCAAAAATTAGAGTTGCGGGCAATCACCTAGATGAAGCTACCCCTCTCTATGGGTCAAACTTCAATTTTACTACTGGTCTCTTCATGGCAACAAGAATGCTAACCCTGTGAAGTTTCGCTTCTGGAAGTAGTACAGCCAAATTTTTTTAGAGGAGTCTGCATCCGCCTGGGTTCATAGATTTACTCACCCCAACCGAAGGTTCAGCATATTACAGCTAACTCAATATATCACTTCATGGGTAAATCCTCATTTCCTAATATCTTTTGGGATCATTTTTTTTTTAAAAGCTGTGCCTTAAAAAATAGGTCTACACAGTAAGTTCCTTATGTAAGGAATCAGTCATTAGTTCATTCAGTGACTTGAAGATAGAATGCAATCTTCCCAGTGCTTTTTAAAGTACTTACAAATTAAATACTTAATTTCTAAATACTGATCCTGGAAAGCTCAATCTAGATAAAAATCTGTTGGTCTGGATATCACATTGATATCCTTGAAGTAGCTACTATTTAAGCACTATATTAGTTGTTTCTGACAACATTAGATGGTGTTCTGGAATCTCTGAACAGGCAAAAGACCTAAGACATGGAAACAGATTTTGAAGGAAATGCCACTGAATTCTGTCAAATGAGCCATGAAATCTTTCAAACAGTGAATCTGAAATTAATCAATAAATGATGTCATGCCTCTTTGAATTTGAAAAAACAGGAGGAATAGAAATGTTGCTAAGTGCCCTAGATGTGAGTTGGAAAGAAGCTGGGGAAATGCTTATGTTAGCTAACTACAACAAGATTCAAATATTTTGGGATGCACTCACCGATTACTTAAGAATGATTATGCAAGAGGAGGGATTGGAGCCGACCAAGATGGCCGCTGCCTGCTAGAGCTCTGACCGGCGCCACCTTAGCACCCACTTGTCTGCTTCTTTATTGGCCCCACGCAGTGCTGGCCTGCGGTCTCGACTGCCTGCAGCCCTAGCCTGTGGGGCTCGATTGCCGAGTGGAGTGGCTCCGGAGCTTTGGCGCTGTGTCTTGCAGTAGCTTATTGGCTCACCCGGGGGAGGTGGCAGGAGTAGCACTGCCTGCCCGTGCTTGGTCCTGGGGGACCTGCATTGCCTACTACGCACCCATTGCAGGTCCTGGAGCCAAACACAACTTAAAGCTCCCTGCCAGGTTGGTTGGCAGGGCCTGTGCTAAAACCCATCCTGGTCAGGGAGGTCACCCATTGCCCTCAGGGAGAGAAGGCCTTTAAAGTGGCACCGCATTTGGGTCTGCTCGGGGAGCTCCTTTCTGGAGATGGCTGGAAGATCACTTGTTTGGTGTTCCATCCACTCCCCTGCCACTATGCATATCCCCCTCCCATGGCACAGTGTTCTCTAACCCAGTTTTGCCATTGACGGTGGTGGCTTGGAAGGGTACTTGGTGTGGAAACTCAGGAGAGCCAAGCTGCTTCCCCATGATTGATGCTGGAGATGCGACATGGACCGCAAGGATCTGTTCCACATCATCGGGCATGTCTGTCTCTTGAGACCTAGTGGGTGAATATATGGTCTCTGCACCACTGTCACTGCCCCTTTCCGGTCTCTTCCTCGCCTCACCTCGCTATCCTACACGGCACCTCTGACCTTCTGGACCTCACCGCCCACAAACACAGATGTTTTGCAACAGCCCTTTCCATGGCAAAGCTTTGCATGCTTTGACCTTGGTGGCGGCCCACGAATCCCAGCTCCAAGGAATGGAGCATAGAACTCCACAGTGTAGGCACTCATGAGTGCATGACGTACAAGCTCACCGACAACTTGAAAGCCTTCAAGGCAAATTGGGGTTCGTTCCTTATGCTGATGGCTCGGCTTTGCACTGACATGGCCTCTAGAATCCTACACATGGAGTTCCACCTTTCACACCCAGGCGGTTTCCCTTGCTTTTGTTTTGAAAACTCCAACAAACAAATATTGCAAAAAAATAAAATAAAAATAATGATGACATGTTCTGAGGAAACATTACCTACAAGGCAGTCATGACGGGCACTGGCAACAATATCCCAGAACAAGCAAAGAGTGTCTGTTTAATTACCACAATAATTGCCTATTAATGTATTTCAAACCTTCGGATCGACCATCATAAGATAGAGCAACTTAGGACAACATTTTAACCCATGCTTGAGATCGAAGCCACTATTTATCAGGCAAAAGGTCTGGAAGGACTTCAAATTTTGGCAACCAGAGAGGGTATAAATAGCTGCATGGCGTGAAAATATACTTTATTTGATTTTAAAAAAATCATAAAAGGGTGGCCTTACCACCATGCAAACGGCAATTACATCATAAGAACAACGCAAAAACAACTTTAAATCAAGTTAAAAACTGATATCATAAAATGTGCACAATTAGCAGAGAAAGGTCTAAAAGGAAACAGGATGAGAGGAATAGTGTGAGATCGGTCTGGGTGCACATTTTTTTAAACTCATGATAAAAGGAGAAAAATAAAAAAAGGTATCGGAGAATAACAGAAATTCAAACAGGGTGCACGTTGTTATTTACTCTTAATACAAAAAAGATGATCATTTAGGGAGGAGGGGAGAGAATAGGAAGAGTCCGTGGCCGGCCAGAGCCTGGCCTATTGTCCAGAGGCCTCTATGGTTACTGCCCTGTTTTCCAGTTCTATGGCGGCAAGATTCAGAAATGTTATGGTTTTACATGAAAGTTCTATCCAAGATCCACTTAGGCATCTTATCACAGCCGCCCTGCAAGTTCTTACCTGGGCTTCTCTTAAGAGTGGTAGAAGGAGCGTTTTTCTAAGATTCTGAAGTGCCGGGCATATGCATATAAGGTGCAGTAAGGACTCTGCACCGTTGCCGCAGAGGCGACAGACGGGAGTTGCCCACAACCGTAGCCATTTGGGAGTGAGATCTTTAGAAATAGCTGCATTCAAGCTTTCTACAGGGTTTCACAATGGGAATCATATTACTGGAGAATCATAAGTCTCTTACTTCTCTGTTTGACAACAATTTGACTAGTACATCAATGTCCCCTGATGACCCCTGACCGCCCTGGGTTCTCGTGATGGCATTTCAGGTAGTAAATCCTGCTTTTATTACATTATTTTGTGCTTCTCTCTCTTTTGCTATGGTTCAGTCTATTTGGAAACAGGCTCAAGTGACAGCAGATCCTAACTTATCCCAACTTATCCAACCTTAGATCTGTTTCATTACTGCTGCCGGCAATCAAGGTACTTGAGAAGCTGATCATCAATCAGCTCTCAGATTTTATTTGAACAGTAATGTTTGCTGCATCCTAGTCAATTGGGCCTTTTCCCTGGCACAGTACTGAGACGGCTCTTTTGGCAGTGTCTAAGTTCATCAAAAGAACACAGGACTAAGGGAGAAACGCTGACCTGATACCACTTGACCTATCAGCGATGTTTTTTTTATTTTTTTATAATTCTTTTTATTGAAGGAAAACAAGAGGAAACATTACATATATCGGGTGCCATACTATAGAATACATTACAACCGTATGTAGGTGAACAGGCGAATGCAGAGGAATCGATACACAGGATTTTGAGACGTCAACGTTGATAAGCATATGAACAAGGAAAGACAGTATAGCCAACAACCTCATTAAGCTGCAGTTTTTAGGACCCGTCCACCCATAGTTCAGGGCAATTGAGACCAAAGTAGACACCCAGATAAGAGAAAAACATAGATTCAGGATAGACAACCCCACCTCTCGTTAAAAAGGGAGAAAAAAGGAAAAAAAAAAAGGCCATAGAACTAAACAAGACAAAAAAAAAAAAACTCAAACCCCCTCCCTGCACCCCTACAATGGCTACGGCCTAACCCCACTAGCAGCGTGCCTGTCGCCCAAGAGCTAACCCTAAAAGAAGAAAAGAATGGAGGAGGAGATATCAAACAGGCCCCCGGTCTCCCTTACCCCCCGCCAGAAGCAAACCACCCCGAAATATAATCCAGACAATATAAGCTACAATTACAAGCCAACCGGGGGAGTTTGTGAGAACCACCCGACTCCCACATCATTATAGGCTACAAGTCCCGTAGCAAATGGACCCATTTTATCAAACCCAAACAGTCGGATTCAACCATGGCCGCTCCGATTTGTCGTGCAAGCCCTCTCCGCTCGAACCGCCATCTCAATAGAAGAATCCAAACGTTCCAAAAAGTCAAAGTCAGTACGGTAGAATCGAAACCAAGATATTAGCACTCGAAGTCCACAAGTCAAGCGGAGATAACTGTCCACCAGCGAGAAGACACAAGGACGCGGTTGAGCCAACTGGGAGGAAAAGGATAATTAATCACTCCGATACTCACTGAGGAACTTATTATGGCGTATAGGATCGTCTAAGTCCATCTTTGGCGGTGTCGGCATTGCACGTGATGAGCTTACGGTAGTCCCAGGCTCGCTAGCTGTTATTTGGGACCGAACAGAAAACACCAAATCAGGTTTCCGCACGGGGCCCTCAGTCTCAGGCATAACCTGCGCCGCGGTTATCACAGCTTGTCTCAAACCAGTCGAGGGGTCATAGTCCGGTCTCAGGCAGATGTTGTCAACTGTTACGACCATTTTCTGGATGACGGCGGTGATCTGCGAGTGGAGCGCCCCAATGGCACCATTACGGTCTGCAGTGACGGCGTGGATTCCACCCGCGCCATCCCCTCTCACGAAGCGACAGAGCAAGTCTAGAAACCCCAGAGGTCGACTACCCCGGGGTAATAGGCACAGATGGGGCCAACGGCAACAGTGGGCGCTCTCAATTTCGCTGTTGAAAGCCTGGCTGCTTGCTTCATCCTAACTGGTTTATGGCTGAGACTTCTGTCAGTCTTTGTAGTGCTGTGAATGCTCTAAAGAGCAAGTACACGCTTTATAAATGATCCCCAATTATTCATCTATTCAATAGCGTTAATATTAGAATGATGAATTAAGATTTCAATAACTAACCTCCTCCCCAGATGTCTAAGATCATAAGCTCTGATATTATTGTTGTTTTACTGTTTATTTGCAAACTTTTACTTTCTCCCAAAAAATGAGCTCTTGTAGAAATCTCCAAGCAAGTGCAAATATCTAGGGGCATATTAGCAAGGCGGGCGATATGAAATTATTGCCACTTTTGCGGCCATTTTTGGGCACAAAGCGGCGATCATTTCATCGCCCTATTAGCAAGCTGTCGCTAACATCCGTTAGCAGCAGCTTTTAGGTGACAGCAAGCGGGTAGGGGCCCGCTTTGCATGTCAGCGATATTTATCGCTAATGACATGCAAAGTGGGCGTACCCAACCTGTTAGCGACTAAAAGCAGTCGCTAACATCGCTATCGCCTATTATCAACGCAGGCGCAGCGATGAAAAAATTCACGTTAAGCGCAAATATCGATGAAAACTAACGCCTGCTCAGACCACTTTTTAACCTGTATATCCAATGGGAGTTGGATATTCAGGTTAAGACCCTATTGGCGTTAATGCCTGAATATCGCTGGATTTCCAGCGATAATCACGCATTAAGCCGCTATCGCCGGATATTTTATTGCATTTGAGATAAACGTGGCTAATAGCACGTTTTCTCTGCGATAAAATCCAGCGATGCACGGCGATAGAAAAATTGACGCTAAGCTTATTTAGCGATAAATGTCGCTAGCTGTTGATAATATGCCCCTCATTTCCGCAATAGTAGAATTAATAATCCCCTTGGCGAGTTGCGCTCCCTTCTTCCACAATCCACCAATTTCAATTTCATTTACCAACTCCATCCGTGGATCAAATTACTCAAGCACGTTGACAAGAGAGGCTTTAAGTGACCTCCAAACTGCAAATAGCGCCTGAACTACTACAATATTTGGCAACAACATCAGAGAAGTAAGGAATAAGGTATTCATAAAGGAGGAAATTCAGTTTGCCTCCATCACTGGTATTATGAGAAGATTGAGGTCAGGCTGTGCGATGGAAGCTTGAACTCTATCATCTCTGCTCTGCAAGGGCACACCTGCAGAAGTGAATCTGCTCACAATTCCATCATCCGACCAATGGACACAACCACATTTTTAAAAGATTCCACATAGGTTCATCTTTCAGCTGGACATAAGTACACAATACGTTCAGGCAGTGTCTGCGCGCCATCACGTGATCCAGCGTTGACCGACGGCCATCAACGCTCTCTCCATGCAATTAGCATCCTGGTTATTATTATGCTTTTATTACTTTAGGATGGCCACTAGAAATCCGACTGACGAGCTCACAATTGAGAAGGAAGACCATCAACACAGATATTTTAATCTTACACCCAGGTAGATTCCCTACCTGATGGTACCCAATGACTGGTGCCTTGACGTCCTGGTGTGCTGTGCTAGGAGGTGCCTAAAACGGAAAGAGAACAATTTGCTATTATAAGCTTTTTTCATTTTTTTCAGATTTTTGTTTTCAGCAGTTTAAAATGCATTTTTTGCTTTTCCATGCCTAAAATGAATTTTTAATTTCTATTGTATTCATAACACTCAGTATATTATTTGTGTTATGTTTTAAAGCTTACGGGTGAAGGACGTGCTTTATAATTATGTTGAATGTATACAAGAATAAAATATGTTATGATTTGAATATTCGATCCCACAATAATTAAATCAAGAATTGGCAATGTCAAATGACATGGATTCTACAGCTGTGTAAGAGCGAGGTTTGAGCTAGAGTAAAATAATGACAATTATATCAGTAAAGTAAGTACATTATAGTGCATGCACTGACTTTGAATTATGAGCATCGGCGAGCATACGAGGAGCTTCGACCCACCTGCTGCGAGCGCAGCAGGCACACACATTAATAAAATGGCAATAAATACAATTTTATTAAGTGTGGGAGGCTTGCGCTGCTACAGCGCGAGGGCAGGTGGCGGGGCTGAATAGTGCAATTGCACAGGGGGGTAACAAAGGCCCCCGCACCATGCGGTGCCGGGGGGCCCCTAGCTCCAAGGGGCCCCCCGGCACTGAACTCTGGCCGGGAGAGCTCTTGATTGGGCCCAAAGGGTGCCCCCCTAAGTACCGTGCAGGGAGGCCCCCTCACTTTTCGTTACGTCAGTGTAATTGCACTATTACTTCAGTGCCCATATCAGGCTGTCCGGCTGCCTAGAGCCAGCCAATCTGACATGCGGACTTCAGAGCCTGCAAGTGGACTTTGCCAATGCTTTGCATACTGGCGTACTAGAAGGTTATCTGAGTACATTCAGAAGGCCACAGGGCGTCTAGTGGTTTCAAGGTGGGACTCGGTAGGAGGGCTGAAGCCTCTGATGCCTCCTCTGGCTGCCAGGGGCCAACAAAGAACAGAGATAAACCTCTTCACCTGTGACCCCTAAACCTGTCTTATAGGCGCTTTGGTTGGATTTTGAAGTAATGTAATAAATATCAAGCTTTTTAATATGTTATTTTTATTGTTCCTGGCAAGTTCATTTGGCATGCTCAAATACTGTATTGGTCTTATGATGTCATCAAGGTCAAAGGGCACGGGATGTCCCTTCCTGCACTTTCCTCACAGGGCCAAAGGAAATGTTTTGATACCCTTGGAGTTTTGTTGTTGCTATTAGGGTATGTGTCGACCCACGGGTTTGTCTTTACATATTTTAATTTGGTTGTTTGGTTGGACCTCGCTACTTGCCTTGTTTCTGGGTAAGGGTGAGCTCCTGCACCCGACCCAGGGTGTCTGCTTTTGCTTTGGACCTCAGGTCTCTCTCTGGTGGTGATTCCTACTGCCTTCTGCAGGTGGCCGCAGCCACTCCCTGTGCCTTTTGGAGGGACAGCCTTTGGTCCTGTGCCTGTGCTATGACCCCCTGGCTGCCTTTCCTGGAGTAAAAGAGGTTGTGGAAAGCTATGGTGAGCATCAGGAGATGGCGTCACAGCCTGTAGCCTCAGACTGCATGAATAAGATGGTTTCCCACAGAAACCCTGTGCCTTCTCCTGCATAGTCTGCTCAGAGCTCTGCCCTCGCATTCTTCACAATCCAGATCCAGGGGTGTTATCTCACCTGTCTTTGCACTCTCAGCAAAACAACCTCCTTCTGCCGGTGAAGCTGACTCAATCCTTGATTTTATTCCCACGGTAGGAAAAGTGTGAAATGCAAGTCCCTGTTTCCCAATGTGTTAGGGAATTAGTTGTTGAATGAAACATGTAAAAGAAACTGACATTAGTAAAACAGAATGGCGATAGCGAGAAATCTTTCTCATCTGCAGCCAATACATAACATTCGAACATAGACCTAAATGAAGGACGATATGCATATCACAGATAAATAACCCTAAGCATATTACGCATACATGATCATAAGCTTGTCGCGAATAAATAACCATATGCTTATCACGAATAAATAACCAAATGCTTATCACGAATAAATAACCATATGCTTATCACAAATACATAATCATATGCTTATCATGAATAAATAACCATATGCATGTCATGAATAAATAACCATTTGCTTATCACGAATAAATAACCAAATGCTTATCACGGATAAATAACCATATTCATGTCGTGAATAAATCACAATATGCTTATCATGAATAAATAACCATAAGCATATCACAAATAAACAACAATATGCTTATCACAAATAAATAACCAGAAGCATTTCACGAATAAATAACCATATGCTTAGCACAAATAAATAACCATATGCATGCCATGAATAAATAACCATATGCTTATCACGAATAAATAACCACATGTCACAAATAAATAACCATATGCTTATCACGAATACATAACCATATGCATGGTACTAATAAATGACCATAAGCATGTCACGAGTAAATAATCATATGCTTATCACAAATTAATAACCATTAGCATATCACAAATAAATAACCATCTGCATATCACAAATAAATAACCATATGCTTATCACAAATAAATATCCATCTGCATATCACAAATAAACAACCATATGCTTATCACAAATAAATAACCATAAGCATATCACCAATAAATCACCACATGCATATCATGAAGAAATAACCATATTCATGTCGTGAATAAATCACAATATGCATGTCACGAATAAATAACCATAAGCATATCACCAATAAATAACCCCATGCATATCATGAATAAATAACCATATGCATGTCGTGAATAAATCACAATATGCATGTCACGAATGAATTACCATATGCATGTCATGAAAACATAACCATATGCTTAATACAAATAAATAACCATAAGCATATCACCAATAAATCACCACATGCATATCATGAAGAAATAACCATATTCATGTCGTGAATAAATCACAATATGCATGTCACGAATAAATAACCATAAGCATATCACCAATAAATAACCCCATGCATATCATGAATAAATAACCATATGCATGTCGTGAATAAATCACAATATGCATGTCACGAATGAATTACCATATGCATGTCATGAAAACATAACCATATGCTTAATACAAATAAAAATAACCATAAGCATATCACGAATAAATAACCTTATGTTTATCACAAATAAATAATCTTATGCTTATCACAAATAAATAACCATAAGCATGTCACAAATAAATAACCTTGTGCTTATCACAAATAAATAACCATTAGCATATCACAAATAAATAACCATATGCATGTCATGAATAAACAACCATGTGCTTATCACAAATAAATAACCATAAGCATATCAGAAATAAATAACCATATGCATGTCATGAATAAATAACCATATGCTTATCATGAATAAATAACCATGATTATCATGAATAAATAACCATATGCTTATCACGAACAAATAACTATATGCATGTCACGAATAAATAAATATGTGCATGTCAGGAGTAAATAGCCTTGTACATAATGAATAAATAGCCATATACATATCCAGAATAAGCAAAAATCTCATGACGACAAATAGTAGCAGTTTCACCATGTTGCACTATTTGAGGTACCGCAGCCAAGACGAAGGGCAGACCTGAAATGTAAGTCATATGGCTGAATAACTACAACAATACTACACTGATGCCACTGGTTTACTGATCCCATTACCCACACAACTGTTGCCATTGACTGCCTCCTTCCGGTCTCACTAAAACAAACCTATACATTGAAGATCGGGGAACATTACTGGGCCCAAGCATCCTGACCAGTGCTGGAACCAATCCAGATGCCAAACTCCCAAACTAGAGGTCCTCTACACAAAACTGTGAGGAGGGACTCTACTTGCACAAGTAAGCGCTAATGGCTTTGTAGGATCTGGCCGGTGTCTGTCAACACACTATCCAAGTGCAGCAAGTCAAACGCCAGAAGTTGTGGATATTGTCAATTCTAAAGACCCCTCACAATCTTTTGAGGTGAACACTCCTGAGCAGACTTCCGACCAACACCCAACATAAGTTGTTGTTGGTTCGTAACTTCAACACAGTAGACTGGATGCTCTGCCAGGAAGAATCCCTATGAAAGTTCCTCTAAACTCTACTGAAGAAGTAGAACCGGCCCTCTACCATCTACCAGCTGTAGTTCACTACACTCATGAGTACACCTCCCTAAACAGGTAACTAAATGGTGCCTTTTCTATTACCTGCTGAAAGCTACAAAATAGTATACTGCCAACTAAACAGACCAAGGTCAGGACCTGCTTGCAGCCCCATGGCCTGTGCTGGCATAGTTACTTTATGTTAAAAAAAAGTCCTAGAAATTCATTGAAATAAACAAAGGTAACATTATAGTTAGGTATGATAATAATATCTTACTTTACATTATAAGAAAACTTAGATTTTCACTGAAGAAAGAGAAGGTTAAAGTGATGCTATAGTTAGGTGAATAGTTAGATGAATATATCAGTTAAATGTAAAATTGTAAACTAAAAAAAAACTCTGGAATCCAGCAGTTATACTTAACTGAAATATAACTTGCACCCTCGCCAAGTATTGCTTATGATATCGTTTATTACATCACTGATGAAATTCTCTATGACATCATTAATAACAACAATGCTGACATCTGAAATTAAAATATTGATGAAAACACTATGCATGGCAGAGGCCTGAGTTATACTTATAATAAAGTTAATAATATAGATACCGGCCATTAAAGGCCCGCTCCAACTGGTGATTCATTAACTGTTTATTTGGGGAGGGGGACAAATATCTTCTTTTGGGATCTTTGACAAGAGCAAATCCCAATTGGGTATGTGGGACACCTTACCCCCACTTTGTGCCAAGTCAGATAGTACTTGGGCTTCCGCGCTGGTCCATTTCACCAGTTCTTTCTTCCACCGACTTAATGGTGGCACATCCCTGCTCTTCCACTGCAGTGCTATCTGCTGTTTGGCTTGTACTAGGGCCAGATCTACAAATATAGTTGCTTCTCTGGTTTTCTTAGGGAGCAGCAGTATGGCGAGTCAGCAGGTCTTAAGGGTATCCAGGATACCCAGATCAGCCATGTGACCTGTTTGTTGCAGAGCACCAGACCAGTGAGGTGCCAAACTCAGATATGGACAAAACATGTGCTTAAGAGCAGCATTAATAGTGTTACACCTAGACCAGATTATTGACGTTGTATGGAATATTCTATGGATCCTACTCAGTATTAAATGGGAACTGTGTAGTATATGATATTGAATTTAATTAAAATTGAATTGAATTAAAAATTGGCATTTCTAGTGTCCTCCTTGAGGTAGTCAATGTCAGAGATTTGACCCCGGACATCCATCTCCCAAAAAATCTTTGAGCACAGTTAATGGAGTTTTTTGTTTGCACTATTAAATTATGATATAAATGGGTCACTAAACAGGTGTAAACTTCAATTGTTGGACAGCTGAAGGAAACAAGAAATTAAATATTTAACATTATAGCATGCGTAGTGCCAGACAATATTGAATAGGTTCAATACTTCTCACTGTAGTGCGCAAGAATCTGCTCTAAATTCACTGTCTTGCTGTCAGCTTTTAAATCAATGAGCAGTAATGGAGGCCTCAGAAATTGTACCCAAACTTCAGAAGCACTGATTTTCCCTGAGCCCAATGCTAGGAAATGCTCTACCGGCTAACCAAAGAAGTTAAGGCATATGTGAAAAGTAAGAGGGGCAGAAAGAGCACGCCTGCCCTCTTGATTACATAAAGAGAGACAAGTCCTGAAGATTTTGAAGATTTGGAGATTTGGAAGGAGACAACTGCTGAAGTCTTCATCCTGAAGATGTTTAGGATTTGGAAGTGACTAATCCTAAAGATTTGGGAGATTTTGGAAGAGACAACTGAAGACAACTGCTGAAGATTTGTAAACTTTCACCAAATGATGGGTGACAGTACATTTATACAAGACACCTTATCAGTAACTTGCACATGAAGAGCATGGGGGGTTGTAAGGTAAATGTTGAATAACCAAGGGAAAATATGTAACATGTGTAAGACCCCACTGGATGATCTTTCTGGCTAGTCAATTGAGGTGGATCCAAGACTGCTGTGCATGTGGCTTGCCCCTTTCCTTAATGGCACAGGCAAGCCAAAAACTCAATGGAATTGAATGCACCCAGAGTAGTTACCACTGTTTCAGAAAAATTCAAGCATTTCCATCTATGACTGTCTTGCTGCGTAAAGATGCCCTCTTCATGGCTTTAAATCTGCCCATTTGGATGTTCTGGAAGTAACCAAGGGCTGTATCACAAGCACCGTGTACCTATGCAAAAATTGGTGTATGCATCTCTGTTTACAGAGTAACAGCTGCATTCCTGTGATTTCTGAGCCAATTCAGCAGTTTGCAAGAAACCCTCTGTTGGGTTGAGCACAGATGCTCGGATTACATTTTTTCTCCCCTGGTGCACATAATATTAACTTAACCTTAAATAAGAATCTTGGCGTTTTTCACCACATTCTCAGCTAGAAACAACCTCACACATTACATACAGCATACCATCTTAGCTCCTCCCTAACTGTTAGTGAGGTTAAAGACGCTCCAATAAAGGCGTATTTCTTCGAAAGCACTAGGCCCGGATGGGGTGCCCCTGGACTTATTTAAAAGCAACCATGAACTATGGGCTCTATTATTGGTTAATGTTTTTAAAGCTGTAATAGTGGGACAGATCCCCTCATCATGGAAAGATGCTGTAGTGGTGCCGATCTACAAAAAAGGTAATAGAAACGATCCAGCATGCTACAGGCCCATATCCCTTATTGATACCACGTGTGAAGTCTCGGGGAGGGTAATTCTAGCATGCTTGGAAACTTGAGCTAATAACTCTGGTCTCATATCCAACACTCAATATGGGTTCAGAGGGCAAATGGGGACAAACGAACAGTGCCTCAACCTGTCCCTGATCATGGGTAAGTACATAAAGGCGAGGAGGGGGTCAAACCACCTTGCCTTCATGGACTTATCCAGTTCATTTGATGTAGTAAACAGGGGGAAGTTATGGAATTTAATGGAAAAAGGGGCTGCAAGGAGCCCCTTATAACCCTGTTGCGGAGGTTGGATGCCTCTACTACTGTTTCTTTCCGTTATGGTCCCGGGGGTGAGAAGACCAGGTCAGTTGTTTCAACGGAGGGGGTTCGTCAAGGGTGCATCTTGGCCCCTTTTTTATTCCTTTTATATACAAATGGTCTGGAGGCTTTTCTTTTGGAGCAACAACTAGACTTTCCCAGCATAGGAGGTAAATCAGTACCCCTGCTGTCATACACAGACGACACTGTCCTGATGGCCTTGACGGCCAATAGTCTTTAGAAAGCCTTGAATGCCTTTACTGACTTTATGTTGTCATTAGACATGAAAGTACGTTTTTGTAAATCTTGTATTATGTTGTGTGGTCCTAAACAAACGAAAACAAGGGCATTTGTGGTGGCGGATAAGATAATAGACAAGGTGCCCAATTTTACTTATTTAGGGAATGTTTTTAATAACATATTAAATTGGGAGCAACTGATTGTGACCAGAGTCCAACACACTAGCAGAACAGTGGAAGGACTATTCCACTTTGCTTGTAATCTAGGACAAAAACCAGTACCGGAGATGATAACCCTATACAAATCTAAATGTTTATCAGTAGCCACTTTCGTGGCAGGAGTATGGGGACATCACAAAAGCAACCAGCTACAAATCCTGGAAAATACATTTAAAAAAAGATTATTAATGATCCCTGTTAGTTCCTCCAATGTCTTTAGTCACCTAGAAGTGGGGTTGGACTTTGTAAGGGATAGAATAAATATTGCACCGTTGATCCTCTGGGGAAAAGTGTGGACATCAGAGGACTTATCCTTTTCAAGGAGTGTTCTTAGAGATTGCATGTCCCTCGAAAAGGCTCTTGCCATTCCCTGGCTCTGATATGTCAAAGAAAATCTTTACAAGATCGGGTTAGGGCATTTTTATGATAATCCCGACTGAAAAATGCCTATTATGCTGAATTGAGTATGACTAGTCGGGATTGCGAAACACGCAACTGTGTAGATAGATGCCCAAACCATCTGCAATTTTATCTGTCTTTTACTCTCCAAGTTCATTCACGTTTCCTTATGACCAGATTTCGACTCTGCACATTGCACTTTCTTATGGATTTCCCTAAACAGGTGAGTTGGTGTGAGTGACTAACTCCCTGTCCGTGCAACAATTTAGCCCAACAAAGCACAATGCACTTTGTATTGTTCTGCAATCTCTACAAAGATCCAAGGACACGTTTTATCAAACCTGTTTTGCGTGATATTAGACCCTGTTCCTATCAGGAGGGTTTTAATTTCTTACGTTCTTTATCTACTACTGCTATCTGTGTTGACATGCTTAACTTTACTCGAACTGCCTTATCAATTAGGAAACGGTATATGGTAATATGAAATTAAGCTTTTAAATGATTTTATAGCATTATCTATTTAATATTCATGTGTGGAACACGAATATGATGAATTAATTTTTTATTAACTATGACATCTTTGCAGGGGGAGTTAGAATGATGCTGGAGGATGATATATGTGTTGAAATCCTACATTTTTAAAGCTTGATCATGAATTTTGCATATGTTTTCTTTTAAGAACTATACTATGTATACATGTAAACTTTTATGATTCTTAAGAATTGAATAAAGTTATTTTGACTGACTGACTGACAACCTCACACATTGTGTACCAATTGATATAAAATGTAAAATCTTTGCATCTGCGCTGGTCAAATGAGAGGGTTGATAATTAGGCGCATAAATCACAGAGACATAGATGCACAGGCATCTATTGTTTATTATGATGCCACTTCCTGCATCCCTCCCGCCTGGACTAACCCAGCTCGGAGAACAGGGTGAACCATAGTGTCCGGTGCGTCGGCCAGTGTAGTTTAGGTACCAGGACAGGGCTACAGTGGAACTGCATAAAGAGACCCTCAATGAACATGTGAAATTAACCTGCAACTGGCAACTATTTATTCTAACATCCAGGCTTCCGGAAATGCTTTTGTATCCAAGGTAAAAACTACATGTGGGGCCCACTTCTACTATTTATGCCAGGCAGCATGAGCACCTGATTCAAAGAATAAAAACGTGGACTTCAATGCAATTACAGAAAAACTCCATGAGATTCTGCTGAATTCCAGCAATGGGTGGAAAACATGCTTTGTGTGCTGCACTTTAGTGATGGTAGCGTAAGCAGCACAGAAAATAAGAACAAGTCTGCGCCAAGCGTTGCACAAGAGTGCACGGCCATCCCAGCTGATTTTGGTGCCACTCGAGTAGAAAACCTACTCGAGCAGCAGCAAATCTGCGCGAATGGCAGCCCACTCTGATCGCGACCACTCGCATCCGCCAGTGCTATAAAACGGCGCTGGAAGGCTCTATGGCAACTAGAAATCAATGCTAGGGACTGGCAAATCTCGCATGCAAGTGCACATTGTGAAGCCTCATGTTGTTCCTGGAAGGCGCGAATGGCAGAATAATTCCAACACACACCAAATGGCGGAATTTGGCAGGAACTCCACGTTATAAGCTTAATGCAGTTAACCAAATTCCGCCAAATCCCGGTGCGTAATTATAATTCTGCCCAAACACTGTTCTCTAGGTAAAGAGAACAGGTAGTTCTACCTCCTACATTTGTATATATAATTAGAGGAATTTCATCTGTAAGCTGCCTCGCCAAAGTAATAAATATTTATGAACAAATACAAATCTTGCTTTTTAAATCTGTAAACAGATGATGGAGCAGGAGCACAGGGCCCTGCAAAAGTGCATGTTTGGAGCCACTGTGACTCTCCCCCTGTCTCTTGGGGGTTAAACAGCTTAGCCATTCAATCTCTTGGGGTAGGAGATCTACCAGCTTAGACATTATTACTAAATATATCATGGATTAATTATGAGAGGAGTTTCTCTGTTTATGTTGGAGAATGACCCTATTAAGTCTTCTTTGCCAGTCTTGTTCTCAGTGGTTTAATGAGTTAGACAGCATGAATATTTATATAGCACAAACTAACATCTCTTGGTTATACCTACTCCATGTCTCTGTAGATGATTCAGCCAAAAAATAAGTTTTTGAGAGACTTCCTATAATACAGTGGATCATCTTGCAGAGAACATCCACTGTTAGGCTGCTCCCTAGTTTAGCTCCACAGACATAAAATAACCTTCCACCTGATGATTGATACTTACCCTTGAAATTATCGTGAGCTGTGCATTGAGAAGAGAAGAGTCCTTGGGTGACCTAATCATCAAGATAAAGAGGTAGGTAGCATTGGATGCCACCGATAGACAATGTGGTGACTTTCTGGCTGTTATCATATATCACTGTCCCATTTATTTCAGGGTGAGCTGCATTCTCAGTCAACTGCAGTTTGTTGAGGAGGCCCTGGGATGGCCAGCTTACCTGGCATTAGCACCAGCAAGGCTTGAATTGGCAAGAGCTCTGGAGGATAGGCTAGAGCAGAGACAACTGGGAAATACTGCATTGGGAACTGTTCTGATCTGTGGTGGTAGCTTTTGAATGGAGCCGGAGGAGGCAAGTTTACTGTGAGGGTGCAGGGGCCAAGATGCCATGTCATGGAAGAGTGGAGGCGGGTCACCATTTAACAGTAAGAAGAATCCTGTCTTACTCTACCCTAAAGCGATGGACAGAAGTCAGACCTTGAAAAGTTGAGGTGGTAGCATTTGCTAATTGGATTAATGAGGTCTCTGATTAGCATAAACTAACTCCTGGTGGAATTTTTAACTTGCTCGTTTGAGTTTCCAAAGTTCCTCTTAACTCCTGAGATAGCCCAAAGGTGCTTACTGCAGATATTGGTGTCAAATATTCAGGTCAATGATTTTAACCCTGCAGAGTTAGTTCTACATTGATGTGTGCAACATTAATGCCTGTGATTGGTGCCTACAAACAGTTGAGTTTTCAGGGTCTGCTGTATCAACATTCATAATTATTGACATTCTGGGAGTGGGGCTTGGAGGATCTTACCTGGTGATGGGTGCCACTGGGATCCACTTTTTGGGAAATCCGGCAAGAATATGGTGCCCCTGAATTCTCTGGGTTCAATATTTCATGCACCACAGCTATATGCTGCCCCTTGGACTCATGAAGTGCTTCCGCAATGGGCATTTTCAAACTATGCTTCATACTGTGGCAGGTCGCACAGCTCTTGACATTGCAATCCTCCAGGACTTTGGCTGATTTCAGGTTATGGGTGGTTCTGTTACATTGGACTTGTGGGGCCATGACCTGGAGTGTGTTGGGACATGTTGGATTTTCTCTCTGCAGGTTGTAACCGCACCCACAGGGGGCACCATTCTTATACACACTGCACTCTAAATCATTATCCTGCTCTGGACGTTTTGTGTTGACAGGACACCGGTGACCTTTATTTTGGCTTTGTCCATCCATCGGGTTCCATTTGTTGGTAGAATACTTCCAGTGGCTTTGCTTCTCCGCTTCCCTCCAAATCTTCTCCTGTCTCTCACATTCTTTCTGTTTCACACTCTCCGTCTCCCTCCGAGCCTTGCTATTTGGGGTGTTTCTCTCAAACTGGGATGCCATGAGCTGTATACAGCTGTCCTGGCCCCCTCCCTGGCGTGCTTTGGCTGGTGGTTTGGCCTCCCTTGCACAATAGTTCAATATTAACTGTTGTGGTTTTGGTACTTGATGGACAATTGGCTTGGGTTCTTTCCCCTCACAGAGGGCTTCGGCATTTTCATAAAGATCATTTTCCACAGCAACCTGTGATGGCTCTGTTTGCAAGGATGCTTCACTCAAGGTGTCCAGTTTTTCTTCGGTACATTGGTCCAGCTTTACAGGAGCACTGGTATTAAAACTGAAAATAGAAGACCTCTCTATGGTATTATCAAAGTAGTCTGCATAAGCACTTTTGTTGCATGCAGAATACATTTGGTTTCCACTGGCTTTGTTGGCTTTGCTTTCACAGTGGTTGTGATGAGGTCCTCTTTGAGCCTGCGCTTCCGGCCTCTTATCCATGGGCCTGTGTCTTGAACTTTCTTGGGTGGACCTAGACAGATCTAGAGAGATGACATTTTTACAAGGAGACAAGGAACACATTTGTATCACAGTTTGAGTGGTTTTTGTTACTTATACAAAGGTAACAATTTGCATGCAAATATATGTGCAAAAATCTTCAGCAAGTTAATGGCTAATTGGTATGTAGACAGATCTGCTCCAACAAAAACACAATGGATCTAGTGAAGGATACATACCATAGGTTGCAGGGTGGAAGATGATAGACCAATAAAACAGTTAGTTTTTCTTTTTACCCATACCATCTGCGACCAATAAGCCTTTGTGATCATTTGTAATATATTATAAATGAAGCACACCCCATGAGGCTGGGGAAGCTTCAATTGGCTTCCTGCATCTCCTTTGAAACCAGCCAAGCATGTCCCACTGATGAGACCTGATGGGACACAATCTAATGCACCCACCTTCTTGCTGTCTCCCACTGTGGAGCTCTAAGGACAGACATGCTAGTGGCATCAACCTGCGGTAAAAAACAGCCTAATTTGCCTGATCCATTTTGCGATCACCTCTCGCACCACTACTGCGGCTGTATTTTTTGTGTGTCGCTTTTTATTGAGTTGACGTGTAAAACAGTGTTAGTTCCAGGTCTCCAACACTGATAACTTGATTTAGCTTTCCCAAAAAGGTAACCATGAACCCAAAAAATATTTGCACAGCCGGCCACTCCCCCATGCTTCCTCTCCAACCCGGTTTTCCCTAAAATCGCACTGATATCTCTTCATAATCGCTACGAGGCCTCAGGGTAGAAACGCGCTATACAAGCACCATTTCATTCATAATAGTTTCTGGGTTTTAACCAATCATTCGAATCAGTATGATGTCTCCCTGGGTTTCCTTCAGACTTTGGTGAGACTTGTCATTTTCTGTACCTTCGTGATCTACTTTCCACTGCCCCCACCCCCGGTTTGGATGTCACATTCTCTTATTAGCTTTTTGTCTGTTTTTTGGTGCACTACTGAGGGCATAGAATGCACAGTTCATCATGCTGAGGATGGCCATGTTATCCACTGGGTTGTCTCTGCCATTGCCAGCATCTGCAGCTGTATCTGGGAGTACCAGTCAGATAGATACTATAATGGATTTGACATCAACTGTTATTTCCTATGAATCAACACTCACATTTCCAAGGGTTTAGATGGGCGCCCCACTTACCTGGTTTGCTAACTGTCTTCTCCTTGGAGTATGGGAGGCATACCGGTGAGCACGGCATGCTGAAAGGGCAGAGAATGAAACTGACTAGCTAAATGAGGAAGTGATGTTTTACTATGTCTACTTGTATAACTTGGATGTTATGAGCTTACCATGCATTTAATGATAACTTGAAAATGATGTATGCCCTCAAAACGAAAAACCCAATAAATTCTGTTTTAAAAAAAATGCGAGGCATACCGGGCCTTCAGCTAGCTTGATCTGGCCCAACATCCAACTTCTTTGAGCGATGTCTTGTACCTCTAATACTGGTAGTGTGGGAACTCTTACTGGCTCAAGGACTTTCTAAAATGCCTGCCACTGCTGAAGAAGATTCTCCTCTTAGGATATCCTGCAAACCCATCTCCTTTGCTCCCTGGAATCGTGGCACCTGACCAGTGATGAGACAAGGACAGCCCCGCCTGCATCAATCCTCACTGGCACAACAGTGTCCTTCTACAGGACACTGCTTTAGCTTTGGAAAACCCTGGTGATCAAAACCTTACCGTGCAGCATTTGTAAAAGTTGCTGGTCTATTTCTTACTCAATTGCTGCTGGGGTGGGACCTGAGCTGGGAGCCGTCCCTGTGGAGAGGGGTAAAAGACACCATAACTTGATAGCCAGCAACTTTCGTTTTGAACCCTCAAAACCCTGTGAGGTTAGGAGGGAGACAGTTGTGAGTCTGGGAGGAAGGTAGGTAGGGAGAGCACCCAAGTACATGATAGGGCAGAAGACCTTGGAGGCCACAAGAGATTTGCCCTTTTGTGCGGTTCTTGGTGCTGATGTTACAAATTCAATGAACCATGTCCAGAAGAGCATTAACGATCAGATGTGATTTGTGGCTACATTTATAAACTCCCCGTTGGGACGGAAGGTTCCTCTGCGTGGCAATGGACATGCAGCCCTGCCCTGATTGCCCAACGGTACTAATGTCTGGATCCCTAATGCTCATGTTTTGTCATAGGTGAACACGAATCATGCGTGTGTGGCATGACATAGACCTGTGTCAAAGATTGCAGTCTTGATGGACTAGAAGAGGTGCCCAAAGCACTACTATCATAGTAGTATTAATTAACTATAACAAATATGTGTTTAAATACTTTTCTAGCTAGTCCCAGTCCCAAGATACAGTATTATTTTATATGTCCTATGGAACAGCATCCCTGCGACAGTGGTAGTAGCTTTTAGGGCTTTTCCACTGCAAGGACATGTTTAACATTAAAAATTTAAACTAACTTTAAACACTTACATATCCTACTTTTAAATAGCATGCACTCTGCCTTATGGGCAAAAGGCCTACTTAGGGATAACTTATTAATATTTAAAATGAAGGCTTAGGCATGTTAAAAGGGGTCATTTGACAGGTCGAATTGGCAGTTAAAACCTGCACAGCCAGGCTACTGGTGGCAGGCTTGCAGTCATGTTTACATTGTCACTGTAGTGGATGGCACCATAGGCGTTGGAGTCCACTTGTGACATTTAACCTACAGGCCGTAGATACACCTTGGTACCATATACTAGGAACATATAGGTATGTTAAATATGCCTATCAGGAGTATCCCAATGTTACCATGGTGAAAAGAGGACTGGAAGCACGTTATCACTGGTTAGCAGGGTCAACTGCTCAGAAATCTATAGCCAGCAGAAATATGGTTCAGCAAAATGGCAAAATAAATTTGGCGCAGTCCAGGAGAAAGGGCAAATTTCCAACTAATACTCTTCCACAATCCTTCCAGAGGTGCTACCTTTTCCACCTTGACCATAAAATAATTACACAACATTAGTTCATCCTTACGTTTTGCATATATAGCACAATTTCCACTTAGATGCCTTTCTTCTGGCCATCCATTACCCAGATTTCTTTTAAAGTCATACAATGCCCTGACTTTTTGAGACTCTTGAATCCATTCACACGCTGCATGTAACAAGCAGTTCACATCTGACCTCCACATCGGCTTTGTCTGATAATAGGATATCAGCTTGCATATACTGTACTAGGCACATACTCAATTCTAATAGAAAAGGCTTCCAATTGTGAAGCCAAATGAGACAACCAAGCAGTTCAAGTATGACCAACACCAGAGGCTTACATTTTGGGAAATGGTTTGTGGTCTGCCCTTAACACAAACTTTGTGCCACGTATGTAAGAAACTATTCAGCTGGTCAAATACATCAATAAAAAGGTTTCTCTCAATTACTGAGTTGTTTCTCTCCGCAGTGCACAAAGCATTTGAACTAAATGCCACAATTGCCTCTTCTCCTCTGCCTCTATGCCATAACCCTACTCCCAACTCACAAACATTTACATCCACAACAATTATACAATATTTCTCAATGATGACATTTTTTTTAAAAAGGAGCACAGACATTTTCTGGTTTGATATATCACTAAAACATTCCTTTCTGTTCCTAGTTCCAAAGGAATTTAGCATTTATGTTCATTAACCGACCTGGGAGTGCCAGCTTGGATGAATAAGTTTTAATGAACCTAAAGTAAAATTTAGTGAGACACAAAAAAATAAAAGTAGAGGGCAAATAATGGGAGACTCTGCTCTAGAACCCCTGAAGGCTGCTGTATGGCAGAACCCACAGATTATGGGGATCCCTACGCCAACGGGCATCTCTTAAATCCTTCTGTATGCAGACAACATATTGGTCACCCCCTACTGACCTACACACATCCTTACCCCTCAGAGGAGGCCTCAGTGGAACTTATTCTAAAAGAGATATCAGCAGTGGGAACACAACTGAGATTCATAGAAGCAAAGATTTTGGACTTCAGACACAGAAATGAATCCCTTGCAGGCACCTATGGGCTCTTTGCATTGCAAAGTGGGGGACCTGGAGAAACGGATGACTCGCCTTGAAGAACGTTTGGATAATACAGACTCCTGGGGCTAGGATATCATACATCACGAACAAAAAGTGATTGCCCTAGAGGACAGGGTGCGACTGAATAACATTCAGTTTTATGGCTTCCAAGAGAAAACGGAAATTAAAAATTATATGAGGAGCCTATTGATGGAGTTACTGCCAAGGCTGCTTGTTACATATTTCACTCACCCTCATAAAATACAGAAGGCCCATAAAATTCACTCCAGAGTCCCGCATAGGGTAACATGTCAAGGCTGCAGCCAATCATAGCCTGATCTCTCCGCCTTGAATAGATTCGCATAATATTAACATCTGCCCAGAGCCAGGGCCCTTACGACTTAGATGGTCATAAAGTGCTTGACTGGCCCGATGGACATGACCCATTTAGGAATAGGGCTATCATGTAGGCCTTATGAGACGTTCACAGCCTGACAATTGTATGGCGACTGTCACATCTTATAAAGATTTCACATACCGCTCGAAGGTTCATGATACACAGTCCAGAATAGTCTATTTTCTTATGTTGGATTCTGTCATAGCACGCGTGCTGGATAGTGTCACCCTCGAAATGTTGCTCTCTGATCACTCTCCGAACCTTAGCACCTTAACATTTCCTGCTGCGAGATGCCACCTGAATATGCTCAATTAACCAACTACGTGGAAGACACCAGAGCCTCCGTCTAATCACCCCAAATTCTACAGGTTGCTTCAAAAGCAAAAGCCACCCTTAGCGGGAAAATAGTGAGGGACTATACTATGACATGCGGGTGCAGGGCAGAATAACAGCTGACCTTGGAAAGGGATATTGCATCTATGACATGGGTCCATCTCACTAGCCCGACACTCAGTTCAAAACATAATCTACAGAAAGCCACAATGGAACTGAATACCCTATTCACCAGTAAAACAGAATATATGCTTATATGCAGCACCCAGTGGAAGCTTGCATCTAAGGGGAGTGGCAGGGGTGGGGGTAGGAATGCGCAAGCACAAATAAAATAAATAAAAATAAAAGTAAAATCTTACCTAGCCTCCCCCAATGGACCGCTTCTTTCTGCAACTGTAGCCCGGCCACCAGGAAACTCCCTTGACCAATCCTGGTGTGAGATCTCATGCCATGATAACCAGCGAAGTAACAAACGTTGTGGGAGCCCTCTTACCAAGTACACAGAGGGGCCCCCGCTCCGGATTTACTCCGGAGCTCTTAGGCATGACTACTGTGCTGAGGGAGCCCCATGTAGCTCGGGCCCCCCTGCACTGCAGGTAATGTGGGGGCTTGTGCTATGCCCCTGATGAGAGCATCACCCTGATTGGAGGGAGCAGCCTCACTCAGCAATCCACAACACTCTGGAGACTCTTTAACCCAGCTGAATCAAGACAGCTGGGTTAGCGATGTTTAAAGTGCACATGTGGCTGACTGTCGCAAGATGGCCGGCCAAAAAGACATGCACACTTTAAACAGTTCACATACAATCCACCCTCCTCCCTCCTGCTGTCACTCAGCAGGCCTCCCCCATCCTGATGCCCTGTTTGGGATGGGGGTGAAAAATAAAATGGTAATGAATTTCCATTTTCTTTCTGCATCTCTGGGTATTTGGGGGTAAGTTAAGTGGGGTGACGCTTCTCCGCTCCAATGGAGGAGCCGCCCTGACTGTACCGGTCGTTACAACAGGGCGAACATACAGGTCACACATTGGCTGCTCAAGTGCAGCAGAGTGAGGCTCTGGCAGCCATTTTGGCCATTGGGGAAGCGGATGTAGCTTAATCATGCACCCGCAGGTCAAATAATACGAGAGGTGAGAGCCGAGGTGAACTCCAATCTCCCTTACAACAAGGCACCAGGGAAAGATTATTTCCAAGGTGAGTTCTACATGATGGGTGAAATAGGAAGCAGTGGACTTCCATTATGAATACTGTAAGGCAGCAGGGGAACTGAGTAGCCTGCCTATCCTTTCTAACAGGGCACTCATTACAATCCAACCCAAACCATGGAAGGACCCAATTCTATGAAGAAGCTACCGCTCAATCTCCTTACTGAATGCTGACGTGAAGATACTGGTGGAGATCATGGCCACCCGACTCAAATGGGTGATTCCTACTCATGTTCATAGTTCTCAGAGGAGCTTTGTACAAGGTAGGACATCCCTCATTCACTTGTGTACCCTGGCTCATATACTGTGGCTATCCAAGGGCTCTCGGGGGAAAGAGGGATTTTGACTGGATCGAATGGACCCATATGTTTCAAATGCTTGAGACTAGGACTAGAAGACGATTTTATCTCTTGTGTTAAATGGCTTTAATATGCTTCCACTGCACAAGTCAATTGCTGAGGGTTTCTCTCAGAATCCTTCTGAGTGCGTAGGGGGACCAGTCCTCTTTCACACCTGTTTCTCCTCCATTGGGACCGACTGGCATCCTCTATACGAATGAGCCCAAAGATCATGGGGATTACCATGCCAGGAGGCAACTCCAAACTCCTCCTGCATGCAGATTATATCTTGCTCTCCCTTACTGACCTGCCAACATCCTTAGCGATACTCATATCTACTATTATGGACTTTATTTCCAGGCACCAGGTCAAATGGGACAAGAGTGAAGTGTTGCCACTCTGTTGGGTGACAATAAATGTGGCCATATTGTATTATAGGTTTCAGCAGAAGGTAGATTGCCTGAAATATCTTGGTGTGTATATTAACAGGGGTCTGTAGCAGATTATTGGCGACAGTCTTGACCGGCTTATAGCCAAAACCAAAACGAAATATGCAAATTGGACCCACCTTAATCTATCGCTATGAGGCAAACAAGCGGTGGGAATGCTACCACTTATAGTTGTGACCTCTGTATTGCGAGAGATCTTTAAAGGCATCAAAACCTTTGTTTAGAGAAATATGAGACCTAGGCTGAAAATATTGAAACTAATCATTCTCAGACACTGTGAAAGCAGGAACTTTCCATGTGTGGAGCATACTACATGGTGCTTTATTTGTCCCAGTTTATTTACCTCTGGCCAACAAGGGATGTGGTCCCTCTCTGAATGTATCCCCATTCATTCCTATGGGCGAAAAGGCCCATAGGAATGAATGGGGATACATTCTCAAATTGCGATTTTCTGTGTGAAAATCGCAATTTGAGAATCGCAATTCCAAGAGTGCCAGGGTGTCCAAAGGACACCTGTTGCACCCCTGGAATGTGCCTGTAAGTACATGTGGCGCACATACATGCCCTAAGGGTATGTCTGTGCGCCACATGGCACTTTGAATTTTTTTTAAAAATGCATTTTTGAAGGAAATCGCAAAATATCATCTACTTGAAGTAGGTGGTATTTTGCGATTCCTTACGCAAAAATTGCAATTTTTAAAGCACCCCTATATAGCATTTAAGGAATCGCAAAATTGCCAACTGAACCTGTGGTCTACTCGAAACATATATAGGAGGTGGGGGGGGGCTACTCTTGTTTTAGGAGTTTTATAGCTGTAGCCTAAATATAAACAATTTGTTACCACATTTTCAATAATAGGTTCTATATTATCATAGTGTCTATATTGTGCCACCAGTATTCAGAACTTACTTTGGGGCATATTATCAAGGGGCTTTATCTCCGCTTTTTTGGCTTTAAAAGCCAAGAAAGCGGAGATAAAATTATCTCCCTATTACCTAGCTGTCGCTAACACCAGTCAGCGACAGCTAATAGGAGATAGTGACCATCTTGGCCCCGCTTTGCATGTCAGTGATATTTATCACTAATGACATGCAAAGTGGGCGTGCCAAGATGTTAGCGACTGAAAACAGTCGCTAACATCGCTATCTCCTATTACCAACTTTTGGAGATATTCGCGCTAAGTGCGAATATCTCCAAAAGCTAACACCTGCCCTGAGCAGTTCTTAGCCATGTTATCCAATGGGAGGTGGATAACATGGCTAAGAGCATTAGCTCGGTAATGCATGAATATCGCTTACTTTTCAGCTATATTCATGCATTGCGGCCGTTTTTTATCGCATTTGCGATAAACCTTGCTAATAGCAAGGTTTATCTGCGATAAAAATCGCCGATTTGCGGCGATAATTTTTGTCTCTAAATAAGTTAGAGACAAAAATTATCTCTATTGGTTGGTAATATGCCCCTTTATTATTTTTAAGACTGTAATCCAGATGGACCCCATGAGCCAGATTGATTGTTTTTTTGCTTCTTTCCACATGGTGGAATAATGGGGTATATTATCAAGGGGTTTTATCTCTGCTTTTTTGGCTTTAAAAGCCAAGAAAGCGGAGATAAAATTATCTCCCTATTACCAAGCTGTCGCTAACACCAGTTAGCGACAGCTAATAGGAGATAGCGACCATCATGGGCCCCACTTTGCATGTCAGTGATATTTATCACTAATGACATGCAAAGTGGGCGTGCCAAGATGTTAGCGACTGGAAACAGTCGCTAACATCGCTATCTCCTATTACCAACTTTTGGAGATATTCGCGCTAAGCGCGAATATCTCCAAAAGCTAACACCTGCCCTGAGCAGTTCTTAGCCATGTTATCCAATGGGAGGTGGATAACATGGCTAAGAGCATTTGCTCGATAATGCATGAATATCGCTGACTTTTCAGCGACATTCATGCATTGCGGCCGTTTTTTATCGCATTTGCGATAAACCTTGCTAATAGCAAGGTTTATCTGCGATAAAAATCGCCGATTTGCGGCGATAATTTTTGTCTCTAAACAAGTTAGAGACAAAAATTATCGCTAGTTGTTGGTAATATACCCCAATGTTTTACCCACACCATATAGATGTCCCTTTTTTTTAAAAAGATTTTTATTTTTTATGCAAGGAACAGAAGAGATACAGAGACAATAAACAAAAAACATGCAACATCACAGATACAGTTAAAACACATAGATGAATCAGATGGAAACAAAAAAAAGGAAAACATTTACATGATTCTAAACTTCATGAGAACAAAAAGAGCAAGAAGGGGCAAGGAAATTGTATAAAGAAATACAATTAATGTTTTACCAAAAATACGCCAAAGGAAATAGAAGCAATCTACAATCCATTAAATCCAGTCGGTTATAGGGGCCCACATTTTTAACCCTCTTGTCCTCTTGCGAGTATTCTTAGTTTTAAATATAGCAACTTCAATATTAAACATGGATTATAACTGGGCCCGCCATGAAGAAAATAACGGGGGATCTGGAGATATCCAATCCTTGGTAATAGAGGCACGCAGGCCAGCCATAGAAATAAAAAGAAAGGCAACACTTGCTTCCGGTCTGATTTGCACATTAGAGTCATTACCCAACATCACCAACTCTGCTGAGATACGTATTGGGGAACCAAGTATTTCTATCAAAAATTGTCGAATAGAAGTTAGAAAAGCTGAAAGCTTGAGACATAAATAGAACATATGCTGCGCATCGGCAGCATAGCAGCCACATCTACTGCAACTGGCTCCAGCTCAGGTACACCATTTTGAAACTTTTCTGGGGGAATAATATAAATCATACAAAACCATATAATGTTGTGCCTGCATCCTGCCAGAAACCAAAACGTCATTAGCCAAAGTGATAGAGGTCAATTGTCCCTACATTTAGATTAGTTCTCCATTTATCTTGACATTGCTCTAAATCGTCTGGCAATAGCTGTATTAGGTTAGAATAAAAAAAAAACTATGGACATGCCTTTTCCGAACCCCTCTTTCAAAGGAAATTTCATAAACCGAGAATTATATTGCCCCAGCGAACCATAATAGCTACGAATTTGAAAAAAAAAAATTTAATCCTTTTGCACACCAAATTTACGTTGTATCTCTGTAAAAGACAGTGGTTGGAGATCCTGAAACATATCCCCTAAACTGCTAATACCTAACTGATGCCAGTTCCTGGTTGTTGCGTCTCGGAAAATAATGGGAAGGGTTCCAGCTGCTTCAAAAGGAGTATAACCATTTATATGGGGAAGCCCTAGATGACGCTTAATTTGTCTCCAAATCGAAAAAGAAGCAAGCAGAACTTTAACCTTAGTTTTTTTGTAATAACTAGGGGGCATATTACCAACCAATAGAGATACTTTTTGTCTCTAACTTGTTTAGAGACAAAAATTATCGCCGCAAATCGGTGATTTTTATCGCAGATAAACCTTGCTATTAGCAAGGTTTATCGCAAATGCGATAAAAAACGGCCGCAATGCATGAATATCGCTGAAAAGTCAGCGATATCCATGCATTATCGAGCAAATGCTCTTAGCCATGTTATCCACCTCCCATTGGATAACATGGCTAAGAACTGCTCCTGGGCAAGTGTTAGCTTTTGGAGATATTCGTGCTTAGCGCGAATATCTCCAAAAGTTGGTAATAGGAGATAGCGATGTTAGCGACTGTTTTCAGTCGCTAACATCTTGGCACGCCCACTTTGCATGTCATTAGTGATAAATATCACTGACATGCAAAGCGGGGCCCAAGATGGTCACTATCTCCTATTAGCTGTCACTAACTGGTGTTCTAATGGAATGGATCTAAATAAATAAAGAAATTTGGGGAGAACCATCATTTTTAAAACATTTGCTCTTCCGTATGATAGGTGAAGATGATTAAGGCGCTCTAAAGTAGAATTAACTTTGTCTAAAACTGGATTGAAATTAATTTCAGAAATCTTATTGACTGGTGATGTTATTTTGATCCCAAGATAAGTTGCCTCTGTTACAACTGTTATATCCCTCGGGGGATCACCCCCACATAAAGGATCTGAGTCTTATTTATATTTAACTTGTACCCGGAGAATCGACCAAACTGCCCAGCGAGATCTTCTATGGTTGATAAGGCCAAAGGCAGATCGGTGGTTATGACAACAATGTCGTCTGCATAGTTAAGAGCTCTATGCTCGACATCACGTATGTTAACAGGTTTGATATATATATATTCAGTTAATTTTACCAAAAAAAATCAATATATAACGCAAATAACAACGGTGACGTGGAACAACCTTGCCTTGTGCTGCGTAAAATCGGGAAGAAGTCAGAATCTCTCCCAGCTAAACGAATGGATGCCTTAGGCGCCAAATATAAAGTGCGAATTGCCTGAAGTATACCTGGCCCAAACCCCTTCAAACGTAGCACCTCCCATAGATAAGGCCAGGCAACCCTGTTGAATGCCTTCTCGGCATCCAACAGGGTAACGCTATAGGGGTTTTTGTAGCCTCAGCCCAATCCATTAGAGCAATGACGCGTCACACGTGATCTGTCGTGTCACGACCTGGAATAAAACCATGTTGTAGATGTGATACCAGAGAGGAAATCATCGAAGAGAGTCGAGTAGCTAAAATCTTGGAGTAAAGCTTACTGTCAGCATTACTTAATGAGATCGGCCTGTACGAGGATGGCAATAGAGAGGGTTTATCCTTTTTTAGGAACATAGTTATTATTGATTTTTGCCAGGAAGCTGGAGGTGAGCCTCTTTGTGCAGTCACACAGACTTTCAGAAGTTGTTCCTTCAAAATTGGTAAAAAAGTTCGAAAGAATTCCAAAGGAATCTCATCGGGACCAACCGCTTTCCCTGGCGCTAAGGATAAAATCGCTGACTCAAGTTATTGTGCTGAAAAATCAGCCTCTAAAGCTTCACTCTGGTTGATGTTGAGCTTAGGGAACTGCTGGGAACCCAAAAACTCAGCAAGCTTCCCTACGGTATCAGGAGAATCCTCATTTGAATAGAGGTGGCTATAAAACTCCTTAAATGTTCCCAAATTTTTTTTTCGGATCCGTATGTATTAGACCCTTTGCATCTTGTATGGCGTCTACTTTCCTAGCCACTTCCTTCTGCCTTAACCTTTTGGCTAATAGTCGTCCTGAGTTTTCACCCACCTCATACAAATCAGCACAGTGGATTGCTATTTGGGCAGCTAATTTATCTGCAAAACATTTGTATATTTTCATCTTTTGAATAGCGAGATCACAAGCCTTCTGTACATATACTTGATTAGTGCTGTCTATTTGCATCAGTCCAATCTCTAGATCACGCAGTTTGGTGAATTCCTTATATTGTTTAGTTCTAATCTTGCACTGCTTATTTATAGAGAAACTTAGTGTTTCTCCGCGAACTCCAGCTTTAAAAGTGTCCCAGACTATTCCAATTGAAGCAGAGCCAGAATTGAACTCACAAAACTCGGGTATCCAATTAGCCATATGTTGTAAATAAGCCTGATCCACCAGTAACTGACGCTCAAAAGTCCATGAGCTCCTATTGGAGCGGGGGGAGGTATCTAATGCTAATTCAAGAATGATGGGGTTGTGGTCTGATATAATTTTGGGAAAGATATCAATTTTGGCATTAGATAATATTTCTAAAGGGGCAAAAAAATAATCAATACGAACGTACTTTTGATGTGGAGCAGAGAAAAAGAATAGCCGGGGGCTCCAGGATTTTTACACCACCAAGCATCCACTAACCCAAACTCATTAATAATACCCTTAGTGGCTCTAAAGATCTTGTGCTTTCTACCAGCATAGCAACAGTTATTACGAATATCGAAATCTCCAGGTAAATGCAAATTGAAATAGCCACACAGTGTCTATAGTGTGCCACCAGTATTCGGAACTTACTTTATTCTTTGTAAGACTGTGATCCAGATGGACCTCATGAGCCAGATTGATTGTTTTTTTGCTTCTTTCCACATGGTGGAATAATGTTTTCCCCACACCATATAGATTCCCCAGAGTAATTTAATTCAAATCTCTCTTCCCAGTATTGAGCTGTAGAGTTTGGTACTTAATCTTTACTAGTGGGCAACCCATCATGGATAGAGGTGATAAGAGTTTCAAGTTCCTCATCTTCAGTCATGCTCAGCTCCCATTCAGTGGGACTCAGGCTGGGTAATCTTACTTCCAGGACAAATTCCTAGGAATTTTCTTCTAAGTCTCTGCCTCTTTTTTCACTGCAGAATATCTGACTTCAGCTCCCTTTAAGTTCCTGTATACAAAGGCTACAATATGTTCTCTCCTATCGATTTTTTATTTAAGCGAGCTCCCAGCCTTGCACTTCTGGCATGGTGAGTTGCGCATGTTTTGTTCAGGTCAAATTTTCCTGGGAGTGGAGCGTTAATGATGGATGTTTCGACAGTTTCAAATGCATGTTGGCTCAAATTTGTTTTCTCACATAAACAGAACCGTAGGGCATATTATCAAGAAACGAATCGCCGCTTTGGCAGCAGACAACTGCCGCTAAAGCGGCGATAATGTTCTGGTGTCAACATGGGCTTCTATTGGAATTCTCAAGGGCAAGCCCATTATCGCCGCTTTAGCGGCAGTTTTCTGCCGCTAAATCGGTGATAATTTTAACTTCATGCTTGATAATATGCCCCCTTGTTTCTTAGTAAATTACCTAATAGTTCTACGTGGTTGTAACATTCTGGATACATTTTGAGTAGAACTCTGAGAGTCACAAAAACTACTTGAGTTTCTCTTCAGTGGTGGGAGCAGGTGCTTTTTTATAGATTCCATTAGGTCCCATTTAGGTTCAATGCTATCTTGGGACATGGTATGGCCAAGATAGTCTATGGATTTCACTCCTATACCACATTTTTCCTTTTTAATGGTTACACCTGCATTTTAAAACGTATCTAAGAGTAGGGCCATGTTCATTTTCATTGGTACCGTACATTAAGATATAGTATTATATAATATAATATAATATATAATATATATATATAATATAAGAAGCACATTGTATGAGGGACACCTTTTAACAAATGTTGGATGATTCTCTGAAAAGCAGCGACTGCTGAAGCAGGACTGAACAAAATGTGTTTATAGTGGAAAGGTGCCAAGTTGGTGATGAATGATGTAGGGTGCCTTGATGGCAGATCCAACTCTATTTGATGAAACACAGCTGATAAATCTAAAACACTGAAGAATGAGGCATTTAGTACTTCATAAATATGGATCAATGGGTGTCTGTCAATCCGTATATTAGAATCAAGGTCCCGCAGATCAGCATAAAGCCTGGTCTCTCCTATAGGGGATATGTGGCCTATCACACAGTGGGAGCAAGCTATTCCGAACTTTCAGTTGGTTTGATAACATTAAGACTCAGCAATGATCTATTTCCTCTTTCAGCGGTGTATGCAACAAGAAGGGGACTGATCTGAACATATGTACAGGTATGGCTTTGAGTTTGGGTTTGAGATGAATGTGGTATTGATAATTCTTAAATAATCCTAATTCGTTGGAAAACACATTTGGGAATTGTTTCCATAAATTTTCTCCGCACATGGAGGGGTTCACTAACAAAACTGGATCTTAACTGCTTCGGTTTAGCTTCATTCACACTTATTTTTGATGCTTCCACCCAAACAGATTTGACCCCTTTTATTTAATGTACACTTTTTCTACAGCACATCTGTCTTCGAAACAAATGCGTATTCTCATCATTCCCTCAAGAGTGATCAAATCCCCATTGTAACCCCCAGGTTTGATGTCTGGCTCTCCTAACAATTCATAGCTACTTGGGAACACTTTCTAAATAACCTTACTATCTAATAACATACATGGAGAGTCTGCAGAGACAATAACAACTTCATTATCTAAAGTGATCTCACAAGATGGACCTTTCCCCTCCGCATCATTCTCTTTTACTTGAAAAACATATGTTCCTTTCTTCGTGCATCTCAGGTTCAATAACATGTCCTTGGTTAGTTTATAAAAATGTCCTTTTTCAAGTTTTCCGCATGTGGAGTTGCAGGCTAGTCCATGTAAACTGTTTGCCAGATGCCCCACATTCCCACAATGACAGCAGTTCATCTTCTTATTGACTGTCTGTGGTTTCATAGGTTCTCCAACTGTGTTCTTCACGTGATATTATTGTTTTCTAATGATATTAACTTCTGCAGTAGATTGCTGTGTTTCTGCATTGGTCTTCATCTCTTTCATGCATTCTGCAGCATGTTTGATCCCCACAGCTATGCCCATGGATTGTTTTTAGTCAGGGTTTTTTCAACTAATCTTTCCTGCACTCTAGGATTGCTTATGCAGCTTACTAATTTATCTGAAATTACAGAGTTTGTTAATGTGCCAAACTCACAAATGTTGAGAAGCCACAGAGAACAGCACTATATGATGTGACCTTTTCTGCTTTCCTTTGTACTCTAGTGAAGAATTTATATCTCTCCAACACCAAATTAATTGTTTTCCCAAAATTTTCTTAAAGTCTGCTAAAAGTAGTTTGATACACATCCAAATGTGAGTCTGAGTCATCTTCATCTTCTATTTCTGGTTGAGGTAAGGTTTCATATCTTTTGTGTCCTTCAATTCCTAGGTTATGCAGTAATATATGTTTTTTGTGTAAGTGGTGAGTTTGTATCCCCCTAAAGCAATTAAGTAGTACTCAAAACGCTTTGTCCATTGCTTCCAAGGAAGGTTAGATTCACCCTCTTCATTTATAAATGGTGGTAAGTGGGACATACTGGCTGCTGCCATCTTGTAGAGATGTAGTAATACTGTCGAGAGAAAAAGTGGTAGTCATAACACTAATTATGTAGAAGAAAGATTTAGGGTAACTGCAGTTTTAAATACATTTACAACCTGAGTAGTGCTGTGCTCTAAATGTGTTTACTTCACTTCCTTTTCCAGAAACATCCTAGGTTCAATCCAAGAAATAAAATATTTCACACTCAACAATTTTTCTTTTGTTGAAACGAGTAGTCCTATTTCTATGCAGAAATGGATCCACCGTTATGGGCGTGTAGTTGGGAGTGCTTGTTTGTGGTAAGTATCGGTCGGCTAGTTATAATGGTCCATAGAGTGGTACAGTCTCTTGCTGTTCTAGGAACCTTATTGATATGGGGCTCAAATTGCCACTGTACGGAGTGGGAACATGGCGGTTTGCTAATGCGGTTGGTGCCGATTTAAGGTATAGGCCACTCCTGAACTGTTGTGATACGGCCTTAGAGACTGTCGGCCACAGCATGGTGATGAAAGCCTGCAGGGTCGCGGGTATCATAGACTGCGATACATTCCTGCTGGCGCCACGCAGTTCAGTAAGCTAAGGTTGAAAGGAAGGTTTCTAAAATTGAGTGTCAAGAAGAAAATCCACAGTATTTCAGGCTTATGAATCCCCGCGGATATATATCTTCCAGCAAAGGGAATATAATTTAGTTCATTCATGACAATAGATAAACAGTTCTGGTACACTGACCTTATAAAGACTTCAAAGAGACAGTTTCATGGAGCAGCATTGAGACGCTTCCGTAGTTCTTGGTATTTCTGAACTTCTTGTCTGGCCTTGACTGGGTACTGATTTGGGGATGTTGGTGTCACCGTCTCCGCACAGCATGGATAATTGTCGCCAATAATATAAGGACTGAATCACACAAGGTTTGTAGTCTCATCATTTATTGTCACCTTCACAAGTTCCAGTCAGAGAGGAATGACAGTTGAGGGACACTTGTCAGTTACATAATCTCTTACTAGGAAGGAACCATTGGTGGAAAAAGGAAGGGGGGAAAGGGCTAAGGACTGGTTCAAGGAGCAATAAATAACAACAACCCCCATTGAAGCTTTCCTCTCACTGTCCCACCTGGACCTTCCCCGGAGCAGCACTTCAAAGTTTTGAACATCACGGCCACCGCACCGGTCTCCCAATTCCAACTCATAAGATACTATGGTGGACAACAGGATAGACAGCATTTAGCTGTATCTATGCTAACTGGTAATACAAGCTTTGAGTTTGCTTCTTTACGGAGAGGGAATAATGCCCCTCTCCCCAACTATTTGCCACCGCAACCACCTCCTCCTTCCCCATTCAAAATGGTTCAAAACCTGTAGTGGTGGCTAAGATTCTCTTTGTCTAATCTGTTATTGTTGTTACTCTGATGGTTATAGGCCCACTGTAATATGGTTATAATAGGTTAGCAATGTTGCCTATATAACCTTCGGCTGGTCCTTCTTCCTTCTCTTCTTTATACTATAATAGTAGAAATGTTGCACCTCTACTTACTGCAATGAATGAATGAATATAAGCTTTATAAAGCGCAAACTTAGCCCAGTGGCGTCAAGACGCTGCGGAAAGAGGTCAACCGGGATGAGAAAAGAGATGCAAATATATAAGAGTAGAGAGAGTAAAAAGCCAGGTCTTCAAGTTTTTACGAAAAAGAGAGTGAGAGTCCAGACCCGAGATTGAAAGAGGGAAGGGGTTCCAGTATTTAGCCGCAGAGACAGAGAAGGCTCTACCTACCCAACTAGCTCTCCTGAAGCTAGGGACTATCAGCAGATTCTTACTAGCCGATCTTAGCTGCTTGATGGGGACATATCTCTGAAATAGTTTCCTAATGCCATCTGACTCTGTGTTGTAGAAGGCCTTATGAACCAGGCAGAGGGCTTTGAATAAAATTCTATGATCAAGCGTAAGCCAATGCAGATTCCTGATAGTGGCCAAAACTGGGTGATATTTGGGAAGACCCATCACCAGCCTGGCTGCAGCATTCTGCACTATCTGCAGTCGGTGCACTAGCCCCTTGTTGATACCCAGATAAAGAGCATTACAATAGTCTAGTCTAGCCGACACAAGGGCTATAGTGGCAGAGAAGGAAAGATTTTGAGAGATCTTTCTGAGAATCCTAATCATCCCAAAGCAGGTAGAGACTGTCCTATTAACTTGAAGGTCCAAGGAAAGAGAGTTGTCAATTATGATGCCCACGTTTTTGGTACTGAGGGTAGGGCAGGGGCATGGACCAAGCAAATCTGGCCACCAGACATCCGGCCAAAAATCCTGATGGTTTCCAAACATTAAAACCTCTGTTTTTTCCCCAGTGAATTTTAAATAGTTCTCAACCATTCAGGAGGCCACTGCCTCCATACAGTTTTTCACATTTGCCGCTGAAGCTTCCACACTGTCAGTGATGGAGACCATAATTGGAGTGTCATCAGCATAGGATAACACCTCTAACCCAAATGATCTTACCAGCCCGGCGAGAGGGGTCACATAGATATTAAAAAGGGTCGGGCACAATGAGGACCCCTGAGGAACTCCACAGAACAGCTGATTGGGAGCTGAGTAGAATTGGCCCATTTTGACCCCTTGTGACCGGTCTGTAAGTGAGTTGAACAGATTCAGTGTAAGGCCCTTAATCCCAATTTCCTTAAGCCTCCCAACCAGTCTTAGAGGAGAGATGGTATTGAAGTCCGCTGTGAGGTCCAGAAGGATAAGCAAAGTCCTGGGACCTGCATCCACCTGGCTTCTGATGTTGTTAGGTACAGAGGTTAATGCTGTCTCAGTACTATGCTCTCCCCTTAACCCATGCTGAGAGCCATCGAGCAATTGATGTTCCTCCAGGTACGAACTAAGATGGAAGTTCAGATGCTTTTCCGAGTTTTTGCTGGTACAGGCAGCAGGGAAATGGGACGGTAATTTTTTTATTCAGCGGGATCCAAGGAGGTGTTTTTTAAGAGCGGTTTAACCACCGCAGTTTTCCACGCAACAGGATACTGCCCAGATGTAATGGCAGTATTAAGAAGGGAGGTCAGATGAGAACCAATAGCCTCTCTTCCCAGCTTCAATATTTTCAAAGGGCAGGGTTCCAGTGGGGAGCCAGAACTGATTCCATTTAGCATCCGCTCTGTATCCTCTTGGAGAAGAGGAGGCAAGGACCAAAAATGACCTTCTTCCCCCGATGATGCGTAGTGACCTCCAATCGGGGACTCTAGAGGGGGATCTATAATGGTCCCTCCAACATTAAGGGTCTCCAAGGAGGAATGTATTTCCGTAATTTTATCTTGAAAAAAGCATGCCATTTAGGGACTCTGTCACCTTATGATAAAATAACCCCTTTTCCTCAGTGATAGCGATTTTATACTCTCTCAATATAAGCTTATGCAGATCTCTTTCTGCAGGTTCAAGCTTGCGGCACCATTTCCTTTCCTGGAGTTGGCATCCCTGTCAGACATTCTCAGTCTATCTGAGAACCAAGGGGGAGAGGGCCGTTTCCTAGCGGTATAGCCACAAGGGAGTCCAAAACTGCCAAAATCCAGTCCGAGAAGTCGGCGTAAGCTAAGTTAACGTTGGGGTGAGAGGGTTGTGCATAATCTCTAATTAGATTAAGAAGGGCCTCCTTAATAATATGGCTGAGGTTTCTTTTCAGTTTGACCCTAATCTTAGTATTAGGACCTAAATGAGCCGCTTCAATTTGCAGTAGGAATGGAATTGCATAGTGATCAGACCAGGAGAGTTGAATCGATTCCTCCACTTTAATCCGCAAATCATTAGAAAAGATTCATTTAGAGTATGTCCTGCTATATGAGTGGAACTCATAACCAGCTGTGGTAGACCACAGGATTCCATAGTTTCTAGGAATGCTTGCGTCTCAGTAAACAGCATCTTCTCATGGAGAAAATTAAAATCGCCTAAGAGGGTAATGTTGGATCTGACTGCAATGGTACTGATGTTGCATGTACCTTGTTCATCTGCGACTTATTTCATATGATATAATGCAAAGGTGTATCTAAATAAAACATTTGAAAACAAAATGTTCTGTCACCTGTTCTTCTAGTTGGGGTCAGAATCAGATCTGGTGGGAGCCAGACTTGAATCCGATCATGCTGAGTTCACTTTGTAACCAACCACTTCGGCTAATATACCAATTGCTCAGTTTAAGAGTGGATCTACCAACAAAATGTGACAACGCAATCCAATTTAATTTATAGCAATCTGGGAAACACAGAAAAGTGGTATAACCTTGAAATGGACCATATTGGAATGGCAACAATAAACATTCACAAACATATGCTTTCATTGGAAACACACGGAGACACTGAAGGAAACTTCACAAAATATCTGTAAGCAGCAAAATATTCACAAATACCAGCACATTTGACTGTTCTACTTGATGACATTAAAGTAGATCTTAATGGCCAAGAATTACTTTTTAAAAGTGAGATTTGTTCGCTGACAATCTGGGTCATCGCTGCTTAGCTTATGCGGCCCTCTCTTACCGGATGTGAAGGAAGAGGTGGATTTTCCTTGAGAATCTTGCCTATCTGACACACAGCGGGAGTCTCTCTCTGAGCCATAGTTCATAAAACTAGAATCTGTTTCCCAGTCGTCATCATCGCCTGCCGAGACGGGCTCCCTCTTGCCTGGGACTTGGTAGCCTGGCCTGGCTGTGTAGGTGCCATAGGATGAACTCCATGGGTTTGTCCACTGAGTCATTCTGGAAGCCTTGAGCACGTCAGCTGCACAAGTTACATACACCACGTGGACCACCTTCTACAATCAGGGAGCCAAAACAACCTTTCTTCATTCATGTCCCAGACACTTGGACTACAGGAAACAGCACTCACATGGGCCTGCTCTGTGGGAAAGCCTTTGAGTCTAACCTCATTGTGATGTCACCAGAAGTTGATGATGTACAGGTTTCATTCAAAGTTAAGGCCATACTGCAGCTCAATAGGTATAGACAGTCCTGGTTGTTCTGCCAAGTCTTATTTAATGCAAATTACATTATCTTGTAGACAGAAAATCCCATCAGAAAATAAATGCCTTGAAACAGTTCAGAATTTGTGTGGGAAGCAGTGTAGAGTGTTCAGTCGCGCCTGGAGCTCATTCCATGCACATCTATGATGTCAAAGAATGACACGCCTCTGGTAGGCTGGATGATGAGGCACGGACATTCTAAGATGTGTGGGTGTTCTGTACCCCTGAAATCTTACACCTCTAAAGCACACCTACTGGTTGGGTGGATAGGGGACAGTGTTAACTTCAATTTCATGAGGTAGTGTGTCCCTAAGATAAAGAACAGCATGGCATAACAAAATGCAGTCAAAACAAGGACTGGCTCAATAAGTGAATTCTAGGGCATCATTGGAACATTTCTAAAGACTTATTACAAAAATTCAAAAGGTACAATACAGAGATAATAAAGTGCAGATACAGCAAATCTCAGGTCAATGCATACAATTACTGTCTTAAAGGCTCTGAGTAATAGGAGAGTAGGCAAAATCAGAACTAGGCTAAGTCCCAAATGTGCAGCATAAATTGATAAGAAATTGGACAGCATTCCCGATAGCACGGAAAAGCATGAAAAGAGCTGTGACTCACCCCCAAAATCGAGGGTTTATATTGATGGAGCGGGATAGAAAACAGAAATCTGTTTAAACCCGTGAAGTCACACTTCCATAAATAAATTAATAATGCTAACAATTTGTGCTGTGTGTATAATAATTCAACCTAGTTTAAAGTTACATTACATTACAGAACACATGGGAAATTAACATGTGTGCTCATAAATGTGCATTATGTTGCATTCTTATGTATGTGGAAAATAATAAATTAATCCTGTCTATTGTCATGTCATAACTAATAGCAGCTGTTTTTAAAATAATGGCATGTGCTTAATTTGCTTCCCTTGTCTATGTGATGTCATTTCTACTATTCTAGGTGCACATAAGGTTTTATGGATTCATGAAGACAGGTAGATATAAAATGCTGCTTTATTTGTGCTTTACTGCTAGGTAATTTAGACTAATGGGTTAATTATTAGCAATGATGGGAGGCAACAGAACAAACTGTATTTCTTTCATTAATTATTCTTTGTGTTTGTTTATATAATAGTTTTACAAATGAAGCTTAGAGATGGCTGCAGGAAAATGAGTACCCTTTTAAAAGTGACGCAGGGACAGTGGCGCAGAAAATTGACGCTTTCTGAAAGAGGCCTAATGATGAAAATGGCTCAAGTGAAAAATAATTCCAAGAAGGATGGAAAAGGCCTCTGAGCTTTTATTTTGAAAGGTTTTGGATTGAACTGCTAAAAAGATGACTTTTTGGAGAAATTTGCTAACGTTTGCTAACGTGCCACGGGAGTTCAGAGCTGACTAGCTCAAGGTTAAAAGGAAACTGTCGCTACAAAATGTAGCAGCCTAAGGAGAAGCTGCCAAGACTTCTAAATGAACAATGGACTAGTGAATTTGCCCGGGCATGTAAGAAGGAGGTGTCACAGTTTACTGTGGTACGAGGTGGCTCAGCCAATGAAGAACTAGAATTCGTCTGCTGGAATGTGAAAAATAGTTAGCTCAGCTAAAATTAGGGTATAAGAATAGGTTCAGAGAACACATAGTTGGCTTACGCTCGAGAAATTCTGGAGGACGATGTTATGCTGATGGACTTTACACGTGAGGACAGGAGTTTTTATTAATTACTTTATTACTAGGTGATGAGGGTAGAGACAGAGATATAGTTAGGATTTTGGAAAATGCTTAATTTTACTTATTCCTGCTAATGAATAATAATTCTTGATTTATGCTCTTTTTATTAATACTGAATAAATCTTTCTTTATGACATTTTCTAATGCTTGTTTAATAAAATACCAAAACCTAAGTTTTTCTAGATGTGTTAAAATAAACTTTCTAAAATGACAAGCTGGTCTTGATTATTGCAGATAGTTTAAACAACTATATTTAGATCTTATCGCCTCATGATTCAAGCGCTCTATTGTTGTTATGGGCCTAGTGTTGTAGTGTAAGTTTTGTGGTAGTAGATAGTGTCATTTGTGAAATATTTTGGTGAGAGCGCTGGATCAATTTCTGGTAGCCATCGGACGGTTTATATATGTTGTTTTTGACATACATGTTACATGCATGATACATATATGTTGGTAAATTCATAGGATTAAGTTTTAACACATGTTGAGTTTGTTTAATTTTGTGCTATGTGTGTACCGGTACAAAAACTGTGTGATGAGAAGGTAGTCATGCAGAATATCTGATCTGTTTCTGTGATATCGCCGAGTATCACTGTTGGTATCGCCGTGTACCAGAAGTATTGTCGCCGTGCAATACAGTGTTGTCGCCGTGCAACACAGTTTTAGGGCTAGGTGTGAATCTTGTAACAGTGAGGGTTTTCTAAGAAATTAGAGCAGCATGAGAATAGGGACAAAGCGCCTTCCATAAAACTCACTGTGATAAGAGTATTAGTTATATTCAAGCTTGAGTGAAGGGCAGGGTAATGTCGGTGCATGATTATCTATAAACAGGTGAGAGTCCTGTACGGGTACATGTTTTATATCTATAAACAGGTGAGAGCCCTGTACGGATAACGGTGTTATTTTGCTAACGGTGCATGATTTCTATAAACAGGTGAGAGTCCTGTACGGATTTCATGTGTGTCTGAAGTTAGGGAATTTTCAGTGTGAAAGTGCGTGATTGTTTTGTAAGGTATGTTCAAGTGGAACTCTTAGAACTTTCACTTCGCGGTGGGTTCAGAGGAAAATGAGTTCATATTCTTACGTGTTAGAAGGGTAGGGTAAGAGTTGCTCTACTGGCAAATGGAAATTATCCTTAGTGTGAATAGCGCCGTCTATTCCGAAGTGTGGATACTTGAATGTATGTAAACTATCCTAATTAGAGAAGCAGACAGATGTGTTTCGTTTTATATATTGACTAAAATGTACCAAAAGTAATTTTAAGGTACTTAGGAAAGTTCAGGATAAAGTCTGTACCATTCTAAGACTTTTTATGATATTGTGCAGTGTTTAAATACATTTAAAAGCTCTGCACGTTAATAAAATTCAAATCAAAAGTGTTCAGCATAGTTGAAAAGTATAAAAAGGTGAACTGTGCTAATTTAAAACATTCAGGAGCATTTTAGAATGTTCTGTGTTAATTAGGCTATAATTAAAGTATTCCACTTTGTTAAACATTTTTAATTAAGTAAAAAGTGATCATAATTAATTTTATAAACATTTCTCGCTTTAAATATAGTAATAAACTGTTCTCCGTAGTTTAAAAACATTAAATTGTGCCCCGATCCAAATTTGTAAGGGAGGGGCTGGTTTTGCGAGTGAGAACGTGTGGAGAGAGCCTGAAACCGCAGCTGCAGTCTGCGTCAGAACAACCGCGCTCTGATAGGCTGAAAGTTCCGACGTGTCATAGAAAAGTTATCCCCTGATTGGCTAAAACGTCGTGAAAAGCAGCTTTATGATTGGCTGTAGAGTGTTTCTGTTGATAAACTAACTACATGAACTGATGCCCAATATATAGTAAAATTAGAAAAGAATGACCGTTTTGATTTTCTTTGTTACAACGACGCTGTTGTTTTAAAGAAAAGCGTGTCATAAGAATAGCGCGCTTTGTTAAAATACATTTAGAGAGGGAGGGGCCGTTTGTCGAGTGAGCAGCGAAGGGGAGAGCTGTAGACCGCAGCGACTGCCTACGTCACAGCCGCCGCGCTCCCATTGGATAGAGTGCCGTAGCGTCATGACAAGGCTGCGCTCCTGATTGGTTAAGGTGTCTCTGTGCCGTGATTGGCTATAGCACTGTTGTATTAATAATTATTTGAAAGTGTTCCCGTTTAGTTTAGAATTGTGCTTATCACTACAGTGCTACATGCGGTTGGCGTGCATTGTATATTATTTTTATTAATTGACGAGAGTGTCACGGCAGCGTGTATGTTAGTTGCCGAGTTTTTTTTATTTAGAGAAACGGAGTTTGCAGTGACTGTAGGTGTCACACGAAAGGCGAGTTGGAAAAGGCTGTCGCGTCATAAGAAGAGCCGCGCTCTGGTAGATTGAGGCATCTGGAGCATCGGGGCGAGGGAGAGCTCTGATTTGCTGGAAGGTTCACCGAATGATAGCGAAGCTGCCTTGTAATTGGCTAAAACATCGCAAGCAGCGTTGTGATTGGCTGATGTCATAGTGGTCGTGCTGTTATTGGTTGATGCACGCTACCACTGTTTGCCAGGTTGTTTACAATTAGTGAAGTCACCGCTTTAGTTTTTGAAGCGCTACAATTGACTCCTGCGCGTAATGACTGCCAAGTTGTTATTAAAGTATCTAGAGAGTCTTTAGTTGAGTAGTGAAACAGTAAGTTATTGGCAGAACGTATTGAGAGTATTAAGCGCTTATGGTGCGTTTTGAGTGAGGCATATGTGGAAAGTGGAGTTGAGGATGCGTGTCTCAGCTGGTGATATGTGTTATAAATATTACACGCTGTATTAGGATCGCATTTTACGAAGGGAGAGAGACTGCAGCAATGGCAGCATGCGTCACAGCAATAGTTGTGCTGTGATTGGTCGAGTGTTTCAGCTGTTATGCTGTGATTGGCCGATGCGCGCCGCCGTGCTCTGATAGGTTGAGGTATTCAGAACATCAAACAAAAGCAATGCTCTGATTGGCCTATGTATTTAGAGATAACGTGCTAGGATTGGCCGAGGCATCTTTGTAGATGATTGATGAACGTTGTTCGCTATTGCTCTAACATTAATGTTAATGCACAGAGTTTCGAAATTTAAATTGATTGATTCCAGAGGTTGTTTTATACAGAGAGGAGAAAAAGGTTTGAAGTGGTAGAGTGTGTGCGAGAGGAGTGGATTTGCTGTGCATTGATTAGCTAAAAGTGTCTGGAGCATCAAGGTCAAGCAGTGCATTGATTGACCAAGACATTTATAATGCTGTAATTAACTAGGCATTCGCTTTGGTTTTCATCACACCATTGTTTTTAAAGACTGATACTGTGAATATTGCTTGTTGAGTAGATGTACATAAAATAAAAATTACTGTTTTAAAATTTTCCTTCCTGCTTTATAGCGTTTTGTGAACATTATATATTATTCACAATTTATTAGAGTATCATAGTAAAAATTTATTACATTTTATAAATAGAAGGAGTCTAAAGGTTTTACAGCAAAATATTTTTTATTCAAATTAAGGCAAACAGATTAGGTTTTCTTTTTCACAGGTATATGTTGCAGAAAGTGTGTAAGTGAAAAATAAGTACATTTAACACACATGTGATTATATGTTGATATTATTGTTATAAATAAATATATTACGTTGCTACTGTTTTTGCAAATTAATTTTTCTTTACAGGTTAAATATAATTAGTGATACAGGTAAATTAGGAGAAATATTAAATTGACCAAATTATAAGGTTTTCTACACCTGATAGTGTTAAATTAAATTAATTAATTAATTGATCAACAAGCGCTACAAGGCAAATTTAGAGAGTATATTTACCAAATTAATTAAATAAAATGTCTTCCTTATATAAGAAAATGAAAAAGGTTGTTGCCAAATGCGAGAGTAAATTAAAGATTCCCAAATTAGCGAAATTAAATAATAAAGGTGTCAGAGTAGAAAATAGAGATCAGTGTAAAATCAATGTTGTAAATATGGATCAGAACAGAAATTCACGAAGACCCCCAGAACAGATTAATGCAACGCCAAAAGTGTCAGATCAGATTGATAAAGTGCCAGCTCAGAATTTTACTAAAAATGACGTGACAGAGAAGCATGATGAAAGACCTGGTACATCTGGAATTAATATTCCTGTTTATGTAAATTCATCAAATGATTTAAAGGAGTCCATGAAAATTATGGAAACAGAGATAGTCCCTGTGCTGGGAAGAGATGAAATTAATTCCGCAGTTTTAAAGGTCCCATTAACTGAAAAGGTTTATTCTATTGTACTTGAAATTGAATTAGTAGGGATTACAACTGAGCAAGGAACAGAGATGACTTCAGTTCTGGTAAGTGAGAAGTCTGACACTGATCTGATTAAATTGATACAGCCTGATGAGTCAAAATTATGCTCAAAGGAAAAGGAGATTGAGATAAATGAGCTGAATGAACAGTTACAAATACAGCGACAGGTAATGGTTCAACAGATTGACATGGCTTCATTGCCATTGCAAAATCTTATTAATGAACAGTCAGAGAATACAGATACAGGATTAAATAAAGAACAGGAAAACAGTCCAAAAAGATTAAATGCACTTCCAGAATGTTGGAATAAGAATAATGTTCTTTTGAGTGAAGACATCAAAGTAAAGGACACAATTGATCAACAGATTGAAACATTGACTTCTGCAGGTTCACTTTTCAGAAATGCAAATTTAATTAAAAGATTGATTGATGGTATTCAATTGGCAGAAAGGTTTGCTGTCGTGATATGTGCAGCATACAAAATGAATGATGAACATGCTTTGAGTTCACTAATACTAACATCTGTAGTTGAAACATGGCAGGTAATCAAAGACTTACAAAATGAAGCAACTCATGAGGAAAATAACACATGGTTGAGAAACACATGGTTGAGTACAGATTTTAGACAGCGAGATGAGGATGAGATTTTGTCACACAAAGATGGTAGAGTAGTTTTTCTAAATAGCATAATTACTGATATGGACAATATGTACCATAAAATTGCAGAATTTCTTTACCAGAGGTGTCTGACATATCAGCAAGTGAACACAATTAAGAGAATAATTGTGAGATTGGGAACAGAATTACAGGAGAGTGGTTCATTGAACAGATTAAAAATAGATTACTGTGAAATGTCACTGCATGATAAACTGTGCTACATTTTTGTGATTTACTGTTTGATTACAAAATGGGTTGAAACATTTCAGATGCGACATAATGATGAAATTACTGTTGCAAAGTTATCAGATGGCAGAAAACATATCGAAAACAGATTGCTCCATTGTACAGATAAACTAGAAATTTCAGATGTTAAGGAGCATGAGGATGTTACTATAAAAGACAGAGATGCAAAAATGTGCCTAGCTGCAGGTACAAAGTGGACAGATATTCTTCCACTTGTTTTGATGTTTCTGAGAAGTACTACTGATAAAAAGACAGATTTAAGTCTACGTGAGATTATGATGGACAAGGTCATGAGACAGACATTCATACCAGAGAAAAGAATGATGCCTATCAATGATAGCATCGATTTGGAGAACTGCAGGAATTTATCAGATGAAATGATTTCTGTGTTTGATGAAGATGAAACTGAAGTGCAAACAAGAGAAAAAGAGCAAGCACTTGAATTGTTACCAGGAAAAAGAATCAGGAAAAAGGTTCGTCTAAAAGGAAATTCTCTAGTGCCAAGGTGGCAGAAAAAGAGGTCAGTCAGTCTTGTCACAATAAATGCAGAGAAGTGCAAAAGACTGAAGAGGTGGATTGACACTGGTCATACTTTTCGTGTATCTACACCTGAAAATCCTGATGAGGATAGTGTCACAATTGTTGGTTCAGATTCTGAAGAAGAGCCTGAAGAGAATCCAGATCTTGAAGATCGACAAGTTGGTCGACATCTGGAGAACATGAATAGAAAACAAGCCTTGATTGAAGAAGACTTGAAAATTGTGACTGAAGACTCAGAAAATGATGGAAATCTGCCAGAAAAAGAAGCAGAAGAAGAATGTGATCAGATTGTGATTCAAGACCAGGAGAGTATTGAAAAGCAGAAAAGAAGCTCTGAAAGCAGGAACAAGAATTCTGAAACTGGGAAGTTGAAGGTAATTGAAGAAGAAAATGAATTGCCAAGTACCAGCTACAAAGATGATGTTCCTAACGGAGTGAAGCTGCCGAGTAAAGAAGTACCTGAGTCCAGAATGGAAATGTCTGACACTGAAACTGATGAGAATGATGAAGATTGTCAGAAAAGAAAATTGAGAAAAGGAGCTTGGAGAACAGAATGTAATGTGACCAAGCAAAAGAAGAAATTACTAAGAAAAAGTGATAACTGGCCAGAAGAAAATGAAGGCCTAAAATTCAAATTGAGACACAGATCAAAGGAACAGATTGATGAGATATCAAGTCAAAAAGATTCTGAAAAGAAAAGTAAGGGAGGAAAGAAAATAGAAGTGATACCTGTAATGGAGGTAAATAGTCACAGTCAAAAAGAGATTGAAAACAAAAGTGACAATGATTGAAGTACATACCTGTTAAAATTTTAGGTTTTCTGTTTTTGGCATAAGGCTGAAGAAAATGTGTTAGATGACACAAGGTCGAAGAAATTCTGTTAGCTGAAAAATTAATTTGTGACATTAGGTCGAAGAAAAACTGTTAGAAGGTTTAAAGAGTATAAAAAAAAAAAAAAAAAATTGAAAAAGGGGGATGTTAGAAATTTTTAGAAATTTTTAGAAAATTTAGGTAAAATTTTTTAACATTTTTTGTTTTATTTTTCTTTGCAAGCTTAATGAAAATATAATTCTGCTTTGGTTAATTTAGGTTGTTATTGTTCTTTGAGAAATTAATAAGGAGAAGTTTAAGGTCAATATGACAAGCAAGATACTGACATTTTATTAGTTATAGTTTTTACAACACTTTTGTTGAAGCTTAGTTGCATGTTACACAAGAGAAAGAAATAGAACTAGAGGGGTTTCTTAAAACTCAATATGAGAATTGTAGATAAACTGATGAGATAAGTCTTTAGAAATACTAACACAGGTGAAATTGAATCATGTTCATCTTAGATAAAATCTTTGCTAAAATATTGGGTGGTGGTGTGGTGATTTGTTAATCACCAGATGAGGGAGTTGATGGAGCGGGATAGAAAACAGAAATCTGTTTACACCCGTGAAGTCACACTTCCATAAATAAATTAATAATGCTAACAATTTGTGCTGTGTGTATAATAATTCAACCTAGTTTAAAGTTACATTACATTACAGAACACATGGGAAATTAACATGTGTGCTCATAAATGTGCATTATGTTGCATTCTTATGTATGTGGAAAATAATAAATTAATCCTGTCTATTGTCATGTCATAACTAATAGCAGCTGTTTTTAAAATAATGGCATGTGCTTAATTTGCTTCCCTTGTCTATGTGATGTCATTTCTACTATTCTAGGTGCACATAAGGTTTTATGGATTCATGAAGACAGGTAGATATAAAATGCTGCTTTATTTGTGCTTTACTGCTAGGTAATTTAGACTAATGGGTTAATTATTAGCAATGATGGGAGGCAACAGAACAAACTGTATTTCTTTCATTAATTATTCTTTGTGTTTGTTTATATAATAGTTTTACAAATGAAGCTTAGAGATGGCTGCAGGAAAATTAGTACCCTTTTAAAAGTGACGCAGGGACAGTGGCGCAGAAAATTGACGCTTTCTGAAAGAGGCCTAATGATGAAAATGGCTCAAGTGAAAAATAATTCCAAGAAGGATGGAAAAGGCCTCTGAGCTTTTATTTTGAAAGGTTTTGGATTGAACTGCTAAAAAGATGACTTTTTGGAGAAATTTGCTAACGTTTGCTAACGTGCCACGGGAGTTCAGAGCTGACTAGCTCAAGGTTAAAAGGAAACTGTCGCTACAAAATGTAGCAGCCTAAGGAGAAGCTGCCAAGACTTCTAAATGAACAATGGACTAGTGAATTTGCCCGGGCATGTAAGAAGGAGGTGTCACAGTTTACTGTGGTACGAGGTGGCTCAGCCAATGAAGAACTAGAATTCGTCTGCTGGAATGTGAAAAATAGTTAGCTCAGCTAAAATTAGGGTATAAGAATAGGTTCAGAGAACACATAGTTGGCTTACGCTCGAGAAATTCTGGAGGACGATGTTATGCTGATGGACTTTACACGTGAGGACAGGAGTTTTTATTAATTACTTTATTACTAGGTGATGAGGGTAGAGACAGAGATATAGTTAGGATTTTGGAAAATGCTTAATTTTACTTATTCCTGCTAATGAATAATAATTCTTGATTTATGCTCTTTTTATTAATACTGAATAAATCTTTCTTTATGACATTTTCTAATGCTTGTTTAATAAAATACCAAAACCTAAGTTTTTCTAGATGTGTTAAAATAAACTTTCTAAAATGACAAGCTGGTCTTGATTATTGCAGATAGTTTAAACAACTATATTTAGATCTTATCGCCTCATGATTCAAGCGCTCTATTGTTGTTATGGGCCTAGTGTTGTAGTGTAAGTTTTGTGGTAGTAGATAGTGTCATTTGTGAAATATTTTGGTGAGAGCGCTGGATCAATATACAGTTTTGTTGCATAGAAAAGCGCAAAATTTGCATGGTATGATCATTGCTACAACAAATCACATTTGTATGGAATATAACATCACACAACTCCTTCACCCAAGCACTAACCCACTACATGAATACTCATTCTGCTTCCTTTGACCTAATATCATCCGGTGGTGTCAGAACAAACTAGGTACAAAAAACACTGGACCACTGTGAATGGATGCAATACCACGTGCAAGCGGAAGAACCGTTGCGAAATGTTACATTAGTGTGCCCAGGCTATAAGTCTTCTTCAAGAACAGTGTCATTCAGAAAAAACAAAAATGAGTTGCCTGACTATGTGCAGCAGAAATAATACACTGTGAATGTTGCATCCATTATGGACACGAAGGTGTTGAGGACTGGCTGAGGTCGAGTTATTGTATTCTAAAGTTTTACTGGCTTTAACAGGCCACAGCAAACTTGTTTCAAATGCAATAGTTCAATGTTAGCTTTCACATGTACATTTTAGTGTTGATTGCTTACTTTGAACAGTATTAATAATTTACATGCTTGAATAATACATAAACGCTTCCTAACTGTGTAAATTGGTCCATACTCCCGCCATACCAGTAAGCACCCTTCTGATTACAAAGCAAACAAAAGATGGACGGAATGATGAATAAATCATACATTCACCCCCAGTCAATAGATCCGGGTTAAATCTATTGCTTTTTTTGCTCACCATGCCACCCCAGTTTAGACCCAGCCATGTGCAAATCAGTCTTGACCCTGTGCCTCATGGAAACAGTCCAGACCGAACTGCCAAGCCAGGTCCTCCCTGGACGAGAAACAAGCATCCTGGGACCAGTTTTTGGGTATTACCCTTCATCAGCCAGGCTAGCTTGAATCCCGTGGCACAGTGAGCAAGGGACCCACGTCTGGGCATTCTCATCCCACGTAGGGTGAAAAGTGCTACACAAACAGATGATGGACGGAAAGCTAAATAAATTATACATACACCCCAAGTCAAGAGTTCTGGGTTAAATCCATCGTTCTTTTGCTCACCATTCAATTGTTGTTTTTGCATTTGTCACCCCAAGTGGGACGGGTATGCTCAGACGCGAGTCCCGTTCTCTCCATGCCACTGGACTCAAGCTATCCTGGCTGATGAGGGTTTAAAGCCTGAAACCGGTCCTAGGATGCTTGTTTCCAGTCCAGGGAGGACCTGGCTTGGCAGTTCGGGTTGGACTGTTCCCAATGGGCACAGGGTCAATACTGATTTGCATATGGCTAAGTTCAAACAGGAATGGCATGGTGAGCAAAAAAACAATGGATTTAGGCCCAGATCTCTGTACTGGGGTGAATGTATGACATTGTTCTGCATTGTGTCCATCAATTGTTCTTTTTACTGATAAGAAGGCAGCAGAAAGTTACCATCTTGACAAGACACAGTGCCAACCTGCCTTCCTTGATGGGTGTTTCTATCTCTAATATGATTTATCTTTTAGTCTTAGGGCAATATTAGTAGTTTTGCAGACAGGGTGCTCTGTTGCAAGAGTACCCTGTCTGCCAAGCTTCTAGATCTCCCGCTCGGTTTACAGTGTGGTGGACTGTCATGCTCCCACCAGCAGAGCTTCTAATGGCCTTGTGGCAGGGACATTTATTTTGTGTTTTTCAAAAATCTGACTCTCACTTTGGGACTTTGTGTTTGTAAAACAAACAACTTTGCTGTTCAGGTGCATTGAACATGGCACCAGAAAGCAAAACTGCAGTGTCTTCAGCAGAGCCGCCAGTGTGACTGTAGCTCCTCTGTCAGGCAAGGAGAGATTTAAAAATATTGTAGTCTGTTAGGGTCCAAATAGGACGTTTAGATCATTTAGTGGGTTATTTATCGAAGTCTAGAAGTCATCAGGGCTTGGAAGAGAGGCACACAATTCCGTGTTCTGTCTTCAGAGGTGTACAATGCTTGTCTTCTATCTCTTTGGGCCACTCAGGGAAATGTCCTAAATATCTTTCTTCATCTCATCTCTACGTTCTAGAGTCCTCTGGCAGTGTGAGGAGGTTACTTTGTGGACTGTTGTGAACCTTGGAAGATACATACCATAACACAAGAGACACCGTAAAACAAAAATGTAAAGATCAATTTCGAGAAGTTTTCAGGTACATCTAACACTTCTTTCATACCAATTTACAGGTAGAATAATTTCTTCTGCAGTGTGCATGCATACCACTCCAGGTAAACAGTTCACGTTCTTCCTGGCTCAGTTCATACTGAAACCACTAAGGGGCATATTATCAAGGAATAGTGATATTTATCGCAAAATGCGCTTAGCGCATTTATTTTTATCGCTGCCTATCGCTGGATATGTTAGCGGAGAAAACATGCTATTAGCAAAGTTTTTCTCCATTGTGCTAACATATCCAGCGATAGCGGCAAAATGCATGAATATCGCTGGCAATCCAGCGATATTCACGCATTAACGCCAATGGGGACTTAACCTGACAATCCACCTCCCATTGGATAAACAGGTAAGTCATGTTTTTAGCAGGCGTTAGATTATAGCGATAATCGCGCTTAGCGTGATTTTTTTTATCGCTATGCCTGCCTTGCTAATAGGCGATAGCTGTGTTAGCGACTGCTTTCAGTCGCTAACAGTTTGGGTACGCCCACTTTGCATGTCATTGGCGATAAATATTGCTGACATGCAAGGCGGACAATGAACTAATACCTTCATAAGTAGTTTATGTTAGGAGAGCAATGTAGTGTAGGATAATACCCATCAGCCCACCCATAGGCGGAGTCTCATCATCTGGGTTTCAAAAGAGACTGGTATCCGCGAAGTACCTCCTTGATTATATGGGAGGGTACTAGCAGCAGAACCACCAGTGATGGAAAAATCTGCACAAGGTGTCAGTGGGTTGAGAGATGGAGTATTGTTGCAGTGCTGAAAGAAAAATTGTGGAATAGTGAAAGAAAATGTGTATTAAGATTGCCTAGTGTGATGTCAAAAAAACAAACTTTATTTGAGACAGAATCATCATACTGGCATGGTTAAAAGCAGCGTCAAGATAGTGTGTAGAAACAAATATCACTATCAGTTATGAAAGTAAGTGGTCAACATGTTTCAGCCTTCTCAGGCTTTCGTCGGGACCTGCTGGTATGACACTACTGCAACGATATAAGGTGAAAAACTGATAAATAAATAAACGACCTACCAGAGATAGATTATTCTTATGGTGGTCTCAGTCATCATAAAAGATGAAATCTCCTATAACAAAAACCATTGTAGATACGATAAGCAAAACAACCATGTGATAGGTATATCAATGTTCCACATTTAAGGTTATAAAAGTTTGAAAAAAAGTTTGAAAAAAACTCACCCATATGTTTATGAGGAGAAAGCCTCACCTCGCCTGGCACTCGCTCAGGTCAAAAGAGGCCCCGCTCTGAAGGGATAAGAGGGGGAAAGTATATATAACACACATTCTGTTATTTAAATTTATTTGTCAAAAGTAATCTTTTCAAAAGTGACTTCGAGCACTGTGTGTGGACCCACGAGGGGACCTCAAAAGCCCAGCAGTGAAGACGAAAGATACAAAGTAGGTTTTGTTTATTAGATGGGTAAGTCCCCCAGTACTGACTGTGAATAGGGGGGAAAAGAATGAATTAATCTACTCACATTCAATCATGAGTAGTAGTTTCACTCCTTTGTCTATAGAGTTAAAAGAAAATGACCAACACCGCATGATTAAAGAGACGGTCCTTCATCTTGAAAAGGGATGTCAAAGAAAAGTGACCCACCTGTCCGTCGGTACCTCCTGCCGCCTTCTGAGCCGAGGGGAAGGTAGCAGGTGTACCGACGTGCAGGTTTTATTAGGTGCACTGCGGACCGATATGGAAGCTTGGCTGCTGTTTAGTGATTGGACAATAAAATGAACCAATCAATAACGAAAGATGCGTATAGCTAAACGCCTCCTCATTGGTTGTCAAGGAGGACCTGTATGCGGACCTGAGTGAGAGCGTACCAGCCCATGCATCTAATGGGACAGCGCTTCCTTATTGGTCGTAGGCAGAGAGAAGATGCCGCCTGACCCGTGTGGATGATAGCGGTAAACAAGTCCAAACAGTAAAGAAAGAAAGAAAGCGGCAATATCTAATTATTCTAGTGCCACATTTATCCAAAGCTCCACTCGGTTGTCCGTAAGCGAGAGATGATTTTTAGCGGATACCGGTGGAACGAGAACATACTGAGTCGTCCTAATCCCTGATTGGTCCAATCCCTGCAACCGGAAATATACTATCCCCGAGTCGAAAAAATAGACACAGTGGTGACAGTTGAACGAGTCGGTGAAGGTGGCCGAAATACATAGCTCATTGTTTTGTACCATGCATTTGAATTTGGACCAAAAGTTGGAAAAAAGATTTTATTAAAAGATTATTGGGATCGAAAAAAGGGGGGACCATAGCATGGAGAAGGATTCATAACCATGTCTATGTAATCTAATCAAGTCTGATGGCATAACAGAGCAGTGTATAATTGTATGAGTTGTTGTTGTCATGGTTATGTTTGCACATCAATCCTAGTCGGACAGGATGTGGTGTCCATTGAAGAAGCATGGGTCACCAAAGGAATGTAAATAGTGCCTAATGGTGACAAGACCTGTGTGCAGAAGTATAAGTAGCCATCTTAACGTGGCACGATAAATATGTATACGAGTGATCCAAGCCTATACAAGTCATGATTGGTACAGTTAAAGTTGGAAAAAACGCAAAGGTTTTCGGACCAAGATGAAATGAGGCGTGGTATTTCTAGATTACACACAGAAACGATCAGAAAGCATGCAAGTAATGTGCCTCCTTATTCATGGTAAGAGGTCAGAGTTGGATCCACGGAATGTCATCGTTCAATCCTGTGATGTCAGTTTTCAGTTTAAAGATCCATTTTTGTTCTTTGGTGAACAAATATCGGGAAATGTCACTGACATGATCAGGAATGAACGGCTGTTCCAGAACTAGCCATTCCATATCATCGGCAGAGTGTTGCATTGTCATGTAGTGGTTCGTCAGTCGTGTAGCTTGTTTGTTTTTCGTCTGATCGTACTTTTATGTTCCTGAATTCTCAATTTCACTTTTCTTGATGTCATACCGACATAGCAAAGGGAACAAGGACATTTAATCAAGTAGATCACCCTTTCGCTGTTACAATTGGTGTGTTTGTTTAACACCCATGGGCGTAAAGTGCCAATGTCCACAGTCAAAGTTTTCCTGGTCTGGGGGCACACTGAGCTATTACCACATGGGTGGTGACCTTGGACTGGTGGAAGGTTCCAGAGTGTTGTGATAGAATCAGGGCGTACAGTCTGAGGTCTAGTGTGTACTAGATTATCTTTAAGATTGAAACTTCTCATAAAAGAGAACAAAGGAGGAGGGATCACCTTCCCAGCTGTGTTTAAAATACGCCAGTGTCTCCGAATGATTTTTTGAACCTGAGTAGACATGGTACTGTAGGTAGTAACGAAGGTCAATCTCTCAAGAGGAGGTTTTGCAACAGGTGGAGCCAACAGGGTTTCTCTTGGGTTGTTGGAAGCCCTTTTGCATGATTTTCTGACTAAAGTGCTTGGATATAGTCGTTGTTTCATTTTAGAGCATAGGTCTTTAGACTGATCTTTAAAGTCAATTCTTTCTGAGCAATTCCTCTGAACTCTCAAGAATTGCCCAAAGGGCAAATTCTCTTTCAAAGAGCGTGGATGATGGCTGTCAAATCTCAAAAGGGAATTTCTTGACATCGGCTTGCGATAAAGTTTACTCGCTAAGTGACCATCTTTGGGAAAAATGAGCAGACCAAGAAAGGGGAGTTCCTTCTCACTATAATCCACTGTGAACCTCAGAAATTGGTTTTGAGAATTCAGCCAACCTGGGAAAGCAAGTATAGAAGCCGTGTCTCCCCGCCATACCACTAGCACGTCATCAATATATCTCTTCCCCAACACCGTTTGATGGTAATACGGATTGTTGTGTTCGAGGACGTGCTGTGATTCAAAAAGGTGGACATACAAATTCGCTAAACTGGGTGCGAAAATGCTCCCCATGGACGTACCCGATGTCTGGAGGTACAAACAGTCTTCAAATCGGAAGAAATTTTCTGTCATAGCAAGTCTTGCTAGCTCCATAATGAAATTAATCGGAGTAATACTCTCATGAGTACTAGCTTCCAACAGGCCCCTCACAGCCTGCAATGTTTCCTCCTGCGGAATGCAGGTGTATAGTGACTCGACGTCGAAACTGACAAGAATGTCAGTTTCGGCGTTAAACTCCACCTCAGGCAACAGACGCAAGACATCTTTAGTGTCCTGGAGATAGGTGGGCATAGTTTGCACGAGTGGTCTGAGAAAAAAGTCAACAAAAGATGATAAGGGTTCGAGAAGCGACCCGATCCCTGAAATGATCGGTCTTCCAGGGGGTGGCCTTGTTGGTTTGTGTATCTTGGGAAGCGACCAATAAGGAAGCGCTGTCCCATTAGATGCATGGGCTGGTACGCTCTCATTCAGGTCCGCATACAGGTCCTCCTTGACAACCAATGAGGAGGCGTTTAGCTATACGCATCTTTCGTTATTGATTGGTTCATTTTATTGTCCAATCACTAAACAGCAGCCAAGCTTCCATATCGGTCCGCAGTGCACCTATTAAAACCTGCACGTCGGTACACCTGCTACCTTCCCCTCGGCTCAGAAGGCGGCAGGAGGTACCGACGGACAGGTGGGTCACTTTTCTTTGACATCCCTTTTCAAGATGACGGACCGTCTCTTTAATCATGCGGTGTTGGTCATTTTCTTTTAACTCTATAGAAAAAGGAGTGAAACTACTACTCATGATTGAATGTGAATAGATTAATTCATTCTTTTTCCCCCTATTCACAGTCAGTACTGGGGGACTTACCCATCTAATAAACAAAACCTACTTTGTATCTTTCGTCATCACTGCTGGGCTTTTGAGGTCCCCTCGTGGGTCCACACACAGTGCTCGAAGTCACTTTTGAAAAGAATACTTTTGACAAATAAATTTAAATAACTAAATGTGTGTTATATATACTTTTCCCCTCTTATCCGTTCAGAGCGGGGCCTCTTTTGACCTGAGCGAGTGCCAGGCGAGGTGAGGCTTTCTCCTCATTAACATATGGGTGAGTTTTTTTCAAACTTTTTTTCAAACTTTTATAACCTAAAATGTGGAACATAGATATACCTATCACATGGTTGTTTTGCTTATCGTATCTACAATGGTTTTTGTTATAGGAGATTTCATCTTTTATGATCACTGAGACCACCATAAGAATAATCTATCTCTGGTAGGTCGTTTATTTATTTATCAGTTTTTCACCTTATATCGTTGCAGTAGTGTCATACCAGCGGGTCCTGACGAAAGCCTGAGAAGGCTGAAACATGTTGACCACTTACTTTCATAACTGATAGTGATATTTGTTTCTACACACTATCTTGACGCTGCTTTTAACCTTGCCAGTATGATGATTCTGTCTCAAATAAAGTTTGGTTTTTTGACATCACACTAGGCAATCTTAATACACATTTTCTTTCACTATTCCACAATTTTTCTTTCAGCACTGCAACAATACTCCATCTCTCAACCCACTGACACCTTGTGCAGATTTTTCCATCACTGGTGGTTCTGCTGCTAATACCCTCCCATATAATCAAGGAGGTACTTAGCGGATACCAGTCTCTTTTGAAACCCAGATGATGAGCCTCCGCCTATGGGTGGGCTGATGGGTATAATCCTACACTACATTGCTCTCCTAACATAAACTACTTATGATGGTATTAGTTCATTGTACTTTTCTTCTTCTGTATACCCTTAGCATCCCTGTTGTGTTTAGATAGTTGGATAGGGGGATTGGATGCTAGCTGGTCTTAAAACTTTTCCCCTTAGACCCTTCCCACTGTTTGTTGTTTGATGCAAGGCGGACCCCAAACCGGTCGCTATCACCTAAAAGCTGTCACAAACTGCTGTTAGCGACAGCTTGCTGATAGGGCGATAAAAATATTGCCGCTTTAGCGGCTAACAGATCCGCTAAAGCGGCGATATGGCCCTTGCTAATATGCCCCTAAGTGTCTTCTGTGGAATCCAGAATGCCTTGCACTTGCAAAAACACTCCTGAGTCATGCATTCCACTACTCAGCAAAGCAGCTTCTACTCAGACTGCATTCACAGCTCATCCAGATACTGCCTGCCTCACTTCGCAGAGAAAGGTCACAAACGCACAACACCACACTAAGATGCCAAAATGGGTTTCTCTCAAGACCATAAACTCATTAGTCATCGGTGTGACACAATTATCTCAAAATCCCAATTTATCACGGGAAGTCACACTTTCTCAATGCAGCACAGATGATGCAGCTCTTGAGGTCTGGAATGATCCACATGACCAGTCGTTTGTTGTTCTTGAGTTCCTACTTCCCCATCTCCTTAAATATTTGTTTCTGACTTGACTGAAGGGAAAACAGCGCTTTGAAGCTCCTATCAACAGGAGAGTTACATAAGGCACAAGGATAAAGAATGGACCACCTTAGTAGAGGCAGCACGTTGAAGCGTGCTCCTCACAAGAAGCAAGCCAAGGTTTTCAAGTAGCAACTATTTTTTGAAGAGAAAGTATCAAAAGGTAATGAGCCCATCAGCCAGCATCCACCCAGCTCTGCTGACCCAAGATAACTGCCTAAAGGAAACCAGGACCGTAAAGCCTGGGAATACGCCTGCAAGATGCACTCAGAAAGTACTACATGAAATTCATGAGCCATGTGTGGAGATGTCTTGTGGTATAAAAGTAATGATTGTGATGTATATAGTTGTGATGATGCTCATGCAATGGGATGTTGGGACATTTTCTAAAGAGGGCAGCTGTCTTGTGCAGCTCAGCTGGAGGTTTCTGACTTGTCGTCTGATGAAGAATAAAGCTGGTACAATTTTGAAAGCATTTCTCTGGTTTATCATATATTTTGGAGGCGAGTGTCTGTGCAGGAAGTACACTAGGGCTTTGGGTGGGCAGCCGACCAGCGGGAGACTTGCCCCCGTGGAATTTTGGGAATGGTGCAGCCCAGAGCCCAATTGGGCAAGTTGGGCTACACATTGGGCGGGTTTCATTAAAACCGTCCATTTTAGGACGCTGTGTCGCCATTTTAGTAAGGTGACATGGCAGCCGTTTGGGGTAGCTGAGTGGTCTTGAAGTTTTTTCAAGTTTTATTGGGTTAGCAGCTTTTGGCTTGGCAGTTTTTTGCTGCTATTAGCCTCTTGACGTCCGCGTTGTGGTGTGCTGTTGCTGGGATCAGGAGTGCCTCTTTGCTTGGTCATGTTGTGCGGGGAGGATCCACGAGTGCGGGAGGCCATGCGGCTACTCGCGGAGGCAGGCTGCATGGACCTCTTGAAGGTGGTCATCGGAGCCCGGCCTCGGCGCCAGGCATCAGAGGGGGTGGCCGCAGCGGTGCTGGCATGCTTGCTGCCATGGTCTCGAAAGCAGGCGATGAAGAGCTCAGTGAGTGGGGGGGGGGGGGGCACTCGCGCAGAAGCCAGGGAGGGGGAGGGCCCGGCTCTACCGCGCGTATGCCTCTCGTATTTAATGCAGGGGCAGGTGGGCCATTTTACTGGCTGGGTGGGTGGTGCAGGCTACAGGAAGGCCGTACACGCCTTAGGAAAAGGGGGAGCGGGAGTGTATACCGGGCCCCCCATAGAGCTGGTGGTCTATGTCATCAGCTCTGAGGGGGAGAAGCAAGGGGGAGGGAGGTATGGGGGACAGGGGGTTTCCAGAAAGCAAGGCTGGCGTACAGGGAGGTGGGAGTGGGGATGATGGGCCCCACATGGCTGTCTGGCCAAGAGGTGGGAGAGGGGAGGTGCCTGGCCCTTCGGGGGGTTTCACTTGCGGGGAGAGTGATGGGAAACTGGTCCCTGTGGGCAAAGGTGGCAGGAGCGGGGGACCCCGGAATGCCATGAAGGGGGGGGTAGGAGGGTAAGCAGGCCTTTGGGGGAGCAGGGGGTCCACGTGGGTGGCTGGACAGGGCCTCGAAGGGGCTCAGGCACTGCTGGTCAGAGGCAATGGGTGGGCAGGGGACAGGGCCCCTCTACTATTGGGGGGGTGGGGAGGCTCAGGACAGGGGCACTCAGCCCTGGGGGCGTGGGGGAGAGGCGGGCCACGTGGGTAACAGTTTGGTGGATGTTCTGGAGTGGAGCTACGGGGGAGTTGGGGGGGCGGTCGGGGGTGCAGTGAGCTGGGCTCTGGACGTGTTTCCAGCAGGAAGGAAGGGGTCCAGGGGGGAGGCCCGGCGCGGCGTGGGGTTCTTTGGTCGGGTGGGGGAAAGAAGAGGGGGTGGAGGGTAGAGGGAGTGGGGATACGGAGGTGGGGGGAGGGTACGGGCGGTGGTATGCTGATTTGCCAGGTTCCGTTGAGGGAATTAACCCCGGCATGCTGGACTTTACTTTTCCTTTGCTGGAGCACCAGGTCAGGTCCTCAGGTTAGTCACATGCGACTTCGCGGCACCAAGATGATGGGTGGGCATTGTCCTATGCGGGCAGCCAGACCCCAACGTGGGACTTGCAAGAGAACGTAAATTGGAGGATGGAAGTGCGGGCAGCGGTCCCCAATCCCCGGTGGGTTGATGCAGCCTCTGAACGGCGGGACAGAGTGCGTGGCAGAGGCGTGTGGATGAAGGGGAAAGAGAGGTGTCTGGCCACAGTGTTAGAGGCGGGGTCTGGAGGCCTTGATACGCAGCAGAAGGGAAGCGGCACAGTCAAGTGCGCAGGAGTCTGGGATTGGGGGCCAGGTGCAGTTGGATTATGATGAGGACAGCTATGAAGAGGGGGAGATCATAGGAGTTGAAAGGGAGCAAGGGGGTGCCAGGGGGATGCAAATAATGCTGTGCCTAGCTTTTTGCAGATGGCCTTGGATGACAGGCATGCCGGGACTCACGGAGTGGTGCCCCCTCCTGCACAACTGGTTAGGCGGCGGGATCCGGTGAGGACGCCGACCTTGACCCCAGGTAAGGATGTTGAGGAGGGAGATGGGGCACGGCACAAAGCAGGGATTGTTTTGAGGGGAAGGGATGCCCAAGGCGAAGAGGGAAATGTGTGTTTGCACAAAGAGCGTTATGTCAGGGATGTGGGGATTGGGCCAGAGGTGACCAGGGTTCCCGGTGTCGAGACAAAGTCAAAGGTGACTGACAGTGGGCTGGGCGACCAGGTAGAAGGGTCCAAAAAGGCTAGACATGTGGAGGACAAAGGGGACCAAGGGGCACAGGCGGATAGGACAAAGGAGAGCCGCAAGGTCAAAATCAAGCGCCTCTCATACTGGGAGTAACCAAGCCACTGGGCGCGCATCTGATGTTGTCCACTAAAGAAAAGATTTGGAAAGGGGAATATGTGGACATGTTAAAGCTGCTGCATGGAGAGTTGAGGGTCAAGGAAGGGTCGAAGGAGGAAGAGTTAGAACTGGTCAGGAGGCCCAGGGTGACCATGATCATTGAGAATTAGTCGGCGGCTTTTCTAATATTCGCCAGTGTTTACTTCGAAAAGAACCCAGACAGGTCAGTGGCACTTTTCAAATACATGGACGTGATCAGGCGGCTGGAACTGACTTACGGGGATACGCTTGGTCATACTATGATGAGTTCAGCGCTAGAATGGCTTGGGACATGGAGTCTAAGTGGGGGGAGATAAATACGGACCTGTATCAGCAGACGATGAGGGCGGTGAAGTTCGCCAAAACGACGGCCCCCCTCTGGTTTAACGCCCCTTTCAGAGCATCTCCACCCGGGGCGGGGGGGGGGGGGGGTACACAGCAAAAGGCACAGTAAATGTCCAGGGGGCATGTTGGGACTTTAACAAGGGTACATGTGCCAGAGACTATTGCAAGTTCTGGCACGAATGCTCAAAGTGCGCCAGCAAACATTCATTGGTGCAATACCATGGGCCGGGTTTCAGTGGACAGGGTCAGTAGTTCAACCACGGGCCTCCCCAGACTTCTGGAAACAGGGGTGGCAGGGGAGCCCAAGGGAATATGGGCAAAGGCTCATACGCCCATTAGGCAGAAAAGCTTGAAACTGTTTTTGGCGGCCTACCCCCTCACAAAGGACGCACAACTGTTGAGAGTGGGTTTCTGGGAGTGTTTTTGACTTGGGTATGAGGGTCCTCACACCGCTAGATGGGCTGAGAATTTGAATTCAGCCAAGACACTCAGAGGGGTGGTGAGGGATAAACTGTTCAAGGAAGTCGCCAAAGGGCAACTGGGGGACCATTTGGGGTTCCCCCCATTCAGGATTTGATCATTTCACCCACAGGGATCGTGCCTAAAAAGGAGCCTGGGCAATTCCGGCTCATACAACACCTTTCCTGGCCGGAGGGTGAGTGGGTGAATGACTTCATGCGGACAAATTAACATCAGTGTCATATTCCTCCATGGACGTAGCCAGGGAGTTGGTGGCGTCAATAGAGAAGGGAGCGTTGATGGGGAAATGTGACATTAAGTCAGCTTTCCACTTCCTGCTGATACATCCTGAAGATTTCCGGATACTAGGTATACAGATTGAAGGGCTTTTCTTTGTTGACAAGGTGCTGATAATGGGATGCTCGATCTCCTGCGCTTTGTTTGAGAGCTTCAGTTCATTTTAGCAATGGGTTTTCAATCGGCACACAGGTAAAGAGACAGTGACACACTAACTGGATGACTTCTCCCTGGTGGGCTAGCATGGTTCAATGGACTGTCAGTGACAACTGGCAAGTTTTCGTGAGCTCATGGCCACTTGGGTGTGCCCCTGGCACCAGAGAAGACGCAGGGTCCCAGCACGGTGTTGTCATTTCTTGGCATTAAACTGGATTCAGAGGCGATGGAGGCACACCTCCCGGGGGACAAACAGCTGCACATGTTGATTTTGATTGATGACATACTGGCCAAGAAAAATGTGATGGTCAGGGAGGTGCAGGTACTTCCTGGACATTTGAACTTCGTATGTAGGGTGGTCAGAGCAGGACAGACTTTCTGTAGGAGGTTGGGGAGTTCTCTGGCGGGCTTGACATTGCCGAACCATCACATGCGCCTGTCCGCAGGGACAAAGGCAGATTTGCGAATGTGGAGAACATTTCTGGAGGATTTTAAGGGCATTCCCATGGCAACACCGAAGGAATGGGAGTGGGAGGTCACCATATACTCGGATGCGGCGGGGGCTCACGGTTTTGGGCTCTACTGGGATGGGAGGTGGTGCGCGGCGGAACGGCCAAGACAATGGAAGAACGGGGCAGGAGTATTGCCTTTTTAGAGCTCTTTCTGCTAGTGGTGGCTGTGACAGTTTTGGGTCATGAGTTGGCGCACAAGAAAGTGATTTTAAGGTCGATAACATGTCAGCATGCACAGTTTTCACAGACAACACATTGAAGAGGTGGAGGGCAGCCCGAGGACGCTGCAGCTAAGGTAAGGTTTTTTTATTTACTTTAAAGTCGGTTTTTAAAAGTAGTAAGTAATTGTTAATGGGGCAGGAGGCGTAGCAGAGCTCCACGGAGTTCCACAGAATTTGTTATCAACTCCGTGGCCCTACGCCTAGCCACGCTATGCCCACTATGCCTGGGGTTAATACCCTGTAGAGCAGGTTTCTCCAACGAGTAGCTTGTGAGCTGCTGGTAGCTCTCATGCTCCTTGTAAGTAGCTCTCCTGTGTCCAGCCCAGCTTACTAAATTCGAAGTTTTTGATTGGTTGAAATAAAATATGCATACCAAAATTGAAAAGTATGTATTCAAGATGAAAATATGTGTCTTTTCAGACCTCATAAGCTTATGTTTGGAGAAAAATGGTTTAATTTTAAAATATATTTAAAACTGATATTTGATTGATAAATGATGTGGAATTGGGCAGATTTATTACTAATATTATTACGTTGGTGCCAGGGATATTGTATACCTTCTGATGCAGTCACCATGAAAACTCCTATAATATTAATAGCTTGGGATAATTTTCACTGACTACCAAAAAGGTTGGAGAACCCTGTTATAGGGTATATTTGGCCATGAACTGAGGCATCATGATTTTGTCAGGATCTTTCCATTCCAGCCTTAGAACTTCGTGGATGCAAAGATGAGCAGGATCATCGCCTGCGGCAGAGCTCTGAAACTGGTGCTGGAGTGACCCAGTAGAGGTGTCTGCACCCTCCTCTGGAAATCCAATATTCCCCTTGAAATTTTCAGCAAATGATACATTTCCCGATCAATATATTTGCCCTTGTGGTCCTCAGGACACAGACACTCCTCCTCTGACCCTGAAGACAATGACGACTGAGCGAAGGCATTGTCCTTAGGATTGCACCCTTCACCCATCTCCAGGAAGGTTTCACGAATCAGCTTTTTAAGTCTGGCATCTGTACCCACCCTGTGGCGCTTTGGCTGAAGAGGCTGAAGAAACTGAAGAAGAGGACTCCTCCATATGCCTTTATTTCCTGGTAAGTTTTCCCATGGCCGCCACAGCCTCAAACACCCAGAAATCTACAACCCAAATCACAGTAGATGCACATCCACATGGGAGGCAGGCCAGCGGCGTGGACTCAAACATATGTTTTTCAAGAGCTGTCACGCGAGGCGTTGCCACATTTCTTGTTTTCCACCCTCCATTCCCGCGCTCGTGAGTGTATTTCTCGAACGCTGAACCCGCAGCCCTCCAGGGATTCTTGAGCTGAAGAGATAGCTCAGCAAGTTGAGGCCCTGGGTGTAGTCTGCGTGTAGACAGATGGAAGCGGCAACCGCTTGGCTGAGGAGCGCCAGCCAGGCACGCAGATCGGAGCATCGGACATGCAGATCGGAGCATTGGACATCACTCTGAATATGGAGGCTGTAGCCTTAGCTCGGTGCTGCTTCTATTGGGCCAATAAGAGATTCCCAGGATGGCGGATCGACCAAAATATGTGCAGATTGGAGATCTCCGTGAAGGGAAAGATGGAGGAGCATAGCACTATGTAAGCTGAAGCGGCACAGAGGGACTCGACTAATGCAGCGGATTGCCTAACTGGCGTGTACAAGGACATGGGCACAGACAGCCTGATTCATGTAGCTAAAAGCGCTCGCAAAAGGGCCAGATTCTGAGAATCTGGCCCTTTGCGAGTGCGATTTTTGCATTTGGTATTCATCATCCCAAATGCAAAAATCGCTATTAAAGAATTAGCAAATATGCGAGGATTAGCATTTAAGGAATCTCTATTAGAGATTCCTCAAATGCTATTCATGACACATTAAAAAATTGCGATTTTGCACTTTTGGGCCGCTATTTACCGAGAGGTCAGACCTCTCGGTAAATAGCAAAAACTGAGAAAAATGCTTTTAAAAGCATTTTTCTAAGTTGCATGTTGCACACACACATGTCCTTTGGACATGTGTGTGCGCATCACCTGTTACAATTTGCATTTAAGGGGTGCTACAGGGTGTCCTTTGGACACCCCTGGCACCCTTTAAATCGCTATCTTATTTGCGAGTAGCAAATTGCTACTCGCAATTAAGGGATACTCCCCATTCATTCCTATGGGCCTTTTGGCCCATAGGAATGAATGGGGAGTTATTCATTATTTGCGAGTAGCAACTTGTTACTCGCAAATAAGGAATGTGTAGGAATCGCTATTAAGTTAGCAATTCCTACATGAATACCGTTTTGCGAGTCCTCAATAGCGATTCGCTATGAATCGCTATTAGGGGCTCGCAAAACGGCCCGTACATGAATCAGGCTGAGAGTGTTTAAACTCACCCTCAGATAGATAGGCGCCATCGTGGTGTGAGTGCGATTAGGTATTCCTGCTCCGTACGCCGACCGGAAGCTAAGCAGTGGTTCTTGTTTTAAATAATCTGCGACCCTGGGAACATCCAAATGTGGTCTATGAAGCAGCGATATTGTAAACATTAAACTGTTGGAAGCAGGAATTACGAACAATAGAACGACCGAAAGTGAAAGTGGATCCCGATCCATGGACGCAGCCATTTTCCTTCCACGGCAATCCGAGGGAACATCTACATGCAGGCTTGTCTGTATGTGTGTACCAGCGCTCCTATGCGGGGCTGCCTGCCACGATGACCCTACAGGCTGGCAAGTGATAACTACAGCAACATCCTTCAATCTGCATACAATGTCCGAACCAGACTTTGCGAAAGGGACTAACGGTTGCCTGGGTTATACTGTGCAACAAAATGTACTTTTTAGTTACTGCAAGCATACAAAGCCGTTTTAGAAACATTTGCTTCACATCGGAACTCTGAGTGCGCCCCCAACAACCTCAGATGGCGGACGTGATACGGTGAAGCGCCGGACCCTTTAAGGGGGAAAAATCCTGAAAATCGCCTAAAAAGCATCGGGAACATCCCCGGACACTCATGTGAACCTCGCAGACAACTCAACGCAGAGTGAAGCGGAGTCCGATCTGGAAAACAGCTGAATCAAACAGGACCATGGACCACAAGCGGCCGCGGCTTATCTGAGCCGCAAATCAACGGCCGGGTTTCCTGCTGCTACACGAGGATCAGCATCCCTGGACCCGGCGGAGCAGATCCCCACGGGCTGGTGACTGGTTGTGGCCTCCGAACACAGAGAGGCTGGAAATGTCCAGGCAGACTCCGTGGGAAGACGAGACTGCAGAGCCCTGCGGCCTGGCGGTGAGTGCGGGGGCAGGCGCTGGGGCCTGCGCGAGAGGGGGCCGATCCCCCCTGCCCCTAGCGCCGCTGCGGTGATGCTTGTTCGCCCACCCCCCTGCTGAGTATATAGGTGTAGCGAGGGGCTAATTACTGAGCCATTGCGGCAGAGGCAACGCATTCGACCCGACCTGGAGACCTACTGGCAGACACGAACTCCCACACCTGGCACTGGCAGCAGCGCTGCCTCTGGTGTCGGAGCGCGCAGTCACTCTGAGCCCCAGGCTGTAGTACAGGCTCAGTACAGTGGGAGGCCTTGTACATCTGGTTAGTAACAGCCACCACAGCTCTCAGAGTCCCCTGTAATTACGACGGGGATGCGAGGAATACAGGCAGTGACTTGGGGCTACATAGTTGTGTACCCGAAAATAAAACTGTGTTGGTATCAACATCTCGACACCATCAAAATGGCTGAGTTCTAAGCAATCCTCTCCATTATCAACCACGGACTGGCATCCATTTTGTGCTTCCTCTTTCACTATCAGAAATAGAAGAGGTATGCACTCATGACAAAGTGGGCCTGTAAACAGAAAGATGAATGTTCTTTCAATTTTTAACAGCCATCTTGGATAGGGCAACCCATTTGGTGCTTCCTCTTCCACTATTAGAAATAGACGAGGTATGCACACATGACTAAGTGGGTTTGGATATAGCGGTCACCTTGGATAGAGCATCCCAATTTGGGCTTCCTCATCTACTATTAGAAATAGAAGCGGTACGCATGCATATCAAAGTGGTACTTAGACTTTGGAAAAAGAAAGAGGAATGATCTATCCTCTTACTGTGGCGGCTTTCTCGGATATGACAACTCACCACTTTCCACCATACTGGGATAATCAAGATCTCCATTAATGACACTTGTGCATTGACCACTGGTTTCCCCTAAAATACTCAGATGCTGCTTCTCCCCTCTACCTTCCAGCCTGTTTTTAGCCTCATTAGGTATCTCCCTTTGGTCCTGATCTGACCGCACTTCTCTTGGTTTTATTCTCACTCGATTTCCGGAATATGCGCACCCCTCTTATTTTACTTCTTTGCGCTATCACTACCCTAGTGGCCCCTTTTTCTATCCACCACACCACGTCTTCACCTCATCTCTTTATCATGGCTTCCATTTGAATTAAGTCTGGAATCAACTGCTTCAAAGTAATTTATCCCCCTAATCTGGCCAAGGCAGCAGCAAAACGGTTCAAGGATAACACCATTGCACAATTTCCAGGTTCCCTCTTTGTTGACCAATTCCATAAAGGGCGTCTAGGGAAGATCAAAAATGACTTCATTTTCTTCACTCACGACATTACTTCCTGGTCCTCTAGTTTCTTCAATTCCTCCAATGTCTCCTCCTCCTCTTCTTTCCCACATGGTAAGCGGTTAAAATGGCACTGTCATGATGCAAGCTTCAGACTCCTGTCTCTCTCTCTTTGACCACCTCTTCCACTCCCTTCGTCCCACCCCTGCGACTACTATCTCTCTGGATTCTTCCTCTTCTTCTTCTAGCTTGTCTAATTTCTCTCTTTCTCCCCCCCTTGACCCCCACACATTCCTTCAGACCGCTCTCCCGGGAGACACAGGTCTACCCTTTATCCCCCTTCTCTTGTTCCTTCCCCTCTGATTCTGCCCCCTTCCCAACTGGATCTCCCCCTTACCTCGTCTACTTTACACCCCACTTCACCTCTACATCCTGCATCTCCCCATCATGCCACTACTTTCTCCCGCCCCCTAACCCACCTATTCCTACCCATTTCCCCCTACTTAATCCACCTTTCTTACAACCGGAACTACCAATCAACTCGCCTTACCCTCCCGCTTCTCCTCACCACTTTCCGCTCTTCCCCTTTCCTCATACCTTAAATTCTATCCTATCCCATATCTCTAGAACCTTCACTCCCCCCTCCTTTGCCTCACATCCCTGCCTCCTCTCTTTGTAATTCCATCATCTTCCCTCCCTCTGACCTAACACCTCCCATCTCTCCTCAACCTACACTCCCCCCTATGCTTCACAACCCTGTTTCCCCTCTTGGTATTTCCTCCCTCTTCCCTCCCTTTGACCTCACAGTCCTTCACTTCCCCCACAACTACCATTTAGCTCAACCCCCCACTCTGCCTGGTGCCTGTATCCCTGCATTCATCTTTCTTTACCCATGGTTCCTGGCCTGTGCCCTCTCTCTTCTCCCCATTCCTGTGGCCTTCCTTTGACCTCCCTCCCTCCCCATCCTGTACAGCCCCTTCTCCTCTCATCTTACCGTATCCATGGCCTTCCCATAACCCCCCTTCTTCCCCCTTCACCTCTCATCCTCCATTTATACTTCTCAATTTCTCCTCCTACATATGATCTCTATTCTTCACCTCTGCTCAACACCAGTAAAAATATCACTGTAACTCCATCCACTCCTTTCTACCACCATCTTTCCCCACCGCTGACCCTTCACACGCATCACATCACTCACCCCAGTCCCCCACAGCCCCCTGTCCTCCTTCGCCTACTTGACTTCCTCCCCCACCTCCCCCACCGCCGACCCTCGAACCCCAACACTCTACCCGATCCACAGGGGGATGTGGGATCCCCCACATCCCCCTGTCCTCCTTCACCTAGTCCACTCCCTCCCTTAACCATTGAGCCACCCTTCATTCCGTGCTCAGCCCACCTCTCCTTGGAAACTAAACTTGATTTTCTCATCTCTTCCATTTCCCAGCTTTAAGCGTCCATTTCACTTTTAAGTGCTAAGATATCCCCCTCCCCTAATAACCTCCCAAAGAGTTCCTTGCTCCCGCGCCTCAATAAAGCCAACCACAGTCTGTCCTCCACAGACATCACCAACTTACTGGCTAGCTACAAGACTACCAACGTCAATTCCCCTCCACTCTCCTCTCCTAACAATTCTACTCGCTTCACCATTCAGACCATCTCTTCTGTCAGAACTTACCAGCCTCCCCCTCAAGGGACACCCTCATTCAAGAATCTAATCCCTATCTCCCTTATCAGTCCAGACACTCACATCACCAAAACAGATGCGTCTGAGCTACATTGTATGCTCCATAACTGATCTGCAACCAAACACAAACTGGAAATCTCTGACACTATCACCCACCACAATCTCGACATGCTCTTTTTCACTGAGACCTGGTGTTAGACCTGGCCCCCTTGGCGTGGGTCTCCTTACATCCAGGGCCCCGGCCGTTGACCCCGTGCGAGGCCAACACCAGTATAAACCTGTCCTCTGTCCGCCCTGATCCCTCCTGACCCCGGAGGAATAGTAGCAGCCCCAGTGTAGCCCCCCCCCCCATTCCCTCCAGTCGCAGGAAGCCGAGTACCAAAGCATAGCAATAGACGACCTTGGTCCGCCATCACTCTTTCCCCCCCAGAGGCCCGACTAGATAGCCCCCCACACAGTACTCCGATCCCCGAGAGACCTAGACCCCCAACGCGACATGCCCGGCTGTGGGAAGCAAGCCTCTCCCCAGTGGAATGGGGCGGAGGAGTTTTGATCACACTTCCTGCTAGGGATGGCCCCGCTCCCCGCCGGGCGTCTGGAAGCCCTACAGCAAGGCTTCAAAGGAAAAGAGCGCCAGATGGCCAAACGCACCGACAATCAGCCCCGGTCCCCAGGAAGCCGCCTGGGAGGGCTCGCACTTCAAAGGAAAAATTTGTTTAACTGAAGTCGCTTTTGGAGTGAGGGCAGTTGAATCCTGGAAGAAGAGAGCCCCGCAGACCTGGTTGCGTCTCATCCTTTTGAAAGAATGAAATCTACGCTCCGTCCCTGACTCATGGAGCCCTGCAGACCTGGTCGCGGCCCAGCCTGCCTTGTATAGAACGGTTGCTCCCTAGGTGGAGCTCCCCTGAGCCCTGCGGACCTAGTCGCGGCTCGGCCCGTGCCCGGAGCGAGCCGTACCTGCAACACGCAAGGAGGCCGGCAGTGCTCGTGAGGAACGAGCCATACCTGCACCCCGCAAGGAGATCAACAGCGCCCAGGAGGTACGAGCCGTACCCTGAACGAGCCATACCTTCCACCGAACAGAGACCAACAGCGCTCGTGAGGTACGAGCCGTACCTGCCCCCGGCAAGGAGACCCACTGCGCCCAGGAGGCACGAGCAGTACCCTGAACGAGCCGTACCTGCCGCCGCACGGAGACCAACAGCGCTCATGAGGTACGTGCCATATCCTGACCGCGCCGTACTGATGAACCTCAAAAGGACTCCAAGTGCTCGAAAGTGAACGGGCCGTGTGTAGTAATCAGCTCACAGGCGGGTTGATTATAAAGCAGGTTTATTGGAACAAGTGCTGCGCAGCAGCTCACACAGCCAGCAGATCATCAGTAATACAGTTGGTAATTTGAACTACATTCTAAATAGAATACAGGGATGGAAGGAGAAGAACAAAGAGTATAAAAGGTTCTGGAAAGACTAGACAGTAAACCTAACAGAACACTACATTATCCTCTCTTCTACAAAACAAAAAGGAGAAGAAGGGAAGAACAGAAATAGAACTGGAACGAAGAAAGAACAAAGGAGAGGAAACCGGAGAAGATGGCAGAGAACTGGAACGAAGAAAGAACAAAGAAGTTAGCGGAACCTGGCAGGAGTGACTCGAGTGCGAGAGCTCCTACGAGGTAGGACAGGAGCAGAAGGAATAGAAGGCAACGCAGGAACATCATGAGAAGGTTGAACAGTAACCGAAGGAGAAGAAGACAACACAGGAATATCATGAGGAGACTGGAGATGAACAACAGGTTTGCCCACTTTAACAACCCTGGCAGCATTCCACCAGTTTTTCATGTTAACTCTCACAGAGTTGCCACAAACTTTGTCAATGACAAAAGGTTTAGAAAACTTGGGACTACCCTTGGTGGAGTGAGTGGGCAACTTGATCCGAATTCTTTCACCCACCACGAATGGCTGAGAGATCACTTTCTTCCTGGAGTCAAAAACATTCTTCTGTTTGGACTGGGCATGCGAGACATTAGACCTGGCAACTTCATCCACATTGTCAATGGAATTCATTTTCACCCAACGTGACATCCACCCAGGACAAACCTTCGAACATGGTTTTCTCCCACGTAGCAGTTTCAAAAGGGGAAACCTTGGTGGAGGAGTGGGGGGTGGTACGCTAGAACCACAACATGGATCTAACTGCGTTGGGCACATGACAGTGCTGAGCAATGGCCCACTGAATACAATTGTTGAGCACCCTGTTCATGCGCTCAACGAGACCATTCGTCTGAGGGTGATAAAGTGCACTCCTCAGATGATCAATACCACTCAAATCAACAAATGAACCAAACTCTTGACTGACAAATTGCGAGCCATTGTCACTTACAATGGAGGAAGGAAAACCTTCACGCAAAAACAGGTCTTTCAAGAAGTCAATAACATTCTTGGAGTTGGCCTCACTTACAAAACGGACCTCTGGCCATTTAGAATAGTAGTCGACAGCAACTATCGCAAATCTGGAGGCAGGAGGGAGTAAATAGAACGGACCTACCAGATCAATACCTATCTTTTCCCACGGCCTATCAGGGAAAGGGATAGGTTGAAGGGGGGGAGAACGTGTTTTCAAACACTTCTCAGCACCAGAACAGACAACACACTCAGCAACAACAGTGTCTATGTCCTGATCCATCTTGGGCCACCAGTAATGTTCCCTAACCCTCCTTTTGGTCAACGTTTTGCCGAGATGACCCTCATGCGCACCTTTGACAATCCTAATCCTAAAATCACTGGGAGGAACCAATCTGTCGCCACGCATGAGGAGACCACCCTCAATAGAGAGCTCATCAGAGACTTTGACAAAGGTCTGAAGAGAAACATGAACATTCTTCTCCCTGGGCCACCCTCCTCTGACAAATTTGATCACTTCACTGAGCAGGGCATCACTGGACAAATGCTCCCTCCACTCTCCTTCACTAATAGAGCGCATATCATCAATGCCAACAAAAGCTACAAAACAGTCCTCCTCATCGTAATCTTCCTCGCAATCCCTGTCACAGTCAAAATCAACAGGATTCCTTGAAAGGTAATCAGCCCTTATGTTCTTATTGCCAGGTATGTAGCTGACCTCAAAATCGTATTGGAGTAGTTTTGTTGAAAGTCTGGCAATCCTAGGGGAATGCTCTTTAATCCGAACCCCAGTAAGGATGGAAACTAAAGGACTGTGATCGGTCCTCAGGCGGAAATGCTTACCCCAAATGTACGGATTAAATTTCCTTATTGCCCAACAACAAGCCAGGAGTTCCTTTTCAATAACTGCAAAGTTGGATTCAGCTCCGCGAAGAACTCTCGAGGCATATCCTAGAGTATGCTCAACACCACTAACCTCCTGAGTAAGGACAGCCCCTAACCCAAACCCACTGGCATCTACAGTGATAGTGCACAACAAATTGGGATTAAAGGGCTTTAAGATTTTAGACTCGGTAAGTTCTTGTTTAATCCAAGAAAAAACTTTTTCACAACTGGCATCCCATAGGAAAGGAACCTCCTTTTTAAGCATGTTGGACAGAGGCTGCACCTTTGTGGCATAATCAGGTATGAACCTAGCGTAAAACTCACAAAGTCCAATGAACGACTTCAAACCACTCTTGTCTTTGGGTGCAGGACTATCGACAATAGCTTTGACCAGACCAGGTCTGGGCTCCACTCCATTCTCAGATAACACATGTCCAAGATACTCTACCTTTGGCGCTCTAAAGATGCACTTTTCTCTCTTTAAGACAACACCAGCACTACTCAGAGCTTTTAAAACCTCCCTCAGAATCTCATCATGGACATCACATGTTTTACCATGAATGAGCACATCGTCCTGGAAAACAACAACCCCACTGATGTTTTTCAAAATATTGGTCATGATCCTTTGAAAGACGGCTGCCGCAGAGGCCAAACCAAAGGGCATACGGCAGTATTGAAAGGAACCTATAGGGGATACAAAAGCAGTAAAATGTCTGGAAGCAGGATCCAGAACCACCTGGTGGTACGCGGATGCCAAATCCAGTTTGCTGAACCACTTGGAACCATCAATAAGGGACAACATGTCGGGAATCTTAGGGAGAGGAAAGGAATCAACCCAGATATTCTTATTTAGGCTGCGTAAGTCGACACAGACACGAAGTTCCCCATTCTTTTTCTTAGCGACCACTAGAGGGGAAAGCCATAGGGAGGATTCAATGGGTTCGATTATTCCCCTACTGCAAAGGTCATAAAGTTCTGACTCGAGCTGTTCTCGCACACTGAATGGGACGTTTCTCAGTTTGTGTTTAATAGGGATGGCGTTGTCCTTGACACGAATGGTGTGCATGAATCCTTTCACCTCTCCCAACTTATTGCTAAAAACAGAAGGAAAATCTTTGGCTAAAGTGCAGACAAAATCATCGTTCTGAGTGGAAAGGACATTATTTGCAGGGGAGAGATCATCGGTCTGAACAACTGCAATGGAGATGGGATCTTTGGTTCCAGGGCGGAGAACCATCTTAAACAAACCTTGGTGGAACCAACCAAGGATGTTCAACCCTTTGACTGAGACATACACTTTGCCAAAAATTTTCCTACCTCTGAATTCAAGTGAATCTTCAAAATATCCCAATAGTTCAATCTTCCTGCCCTCGTAATTCAGAGGTAACCTGTCCGGAGGAAAGAGTTTGCGATCACCCCAAACCTCCTCGAAAAGTTCCTGAGTTAGCATGGTTATCCTGGCCCCGGAATCTACTAATAGGCAAACAATCTTATCCCCGATACCAAAATCGGAGTAAGGATCCACACACTCTGACTCGGGATCGTCAATGCTAACCACAGCAACCATGTTCCTCAGATCATCCTGTATGCTAGTGTCGTCCTGAGGAGAATCAGACACATAAGCAACAGGAGTGGGAGTATAGTTACTGTTCCACTGTTTGCTAAACTGAGGGAAAGAAGAGTTCCTTTTCACGCTTTGGCACACTTTTGCAAAATGGCCCATCCTGCCACAGAGTCTACATGTAACACTTCTGGCCGGGCAAGGACGACCAGACTTTGAATGAGGAAAATTGCCACATTTAAAACACACATTAGCTTGTTTGAAGAATTTGTTGTCAGCGCGACCAAAAGCACTCATCTTATTATCAACAACTTTTACAGAACTGACCACCGTTTCATCTTTAGTAATGGATGAGGAAGGTCTACCATCTAGTTCCTTGACAGAGAGTTTGGAGAATTCAATACTTTTTGCTACCCGCACAGTTTCTTCGAGAGAAGGATTATCTAGTGAAAGCAACTTCTGTTGGATGTTCTTATCTAAACATTTGCAAATGTACTGATCTCTAATCATTTGGTCCCTAAAATTTTCAAATTCGCACTCCGCACTCAATATTCTGAGAGTAGAGATAAAATCTTCCACCTTTTCCCCTTGTTTCTGTTCAGATTTCAAGAATTTATGTCTGACGACAACTAAACTGGGTTTAACATCAAAGCGTAGTTCGAGAAGTTTAACAGTTTGATTATAGTCATCTAAATCTTCTTCACCAGGAGCAAGTACCAGGGGAGGTAAATGTTTAAAAATTGAACGTCCCTCAAATCCCAGACTGTTCAACAGGAGATATTTCTTCCTTTCTGCCCTGTACCTGGACGCACCAATGGCCCCTAAATAAGTGGTGAATGCGTCAAACCACTTTTTCCAGACGATGGGGGGGTCACCTGGAAGGTCAAGGAACGGTGGTGGGGGAGAAACAGCTTGCAGACTCATGTTTGTAGAGATGTTTTAAGATTTCAGCCCAAAAATGCTGAAGGGACGCACAGTCAAGGAAGAACAAAAGAGTAATTGATGGCCAAAAGCAAGTAGGAGAAACAAAAACTGTCCCCCCGCTTCGTGACAACAAGAAACTCCAGACAAAGCGACTCTGTTAGGGGGTTTTGCCGCCACTCACCTCGTGATAGTTAAACTGTGATGGCCCCGTGAGCAGCTCCACACGAGGTAACTGTAATATTGTGCCTTGAGTAGCGCGTCGAAAACTTACTTTTCCCCTACTGCACGTTAGCAGTGTGACAATAAAGAGACGTTGAAAAAAAATACCAAAATGATCCGCAAAATGGCTTCTAACGTTGCGTTTCAACGTCAGGACGTTGCGTTCCAGTGACGTTTCACGATGCGAAGTACGCTGGTTGCGTTGGGAAGTGATGCATAGGCACCGATGGCTGGGCGTTATTCAATACGCCAAGTACGTAGCCCAGATACGCTTGGAGCGCAACTGACGTAGTCGAGCAAGCCGATGCCCGCGACGAAGGGAGACTGCTGCCGCTTCCAGTGAGTAGACAAAAAGAGGTACAGTACCTTTTGTGATACGTTCGGCGAGGTTGAGGAAAGGCAGGGAGGGTATACCAGTTCTCCAAAGCACTCGACGCCCTCTCGAGGGGTGAACCGGTTCTCCAAGGCACTCGACGTCCTCTGGTCTTTATGGACGGCCGAATCTTCGGGTTGGCCGAATCTCACTTCATGGATGCACGCGTGGAGAGCAGGCACTTGTTCAAAAATCGTCGCCACGTTTTTTGTAGTAATCAGCTCACAGGCGGGTTAATTATAAAGCAGGTTTATTGGAACAAGTGCTGCGCAGCAGCTCACACAGCCAGCAGATCATCAGTAATACAGTTGGTAATTTGAACTACATTCTAAATAGAATACAGGGATGGAAGGAGAAGAACAAAGAGTATAAAAGGTTCTGGAAAGACTAGACAGTAAACCTAACAGAACACTACACCGTGCCACTGACCCGTCCAGTAACCGCCACCTCAAAGCACTGCATCGGCCCAAGGAGTGCGACCTGAACACGCAGGGTGGCCCACACCGGAGACACTTCGGTATCACGCGACTCGAGGATTGTGAGTCGTTCGTCTGATACCCCTGCACCGAGGCGCCTCTGTATCACATGACTCGAGGATTGTGAGTCGTACGCCGGATACGTTTCAGTCCCCTCGCAGAGGCAGTGTTGCTATCTTAACCGGTTCCCCAGACCGGCCCGGACCTGGACTATCCCGTGCCCCTGGACTAAGGACTACCCCTCCGTGCGGACTGTGAGTACCTGGAACATTCCCCCGAAGTACCCTGATCGAACCCTTTCTTAGTCCCGTCCAACTTCAGCGTACCCCTGGTCCCTAGCCTGATTGTGTATCGTATTATTGACCTGATGAGAACTGCTTTATAAAGAACTTGTTCTGCAACTGACCAGCTAGCGTGGTGTCAATTTGTAGTGTGGCAGAGTCTCAATGTTCATGACCATGAATGCTTAACCCCCCACTTGGAGGGTCTGACTCAAGTGCTCGGTAACGTTCCTGGAGGAGGTGGGTCCCGGGGTGGTCAGAAGTAACTACCTCTGCCCCCAGAGACCTCCCCCCTCTAACACCTGGTTTAATGACTCCTCTCACACTTTATTTGATCTTTTGATACCTACCGACTACTCTATCCTCAGAAACGACAGAACAGACAAGATCGGGGGAGGTGTTGGGATTATCTTCAGAAACCCCCTTCAAAGCAAAGCCTTTCCCACCATCCTCTTCCGCACATTTGAATGCCTTTCCCTAGAACTCCAAGTTCATCACTGCTCACCCTTCAGGCTCCATGCCATCTACCACCCTCCCGGTAATTGCTCTTCCTTCATGGAGGAACTCATCGACTTCATTAGTGACCAATATTCACAAAGCGACAAGCAGATCTTCCTAGGTGAATTCAATCTCCACTGGGGCTCCGTGGAAGACTCGGCTACCAACAAGCTTGCAAACTTTATCTCAGCTAACGATCTTGTCCAACACTGCTCGGAAAATACACACACCAAGGGCTCAATTCTGGACCTTGTTATTTCTAAATCAGACCAGCTTACCATTGCTCCCCTATCCATGTAGAATGCTCAAACCATTTCATCATTCTTTCCGTTTTCACCTCGCTCACATTATAACTCTCGGCCAACCTAAAAGGGCCTCTACTTGGTTCCGCAACACAAAAATCATTGATCTTGAGACTCTATGTGATTCTGCTAGGCGTTCACTTCCTAGTCTAGACCCCAATACGGATGTCAACGATCTCACTCCCCATTGCCTCTCAATCCTTGCAGTCGAAATCGACAAGGATGCTCCACTCCAAAGCAAAAGGAAAAGACCCACCCCCTCAGCTACTTGGTTCAATAAAGCTCTCTATGACGAAAGGAAAAACCTTAGAATCTTGGAGAAACATTGGAAACAGTCTCCATCCACCTCCAACCTCTCTCTTTTACGTTCAGCAAGATCCAAATACCACAAGCACATCTTCCAGGAAAAAATATCACATTTCAGATCCCTCCTCGATTCAGCTAAAAACAGAACCAAAACACGTTCGACCTCATCAAAAACCCAAACTGTTCTCCCCAAAGCATCAATCCTGAGGATGCTTCAAAGAAAGCAACTGAGTTCGCTATATTCTTCGATTAAAAATTAAAATCACTGCTGGAACAGGTCACACACCTCACCCCCATTGATGAGCGAAAATCTTTAGTCACTTGGCAGAACTTTGCCGCCATCTCGGAAGATGATCTCCTCAAATGCATCCTCAAAACCAAACCCTCCAACCATTCTTCTGACCCCATACCCAGTGTCATCGCCATTGATTTCTATACCAATACTCTCTCCTACAGGACCAGGCTAGTTAATCTCTTCATCAGTCAAGGATCCCTCCCAGTTGTCCTCAAAACAGGGAAGGTTACCCCCCCTTCTAAAAAAAACCTCTGCAGATGCGAACGACCTCAATAACTTCCACCCCATCACCAATCTCCCTTTTCTTTCAAAGATCACAGAAAAATGTGTTGCAAAACAACTTTCCCAACACATTATGGACAATAATCTCCCAGACATGTTCCAGTCTGGCTTTATTCAAAATTGCAGCACCGAAACATCTCTGCTGCGAGTGATCGATGATGCACTGCATATACTCAGTCAGTCAGTCAGTCAAGTACACTTTATTCGATTGTTAAAATCATAAAAGGTATAAAATTCAATGTACATACGTTCCAAATGCAAGGTAACACATAAATAAAACAAGTTAGCTGCAGAAATTAAGAGGTACAATTAATATAACATTTTTTATTTCAATTCAAGGAGTGTGAACAGTACAAATGTTAATAAATGCATGTTCTTGTTAAGCGAGATTTCGTTCTTATCGCAGCTACCAGAAAACTAGCAACACTAAATATAGCATAAGTGCTACCTAGGAGCTGAAGAAAAATTACAGCAGGCCTTACGTGAGTAAAGCCTTCCTTCCTTAAAATAGGTAACAAAAATGTAGCCCTTTCCTCAGTAAAAAACCTGCAGAACATAGTGAAGTGCATTGTGTTTTGAACAGATCTATTGTCGCATTTACAAAATGGGGCTGCCTCCGGTTTTGCCCATTTAGGGAAGCTACCCAACTGGAAGTGAATTAAATTAAAACGGAACTTAGTCAGCAAGGACCTGTGAAATGGTTTAGTGACAATGGCAAGATATGGTTCAATTGAGGGGGAATATAGAAGCAAATAATGACTTCTGACGGTTGGCTTAATCAGTTCCCTTTCCTCTCGTACCAGTCTAGCCCCCTCCATGTAATGTTTTTTGATCATGCCAATGTCCTCCCTCCTAATACAAGAGGGTGAGTAAAAGAGTTCCGGGCGACCCATCTCAGTTAAGGATCTTTTTATATACTCCAGCCAGGGCACCCTATTGGAATGATCTAAGGACATGACGTCTGCCATAATAGAATGGTTCAGGGATAATTCGCTGTTCAACCAAGTCCTTAGCCAAAAGGTTATTGGGGCTAGCCGTATCTTGTCGGAAACAAAATCCAACCCCAGCTTCACATGTGTTGAGAAGGTTAGGGTAGACTGTGGGACCGACAACAGCGATCTCAAAAACCTATTTTCCACCTTCTGGATGGTGTCGTCTTTTATGTAACCCCATAAAGGTGAACCATATGTTGCAATTGCAACGCATTTGGTGTTATAGATCTTAGCATTGCCTGCATCGGCCTGGCCCCTAGCCTTTTAGAAAACCCCATAAGTGAAGCAGTTGATCTTGCAACTGCTAGGCCTCTTGCTCTGACCTGTGGTCTCCATGTTTCTCTCTCATCAAAGAGTACTCCTAAGTAGGGAAAAATGGCCACCCTCGAAACCACCTCATCTTTGCTTTTAAAAATCATCCTTTTTCCCTTTCTACGTGGAGGCCTACTACCATGGTATGGGATTTATTGGCATTAATCCTTAAATCAAGTTGATCCATGAAGGCCCCAAAGGCGTCCAACAGCCGTTGCAGACCGACACCAGTACGGGCTATAAGTACTGCGTCGTCCGCGTATAAGAGGGCAGGTATTTTAGCCTCACCTATACGCGGGACATCACCCTGTACCGCCTCCAGATAGCTGCTTAGGCCATTAATATACAGTGTGAAGAGGAGTGGGGCCAGGATACAACCCTGGCGCACCCCCCGCATGGACTTAAAAGAGGCCGTGCATCTACCCTCATTAGTGACTCTGATCTTAGCAAACAATTCCTGGTGTAGTGATGCCATGAAATTTACCAGGGCCCCGTCTATACCCATCTTCAAGAGAATATCCCATAATTTGGTTCTGTTTACCAGGTCGAAGGCCGAGGAGAGGTCCATAAAGGCCAGAAATAAAGACCCTTCCTTGGCTACAGTGTATTTAGCAAGTAGAAGATGTAAATTTGAACATTGCTCGACTGTACCTCTCTTCTCCCTAAACCCATATTGGGCATTGGCTATGCCCCCGCTACTTTCCACACTATCCCTTAGTCTCGTCAGAAGGACTCTGCCAAGAATTTTAATGGCAGAATCTAAAAGGGATATGGGTCTGTAACACCCAGGGTCCTCCCTCTGACCCTTTTTAAAAATGGGTACTATGACTGAAGTGGCCCAGGAGATGGGGATAACATTTCCATTAGCGGCTGTAAAAACTTTGGAAAGCACTCCTGCCCATAGTTTCGGGGAGTGCCGGTAAAAATCTGCGGGCACCCCATCTGGACCTGGGGCTTTGTTTTTTGAGGTTTCCAAAATAGCTGTCTCGACCTCGTCAGTAGTAAAGACTAGTGGGACGTACTCAAGGGTTATAGCTTGGGGGCCCTGAATCTCGGGTGATGGGTCTCCATACACTGTTTTAAAATGGGCAAGCCACCTGTCGTCGGGGATGACACAATCCATAGGAGTGTTATCCTGACCAGAAAACAGGGGCTGATTTATCACTTTCCAGAATAGACTACTATCCCGCATAACGTCAACTGAGAGTAACTTCTCCCAAGCCTCTTGCTTTAAGGCTTCCTTGCGCTCTCTAATAGCCTGCTTATATTCCCTCCTTAGGATAGATACAGCCTCCCTATCTCTCGGTTTACAGCTTAAGGCTGCTAGGAGTGCACTATGTGATTTAGAGCATTTGGAGTCAAACCAGCGATGTTGTTTATTACCACTCTTCCTTGACCTGACGGTCAGCTGGTTTGATATCTGCAAACAAATATCCTCATAGGCACCCAGGATTTCGCAGTTATCTGCACTAGGATTTTGGCAAATTGCCACCGCACTTTCTATATTAGGGAACAGAGCTTCATAGAAGTCATCAGGCACCACGTTATCCCACTTGAGCCGTCTACCCTGGTCTACCACATTTATTGATCCCACCCTGGGTTTATCGGGGGGTAGCATAGAGCCCATGGAATCACCCATAGGACAGGATTGTGGTCGCTGAAAGGGGATAATATGGTTCTATATGAGGCAACACTATGTAGAATAGCTGATGACACAAATATGTAATCAATAATGGAGCCTGGATCTGACCCTTTAAAAGTATTGAGCCTCGGAGCGTCTGAACTGCAGACAGGTTCCATCAAATTGGAATTAGCCAGTAACACCTCTAATGCCTCTCCCCCTTTAGAATGCTCGAAGTGCGAAATATCTAGGCCACTCAGTTCCAAATAATCAGTAGTACAACATGACAAAGTACATGGGTGAATTGTTAAAATCTCCCGTAAGGACGAGTTCGGTATTAAAATGTGTGTCTTGACTGACCTCTATCAACAGTTTGTCCAGGATAGCAAGGTTGTAGTTGCTATTATCCTGGGTTCCTGCATTGTAAAAATTAATAAGAATGGTTTTCTGAGTTGAAGAGATCACCCTTTCCACTAACAAGAGGTGTGGTGACGGTTGGTTGATTACTTTAAGTGCCCCCTTCAGTTTTAATGAGAACAGAAAAATCAGACCACCTTTAGCTCTGCCCGCGGCACTAGGGGCGGCAGGCACCACGAAGTTCGAGAATCCATCTAGACTGAAGCTGGGTGATGTGTCCCAGGATTCCTGGAGGGCTACAATTTCATACAGGGAAATAAAGGCAATCCAGGCCTCATCGGACCTTTTTGTTCTAACACCTGCCACATTCCAACTCAGTAGCCTGCATGTTTCCGTTATACCAGGAATGTGACTAGGTTCTACTCCTGGGTGTGCTACTGGTGGCTCAGGTAGTCAATCTGTATCCTCTAACCCTGAAAGTAGGGAAAAGCGGTCACTGTGAGCCACCCCAACCCCTTCTGTGGTCCCAGGCATATGGTGACTAGAGGATACATGCTGCCGTAGCTCGGGGGGGTTTAAGCTAATACGGATTGGTCGGTCCGCAACTGTTGGAGCTTGATAGCTGGGGATTAGCAAACCTGGCCTCCCCACCCTTACTGGGTGTGGTCCACTACTACCCCCTCTTGGAGGACATTGCGGGCCGTGTGGGCTTATTGTGGGTGGGTAAAAGAAACCTAAAGGCAACGGTCTTAAGTGATCGTTACTCGAGACTCTAGAACCATCCCAGAATAACCTTTCAGCCACATCGGCCCTGTCGAAATTGACTATCACACAATCCCCCTGTACCATTTTTGGTACCCTCCCGATCCATCCCACCCTATTAGCAGAAATAATCCTGTCAGAAATACTGCTCCCACTACATGAGGCAGTGCACCAGGTACGTGCTTTAGCTATGAGATCACTGGTGCACTCGCGCTCTCCTCTATTCAAGGGTGGAGTACCCACAAAAATTGCCACTAGCGGAGCTGCCTCTGGTAGTAGATGACGATGAATGTTACATCCTATTGGTTTTGTTACAATGGGCAGCTTTTGTGGTACCCTAGAATTATCCACTTGGGTGGGAGATGGTGTGGTTACAATTTGATTGGCGGGTGATTCTGTCACCATGGGCTCCCTTGTTGAGTTACCCGGCACCGCCCCAACAAGGCCCTCCTTGTGTCTATCCAGGAGCAAATTGTAATCAGTGACCATTTTGTCAATAATTACACTTTTCTTAAGGAGTCCCTCCAAGCACGTGTTTAGGGTATCCACAATGTCCTTTCGCGATGGCCACAAGGAGTGATTCGATCCGGGCAACAAAGAGTGCCTCCAACTGAGACTCCAGAGTATTAGTGGATAGACTTGTGGGCCCAGGCAAATGTTTTGCTTTCCCCCTTTTATTCCTCTTAGATGAGTCATCAAGCTGAGAAGTGGTGGTAAGCTGTGGTGACCCCGTCGAAATCCCCGCTGAGGTAGTAGGAACGGCTGCATGCTGTGTGACTATTATCAAAGGTTCCAGTGGAATAGCGGGGGTAATAAGAGCATCGCCACTAACTGCTGGGTCAACAAGTTCCACAGGGGTTGGGGGACTAGGGGTGATGGGTAAAACGGCATCTTGTCCCAGACCCAGTTCAAGTTCGGCGTGAGCGATTTCTTTACTAAGAGCCCCCACAGCCGTTGAAAGAAAGGTAAGGATAGACTGAGAGTGTTTTGGTATCTTAGCTTTTGTATTATTCTCATCGCCATTGCATAAGTTCTTTCGCTGACCCATGTCACGATGTTAAGGGCCGGGCCCAGCCCTGCCTCCTTCTGCCTACGACTGCCTTAGACTGCCCGCCCTCTGCCCGGGCTCAGCCCGGCGCCGTTAGCGCGCGTCCCGCAGGGCGGGAGGTACCCCTCACTCTTGTAGCGCCTCCGGTCGCTGTTATGGCGTCACAGGTCTTGCGCCGGCCGGGGCAGCTGGGGAATGTAGTTCCCGCTGCTCCCGTGCCGACCGGAGTGTGGTGTCGCCGATGGCCGTTGCCCTCACGGCGCGGGAAGGTAGGGAAGATGGTGCTGTCCCCGCTGGCTTCCCAAAGCGGTTCCCCTCACGGCGCGTTCTGCTGAAGGTGCCCCGCCTGGTCGCTCGGCACCCCTCACTCTTGTAGCGCCTCCGGGCGCTGTTATGGCGTCACAGGTCTTGCGCCGGCCGGGGCAGCTGGGGGATGTAGTTCCCGCTGCTCCCGTGCCGACCGGAGTGTGGTGTCGCCGATGGCCGTTGCCCTCACGGCGTGGGAAGGTAGGGAAGATGGTGCTGTCCCCGCTGGCTTCCCAAAGCCGTTCCCCTCACGGCGCGTTCTGCTGAAGGTGCCCCGCCTGGTCGCTCGGCACCCCTCACTCTTGTAGCGCCTCCGGGCGCTGTAATGGCGTCAAAGGTCTTGCGCCGGCCGGGGCAGCTGGGGGATGTAGTTCCCGCTGCTCCCGTGCCGACCGGAGTGTGGTGTCGCCGATGGCCGTTGCCCTCACGGCGCGGGAAGGTAGGGAAGATGGTGCTGTCCCCGCTGGCTTCCCAAAGCCGTTCCCCTCACGACGCATTTTGCTGAAGGTGCCCCGCCTGGTCGCTTGGCACCCCTCACTCTTGTAGCGCCTCCGGGCGCTGTTATGGCGTGACAGGTCTTGCGCCGGCCGGGGCAGCTGGGGGATGTAGTTCCCGCTGCTCCCGTGCCGACCGGAGTGTGGTGTCGCCGATGGCCGTTGCCCTCACGGCGCGGGAAGGTAGGGAAGATGGTGCTGTCCCCGCTGGCTTCCCAAAGCCGTTCCCCTCACGGCGTGTTTTGCTGAAGGTGTCCCGCCTGGTCGCTCGGCACCCCTCACTCTTGTAGCGCCTCCGGGCGCTGTTATGGCGTCACAGGTCTTGCGCCGGCCGGGGCAGCTGGGGCATGTAGTTCCCGCTGCTCCCGTGCCGACCGGAGTGTGGTGTCGCCGATGGCCGTTGCCCTCACGGCGCGGGAAGGTAGGGAAGATGGTGCTGTCCCCGCTGGCTTCCCAAAGCCGTTCCCCTCACGGCGCGTTTTGATGAAGGTGCCCCAGGGGAATCGTGCCTTCTGATTCTTCTTGACCTCTCTGCAGCCTTTGACACTGTTAATCACAACACCCTCCTTGACATTCTTCAACAAAGAATGGGCGTGGAAGGCACAGTACTCAAATGGTTTGCCTCATTCCTTTCGGACAGATTCCAAATGATCAAGATTGCGAACAGTCTCTTGTCTCCACGGGTGGTTGGTCAAGGCATCCCTCAGGGTTCTATCCTCGCTCCCACTGTTTAATCTCTACCTGGAACCTTTAGGGAACCTCCTAAGCAAATGTGGAATCCTCTACCATCTCGATGAGGATGACACCCAAATCTACCTCAAGGTGTCTTCCTCTCAAGATCTCTCACTACTCAACTCCACTCTCAACTCTATTCACAATTGGATGTTAGTTCACCAACTCATTCTTAATCCCTCCAAAACGGAATTTCTCCTCCCATCTAGCTCTCTCTCCCCGCCTCCTCTTAAATTCTGGATGGATCAGTTGCATTTACTCAACAGTAAACCCATCATTGTCGACTACGCTAAATGCCTAGGTGTCATACTTGACAAAAGACTCAACCTAATCTCACACATCAACTCCATTGCCAAGAGCGCACTTTATCAGCTGCGCCTTCTATGGGGGATTCGTCGGTTCTTCCCGGAGAAAGACCTAAAAACCTTGGTCCAATCGCTAGTTCTCCCTAGACTGGATTATTGCAATTATCTTCTGACTGGCCTTCCCAAATCTCACCTCTCCCCCTCAAATCCGTCCTCTATTCAGCAGCTCGCTTCAGTTCAGGGTCCAAACGAAGTGACCACATCACTCCTATCCTGCCTTCTCTCCGATGGCTTCCCATCGAGGCTAGAGCTATTTACAAAACGGCATGCATCACCCACAAAGATTTGCACTCTTCCTCCCCTCGCTATCTGGAGAACAAACTGAAATTGTCTGGAGGCTAAGACCTTCACGGAATGCCGAAAAGTTCCTGCTTGAGCCCCCCTCCTTCAAAAGGGAAATATTGATGGCGGCTCTATCGTTCTCAGGTAATGTGGTGAAAATCTGGAACTTGCTTCCTCCTTTGCTCCGTGCCATCACCTTCATCCAGATCTTCAAAGCGGACCTCAAATCTCTTCTATTCCAAAGACACTTTCAGAATTAATTCCTTCCTTCTCAGACCTCACCAGGAAGTTCTTTAGTCATTGTAAATTTGTTATATTTATTTATATTTTTGTCTGTACATTCTTTGCTTGCTGTGTTTAATATTGTGTTCCTTTTGCCTGCGGTGTTTTGATTCTGTGGCATGCTATTTTGTATGTTCCATTTTTGTAACATTTCTATCATGTAACGTAACTGGTTCTATTGTACAGTGCTCTGACACCTTCGGATAAAGTCTGCGCTTTATAAAAATGCATTAATTAAATAAATAAAATAAATACTCACACGTTGCTGAACCAGACACCTACACCAATGTGGCCGATGTGCACTCCGTACCCGGCACGCCTGCTCTGTACCGCCATGTCCCTGCTGGACGTCAGGCAACCCCAGAAGCTCTCACCCATTTTCATGTTCCTGGGTCCTTTTGGATCTCCCCACCCACTCAGCAGCCAGGGTGACAAGCACATGAAAAGAAATCCGGGAACTCCAAGGCCCCAGAGAGTATTTCTGCATGATTGAAAATATAAACACAAAGAGAGTGCTCAGGAAGTCCAGAAATATTCTTTTCAACGTCTAAAATTCAATTGATACAAAGTCTCTTCAAATTCATATCTCTTTATTCTTTTTTGTTATTTCCAACCGCACCACAGCCAATGAGTATCGTCTCCAACATGGGACTTCATCAGGGCTGAAAGCGAAAAAAATATAGATTTGTATACAAATATAAGTGCTGAAAAATATTTATAACAAAATTCATACATCTCACCATCATGCTAATACACATTTACACAGATTTTACCTCTAAGACATATAGGCTCCCTACATCAACAAGAAACAAGAAAAACCTAAAATATCTCTGCACATGCATTACCTAACACATATGATCCAATACTTATTAAAACTCTGTATTAGCAGATCTGTATTCAATCTATACTCACTCTTGTTGAATAGTATGTACATTGTTTGTACTGTGTAGTATAGAAAACGGAAGAACCCATGCGTTTACCTACAAACATGTGTATTTAGTAACTTTTGAAAACCTCTATTACCAGCTTCTCAATTCTATTTAGTTTTTTTAAATATAATTTAGCATACCTCCTCCAGTTTAAAGTGTTAAAAAATTAAAAAAAGGAACAACTTAATTGCTCATTAAGTTAAATTATGTACATTATTTCAATAAATTCCCAATACTCTTCGTAGCCAATATATCTATTATTTACTTACTTTGTATGTAATTTGTTTCTATGATTCCTCATTGATAGTGTACATCAAAAAGGTAGTGTCTCCTTATTCCCAGTGGGACCTATATGAATAAAATAACAACAAAGCATGTATTTTAGATCCATATCCCCATTTATACGTCTAGTACATCAATGATTTACACCTATCAAAATCTCTACTCTTCAGTTATAAAAAACAAAACTATACCAGTGTAAACATATACCCAGACAATCCTCAGAATCACAATTAAATGAATCTTTAATAAACTCAGGGTTTCCACTCAAGCGTTCTTAAACCTCAACAATTTGCTGGTTTGTTTCTTCAAGAAGCAGCCCCAAAACCCATGTTCACTAACCTGTATGTAACCCATTTGAGGCCCTCTTGTTACCGTAACCGTTGTCGACCACTTACTTAAGGGTTAGTAGGACCAATCACGTTGCCCATAAATTCAAATCGCCCAATCAAAAACATCACCTAGTCCTACAGCACAATGTCAATTACCAAGTGCGTACCAGGTGACGCAAGATAAAAAGCCCTATTGGATGATATTAACATCCAATATTAGCCCTCTATACGGTTTTGTGAGAAAAGGACAAGGACGTCATAGATGAAAAAAAGCTTCCTTTTCGTTTAAAGGAAGGCCGCCTCCAATTGCAAATCTTCTTACAAATCAGGCAATACGAGCCTAATATAGGCGAGAAATGGAACCTGAAATTATAAACATATTAGCCCCTAGTTATATTTAAGTTAATAGCTTGCATAATGCGGACCAGAAAGAGAATCGCCAAAACTCTGTCATGATTGGTTCCTGAAAATATCCAATCCCAGATGTCCACGACGTCAGCGCTGTAGCAGCAAGACCAGCAGCCCCAAAGAACGAGTTTATGTAGACGAGAGCAAGCCGCAGAGCACGTTTAACCAGAAAGGCAGTGCGCTTCCAAACAACACACTAATAAAAATCCATATTACAATAAACTCAAAATAAAACGAAATATGAAAGAATTCCCCTCTGTCCCTATTGTTAAATTTGGTTAAGGTACATGAAATTCATCTCAAGAAGCACAGTGGAAACGAGACATTCATGTGTTGATAGGATCTTGAGACAGGTCAATGTAGCAGCTTGACGCGCCATTGAAGGAATGAGTTTATGGAAGCAATTTATGTTTTATTTATTTTAAAAGTTGTGTTATATCTAGCGCTAGCTTGACCCGTAGGTATCAGAGCACTTTACATACACACTGTAATAAACAGAAGGAAATTGCATTACATAGTAGGCGGCCAGTAAGGAAGCAAACCAGAGATAAAAAAATAAAACGTGAAAAATAAGAAACAGTGGAGTGCATCGGACGGGGAGAACAAGCCGAGAGCGTTTTGCCCCATGAACGGTCAGTACCCTCTATTTTTTGCATTTCTTTTCTATATAGCACAAACTAGACCATAAGGTTTTGTAGCGCTTTACATGTACACCAGTTACGCTTTACGTGAGCACCAGTTGCGATACACAAGACACATAGGGGCATATTTACAAGTTCTGGCGCATCTCTGCAAATCAGCAGGGATGCACCAGAACTGATGCGTCACGCAATTCCCTCCATGCGCCACCACAGATGCGCCGCATTTACAATGAGGCGCACCATGGTGCAAGGAAGGGCAGATGCGAGACGCATCTTGTGGCGAACGGGCGGCGCCTTGCTGGAGTCGCGTCGCAAGTGCGACGCAACTCCTGCAATGCACAGGAACCACCCATACATAACGTGGTGCGTCACTCCTTACACCTGCTTCAAGGATTTGACGCAGCAGCGTCGTAACACTGACTCAGTGAAATCTTGTAGATTTCACTGCGTCCGTTTTACGGGGCTTTCCTATGAGGGAACGCCCACCCTGCGACAGAACGCCCACATGAAACCTGGCGCAGGTTTCATGTGGCACAGGGCTTTACAATGTGACGCATCTGCCTATCAATCAATCAATCAATCAATCAAGAAATTTGTATAGCGCGCTACTCACCCGGAGGGTCTCAAGGCGCTTGGGGGAGAGGGGTCCGCTACTGCTCAAACAGCCAGGTCTTGAGTTGCTTCCTGAAGGAGAGGTGGTCTTGGGTCAGACGGAGGTGGATGGGGAGGGAGTTCCAAGTCTTGGCTGCCAGGTAGGAGAAGGATCTTCCTCCCATGGTGGCTCTTCGAATGCGTGGAACGGCGGCGAGGGCGTGGCTGGTCGATCGTAGGTCGCGGGTGGGAGTGTAGAAGGTCAGGCGGTTGTTGAGGTACCTGGGACCAGGTTGTGGAGGGCCTTGTTTGCGTGGGTGAGGAGTCGGAACGTGATTCTCTTGCTGACGGGGAGCCAGTGCAGGTCTCTCAGGTGTCCGGAGATGTGGCTGTGTCGGGGGATGTCCGGGATGAGTCGTGCAGAGGCGTTCTGGATGCGTTGGAGTCTTTTCTGCAGTTTGGGTGTGGTTCCGGTGTAGAGGGTGTTTCCGTAGTCCAGTCGGCTGGTGACGAGTGCCTGGGTGACCGTCTTCCTGGTTTCGGTGGGGATCCATCGGAAGATCTTTTGGAGCATGCGTAGGATGTGGAAACATGATGATGAGACGGCGTTGACTTGTCTGGTCATAGAGAGGGAGGAGTCCAGGATGAAGCCCAGGTTGCGTGCGTGGTCCGTTGGTTTGGGTGCGCTGCCCAGGGCAGGTGGCCACCAGGAGTCGTCCCAGGCAGAGGGTGATGATCTAAGGATGAGGACTTCCGTCTTGTCTGAGTTCAGTTTCAGGCGGCTGTTCATCATCCACTCGGCTACGTCTTTGATCCCTTCGTGTAGGTTGGTTCTGGCGGTGGCTGGGTCGTTGGTGAGGGAGAGGATCAGCTGGGTGTCATCAGCGTAGGAGATGATGTTGAGGTTGTGTTGGCGTGCGATGGCTGCGAGGGGGCTCATGTAGACGTTGAAGAAGGTGGGGCTGAGTGATGATCCTTGTGGTACGCCGCAGATGACTTCGGTGGCCTCGGATCTGAACGGGGGGGAGGCGGACTCTGAGTTCTTCCGGCGAGGAACGAGATGATCCACTCCAGTGCCTTCTCTTGGATTCCGATGTTGCTGAGGCGTTGCACTAGGATGCGGTGGCAGACAGTGTCGAACGCTGCGGAGAGGTCCAGGAGGATGAGGGCCGCTGTTTCCCTGTTGTCGAGCAGGGTTCGGATGTCGTCAGTGGCTGCGATGAGGGCGGTCTCGGTGCTGTGGTTGGCTCGGAAGCCGGACTGCGAGTGGTCGAGGGAACCGTTCGTCTCAAGGAAGGCGGCAAGCTGTCTGTTGATGGTCTTCTCGATGACTTTGGCAGGAAACGGGAGGAGCGAGATGGGGCGGTAGTTCTTGAGGTCGGTGGGGTCTGCTGATGGTTTCCTCAGGAGGTCGCTGAGTTCGGCATGCTTCCAGATCTCCGGGAAAGTGGCGGTGTTGAAGGAGCAGTTGATGATGTCCCGGAGTTGGGGTGCGATGACGGAGTCTGCCTTGTTGAAGACGTGGTGGGGGCATGGGTCGGTTGGTGATCCGGAGTGGATGGAGTTCATCGTGTGGATGGTGTCTTCGGTGCTGACTGGGTCCAGGCGCGGAGGGTGGTGGTCGGGGGCGTTGGTTCTGTGGTTGGGTGCGTGGTCTGTGCGCAGAAGCTGTTGTGTATGTCTGCTATCTTGCTGTGGAAGAACGAGGCGAGTGAGTCACAGAGGTCTTGTGAGGGAGTGATGTCGTTGTTTCCGGCGCTGGGGTTGGAGAGCTCTTTGACGATGCTGAAGAGTTCCTTGCTGTTGTGTGCGTTGTTGTCTAGTCGAACCTTGAATGCTGCCTTCTTGGTGGTGTGGATCATCTGGTGGTGTTTGCGGGTGGCGTGCTTGAGGGCGGTCATGTTGTCTGTAGTCGGGTTTCTTCGCCAGGCTTTCTCGAGGGTACGGCAGTTCTTCTTGGAGTTCTTGAGGTCGTCGTTGAACCAGGAGGCTTTCTTGCTACCGGGCCTGCTGGGATGGTTTTTCAGGGGTGCGAGGTCGTCGGCGCAGTTGGTGATCCATTGTGTGAGGTTGTTGGCTGCTTGGTTGGGGTCCGTTGATCTGGCGGGAGGGTTCTGGTTCAATGATGTGGTGAGCTGGTCTGTGGTGATCTTGTTCCAGCTCCTGCGGGGAACCTGTTGCGGGTGGTGGTGAGTCGTGGTCCTTTTGAAGCTGAAGTGGACGCAGCTGTGGTCTGTCCAGTGGAGTCCGGTGGAGTGGCTGAAGGAGATGTGCTTGCTGGAGGAGAAGACTGGGTCAAGCGTGTGTCCGGCGTAGTGGGTGGGGGTGTTCACCAGTTGCTTGAGTCCGAGGTTGGCGAGGTTGTCCAGCAGGGTGGTGGTGTTGTTGTCGTTGTTGTTCTCCAGGTGGAAGTTGAGGTCCCCCAGGAGGATGTAGTCAGCGGAGGGGAGGGCGTGTGGGCTGATGAAGTCTGCGATGTCTTTGCTGAATTGTGTGCGGGGTCCTGGGGGTCTGTAGATGAGGGTGCCTCTGAGTGTGGTCTTGGGGTCGGTGTGTATCTGGAAGTGAAGGTGTTCGGCGGCTGGGAGGGTGTCGTCGGAGTTGGTCGTGATGCGGATGGTGTTCTTGTGGACGATGGCGATGCCTCCTCCTGTCTGGTTGAAGCGGTCCCTCCGGGTGATCTTGTATCCGTCCGGGATGGCGATGGCGATGTCGGGCGCTGAGGAAGCGTTCATCCAAGTTTCCGTGAGGAAAGCGACGTCTGGAGATGTGGTGTCGAGCAGGTTCCATAGTTCCACGGCGTGTCTGTGGATGGAGCGGGTGCTTAGCAGGATGCACTTCAGGTGGTTGCTGCTGGTGCTCGGCTTGGCGGGTGAGGTGCAGGTCCGGATGCAGGAGGACTTGCAGGATTGGCAGGTGAAGGGTCCGTGGGTGCGTCCTGGGGTGGCTCGGTGGAAGCCGGGGATCCGGCCAGTGTTGAGCGAGTAGAGGGTTGGGGCGTCGTAAGTCCGTGGGTGGGATGGCATCTGCGGGGGCCAGGGGGTCTGGTGCTGGGCGCGGTCCAGACGCGGACGGGTGCAGACGGGCTTGCCTTTGGCGCACAATCAACGCCCCCTCAGCGCGTGACCGCTGCGCGTACGCGCGGTCTCCATATAAGGCCAAGTGGGAAGGAGGTGCAGCTGGGAGGCGGGAGCGGGGAGGACACAGAAGAAAAGGGGGCAGGGCCACAATGTACTGTGGCGGGAAGCGGGGAGCGGGGGCCACACCAGGGGGGGCAGTGAACAGGAACAAAAAATACAAAACAACAGAGGAAATACTAGGAGCAAGAAAAGGGCGATAGCAACAGGGGAAATACAATCAAGAAAAGAGCGAAATCAGGGCACAGGAAATCAATCAAGAAAAGAGCGAAATCAGGGCACCAGAAATATTGGCAAAACGGCACAACGATCAGCAGCGAGCGAGGGGGCACACAGACACAGCTGGAGGGCCGTGCGGCGCGGGGGTGTCCTGCCTAGATGCGTCACGTTGTAAATAAGTCACAACATGGCGCATTGTTTACACCGCCGCTGCGTCACAGAATTGACGCAACGGCGGCGTAAAAGTGTCGCAAGGGGCTCGTAAATCTGCCCCAGCGGGCCTTATTTATGAAGGCCTTGCGCCACCGGTGCGTCACTTTTAAAATGGGAAAAAGTGACGCACCGGTGGCGCAAGGCCTTCGTAAATAAGGCCCCTACATTTTTTGGTTGGCGCGTGGAGATTAGGAGGCAGATTTACGTTGCCTGACGCATCTCTGCAAATCAGCAGAGATGCGCCAGGAAAGATACGGCACGCTAGTTCATCCTTGCGCCACCCATGATGCGCCACATTTACAATGCGGTGCACCATGGCGCAGGAATGAACAGATGCGTGTCGCATCTTGGGCGTAAAGTTGGCGCAGTGCTGAAGTTGTGTTGCGTGCGGCACGCAACTCCAGCACTTTTCCAACTCGCCCTATCTTTAACGTGGTGCGTCAAGCCTTACGCCTGCTTCAAGCAGGCGCAGGGTTTTGACGCATCAGCGTTGGGAAAGTGACTCAGTGAAACCTGACGCAGGTTTCATGAGGCGCAGGGCCTTACACCGTGACGCATCTCCATAGATGCGTCACGTTGTAAATGCCTCGTAGGGATGCGCCACGTTTACGCCGCCTTGCGTGACGCAACAGTGGCGTAAACGTGGCGCAAGGGGCTTGTAAATCTGCCCCTAAGTGAATTGCCGTGGCCAAGAATTTCAGGATATTGAACAGACGCCGAGGCTCGAACCTGGTTCCCCAGTTCCAAAGTCGGCAGCTCCAACAACGCCGATCTTAATCCAACATATTCCCACAATTTCAAAGTACAAATAAACATCAAAAAGTTCCCCACTGTTCATATTTATTTGAACTAAATCAAGGTAATCGGAATACTCCTCCCCTGCGGACCAGAGAGGAGACCACGTAATGCGTATGCTGATTGGATTTTGCTGAGCGTCCAATCAGAAGCCCTCACGGTGTTCCCTTTGAATTGCTGAAGCTCGTGCTTTGAACCAGGCACAGGACTAATGTACGAATATTATCATTGATTAGCCATCATCAAATTCAATATCTGATTTCTTCCACATACTATTCCAAAACACTGCCGCAACTGATACCAGAACCGACGAGTCACTAATGATAGGTGGGTTATATAAAGGAAATCATAACATCCAAATATAGGGCCTGAGCATTTAATCAATGGCGCATATTCAAGCCACACAAGGGTATCAGAGCGCTTTACAAAGAAACAGAGTAATTTGTAGACACATTTTGTACAGACAGAGCAGACAAGGTATCACAATATTTGTAAAAACTTTCGGCAGGTAGCAGACACAAAAAGGGAGACGATTTGTTCGGAGTAGTATGAACAATTTCGTGCATGTGTATGTCAACGGGGCGAACAATGTCATTAAGAGGTGTGGAGCGACACATTTGGAGTCGTAGGCTGGTTCAGTTCTATGCAATTCAGTGCGAGCTGGTGTGGAGGTGAGGTCCCATATGGTGAGGAATGTGCTGAGTTAAGGGAGGAATTTGCACATCATGATTTTGCTTCCCTTTCGAATAGTGGTGTGGAAGAGATTTTTCTGGTGTACGGCGGTAGCGAGTTCCATATTCTTGGTGCCGCTTAGGAGAAAGCTCTGTCATACATGTTTTTCTTGCTGAAACAACAGGGTTTCAGGAGTGAGTTGTCGGAGCTCCTTCATTGTCTATTTCCTCCAGATAAGGTAAGTTTATGGGATAGGTACTGTGGGGCAGAGCTTTCCAAACTCTGTGTCCCGACACAGTACTGTGTCGCCTGCAAATGATGAGTGTGTCGCGGGATTCACCGGTATTGCGCAGTTCGTACGTTAGACGTACGTGGAGAAAGGAGGGGACCGTTAGGCGAGCGTGTGTGCGTGCGGCACATGCGCAGTTCGGCCCATCGAGGCTGCAGTGATGATGGGACCAAGTTGCGGCCTGGTCCACCTCTGCACTGTCCGAGTGGCATTACACTTGTGTGGTATGCGCTCTAGTCTATGCGCGTATACGCGATGACGCGGCACGCGCTAGACTAGAGCGGAGAGGCGGCGCATGCGCAACAGAGCGAAAAGTGAAAGGCGCGAATGCTAAAGCGGCAGTTGGCGACCGGAGCTCGGCGCAGTTAGACGCTCGGCGCCCTTAGCTCGTTATGTACAATTTGTGATTGAAATAAACCTGTGTTAAACACCTACCTGCCTCAGTGTATCCTGTGGGGAAAATAAGAACATTACAGTGGCGACCAGAGTGGGATCCGGGCACCACCAGGTGCAGTGGACGACAGCAAACACCCCCACAGCCACCCTCACGAGTCAGCAAGGCAAATCACTGGCAAGGAAGAGCAAAGGGCGTGGCAGCAGCGCAGCAGCACGGCAAGAAACCGAACACTGACCTTACAAGCCAGGTTAGTGTGACCCAAGACTCCAGGAGCCCCCAGGCAGCAACCTGGCAACCAAGGGAGACTCCCCCAAGCCAGAGGAAGGGGGGGAGAGCGCACAGACGGCGCACAGTGCGAGGGACAATACCCCAGGGAGCCCAAGGGGCCAAAGTGACACGGCAGAAAGCGCAGGAGCGTCTGGGGAACCCACCCAACGGAGGGCCCAGGAAGGCGAACCTAGAGGCGAAGGAAAAATGGCGAATCAAGCGTCAGCCCTGATGGCACCAGTCCCGTTCCTACCTAGACCAGGTGAACCCCAACTAAAATGGGAAGACTGGAAAGATTATTTCCTAAATTACATTGAGGCTCTGGGAGATGAGAGTGAAGGTGAATACACGCCGGAAAGGAAAAAGAGACTATTGCTCCACAACTTAGGCCCGGAAGGGGTGAGGGTGTTTAAGAACTTGGTGCCCAAGGAGAGGGGTGCAACGGAGACGGATGTTTTTGTGAATGCACTAGACGACCTGGACAGTCATTACCGCCCAGCGGTTTGCGTCTCGATAGACCGCTATAACTTTCAACAGCGGAAACAGGAGGCGGGAGAGTCCATTGATGATTATGTGGCAGCCCTTCGTAGGCTAGCGATCACGTGTAGGTATGGGAACCTGCAGGATGAATACATCAAGGACCAAATTGTAATGCACACCACCAGTAGGTCGGTTCAAGACAAGCTATGGGCAATGAACGAGACAACCCTGAAAGAAGTGGTGGCGATGGTCAAAAAGGCGGAAATGTCAAAGAGAGGCGCAGACGCGGCAAAACGGGAAAGTGGGCCGAGACAGATGATCAACAAGATTGATGAGGCACCACAATCCAGCAAACCCAAAAGCAATTACGGAGACCAGAGGAAGGATATAAGAGGGTCGGGGAAACAGATGGCTCGCTCCGGCCCGGGAGCAAAATTCGCATGCTACAGATGCGGCAGTGCAGCACACGCGGCCCAGGACAGGCGTTGTCCAGCGTTCCGCGCCAGGTGCTCGTTCTGTGGGTTGACTGGCCACTTTGAAAAGGTCTGCCGGAAGAAAGGGACGAAGTCCACTGTTAAGTGCATCGAGGCAGCCACGGCCGACGTAAGTGAGGAAGACGACTTGGATGAAGATGATCTGGTCCTGTGCATAGAGGATCAAGTGCTGGACGTGTCCGGGAAGCGAAGAGATAAGCCCCGCACCGACATGCTCATCGGGGGCGTCAAAGTACATGTGGCCGTGGATTCAGGGTCCCCCTGGACCATTGTACAAAGGTCGATATGGGAAGAGGACTTCGCGCCAGTCATAGGACCTGACCTAATGCCACCGGACATCAGACCCATCTCGTATACCGAGAATGCCATCCCCCTGGTTGGGTGCAGGGACCTGGAGTTCGAGTTCAGAGGACGGTCAGCCACGTGCACCCTGTATGTAGCAGAAAAAGGCCCGTCAGTGCTGGGATGGAGAGATGCAGGCGACCTCGGTATTATACTCAATCCTGGGGGGAAGGAACAGATTTTGCTAACAGACGAATGGCCCCTCTCGAAGGAGGAAGACTGGAAGGCAGCATACCCCAAGGTCTTTGAGGGCACGGTTGGCAAACTGGACAAATTTGTGCACAAGATGGTCCTCAAGGAGGGAGCAGTGCCAGTGGTGCATAAGGTCCGGAACATACCGATGTCCACGAGTGAGGCGGTGCGCCAAGAACTACTGAAGCTAGAAGAGCAAGACATCATCGAACCAGTGGACAGTGCGGAGTGGCTATCGCCTTTGGTTGTGGTCAAGAAGCCCAATGGCAGGGTCAGACTCTGCGTGGACCTAAGGGAGCTCAACAAAAACCTCATAGTGGAGAGGTTCCCGCTCCCTAGAATAGATGAGATGCTGGCTAGGACAAAAGGCATCACCCACTTCTCCACCATAGACCTGACGTCTGCGTATTACCAGATAGAACTGCATCCGTCGAGTAGGAAGTAAACAGCCTTCATAACGCCCTTTGGATGCTACCAATTCAGGAGAATGCCGTTCGGCCTGGCATCCGCTGCGGCTGTGTTCCAAAAGCTTATGCACAGGTTGTTTAAGGACATCTCAGGAGTGCAATACTTCCAAGATGACATCTTAGTGATGGGCTCCGACAAAAGTGAGCACGATAAGAAACTACATCGAGTGCTGGGAGTGCTGCAAGGCAAAGGATTGACGGCGGAATGGAGCAAGTGTAGAATAGGGTCCCGCTCTGTGACCTACCTGGGGCACGAGATAGGGACGCATGGCATATCACCGAAGGAGCAAAATGTGAAAGCAATAAAGGAAGCCAAGGCCCCAACTACCAAAGAGGAAGTGAGGTCATTCCTCGGGATGGCCGAGTATTACAGCCGGTTTGTCAGACATTTTGCCACTAGAACATACAGGATGAGACAACTAATCAGAAACAATGCAAAATTCGAATGGGACGCAGAAGCCCAATCTGAATTCGAGTCCATTAAAGACTGTATCAGCCATGCCATCCCATTGCAAGGGTATGTCCCCACCGGCAAAACTGTGGTGACAACAGACGCAAGCGACAAGGGCTTGGGGGCCGTCTTGGCGCAAGACAGGGAAGATGGTGCCAGGGAAACGATCAGTTTTGCATCCCGGGCGCTGTCCCCGACGGAACAAAGGTACAGCGTAATTGAAAAGGAGATGCTGGCGGTCACATGGGCGTTGAGTAAGTTTCGCCAGTTCATATGGGGCACGAGATTCAGACTTCAAACGGATCACAAGCCACTCATCAAAGTGTTGACATCATCGGGCCATGACACCGCAACCCCGAGAATAGCGAAAATGACCTTGAAGTTGCTTGACTATACATATGATGTTGAATATCTTCCAGGAACGCAGAACAAGGTAGCTGATTACCTCAGCCGGGCAGCCGCAATGGAGGAGGCGCCGGGTGAGACCCCGGACACAGAGGAGATGCATGCCAGCATGGAGGATCACGAAATGTCAATCAGTGCACAGGAATGGCAGGCGGCTTACGAGCTCGATGAGGAAAAGATGGAAGTAAGGAAACACCTTACCGCGGGGTGGCCGGACAAGAAGAAGCTCAAGGAGGGTGTGCGACGATTCTATGAAATAAGAGAAGAATTGTCCCTGAGTGACTCAGGGATATTCTTGTACAGGGGAGAGAAAGTGGTGCCCCCAGTGACACTGATACCCAGGCTGCTGAAATTGCTCCATGAGGGGCATTTGGGCATTGTAAAAACCAAGGCGCTGGTCAAGCAGATGTATTGGTGGCCAGGAATGGATACCCACATTGAGAGACAAGTGAGGGAGTGTGAACAGTGCCAAGGAGCGGATAAGGTGCTTCGCCCACTCAGACCAGCTCTGGGGAAGTTCGACACACCGCAAGGCCCGTGGGAAGAGGTGGCCATTGACATTCTGGGGCCTGTGTTGGACAGCAGAGGTGTGAATAAGTACATCTGTTTGATAATTGACAAGTACTCCAAATGGCCGGAGGTGGACATTCAAGAGTCGATGGACACGGAGACGATCCTTAAGTTCCTAACCTCGGTGTTCCTCAGAGAGGGAATACCCAAATCCATTCTCAGTGACAATGGACCGCAATTTGTGTCGGACAAGTGGAGGAGATACATGAAGAGGAATGGGATCGAGGTGAAACACACGGCTGTGTACCATCCAGCTTGCAACGGCCAGGTTGAGAGGTTTAACAGGGTGCTCATGGGCTCCATTCAGGCAGCCATATCGCAAGGAAAAGACTGGGAGTTGGAAGTGATGAACATGCTGTGGGCCTACCGGATAACGCCCTCGGTGGTGGGGTATAGTCCGTTCCAAGTACTTAGGGGACGTTATCCCTTCACCCGGGACAATGTAGCATGGAGGGAGAAGACCATCACCAGCAAGTGGTCCCCAGCGGTGGTGCAACACAATCTGGAGAAGGCCCAGAAGGTCTATGCAGCCCACTATGACAAGCGACGCAGCACGAAGGACACGGGTTTGGAAAAAGGGGAGTGGGTTAGGATCAAACTCCCCACTCTGCAAAAGAAAGGCGAAAGTAAATTTAGCCAGCCACTACAAGTCAAGGAGGTGCATGGTAGGGCGGCTCTTCTCAGTGACGGGAAGGTCTGGTCGCAAGACCGCATGGCCAGAGTCAACAAAATATTAGTCTGGCCCAAGGTCGAGGAGGAAGAGAGTTGCATGAATCACCAGGAGGCCAGAGCCCTCTCGGAGCACGGCACAGACAACCCCGTAGTAGGTGCAAGGGAGGACAGTGAAGCGGAAGTCCGGGGAGCCAGGATCTCCGACGGTGGTGATGTACAGGCGAATGCAGAACAGAGAGCAGATGCGAGAGAAGCTGGGGTGTCCCGAGGAGAGGCAGAAGTGGGAGAGAACATGCCGGTAAGACACACCCGCAGCGGAAGGGCAGTTATCATGCCCTCTCGTTATAGAGACTTTGAGGTGGAAGGACACTAACTGGTTTCTGCCCCTCTGGGTGCCCCACCAAGACACTTTCACAGTTGGAGGACACTCAACCTTGTGGGGGGGAACGCCTTATCCTTGTTTTCATTAAAGGGGGGAGATATGTGGTATGCGCTCTAGTCTATGCGCGTATACGCGATGACGCGGCACGCGCTAGACTAGAGCGGAGAGGCGGCGCATGCGCAACAGAGCGAAAAGTGAAAGGCGCGAATGCTAAAGCGGCAGTTGGCGACCGGAGCTCGGCGCAGTTAGACGCTCGGCGCCCTTAGCTCGTTATGTACAATTTGTGATTGAAATAAACCTGTGTTAAACACCTACCTGCCTCAGTGTATCCTGTGGGGAAAATAAGAACATTACAACTTGTGCTGCTGAGAGCTGCAAGTCCGAGCTGCAGCCCCACTGGAGCCAGAGAAGCAGTGAGGCCGGTGCCTGGATCAGGACCTGACTGAGTAACGAGCCTGTCTGTGGTGACCATTCCCGGCAGCCTCCTGCAAAGACTGGAAGAGGCTGCATCTGAAGGGATGGGGTGTGTGTGGGAGGCTGACCGAGGTACAGAAGCATCCATAACTAAGGTAAGGCCAACCCAACCATCTCCCGGAGGACCTGCAGTGACTGATTTTTCAACAAAGAAGGTGCTTAGATTGACCTGTAGGCCGAATTTGCTGGAATTGTGTGGGGGTCCTGCATGCTGGAATGAACTGCATGGTTGCTGCTGCAGGTGTTTGCACTGGCATGGTCTTTGCGGGTGCAAGCCATGAGGGTGGTGCTGAATCGGCAAGGCAACCATCAGACACTTGAGGTGAGTGCATAGGGTGGGACAGCCCACTCTGGCACAGCGGCACCGCAACAATGCAGGGGAGGCCTTCTTCACAAGTCGCTCGCCGGCGCCCCATGGTGAAACAGCCACCTGCCTGGCAGGGCTTCCAGGCTGCCTACCTCCCCTAGCAACGTTAACACAACCCCATAACATCTTTGGAATAGCACCTCGGAGCCTGGGCTGGTGAGTAACACACATATGGTGCGTCTGGGGGCACCCACTTTCCAATGGACTGCTCTACTTAGGGACTCAACAGTACCCCATCCTTTATTAAATTTTGGGCATGGACAAAGGCGGCTGTCTATGGTCTGTGCTGACCCCAAATAGTGCTGGCTAATCTTTAACAAGACCAGACCTCTGTGAGGGGGTGTGGGCTGAGCGACGGCGGAGATGTGGACCACGCCATGTCAAGTTCGGGAAAAATCAATGCGAGATGCACGGAAATAAAAAGAGTAGCGAAAGCCAAGTGTTTCAAAGCACATTTAGGGTCAATGAAAAGTGAGAAAGAAAAATAGGCTCCAAGAAATGCGAAACAGTAATAAAGAAAAGTAAGCAGAAAGGGGTTTAGGGTACAAAAGAGGTGGCTTGGGGAGGGTATGTTGTGGGGTATTAAATGTAGCAGGGATGGGTGATTAGGGGTTAATCATGGTTCACCCCCTTGCAAGAAGTGAAAAGGAGATAGCAAAATGGTAGGTGTACATTGCCAAAGAGGAATGGGCAGGAGGGGAAGAGGAGAATGAAACGGGGGAGCTATAGGGGGTGGGGCCAGTACTGTTTAGTTATGAGAAATTTCAACAGTGAAGAAGATTTTTCCATTAGTATTATAGCCATGTGATTCACGTGAGCTGCAATTCAAACTAAGTACTTATAAATAATCACATAACATCCTTTTAAATGAAGCTCACAAAACTGTGGTTTACGCCTTGCACCTACACTTGCCTTTTAGACATAGGTTGTGCCATAGAAGTCTATGTTAATGCTTTATTCTTTCATATATTATTTTTTTACTTGTGAAGTTTGCCATTGTCGTCATAAAATGAGGCAGAAGTTGATGCACAATTTGAGTTTCTGATACAGCTATGTGGTACCTCTGGCTATTTTATTGTTTGCTAATCAATTTTCATGGCCAGGCAGGTTGCGTTTTGCCACTTCAATTCTGCATGATGTCTGCTACATCCGCCATCTCTCTTGATCTTAATGTGCAATAAAACCCAATCCAAGATTTGTTATTTTTAGAAGGAGGTCTTTCTTCAAATTCATAGTGGTCTTACCACAGCTATATCCCTTCTTCAAATGCAGACATTCAGAAAATGCCACTATTATAACTTGTTTTCCGTTTTAGACATTTACTGTTAGGATTTGGGATGTTGATGCACAAACATTTGTGATCTTCAGACTCATCACTTGCTCTGTATTTTTTTTTGTGGAGTTTTATATAGCACAAACTAGACCCGAAGGTATCAGAGCGCTTTACATGAGCACCAGTTACGTTACAGACCGACACATTCATTTTTGTCAGGCACAGGGGGATTAAGTGATTTTCCCAAAATCACAGACTGTTGAGCATCCTTACCGAGCCTCGAACTCTGTTCCCCAGCTCGAAGGTCGACTGCCCTAGCTGTTAGGCCACATTCTCTCTCCGTATAACTACAGAAATGGGGACATATTGATCTGAATGTACATTGACAGTGGCTATGTCTGACTTAAATGATCACTGGGAAACTAAACTCGAGAGAACCTGAAGTGGTTGGAGGGTGAAGTGTGAAAAGAGTGGATGCTTCAACTCTTTGCTTGTGATTGGTGCTCTTACCAGAAGTTCAGTGATGGTGGGAACATATAGCAAAGGCCCGCCTGTAAGAAAGAGCGAGAGCTGAAAAAAACATTCTGCGGTTCATGTGTTGTGTTTTCTGCAGATCGGTACCTGCAGTGGAACAGTCAGCTTAATACAAGTTTCTAGACGTTTCTTTGAATTGAGGCTGCAAGAGAGCTCTTTGCTTCCTTATATTTAGGAACAAGAGGGATGTAATGTGCCTGGATTACATTAGAATGCCTAAAAGAGAAAATTACATCACAGAATAAGACTTTTTATCGGAAAGAAGTGCTATGACTTATGAAGAATGTGGTATTCAACTGTACATAATGCTGTTTAGTCATGTTACTCAGTCACTCACTGTACATTGTTAGAGGTTTCCCACAAGAGAATGGTCCATGGTTAATCAGGAAAATTCATAGCCTCTCTCTAGGAATTTGGGGTGAAGTGAGGGTTTCAGGACATTCTTGATGCAGTGTCTTTCTGTGACTGAAAACATCAGCCAGAGTTACAGCAAGATTGACTCACCCTTCTATACTTCCAAAACATTGGTGACTATATTGCCTGTAATTTATAGCACTTAGAAACAGCCACATGCAAAATGTAGTGCTATATTTAAGGCATAAATTCTCTTTTTCTTTCCAGTCTGCCCTATTTTTCATTTTTGAATTCTTTGATTTTTGCACAACATTGCCATCAACTTCTAGGTCAGAAGGTCATGAACATATTCCACACCACCTACATCTGCGGTTGGTGGGCTCTTCAGTAGCTTGCAATGCATAAGGGCAGAAGGATGGAATTACATTTTTTTGCATTTGCTATTGTTGGCAAAGAGGAGAGTCGCATTTACCTGGATGGGGCAGGGTGGGCCTAGTCTCGATGTTTGGGAGAAGGATGTGTGTGAGTAGGTAGTAAGTAGTGGCGGAGGAAGTACGCCTCCGTAAAACCTGACCTCTGTTGTATTGCCCCAATGTACTTGTTATATGTATCAGTAAAGTAAGTAAATATTTGTTTAAATTAAAAATACCCATACATAAGCACTTAAAAATGTTTTTAGTCAGTAGGTGATCGCTAGTTTGGGCAGTGTGTGTGAGAATGTGCACAGTTGATGTTTGCATTCAGGCATGCTCTGACCTGTATCAGCTTCTTAAACACTTTTGAACTACTTCTGATTTTATATTAAAAAAGGAACACACATATCTACACACTTAGCCAGTGTTCTAAGGCAGAGCTCAGTGAACACTGCATGTATACACTGGCAGACTGCCTCATAGCCCCTTTCAGGCTCCATACTCTCTCATACACTGCTTTGTATGAGCAGGCACTTACACTCTCAAACCCCTACACTTGCATTGGAAAAGGGGCGTGCCTGTATTTTTTACCACAACTGAAGTACTTCCACAGGCAGAGTACCACTTCCCAGTGGTAGGCAGTATATATTCTACCTTTTGACACAAAGACTGATCACTAGCTTTGTCCATACCAAGGTCAATTTCTGCCCTGAGTCTGTGCGAGCCAGTGTCAATGCAGTTATTACTTCTGTCCCACCTTATGCTGAGAACACTGATTTCACATGATTATCTACTATTCAAATCAATGTAGATGAAATGTTACTAAACGTAAGAGAATGAGGACTGTAAGGTGTAAGAATCACATGTCATCCATACTGGTAGGCAATATAATATATGTTAAACTTCGTATCTCATGTTCTTCCTATCTGAAGATTTCCAAATTTCTTCCTTTTCCCGGAAGCCCCATAGTTTCCAGGATGCAGTAGTACTAGCCACAGAAACAGCCACTTTGGACATAGCAGCATCATAGGCAAGAAGCGGATGCATCAGCACTAGCCACAGGAACAGCCACACTGCAGATACATGCATCAGAGACAATAGCACCAGAGGTAGCAGGTTTCAGTCGCACAGAGGCCTGAGAGACAGCATGTTCTAGTCTAGTATCAGTTTAACCCAGAACTGTTAATCTATTTCTTGAAAGCCTAAAAATTGAGACACTTTTAAAGTTCAGGATTTGCTGTGGGATATACCAGAGATCACTAGGCAAGGACAAGATAAGGCAAACAAAAACACAAAATGGATAAGTTTATAATTAAGAAGCGAAAAGCTGGTGAGTATGGCATTTGTGAGGAACAAAATGTAGCAGCTTTTGAGGCGAGTACCCAAGAATCAACTGAACCGTCTGTCTCAGTACGTAAGAAGTGTAAAGGAAAATCTCCTATCCTCGTTTATATAATAAAGCTCATATGAAACTGGGGTTCACATTTTCTGGTAATGTAAACCATCCTTGTCCCCAGTGTTAGTTGTGGGGAAATACTTGCAAATGAAAGTATGGTACCAAATAAATTAAAACAACATTTTACCACAAAACACAGCCATTTCTCAGAAAAACCAGTAGAATACTTTATTGAGCTTCCAAAATCTATAAGGAAGCAGTCTGCAACATTCACGAAGAGAATGAAGACATCAGAGAAAGCTTAAAAGGAAAGTTACTTGGTTGTTCAAATAATTGCCAAAAACAAGAAACCACACACTGTTGCCGAAACCACCATAAAGCAATCTTGCTGTGCTATTGTTCGAACAATGTTTGGGCCAGAATTTGAGATAGAAGTTAATAAAATCCCTTTGGCAGATAACACAATTGGAAGATGTACTCATGATATATCTGCTAACATTAAGCTGCAAATGAAGGATATGTTTCAAGTCGATTATATGATCTTTACATTGCAATTAGATGAATCAACATAAGCCAGTGGGTTAGCTCAATTACTGTTTTTTATACGTTTAATTCATACTGACAGAATTATTGAGCAATTCCTGTGTTGCCTAGAACTTGACATTGAGACCTAGAGGTGAGGATATATTTAAAACTATAGATTGCTTCATGAAGCAAAATTATTTGCAATGGTTAAATTGTGTTGGGATATGCACGGATGGTGCACCCTCAATGGTTGGCTCAACAAAAGGTTTTGTAGCTTCAGCAAAGAAAGAAAATATCATATTTATTCATTGTTTTTTACATTGCGAGTCACTAGTCACACAAACCATTGGAAATGAATTGAGAAAAGTTATGGACAAAGTGGTTCAAATGGTCAATTACATTAAAAGCAGACCTCTGAAATCAAGAATATTTGCTCATATTTGTGAACAAATGGGGGCAAGGTTTAAAAAGCTTCTACTGCACACAGACCTTTGTTGACTCTCGAGAGGTCGCATGCTTTGTCGTGTATACAAATTGCGGGAAATGATGCTTAATCTTCTTGAGGAAAATCAGCAACACGAATTCTGCGATCTAATTCAAAAACAAACTTTGGTGCACAAAATTGGCATATCCTGCTGACATATTTGAACATTTGAATACAATTAACACCAGTATGCAAGAAAAAGAAGAAAATATGTTAACAGCAGTAGATAAAATGTGTGCTTTCAGAGACAAAATAAAAATTCGGAAAAGGAAAGTGAAAGGAAGCAATTTTGAAATGTTTTAAACAACTGCTGAGTGCCAGCTGAAATGAGATATCAACCTGCTGATTGTTGACCATTTAACATTGCTCGGAGAGAACATTCATCATTACTTCCCAAATGTTGAAATCCAGGACTATGAGTGCATCAGAAATCCATTTCTTTCAACTGCAACTGGGAACTTTTCACTTTCTGAAGAAGAATTAGCTGAAATAAAACATGACACTGAAACATGGAAGCTTGAAAATGCTTAATGACAAAATGTGAGTGTCTTTATCTAATATTCCACCAAATATTGACCAGCTATGTTCATCCTATCAACCTCATTCATCTCAATAAAATAGTAAGTGCTGTTGTTTTTATTCAAAGTTTTTTATTCTTGTACATATTTACATATTTTTACAAATAAAGGACAACATGTTTTGGAAATGTATGTCTGTTATATTACAAATCATATTTAAAAAAAAAAATCAATGAAAGGTTTTGTGAGATATGTTGTGCCCCCATACATTTTGATAGTTACAATTTCTATGACATATATGTATTTGTCCTTATCTCTTATATCCAGTTAATTTTACCTCAAAGTGCTGAATGGAAAAACATATGACTCGTCTTATTCTCTGTTGGCTTTTGGCATGCTGCGCTGAGGAAAGCGGTCCCATTTGAGTTCAATGCGCAGAGACCGGCTGAGGAGTTGCATGATTGTTTTACCACTCACAATTCCCCCTTCTTAAATGGATTTTTGTATAACTCATATTCAGCAAGGAAGCAGGTGAACTTTGTGCATGGTTGAAAGGGTTGGCTGTGCAGGCACCCACCCTTTTTGTGCCGTAAATCACTGGGGCATGTGTCAATGTGCGCATGATTATATTCTTGTTTCAGGCACAAACCTAACCTTGCTTACACCCAGTTTTGCCAGTCACTGTCTTTGTTAGAACAGATTCACAATTGCTTTTTTAACCTTCCTGCTTACTGAAATTTGCTTGAAAATGCACCATTTGCCCACTATTTAAAAAAAAAAATCTCGAAGGGGAGAACCCCTCAGAATCCCCCTTTTGTGGTTCGGGCTCACTCGTTGGGCTCGCTCACATAACTGTGTCGCAAAATGATGATTGTGTAAAAAGTGTGTCACCAACATAAAAAGTTTGAAAGCTGTCCTTTAGGATTAAACATCACTTTTTAAATAAATTGTTATGTTATGTTAACTGTTTTGTAAAGCGCTCAAATCACCCTGGGACATCTCAGTGCTGACTAGGATAGTGTTCTGAGAATTGGTGAACCCTGATAGAGGATAGATATCTCTGTTAATACAAAAAAGCTTTCAGCTGTTTCCTAAAAATGCTGTAACTTGGAATTTTGCTCAAAGCAGGGGGGAGCTCATTCCAGTATCTTGGCGCCAGATATGAGAAGGATCTACCCCCAGTGCGGATTAGACGGAATCAAGGAACCTGAAGGAGATCCAGGGTGCTAGATCTGAGTTTCCTACAGGGAGAATATTTTAATAGTTTTTTTCGCAGATAGAGGGGACCTCTTTTATTTAACGCATTATATGTGGGACAGCAAATTTAAAAAAAGGATCTCTTCTTTACTGATAATCTATGCAGTTCCCTTAGCAAAGGAGCTAAAGAGGAGCCTGCAGGACGGTTTAAGATCATTCTCGCTGCGGTGTTCTGTACTACTTGGAGTTTGGCCAATAGGGTCTCTCCCACTTCGGCCAACAAGGCATTGCCATAGTCCAGACGACTATTGCCTGGACCATTGCCTGGACTAGAGTTCTGCGGTGGAGGGTGGGCATATAAGGCAGATTTTCCTAAGAAGCCGCAGACCATTTTAGCACAACCTCGTGGTGGCCACGATTTGATCCTTCATGGTCAAAGTCCGGTCCAATTTTAGACCAACATTTTTTACTGACTGTTTGGGGGTGGGGACAGTGCCCAACAGAGCAGGCCACCAGTCATCGGACCAAATGTCCGTGACTTTACCCATTAACATAACCTCCACCTTTTCCGGATTCAACTGGAGACAATTTCCTGTCATCCCATTGGAAATGGCGAGCATGCCGGTGGCAAAACTGATTTTGTCGAGCTCTGGGTTTGATCCGAAGGTAAACATAAGCTACGTATCATCAGCATATGAGATGATTTCAAACCCCAGCTGCTTGACAATCCTTTCCAGGAAGAGAGTTGGGCTTAGACAAGAGCCCTGCGGGACGCCCTTGGCGAGATGCATTTTCGAAGCGGTATAGGGTCCGAACATGACAGTTTTGGTGCTCTCAGACAAGAAGTGTTTGAGCCATTTCAAAGCTGCCCCATTGATACCACAGGAAAGAAGTCTCTCCCCCAGCTTAGAATGGGAGATGGTATCAAAAGCTGCGGAGAGATCTAGGAGAATCAGAACTACTTAGCCTCCTGCATCTATAGTCTGTCTGAGGGAGTCGTTCACAGACAGAATGGCGGTCTCAGTACTGAAACCTGTCCGGAAACCCGACTGCGAAGGATCCAAAATATGGTTATTTTCCAGGTAAGAACTCAGTTGTCAATTAATAATACTTTCCAATAGTTTACCCAGCAGCGGTAGTAAGGAAATGGGACGATAGTTGCCAAGAATTGAAGGGTCAGCAGTGTTTTTTTTTATATTGGGCGTACAAATGCCTCCTTCCAGATGGCAGGGATAATGCCAGTGATGATAGAATGTTTAAATATGTCTCGGATTACCGGGGCACAGCTTGTGGCTAGAAGCGCCATAGTTTTTGGCAGACAGAGATCTAATGGTGACCCAGATTTGGCAGCAGCCAGGCCTTTTGCGACCTCCTCCGTTGAGGTCAGTTCAAAGCTATTTAGGGAGCTGACTGCTATCTTGCCCCGCTCCTCTAATTTGGTAGAAGATACAAAGTCATGAGAAGCTGGTGGAAGAAAATTCTCATACATTTTTGTTATCTTCTCATGAAAATAAGTCGCCAGGGAGTTACAAAACCTGGCACAAGAAAGGGTTCGAGTCATCTTTGCCACCAGTCAAATTTATTAAACATCAAATAAACTGGTGAACCTGTATTTGTTTGGGATATATACGTCGCATCAAATGCTTATGAAAATGTGGTACATCTCATACTGAAGTCCGGCCAATCATCTTGTTGGATCTGTCAAGATCCCTCTGATACAGTGATGGACAAAGGGGTAAAGGGGCTCTCTGGGAAAAACAAACGATATCCTGGGGCATATGGCTGGCTGGCAAAGTTCAGGCAGGAAGAATGGGTACTTATTTTCAGGGCTACAACTCCTAGTTATTTAGAAGTGAGAGGGGAGGAGAAGGAACAGATAGCCACAAAGAACAGGCTGGGACCTTCTAAACACTGCTGGTGTGAGCTTGCTTTTTGTTATGTTATGTTATGTGTTGTTATGGATTCTTATATAGCGCATGACTCACCTGGGGGGCATCTCAGCGCTTTACCAATGGGAATCCAGAACGAGGAAACAAAGAAAAAGCTATATTATGAAGAGGCGAGCTTAGAACAAGAATGTTTTTAATTGTTTCCTGAAAGACATATAGGTGCTGGATTTTCGCAGGGCCACCGGTAGCAAATTCCAGTATTTGGGGACTATGTACGAGAAAGCTCTGCCACCTGTGCGGGTTAATTGAATACGTGGGATCTTCAAGGGAGCTAAAGCATTAGATCTTAAATTGCATTCATGTGATTGTTTGGAAAGTTTCTTTTGGAGGTAGGATGGTCCCTCCCCTTTAAGTGCTTTGAAGGAGAGACAGCATATCTTAAACAAAGATCTTTTGTGCACCGGAAGCCAGTGCAGTTGTCTGAGCAAGGGGAGGGATGGGGATCCAGGAGGACAATTTAGAACCATTCTGGCGGCAGTGTTCTGTATTACCTGCAATTTTGCCAGAGTGGTAACGCCTACTTCAGCCAACAGGGAGTTTCCGTAATCTAACCTGCTCACCACCATTGCCTGCACTACAGTTCTACGGTGTTCCAGTGGTAGATAGAGAATAATTCTACGTAGTAGACGCAGGTTATAGTAGCAGGACCCTGCGATAATTTTTTACATTGTCTTTCATTTTAAGCTTAACATCCAGCTGGATTCCTAGGCTTTTCACTAAGGAGGACGGCGTTGGGGCTTCACCCAATTGGGGGGGCCACCAGTCAGGAGTCCAGAAGTGGGCGTCCTTACCTAAGAGCATAAGCTCCGTTTTTTTCCGAGTTGAGTTGCAGACACCGCTCCTTCATCCAGTTCGCGATTGCTAGCATACTGCCCGAAAAGCGTAGTTTCTCGTCAGTAATATTTTTGCCTATAAAAAATAGTGCATGTCATCGGCGTACGAGACTATCTCGAAGCCGAAAGATTGGACTATCTTGGCCAGTGGGGCCAAGTATATATTAAAGAGGGTGGGGCTAAGGCAAGAGCCCTGGGGCACCCCTTTGTCCAACAGTAATTTATTTTTTGAGACGAATGGTCCAAGTGTAGTGGTTTGCCATCTGTCCATTAAGAAATTCCTCAGCCACTGTAAGGCTATGCCCCCGATGCCACACTCAATCAGTTTCTCCGCTAGCCGCTAATGAGATATCGTGTCAAAGACTGCAGAGAGATCTAAGAGGATCAGGATCGAGGATCCTCCGGCATCGAGGGTGCGTCTCAGTGAGTCAGTCAGTAACAGCCAAAATGGCTGTTTCTGTGCTGAAGCCGGTGCGGAAGCCCGGCTGGGAGGGGCCTAGTATGTCATTGGCTTCCAAATACTGACTGAGTTGTGTATTAATTGTGGATTCCAGCAGTTTCCCCAGTAGGGGTAACAGGGATATTGGCCTGTAATTACTTAACCCCTGGGGATCTGCTGATGGCTTTTTTAGGATGGGCCGAACAGAGGCATCTTTCCAGGCGCTCGGAATAAGGCCGGTAGAAATAGAGGCATTGAGGATGTTTTGGATAAAAGGAGCGCAAGTTGGAGACAGAAGAGCCATAACACTAGGTGGACATAAGTCCATTGGTGAGCCGGATTTTGCTGTTAGCAATAGATTCTTTGTATCAGCAAGTGCAATGGGCTTGAACTGGTTGAGAGCACCTACAATAGAAGTGGAGGAGTTTTCCAAATTAATGTTTGAACAGGAGTTGTTGGTGTTGGTGACAGGAAAGTTAACATAGATTTTGGCAATTTTGGCGTAAAAAAAGTGTGCTATAGAGTCACATAATAATTGGGATTCAGGCGGTGTTTGTTTGCATGCTAAGGGAGAGGAAAAGTCTTTGACAATGTCAAATAAAGCTTTAGTGGAATTTCTAGATTGTTCGATTTGATTATGTAGATATGAGCATCGGGCGGTTTTTATTGATTGATGATAGTGGGATAGGGATGCTTTATAGACTTTCCTATCCTCGGGGGATTTTTTCTTTCTCCATCTTCTCTCATGTGCTTTGCACGTGGATTTTAGGGTTTTCAATTCACCCGAATACCAGGGAGCAGAAAGTCGCCTCAATGAGTGATTGACACTTTTTAATGGAATCACTATATCAAATGTTTTCGTTAAGGCTGAGTTAAAGCTAGATAGCATAGCTGAGGGATCTCGGTCATTTAGCTGAATCTTGGGGGAGAATTGGGTAAATGTTTCGTTAAAATTGTCCAGAGTTTCATGCCTGTCGCACTACGAACGAGCACCGACGGTTTTCTGTATGCACGTGCATAGGGCTAGGGAGGGATAAGGGGCGGGTAGTTGGGCAATGGGAGTTGGTGGGGGTAGGGGCGGGGGGGGGTAATTTTCTTGGCTCTACTCCTATTCTTGATTGGTCATAACTATTATAATGTAAACTGTACCACGATACTAGGTGGTGATCTCCTGATTGTGGGGAACCACTTCTCTCATTCTGCTCAAATCAATCAATAAAATTTTGTTGTGAAAAAAAAAAAATTGTCCAGAGTTAGGTTGTGCCATGTCCTTTTGTTTTTCCCGTTTTTATATGTAGGATTAGTCCTATATTTTGGTCCTGATTGAAGCAAAAGGGAAAATTGAATCATGTAGTGGTCTGACCAGATAAGGGGAAGCGGCTGCGATACTCTCAGTTGTTCTGAGCTGGTAAAAATGAGATCTAGGGTATGGCCAGCCGTGTGTGTTGGTCCAGACACCATCTGTTTAAGTCCAATATCGCTCAGATTCGAGAAGAGCCTAATTACATCTGGATTTTTCACATCCTCTCCATAAAAATTAAAGTCTCCCAAAAGGATAAAATTGCTGGAAGCCACAGCCTGTATGGCAATGAGTTCTGTCAGGGCCGTGGAGAAATTAGATTTGGATTTGGGACCAGTTGGTCGATAGAGCAGGGCCCCATCCCAAGAAATTGTTGGGGACACTGACACTTTAAAGATGCCTAGTTCCATTAGATCATTGCTAATGGAAGAGAGCCACTGTACTTTAAGATGGTTTTTAAAAGCAATTCCTATACCACCTCCTGACTTTCCCCTTCTGTCAAGTTGAATACATTTATAATCCTTTGGTATAGCGAGATTAATGGCCGGTATATTAGTCGGATTTAGCCAGGTCTCTGTAAAAAAGCATAAATCCGGGGAGAGGGTAGAGATCATGTCCCAGATCTCTATAGAGTGTTTTACAAGAGAGCAAACATTACATAAAATATGGCTAAGGTTTAGCTGGTTTTGTGGGGGCTCGGTTAATGAGTCGCTTGTGGGAAGCTCCCCCTGGAGGCTTTGGAAGCGGCATGAAATGCATGATACAGGACCTCCAGCGTGGCCAGTAATGAGAGATTGCACTGACCTCCCAAGCCAGGTCAGCTGGGTATGCTGAGTCCTATTTCACGCAGGGCTGCTCCAGAATAAGTATAGACCTTAGGAGCTTGATCTCTCGTAGTAGTCAGGGCAGCATCTCCCGCCTCCCATCGCGATCTGGCGCGGATGGGCACAGACGGGCTTGCCTTTGGCGCGACCGCTGTGCACGTCCGCTTCGCGTCCGGGTAGGTGTGCTCATTTATAGAGTAGTTAGGTCAGGTGGTGTCCCGACAGCTAGCCCGCCGACCCTGCACCCCCACAAGATGGCGGTTCCAAGTTTCACCGGTCCTTCCCCGTCTCCAAACAGCCCCGAAATCGTCTGTAAAGGAGGATCGGGAGGATCGAGTGGAGCGCGCGCAGCTGAGCAGCAAACAGTGCAATAATAGAATAAAAATCAATTCTGTGCAGGGTTTACAATTTTAAAAGCAAGTTTTCAATTTTAAAGCAACAACTAAGCGGGGTGCCGGCTTCCGCCTCAGGAATCCCCAAAGATACTGGCGAGTGCTGTGGCTTGCAATTTATGCCTATCGGCCAGGTGGTGCCCCGGACAGCTAGCCCGCCGGCCCTGCACCCCCCCCAAGATGACGGTTCCGAGTTTGACCGGTCCTTCCCCGTCTCCAAACAGCCCCGAAATCGGCTGTAAAGGAGGATCGGGAGGATCGGATGGAGCGCGCGCAGGTGAGCAGCAAACAGTGCAATGATAGAATAAAAATCAATTCTGTGCAGGGTTTACAATTTTAAAAGCAAGTTTTCAATTTTAAAGCAACAACTAAGCGGGTTCCCGGCTTCTGCCTCAGGAATCCCCAAAGGTACTGGTGAGTGCTGTGGCTTGCAATTTATGCCTATCGGCCAGGTTGTGTCCAGACAGCTAGCCCGCTGACCCTGCACCCCCCCAAGATGGCGGTTCCGAGTTTGACAGGTCCTTCCCCGTCTTCAAACAACCCCCGAAATCGGCTGTAAAGGAGGATCGGGAGTATCGGGTGGAGCGCGCGCAGGTGAGCAGCAAACAGTGGAATAATAGAATAAAAATCAATTGCTGTTTGAAAATGAAAGCAAAACGATTAAACCACTGTAAGCGTCACATATAAAAGTTGAAGCGGAGGAATGAAAATGCCTCACTGGAGAGAAGAGGGCGGGTGCCTGATGAGCAATAGTTATGGAGGGTTATATCTGTATTGCTCACACACCGCCCAAGCATTCTCCGGACAATCCAGTCTCCAGCATTTATCATACACTACTCTCTGACAGAGGTTTTTTCAAACCATTTTAGAAACATCTGCTCTAAATATGTCAACGTTCATCCACCCTGTACAGACTTACATGAAGCAATTATTGTTAAGTATTTGTTTGCAAACCATCCACTGACCCATCCATCCACCCACCCTTTGATCCATCCACCCTTTCAAACATCCATTCACCCATGCACCATTTCATCTATCCATCCACCCACCAATCCTTCACGCACCCACCCTTTCATCCGTCCATGCATCCAGCCACCCTTTCATTCAGCCAGCAAGCCATCCGTCATCCACCCACCCTTCCATCCATCCATCCATCCATCCATCCATCCATCCAGCCAGCCTTTCACCAGTTCTACCATACACCCTTCATCCATCCACCCTCTCCCCATCCATCCACCCATCATTCCTCCACAACCCCATCATTAATCCATCCAACCATCAACCATCCACCCATCATTCCTCCACCACCCCATCATTAATCCATCATCCATCCACCCTTTCATCCATCCATTATTGATCCCTGCCTTCCATCATTAATCCAGCATCCATCCACCCAGCCACCCATCCATCCACCCATGCATCCATCCACCCATCATCCATCCACCCACCCATTCACCCATGCATCCATCCACCCATCATCCATTCACCCATCCAGCCACGCACCATCCACCCACCCACCCATCATGCATCCATCCACCCATCATGCACCCATCCACCCATTCATCCACCCACCCATCCATCATGCATCCATCCATCCACCCACCCATCATGCATCCATGTGTCTGAATGCGCACACAACAGTGTTGCTTTTCTGCAATGCGGTCCTGACAACATTGTTGAAATTGTTTGAATATTGCAGGTAATCATAAATCAGAAACATAAAAAAGAAGCACTTGTAAGTGTGTATTTTTTTTGTGGCTCAGGCGAGTCTCGATCCTTGGTTCCCAGCACCAAAGTCAGCAGCGCTATCCGTGTTTCCACCTCTTCTCCCTCTGTCGTCTCTTCTCAAAAGGGCCAGAATATGTTAAAAAACGTCGGGTTGTGCCCTTCAACGCGTGCACCTGCTTTATTTCGATCTGTAAGTGCTTCGTGTTGATGCTCCTGCCCCAAAAAGTAACATTTCAACACGAAGCACTTACAGATCAGAATAAAGCAGGTGCACGCGTTGAAGGGCACAACCCGACGTTTTTTAACATTTCCTGGCCCTTTTGATAATCCGTTTTTTTAAATAAAGCAGGTGCACGCGTTGAAGGGCACAATCCGTTTTTTGTTGTATCAAAATAAAGCAGGTGCACCTGCTTATGTTAAAAAACGTCGGTGCATCACCAGAGCTGTGTGAATAATAACAACATAAGCAGGTGCACGCGTTGTTAAAAAACATCGGGTTGAGCGTATTGGCGGTGACATGCCTTGCACCTGCTTGTTTTTTTGTATCAAAATAAAGCAGGTGTAAAGGTGGCTCAGCAGCTTGCCATAAATGTATTTCAAAACGCGTGTGTGAGTGCATTGGCGGTGAAATGCCTTGCGATGTAACTGTAAACGCTCAGTAGTCGCATGCGTTGAGAAAGCAGGCGATGTAACCGCCCCCGCGATGTAAAGGTCGCGATGCGATGACAGCGCGAGGGGTAATGGGTGTTCCCCGGCAGTTGCTGTGTCCTAAGGGGACAGAGCCATTTTTCCGGACGCACAGGTGCCCTTTTACTGTTGAGACCGAGATAGAAGGGGGTCCAGCATTCTTTTTAGGTTTGGTATTTAATATCCTGTAGGACATGCTCACGTTCCCCTGTTTGTACTCTTCGCTTTCTAGGGCCGTACCTGTCACCTGAGGATCTCCATCCTCATTCGGGTAGCAGAAAGCATTAAGGACCTTATTTAAGTCCCCCCAAGGCCACCAATTCTTGCACGACCTATTTCCATCAGGGCAGGAGGTGGGGGTAGTCCTGTCGATTGTTATTAGGGCGAACCAGGCCTCGCAAGTTCCATTATAAGAAACCTGGAAAGGGAAGAGAGGCATCTCTCCCTCCTTTTGATGAGGTGGGAGGCGGCCACATATCCAGCAATCTGTGATATTGCTGACCTGATGCGTATAGTGTAGCATCTGTATAAAGGTATTGTTTCGGAGAGCTAGCCTATGAGCTTGTTCATGAGGGGGTAAGTCGAGGTACGTGTGCTCTTGAGTGTTGTTAGGTGTAGGAGAGGAATGTGGTGCTGGTGGGAAAGCAATGTGGAGGGCCCAACCAAGACACGTCATGATTGTCATCAAGAAAAACAGTATGATCAAACAAATGATAGGTCCGCTATGCAACTTCTTAACATTCTTCTTTAGGCGCCTCATTTTCTCTTTTTCCCACATAGTCAGAGTGTCTGAGTCTGCCCCCATGCTCTAACCGCTTCATCACGAGACCTGCGTCCGTGGGCTTAATCAGCCAGAACCCGGGTGGCGGACCTCAGTTTTGATTTATATTCTTGTTGTGGGGTCTGTTCCAAGGGCAATGAGGATTGTTCAGTCACAGTGTCACTGGATTTGGCGACCTCGCTGGCAAAAGAGTCTATTTCTCCAAAGTATCTTTTACAATGGCTGGCATGTAGCCAGCCTTTTCGGCCCTCGATTTTGACAGCAGTCCGCGTAGTTAAGAGGACCAACTTCGGTTCCTTCCACCTGGGCTGGAGGGGATTTGTCCTGTCGAAGTTGCGTATTGAGACCCAATCCCGGGTCGGATGGTGTGTTCTTCCGGGTTGGTTTTGTCTGGGAAGGCTGCAGCCACCTATGAACGACAAGAATGGAGTGCAGACATCAAGGAAGCCAGGTAATCAGTCAATATTCTGCTATCTACATCAGTAATAGATTTTGGTCTAGGAACTCCCCACATGTTTGGTGGCCTACCAAAAACCATCTCGAATGGTGCTAATCCTATTCGGGAGTGTGGTACCATTCGCATATAGAACAGGGCTACTGGTAAGGCAGTCATCCAATCTACGCCCTTTTCTGCTGTAATTTCGGCTAACTTAGTTTTAAGAATCTGATTGTGTCTTTCTACCAATCCTGCTGCCTGGGGGTGTCTCACGCAGTGAAATTTCCAAGTGTATCCTAATAGAAGGGAGACATGTTTCATTAGCTCGGAAGAGAAAGGTTGGCCATTGTCTGAATATATGACTCTTGGCAATCCATAACGGGGGAAGTACTCTCTTACTAGAACCTTCCTGGATGTCAGAAAAGGGGTCTCGTATTGCGTATTTCATCTGTTCCTTTTGTGTGTGCTTTACACTTCAGCACCGCTATTTTTGTTGGTAACTGGCTAGCCTCCAAGAGGGCAGTGATGAGGGCAGCATGTTGTATTTTGGACCCATGTGATGTGAGGAATCCCCTCTCCCTCCATAATGTGCCGAAATTGTGTACAACCCCGAAAGCGTATTGTGAGTCAGTGTTGCTGTTAACTGATTTTCCTTTTGCTAAATGACATGCGCGTGTTAGTGCTACTAGTTCGGCTGCTTGTGCTGACAGTATCTCTATTTTGTGTGCTTCCAAAGTGCTTATACCATTTGTGACGGCATAGGCTGCTACCAGTTCTCCAGTGGGGAGTCTCATGCAAGACCCATTAACAAAGAGTGTCATCTCTGCCTCAGAAAGGGGTGTATCTTGTAAATCTGGTCTGGGTTTGGTCACTAAATCAATTGTATCAATACAATCGTGAAGTTGTTCAGCAGAAGAGGTAAGTGGCAACAGTGTTGCTGGGTTTAAAATGTTGCATCGTCGGATCTCAATGAGTGGTTGGAAAAGTGTCATCTCGTATCCTGTGAGTCCGGCTATTGTCAGATGTTGTGTTTGCGTTCTGTTTAGGAGAAGTTCAACAGCATGTGGAACCTGGACTACCAGATGGTGTCCTAGTACGATAGTGTCACTCTGTCTAATGGCTTGTGCTGTGGCAGCCACTGATTTGAGGCATGCAGGGAGTGCTTCGGCCACCGGATCTAATGTACTGGAAAAATAACCACATGGTCTATGCCTGTCTGCCTGAAGTTGGGTCAGGACCGGCAGGGCTGTACCTGAGCTTTCTGTTACAAATAAGGTAAAATCTTTGATGTAATCAGGTGTTGCCAACACTGGGGCTTGACACATAGCCTTTTTAAGAGACTGAAAAGCTTGTGTGTGTGTTTATCCGTCCAGGGTAATTTTGGGGTGGCACCAGCTTCAAGTGTTGTCAGCTGCACTAATGGTTTAGCAATGAGGGCAAATTGCGGGATCCACTGTCTACAATATGAGGTAAGGCCAACAAAGGCTCGAACTTGTTTCTGTGTTGTTGGCTGTGGCATTTGTTGTATAAGTTGGATGCGTTCCTGTGTAAGCTGCCTACCCTCCTTTGACAGCAAGTGCCCTAAGTATGCCACTTGCTGCAAACCAAATTGGAGCTTACCAGGGGAAACTTTATGGCCATTGTCAGCTAAGAATTTTAGTACCAGCAATGATGCTTCAGCACAGGCTAGGTCAGATCTGGCCGTAATGAGGATGTCATCAACACACTGCAACAATGCAGTGTCAGGGGGCATTTCAATAGTATCCAATTGTCTTTTTAACGCTTGGCTATATACACTTGGGCTTTCGGTGAAACCTTGGGGAGCTCTTGTAAATTGGAAGCTTCGTCCTTGTAGGGAGAAGCCCGAAAAGGTATTGGCTGTCTGGGTGAATGGGTATACTGAAGAATGCATTTTTTAAGTCAATTACAGTAAAGTGTGTCGCTTCTGCATCTATGGCTGTGAGTAACGTGGAGATGTCTGGGACCACGGGGTGTTGGGGAATGACACATTTATTAAGTTCTCTCAAATCCACCACTAGTCTATAGACAGGGGGTGTTCCCAGTTCCACTTTTTTATGAACTGCTAAAACTGGGGAATTACAAGCATTAGAAATTATTTCTTTAACCACACCTGACCGTATTAGATCCTGAATAATTAACATCAACGCCTGTTCAGCTTGAGGTGGAATTTTGTATTGTCTTATGCGTGGCAGTTGGGCTCCCTCCTTCAGTGTAACCTTGTGAGGTGTTATTTCCATACACCCTACTGTGGTGGAATCAGTGGCCCAAAGGGTGTGTGGCAAATCTTTCAAACGTTCGTTTAATTCTCTACTGGTGTAGTGGCCTTTAAAATCTCGTAGGAATAATCTAACATCCTTAGGTGATCAAACAATAACAGCTCCTAATTCTTTCAATGTCTTGATACCAAGTACATTTTCTGGACATGATCTTGTCAATATAAGATCTGTGGTTGTCGTGAGGGGACCAACCTGTAAGGGCAGGGGTTTTGATGTGACGTTTGTCACAGGCTGTCCGGAGAAACCCAGAGAAATACTTTTTGAACCCGAGAGAGGAGCCTCTGGGACCTCTTGATGGCTCATTGTTGTTTTACTGGCCCCAGTGTCTAGTAGAAACTTTCTATCCTCCCCAAGAAGTCGGACCTCTACAAATGGACCTTTCTGATCTACTGGGATGGGGATTAGGGGCAGTTTGTCATCTTCTCTCCCTGGGCAACATCATGAAAAATCTGGGTAGTATTCAGTATAGCCATCATCTCCAATGTACATTTGGGTCATTTGTGCTGTCGGTGGGGCTGGAGGTGCTGTAGTGCCTTGTGGGGCATTCTGTTTTGGCTGATATGGACGGGGCTGTGTCTTACCAGTGGCCAAATTGTGTTTTAAGACAGGACAGTCTTTAACGAAGTGTCCCGACTTTTTGCAATAATTGCAAGTACTCTTCGCGTTTGTCTGGCTACCTAGTGTCTGTTGGCACTGGGGTGCAGTCTGGGCCACTAATGCTTTCATCTTTGTGTCTTTCATGCGCTTCTTATCATTTTCGTCTTCATCTCTAATGCGGTTTTGGTGGTATTGTAGCATTTGTAACACCTGTGGCGGTGTATGGGCTTGCCAGGTGCTTTCTATCTTCAGTACTCTTTCCTTTATAGCTTGCAAGGCGTTATCTACTAATTTGGAAACAAACAGATGCGGGTAAGCTTCGTTGGTCGGTGTAAGACCGCTATTTACCGCAAAATACTTTTCAAGTCTTGTGTAATAATCTCCTATGTCTTCACCATGTTTCTGTTTGCAGGAGGAAATGACATCCCAATCCTCCTTTTTCACTGTCAATAACTGTGGTAACACCTTCAAAATAGTGCCGGGAAGTGCCTTGAGTTTGGCTCCTATACCTTGACCAGCTACCCTAGTATTTTCGTCATTCTGAAGTTCGGTCCATTTAATGTGTTCGCCCGCCACCTCCCAATCTTTTTCCCGTAGTTTGTCATATATACCCGAGGGCAACAATAATTTCAGAATTCCTGTGATATCAGAAAGAGTATATGTTCCCATCATTAATACGTCTCCTAATACCTTAAAAAATCCAGCAGAATCTTTTGAGTGAGGGGGAACCATCTCTTTCATCCTTAGTAATTCAAGTTTTGTCAAGGGTACATAAATGAAAACGCGTTGTAGCGCCCCATCTGCGTCAGCTCTGGGGTGAACCTCCCTCATGGGAAAGTGGCGTGTTTGAGAAAGTCTATTAACCGATCCACAAGTATCAGTGAAAAATCTATATTCAACCGCTTTCTGGTATTCCTGTCTAAAATCTATAAATCTGTTGAGAAAAACTGAGCCATTGTAGAGGAATATGCTATCAGCACAGTCAGACAGAAAATCTTCTAGTCTTGGATCATGTTTTAAAAAGGTGTCATTGAGAGTGATGAGATGCTGTACCATGTAGAGACTCGCTAATCTTTGATGTGGGCGTGGTAATGCTAAAAAGAGTTGGGCTATGGGATCATTGTCATATATCTTATATTGAGAGACCCATAGGGTCGCAGTTCTGGCAATCTCCTTCTCCTCCGATGTAAGCGGAGGTTCCTGGTCTAGCCAGTCGTCTAATGCTACTACCGTGGCTTGAAACAGGTCATCTGGAGACGGCCGTTCTGGATGGCCCTGGAGTAATGGGAGGGGTGAAGACCGTGACGTGGAAATGGAGCGTCTTACTGGTAGAGCTTTTACAACCGGTAATGTTGTGTGTTCCCCACCTTTGTTCTCTTCCTCCTCGGTCTGTACATTTTGCCAAGTACGTGTCACTTTACGGGTGAACCTATCAAGTGCGTCATTTACCAAACCTACATCGGTATGGTCAGAAGTTGAGTCCAATAACTCATAAAATGACGTGGGTACATCTTTTCCTTCACTTGTAGGTGTTTAATAAAACAACAAATAAGGAACCTATACATGTGTACCTTGATAGCGTAAAGTCTGCTTTTGGTTAATCTGTAAACAGCCTTAGAGGCTTCCCCGGTACGGAGAAACTCAGAAGCTGCCTCAAGGAGTGGGCTTATAGCAGGTAAACCCTTGATCTCTATCCATGAATCGTGAAGTATTTTTGTTATTCGTCCTGCCTCCCCGGTGGTACTTGGGGCTGGATCATAGGGGCACTCGGGAATCGTGTCCCCTGTGGCTAGTCCCTCTGCACCTTCGTTATTTCCAGGTCGTGGTTGGACTTGTTTGATATTCAAGGGCTGTTGTGGGGGTGCCTGAACTATTGGGGTGTCATATGGAGGCGGGGTGTCCAAGAGGAAGGTGGTGAAAGTATCCTCTGTAAATGGGGCAGTGGGTTGTGTCTTAGGTGGGACGGTCTCCATCTGCAAGGAAGTTTTAGGTAATACAGGGTAGAGACCGGTGGAAACGGCTAGTTGTTCCCTATTATTCCTTTCATTTTCTAGTTCTCGTCTTATTTCTTGTAATCGTTCATTCCGAACCTGCTCTGACATTCTCTTACTCTTTTCGACTTTGTTCAATGCTTTCTCCTGCCTCCTATGGGCCTCTTTTCTCCATAGTTCGACCGCGTCACTTGACTGTCGGACCTTTCTTTTCCACAACTGTTCTTCTAGTTTCAGTACACATTCCATGTCAAAAGTCCCTGTCTCGGGCCACCTATATTTATATTCGAAATCTTTGGTGTAATCTACCCATAAATCACAATAAACAATTGCACCAATGCCATGTTTTGTATACATAAAATGTCCTGGAGTATCCCGAGGAGGGAGGGGAATCTCCTTCTCGAGGATACTTTTTCTAGTTCCCATCTTACGTATTTTCGAAAAAATAGGCATGATGGCAGACTTTCTATTAAAAAATAGAAATGAGAAACAATAAACATATATCTTTACCGTACGCACAAAGGTTGTGGGTCCGTCTTTATACTTTCAGCAGTACTCACCGAGAAGCAAACTAGAAGGCCTGTTGATCTTTTTACAATTACAATTACAATCTTGAAATGCGCGCAGCTACTGAAACGGGGCTCACAAGACCTCACACTCGTCTTCTTCACGGGTTGGGCTCTGGGTCTGGACGTTCCGCAATCTTCCTCACTGCCTTGTGTGGATGACGGGCCGCAGTCGGTCCCCCCCTTCGTCTCGAGGGAGTTAGCAGGAATTCCCCGCTTCTGTGCACTTTGAAGTCCGCCGAAGGTCAGGAGGAGGCAGTACCGGGTCCGACATCGCCGGCGCGTGGGGGAGAGGGAACGTCCCTGTTCAGGCGCCAGAAATGTGGTAAATAATTTAATATTACCTTATCTTAGAATTTCTATTTTAGTAAATACTTTAAATTAAGTAAAGAGAGGAGTCCATGGTATTCAAGTAAAGAAGGGTTTATTCAATAACTCGAGTTAAGGGAGAGCTCCTTCACCAAGCGGGTTCAGGAGTGGTCTGATGTTTTATTCATACAGCAGGTTATTTATACAGTTCAGGCAATAGGCAAAAAGAAGAAGAAGAAGGAGAATAAGGAAGTGACAAACAGTAATTTCCGAACAGATGTGTGAAGGTATGGGCGTCGCTTGTGTCTCGTGAGAGTGCATGCAGTGTGTCGAAATGTGCTCCCTTCAGTTGAGGGCCCTTCCTCAGTGTCGAAATGCTCTTTTCAGTTGAAGGCCCTTTCTCAACCAGGGGGTTATTTCTGGCTTAGAGTCAAGAACAGGAACGGTCTCTTAAAACAGGAACTATCTCGTTGGTTCTCGGAATTGGCCGAGCCACAAGAATGTGTGGTCAATGAACAGAGGGGCCAGGTGCAGGGTGTCTTGCTCGTGGGTTTGGAGACAAATGGATGACACACGAAAAAGGAAAAGGGTGCTGTCTGAATCAAAATGGCAGGCAGGCGGAGAAGGGAAACGATGGGGCACAATTGCCAATTTTATTTCCTCACTTCCCCGTCTCCAAACAGCCCCGAAATCGGCTGTAAAGGAGGATCGGGAGGATCGGGTGGAGCGCGCGCAGGTGAGCAGCAAACAGTGGAATAATAGAATAAAAATCAATTCTGTGCCGGGTTTTCAATTTTAAAAGCAAGTTTTCAATTTTAAAGCAACAACTAAGCAGGGTCCCGGCTTCCGCTTCAGGAATCCCCAAAGGTACTGGCGAGTGCTGTGGCTTGCAATTTATGCCTATCCGCCAGGTGGTGTCCCGACAGCTAGCCCACCGACCCTGCACCCCCCAAGATGGCGGTTCCGAGTTTGACAGGTCCTTCCCCGACAAAGGCAGATTTGCGGAAGTGGAGAACATTTCTGGAGGATTTTAATGGCATTCCCATGGCAACACCGAAGGAGTGGGAGTGGGAGGTCACCATATACTCGGATGCGGCTGGGGCTCACGGTTTTGGGCCCTACTGGGATGGGAGGTAATGCGCGGCAGAGTGGCCGAGACAATGGAAGAACGGGGAGGAGTTTCGCCTTCTTAGACCTCTTTCTGCTAGTGGTGACTGTGACAGTTTGGGGTCAAGAGTTGGCGCACAAGAAAGTGATTTTTAAGGTCGATAACATGTCAGCATGCACAGTTTTCACAGACAACACAATGAAGAGGTGGAGGGCAGCCGGGGACACTGCAGTTAAGGTAAGGTTTTTTTATTTACTTTAAAGTCGTTTTTTAAAAGTAGTAAGTAATTGTTAATAGGGCGGGTGGCGTAGCGGAACTCCATGGAGTTCCACTGAGTTTGTTATCAACTCCATCTCCCTCCGCTTAGCCCCGCTATGCCCACTATGCCCGGGGTTAATACCCTGTAGAGCAGGCTTCTCCAACGAGTAGCTCGTGAGCTGCTGGTAGCTCTCAAGCTCCTTGTAAGTAACTCTCCTGTGTCCTGCCCAGCTTACTAAATTCAAAGTTTTTGATTGGTTGAAATAAAATATGCATACCAAAATTGAAAAGTATGTATTCAAGATGAAAATATGTGTCTTTTCAGAACCATAAGCTGATGTTTGGAGAAAAATGGTTTTATTTTAAAATATATTTTAAACTGATATTTGATTGATCAAGTATGTGGAATTGGGCAGATTTATTACTAATATTATTACGTTGGTGCCAGAGATATTGTATACCTTCTGATGCAGTCACCATGAAAACTCTTATAATATTAATAGCTTGGGATCATTTTCACTGAAAATAAGTAAGTCTGACTACCAAAAAGGTTGGAGACCCCTGCTATAGGGTATAATTTGGCCATGAACTGAGGCATCATGATTTTGTCAGGATCTTTCCATTCCAACCTTAGAACTTTGTGGATGCAAAGGTGAACATGATCATCAACTACGGCAGAGCTCTGAAACTGGGGCTGGAGTGACCCAATAGAGGTTTCTGGGCCCTCCTCCTCTGGAAATCCAATATTGGCCTTGAAATGTTTCAGCAAACCATACATTTCCCGATCAATATATTTGCCCTTATGGTCCTCAGGACCCAGACACTCCTCCTCTGACCCTGAAGACAGTGAAGACAGAACTAAGACATTATCCTTAGGATTGCACCCTTCACCCATCTCCAGGAAGGTTTCACGAATCAGCCTTTTAAGTCTGGCATCTGTACCCGCCCTGTGGCGCTTTGGCTGAAGAGGCTGAAGAAACAGAAGAAGAGGACTCCTCCATATGCCTTTGCATCCTGGAAAGTTTTCCCATGGCCGCCACAGCCACAAACACCCAGAAATCTACAACCCAAATCCCAGTCGATGCATACACACCAAGCACTATGCAGTACTCACACATTGCTGAACCAGACACCTACACCAATGATGCAGATGTGCACTCCGTACCCGGCACGCCTGCTCTGTACCACCATGATCCTGCTGGACGTCAGGCAGCCCCAGAAGCTCTCACCCATTCTGATGTTACTGCGTCCTGACCTTCCAAAACCTTTTGGATCTCCCCACCCACTCAGCAGCCAGGGTGACAAGCACATGAAAAGAAATCCGGGAACTCCAAGGCCCCAGAGAGTACTTCTGCATGGCTGAAAATATACGCACAAAGGGAGTCCTTAGTTAATCCAGAAATATTTTTTTCAACATCTAGAATTAAATTGATACAAAGTCTCTTCAAATTCATATCTCTTTATTCTTTTTTGTTACTTCCAACCGCAGCTCAGCCAACGAGTATCGTCTCCAACATGGAACTTCATCAGGGCTGAAAGCAAAAAAAAGATACATTTGTATACAAATATAAGTGCATAAAAATATTTATAACAAAATTCATACATCTCACCATCATGCTAATACATATTTACACAGATTTTACCTGTAAGACATATAGGCTCTGTATTAGCAGATCTGTATTTAATCTATCCTCACTCTTGTTGAATAATATGTACATTGTTTGTACTTTGTAGTATAGAAAACAGAAGAACCCATGTGTTTACTTTCAAACATATGTATTAAGTAACTTTTGCAAACCTCTATTACCGGCTTCTCAATTCTATTTTGTTTTTTTATAAAATTTAGCATACCTCCTCCAGTTTAAAAAAGGGTTAAAAACTGAAAAAGAAAGGAACAACTTAGTTGCTCATTAAGTTAAATTATGTACATCATTCCAATAAATTCCCCATACTCTTAGTAGCCAATAAATCTATTACTTACTCACTTTTTATCTAATTTGTTTCTATGATTCCTCATTTGATAGTGTACATCAAAAAGGTAGCGTCTCCTTATTCCCAGTGGGACCTATATGAATAAAATAATAACAAAGCATGTATTTTAGATCCATATCCCCATTTGTTCGTCTAGTACATCAATGATATACACCTATCATAATCTCTACTCTTCAGTTATAAAACACAAAACTATACCAGTGTAAACTAATATACCCAGACAATCCTCAGAATCACAATTAAATTAATCTTTAATAAACTCAGGGGCAGATGTACAACTTGTGGCGCATCTCTGCAAATCAGCAGGGATGCCCCAGAACAGATGCGTCATGTAATTCCCCGCATGCGCCACCACGGATGCGTCGCATTTACAATGCGGTGCACCATGGTGCAAGGAGGGGCAGATGCGTGACGCATCTTGTGGCGTAGGGGTGGCTCATTGCTGGAGTCACGTCGCAAGCGTGACGCAACTCTTGCAATGCACAGGGGCCGCCATACTTAACGTGCTTCAAGCAGGCATAAGGATTTGACGCAGCAGCGTCGTAAAACTGACTCAGTGATTTCACTACGTCAGTTTTATGGGGCTTACCTGCGAGGGAACGCCATGCCTGCGACAGAACGCTCACATGAAACCTGACTCAGGTTTAATGTGGCGCAGGTCTTTACAACGTAACGCAACCTGACGCAATGGCGGCGTAAAAGTGTCGCAAGGGGCTTGTAAATCTGCACTTCAGTGTTTCCACTCAAGCGCTCTTAAACCTCAACAATTTGCTGGTTGGTTTCTTCAAAGAAGCAGCCCCAAAATCCATGCCCATTAACCTGTATGTATTAGATAGCAGGCCAACAACCCCACCCACTTGAAGCCCTCTTGTCTACCAATGTCGACCACTTACTTAAGGGTTAGTAGGACCAATCACGTTGCCCATAAATTCAAATTGCCCAATCAAAAACATCACCTAGTCCCACAGCACAATGTCAATTACTACGTGCGTACCAGGTGACGCAAGATAAAAAGCCCTATTGCATGATACTAACATCCAATGGTAGCCCTCCATACGGTTTTGTGAGAAACGGAAAAGGATCATTTTTCATTTCAAAACTTTATTCGATTCATAAAATGGATCATAAAAGTACAGAACATACAATTCATCGTACCTCATGGAACAAAAAAAGTTTTTAAATACACAATTTCCCAAATTTATAAAAGACATAGTAAAATAGCTTTTTGTAAAAAATATACACATACACAGTTTTCACCAGAGAATGTTCTATACATTTTGGTACTAACCATAGGCCTTCCTAATCTTTAGCGAAACTTTAATAAAATTTAGCATGGCACAGCAAGTTTCAACAGAGGATAGTGCTGACAGGTAATCATACCCTTCCTTATAGGTGCAAGGTTGCCTCCCCTTCAGGATTGGTTTAATAAACCGGCTCCTTGGTTCTTGATATAAGGAGCAAAAAAGAACCACATGTATAGTGCTTTGGCTATCCCTATTGTTACATGGACAAGGGGGCAGCCTCTCACACCAACCCCCCTGTTTCGGGAAAGCAAGCAAAAAATGCAAAATATCCAGTCTAAACCTTGTTAGTAGGAATCGCCATTGCACATTAAGAGTAAATGTTAGATAAAACTGAGGTTGGGGCTTATGAACATAGACATTAGCATCGTCCAAGGATGGCGGATTCAACGATTTCCAATACATTGCCTTTATGTCCACCTTTGGGTTTCCCTCTATTTTTTCAGGATTGTCATAATAGGAACCCAATCCAATCTTATTTAGCATGTTACAAACATAGGACATGAAATACACAGAAGAGCAGACCAAGTCAGGGAATGGTGTGTGACTATGTTGGTAACCATGGGACAGTTGAGAGTACGTGTGAGCAAATGCCATTGAGATGCATAGGCTAAAACCAAACCCATCAGCCCAGCCATTTGCTGGAGTTGTCGTCATATGGTTTTTTTTTTTGGAAAACATTCAATACCACATCCGACTATGTCATGCCGGTGTAGGAATGAGTGTCAGTACTATAGCCATAGAACTCATCTCAAGGTGGTATTGATACAGTGCAGTGCTACAGTGATAGTGATATATAAAATTAACTACTCAGACTGATACATACATTCTAATAAAGGTCTGAGTGTCAAAAATTAAAAACACGCCTAGTAGTAAGACTACCCTGTGGCGCTATGCAGAACGGTCGACATGTTTCAGCCAAATAGGGAGTACCCTGGCTTTCTTCAGGACCTTAAATATATAACGGCTACTGCAACTACAAAAAGATATATATAGTGTGTATTGAGAGATAACTGAATGTACTAAGAAAAAGTTACATTACTACCAGGAACTTGTACAATTAGGTAGTCCACTGGAGGGAAAGAAGCATGTCTTCTTCCTGACAAAAAACAGAAAACACAAGAATGTTTTTCTTTCCAACAGCAATAAATTACACACATACTATCGCATGAACACACAGAGACCACATAGAAAGACACCTGCATGAATAATTGACATTCAGCATTATAAAGGAAGCATATTAGCTTTATCACGAAGAGGCATTTCCTCATGGTGATACTTACCCAGCTTTATGTGGGTGAAGACCTCACCTCACCCGGCAACCGCTCGGGAGTATGAGGCCCCGCTCTGTAGTGTAAAAAGAGGGCACAGTTACTACACAGATCTACTGTGTCCAAACCAATAGTTTTACACATCTACCCCAACAAACGTGTGCTAGACACCCCACCGCCAAAATTCTGATGCATCCACAAACGGGTTCTCATAGAGCACTAAAAGGAAACTGCTATACTGAACAGGTCCCCTGGATACCATGACTCCATAGGGTCCAAGAGGTGCTGCGTAATCTTTAAAGTGCAAGGGCACTCTTAATCCCTGCTTATAATCTCCCCGCATTTTCACTGTCTATTCAAGGGGTAGCAAAGAGCCTGGCAAACAACTCACCTCTCCGTCGGTACCTCGATTGTGCACCAAGCGGAAGGGGAGGAACTCAGTTTTGCCGTCCTTCAGCTTTTTAAACTCAACTAGCAATTAGTGAGTCAGACGCAACCGGCGCCCATTGTGTAACGTGAGTAGACGAGAAAACAAGCGCGACGGAAAACACTGCTCCCTCGCGCATGTGCATAGCGACCAAGAGTCAGGGAGTAATGGAATCTTGTCCAAGTCCGTATCATCTCCATTATCGAATTGAAGACTATCAAAAACGACTGTGAAAAATTACCAGACCAGGTTACCGCCAGTAATGTGAAGAATTATGCCAATAGAAATAAACTTGATAGGTGTTACATGATTTAAAGTAAAACACCCATCGTGCAAGCGTACACATATTCAACGGGTGGAGCACCGTACCCCGAGCATGCGCAAGACAGAGCACTTCAGTCAGGCTCCGTGTCTTCAAATATAAATAAAAATAGAGACCCTGTTTTACCAGACCAGGTTGCCGCCAGTAATGTGAAGAATTATGCCAATAAAAATAAAAATAAACTCGATAGGTGTTACATGATTTAAAGTAAAACACCCACCGTGCAAACGCACACATATTCAACGGGTGGAGCACTGTTCCCCGAGCATGCGCAAGACAGAGCACTTCAGCCAGGCTCCGTGTCTTCAAATATAATTATAAGTAGAGACCCTGTTTTACTTGCAGATTCCTAGAGGTACCTTCAAGCAAGTATTATTCTTCCTCAACATTGCTAATGTAGCAACCAAGAGATATCTTATGATCTTATTGGAGATATTCTTACAGTTCTTCTAGAACACGCATATTATAGAACGCTCACATCGAAGTAACTAAGCATTTGTTGCATGTCACCTTGGGTCACTACATGGAGGGACTTGTATCGGCCTCATTAGAAATAATTTGCTGTTGGAAAGGGTCCACAGATCAAAAGTTGGTTACGAAGCATTTAACCAAAATTACATGTGAGATTCACACAGTTATTGCCATAAAATGTCCCCACAGGCTGGTGGCAAATGAATATGGCAACGGGCAAGAAGAAGTAGGAGGAAGGGCGCATGCACAATTAGGTTGGGTGAGCTATAAGGGTACAACAATGTTTGTATCCATGACAAACGACCCGCAACTAAAAAGTTGCTCTAAATACTAATAAACAAAAATGTGTGTGGAGGGTCGAGGGGAAGTTTAACGACCTGTCTGCTCATTCCCCTGCTGCTAGAATATGAAATACACAGAAGAGCTAATATGCTTCCTTTATAATGCTGAATGTCAATTATTCATGCAGGTGTCTTTCTATGTGGTCTCTGTGTGTTCATGCGATAGTATGTGTGTAATTTATTGCTGTTGGAAAGAAAAACATTCTTGTGTTTTCTGTTTTTTGTCAGGAAGAAGACATGCTTCTTTCCCTCCAGTGGACTACCTAATTGTACAAGTTCCTGGTAGTAATGTAACTTTTTCTTAGTACATTCAGTTATCTCTCAATACACACTATATATATCTTTTTGTAGTTGCAGTAGCCGTTATATATTTAAGGTCCTGAAGAAAGCCAGGGTACTCCCTATTTGGCTGAAACATGTCGACCGTTCTGCATAGCGCCACAGGGTAGTCTTACTACTAGGCGTGTTTTTAATTTTTGACACTCAGACCTTTATTAGAATGTATGTATCAGTCTGAGTAGTTAATTTTATATATCACTATCACTGTAGCACTGCACTGTATCAATACCACCTTGAGATGAGTTCTATGGCTATAGTACTGACACTCATTCCTACACCGGCATGACATAGTCGGATGTGGTATTGAATGTTTTCCCAAAAAAAAACCATATGACGACAACTCCAGCAAATGGCTGGGCTGATGGGTTTGGTTTTAGCCTATGCATCTCAATGGCATTTGCTCACACGTACTCTCAACTGTCCCATGGTTACCAACATAGTCACACACCATTCCCTGACTTGGTCTGCTCTTCTGTGTATTTCATATTCTAGCAGCAGGGGAATGAGCAGACAGGTCGTTAAACTTCCCCTCGACCCTCCACACACATTTTTGTTTATTAGTATTTAGAGCAACTTTTTAGTTGCGGGTCGTTTGTCATGGATACAAACATTGTTGTACCCTTATAGCTCACCCAACTTAATTGTGCATGCGCCCTTCCTCCTACTTCTTCTTGCCCGTTGCCATATTCATTTGCCACCAGCCTGTGGGGACATTTTATGGCAATAACTGTGTGAATCTCACATGTAATCTTGGTTAAATGCTTCGTAACCAACTTTTGATCTGTGGACCCTTTCCAACAGCAAATTATTTCTAATGAGGCCGATACAAGTCCCTCCATGTAGTGACCCAAGGTGACATGCAACAAATGCTTAGTTACTTCGATGTGAGCGTTCTATAATATGCGTGTTCTAGAAGAACTGTAAGAATATCTCCAATAAGATCATAAGATATCTCTTGGTTGCTACATTAGCAATGTTGAGGAAGAATAATACTTGCTTGAAGGTACCTCTAGGAATCTGCAAGTAAAACAGGGTCTCTACTTATAATTATATTTGAAGACACGGAGCCTGGCTGAAGTGCTCTGTCTTGCGCATGCTCGGGGAACAGTGCTCCACCCGTTGAATATGCGTGCGTTTGCACGGTGGGTGTTTTACTTTAAATCATGTAACACCTATCGAGTTTATTTTTATTTTTATTGGCATAATTCTTCACATTACTGGCGGCAACCTGGTCTGGTAAAACAGGGTCTCTATTTTTATTTATATTTGAAGACACGGAGCCTGACTGAAGTGCTCTGTCTTGCGCATGCTCGGGGTACGGTGCTCCACCCGTTGAATATGTGTACGCTTGCACGATGGGTGTTTTACTTTAAATCATGTAACACCTATCAAGTTTATTTCTATTGGCATAATTCTTCACATTACTGGCGGTAACCTGGTCTGGTAATTTTTCACAGTCGTTTTTGATAGTCTTCAATTCGATAATGGAGATGATACGGACTTGGACAAGATTCCATTACTCCCTGACTCTTGGTCGCTATGCACATGCGCGAGGGAGCAGTGTTTTCCGTCGCGCTTGTTTTCTCGTCTACTCACGTTACACAATGGGCGCCGGTTGCGTCTGACTCACTAATTGCTAGGTGAGTTTAAAATGCTGAAGGACGGCAAAACTGAGTTCCTCCCCTTCCGCTTGGTGCACAATCGAGGTACCGACGGAGAGGTGAGTTGTTTGCCAGGCTCTTTGCTACCCCTTGAATAGACAGTGAAAATGCGGGGAGATTATAAGCAGGGATTAAGAGTGCCCTTGCACTTTAAAGATTACGCAGCACCTCTTGGACCCTATGGAGTCATGGTATCCAGGGGACCTGTTCAGTATAGCAGTTTCCTTTTAGTGCTCTATGAGAACCCGTTTGTGGATGCATCAGAATTTTGGCGGTGGGGTGTCTAGCACACGTTTGTTGGGGTAGATGTGTAAAACTATTGGTTTGGACACAGTAGATCTGTGTAGTAACTGTGCCCTCTTTTTACACTACAGAGTGGGCCTCATACTCCCGAGCGGTTGCCGGGTGAGGTGAGGTCTTCACCCACATAAAGCTGGGTGAGTATCACCATGAGGAAATGCCTCTTCTGATAAAGCTAATATGCTTCCTTTATAATGCTGAATGTCAATTATTCATGCAGGTGTCTTTCTATGTGGTCTCTGTGTGTTCATGCGATAGTATGTGTGTAATTTATTGCTGTTGGAAAGAAAAATATTCTTGTGTTTTCTGTTTTTTGTCAGGAAGAAGACATGCTTCTTTCCCTCCAGTGGACTACCTAATTGTACAAGTTCCTGGTAGTAATGTAACTTTTTCTTAGTACATTCAGTTATCTCTCAATACACACTATATATATTTTTTTGTAGTTGCAGTAGCCGTTATATATTTAAGGTCCTGAAGAAAGCCAGGGTACTCCCTATTTGGCTGAAACATGTCGACCGTTCTGCATAGCGCCACAGGGTAGTCTTACTACTAGGCGTGTTTTTAATTTTTGACACTCAGACCTTTATTAGAATGTATGTATCAGTCTGAGTAGTTAATTTTATATATCACTATCACTGTAGCACTGCACTGTATCAATACCACCTTGAGATGAGTTCTATGGCTATAGTACTGACACTCATTCCTACACCGGCATGACATAGTCGGATGTGGTATTGAATGTTTTCCCAAAAAAAAAACCATATGACGACAACTCCAGCAAATGGCTGGGCTGATGGGTTTGGTTTTAGCCTATGCATCTCAATGGCATTTGCTCACACGTACTCTCAACTGTCCCATGGTTACCAACATAGTCACACACCATTCCCTGACTTGGTCTGCTCTTCTGTGTATTTCATATTCTAGCAGCAGGGGAATGAGCAGACAGGTCGTTAAACTTCCCCTCGACCCTCCACACACATTTTTGTTTATTAGTATTTAGAGCAACTTTTTAGTTGCGGGTCGTTTGTCATGGATACAAACATTGTTGTACCCTTATAGCTCACCCAACTTAATTGTGCATGCGCCCTTCCTCCTACTTCTTCTTGCCCGTTGCCATATTCATTTGCCACCAGCCTGTGGGGACATTTTATGGCAATAACTGTGTGAATCTCACATGTAATCTTGGTTAAATGCTTCGTAACCAACTTTTGATCTGTGGACCCTTTCCAACAGCAAATTATTTCTAATGAGGCCGATACAAGTCCCTCCATGTAGTGACCCAAGGTGACATGCAACAAATGCTTAGTTACTTCGATGTGAGCGTTCTATAATATGCGTGTTCTAGAAGAACTGTAAGAATATCTCCAATAAGATCATAAGATATCTCTTGGTTGCTACATTAGCAATGTTGAGGAAGAATAATACTTGCTTGAAGGTACCTCTAGGAATCTGCAAGTAAAACAGGGTCTCTACTTATATTTATATTTGAAGACACGGAGCCTGGCTGAAGTGCTCTGTCTTGCGCATGCTCGGGGAACAGTGCTCCACCCGTTGAATATGCGTGCGTTTGCACGGTGGGTGTTTTACTTTAAATCATGTAACACCTATCGAGTTTATTTTTATTTTTATTGGCATAATTCTTCACATTACTGGCGGCAACCTGGTCTGGTAAAACAGGGTCTCTATTTTTATTTATATTTGAAGACACGGAGCCTGACTGAAGTGCTCTGTCTTGCGCATGCTCGGGGTACGGTGCTCCACCCGTTGAATATGTGTACGCTTGCACGATGGGTGTTTTACTTTAAATCATGTAACACCTATCAAGTTTATTTCTATTGGCATAATTCTTCACATTACTGGCGGTAACCTGGTCTGGTAATTTTTCACAGTCGTTTTTGATAGTCTTCAATTCGATAATGGAGATGATACGGACTTGGACAAGATTCCATTACTCCCTGACTCTTGGTCGCTATGCACATGCGCGAGGGAGCAGTGTTTTCCGTCGCGCTTGTTTTCTCGTCTACTCACGTTACACAATGGGCGCCGGTTGCGTCTGACTCACTAATTGCTAGGTGAGTTTAAAAAGCTGAAGGACGGCAAAACTGAGTTCCTCCCCTTCCGCTTGGTGCACAATCGAGGTACCGACGGAGAGGTGAGTTGTTTGCCAGGCTCTTTGCTACCCCTTGAATAGACAGTGAAAATGCGGGGAGATTATAAGCAGGGATTAAGAGTGCCCTTGCACTTTAAAGATTACGCAGCACCTCTTGGACCCTATGGAGTCATGGTATCCAGGGGACCTGTTCAGTATAGCAGTTTCCTTTTAGTGCTCTATGAGAACCCGTTTGTGGATGCATCAGAATTTTGGCGGTGGGGTGTCTAGCACACGTTTGTTGGGGTAGATGTGTAAAACTATTGGTTTGGACACAGTAGATCTGTGTAGTAACTGTGCCCTCTTTTTACACTACAGAGCGGGGCCTCATACTCCCGAGCGGTTGCCCGGTGAGGTGAGGTCTTCACCCACATAAAGCTGGGTGAGTATCACCATGAGGAAATGCCTCTTCGTGATAAAGCTAATATGCTTCCTTTATAATGCTGAATGTCAATTATTCATGCAGGTGTCTTTCTATGTGGTCTCTGTGTGTTCATGCGATAGTATGTGTGTAATTTATTGCTGTTGGAAAGAAAAACATTCTTGTGTTTTCTGTTTTTTGTCAGGAAGAAGACATGCTTCTTTCCCTCCAGTGGACTACCTAATTGTACAAGTTCCTGGTAGTAATGTAACTTTTTCTTAGTACATTCAGTTATCTCTCAATACACACTATATATATATTTTTGTAGTTGCAGTAGCCGTTATATATTTAAGGTCCTGAAGAAAGCCAGGGTACTCCCTATTTGGCTGAAACATGTTGACCGTTCTGCATAGCGCCACAGGGTAGTCTTACTACTAGGCGTGTTTTTAATTTTTGACACTCAGACCTTTATTAGAATGTATGTATCAGTCTGAGTAGTTAATTTTATATATCACTATCACTGTAGCACTGCATTGTATCAATACCACCTTGAGATGAGTTCTACGGCTATAGTACTGACACTCATTCCTACACCGGCATGACATAGTCGTATGTGGTATTGAATGTTTTCCCAAAAAAAAACCCATATGACGACAACTCCAGCAAATGGCTGGGCTGATGGGTTTGGTTTTAGCCTATGCATCTCAATGGCATTTGCTCACACGTACTCTCAACTGTCCCATGGTTACCAACATAGTCACACACCATTCCCTGACTTGGTCTGCTCTTCTGTGTATTTCATATTCTAGCAGCAGGGGAATGAGCAGACAGGTCGTTAAACTTCCCCTCGACCCTCCACACACATTTTTGTTTACAAACATAGGACAACCAGGGAATCTGTTTTGAATTTTCTAGAGCCATGCAATCAATGATGATATCTTTAGTGAGTTGCAGGTCTTCAGATTGCCATATTTTGCCCCATAACAATAAAGGGGACATACGAATTGTATCAGAAACACTAACCATTCCAATTTCTTTGTGGCAGAAAATGTTTGAGCAGCCTTTGGGAACTGATAAAACCCTTTTTATGAAGTTATTTTCCCCCACCTGTATCACAGATGGTATTTCAGTACCCCATACCCCTGCCCCATAGGTGGCCACCGATAAACATTTCGATGTATAGAGGGTCTTGAGGTGCGTAACATGTTTTTGCCCCAGTTTGCTACAGAAACGAAAGATGCCCTCTATAGCCCGGGTCGCGTTCTGGGCTCGAACCTTCATGAGTGGCGTCCAGCTTAATTTACTATTGAACAAGTTACCAAGGTAGTTAAAATTTTCCACCTTTCCAATTGTGCATTTATTTACCACAAACTTCCTGATGTTGGACCCTTTAGGACCACAAGACATTACAAAGGATTTATCAAAGTTCACCTTTAAGTCGAGGTCAAGCATGAAAGTATTAAATGCATCTAAGCATACTTGCATGCTATTTCTGGTTAGGGTCATTAAGACAGTATCGTCTGCATAAGAAAGCATGGGAATACTTTTGCCATTGATTTTTGGAAAGTCACAACCCTGGTTTAATAGATACTTTTCTAGCCCGTTTGTGTAAACCAGAAAAAGAAAAGGCGCCAAAATGCATCCTTGACGCACACCCTCAGTGGAAGGAATTGATTTTGTCATTTCACCACCAGGGCCAAATCTAATTGATACAGTTGTTGCTGCATGTAACCTGCAGAGCATGTGACCAACGGTTCCTCAAAGCCCATGTCATCCATCATCCGCCACAGCTTATGTCTACAAACAGTGTCGAACGCCAGCCGCGGGCCGTGGAGGGAGTTACGGTGGGGCAGGGAGGCGGGGAGGGGGAGGGGCAGGGTGGAGGGACCTAAAAACCGGCATATGGATAATTGCAGGTAAGTACATAATTTAATTAATAAAACGAAATTCGTAGCGCGCACAGCATCGCATTTTGCGATGCAGTGCTCGCTACGAAATTCGTTTTAATAATTAAATTGTGTACTTACCTGCAATTATCCATATGCCGGTTTTTAGGTCCCTCCACCCTGCCCCTCCCCCTCCCCGCCTCCCTGCCCCACCGTAACTCCCTCCACGGCCCGCGGCTGTCGAGCGCACTTGATAAGTCCATGAAGGCAAGATGTATTGAGGACTTTTTTGCCTTCATGTACTTGCCTATAATTAGTGCCAGGTTCAGACACTGCTCGACGGTCCCCTTTCCACGCCTAAATCCGTATTGGGAATCAACTATAAGTCCTGTTGAGTCTGCCCAACTTTCTAATCTCGCTAGGATTACCCTGCCCAGGATTTTACATGAGGCGTCTATTAAAGAAATCGGACGATAGCAACATGGGTCGCACCTGTCGCCCTTCTTAAAGATTGGCACTACAATTGCCTCCTCCCAAGTACCAGGGATGCGCCCGACCACAACAGCCTTGAAAACATTCAGTAATATGGGTGCCCACAAACTAACATTATGTTTAAAAAGATCCAAGGGGACAGTATCTGGGCCTGGAGCTTTTAGTGATGATCCCTTCTCTAAGGCTTCCTCAATCTCGATCAATGTAAGAGAAGAGCTGAGGGTCAGAGCCGAGGGGGATGTCACTAATTCCCCTGTTCTATCCGTGCTTAACATTAATGAGATAGAAGTTGGATTAAAAATCTTAGTAAAATGTTGAACCCACTGTTCAGCGGTGACCTGCACAACTATAGACTTCTTGTCGCTCTTGAAAAGGGGGCGATTTAGGACCTCCCAGAAGAGCCTACTATCTTTTAGTTGTGCAGCCTTTTCAAGGTCTTCCCAGGCAATGTTTTTTAGGTACTGCTTTCTTTTTACAATAGCCTCCCTATAGGCCTTCCTGCTAGTTTTTACAAGTTCTCTGTTTCTAGGTTTTTGACGCAAGGCTAATTTTAGCGATTGGTGTGTGACAGAACACACGGAGTCAAACCATCTGAAGGCCTTTTGGCCGCCCTTTCCCTTGGGTTTCCTAAGGTGCTTTGCTACATGCCCACACAGTTTCTCAAAGCTCTCAATAACCTGATGGGGGTCGGTTACAGGGGCTAGACATGATTCCATTTCCATTTTACAATTTGAAAGAATATCTTCCTCCAGTTTTAAGGCATTTATCTTCCCCCATTTCAAAGTAACGCCCTGATTCCTGCTATACTTAATTGGCTGTTCACAGATCTTAGGTGATTCTTGTGTTGGCACGCATAATGACAACATTAGGGGATTATGGTCACTTGCGGGGTTGGCCACCACCTCCAACTTGTCAACATATTTGAGAAAGCTACTGGATACCAAGACAAAATCAATTGTGCTCATCTCCCCCCTTGTTCCCTGGAAAGTTGGTATATGCGGTATGTCGGGGGCTGACCAAGGTTCTTCCACACACAAGTCATTCAGGATAATAATGTTGTTTAAAGCTTCCCCCTGGGGTGTGTGTTTAAAATGGATCAAGGGCTGAGCGTTTGAGTCCTCCAGCCCACACACATTCGATCCTCCAAAACTGCACAACGTACAGTTGAAATCACCAACCCAAATGACAGGCGATAAAGGGTGCCTGCTGCGTACTTTGACCACTGTGTCCTCCAAACTTTGAATTATTGATATATCATGTCCATTAAAGATGTTGTGGTACCAGTTGACTAACAACACAGGTTCTGGGAAAAGATGTTCTAATAACAGCAATTGGTACCAGTTTGTATCCATCAGTTTCAAAGTTGTCAGTTTCTGTAGTTTTATAGACAACGCTGTCATTATACCACCCTTTGCCCTCCCAGATGTTGATGGAACAGCCAGAACATCGAATGATTGAAAACCCTCAATGTCACAGGTAGTCCTAGACCAAGTCTCCTGTAAACACAGGATTCCATGAGCTCCCACAAAGTCCAGCCACGCATCATCTTCCAATCTCCCTGTAAGTCCGGCAATATTCCAAGATATTAAAGATATTAAGGACGGCCCCTGTTTCCCATGGGTACCTCCCAGATCAACTCTTGCACTTGAGGGGTCTTGATCAGGCAGTAATGTGTGTTTCTCACAACCCAAGGTGGTATTTCCCCCAAAAAAGACAACGTTCTCGACGTATGGGGGGCCAATACTCACAGTATCACAATCAACGGTCACCATTGCTGAGTCATCATTACCTACTAACCCTAAATTTTCCTTCTTTCCCAAATCTAGAACAGTAGGCGCGTTGCCCTCAAACCCAGTTGATGGTCAGTCTACCCCGTCCATACCCATTAATGGGTCAAAGCGATTTCTCAGTGGGATATTATTATTTGAGATCCATCCTGGGTATTCTGGTCCCTTAGTCCTTAGTCTTCGTGGGTTAAACGGGACTTGTGTAAAAGGGCCCATACTTGGAGGTCCCAAAAAGGGTCCATTTGTCTCGTGCCAAGGGACCCAATAATTTTGTGTGCCTTGCTTCATGTTCAAATTATGTGCCCAACCCAAGTGATTGTTACCGCTTATTCTATACCCACGGTGGTTGGGGTTTGAGGCAGTATGATAAAGGTTGGGGTAGAAATATTCGAGTCCCACACATTGGATGTCCCCCATCCTGCCGAACCTTGCTTTACTGCAGATAATATCCTTAACCCAGATGTCTCTAAAGTTAATCAGTATGCAATCTCCCTCCAGATCTTTTTTGCTTGGCCCAACCCAGGGAACCCTCCGTGCACTTAAGATTTTTGTGGCAGTATCTTCGGATAGGGGCCTGTTATTATTTCATGACCAACTCGGGTTCTATTGTTTTGCAGAAAGGAGAGGTAGTAATATGGCAAGTTACAGTCGTTTTAGTTCCTGTCAATTTTTCCAAACACCTTTGTGTTCGAGGAAACCCAATTAGGTGTTGTGCCGGGAGAGGCACAACGTTACCATACAAGGAAAGAGGGAACAGGGGGGTTTTAGAGAGTGAGAGAGAGAGAGAGAGAGAGAGAGAGAGAGGGAGAGAGAGAGAGAGTGAGGGAGAGGGAGAGAGAGAGAGAGAGAGAGAGAGAGAGAGTGAGGGAGAGAGAGAGAGAGAGAGAGAGAGGGAGGGAGAGAGAGAGAGAGAGAGAGAGAGAGAGAGAGAGAGAGAGAGAGGAGGAGAGAGAGAGAGAGAGAGAGAGAGAGAGAGAGAGCTCGCACTCTAAATGGTCCATTCTGTACACGCATGGCATGGAGCGAGAGAGAGAGAGACTGTACAATAATGGGCCATTCAGTGCACACAGAACAACAGGGATTAAGTACTACGGAAATACAGACAGAGGGATGACGTAGATCCATGCATCACGTATACACAAACTCAGGCGGAGAAGACAGTACATGTATTATATACAAAAATCCAAGACAAAACATAAAACAGTTATTGGCCAAAATTATCCCTTTCTGTATGCTGTGCATTCTTAGCATCCTAAGCTCTTTTTACCTTTTTCTTCTCTTTTAACCGTCGGCTGCCCTTACTGGTGGCTTTGATTGTACACACTTACGCCTTTGGCAATTGGTCATGAACTAACCTGGTCGGGCTAATGCTCACGGTGGTTTATTCGAGTCATTTTTAGCAAATGCGTTTCCAGGCTGACACAACGGTTGGTGTCAGTTGGAGAACAATGGGGCAGCTTGGAGTTACATGTCTAGGAGGGTGCGAAGAAGGATGCAGTAGATTTTAAATGTACCTCACCTCAAAATATTCCTTAAACTTTCCCTATTTAATTAATTGTAGGATGCTCATTCATTAGCGCACGTCATTTTAGTTGTACTATTCGGGGTGCCAAGCGAAGTTATATTTTGTGGTTTCCCCTTCGGGCTGCCCTCCCAGGTGCTAAGTTCAGGGAGAGAAAATAGTCATGGTTTGCTAGTTGCGGTTAGGTACCACAATCAAACCCTTTTTCCCGTCTCTTCGTCCGCTAGATCACCGTTTTCATACATTGATCGATATTCCGATGTGACCTGCAGAGAGAGGGAAAAAGAAGGGGGCAGGGGCTACATTGATAGACACTCGTTAGTGTGACTCTTTTTATACAGGTAGCACATAAAGTATAGGCTAAACACCAGGATCTTTAGCGGTTGCTTTTTGGCTGTACAAAAAGGAAAAACGCACACAACGAATACTTGGACCCTTCATTTTTGCAATATTTCTACGTACTATACTTTTTAATCCTTTAAACAGTGGTCATTTATTCAAAAATTACCAATTCACACGTGACAACTACGTTTGCTTTTTCCAAAAATCTTTAATAAGAATGTCGGTGCATAAATATGGGCCTACAACCCCGTGGGCCGGCCACGGAGCAGGCTGGAACTGTAGATGTGGGGATACTTTATTAGTAAAAACTTTAGTGGAGTCGGAGGTCGTTTATTTCATAATAAAAAGTGCGAAAAGCGCAATAAAATCATGTCGAGACTTCAGTGTGAGCGAGTGTCATAAGTGTTGGGCTTCGAACTTTCAATAATCATGATGCGTCAAACTTAACAACAATTCATTGTCCGAATGTTCAATCAGTACCCATCTGATGTCAATTTACTGTCTGAACACATAATCAGTACCCATCCAATATCAATTCATTGTCCGAACATATAACCAGTACCCATCCCATATCAATTCATTTCCCGAACTGACAGTACACATCCTGAATCAATTAATTGTCCGAACATATAATCAGTACACATCCTATATCAATTCATGTGGTTAAAAAACCCTTCATACATATCTCATGACACCAGGGCTGAACAATCGGGGTACAACAAGGAGTTGAAAGTTTCATTTGCATCGGCGCCATTTTGGGTGCAGTCAGGCAGAACCAGGCATAGTCTAAATCTTTACTAACTCGTGGTTGGCCCAGAGCTTCTTTTGGCAGTCCAAAAGTTCCGTTAAAGGGTAAAAGAAGGGATCGGTGGTCTGAACCATCAATCAAAAGGGGAGGGAGGCAACAATGTTCCTACCGGGTCATACTGTGCTTTCACCGGAACTGATCCGAACTGTAGTCTGCAGGATTCTAGTCATTCAAACTGAGGCTGACGCCAGCATGGGAGCGCCGACGTCCTGCGGCTACATTTGCATCGTTTCGTGGGCAATCATGGCAGTCATTCCCCATCGGGGGTATCTGCGGGGGTCGGGGACTCCCGCGGCTCCTCTAGAATCTTCAAGGTCGTGGAGAACTATGATGGTGGAGTCAACAAGTGACCGGGCCATTCCTTCATGCTGGGCCCGCTCTTGCCAGGTCGATCGCCATTTTGAGAGTTCGGCAGCTACCGGCGATCGCGGGGTCAAATGAGCGGACGGGCTCCACCCTGCCGGGCGAGGCGTTGCAGCATCACCACAGTGGAAGAACCCTTTTCCGGGCGCCTGGAGCGCTGAGGGTGCAGCTGGGAAGCCTCCACCTGGGGAGGCGGGAGAGGCTTGTTCGCACCGTCTCTCCCTCCCAGTGCACCCCACGGCGTCTCGCTTGACATTTGTTATGGCCGGACCAGGCGATGAGGACGAGGGGGGGGGGTCGGAGGCATGTGCAAGACATCCCCCCCCAGTGTTGTCGCTGCCATTATGGAAGAAAAAAGAAACGTCCCGTCCGTCTTTGGGCCGGGCCTCTGGTTGATGGTGGCCGGACGCTCCTTGCCACGGCCCCAGGAACGGGTCCCTTAGTCCATCCTTGGGACAGACCTTGGCGCGTGGCGCCTCTCCTGGGCCTTTCGTGTAGTGGCCTCTCCACTCCCAGGCCCTCCATGGATGTTGGTCCAGACTGGGAGAGAGAGGGGAGGGTCGAGGACATGGACATTCCCCCCCCTGCAACTCTCCAGGGTTGTCGTAGCAGCCGCTGCGGCCGGATCCCGTCGGCCTCGACCTCTCTTCAGGCCCTCCATGTGATGATCTCTGGCCGACGGTTGGCAGCAGGACCCGCCCTACATGTGTTGCTGGGCGTAGCCGTAAACCTGTTGCACTTTGGAAGTTTCCAGAATGGGGGCGGATGTCTGTTGCTTTGTATCTTTCTCAGGTTGCCGTTATTGGGCGTGGCAGGCGGTGGGACAGACATGTTTGGGGCAGTGAGGGGCGATGAAGCCTCGTTGCCTTGTGGCCGTTGTAATGTCACGCTTGGTTTCTCTTACTGTTTTCAGGTTTCTTATTACGGGCTTATTTCTAACGTTTCTTGTTTCTAGGACAATAATAGGTTTTATCATTAAGTATTGTTATCGTTTCCTTGTTCGTTATTTAATAAAAAGTTCATCAGTGGCCTACTGATTTCGTTTTCCCATTCCTTTCTTTCCAGGTTGTTTCATGCTAAAGTTTCTGTTAACAGGATACAGTGATCACTTCGTTATTATTGTATATGTCCTTTTTCACTAGGGGTGCTCTCTGGTCGGGCCAGATGACCTACCTCTAGTAAATGGTCCGGGTGAAACTGGCGTATCAATCAGTGGGGAGTAGATAGGCATGACAGATTACAACGGGGGACAAAGGTCTGCATTACCTACCCTTCACTACTTGCAAAGATTTTTCCTACGTTATTTGCAAACAGGGAATACCTCCAAGAAAAGAACCAATTTCCAAACAGTCAAATGTTTGGACAAACAATCAATCAATGAGGAACGAAATAGGCACGACGGGTTAAAAGCTTGCGTTACCTACCCTTCACTATCGGCAAAGGGAGAGAGAATATTCCTATTCTTCCCCGTTTGCAGGAAGAGAAGATCCTTAAGAGAACCAACTTCGAACAATTCAATGTTCGATCAAACAATCAATCAATGGGGAGAAAAATAGGTATGACGGATTACAATGGGGACAAAAGTCTGCATTACCTATCCTTCACTATCTGCAAAGACTAAACAGAGTATGGCGATTCTGTGCTTGTTTGCAAATAGAGAATCTCTCAGAGACAATAAAGTGAGTATTACTAGTATTTTCAAACAATCAATCAATCAATTTTGCAATTTGTCGTGTGTCACGACCTTACCCGGACCGGACCATGTGGACAGTTCTTCGCCTTCCTTTTTCCAGCGCCCGATCGTTCTCTTTCTCCATGTTTTTACCGCAGCATTCCTGTGGGATTCCAGTCAGGACAATAGGTAACTTGAGAGAGGTCCGTTCGGAATCGGTGAAGTTCATTTCAATCGGCAGCCGGACGAGGGCCCTCTCAAGGCAGGTATACTCCAATCATTTAGATGTTCACCCCATCGTCTGGACCTCTCTTACCGGACCTTATGTCGCTGATGGACCCCGCGTTGGGACGCCAATTGTGGAAAAGTCAGCCCATAACGAACCGGATGCCCAGGCTGCTGGCGCAAGGCGCCTCTTAGTTTCCATCGTAAATAATTACCAAATGAAGAGACGGGCACTGGAAGCAGGAAGACAAGGAAAAAGGTTTATTTCTCATGAGGAGAGCATGTCATTTGGGACACTCGCATAGTGTCTTCGGGAGGTGCTCTAACAAGTTTCTCTGAGGCTTCGCCTTTTATACACAGGTTTGTGGCACACAGGCATCCTTTATTACAATCAAGACATTGAGAAGTATGAAGATATTCCAACACGTGGCTACAGTAGGGGCCCTTATCCTCCATGCAATAGGAGGGGGCTGTCACGCAGCTGAGTGTTCTGCTGATTCCATTGGAATGTGTGGGCCTGATCGAATCTCAGGGGGTGGGGCGGTCATGATCAATAGTGGCTTCTTTCAAGAGAGACGAGTGCATACAGTAGTGGGCAATAAACTGTATCCTCAGGCTAAGGGATGACCAGCGGTCCGTGCAAACAATTAGGTTCAGAGGAAGAGGTCATCAAAGGAGAGATATTCATGAAAGAAAAGGTCAGTGTGGAAAATCGAGCGTAGAGAAAGGGTTTATCCAAAGAGGGGTATTCATGAAAGGAAAGGAGGTGTTGGTCAGGCGCGGGATGTGATCCCTAGAGACAGAGTCATGCGGGAAGGGAGGTGCTCATGACTTGTACATGTGAGAGCGGGGGCGGTCAGGGAGCATGGGGGAAGCTTGCAGGGTCAGGGAAGTGTGACGACGATCGATCGTGAACAAGGAGACCATGATACCTAAAATGGCTGTCGTGTACGTGTGTGCATGGGTCTATGTTAGCGGGATAACACAGTCAGTGTTTTAGCGATATCCGTTCTGCTTACAACAAGGGGTACTGTGAACACAAATGAACGCCGCTTATGTACATACACATTGCTATTTTCAACAGCCCGAGAGCTGGGATCCTATCTGTGAGAGTCTCATTTCAAAGGGAGTTAAGAGCTTTTTGAGTGTTTCCCATACCACAGTCAAAAATTCTACGTCTTTCCCTTTTATGACGCAGAGTGGCACCCCACTAGTTTCATTCTCTATTGTGAGATTATTAATTTCATGGGTTACTACCAGTGATTCTTGGCTGGGTTCTGGTCTTAGTTCAGAAGGCTGTGTGTTGTTCCTTAGGGGTGGATCTAGAGGTAGAAAAAATGGTGCCTTGATGGATAACTGTGCCTTCGCAATCTTAGCCTTTTTTCTAGCATATGCTGTTAAATTATTGCGCTTCCTTTTATTGTGTGGCCCTCGTTGTTTAATAGTAAAATTTCCCCCACCCGGTTCTATAGAATTGGGTCTTTGCGCCATTCCCAGGGGGCCACCCTCACCCTCCTTCTCTTCCCCATCTCCCCCGACCATAGAGGAATTTAGGGAATTGGATGATACTAATGGTGATCCCCCCTTTGGTATGGATGGAGTGAGTACTGATGGCTGGTGAATGTCTGCCTCGATTACAATCAGGGTAGGAGGTGGACCAGTTGAACGATCAGGCGTTTTAGCGAAGGCTATGGACCCTAGGGAAGATTTTTTGGCCGCTGCTAACTCCTGTGACAATCTCCTTGCGGCATCTAGTTCAATAGAGACTCGATGCTGCATTTTAGCAATCTCTGTATTAATGGCTGTGTGGGTCCTGGTTATAAATTCATCTAGGGTACCATTTTTCAGTTTGGACTTAGCTGCCCTCTCTTTGTACTCACAGAATGACATGTTGACTAATCAACAAAACGAACTGGTAGTGCAGATATTTCCCAAGGGTTAGGGCCAAAGAGAGTGGCCCAGTCCAGTCTCTCCCAGCCTCTAACGGCCTCAAACGGCCCGCTCTTTGCCCGGTCTTCGCCCCGGTCGCTCCCGCGCGCTACCGCGCAGCGGTTGCTCCACCCTCTTAAATAGGGTTAGGACAGGACAGGGCAGGGGGCGTGGCCGGCAGGGAGAGCGTCCACAGGTGGAACACGCAGGGACTCCTGGGCAATGGAGTCCCTGCTAGACTGCTCGCAGCCCTGCCGGTGCGCTAGGGGTTCAAGGGTGACCAGTCCGCCTCCTAACGCCCCACGGTAGTTGCAGACGCAGCGGGACCCGCGCAGCGGGTCCGGCAAGCTGTAGGGATCTCCCACAACGACAGGCAGCAGGGATAAGAGTGCCTCCAACCAGGTCCGTAAAGAAAAGTTTCCCGCTGGATAGCGGAAAAGGAGCAGTTTTATCCAATGTCAGTGGGCGTGGCCGGCAGGGAGAGCGTCCACAGGTGGAACACGCAGGGACTCCTGGGCAATGGAGTCCCTGCTAGACTGCTCGCAGCCCTGCCGGTGCGCTAGGTGTTCAAGGGTGACCAGTCCGCCTCCTAACGCCCCACGGTAGTTGCAGACGCAGCGGGACCCGCGCAGCGGGTCCGGCAAGCTGTAGGGATCTCCCACGACGACAGGCAGCAGGGATAAGAGTGCCTCCAACCAGGTCCGTAAAGAAAAGTTTCCCCAATCCTCAGAATCACAATTAAATTAATCTTTAATAAACTCAGGGGCAGATGTACAACTTGTGGCGCATCTCTGCAAATCAGCAGGGATGCCCCAGAACAGATGCGTCATGTAATTCCCCGCATGCGCCACCACGGATGCGTCGCATTTACAATGCGGCGCACCATGGTGCAAGGAGGGGCAGATGCGTGACGCATCTTGTGGCGTAGGGGTGGCTCATTGCTGGAGTCACGTCGCAAGCGTGACGCAACTCTTGCAATGCACAGGGGCTGCCATACTTAACGTGGTGCGTCACTCCTTACGCCTGCTTCAAGCAGGCATAAGGATTTGACGCAGCAGCGTCGTAAAACTGACTCAGTGATTTCACTACGTCAGTTTTATGGGGCTTACCTGCGAGGGAACGCCATGCCTGCGACAGAACGCTCACATGAAACCTGACTCAGGTTTAATGTGGCGCAGGTCTTTACAACGTAACGCAACCTGACGCAATGGCGGCGTAAAAGTGTCGCAAGGGGCTTGTAAATCTGCACTTCAGTGTTTCCACTCAAGCGCTCTTAAACCTCAACAATTTGCTGGTTGGTTTCTTCAAAGAAGCAGCCCCAAAATCCATGCCCATTAACCTGTATGTATTAGATAGCAGGCCAACAACCCCACCCACTTGAAGCCCTCTTGTCTACCGTTGTCGACCACTTACTTAAGGGTTAGTAGGACCAATCACGTTGCCCATAAATTCAAATTGCCCAATCAAAAACATCACCTAGTCCCACAGCACAATGTCAATTACTACGTGCGTACCAGGTGACGCAAGATAAAAAGCCCTATTGCATGATACTAACATCCAATGGTAGCCCTCCATACGGTTTTGTGAGAAACGGAAAAGGATCGTCATAGATAAAAAAAAAGCCTCCTTTTCGTTTAAAGGAAGGCCGCCTCCAATTGCAAACCTTCTTAGGAATGACTCAATCTTAGTCTAATATAGGCGAGAAATGGAACTGGAAATTATAAATATATTAGCCTCTAGTCATATTTAAGCTAATAGCTGCAGCTATTGTTGCGGACCAGAAAGAGAACCGCTAACACTCATGTCATAATTGGTTCATGAAACATCCAATCCTGGGTGTCCACGACGTCAGCGCTGTACCAACGCGACGGCCAGCATCCCAAAGAACGAGTTTATGAAGACAAAAGCAAGCCGCAGAGCACGTTTAACCCGAAAGGCGGTGCGCTTCCAAACAACACTAATCAAAATCCATATTACAATAAACTCAAAATAAAACGAAATATGAAAGAATTCCCCTCTGTCCCTATTGTTAAATTTGGTTACGGTACATGAAATTCATCTCAAGTACAAGCACAGTGGAAACGAGACATTGTTGTTTTGATTGCAGCTTGACGCGCCATTGAACGGATGAGTTTATGAAAGCAATTAATTTTTTTATTTCTTTTAAAATGTTTATATAGCGCTAGCTTGACCCGTAGGTATCGGAGCGCTTTACATACACACTGTAAAAACCAGAAGGAAATTGCATTACTTAGTAGGCAGGCATTAAGGAAGCAAACCAGACATAACAAAAATAAAGCATGAAAAATAAGTAAACAGTGCATCGGAGGGGGAGAACGAGCCGAGAGCGTTTTGCCCCATGTACAGTCAGTACCCTTTATTTTTGATTTTTTTTTTTGATCTTTCGGCGTACGGACGGCGCATTGCTGGAAGTGCGACATGACTCCTGCAATGCACAGGGGCCACCCCTACATTGCATGGTGCATCACCCTTACGCCTGCTTGAAGCAGGCGTAAGGAATTGACGTAGAAAGTGACTCAGTGAAATCTTGTAGATTTCACTGAGTCACTTTCCAGGGGCGTTCCTGCGACGGAACGCCCACCCCTGCACCGTAACGCCTACATAAAACCTGACGCAGGTTTCATGTGGCGCAGGGCCTTACACCGTGACGCATCTCCACAGATGCGTCATGTTGTAAATGCCTCGTAGGGATGCGCCACGTTTACGCAGCCTTGCGTGACACAACAGCGGCGTAAACGTGGCGCAAGGGCCTCATAAATCTGCCCCTAAGTGAATTGCCATCGCCCAGAATTTCAGGATATTGAATGGACGCCGAGGCTCGAACCTGGCTCCCCAGTTCCAAAGTCGGCAGCTCCAACAACACCGATCTTAATCCAACATATTCCCACAATTTCAAAGTACAAATAAACATCATAAAGTTCCCCACTGTTCATATTTATTTGAACTAAAGCAAGGTAATCGGAATACTCCTCCGCTGCAGACCAGAGAGGAATCCATGTAATGCGTGTTTTGATTGGATTTTGCTGAGCATCCAATCAGAAGCCCCCACGGTGTTCCCTTTGAATTGCTGAAGCTCGTGCTTTGAACCAGGCACAGGACTAATGTACGAATATTATCATTGATTAGCCATCATCAAATTTGATATCTAATTTTCTTCCAGATACTATTCTAAAACACTGCCGCAACTGATACCAGAACCGACGGTTATATAAAGGAAATCATAACATCCAAATATAGGGCCTGAGCATTTTATCAATGGCGCATATTCAAGCCACACAAATGGCAACAGACATCAGTCTTGTCCGAGCAGCAACTAATTTCTTACTGCAAAAACAAATACACACACCATCGAGTCCCAGACTATGCGGACCAAAGAGGACAAGCACACAGATATGTGTGCTGACTCAGTGTAAACCCTTAATTTTATTTATTTTTAGAGTTTTCTATAGCGCGGACAAGACTCAGGAAAGGGTATCAGAGCGCTTTACAAAGAAGAGTTATTTTGAGAGACATGTTGTACAGACAGAGCAGACAAGGTATCAAAATATTTGTAAAAACTTTCGGCAGGTAGCAGACACAAAAAGGGAGACGATTTGTTCGGAGTAGTATGAACACGTTTGTGCATGTGTATGTCAACGGGGCGAACAATGTCATTAAGAGGTGTGGAGGGACACATTTGGGGGCAGATTTATGATAACTGGCGCATCCCCAGGGATGCGCCAGTTATTTTGCGCCACCCATGGTGCGCCGCATTTAAAATGCGGCGCACCATGGGGCAAAAACGGCACAGACGCGTGACGCATCTGTGCCGTAAAGGTGGCGCATTGCTGGAGTTGCGTCGCAAGCGCGACGCAGCTCCAGCAAGGCTCGGGGGTGCCCCATCTTTACAATGCTGCGTCAAGACCTACGCCTGCTTCAAGCAGGCACAGGGTTTTGACGCAGCATTGGCCTGAAAGTGACTGAGTGAAATCTTATAGATTTCACTCAGCCACTTTTGTGAGGCGCACCTGTCCCGGAACGCCCACCCTGCGCCGGAACGCCCACAAGTGGCGCAGGGCTTTACAACGTGACGCATCTGCCTAGATGCGTCACATTGTAAATGGGTTGTAGGGATGCGCCACGTTTACGCCGCAGTTGCGTGATGCAAACGTGGCGCATTCCCAACATATATCTGCCCTATGGAGTCGTAGGCTGGTTCAGTTCTATGCAATTCAGTGCGAGCTGGTGTGGAGGTGAGGTCCCATATGGTGAGGAATGTGCAGGGTTAAGGGAGGAATTTGCACATCATGATTTTGCTTCCCTTTTGAATAGTGGTGTGGAAGAGATTTTTCTGGTGTACGGCGGTAGCGAGTTCCATATTCTTGGTGCTGCTCCGGAGAAAGCTCTGTCATACATTTTTTTCTTGCTGAAACAAGAGGGTTTCAAGAGGGGGTTGTCGGAGCTCCTTTATTGTCTATTTCCTCCAGATAAGGTAAGTTTATGGGATAGGTACTCTGGAGATTAATCATCACTTTTTAAGTAAATTGTTATGTTATGTTATGTTAACTGTTTTGTAAAATGCTCAAATCACCCTGGGGCATCTCGGCACTGACTAGGTTAGTGTTCTGAGAATTGGTGAACACTGATAGAGGATAGATATCTCTGTTAATACAAAAAAGCGTTCAGCTGCTTCCTAAAAATGATGTAACTTGGAATTTTGCGCAAAGCTGGGGGGAGCTCATTGCAGTATCTTGGCGCCAGATATGAGAAGGCTCTACCCCCAGTGCGGATGAGATGGATTCGAGGAACCTGAAGGAGATCCCGGGTGCTAGATCTGAGTTTCCTACAGGGACAATATTTTAATAGTTTTTTCCGTAGATAGAGGGGACCTCTTTCATTCAACGCATTATATGTGAGACAGCTCATTTAAAAAAAGGATCTCTTCTTTACTGATAACCAATGCAGTTCCCTTAGCAAAGGAGCCGAAGAGGAGCCTGCAGGACGGTTTAAGATCATTTTCGCTGCGGTGTTCTGTACTACTTGGAGTTTGACTAATAGGGTCTCTCCCACTTCAGCCAACAAGGCATTGCCGTAGTCCAGACGACTAATTACCATTGCCTGGACTAGAGTTCTGCGGTTATGTTATGTTATGTTAAGTGCATTTTGTAAAGCGCGCTGACACCGAAGCTTCCTGGCGTTGATAGACAGAATAGATGAGGGGGGGAGCAGAGATGGCGAGATCTAACCAGAGGTGGGGAAGAGGTGGGTTTTCAACATTTTCCTAAAGTTCAGGAGGGAAGGGGAGGATTTGATGGGGAGAGGGAGGAGGTTCCAAAGCACGGGGGCCAGGTGAGAGAAGCGGCGGCCTCCGAATCTCTTAGTTTTGCTCTTGGGGGTGATCAGCAGATCGCAGTGAGCTGATGGAAGATTGCGTGTGGAACAGTGAGGGCGAATGAAGGATTTTAAGAAAGCGGGACCAGGGCAGTGAGTGCTTTAAAGGTGAGGCAAGCCACCTTGAAGGCGACCCTTTGATCGACTGGGAGCCAATGAAGGCACGTAAGCAGAGGCTTAGCTGATTGCCATCTAGGGGTTCCATGAATCAGGCGGGCCGCCTGGTTCTGGACAACTTGAAGGCGTTGTATAAGAAATTGCGGTAGGCCGTGGTAGATGGCATTAGAAAAGTCCAGGCGGGAGAGTACCAATGAGATAACGGTTTGGGTAAGTGCCGCCGGGGGAAGAAGGTAACGGACTTTGCGAATCCTCCGGAGTTGGTACATACAAGAGGAAACCACCACTCCAACTTGAGCCCTGAGGGAGAGCTCGGTGTCAATGATGACACCCAGACTCTTTACTGTTTTTACAGGGGTGGGGGGGGTCCGAACTCTGGTGGCCAGAACTGTGGACCCCAGTAAGCGTGACTGAGCCCTGGGAGAAGGAGCTCAGTTTTACCGGGGTTCAACTTCAATTGGTTCTGGTTCATCCAGAGTTGGATGTGAATCATGGCTCCGTGAAAGGTTTTGACAGCGTGTGGTGAGTTGAGGGAGAAGATGATTTGTAGGTCGTCAGCATAATTGTAGGTGACGATATCCCATTTCGAGAGTGACTGAATGAGTGGCCGGAGGTAAATATTGAAAAGGAGTGGGGAAAGGGAAGATCCCTGGAGGACACCGCAGGACGTGGGGGTTTGTTTGGCAGTGTAGGGGCCTAGGCGGACCGCCTGTGTTCTTCCCGTAAGGAAGGATTTGATCCACTCAAGAGCAACGCCCTGGATGCCTGCCTGCTCGACACGGTGGAGGAGGATGTTATGATCCACCGTGTCGAACGCGGCCGACAGATCCAGTAGGACGAGGGCTTGGGGGATTCCCGCGTCCGCGCCGCTCGTGAGTGTGTCAAGGACTGCCAAGATAACGGCTTCAGTGGAGTGGGCAGGTCTGAAGCCGGCCTGATTCGGCTCGAGATAACAGGAGGATTCTATGAAGCTGGACAGGCAGCGGGTAACATGGGCCTCCATAAGTTTGGAGAAATAAGGGAGAAGGGAGATGGGGCGGTAATTCGACGGCTCCGACATGTCCGCACCTGTTTTTTTTAGAAGAGGTACCAGGATGGCATCCTTAAAGGCGGTAGGACAGATGCCACTGCAGAGAGATCTGTTCATTAGGTGTAAAACACTATCTGGTAGATTGAGGCAGATGCTCCGCAGGACAGAAGGTGGGCAGCAGTCATTCGGAGAACCAGATTTCACACAAATGGCTAGTTCTGACAGGGAGGTGGAATCTAGAGCAGGGAAGGAAGTGAGGATCGAAGGGTTGTTAGAAGAATTATCCGGTAGTGGCGATTGGGAAGGTGGAGGGATAGATTTTTTGATTTTTGAGATTTTTTCTACGAAGAAGGAGTTCAGAGTATCACAGGCCTCCTGAGTGGGGGTCTGGGCTAGGAGAGTTCTGTCATCTGTGGTTAACTCATTCAGAACTCTGAACACCTCCTTAGATTTATCAGTTGCCTGGAAGATCCTGTTGGCAAAGTGTTCCAATTTGGCAGAACGGATAGCTGTTTTGAAATCTTTGCGTGCGGCCAGATAGGATTGTTTGGCTGAGTCCGAATAGTCATGTCTCCAGGTGCGTTCTAACTGGCGTGTTTTTAATTTCCGGGCTTTAATGGGATGAGAATCTCTCCTTCCTGCCGCACATACAACAGCTTACCGCCGGCTGCCTGCATAAACTTAGAAATCTTCGAAAATTCCTGCCTCTTCTACCAGTCCAGTGTCGCAAAATGGTTGTTCACGCGACAATTACATCTCGACTAGACTACTCAAATGGCCTTTACCTTGGTCTGCCCAAATATCTGGTGCAACGTCTACAGATCGTGCAGAATGCAGCTGCGAGACTGATAAAACACATTCCCCTTAGGCATCATGTCTCTCCGCATCTGCACGAGCTACATTGGCTCCCAGTGGTAAGCAGAATTAAATTCAAGGTGCTAACCTTGGCGTTCAGAGCGCTAAAAGGTACCTGCCCCAACTATTTAAAACTTCGACTCCCCCGTTATCACCAAGAGCGACAGCTGCGATCTAACTCTATGCTTAAGCTAACTATCCCACGTGTGAGGAAAGCCAGACTTGGAGGCAGGTCCTTCTCGGCTGGCACGGCGAAACTTTGGAACACCTTGCCCCCTGCCATCCAATCTGCCACGACAGAAGCTAGCTTTAGGAAGCTCCTAAAAACTTGGCTTTTTTTGCAATAAAACTGAATTTTCCTCCTGGCTACTCGCTCGCTGCTGAAAGACTCGTTAGCGCCGGGACACCTCACCCAGAGGTAGTTGTTTGCGCTTTACAAGCATCTGTATTATTATTATTATTATTAAGATAGTCGGAGAACCACCTATGAGAATTCCGATGTCTAGTACAGGGGAATTTGACTAAGGGGGCAAACCGGTCGCTTGCCGACTCTAGCCAGGAGGCAGTATCTCGTTCTAGTCCGTCGATGTCGTTAAGGTCGTGGATGACTGGGCATGAGTCAGCCAGGGCGGTGAGGAAGCCCTGGGAGTCGTATGAGCTCCATTTACGGGAAAAGCCACCAGCCATCAGAGGGACGGGAGTCTGACCGGCAACTGTGATGATGGTATCCACTAAGTAGTGATCAGACCAGGCACATGGAAGTATGTCTTGTGGGGACAGTGCCAGATTGCAGGTCCAAATCTGGTCCAAAATGTGTCCCTTAATATGGGTGGGTTGAGAGACCTGTTGGACGAGGTTCAAATCTCTAAGAGTCTCAAACAGCTCAGTGGCATGAGGGCCAGCGTTGGTGTCGCCGAACCAGTAGTTTAGGTCACCGAATATAGCGAAGCGGGAGTGCAATGTAAGGAGAGAAGACAGTTGTTCACTCATAGTGGTGGAAAAGGATGTCATAGGATGTGGGGGCCGATATAATAGGAGGAAGGTAAGAGGGCCGGTATTCGTTTGCACGCTAATGAGGAGATTCTCCACCTCAGGGAGGGGAAGAGAATAGGAGGAGATGGAATTCAGGCGTTTGGATATGATGGCCGCTACCCCGCCCCCGGGCCGGTCGCCAGGACGGTCGGCGTGAAGAATGTAATAATCGGGGGGGAGAGCCGCCAGAATGTCTGGCAAAGATTCTGAAGTGAGCCACGTCTCCGTGAGTAGAAGGATATCAGGATTGGAACTAGAGAGCAGAATGAAGATGTCCTCAGAATGTTTTACCAACGAGCGAGTATTCAGGTATGATACCCTGATGGATGTGGAGTTCCTAGTCGACGTGGTTGGAGGTAAGCATCCGTCGACAAGGGATTGGTCAAGGCGCGAGATGCCAGCAGCAGAGATGTGTTGCAAGACCATAGAGGATGGTAGTGTGGCAGAATTCTGTAAATCTCTAAGTGCTTGGGGGGAATATCTGATGAAGTGGTCAGTATGGCGTGCCCTCTGGCCCGTCCTGGCGAGGACGGGCGCAGACGGGCTTGCCTTTGGCGCGCCTTCGGCACGCCGCTGGCGCGCCCGCTGCGCCCGTCCGCTGTGCGGACGTGGAAGACACATGGTTTAAGTAGGAAGAAGCAGAAGGGGGCGTGGCCTGTTGTGGAGGGGGCGTGGCCTGACCAGGCTTCCCCACAATGATGATGTCACCAGGAATGGCGGCCCGCGACAGCGTTAAATCGGCTGTGCAGGGGGAGTGCTAGCAAAGGTGATGGTAGGTGAATAAAGTTAACATCACAAAGAAAATACAATTTTTAAATGAGACTCGTTGCTCCCGGCTTTCCGCCTCAGGAGTTCTTTCTATCTGTCAGCGCTCGGGTTTTGGCGCGCTAAATAGGCGGGGGGCGTGGCCTGTTGTCGAGGGGGCGTGGCCTGACCAGGCTTCCCCACAATGATGATGTCACCAGGAATGGCGGCCCGCGACAGGGGGAGTGCTAGCAAAGGTGATGGTAGGTGAATAAAGTTAAAATCACAAAGAAAATAAAATTTTTAAATGGGGGGGGGGGTGGGCATATAAGGCAAGATTTTCCTAAGAAGCCGCAGACCATAATAGCACGAACTCGTGGTGGCCGTGATGTGATCCTTCATGGTCAAAGCCCGGTCCAATTTAAGACCTACATTTTTTACTGACTGGTGGTGGGGGCAGTGCCCAACTGAGCAGGCCATCAGTCATCCGACTAAATGTCCGTGGCTTTACCCATTAACATAACCTCAGTTTTTTCCGCCTTCAACTGGAGACAGTTTCCTGTCATCCAGTTGGAAATGGCGAGCATGCCGGTGGCAAAACGGATTTTGTCGAGCTCTGGGTTTGATCCGACGGGAGTTGAGAGTTGGGCTTAGACAAGAGCCCTGTGGGACGCCCTTGTCGAGATGCATTTTCGCCAAGGTATAGGGTCCCAACATGACAGTTTGGGTTCTCTCAGACAGGAAGTGTTTGAGCCATTTCAAAGCTGCCCCATTGCTACCACAGGAAAGAAGTCTCTCCGCCAGGTTAGAATGGGAGATGGTATCAAAAGCTGCGGAGAAATCTAGGAGAATCAGAATTACTGAGCCTCCCGCATCTATAGTCTGTCTGAGGGAGTCGGTCACAGCCAGAATGGTGGTCTCAGTACTGAAGTATGGAAACCTGGCCGGGTACCCGACTGCGAAGGATTCAAAATACGGTTATTTTCCAGGTAAGAACTCAATTGTCGATTAATAATACTTTCCAATAGTTTACCCAGCAGCAGTAGTAAGGAAATGGGACGATAGTTGCCAAGAATTGAAGGGTCAGCAGTGTTTTTTTAAAATATTTGGCATACATATGCCTCCTTCCAGATTGCAGGGATAATGCCAGTGAGGATGGAATGATTAAATATGTCTCGGATTACCGGGCCACAGCTTGTGGCCAGAAGCTCCATCGTTTTTGGCAGACAGAGATCTAATGGTGACCCAGATTTGACAGCAGCCAGGCCTTTTGCGACCTCCTCCGTTGAGGTCAGTTCAAAGCTATTTAGGGAGCTGACTGCTATCTTGTCCTGCTCCTCTCATTTGGTAGAAGATACAAAGTCATGAGAAGCTGGTGAAAGAAAATTCTCATACATTTTTGATATCTTCTCATGAAAATAGGTCGCCAGAGAGTTACAAAACTTGGCACAAGAAAGGGTTCAAATCATCTTTGCCACCAGTCAAATTTATCAAACATCAAATAAACTGGTGAACGTGTATTTTTTTGGTATATATATGTCACATCAAATGCTTATGAAAATGTGGTACAACTAATACTGAAGTCCGGCCAATCATCTTGTTGGCTCTGTCAAGATCCCTCTGAAACAGTGATGGTCAAAGGGGTAAAGGGGCTCTCTGGGAAAAACAAACGATATCCTGGGGCCTATGGCTGGCTGGCAAAGTTTGGGCAGGAAGGATGGGGAAGTTATTTTCAGGGCTTCAACTCATAGTTCTTTAGAAGTGAGAGGGGAGGAGAAGGAACAGATAGCCACAAAGAAAGAACAGGCTGGGACCTTCTAAACATTGGGGATGTGAGCTTGCTTTTTGAAGTTTGCCTTATATGTATATGGCCCCAGGCCGCACAGGAGGTGACCTGAACAGAATGGGAGATTTTATTGTCATAACTCAACCCCTGGGATATGGCTTAGGGCCTTAGGTGATCCAGGGGTGGTGCCATTGCGAAGGACCCCCTTAATAGGGATTTTGGGGAATATTTACAGTAGAAAAACTGTTACCAAAGAGGGTTGAACTGAAGTGTGGGATCCTTTGATGTTTGGTTTACATCTGACTACCAGTTGCTAGTACTTACTGATGACAATTGGAGGAAGGCCTATGAGATTGCATCACAGTTCCATTCAATTCAATGGAAATACTTCTATAGGATGGATTATACATGGGACTTGCTGTGGAAAATGGGAAACATGACCTCACAAAACTGTCTGCGCTGCACAGTCGAACGGGGTGACTTTCTCAACACGACTTGGTCATGGGCTGAATTCATTCTGGGAGGGGTACTGTCATGCCTGGAATGGGTGCTGGGATGGACGCTGCCTCGGGACCTTAAACTCGTCCACCTCCATGTTATGGAGGAGATTAATGCTGACAGATACCACAAACAGCTGCTATGGCTGGGACTGGTGGTGGCCAAGAGGGACATTGCCAGGGCCTGGAAAGATAGTGATCCCCCACCCTTAGAGAGGCTGAAATCTGAGCTGGATCACTGCATGACTCTGGAGAGCCCCATATACAAGGCGAGAGGCTGCTCAAAACGCTTTAGGGCATGGGCTGTATGGGCAATCTCGGGGTACCGCCTGCCAGAGGGTGGAAAATCAATGCCTTGCTATGGACGCCGAAATTCGGTCTTACACTGGCCGAACGAAAACAGGGGTCACAGGGGAGGGGGAAACAGCTGTGCTCACTGTAATAATATCCCAGGGTTCAATGAGCATGAGGTTTGTTGTGGTATTTGCTAAAGTTACTCCTGCCATTTTATTTCATAGGCTCCGCCCACCATTCTGGGCCAGACGATTATTGGTTCAAAGGTCTGGTGCATCATTATTGTCTATGGTGTGCTGTCAAGAACAGTGGCTCGAGAGGAGGTGTGGAGATAAGAATGGTTGCCTGCCTCTCCACTTCATAATTTTTTTAAATGTAAGGAACGGGAGGTCTGCTTATAATCTGTTAAAGTGGATACAAATTCAGTATATATTCACCTGTGTTGCTGGGGAGTGAGATTGATGCGAAGAGTCACTGCAGACATTTTGGAACCATACTTCCAAAGAGTTAGTTGAAAGATGAATTTAGGTGCACTGGAACAGTAGACATGGGTGTAGGCTTGTGGGGTGCCAGTTGACCTACTATTAATTTGTTTCATAATATTTCTAAAGGAAAGGTGTTGTGGAAATTCCAATGGAAAAATCCTGAAGTGTGAGTGAAAGGTGGGTGAAGTGTGTGCTCCAGGCCAACATTCAAGGGCAAAAAATATATCTGCACTGCACTGCATCACCCCAGACAGTGATGGCACAGTTGAAGTGGAGGGTGCATTGAATTTCATTGAAGTGTAGATCAATAAATCACTTGCTGCCTCTGCTGAGGCATTGGGTTGTATGCTACTCCATGTAGCCCTGAGTTAGTTTGTACTGTTAGTTGTGAGCGTTGTGGTTAATCAAATGTAATGCAATGTTATTGGAAGTGTTATGTTGATTAGTTGAGTAGAGTTTCTAATCTAGCCGGAAGTTAGCTTTGAGTTGTTGTTACTGCTGTAGAAAGAGTGAATCCAGTTAGTCCTTAAAAGTGGATTATCTGCTGATGTTGCCCTGTTTGACCGCAGAGTTGAGGACATGGAATAGGACGGTCTGAATTGATGCTAAGCACAGCATAGGAGCCGAGCAATATTGAACTCATCCTGGATCCAGGAGGGAACAGTTCCAACGAAGGACACATATAGTACCTGAGACTCTTTTTTCTCTATAAAGACCTACAACCTTAGAAGATTACATATACTTACCAAGCCCTGATGAAGTCCAAGGAAGTTTGACGAAACCCGTTGACTGTTTAGCTGTTTTTTGTGGAAAAGGAAGAATAAAGAAAGCCTTGTGGTACAAACAGTGGATGGACTAAATTACTTTTGGAAATGGTGGTGCAATCCACACTTGTGAGAACATTAACATTGGCCTTGGTGACTGCTCTGTGGAAACAGTGGTAGAAGTGGAGGTGCACACCATATGAGCTAAATACTTATAAAACTGGACTCTTTGTGGGGGATGTCATTTTGGGGAAGTGCGTCACGTGTACACTGAGATGTATATGTTCGGCTTGCTGTTTTCATTTCAAGGTGTGGATATATTAAGGTGCCCTAATAAGGTCACAATGTACTCCCTATTTTTTATGTCATGGAAGAGACACCTCATCACTATTATGTGCCTTTGGTGTTAGCAGTATAACAATGAGGGTTCAGAAAAAGCAGAGGAACAAAGACCCGGAAGATGAGATTTACAAAGAAAACCATTCATTTTTACAATTAATTTACTGCCTTCTCAAGATTAAATTCATTATTTTTAATTAACAAAATATTCCAGTCACTGCTTTCCTTGAGTGTCCAGATCCACGAGCAGTTACGCATGCAAACCTCTACACATGATACACCAGAGATTGTAAAAGGGCCACTGGGCAAGTTCACTGCAGCCAGCGGTTCCTTTCTGTCTGAACACATTAAAAAGCCCAAGCAGTCGTCACCCACATACAACGTAGTCCTTTTCAGTGTCTGGGCCAGTGTGGGCTTCTGTGATAAAATATTTATATATATTTAATTTAGTTTAAAGCTTTTGAAGGCCTGGAAGGCCTGGCAGCTCCCTAGACATGACGCTTCTGTCGATCCCTCCCCCCGCTTGTAGTGTGTCTGTTCCTGCACATGCTGTTTCAATCAATCAATAAATCAAGGACTTATAAAGCGCAGCTACTCACCCACAGCTGATCTCTGTGGGATCTGAGAGGAGCGGTGGTAGACTGACTTGCTGGTCTAGGCGGTGAGGACAGAGAGCATCCAGTCCAATGCCTTGCCATGGATGCCTGTGTCGTGGAGTCTTGTGATTAAGGTGCCGTGGGAGAAGTGTCGAAGGTTGCAGAGAGGTCTAGTAGGAAAGGGGGGACAGTCTCAACCCAGTCGAGGAAGGAGTGGATGTTGTTGGTGGCATTGCGTAGTGCAGTCTCTGTGCAGGGTTGCTTCGAAATACAGATTGGGAGGTGTCAAGGGTGTGGTTCACTTCGAAGAACTCAGAGAGTTGGGCATTGATGGTCTTGTCAACAATCTTGGCTGGGAAGGGTAGGAGGGAAATCGGTCTGAATATCTTGAGGTCTGTCGAGCCTGAGGGTGGCTTCTTTAGCAGGGGGTTGATCTTGGCACGTTTCAGTTGTCAGGGAAGGTGGCGGTTTTGATGGAGCAGTTGATGGTGCGGCGAAGCTGGGAAGATATAGCGGCATCTGTTCCGTGAGAGATGTGGTACGGGCAGGGATCCATCGGGGCTCCTGAGTGGATGTTCTTCATGGTCTTGAGCGTTTCTTCTGTTGTGAGCAGGGTCCAACAGAGCACAGTCTGTTGGGGTGAGGCTTGGTTGTGTGCAATGGTGGCAGGAGTGGTGGCAGGAGTGGTGGCTGGGTCTAGGGTGTTGAAACTGTCGTAGATCTTCCTGATCTTGTAGTGGAAGTAGGTGTCAAGTTTGTTGCAGAGTTCTTGGGAGGGGGAATGTCTCTCGTCTTGCTGTTGGGCCTGGTGAACTCCTTGACATTGGCGAAGAGTTCTTTGCTGTTGTGTGCATTGGCATTGATTCTTTCTTTTAGGGTCGGTTTCTTAGTGATTTTCAGTAGTGTTGTACGTTGGCAATGGATTTGAACGTTGTGTGAGTTTCTGGGGTTTTGTTGTTACTCCTCTTCTCAAGACATCTGCAGGTGCGTCTAGACTTGTGTAGAGAGGGAGTGAATCAGCTGGCCTTCTTGGAGTGTTGTGTGCCTGGTCTTTTCTTGGGGGGTGCTAGGGTTTTGGCACTGTTGGAGATCCATCTGTGGAGGTTGTGTGCTGCGGTGTTGGCATCCGTAGGCTTTGGAGGAGTGGTTGTGCTGAGGAAGTTGACAAGAAGTTCTTCATTGACCTTGATCCAGCTGCGACAGGGGAGGGGATGCGATGATGATGGTGGTGCGCGTTGGATGTGGCGAAGGTGAGATGCACGCAGTGATGATCGGTCCAGGAGAGTTCGGTGGTGTGGCTGTACCTGATGTTCCCGCTGGTGGAGAAGACGAGGTCGAGCGTGTGTCCAGCTTTGTGTGTTGGTGCGGTGACTAGCTCCTTGAGTTCAATGTTGGCGAGGTTCTCCAGGAGGTAGGCAGTGTTCTGGTCCTGTCAGGACCCACAGAGCTCAGGTAGCTTCAATCATCCATGGAGGGCGCAATTGTAGGAGAATTAGATCAGCAGGAGGTTCTTGGTCCGAGCTAACGCGGAACCGGCATTCAAGAATGACCGCCGGTTGTGAACTCGGGTTAGCGGTCTAGTCGTCAAAGAGAATCGTCACCGGAGTTCAGGTGAGGCGCGCACTGGATTCGAGCTGCGCACTTCACCACGGTTCTTACCTGAGGAGGAAGCGAGTTTTGGACTCCGGAGCAATTCTAGTCAGAATTTTATTCCTAGGACGCGTTAGGCGAATGTATCCGTCTCGCTAACGCAGAGTCTAAAGAGGTAGTTGCCAGCTGGGTGATTTCCACGAAGTTCGTCATCTTGAAGGACGTCAACAGAGAAGTCGGCAGTCGGTTATCTGTGAAGAGATAACTACAACACCTGAGCTAAGCCACGTATTCACAAAGAATGTTACAGCATTACATCACATAGAATAATTTGAGATACTTACCTTATATGCAACGAAATAACTCGCATAGAAATACATTCTTGCAGAGGTTGAACAGAATTACTGGATTCATTCTAGAGGAAAGAAAAGAGAAATAAAGGCATCAGTGATTAAAAATGAACTAGAATAACAAAACTAAAAAGAATAAGGAAGAAAAGCATACACAAGAGAAAAGAGAAAATACAGTTCAGCTTGATAAATGATTAAGTGAGTAAAGGGAATAATAAAAGAATATATAAGGGCCAAGGTGTCGCTAACAGCGTGATAACAACTGTTAATTGTATGCGCAGATTTATCAGGCAGAACGAGAAAGAAAGAGAGTCACTAGGAAGAAGACAAACACACACGTCAAAATTAATTATAAGTAAGTACAGAAAGTATCAGAGAATAATAAGGGTCAGGAGGTCTTGTTAAGGGTGCATTAATAAATGTCATTTTAAATGCGCAGAGTTGAAAACCTAGAGAAGAGAGAAGAGCATTAGAAAGACAAGGAGTACGTCACTGTTCCACTGTGAAGACATAACAGAGGCTACAAGTGGTGAAAACAAGTCTAATGTAAACAAGATGAGGGAGGCTAGTTCTTGGAAGCTATAGGTAGGTGTAAAAAGAGAGTTAACAAAATAAAGCATAGCGAGAGTAGTAGAGTAGGAAATCTCAGATTGTAATAACAGTTTCATTACAGGTATCCTATCGAACGGTCTGCAGGACGGACTGACGAAAAGGACAGCCAAGACAGTCTCTTCTCTTCTCTTCTCTGTTTGTTATTTTATCCAATATCCCCCTTCCCCCCAAGGTAATAGTTTGGAGCCTCGTCTCAACCGAGCTCCAGATTATTGTCAGGGTGGATTCGGGACAAGGCATCTCTGTTCCTGTGCTACTAAACAAAAAGCGTATTTCAGGTTTGACAGAGTGAAGTGCCCACGTTGCACTTAGCACCCGAGCAGAGATGGCTGAGGGAATAGATGTCCAGAGTTTAGGAGTGATTCTAGATACAATTCAAAAAGAGTTGAGCGCAGTTAGGGAAGAAAATCAAAACCTTATGGCAGAGATAGTTAGCACCAGAAAAGAAACTGCAGACCTAGCACAAAGACTTAGACAACCATTTAGTTCAGGTCAAGACGCTTCAGGCTCCTTATCTGAGAGTTCGAGTAGTTCAACCACTCAAGTAATCCATTATTTATCTCCAGTCATTCCTCTAGCAGCCCCAGAACGATTTAGCGGTGACCCTCAAAAGGCGCAAATATTTATTACACAGTGTTCACTACATTTCCTATGTCGCCCCTTCAATTTTCCCAGATGCACAGTCTAGAGTCGCTTTTGTGTTGTCGTATCTCAGTGGAGATGCAGCGTCTTGGTCGCTACCTTTGATAGCAAAAAATGATCCTATCTTGCGGAATTACGAGGAATTCAAACAGGAATTTATTTGAATCTTCGACCGAAGAAGAATATCACAGGCGCTGGACAACAAATTACTTGACTTAAGACAAGGAAATCGAGATGTGGTTTCCTATCTGGCACAGTTCAATAAACTGGTGGTGGAGACTAACTGGCCTGAGAGCAAGAGAGCGGCGGTCTTCTATCGAGGGTTGAAAGACGAGCTGAAAGATGTGCTAGCTGGAATACCAAACAGACCAACGGAGATTTCAGCATTAGTGGACCTGGTGCTGGAAATAGATGTTCGACAAGAAAGAAGGAAGGAGCATCATTCGTCAATTGCCTTACTTTCGGGAAACCTTATTCATACCCACTAAAGAGTTGCAGCGACAAGTTATGCAAGAATGTCACGACGATAAACCGGCAGGACATAAGGGAGAGACGAAGACAAAAGAACTAATAAAGAGACATTATTGTTGGCCTGAGATGTCTAAAGACATAGAGGACTATGTGAAAACTTGTGAGATTTGTGCTCAGGGAAAATCTGAACGGCAATCCCGAAGGGTCTACTTCAGCCTTGGCCTACACCACCTTACCCGTGGCACACTGTAACCAAAGACCTTATCACAGACTTACCACTTAGTCAAGGACATAACACAATTTTGGTGGTAGTCGATTCTCTCACCAAAATGACACACTTTATTGCCTTAAAGAGTATTCCAAATGCAAAACAATTAGCCAATCATTTCAGTACAGAAATAGTGAGAATACATGGCATCCCTAAGATTATAATCTCAGACAGGGGAACCCAATTCCTTTCTCATTTTTGGAAATCGTTCATGGAGGGTTTAGGAACAGAAGTGAGGTACTCCACCAGTTATCATCCCGAGACAGATGGTCAGACTGAGAGGGTAAACCAAGAGTTGGAACAATATCTCAGGTTGTTTCTTTTGAAACAAGAAGGGAACTGGTCAGATTATTTGTGGGCAGCTGAGTTTGCCCACAATAATGCTAAGAACGTCTCAACTGGGTTTTCACCGTTCTATATGAATTACGGTAGACACCCAAACTCAACGATCAGACAAACCGATATATCACTTCCAGCTGTTGAGGAAATAGTGACCCATCTAGAACAGGTTCATCAGAGTGCAAAAGAAAACCTTGAACTAGCGAAGGAAAAGTATAAAACCTATGCTGACAGGAAAAGGAGAGAAGGACCTCCAATCGAAAAAGGGGACCAAGTCTGGTTGAGTACAAAAAATCTGAGATTAAAAGGAAACCGAAAATTTCAGCCCAGATTCATAGGCCCTTTTCCAGTGGAAGAAAAAATAAGTCAAGTGACTTTTCGAATTACCCTGCCACCTTAGCTAAGAATCCATCCGGTCTTCCATGTATCCTTGCTGAAGAAGGCTTCAGTAAATTTACGAAAGACCTTGCCTCCAAAAGCTATTCAGGTCGAAGACGGAATAGAGTTTGAGGTAAAAGAATTTTTAGACTCTAAGTGGTCTAAAGGACAGTTATACTATCTGGTGGATTGGAAGGGCTATGGCCCAGAGGAGCGATCGAGGGAAAAAGACGAAGATGTTCATGCTCCCAGGCTACTAAAACAATTTCATCAACGATTCCCTACCAAGCCGAGACGGAAGGAATCTACCTTGTTGGGGGGTACTGTCAGGACCCACAGAGCTCAGGTAGCTTCAATCATCCATGGAGGGCGCAATTTTAGGAGAATTAGATCAGCAGGAGGTTCTTGGTCCGAGCTAACGCGGAACCGGCATTCAAGAATGACCGCCGGTTGCGAACTCGGGTTAGCGGTCTAATCGTCAAAGAGAATCGTCACCGGAGTTCAGGTGAGGCGCGCGCCGGATTCGAGCTGTGCGCTTCACCGCGGTTCTTACCTGAGGAGGAAGCGAGTTTTGGACTCCGGAGCAATTCTAGTCCGAATTTTATTCCTAGGACGCGTTAGGCGAGTGTTTCCGTCTCGCTAACGCAGAGTCTAAAGACGTAGTTGCCAGCTGGGTGATTTCTACGAAGTTCGTCATCTTGAAGGACGTCAACAGAGAAGTCGGCAGTCGGTTATCTGTGAAGAGATAACTACAACACCTGAGCTAAGCCACGTATTCACAAAGAATGTTACAGCATTACATCACATAGAATAATTTGAGATACTTACCTTATATGCAACGAAAATAACTCGCATAGAAATATATTCTTGAAGAGGTTGAACAGAATTACTGGATTCATTCTAGAGGAAAGAAAAGAGAAGTAAAGGCATCAGTGATTAAAAATTAACTAGAATAACAAAACTAAAAAGAATAAGGAAGAAAAGCATACACTAAAGAAAAGAGAAAATACAGTTCAGCTTGATAAATAATTAAGTGAGTAAAGGGAATAATAAGAGAATATATAAGGGCCAAGGTGTAGCTAACAGCGTGATAACAACTGTTAATTGTATGCGCAGATTTATCAGGCAGAACGAGAAAGAAAGAAAGTCACTAGGAAGAAGACAAACACACACGTCAAAATAAATTATAAGTGAGTACAGAAAGTATCAGAGAATAATAAGGGTCAGGAGGTCTTGTTAAGGGTGCATTAATAAATGTCATTTTAAATGCGCAGAGTTGAAAACCTAGAGAAGAGAGAAGAACATTAGAAAGACAAGGAGTACGTCACTGTTCCACTGTGAAGACATAACAGAGCCTACAAGTGGTGAAAACAAGTCTAATGTAAACAAGAGGAGGGAGGCTAGTTCTTGGAAGCTATAGGTAGGTGTAAAAAGAGAGTTAACAAAATAAAGCATAGCGAGAGTAGTAGAGTAGGAAATCTCAGATTGTAATAACAGTTTCATTACAGGTATCCTATTGAACGGTCTGCAGGACGGACTGACGAAAAGGACAGCCAAGACAGTCTCTTCTCTTCTCTTCTCTGTTTGTTATTTTATCCAATATCCCCCTTCCCCCCAAGGTAATAGTTTGGAGCCTCGTCTCAACCGAGCTCCGGATTATTGTCAGGGTGGATTCGGGACAAGGCATCTCTGTTTCTGTGCTACTAAACAAAAAGCGTATTTCAGGTTTGACAGGTCCCTGGGGTTGTCCAGGTGGAAGTAGGATGTAGTTAGTGGATGTGAGAGCCTGGGTTTAAATGAGGTCTATGATGGCGTCGGTGATGAAGGATGCAGTATGGGGGTCGGGAAGGCCTGAAGATGAGGGTGCCGTAGAGGGTGGTGTTAGTCCGGATCTGGAAGTGGAGGTGTTCCATGGCCGTTGTTCAGGTGTTAGAGTGCGTGGTCAGTCGGAGTGTGCTTTTGTGAACAATTGTGATGTCTCCTCTTAGGCTGTCGGGTGATCCTTGCAGGTAATTTTGTAGCCATTAGGAATGGCGATGGCGATGTCCGGTCCAGAGCAGGGGTTGGTCCAGGTTTCCGTGAAGAAAGTGATGTTAGCAGAGGTGGCATTGAGGAGGTCCCAGATTTATGTGGCGTGTTTGTGGAGGGAGCACACGTTGAGGAGGATTCAGTTGAGTCAGACAAGTGCGCTGTTGGTCGGCTGGGTGGCAAGAGGAGCTGGTGTGTTGGTGTGGCTGAATTTCCAGTTGCAGTTCCGGCAGGCAAAAGGTGCAAGGGTCTTCTTCGGTGATGCTAGAGGGCATGTAGCGTGGCTTACAAGATTGAGGGCGAGGAGGGTGCTGGTGTCGTAACGATGGAGTGTCCGAGAAGCAGGGTTCCAGGCGCTGGGAGCAGACAAGGCTCAGACGAGCGCAGATGGACTAGCCAGCAGCCGCCATTAAGTAGTGTTGTGGGGGAGGGCTGACAGCTGGGAGGCGGAAACTGTGAGAGCGGAAGGGACGCGGAAGGGGTCAGAAACAGGAGAAAGAGGGACAGCAGGGCAGTCAAGCAGCAGAGCAGTGATGCTCTACCACTGGACCACCAGGAATCAGGTGCAGACAGGAGCCTGCGGGTGGAGGACGGCGATGAACTCCAGGCCTCCAGGTCAGTAGCGCTGGCAGCAGCAGATGGGAACAGCAGCAGCAGCTACCAGATGGCGCTGCGGTGTGGAAGAAGCAAGTCCACTAAGGGACTGTTTGCGGTGGCCATGAATTTAAATTAACTTTTAAGCATGCATGTTCGCGCAACAGCGGCCATTTTGGAACATATTCCAAAAATCACCAGGGTTGAGTTGCGTTCACAGACATATGCACAAAACGGTGACCATCGTTGAATGTTTTGGTTGCATTTTTGTTTACAAAAACAAACAAAGACGCAGGCGTGCTTGCGCCCAGTTGTGCATGCATATACATTCAAGGACGGTCACCTTTTAATGTTTTTGTAAATCTTTAATAAAAAACAATACAGGACAACCTCCTGTTTATTTTCAAGTATAGGCACCCGATTCTTAATGTTTTTGGTAGAAAGTTTTACAAAAACATTAAAAAACAATGTTCTTGACAAAGCGGATAGGCTAGCAGGCAGGGCCATATCTATTAGAATTGCCAATGCTTGTTTTATATTTCCCCAGTGGGAGGAAAAAAGAAAACAATCCCCTGCCCCTCCAAGCCTAATTTTTCTGAAATACTCACATGTTGATAATATATTGGCTCATGAATTCACCTGCCCGATGGATGCTCTGCAGTTTTTTTTCTTTTCTTGCTTATAACGGATTGCTTCTTGCTTTATATGTATAACTTTTCTGCTATTTGTTCAGTGCTCTGATTCCCGGATGGTTCATGTCTGTGCTTTATAAAACTCTTCAAATAAAAAAAAAAAAATTGTGAATTTCTCTTTCTGATCACCAGGCCCGCAACAGAATTAAACATTATGCATTAAAATAATAAAAAAAAAAAAAAAAAGAAACAGTTAGCAACTCCAGCGCCTTGAGACCATCACAAGTGATTTGATACGCTCTATAAATCCTTGGTTGAGTGGGTTATTCTTACTGATTAAGCTACAGGCTGCTTGTTTAATGCATACAGTATATTGTCTTTCAGCTTTTCTAAATTGGAACCAACAGAAAGCTTGCAGCACCCCCTGCTGGTTAAATGGGAGCTACGCGTTTTCCTGACAGGCAGGTTTTATTTAATCCCAACGCGCATTTGTATTATTATTTACAGCACTTTACTCTGCATTTTTTAACCAAAAAAGGTTGTGTTTTTCCTAGCTCACTTCACGTGAGAAAAACAAAGCACATATTGGGCTAGAGTTTAGCTCTATTCTTATTCGTTTCGCCTCACTTGTTTTCTGTTTGGCAAACGTTGATTTGTGAACGCTTGATGGGACTTTTTCCTCTGTGGCTTAATATGTACTCCTACACTGCATGTGATTTATGTCCCGAAGCAAGTGGGTGTTTGCAAGTTTTTCACAGACGCGACTTACCTCTATGTCCCTCGTCCTCCACCCTGTTGTCACTAATGAGGTATATTCTACTGACAGGAAACAAAACAGGAAACGCTTTTAGACTCCACCCACCCTCCTGCCAGGGCAATAATTACATAGCCAACAGAAAGCACTTCCTGTTTTGTTTTGTGACCTCCCGGTGTTGCTCCAACAGTGTGGTAGCCATTCCCGGCAGCCTCTATAATAATGGGCACCTGGGCAGGGCTCGATATGGGACGCGTATGGGCCTTCTCGGGACTCTCTGCCTGCGTTCTGTGTAGTTTGTGGGTTTGGGCCGCATCTCCGTGCCTCAGTGAGCACCCGGGTGCTCCACACTTCAGGGGCGTAGGCTGTTGGATGTCATACGCTTTCCGCTTCGGCGGGAGCCAACCTCAGTGTCTGAGCACCTGGGTTGGCCTCCGGGTGCTCCTCTGTTGCTGTGCAGGGGGGACCTCGTCCCGTCTTCCGCTTCAGCACCTGGCTTTGATTCAGTGAGCACCCAGGTTGGGCTACAGGTGCTCCACTCTAAGATCACGTTGGGGCCCTCGTACTGCTTTCGGCATTGGGCTTTCGGCAGCTGTGAGTGGTCAGCCTTTGTGACTCTGGCTGGCCACGCTCCCGTGCTTCGTTTCTTCAATTCTTTCAGCTTTTTTTCCAATAAAAGGGAAGGGAGTCCACGGGTATTCTATTGGTCTCACGCATGTGCTTGCTGTGTGGTTTGGTTCTTCTCGGTCATGGTAAATATGGGCAAACATCTGAGGATACGTCGTCATGTGTCTCCTGTCTCCTCTTCCCAGGCGGACATTGGGGGGTCTGCCCCTCCTGTGAGGAAGGCCAGGTTGGATGACGGCCGGTTGAAGCGCCTGATTTTGGAGACGTTGCCCGATTTGAAGTACTCCAAAAAGTCTGTTGCTGGTCATTCTGGTGGGGGCCGTGACCTCTATTCGGAATGTCTAGTTTGGACCCTTCTGATGGTTCCACCTTGGGTGTGGTGGACCTGAAGGGAAAATATATCTCCAAGGAATTATTGCCGGACATCCTCTCATGTCAGGGGAAACATGGGTTTTCCTGATGAGGTTGTGGCCAGCACTTCGCAGGATGTGGTCTTGCCTCAATTTCGTAAGCCTGCTGCTACGTCTCTGCCTATCCACCCCTTTGTGATGGATGTCTTGTTGAAGGAGTAGAAGGACCCGTATTATATCATGTTGCCTTGCTTTATGTCCAAGCTCTATCCTTTGCAGGAAATGGAGGATACGATTCCGGAATCTGTGCATGTAGATTCTTTTGTGGCCAGTTTGGTGTTGTTCCTCCATGGCTGACGATAATATATTTCGTGATGGGGTGGATAAGAAAATTGACTCGGCCCTGAAGAAATCTTATGCAGGGTCCCACCTTGCTATCCGTTCTGGTGTTTATGGGGCTTATGTCGCACAGTCCTTGTTGGCCGACTTTAGGACATTGTTTTCTATGATGCAGGAGGGTAGCACTTGTCTGGACCTGCTAGACTCCATGAAGCTTCAGGCAGAATTCCTCTTGAATATTGCCTTTGATTCTGTGCGTGCTTCTTCCATGTCTTGTGGTTCATCTGTTGCTCCTCGTCGGAATTTATTGCTGAAGGGCTGGAATACAGATGCCACGCAGAGGTCCATGGCTTTACGCCATTTACTGGGCCTCGTCTGTTTGGGGACGCCCTTGAGGAGAAGCTTCACAAGGTGTTCAAAGAACGTAAGCAATCCTTGTCCTTCCGACATCAGCCTCGTCATAAGGATTCTTACTTCTCTGCTGCCAAGTCTTTCCGCAAGCCTTTGCAGTTTCAGAAGTCTCCCTTACCAGGCCCGAAAGGGTCTGGTAAAGGTTTCCACCGCCGTTTCCAGAAGAAGCCCCCTCAGGATGCTGGACAGGGTCCTCAGAGTTCCTGACTATGGCACTCCCTAGGATCATCCCGCTGGTGGTCCACCAGTGGTTGGTGGGAGACTGCGGTTGTTCCTGCCTGCTTGGCGTCTGACAACTTCCAACCAGTGGGTTCTGAATGTACCCTGCAGGGGGTATTGGATCGAGTATCTTTTCCCGCCTCCACCTTCCGGCGTGGTGCGGACTCCGACTCCCTTGGGCCTGGCTCGTCGTCGGTCTCTGTTGGACGGCTTTCACTCCCTATTCCTGAAGAAGGCAATTGTTCCAGTTCCCTGGGCGGAATGGGGTCTGTGGACCTATTCAATCATCTTTCTTGTTCCGAAAATCACAGACGGTTTCGGATTGTGATCAACCTCTGGCCCATGAACAGGTTTGTCTGGAAGATCCCGTTCAAGATGGAGACCCTGCAGCTTGTGGTCCCTTTGATTCAGGAGGGTTGTGTGATGTCTACGATGGATCTCCAAGACACTCACCTTCATGTGCCAGTGGCTCTGGAGGATCAGCAGTATCTGTGGTTTTGCTTGGACGGTTGTCATTAGCAGTTCTGTGTCCTACTGTTTGGTCTCCGGTCCACTCCCCGGGCATTCACCAAGGTGGTGGCTCCCCTAGTGGCACATCTTCACCTCCTGGGAGTGTCAGTGTTTCCTTATCTGGACGATTGGCTTCTCCAGGCCCCTTCGCCCATGGTTATGTCTCAGCACGTTGCTTTGACCATTTTCACACTTGAACGCCATGGGTTTCTCCTGAACTTTCCGAAGTGTCACCTTCTTCCTGCCACCCGGAGGTCCTTCATTGGGGTGGACCTCAATTCTGTTCTGGGCAAGGTGTTCCTTCCTGTTTCCCGGCTTCTGCGCCTTCGGTCCCCATTGAAGGTGTTGTTGTCTCGGGCTTCGGCTCCCCTGCTTCAGTGGCTCGAGGTGCAAGGTCATATGTCCGCTACTGTTTTCACGGTTCCATGGGCCAGGTTCCATCTTCGGCCTTTCCTGTGGCATCTTCACCGTTGGGTGCCTTTCCCGGTTCAGGACTTTGCATTGTTGTCTCTCTGGAGATTGTATTCGCTCTCCAGTGGTAGCTGGATTCTTCAAATCTCTCCAAGGGGATTTAGCTGCACCAGCCGCTTCCGGTGGTGTTGACGACAGATTCCAGTGCGTCCGTTTGGGGGGCTGCTCTGGGTCCATGGTATGTCCAGGTTCGATGGCTGCGGACGGAGTCCCATCGGTCCTCTAACTGGAAGGAACTGTCTGCTGTGGTACGTGCATGTCATTACTTCCAGGATCGTCTACTGGGGTGCAATGTTCGGGTGTGGACTGACAACACGGTCACTGTGACTTACATCAATCACCAGTGCTCACAGTCCTTCCTTGAATATGGTGGCCTATGCGATTGCAGATTGGGTGGAGCGTCATCTTCTGGCCATCTCTGCTCAGCATATCAGAGGTGTGGACAATGTGGTGGGGATGCCCTTGTAGTGAAGACAGGGCCTTGCTTGCACACATTGCTATGTTAGCCTAAGCTTATTAGAAGTTTAAACGCCATTTTGCCGCTTTTGCACTCAACACTGCATGTAGCTGTTGTTGTAAGTTTGGCTTCGTAAATATCTTCACATGAGAACGGCTTGTTTTCAACATCCCTAGACTTACATCGCGACCTTAGTCTGCACAGTGAGTTCTGAAGCCTCCAAGGTTATCATACCAATGTTAGCTGTTATGCGGGCTGATCGGCTCATGCTTAGACACAACATGCATGCAGCTGCAGCTAACTGAAATTCTGGCGCCTTTCATATTGCACTGCATACATGATTTTAGGCACTTGGATAACATCTGTTTACCAGAGAGCTAGAGATTTGGCAGATTCTGAGGTGATTCACTCCTACTGATCTTGGAGGAGTGGTGTCCCCTAGTCAAGTCTAAGAGCCCTTCTATACTTTATAAAACATAGGGGCATATTATCAAGAACGCTGTTAAAAATTATCGCTGGTTTAGTAGCAGAAAACCACCGCTAGAGCGGTGATAATTAGCTTGATAATATGCCCTTAAGAATTCCAACAGAAGTCCATGTTCTGGTGTGAACATGGGCTTCTATTGGAATTCTCCAGGGCATATTATCAACCCCTTTATCGCCGCTTTAGCAGCAGTTTTCTGCCGCTAAACTGGCAATAATTTTAACACCGTTCTTGATAATATGCCCCATAGTTCCTAGCTAGGGAGGGTGGTATACAAGGCACTATAGGACCTGTTTCCACTATTCATTATAATATGATTTCTCCTTTTGTGTTTTGTGGAATTGTAACAATGCTGACCATATTATTTTTAATGATATGTCTGCTGATGTTAGCAAAAATACTGCATCTTAAAGCACGTCATTAAAATAAATATATTAAACTTTATCGTGTCTCTTTTTTACCCATGTTGTGGACTGGTATGAGAATAACAAACAAAAGAGTGTTCTTGGTTCCCACCATTCCTGAGAGTAACCTAAGTCGCATGTTCTGGGTTGTCTAATCATTGGTTACTTTGCTATAGGACGAAGAGCTAATATGACACTGATGCTAGTCGGTTAGGGATTCTAGGCACTGAGGTGAGTTTTTTGGTCCACCACAAGTCACTGATGTACTGGGTTTCTGTGCACAGGTCTGAGTGTGAGCAGAATTCCTGCAACACAGGTTTCCGTCTTCTCTGACCCTGTGCCTCTCCACCAGGATTTTCTAGTTGCTCTATCGGAAGTTCGGTACTCCCATGCTGGATTGGTGTTTGCCTCCAGGACCATTGCACTGCTTCCCCTCTTTTGTTACCGGATTCCGGAGTTGGGGGATAGGGGGGTGGAGGCCTGTCTCTCCCGTGGCCCCCTTGGTTGCTGTATGCCTTCCCTCCTTTTCCTCTAATTACAGCCTTCTTGCTGAAGGTGCAGCAGGTGGGGCCCCAGGTGGTGGCTGTCTTACCTCACTGGCCTAGGAGGTCCTCGTTCCCCTTGTTGCTGAGTCTGGTGGTGAGTCCTCCTTGGATTCTACCATGCTGCCTGTCTCCCCCAAGGTCGACCTCTCCCTCCCCCCTGGTCCCTCCCACCGTGACGGTCCGGAGGTTGAACGGCTGTCTCTTGGGGTCTGGGGTTTGCCTGACCACCTCATCATGGTGAAGTTGGCCTGCCATAGGAAGTCCACTTTGTCCTCCTACTATAAACATTGGGCTTCCTTCTCCACCTGGTGTTTTGGGCTTGATCTGTCTCCTACCTCTTGCTCTATCACATCTATCCTTCTGTTTTTCTGGATGGGTTTCAGAAGAACTATGCCTTGTCTACTCTGAAAGGTCAATGGGCTTTCCAGGATCCGATTTTGCTCCAGTCTTCAGATGGGTTATTGGTTTCTCGGTTGTTCTGGAGTTTCTCTCTCTCCTCTCCTTCTGCTCATTCCTCCTTGGGATCATTCTTTGGTCCTGAGTGCTCTCTAGTCCTCTCCCTTTGAGCCCTTGGAGTCGGTGGACCTTAAATTCCTCTCTTTTAAGGTGGATTTTCTGGTTGCTGTTACTTCTGCTTGGTGGTTGGGTGAGCTCACTGCCTTGGGTTGTTCTCCTCCCTTTTTCTTTTTACTTTTCTTGGATGATATTGTGGTCCTCTCTTTTGGATCCTGGGTTTGTTCCGAAGATTCGTTCTCAGTTTCATTCTTCTCAGGAGTTCTTTCTGTCCTTTTCCTTCCTCTCCTGCTGAGCTGTTGCTGCACACTCTTGATGTAAGATGTGCGTTATCTATCTATGTTAACCCTCTGCAGTGTTTCGTTCTTCCAACTCTCTCTTTGTGACCTTTGGTCTGGCTGGTCAGGGGAAGGCTTTTTCCCGTCTAACTCTGAATTGCTGGAGCAAAGCATTTATTTCTCTGGCTTATCAGGGCTCTGGTTTGCCTTGCCCTTCTGGGTTTCAGGCCCATTCCACTAGGGGTGTTTCTGCTTCCTGGGCTGCTTTTCATCAGACTTGGACTTGGGCTTCTGATTCTACTTTTGTGAAGCATTATCGTCTGAACTGTGCTCTGTCTGACCGGACACATTTTGGTTGTGGTGTGATGCATGCTGAGGGGCGTTTTCCCCCCACCTGTGTATATATTAAAGTATTTTTCACTTTTGTGTTCGGTCTGTGTTCTGTGTGTGGTGTGCCAAAGGCCTTCCTGTGTGGTTGCTTTGGTATGCCTCATTAGTGATGACTGGGTCAAGGACGAGGGACATAGAGGTATTGCTATGATTACTTACCCATAATCCCCATTACTCTTAGTCCGACCCAAGCATACTGACCCACCCACCCTCCCCGTTCAGGCCTTTGTTGCTTGGTATGTGAGGAAGTGCTTTCTGTTGGCTATGTAATAATAGCCCTGGCAGGAGGGTGGGTGGAGTCTAAAAGTGTTTCCTGTTTTATTTCCTGTCAGTGGAATATACCTCATTAGTGATGACTGGGTCGAGGACGAGTAGGACTAAGAGTAATGGGGATTACCGGTAAGTAATCATAGCATTAAGGGGCAGATTTACAAGGAACAAACGCATCTGTATAGATGTGTCCGTTTCCTTGCATCAGCGCCGAATGTCCTTGTGCCACTATGGATGCACTTTATTTACAATACAGTGCTCCATGGCACAAGGGTTAACAGATGCGTCAGAAATTCTGATGCATCTGTCGGCGCAAAAGTGACGAATTGCTGGAGCTGCTTATGAAAGTTACGCAACTCCAGCAATGCGCCACAATAGATGGGTGAGTCCCATTCAAAAAGCCCTGCGTCATTCCTTACGCCTGATCTGAGCAGGCGTAGGGATTTTGATGCAGTGAAGGCATAGAGTGACGCAGTGAAATCTTGCAGATTTCACTGCAACTGGAATGCCTTCCAATCGACTCGTACGCACGCAGTCCGAACAACGGATTACAATGCAAGGCACGTCAAATCCAAATGACACACATGGAGCACAATACGTATGACCGACTCATACGGAATACAATCCATTTGAGAGAATCATCCGGAAACAAGGCAGATGGGACTGTCTCATACGCGAACGCTGCAAGATAGCTTAGCGTATATGGGACACACTTGGACCACCCCGCAAATACACTATTAAGCATCTCGTGCGGTCAACAGGACATGTCGGTTTTGATCAATAAAGTCCAACAGAAACAGACAGAAAAAGGCCAAACAAGCATTAACAATGCAAAAAAAATCTGATCATCAACCACACCCACAACTCCAGGTATATAAAGGTCCAAAATAATTACCATGATCCTTTGCTAAATTTCAACAACTGACAGGACAAAGCCACTGATTCACTGCTCTCTGCCACATATACTCACACTTCACCCACCACACAACTGACACACATCAGATACCTTTCATCAACCATACTCTCAAACACACACACATTTACTCATACACACTCACCCTCACATTTCCACTCACCCACACCTCCATCTGCACCACCAACCCTCAACATACCCCCAAAGAAGAATCCAAAGTTCACAGAAATGGAGTTGGAAGTGATGATGAATGAAATTCTCAGAGTAGAGCCACACTTATTTGGGAACTTAGTCCAACAGAGTCCCCTGTCCCAGAGAAATAAGAAAGGGGGTCGGTAGCACACTGCCTCATATCCCAGCACAGTTTGCCCCTTTGCATCCTAGTAAATTCTGTACAAAATTAGTGCTTACTTGAAATTTAGCTGTAGTTTTTCACCAAAGTTAGTGCAGGCATTGCTGTATAATTCTAGACAGGTGTTTCTGGGTTCATCCCTTCTTCGGGAGAGAGCAGCAGTAGTAGAAAGCAAAAGAAAAGTCATCTGGGGTTGCTGGAAATGCTGCCAAATTCCTCTTAGGTCACAGTACCACTCACAGGCACACAGGTACATCTTCAAAGCTCGTCAGCTTGCTGGCTCAAGGGAGCCTTATGAATAGAAAGAGGGTTGGGAGCACACTGCCTCACATCCCAGCAGCGTTCGCCCCTTTGCATCCTAGTAAATGCTGTACAAAATTAGTGCTTACTTGAAATTTAGCTGTAATTTATTTTTACCAAAGTTGGTGCAGACATTACTATATATCTCTAGATGTGTTTCTGGGTTCAGCTCTTCTTCAGTAGAGAGCAGCAGTAGTAGAAAACAAAAGAAAAGTCATCTGGGGTTGCTGGAAATGCTGCTGAATTCCTCTTAGGTCACAGTACCACTAACAGGCACACAGGTGCATCTCCGAATCTCGTCAGCTTGTTGGCTCAAGGGAGCCTTTTGAATAGAAAGGGGGTTGGGAACACACTGTCTCACATCCTAGCACAGTTTGCCCCTTTACATCCTGGTAAATGCAGTGCAAAATTAGTGCTTACTGGAAATTTAGCTGTAGTTTTTCACCAGCGTTGGCGCAGACATTGCTGTATATCTCTAGACATGTGTTTCTGGGTTCAGCCCTTTTTCAGTAGAGAGCAGCAGTAGTAGAAAGCAAAAGTAAAGTCATCTGTTTGTAAAGGCTCTCTTGAGCCGTTGAGCCGATGAGCTTTTGGAGATGCACCTGTGCGCGGTACTGAGACCTGAAAGGATTGTGGCAGCTTGCTCAGCAACCACAAATTAAATTTGTTTTGTAGCTCTAGTGATGACAGATGATATCCAGAGACACTTGTCTAGAGATTTACACCACTAAAAGCAACAGAAAAGTCGTCTGGGGTTGCTGGAAATGCTGCCGAATTCCTCTTAGGTCACAGTACCACTAACAGGCACACAGGTGCATCTCCGAAGCTCGTCAGCTTGTTGGCTCAAGGGAGCCTTTTGAACGGAAAGGGGGTTGGGAGTACACTGCCTCACATCCCAGCACAGTTCGCCCCTTTACATCCTGGTAAATGCAGTGCAAAATTAGTGCTTACTGGAAATGTAGCTATAGTTTTTCACCGGCATTGGTGCAGACATTGCTGTATATCTCTAGACACGTTTTTCTGGGTTCAGACCTTCTTCAGTAGAAAGCAGCAGTAGTAGAAAGCAAAAGTAAAGTCATCTGTTTGAAAAGGCTCTCTTGAGCCATTGAGCCGATGAGCATTTGGAGATGCACCTGTGCGCGGTACTGAGACCTGAAAGTATTGTGGCAGCTTGCTCAGCAACCACAAATTAAATTTGTTTTTATCTCTACTGATGACAGATGATATCTAGAGACACGTGCCTAGCGATTTACACCACTAACCTACACCAACTTTTGTGAAATACTCAAATTAATATTCAAGTAAGCATTTGCCATGAATTGCATTTACTATAATGCTAAGGGGTGAACTTTGCTGGGAGGTGAAGCAGTGTGCTCCCACCCCCTTCCAGAGAAATAAGATGTGGGACAGGATAGTTAACAAAGTGAATGCTCCAGCACCTTGCCTGCACACAATGGATGATATCAGGATCAGGCACTATGATGTGCGAAGAAGGGTCAAGAAGCTACTTGGCAGAGACTATGCCCTGAGTCAGCGGACCGGCGGTGGCCCTCCTGCACCACCCGTGCACTTCATTTCCTGGGAGGGGAAGGTGTGGGCCATCCTTCCGCTGGAGGGCATCTATTTAATAGCATTAGCAGCAGAGCCTGGTGCGTACATACTCAAATAGCCAATAATGTTAACAAATACACAGGCATCACAGTCAAGGAGACGATAATAGTAAATACTGTTAACAAACCTGAAAAACAACAGAGCAAAAGAGCATGTCATGTGTATGCCAATTTGAATAACAATATACCTGCATTGTAACTGGAAATCTCACTATTTCGAAAATGTACATACTTATCGCTAACTCACAGCAAGGCTATGGGATCAAAATACCAGTATCCTCCGTCAGCCATCTTGTCTGCACACATTCACTCCAAGAAAAGTTGAGTCACAGGAAGGGTGTCTGGGATGGCTGGGAAGGTGGCTTTGGGTACAAGCCTAATGGGAGTTGTAGTCACACCTAACACTCCTCCTCACGCACATCCCAAATTGTCCATCTGGGCCTATGGCTACATCACACCATGGGGAGTTGCACTCACAAGATGACTTGCACTGCTACAACGTGTTAATCGTGAAGCACAATACCATCATAGCCATGTGCTGCAAACACCAGGACCCAGTATCACCCATCTTGCCAGTAATTTTCCACTCACTATGAGGTAAGCATAGTACCTGGTGGATTTGTTGGGCTATGTGGAAGGGGGAGTGGCAGCTGTGACTTAATCTCCCATCATGCCCTGTTTGTTGGGCTATGTGGAAGGAGGAGTGTCAGCTGTGACTTCATCCCCCATCATGCCCTGTCCTCCACACACCTTCCCAGTCAGACCATACAGCACACCTGGCACTATGCTGTCGCTTGGAGTGAGTGGAAAAGAACTGGCAAGATGGCTGACCCGGGTGATGGTATGAGGAAAAAAACAACCTTGATGAGAGTTGTGGGAAAATCAAACTTCAGGCCTTCGTGTCAGCCATCTAGCCAGTACACTTCCACTCACTCCTAGAACATGCGTAGGCCCAGGTGTGTTGCCTGGGCAGGCTGCGAAGGTGTGTGTAGGACAGAGCATGATGAGAGTTGAAGTCAGTGCAAATAATCCTCCATCAACATAGCCCAACAAGACCACCAGGTACTGTGCTTACCTCACAGTGAGTGGAAAAGTACTGTCAAGATGGCTGGCACTGGGGACTGGTGTGAGGAAAACAAGGCCTTGATGGGAGGTGTGGGCAAATCAAGCTTCAGGCCTTAGTGTCAGCCATCTTGCCAGTACATTTCCACTAACTCCAAAGGAATGCAAAGTTCCAGGTATGCTCCCTGGGCTGGCTGGGAAGGTGTGTGGAGGGCAGGGCATGATGGGAGTTGAAGTCAGTGCAAATATTTCTCATTCCACATAGCCTAACAAGACCAGCAGGTACTGTGCTTCCCTCACAGTGAGTGGAAAAGTACTCTCAAGTTGGCTGACACTGGGAGCTAGTTTTTGCTGTGGCCCAAATTGACATCATGGCCTTTTGCTTCTGATACTAGTCACTGATTTCACCCATCTTGCTGGTACACCATTCCATTCACTCTCAGGGAATGCATAGTCACAGGTGTGCTGCTTGCTCTGCGTGGGAAGGTGTATGGAGGACGGCGGGCCTGATGGGAGTTGGAATCAGTGCACACATCCCTACACACACTCAAAGCAACCCGTTCATCAGGGCCAATAGCAACCAGACAGTGTGTATAAGCAATCGCAATGGAGCGCACACCGCTAGCCTCTCCTCCGGATCGCCCCTCGGGAATCTGGTACATGGAGTTCTTGAGTGGTTCACCCATGTGGGTGCAAGTAGGTACTTGTAAAACTGATGATCTCTAGACCCGATACATGTCCCGGGTTTTTGGATATCGCCCGAGACATGGCTCGGGTTTCGGGATAACTTCCCTCATCAGTAGAGAAAATAGTTAGGGGTGGAAGAGAAGGCCGCCAAACAACCGTCAATGGCCTCGATGCCCGAACCGGCACGCAGGTGCGTCGTCCAGGAGCCCGTCGGCTCAAAGCTCAAGGGAGCCAATTTGTATAAGCAATCGCAATGGAGCGCACACCGCTAGCCTCTCCTCCGGATCGCCCCTCGGGAATCTGGTACATGGAGTTCTTGAGTGGTTCACCCATGTGGGTGCAAGTAGGTACTTGTAAAACTGATGATCTCTAGACCCGATACATGTCCCGGGTTTTTGGATATCGCCCGAGACATGGCTCGGGTTTCGGGATAGCTTCCCTCATCAGTAGAGAAAATAGTTAGGGGTGGAAGAGAAGGCCGCCAAACAACCGTCAATAGCCTCGATGCCCGAACCGGCACGCAGGTGCGTCGTCCAGGAGCCCGTCGGCTCAAAGCTCAAGGGAGCCAATTTGTATAAGCAATCGCAATGGAGCGCACACCGCTAGCCTCTCCTCCGGATCGCCCCTCGGGAATCTGGTACATGGAGTTCTTGAGTGGTTCACCCATGTGGGTGCAAGTAGGTACTTGTAAAACTGATGATCTCTAGACCCGATACATGTCCCGGGTTTTTGGATATCGCCCGAGACATGGCTCGGGTTTCGGGATAACTTCCCTCATCAGTAGAGAAAATAGTTAGGGGTGGAAGAGAAGGCCGCCAAACAACCGTCAATGGCCTCGATGCCCGAACCGGCACGCAGGTGCGTCGTCCAGGAGCCCGTCGGCTCAAAGCTCAAGGGAGCCAATTTGTATAAGCAAATAGGTACATGGAGTTCTTGAGTGGTTCACCCATGTGGGTGCAAGTAGGTACTTGTAAAACGGGTCTAGAGATTCATCAGTCCAACAAGTACCGACTTGCACCCACCTGGGTGATCCACTATTGACCTACAAGTACCAGAATCCCGAGGGGCGATCCGGAGGAGGGGCTAGCGGTGTGCGCTCCATTGCGGTGGTTTCTATTAATTGGCTCCCTTGAGCTTTGAGCCGACCGGCTCCTGGATGCTGCCCTGCGTGCCGGTTCAGGCATCGAGGCCATTGACGGTTGTTTGGCGGCCTTCTCCTCCACCCCTAACCATTTCTCTACTGATGAGGGAAGTTATCCCGAAACCCGAGCCATGTCTCGGGCGATACCCAAAAACCCGGGACATGTATCGGGTCTAGAGATTCATCAGTCCAACAAGTACCGACTTGCACCCATCTGGGTGATCCACTATTGAACTACAAGTACCAGAATCCCGAGGGGCGATCTGGAGGAGGGGCTAGCGGTGTGCGCTCCATTACGGTGGTTTCTATTAATTGGCTCCCTTGAGCTTTGAGCCGACGGGCTCCTGGATGCTGCCCTGCGTGCCGGTTCGGGCATCGAGGCCATTGACGGTTGTTTGGTGGCCTTCTCCTCCACCCCTAACCATTTCTCTACTGATGAGGGAAGTTATCCCGAAACCTGAGCCATGTCTCGGGCGATACCCAAAAACCCCGGACATGTATCGGGTCTAGAGATTCATCAGTCCAACAAGTGCTGACTTGCACCCACCTGGGTGATCCACTATTGAACTACAAGTACCAGAATCCCGAGGGGCAATCTGGAGGAGGGGCTAGCGGTGTGCGCTCCATTGCGGTGGTTTCTATTAATTGGCTCCCTTGAGCTTTGAGCCGACGGGCTCCTGGATGCTGCCCTGCGTGCCGGTTCGGGCATCGAGGCCATTGACGGTTGTTTGGCGGCCTTCTCCTCCACCCCTAACCATTTCTCTACTGATGAGGGAAGTTATCCCGAAACCCGAGCCATGTCTCGGGCGATACCCAAAAACCCGGGACATGTATCGGGTCTAGAGATTCATCAGTCCAACAAGTACCGACTTGCACCCACCTGGGTGATCTACTATTGAACTACAAGTACCAGAATCCCGAGGGGCGATCCGGAGGAGGGGCTAGCGGTGTGCGCTTCATTGCGGTGGTTTCTATTAATTGGCTCCCTTGAGCTTTGAGCCGACGGGCTCCTGGATGCTGCCCTGCGTGCCGGTTCGGGCATCGAGGCCATTGACGGTTGTTTGGCGGCCTTCTCCTCCACCCCTAACCATTTCTCTACTGATGAGGGAAGTTATCCCGAAACCCGAGCCATGTCTCGGGCGATACCCAAAAACCCGGGACATGTATCGGGTATAGAGATTCATCAGTCCAACAAGTACCGACTTGCACCCACCTGGGTGATCCACTATTGAACTACAAGTACCAGAATCCCGAGGGGCGATCCGGAGGAGGGGCTAGCGGTGTGCGCTCCATTGTGGTGGTTTCTATTAATTGGCTCCCTTGAGCTTTGAGCCGACGGGCTCCTGGATGCTGCCCTGCGTGCCGGTTCGGGCATCGAGGCCATTGACGGTTGTTTGGCGGCCTTCTCCTCCACCCCTAACCATTTCTCTACTGATGAGGGAAGTTATCCCGAAACCCGAGCCATGTCTCGGGCGATACCCAAAAACCCGGGACATGTATCGGGTCTAGAGATTCATCAGTCCAACAAGTACCGACTTGCACCCACCTGGGTGATCCACTATTGAACTACAAGTACCAGAATCCCGAGGGGCGATCCGGAGGAGGGGCTAGCGGTGTGCGCTCCATTGCGGTGGTTTCTATTAATTGGCTCCCTTGAGCTTTGAGCCGACGGGCTCCTGGATGCTGCCCTGCGTGCCGGTTCGGGCATCGAGACCATTGACGGTTGTTTGGCGCCCTTCTCCTCCACCCCTAACCATTTCTCTACTGATGAGGGAAGTTATCCCGAAACCCGAGCCATGTCTCGGGCGATACCCAAAAACCCAGGACATGTATCGGGTCTAGAGATTCATCAGTCCAACAAGTACCGACTTGCACTCACCTGGGTGATCCACTATTGAACTACAAGTACCAGAATCCCGAGGGGCGATCCGGAGGAGGGGCTAGCGGTGTGCGCTCCATTGCGGTGGTTTCTAGCAACCAGACAGTGAATGGAAGTGCACCAGCAAAATGGCTGATACTGTTGCATGGTGTCATGTGCACAAGGCATCGATGGGAGTTGCATACAAGTCTTACATCATACAGCAGTGTCAGCCTCCTTGCTACTACACTACACTCACTGTCAGTGAGCCTTTGGCTATGAGAAGTAAGCTGGCTGGGTGGGAGGAGGGGTGCAAGTCCCAGCAGCAGAACACAATCACACACACCTCTGTACTTCAAAGCTAAGAGCCAATAAAACTCAAGAAGGTAGACTTGCTTAACTCATCTGTCCATGGAGAACAGGGCTAATATACATAATGTGATCAGGCACAACGCAAAGCAAAAACACAATCTGCTACTCACAGCTATTCCCAGGTGCACAATGAGATGATAACTAGGAGCACATCCCTAAAAATACTATCCAAAAATGCTAACATACATACCAGCCTGTGAGTGTATAGGGTGCCACACCAATGTGACTGCAAAAGACCTGCACAAAGCCCAGCACACATGCACCAATGTTGCAACACATCGTAAGAGGAAGAGTACATATGTCATTGACAAAGCACAGATGTGGGAAATACCAACACACCTGTGTCATGCACAAGGGTGTCACTAAACAGTCAATGTTCATATACTTGGAAATTTAAATAAACTCATCATGCCCGTGTAAGCATAGAGTTGGAAAATGCTCAGCAAACCCCATCTGTCAAAAAATTACAATGTCGTCAGAAAACATAGGCTAGGATCTGTGCTGATGGAGGAAAAACTATGTACATACACTCATCCTAATGTACAATAACAAATGGTATGTGTTTGATCCGATAAGCTGAGGAACAAAATAACAAACATTGTGTCTCTCATCTACACACAGGGCATGCTGAGAACACTGATAGAACAGAATAGGACACCCAGGACTGGACTCTGGCAGACCCTGAGCTCTCCAGCATTGAGGTCTCTCACCCCTCTTGGGATGACGATGTACTACCTGGCACCTCTGTGTTTGCTTTGTTCTTCCTTAGTTGGCAGGGTGTCCCCAGACGTGGGTCCCTTGCTCACTTTGCCACTGGATTCAAGCTAGCCTGGCTGATAAGGGCTGTTAGCCTGAAACCAGTCCCAGGATGCTTGTTTCCGGTCCAGGGAAGACATGGCTTGGCAGATCGGGCTGGACTGTTCCCATGAGGCACAGGGTCAAGACTGATTTGCATATGGCTGGGTCTAAACTAGGGTGGCGAAGTGAGCTAAAGAACGATGATGGATTCAACCCAGATCTATGACTGGGGTGAGTGTCTGAAAAGTTTCAGTGCTACGTCCATCATCTCCTTGTGTTTACTCCACGAGATTGCCAACAACATGACCACACCTCCCTGTGTGCCCACTACATCTGGTGCTTCCACATCTGCAACTGCTAAAGGGAGGGATGTGGACTCTGGTAGAGCGTCCCCTGCACCGCTGCAGCCTGCACCTAAGGGTCCCCCAGAAAAACGTAAGAGGGGCCGTCCGAAGAAGGACACATGAGAGACAGATGGCTACGCATCACCCCCAGGAAGTGACAACTTGCTCCTGATATCCTCAATTGTGTGCCAAGTGATCACCTTGTTTACTGACACTGAACTGTCCCACATTGGATCGAGTGTCTAAGTTGGCCCAAGGACTCAAATGACTGTGGCGTGCCTCTGAAAAATTAATCTACTGACACTACCAACTCCTCGCTGAACTTTGTGCATCATATTTTGTACAGCACTATCCCATTTTTTGGACATAAACCCATGTACTGAAATAAATCACTTTTCACAATATACTTGCTTATGTCGCGACTGAAACACAATTGTGCATTGACATTGGCTGAGAATCAACTTCAGGAATTCACCTACTGGCTTGTGAGTAAATGTAACTGACACAGCTTGAGAGATACACACAACCAGGTCATCTCAGCCCTCATAGTACAATGTATTGATCCTCATTGACTCTACTGTTTTAAAATAAAACAACATTTCAATGCACAAACAACAATCATTGTCAGATAAACAGATCATCAGGGCATATGTAGAGTATGTAACTGAACATTGGATGTGGGTATACAGACAAGGCACACACTTCAATTTTGGAGCACAGGTTTATTCCACCGGCACAACCTGCTGCCCTCACAGAAAATGAGATCACATCTCACTGTGACAAAAAGCACAAACGAACAAACATTGAGCATCATTTCTGAAGTAAGTGTGTGGCATGCAATCCAGATCCAAATGTAACTTGCAATGTGTGACTGCATCATGGGTCTGTGAGTTCACAAGTCTCCAGACAACAGCAAAAGGACCCTGGAAAGGAGTTACACAGAACAGTCAGGAATTCATGAATCATTTGCCCACATCTTCAAGAGACTTATCAGAATAACAAATTAGTCACTGTGAACACTAGCTAGGATTCATGTTAGAACTGTACCTGTGACACTACAATACTTACTATACCCTAAAAAACTACGATGATTATGTTAAGTAGCATACACTCACAAGCATACAAACACATGGTTCAACACACACATAATTCTACAAATTTGCTTTATCCCCTCCTCATTGCATACTTACACTCATGTGAAAAAGTTGTTGATGAGCTGTCTCCGAAAATACTCCTCCACCTCCTCATCATCATCACTGGCAACATGTTCCAGTCCTAGATCCTCCCTTGGTGGAGGCTGCTATTCTCCGTCATCTTGTATGAGCGGTAGCTCATTCTTCACTGCCAGGTTGTAGAGCATGCAACACACAGTGATAATCTTACACACCTTCGATGGTGCATATTGGATGGCTCATCCTGTACGGTCCAGGCAGCGGAATCTTGTTTTCTAAAGGTCGAATGTCCACTCAACCACTGGCCTGGTCCTACCAAGTAACTCATTGAAACGAACCTCAGCAGGAGTGACAGGGTTCCAATATAGTGTCAGCAACCACAGCAGGTTGGGGTATCCAGATTCTCCTACATTGAACACAGAAAATACTTCAGTTTTCTGAAAACAGGGTACAACCTGACATACAAGCAGCACACAACATAAACACACAACATGACTTACCAACAAGCCAGGCTCGCTCATGTCGCAGTTGAGACATCAAATGGGGGATGTAACTATTTCTCATTAAATATGCGTTGTTTGCTGCTGATCCCGGGAAACGTGCACAGACATGGGAGATCATCATGTCAGCCAGACATACAACCAGGACATTTATGGAGTGGTAATGCTTCTGATTCCTGTAGGTTTGTTCATTGGCTTGTGGTGGGATGAAAGCCACATGTGTTCCACCAATTGAGCCAATGCCATGTGGCATCTGCCCTAATGCATACAACTCCCCCTTGATGTCTGTCAGCTGTCCTGGTGTTGGGAACTTAATGTGGAGGTCCAGACAATGTAACAGGGCCTCCAACACACCCCAAAGCAAAAAGCTGAACATTGTCTGGGACATCCCACCAGCAGTTGCCACAGTATACTGGAAGGTCCCTGTGGCAAAGAAATATAAGGCAGCCATCACCTTCACCTTGGAGGTCAGCGCAAAGGGATATGTGCGTGCAGCCTTCAAATGTGGGGCCAACTGGTCTACCAACTCCACAATGAGTGGCCTGGTGAAGCGGTATCGGATGCAATCCTGTTCTTCCATGCTGTGAAGGTTGGGGACGGGCTTGTGGACTGCCAGTCTCCTGTGTTACAAGTGAAAACGCAGTTGGGATCACTTTCCAATGTTCGAAGCAACATGCAATTACACACACACAACATTCAATCTGGACACAATGAAGTTAGAGGCCAATGGTTGAGCTTAGATTGAAAGCACAGCAATGTGACCCTTTACAGGCATGTCACCAAGCTGTGGTTAGGCACCAATTACAGTGTTGTACTGTACCGTACCTAGTCACTGGTGTCCATCACTGTACATGTGAGCAAGCATCACATAATACACAACCACCAAACAAACTATCCAAGATATAGGTCTATGACAACTATCACATGGTTGAAAGGTACACAGAACTGCATCGGGTAATGCCAGATATATGGGACACATGATACAGACAGAGGGTTACCATGCTAACCATTGCACACCACTGTCACACAGTGGAAACTGTCATGATGTCATGTCTGACCGACATGTACAATCACATACCCAGACATTGACAATGTGGATCAGCATTCATTTGGTAAGCATCTACGTATGCCTGTGACACACAGACACAACAACTACTCGCATGACAAACACAAGTTGATGTGGCAGGTAAATATCATACTATTAAAACAATGAAGTTTTTGCATTGTACAAGACTCAGAGTTTGCATAGCTCCCTTCGAGCCAACAATATAGCATAAACTATAAGCTTTGCATTGTCACTCATGCCCTTACAGTGCAGCTCTAATCTTCCACATATAACCAACTCTGGGCTTACCTTTATCTGCAATCCTAGAACTCTTGTTAAACAGCTACTCATGGCCTCCCAAAAGGAATTAATCTTCGGGCACTGCAAAAACATGTGCAAATCATCTTCATTCGGGCTTCTGCACTTGGGACACACCACCACTCCACTTGATCCAAATTTTTAAAACCTTCGTGGAGACCAGTAGGCCCTATGCATAGTAAAAAGGTGGATCCTCCTTAAATATGAGGGTTTCACTGTTTTATAAAGCATAGAGATTGTTACTTGCCATTGGTCTTCTGTCCCGATCTCCGGCAAGCATCTTCCCCACAGGCTATCAGGTAGCGTAAAAGAACCATCATCCATCTCGAGTATTATCCAGTACCACAGTGCAATTTCTTTCTGCCAGTCCGGTCGGTTATAATCAATGTGATTCGCTGCTAAAATGGATATTTCGGACCATATTAAAAAGAGGTATAACTTTTGGAAGCCTATCCTAACACGATACGGTTGAGGGTTGGGTGTGCAAGTCATGGAGTCCAATGATTAAGCCTTATCTGCTTCGGCTGGTGGAAATCTTCTCTGTTTACACAGGAAGACAAGGTAAACAGTATGTTTGTGTGGACGGGGAGGGGCCCCTCCAGAAGTAATCGAAGGTGGGTTGAGTGTGGGGGGCCTCTATTCCCTAGGCTTTACAGCTACCCTCCTGCATCCAGTAAATGGAGTTGAAACCCCAGGGAGGTATCGTAAGGAGAAGGGTGGCAATAAGGCGAAGGAGGACAAAAAAAGACTTAGACAGAGTAGATTTACAGAAAAAACATTAACACAATGCAGATTCTTCAACACAGTCCACCAGAGCAGTGTATATGTGTGGACATAACATGTCTACCCCAATGATCCCCTGGGACTGTGTCCAAGCTCAGGAGTGTGATCTGTGAAGTGTACTCAGCCTCAATGTTGTGATGGTCCTCACAAACAGTGTGTTGTGTGACCCTCAAGCTTGGCTCCTCGTGGGAGCATGACCAATGTCCAATATGTCATGGTAATCACTGTCCCCACACATGTAATGCGGCAGACATAAAGTTTGTCACAACTGTCTGCCATGCTGAACGATTAGTGGAAGGACACAGTACCTGCGTGCGAACCGAGCTGGACGCACACATTTGCTGATGCTTGTAATGGGGAATGATGCGGGTAAGTATTCAAAGGACGCGTTAGCTGCATCCGAACCAAGCCGGACACATACATTGGCTGTTTCTTGTAATGGTGAATGACGCAGGTGAGTATTCAAAGGATGCGTTAGCCGCACCAAACGCTGCCGGACTCACCAATTGGCTGTAGGTCACCATGGTTACAGACGCACCTTTCGTTTCGTGTCCGAATCGCGTGCAATCTGACTCCATAACCTTCCATCAACAATGTATCAAACTCAATAGTTGTAGGATGCGGATATTTTGAAAGTCACAGTAGGTGTGTTGGATGCTAGCAATGTTATGGTTTGGACCAAGTCGGATAATTCGAACGACTCGGACCAATCGCTTTGGACGAACCAGGCATTACTGGACAGCATCCTTCCAAAGTACAGCCAGCTGTACGGCAAACCAGGGGAGCAGGTAAGTTCTGATTATACTGCCTTTTCATTGTCCATGAGAAAACCGTGAACTACTAGCATTGGGATTCCCAAGGGCAAGCATGCAAACAGAGTTCATGTAAGTTTTAAGGTGTGGAGATTTGGGTTCTGACTGGGTACAGTGCTGTAGAAGTGTGTGTACTGGGGTACACTTCTCAGCACTGTTCTTATGGTTTGGAGGGATAATTGCACACAGGACATCTGCTCATAATGCCACTTGCCGACCCCTTTGACATCATTGCCATTCTGACCATGAGCTATGTGTACAAGTGTGTGACTCAGAAACATATAACATGTGCAGTAATAGTGTGTCACCATGTCATCCTTACAGGTCAACTCCCATTAGAAGGCCAAGATCTGGCAGACCATCGTCTGGGCAGTCCGATCCCTGGGGGTCTTCAAATGCCTCGCCTGCCACTACCAGAAGAGGCGCCAGGACCTCCGTGGCTGGACACGGAGGATTGCAAGGGTCCATCTGAAGCTGTCACCACCTCGCAAAAGGGGCAGACACCGGACCCTGACCCCCATATGCTAAAGATCCTGGCAGTGGTCTTCCCTGACCTGAATGGGCAGTTGAAGGCCAGACAGCAGCAAGGAGGGGGTGAGTGTGTTCCATGTTGCACAGCTATGTTTAACATGCACGTTGGACTCCCTCAGCCTGCTGCACCTCTCACAGCTCATCAGTCTGCCAAAACAACACTTCTGTCTCAAACGGTAAATATGCCCCATGATCAGTTGATGCCTCACTGCGCCCCTTTCCATCTGTGACATGTATGTCACTTAGGCCCTGTGTAGTGGCTGTAGTCCAATGTTCATGTGATCAGCACAGTTGCATGGAGTTGACCATCATGAGTGATGTAATTGGCTGACATGTGTCAGCCCATTGACTGATATATGACCTGTACTCAGTGTGGTGCACAAATATATGTACAGTACGTTGCAATTGGAGCACACATGTGTGCGTAATTTTTTTTTTTACATCCGGGCAACAGGTGAAACCAATGTGGATGTCTCAGAGAATTCATCTTGATCATTGTGCCAAATGTTTTGTCCCAGACATACTGCTCAGTGTAATCACATGTTTCCCATGGACCAAGGACCGGTAAGCCAACTCAGGCCATCTGAGACACTGGCCTAGCACATGTTTGTGTGTCAGGCACCACTTTCCCCATTTAAATATGAGAATCCATGGTCAGACTTTGTGAAAGTGAGCACACGTGCCATTCTTTAAAAGACACAGGTGGTCACTGTTGGAAACCTGGCTAAACATCAAATATATGTTTTTTGCCTCACATACAGGACAGTTGACATGTGTGTATCATCCCTTGACTGTGCATACTGTGGGCTTGAACATCCATGTGTATGCTGCATTACTTCCAGCTTGAGAGATGTCAAATGTGCAAGTAAACACATCTGTTATTTCATATACTCTGATGGCTGACTAGAGCAATGTGAGCCTGTCAAAGTGTTCAAATTGTGTCTAGCACAAAAGGGACATGCAAGGGACACACAGGTGCATCTCCGAAGCTCGTCAGCTTGTTGGCTCAAGGGAGCCTTTTGAACAGAAAGGGGGTTGGGAGTACACTGCCTCACATCCCAGCACAGTTCACCCCTTTACATCCTGGTAAATGCAGTTCAAAATTAGTGCTTACTGGAAATGTAGCTGTAGTTTTTCACCGGCATTGGTGCAGACATTGCTGTATATCTCTAGACACGTGTTTCTGGGTTCAGACCTTCTTCAGTGGAGAGAAGCAGTAGTAGAAAGCAAAAGTAAAGTCATCTGTTTGAAAAGGCTCTCTTGAGCCGGTGAGCCGATGAGCTTTTGGAGATGCACCTGTGCGCGGTACTGAGACCTGAAAGTATTGTAGCAGCTTGCTCAGCAACCACAAATTAAATTGGTTTTTATCTCTACTGATGACAGATGATATCCAGAGACACGTGCCTAGAGATTTACACTAATAACCTACACCAACTTTTGTGAAATACTCCAATTAATATTCAAGTAAGCATTTGCCATGAATTGCATGTACTATAATGCTAAGGGGTGAACTTTGCTGGGAGGTGAAGCAGTGTGCTCACACCCCCTTCCAGAGAAATAAGATGTGGGACAGGATAGTTAACAAAGTGAATGCTCCAGCACCTTGCCTGCACACAATGGATGATATCAGGATCAGGCACTATGATGTGCGAAGAAGGGTCAAGAAGCTACTTGGCAGAGACTATGCCCTGAGTCAGTGGACCGGCGGTGGCCCTCCTGCACCACCCGTGCGCTTCATTTCCTGGAAGGGGAAGGTGTGGGCCATCCTTCCGCTGGAGGGCATCTATTTAATAGCATTAGCAGCAGAGCCTGGTGAGTACATACTCAAATAGCCAATAATGTTAACAAATACAAAGGCATCACAGTCAAGGAGACAATAATACTAAATACTGTTAACAAACCTGAAATAAACAGAGCAAAAGAGCATGTCATGTGTATGCCAATTTGAACAACAATATACCTGCATTGTAACTGGAAATCTCACTATTTCCAAAATGTACATAGTTATCGCTAACTCACAGCAAGGCTATGGGATCAAAATACCAGTATCCTCCGTCAGCCATCTTGTCTGCACACATTCACTCTAAGAAAAGTTGAGTCACAGGAAGGGTGTCTGGGATGGCTGGGAAGGTGGCTTTGGGTACAAGCCTAATGGGAGTTGTAGTCACACCTAACACTCCTCGTCACGCACATCCCAAATTGTCCATCTGGGCCTATGGTTACATCACACCATGGGGAGTTGCACTCACAAGATGACTTGCACTACTACAAGGTGTTAATTGTGAAGCACAATACCATCATAGCCATGTGCTGCAAACACCAGGACCCAGTATCACCATTCTTGCCAGTAATTTTCCACTCACTATGAGGTAAGCATAGTACCTGGTGGATTTGTTGGGCTATGTGGAAGGAGGAGTGGCAGCTGTGACTTAATTTCCCATCATGCCCTGTTTGTTGGGCTATGTGGAAGGAGGAGTGTCAGCTGTGACTTCATCCCCCATCATGCCCTGTCCTCCACACACCTTCCCAGTCAGACCATACAGCACACCTGGCACTATGCTGTCGCTTGGAGTGAGTGGAAAAGTACTGGCAAGATGGCTGACCCGGGTGATGGTGTGAGGAAAACAAAACCTTGATGGGAGTTGTGGGACAATCAAACTTCAGGCCTTCATGTCAGCCATCTTGCCAGTACACTTTCACTCACTCCTAGAAACTGCATAGGCCCAGGTGTGTTGCCTGGGCAGGCTGCGAAGGTGTGTGTAGGACAGAGTATGATGGGAGTTGAAGTCAGTGCAAATAATCCTCCATCAACATAGCCCAACAAGACCACCAGGTACTGTGCTTACCTCACAGTGAGTGGAAAAGTACTGTCGAGATAGCTGACAGTGGGGACTGGTGTGAGGAAAGCAAGGCCTTGATGGGAGGTGTGGGCAAATCAAACTTCAGGCCTTAGTGTCAGCCATCTTGCCAGTACATTTCCAAAGGAATGCATAGTTCCAGGTATGCTCCCTGGGCTGGCTGGGAAGGTGTGTGGAGAACAGGGCATGATGGGAGTTGAAGTCAGTGCAAATACTCCTCATTTCACATAGCCTAACAAGACCAGCAGGTACTGTGCTTCCCTCACAGTGAGTGGAAAAGTACCCCCAAGTTGGCTGACACTGGGAGCTAGTTTTTGCTGTGGCCCAAACTGACATCATGGCCTTGTGCTTCTGATACTAGTCACTAATTTCACCCATCTTGCTGGTACTCCATTCCATTCACTCTCATGGAATGCATAGTCACAGGTGTGCTGCTTGGTCTGCCTGGGAAGGTGTATGGAGGACGGCGGGCCCTGATGGGAGTTGGAATCAGTGCACACATCCCCACACACACTCAAAGCAACCCGTTCATCAGGGCCAATGGCAACCAGACAGTGAATGGAAGTGCCCCAGCAAGATGGCTGATACTGTTGCATGGTGTCATGTGCACAAGGCATTGATGGGAGTTGCATACAAGTCTTACATCATACAGCAGTGTCAGCCTCCTTGCTACTACACTCCACTCACTGTCAGTGAGCCTTTGGCTATGAGAAGTAAGCTGGCTGGGTGGGAGGAGGGGTGCAAGTCCCAGCAGCAGAACACAATCACACACACCTCTGTACCTCAAAGCTAAGAGCCACTAAAACTCAAGAAGGCAGACTTGCTTAACTCATCTGTCCATGGAGGACAGGGCTAATATACATAATGTGATCAGGCACAACGCAAAGCAAAAACACAATCTGCTACTCACAGCTATTCCCAGGTGCACAATGAGATGATAACTAGGAGCACATCCCTCAAAATACTATCCAAAAATGCTAACATACATACCAGCCTGTGAGTGTATAGGGTGCCACACCAATGTGACTGCAAAAGACCTGCACAAAGCCCAGCACACATGCACAAATGTTGCAACACATCGTAAGAGGAAGAGTACATATGTCATTGACAAAGCACAGATGTGGGAAATACCAACACACCTGTGTCATGCACAAGGGTGTCACTAAACAGTCAATGTTCATATACTTGGAAATTTAAATAAACTCATCATGCCCGTGTAAGCATAGAGTTGGAAAATGCTCAGCAAACCCCATCTGTCAAAAAATTACAATGTCGTCAGAAAACATAGGCTAGGATCTGTGCTGATGGAGGAAAAACTATGTACATACACTCATCCTAATGTACAGTAACAAATGGTATGTGTTTGATCTGATGAGCTGTGGAACAAAATAACAAACATTGTGTCTCTCATCTACACACAGGGCATGCTGAGAACACTGATAGAACAGAATAGGACACCCAGGACTGGACTCTGGCAGACCCTGAGCTCTCCAGCATTGAGGTCTCTCACCCCTCTTGGGATGACGATGAACTACCTGGCACCTCTGTGTTTGCTTTGTTCTTCCTTAGTTGGCAGGGTGTGCCCAGACGTGGGTCCCTTGCTCACTTTGCCACTGGATTCAAGCTAGCCTGGCTAATAAGGGCTGTTAGCCTGAAACCAGTCCCAGGATGCTTGTTTCCGATCCAGGGAAGACATGGCTTGGCAGATCGGGCTAGACTGTTCCCATGAGGCACAGGGTCAAGACTGATTTGCATATGGCTGGGTCTAAACTAGGGTGGCGAAGTGAGCTAAAGAACGATGATGGATTCAACCCAGAGCTATGACTGGGGGTGAGTGTCTGAAAAGTTTCAGTGCTACGTCCATCATCTCCTTGTGTTTGCTCCACTAGATTGCCAACAACATGACCACACCTCCCTGTGTGCCCACTACATCTGGTGCTTCCAAATCTGCAACTGCTAAAGGGAGAGATGTGGACTCTGGCAGAGCGTCCCCTGCATCACTGCAGCCTGCACCTAAGGGTCCCCCAGAAAAACGTAAGAGGGGCCGTCCGAAGAAGGACACATGAGAGACAGATGGCTACGCATCACCCACAGGAAGTGACAACTTGCTCCTGATATCCTCAATTGTGTGCCAAGTGATCACCTTGTTTACTGACACTGAACTGTCCCACATTGGATCGAGTGTCTAAGTTGGCCCAAGGACTCAAACGACTGTGGCGTGCTTCTGAAAAATGAATCTACTGACACTACCAACTCCTCGCTGAACTTTGTGCATCATATTTTGTACAGCACTATCCCATTTTTTTGGACATAAACCCATGTACTGAAATAAATCACTTTTCACAATATACTTGCTTATGTCGCGACTGAAACACAATTGTGCATTGACATTGGCTGAGAATCAACTTCAGGAATTCACCTACTGGCTTGTGAGTAAATGTAACTGACACAGCTTGAGAGATACACACAACCAGGTCACCACAACCCTCATAGTACAATGTATTGATCCTCATTGACTCTACTGTTTTAAAATAAAACAACATTTCAATGCACAAACAACAATCATTGTCAGATAATCAGATCATCGGGGCATATGTAGAGTATGTAACTGAACACTGGATGTGGGTATACAGACAAGGCACACACTTCAATTTTGGAGCACAGGTTTATTCCACTGGCACAACCTGGTGCCCTCACAGAAAATGAGATCACATCTCACTGTGACAAAAAGCACACATGAACAAACATTGAGCATCATTTCTGAAGTAAGTGTGTGGCATGAAATCCAGATCCAAATTTAACTTGCAATGTGTGACTGCATCATGGGTCTGTGAGTTCACAAGTCTCCAGACAACAGCAAAAGGACCCTGGAAAGGAGTTACACAGAACAGTCAGGAATTCATGAATCATTTGCCCACATCTTCAAGAGACTTATCAGAATAACAAATTAGTCACTGTGAACACTAGCTAGGATTCATGTTAGAACTGTACCTGTGACACTACAATACTTACTATACCCTAAAAAACTACGATGATTATGTTAAGTAGCATACACTCACAAGCATACAAACACATTGTTCAACAGACACACATAATGCTACAAAATTGCTTCATCCCCTCCTCATTGCATACTTACACTCATGTGAAAAAGTTGTTGATGAGCTGTCTCCGAAAAAACTCCTCCTCCTCCTCATCATCATCACTGGCAACATGTTCCAGTCCTAGATCCTCCCTTGGTGGAGGCTGCTATTCTCCGTCATCTTGTATGAGCGGTAGCTCATTCTTCACTGCCAGGTTGTAGAGCATGCAACACACAGTGATAATCTTACACACCTTCGATGGTGCATATTGGATGGCTCATCCTGTACGGTCCAGGCAGCGGAATCTTGTTTTCTAAAGGTCGAAACTCCACTCCACCACTGGCCTTGTCCTACCAAGTAACTCATTGAAACGAACCTCAGCAGGAGTGACAGGGTTCCAGAGTAGTGTCAGCATCCACAGCAGGTTGGGGTATCCAGAGTCTCCTACAATGAACAGAAAATACTTCAGTTTTCTAAAAACAGAGTACAACCTGACATACAAGCAACACACAACATAAACACACAGCATGATCTACCAACAAGACAGGCTCGCTCATGTTGCAGCTGAGACATCAAATGGGGGATGTAACTATTTCTCATTATATATGCGTTGTATGCCGCTGATCCCGGGAAACGTGCACAGACATGGGAGATCATCATGTCAACCAGATATACAACCAGGACATTTATGGAGTGGTAATGCTTCCAATTCCTGTAGGTTTGTTCATTGGCCTGTGGTGGGATGAAAGCCACATGTGCTCCACCAATGGAGCCAATGACATGTGGCATCTGCCCCAATGCATACAACTCCCCCTTGATGTCTGTCAGCTGTCCTGGTGTTGGGAACTTAATGTGGAGGTCCAGACAATGTAACAGGGTCTCCAACACACCCCAAAGCAAAAAGCTGAACATTGTCTGGGACATCCCACCAGCAGTTGCCACAGTATACTGGAAGGTCCCTGTGGCAAAGAAATGTAAGGCAGCCATCATCTTCACCTTGGGGGTCAGCGCAAAGGGATATGTGCGTGCAGCCTTCAAATGTGGGGCCAACTGGTCTACCAACTCCACAATGAGTGGCCTGGTGACACGGTGTCGTTGGATGCAATCCTGTTCTTCCTTGCTCTGAAGGTTGGGGACTGGCCTGTGGACGGCCGGTCTGCGTTACAAGTGAAAACACAGATGAGATCACTTTCCAATGTGCGAAGCAAAATGCAATTACACGCACACAACATTCAATCTGGACACAATGAAGTTAGAGGCCAAAGGTTGAGCTTAGATAAAAAGCACAGTAATGTGACCCTTAACAGGCATGTCACCAAGCTGTGGTTAGTAAGTGGGGGCTAGCTAGCTAAATTGCCTGCTAGACTCAGACATGCACAACTCTTATATGCTTTACCGCAAAATAGCACACAAATTAAACATTTTCTTCAACATTTCACCATGATTTATATTCAATTTTATTTTCAAAAAGCAATCTTTTCAATTATCTAGTGTTTAGCAACACTTTTCTTATATATACATCAAAACAGCCTCATTATGATTCACAAAAAATGATAATATATTCTAAAATTATATAATTCACCATTGGAATTTTCTTTAAATGATGTAGATGGTGATTGCCAAATGCATTTTGGGACTTTTTAACGTCCCTTCTTCAGGGGCCACATCAAATAATACTCGAAAACCTATTTCCAGTGAAATATTCTTAAAAAACTTCTTCCTAAATATTGCAGGATTAATTATCGAGGTGGTCACACCTTGACTAAGGCGTGAGCCGGGAGCTTAGATAGCGTTTTTAAAATAATTTCGAAATTTTGTTTGTAATTTTAAAACTGTTTCCGAATTGGTTCTTACTTGGGGAACTGTATTTTTTAAGTGCCTCTCTCATCGCGCTGTCTTCTTGCAGTAGCTGCATGTTCAACACCACTTGGAGCCACTGCTCGGGGCAAGGAAGGGACTTTGGGCGCCATTTGGGTGAGGGGAGATCTAGCGAGGTCACTGGCTAGTGGCTAGGGAATTACCTGGCTGACACCCCCGGGCTTCTATTAATGTCCACACTAAGGTGCAAGCGCAGCGGACGCACGCAGTGGGCGCGCCTAAGGCAAGTCCGTCTGCGCCCGTCCGCGCCAAGACCGCGCCAGACGCCTGGACCCCTGTATCTTCAAAGGGCGAGCCTCGCAGGTACACCCGCAACAAACTTTTGGATCTAGACACTAGATGCTTATCATCACCGTGGGCATTTCAAGAGCCTTCTTTTGAGTGTAATCTCTGTACTTTCAGAGTTAACTCTGAAAAGCATGCTATCCGTCCACCCAATTACACTACATTCAATTTTCTCAGTTTAAACTGTCGCTCTTTGGTGAGTCATTATGCGGATGTGTTTGATCTTCTAATGGCCGAGGCCCCGGATGCCCTGTTTCTCACAGAAACTTGGCTAGCCCAGGATACTGTGGCGGAGCCAGGGCTCGCCCTTCCTGATGGCTACATGATATATCATGTCAACAGAGAGGGAGGCAGAGGGGGGCATTGCGGTAATTGCTAAGACAACAGTCACGGTTAATTTAGTAAAAGAGGACATCGTGGGTTGCGAGAGCGCTCTCTTTAAACTGAAGCTGAGCTGTAACCTGACTATGTCTGGCTTTTAATTTATAGACCCCCCGGTCCTTCAGGGAATTTTTGCGAAGATCTAGCAAATAGAATTGGACGTATGGCTAGTAAAGCGGCCAACTTCACTATTCTAGGGGATCTCAATCTGCACCTCAAATTAGAGAATAAGGCAACGATTTCTCATTTCCTAGCTGATTTAGAAGCTTTTCAGTTGCCCCAATTAGTCTTGGAGAGTACACACGTGGCTGCGCATTTGCTTGACCCCATTTTTTCCAACTTTGCCTGCCTAAAAATCTTCCCCCCGCTTCCGCTAACGTAGACTGACCATTCAGTCATTCCATTTTCTCTACTGTGGCAGAGTAGAGCTGATGTGCTTCGCCCGGCTACTGAGGTAAAACGGCCATGGCATAAGCTTGAGCAGGAGGAGCTTGCTAAACGACTAGTGGAATTCAGATCACAGCTTCCTTCAGACATTGAGGAAGCGCATGCGTGCTTTCAGGACTGGCTGATAGCCCGTCTGGATAGCTGCATCCCAGCTAAGCGGGGAGGGAAGGGCCCTGGACTTTCAAATCCTTGGTTCTCTGATCTTTTAACGCATGCAAAAAAGGGGTGCAAGCAGTTGGAACGCGCTTGGCGTCGCTCCTATGAACCATCAGCTAAAGTTGTATACCGTAAGGCAGTAAAGGATTACCACAAGCTCATCCGTAAAACACGGGCAGAGTTTATAGCTGATCAAATCCTGATAAGTTCTAACCCCACTAAAACCATTTTTAAACTGCTTAAAACATGAAGACTACTGGTCAGGTCAGGGCTTCCCCAGTAATTTCGAATCAGCAATGTGAGGCCTTGGCACTCCACTTTGTTGGGAAAGTGGATCGAATCTATCACAACCTCTCCTCAGGGAATATCCACACGGAAAATGCCGGGGTAGCAGGACCAGCTAATGTGATGTATAATGGTATGGTGGCCCTGCCCTTGGTATCGCCAGAAGAATTTCAGACTATAAGTATCAAGATCAAATCTGGGTCGCCGGCCGACCCGTTGGCAGCGAGTCATTTCCGCCAGATTCTACCTCTCATCTCTCCGGTGGCCTTGGAATTGATCAACTTCTCGCTGAAGTCAGCCACCGTTCCCAGGGCGTGGAAGCATGCTAAGATCATTCCACCATTGAAAAAGCCATCTTTAGACCCAGATGACCCAGTCAGTTATCGCCCAATATCACAGCTCCCTTTTATGGCGAAAGTGGTAGAGGCCCATGTAAATGCCATCCTATCCTACTACATTGATGAGCACAACATCTTTGACCCATCTCAACATGGGTTCCGCCCCCGCCACAGCACAGAATCCACTCTTTTGGCAGTCACGGAATCCATTCGCAGCAGACTGGATGCAGATGACTCAGCGGCCTTGATCCTACTGGATCTAAGTGCCGCATTTGATACTGTGTCCCATGAGATTCTTCTGCATCGTCTTTGGACGATTGTTTTCAGGGATACTGCTTTGAAATGGTTTTGGTCCTTTCTGGCTGAGCGGTCGTTCCAAGTGTCTGTTCCGCCGTTCCACTCGCACAAACATGCGTTGGGCAGAGGGGTTCCTCAGGGTTCCATCTCGAGCCCCCTTCTGTTTAATTTGTATGTGGGACCTTTGGCGAAGGTGGCCAGAGATAGGGGGCTGTCCCTGGTGTCGTACGCCGACGATACTCAGTTGGTGATTGTCTTCTCCAAAAAATGTAGGACCAATCTGGAAAACTTCAAGGAGGATCTAACAGCTATCTCGGCCTGGATGAAGGCCAATTACCTCCAATGAAATGCCAGCAAGTCTGAGATCTTGCTGTATGGGAGGGACCAGGGACTCTGGTCAGAGCAATGGTGGCCCGATCATTTGAAGCCCGCACCGGTGCCGAAGGAGACGGTGAAGAACTTGGGCGTCTGATTCGATACCGGTCTAACATTTGATGAGCAGACAAAAACTGTAGCCACAGTCTGCTTTGGCCTTCTGAGACGATTGAGACCTTCACTTGGTTTCTTCCCTCTCAGAGTACGTCAGACCATCTTGCAGGCTTCCATCTTGGCAAGGCTTGATTATGGCAATGCCTTAGAACTTGGTGCTAACAAAGCGAGCATTGAACGCTTACAGAGGGTCCAGAACGCAGCCGCACACATGTTAGTGGCTCTCCCTAAATCGCAATCTGTGGCCCATGTTCTTGTGAAGTTGCACTGGGTGCCAATTGAGGCACGCATCCAGTTTAAGGTTCTCTGTATTGTGCACAAAATCCTGAGACTGCAAGCTCCAGAGGGACTATCGGGCCTACTGAAGCCATACTTGCCCAGTAGAGCCTTGCGATCGACTAATCAAGGTTTGGTCTGTGTCCCCCGCATTAGGAAAGCACGGGCAGGGGGTCGGTCGTTTGGCCTCTTGGCGGCCAAACTGTGGAATTCCCTTCCAGTATGTATTCGTGCCATCCCCAATCTTCTAACATTCCGCAAGTCTTTGAAGACCTGGCTGTTTCCCATTCTGTGATATTCCCCGCTTGCTGCGCTCTCTTACTCCGGTTAGGTTTCTGGTTGCGCTGGGACGCCTCGTCGCTGGGGCAGCCATGCGCATTATAAATCCTGTAATAAATAAATAAATTTACTCGGTCGCCGCCATAACCGCTGAAGCCTTCTGGTCATGACTCCGGCGGTTATGGCGGCGACCGAGTAAATCATCAGTTATCTTATTTACAGATATTGCTATCTACTCTACACGGTTTGCGAGCCTTTGTTGAACAGAGATTCATTACCGAGGTAAATCTAAAATATCACAAGTCGGGTGGTTATTTGCAGACGTTAACTTTGTGTGCATTGACGAGCATACAATCATGGTGTGACGACCTCGATAATTAATCCTGCAATATTTAGGAAGAGGTTTTTAAGAATACATCACTGGAAAGAAGTTTTTCGAGTATTATTTGATGTGGCCCCTGAAGAAGTGATGTTAAAAAGTCCTGAAATGCATTGGGCAATACCATCTACATCATTTAAAGAAAATACCAATAGTGAATTATATATGTTTAGAATATATTATCATTTTTTGTGAATCATAATGAGGCTGTTTTGATGTATATAAAAGAAAAGTTTTGCTATTCACTAGATAATTGAAAAGATTGATTTTTTGAAAATAAAATTGAATACAAATCATTGTGAAATGTTGAAGAAAATGTTTAATTTTTGTGCTATTTTGTGGTAAAGCATATAAGAGTTGTGCATATCTGAATCTAGCAGGCAATTTAGCTACCTAGCCTCCACTTACTTCAATTTAGAGTGTTTAGGTACACTCATTCGGACATAGCACACTGATCAATAGAAAGAGTCTAATTTTTTGTTTAATTAATAAATAGGTGTGCATAGATCACCCCACTATACCAAGCTGTGGTTAGGCACCAATTACAGTGTTGTACTGTACCGTACCTAGTCACTGGTGTCCGTCACTGTACCTGTGAGCAAGAATCACATAATACACAACCACCAAACAAACTATCCAAGATATAGGTCTGTGACAACTATCACATGGTTGAAAGGTACACAGAACTGCATCAGGTAATGCCAGATACATGGGACACATGATACAGACAGAGGGTTACCATGCTAACCATTGCACACCTCTGTCACACAGTGGAAACTGTCATGATGTCATGTCTGACCAACATGTACAGTAACATACACAGAACATTGACAATATGAGTCAGCATTTATTTGGTAAGCGTCCACGTATGCCTGTGACACGCAGACACAATAACTACTCGCATGACAAACACAAGCTAATGTGGCAGGTAAATATCATACTATCAAAATTATTAAGTTTTTGCATTGTTCAAGACTCAGAGTTTCCATAGCTCTCTTTGAGCCAACAATACAGCATGAAATATAAGCTTTGTATTGTCACTCATGGCCTTACCGTGCAGCTCTATTCTTCCACATATAACCAACTCAGGGCTTACCTTTATCTGCAAGCCTAGAACTCTTGTTAAACACCTACTCACGGCCTCCCAAAAGGAATGACATTTTGGGCACTGCAGAAACATGTGCAAATCATCTTCATTCGGGCTTCTGCACTTGGGACACACCACCACTCCACCTGATCCAAATTTTGAAAGCCTTTGTGGAGTCCAGTAGGCCCTATGCATAGTAAAAAAGTGGACCCTCCTTAAATATGAGGGTTTCACTGTTTTATAAAGCACAGACATTGTTACTTGCCATTGGTCTTCCGTCGCGATCTTCGGAAAGCCCCTTTCCCACAGGCTATCAGGTAGAGTAAAAGGACCATCCTCTATCTCGAGTATTATCCAGTACCACAGTGCAATTTTTTTCTGCCAGTCCTATGGAGGGTGGTTGGTTATAAACAATGAGATTCGCTGCTAAGATAGATATTTCGGACCAGATTAAAAAAAGGTATAACTTTTGGAAGCCTTTCCTAACACGATACGGTTGAGGGTTGGGTGTGCAAGTCATGGAGTCCAATGATTTAAGCCTTATCTGCTTGGGCTGGTGGAAATCATCTCTGTTTACACAGGAAGACAAGGTAAACGGTATGTTTGTGTGGACGGGGAGGGGCCACTCCAGAGGTAATCGAAGGTGGGTTGAGTGTGGGGGGCCTCTATTCCCTAGGCTTTACATCTACCCTCCTGCATCCAGTAAACGAAGTTGAAAACCCAGGGCGGTATCGTAAGAAGAAGGGTGGCAAAAAGGCGAATGAGGACAAAAAAAAAAGACTCAGACATAAGCGTGGGCGTAAAATCCGTTTCGTTTGCGGAATTTGCGGATTTTTGGCAAATTCGCGGTGCGCAAATCATGTGAATTTGCCCAAAAATTCGCAAATTCGGAAGCTGCGGATTTTTTTGCTTGGTCACGCTTGAAAAATACAATATCGCGCGTGCGGCGTTGACTTACCGTGATTCTGAGTCCGCCGAGTTGTTTTTCTCCCAGTTTGCATGTGCTGCTCCATTTTGGATCTTGCTGCGTGCTGCGTGATCGCGGGAGAGTTTTTCGAACGCAATTACATCATCGCGGCTCGCCATCTTGCACAGCCAGAGTTTGACAACGCGAGTACGTCATAAGGGCCCGCGATTAAGCATTGCGGGAGTAAACAATGTCGAACACGTAGATGCGGCGCGCAGCTGACTTCCGGCGGAAGATATGAACAGCTCGCTTTCCCGAAATTGCAAAAATTGCAATTCTGCACAAGAAATCCACCGCAGGAAGCATAAACCTTCTGAAAATGATGATTTTGATCAGAATTACTCCTCAGATTGACATTTGGATGCACTTTTTGGGGCAAGGAGTCCATTTTGAGGAGGAGGGTGGGAGGAAGGAAGTGCCCCAGAGTCTCCAACTTCCTGTTCCTGTCCAGCAGGCTCCTCCCAGTGCTTTGTCCATGTCCTGGTCACTTTGATTTGGATCTGGAGCTGGAAGGATTACTTTTTTGTGGCTGCTGCTGGATATTTGTATTTGAGGACTTTTTGGACTTTGGAGTTTGGATCACTTTGTGACTTGAGATTTTGAGTAAGTTGGTGTTGTTTGTTTGGGGCATTGCAGTTGCTGCAACTTTTTTCAAAAGTTTAAAACAATATATATTGTGGGTAGCCACAGTATCCAGTAGGCCCAGGGTTAGTCATGGGTGTATGATACACCTGTTTCTGTGATTTGTTTTTTAACTTAATTCTCATTTATGTCATGGAATTTTAGCTCACTGTTATATGTTGATTTTTTAAATTTATTTTGGGGTGCCTGTAAAGCCTCACTAGCCAGTAGGCCCAGGAGTAGTGAGTGGTGCATGGACCAAGTCTTTCTGTGGGGTGTCTTGAATTTAAACATCATTGAGGGCATGGATGGCATTGGATTGTGGTGATTTTTGTGTGTTTTTCGACTTTTTGGGGTGTTGTTGGGGCCTGGCCATGTGGGTGGGGGCTATTTTGAGGCCTGCTACATGCACTGGGACAGGAACAGACTAATTTGCATATAGCCAGGTTCTGAACTGGGATGATGCAGTGAGCTAAAAAACGGTGTTGGATCTAGCCCTGATCTCTTGACTGGGTGAGAGTATTCTGCTTAATTCAGAAACTCTGTCCATCACCACCCCTTGTTGTTAAATACTGCTACAGGCAGGGCCTGGCATGTGGTAGGGGTCAAGGGGCCATTTTAAAGCAAGGCAGTGTGCTCAGCCCTGCACCTAGTTTGCCTTGCTTTCACCCATTATGCCCAGGGGTAGTCAGTGGTGCATGGATCTAGTCTTTCTGTGGGGTGTCTTGAATTTAAACATCATTGAGGGCGTGGATGGCATTGGATTGTGGTGATTTTTGTGTGTTTTTCGACTTTTGGGGGTGTTGTTGGGGCCTGGCCATGTGGGTGGGGGGCATTTTGAGGCCTGGTACAGGCAGGGCCTGGCCATGTGGTGGGGGTCAAGGGGCCATTTTGAAGCTAGGCAGTGTGCTCAGCCCTGCACCCAGTTTGCCTTGCTTTCACCCATTATGCCCAGGGGTAGTCAGTGGTGCATGGACCTAGTGTTTCTGTGGGGTGTCTTGAATTTAAACATAATGGAGGGCATGGATGGAATTGGATTGTGGTGATTTTTGTGTGTGTTTTGACTTTTTGGGGTGTTGTTGGGGCCTGGCCATGTGGGTGGGGGACATTTTGAGGCCTGGTACAGGCAGGGCCTGGCCATGTGGTGGGGGTCAAGGGGCCGTTTTGAAGCCAGGCAGTGTGCTCAGCCCTGCACCCAGTTTGCCTTGCTTTTACCCATTATGCCCAGGGGTAATCAGTGGTGCATGGACCTAGTCTTTCTGTGGGGTGTCTTGAATTTAAACATCATTGAGGGCATGGATGGCATTGGATTTTGGTGATTTTTGTGTGTTTTTCGACTTTTTGGGGTGTTTAACTCATGTTCCTCTGGCGAGATTTGCGAAAAACCGAAAACCAGCAAATTTCGCAAACATAACGGATGTTTGGCCCATGCTTGTGGCAGGGCCATGCAGACGGTCAAGGCAGGCACCACTGAGTGAAGCATCCTCCTGATGTAGCATACCTAGGCTCTTTGACACAGACAGACAAAGCATATCTAGGGTTTAGGGTTCAGTGCGATTTACTAGGGTTTTTGGGTTTAAGTTGGTAGGGTTCCCACTGAGTCTAGGGCTCAGGGCCCGATGCAGGCTCGTTCATAATGATGTTGGCAAGGTTTTAGGGGGGTATGGTGTTCTTTGGTCCAGAATTGGCAGAATTTTGGCCTTTTTTGGTGTTTTGCTGGCGCTTGTGTTTGGGTGAAAACTAATTGAAAACTAGTCGTAGACCTTCTTTTTCTTCTTCTTCTTCTTCTTCTTCTTCTTCAAAGAGCGCAGTGGTTCGATTTTATTCTGCCTTGCTGAGATTCTTGGGAATCGCTGGAACAAGTGTCCAGGTAAGTTTCAAGAGGATCAAAGTAGTGGAAGTGCTGAAAACAGCAATTTTTTGTGAACAACGCAATTTGCCATGTTTTGAATATACCAGTATTGCATGTTTTTGGGGGGCTTTTTGGGGGTGTTCTAGATTTGTGGGGGTGGGTCGGGGGGTCTGGGAGCACTGCTGGGATAGTCTAATTTTGATTGCGAGTGGTTTGAAGAAAATCCATGGTGGAAAAGGGGGGTTTGGGCCTACTTGCAGACAGCGTTTTGGCACAATTTAAACTGAGGCCTAGCAGTATTGCGTGTTTTTGGGGGGCTGTTTGGGGGTGTTCTAGATTTGTGGGGAGGTCTGGGAGCACTGCTGGGATAGTCTAATTTTGATTGCGAGTGGTTTGAAGAAAATCCATGGTGGGAAAGGGGAGTTAGGGCCTAGCTGTAGAGCGCGTTTGGACCGATGTTGACTGGTAGGCTGAAAATTTTCCAAGTGTGAGTTTTTGCTTTTTTGCTATTGGCCTGTTTGGGGGTATTCTACTTTTTTGCGGGTGGGTTGACGGGTCTGGGGGCATTGCTGGGAAGGTCTAATATCGGGCGCAAGTGGTTTGAATAAAATCGATGGTGAAAACGTTTTTCCGTTTTTGCTCACTTGCCTGTTTTTGGGGGGCTGTTTGGGGGGCTTCTAGGTCTTTGGGGGTGGGTCTGGGGGTCTGGGAGCACTGCTGGCACAGTCTAATTTTGATTGCATTTGTTTTTAAGAAAATCCATGGTGGAAAAGGGGAGTTAGGGCCTAGCTGCAGAGCGCGTTTGGACTGAATTGAAGGTAGGCCGAAAATGTTCTAAGTGTCACATTTTCCATTTGTGCTTTTTGCCTGTTTGGGAGTGTTCTACTTTTTTGCGGGTGGGCTGACGGGTCTGGGGGCATTGCTGGGAAGGTCTAATATCGGGCGCAAGTGGTTTGGATATAATCCATGGTAAAAAAGTTTTTCAGTTTTTGCTCACTTGCCTGTTTTTGGGGGGCTATTTGGGGGGCTTCTAGTTTTTTGGGGGGAGGTCTGGGGGTCTGGGAGCACAGCTGGCACAGTATAATTTTGATTGCAAGTGGTTTGAAGAAAATCCATATTGGGACAGGGGAGTTAGGACCTAGCTGCAGAGTGTGTTTTGGCACGATTTGGAGTTAGGGTTCAACCTGGTAGCAGTATCGCATGTTTTTAGGGGGCTACTTGGGGGTGTTCTAGATTTCTGCAAATGGGTTCAGGGGTCTGGGAGCACTACTGGTAATGTCTAATTTTGAATGCAAGTGTTTTTAAGAAAATCCATGGTGGAAAAGGGGGGTTTGGGTTTAGTTGCAGAGTGCGTTTTGGCACGATTTGGAGTTAGGGTTAGCAGCACTTTTGCATTTTTTCTGGGGGCTACTTGGGGGTGTTATACATTTTTGCGACTGGCTTCAGTGGTCTGGGAGCACTCCTGGGAATGTGTAATTTTGATTGCAAGTGGTTTGAAGAAAATCCGAGGTGACTTTTTTTTTTTTTACCAAAATTGCTTTTCTGTGGAGTGCTACTTGGGGGGGTTCTAGATTTTTGCGACTGGTTTTACGGGTCTCGGAGCACTCCTGGGAATGTCTAATAATCATTGCAAGTATTTTGAAGAAAATCCATGTTGGAAAAGGGGTCTTTTGGGCCTAATTTCAAAATGCGCTTTGGCACGTTTTGAAGTTAGGGTTCAACCTGGTAGCAGTATTGCATGTTTTTAGGGGGTTACTTGGGGGTGTTCTACATTTTGCCGACTGGGTTCAGGCCAGGGTCTGGGAGCACTCCTGAGAATGTCTAATTTTGTTTGCAATTTTCTTTAAGGAAATCCATGGAGGATCAGCAGAATTCAACCATAGTTACTATTACTATCCTTGTAAAGGAGAACCAGGTTACGCACTTTTGAAGTGATGATTGTATATAATAATAATGTCAGCTCTGAAAACTGAAAGTGTTATTTTTGCACAACACAGCGTACCTTAGATTTTTTTAACTGGTTCTCTTCCTGTTTTTTCCCATCAAAAATGACAGGACGGCTTTTACCATGTGCCATGGAACAAACGCTGAACTCAGACGCAATCCGCAGTACTCATCAGGCAGCCAGTGGACAGTGTGTCTAGTCACCAATATTGATCGACGGAGCGTAAGATGGAATGGAGGAGTATATCGCGAATAAGAGGAATGGCTGGATGCATGCAACTTCACCAATTCAACAGGACAACTACAACATAACATTACAGTATTCTCTCTTAACTTCTCCTTATCTTTTAAATGTTATTGTTGTAAAAAACTTGAACTTCTACGAATGTGACTAGGTGCGTTTCTTTGTTCTCTGCTTCAAAGTCATCTCTCCAGCTATTTCATATGTGTCTTTGCTTTTTTTATAAGTAACTTAATGTGCTAACAATAAGGGGCAGATTTATGTTGGAATTGCGCCACGTTTACGCTGCCGTTGCGTCACGCAACGGCGCGGAAACGTGGCGCATCCCTGTGACCTATTTACAACGTGACGCATCTAGGCAGATGCGTCACGTTGTAAAGCCCTGCGCCACATGAAACCTGCGTCAGGTTTCATGTGGGCGTTCTGTCGCAGGGTGGGCGTTCCCTCGTAGGAAAGCCCCGTAAAACTGACGCAGTGAAATCTACAAGATTTCACTGAGTCAGTTTTACGACGCTGCTGGGTCAAATCCTTACGCCTGCTTGTAGCAGGCGTAAGGAGTGACGCACCACATTATGTATGGGTGGCCTCTGTACATTGCAGGAGTTGCGTCGCACTTGCGACGCTACTCCTGCAATGCGCCACCCGTACACCACAAGATGCGTCACGCATCTGCCCTTCCTTGCACCCTGGTGCGCCGCATTGTAAATGCGGCGCATCTGTGGTGCCGCAAGGAGGGAATTGCGTGACGCATCAGTTCTGGCGCATCCCTGCTGATTTTCAGAGATGCGCCAGAACTCATAAATCTGCCCCTATGTGTTTATTCTCTATGAGGGCAGAAAGGCAAGTGAAATTGCGTAATTAAAGCAGCCCTGTACTAGTGTCAATGTCAAATTGTTTCCTCATACTTACTAATAAGATGTAGTAAATACAACTTTTCAGTAACCTAACCATGCGTTTAGCAAACAACTTCATGCATGCAGTAGTGCACTACCTTTATGTCCCTTAAAAGATTTATGGATACCTTTGAATCCAAAAATGTGTTTCTCTTCATTTGTTGTTTGCCATGCAGTGTTTTTTTTTCTTCTCTCCACAAACTTTTCCCAAAAAACCCCATTCCCATCCAATCTTCAAAAACCCTAACCCTTTTCCCCCTGGCTGTGTGGTTTTTCATTGAGGTATGACTATGACAACAAGAAATTCCACACACTTGCAGGGGAGTATAACTTCTAAGCACCAGAAAAATGTTCAAAAAATGAATTTCATGTGCGACATCGTGAATTGAGCATCAAACATCATGCTCGTACACATGACAAATCAAATAGTTAATTCTTATGTTTAAGTATCCTTTGCCTTCATAATATTTCTTATAGTAGCCATAGTCCACGAAACTAGTACTTATATTTAGAATACTTTAGCACTGCTTAGGATACAATTTATGGCACTGTTCTGTAGCGTACTATCTATCGTACTGTTTCTAATGCTACGCTCAGGCCACTCAATGTTTCATTTCCTTTTTTTTCATATGCTGCTACTGCCAGTGTGTACCACTACTACTACCAGCACAACAATGATATTTCATCCGTCGAGGAATCATGTCACCAACCAACCTTAATCACCATTTGCCATGCAGGCAGCCCTGTGGCTACCCCTATTCTCAAACATGAATCACAGGTAAGATAAGCATTTTGGAGAGGTAGAATAATGGGCTAGGACTGGGAGGAGAGCAGAGACTGCCAGTACTACTAGTAAAGTACTAGTAGGGCTACTGAATTCACTAACTCGGTTGCTGGCACTTTGGTACATTTCAGGACTAGATGTTTCATTCATGCTGGTAAGTTGGAAGAAACCAAACGTCCAGTAACCACCGCCACCCCCACACAAAATAATATGAATGCGTACACTATGTTTTGGTATGAAAAATAATTATTAAGAAATATATTCATGTAGTCCAAAAATAAAATGAATTAACCCAACTCACCCCCCTACCTAACCCCGACCAATGTCCAAAAGTCCAAAAGTCCCCTTTCCCAAACACTCAATTCCCACCCCCCAACAGTCTTTAAAAAAGGGGCAAGGGACAGTCACTTCCTCCGGTGGCATAGTGTGGACAGCTGTTGCTGCACGTCCCGCAGCTCTTTGCGGAGGTCCCGGAGCTGGTGCTGATGTTTTTCGGCCAACCGCTCCAGGTGCTCCACTCTTTTATGGAGGCGGCGCTGACGTACCATCCAGGCTCCGGGGGGGGGAGCTGATTGTGTTGCTGCTGTGCGGCGGCGGCGGGAGGCTGTTGGGCCACGGCTCCGTTTGGCTGGAGGCTTCTGGCTGGTGGACACGGGGGCACTGGAGGAGGATGCAGTGGTTGCTGTCTCCTCCTCCTGCTCCCGAGCCCACAGCGGCCGATACTCGGCACAAATAGCCTCCAGCTTACGGGCCCTGGCCCGGACAGCCATCTCCTTTCGGGTGAGCTTTTTCGGAGTAGCATCTATATGAAGAAAGAAAGAAAAATACTGTAGCCAATAGTCTTTAACATAAAGTCAAAATAATTCAACGGAAAGTTGACTCTCAGTAACACCAGCAAGTAGCAAACACAGTATAACATTTTAGCATGTATCTTTCCGCCGTCTTTGTAGGCCTGTGACATTACTGGGAGTTTCAGGAATTCAGCTAGCAGGACTAAGGATGGACTCACGTATACATACATAGTGAGAGAGTACTAAAAAAAGTCTTCTGTTTTTTTCTCTTGTTTTGCAAAAGAAATTACTGGTACGTGAACTTGTGGTAGCCAGCATGGCAGCTCACTCATCTTGCACCCAAGAAAAACAGACACAAGCCATGATGACGCAGACTCGCAGTACTTTAAGCAGTACATGCAGGTGGGGATAGGAAACTCTTACTTTTCTATAGGGGTGGCTCTGCCACTGGCCAAACTCGGTTACATCAAGGGCTACTTCTCAATGTAATGATATCTTTCGCACTGTCCCCCCGGGCCTTTACTACAACAAAAGAAGAATGAAGATTATTCAAATCTGATCTTATATCATTATCCTGCCGATCACATGATCTTTGGTTATATGATGGATGCCTTTAGGTGCTTTGTTTTGATAGATTGAGTGAACTACAGCGATAGTCCACCCATGACACAGCTGAAATAAAATTATTAACATAGGGAGTGAGTGTGGGAACCATAATTGGTGGAGGAAGGGACTTGACTTGATATAATGTTGTCAACTATACAATCCATACACAATAGATGCTGTGCTTGCAAAGTAAGGTATTGTACTGTTAGTCAAGGCAGGGAGTATTTGTGAACAATCAAAAATTCTAGTATTTGGATTTCCTCAGCTTTGCTACTCTGGCACGGACATGCTGTTCAAAGTAACAATCTTCATCCACTTAGCATCTGCTCTACTACATCATACACCTTTGCTATTGATGAGGAAAAAGAAGATAACATCCAGGCTTTCAAAGTACGTCTATCATTCTTCTTAATGTCTCAAATGTACCAAGTTTTCTTTTTCTCAACAACCAACTAACACCCTTTTCATTATATTTTGGAAACCACCGTCTTCTTCTCTTGACTTGCATTCAAAAACACCATTCTTTACAGTCATAAATGTTAAGACTCGCTCGTCCATCGTTTCACCCTTCTTTCACTTTTTGTTCTTCACATCCCTAAAGTACATCTGATATGACTTGGCTTCACGATAAAAGTTTGCCAGCTGAGTTGAAGTCAAATAGAGGGGGCCATTGCTTACCCGAGAAGTACCACCGCTAATGCTATTACAAGTCAAGATTGACTGTCTTCTCCATGATAGCCAAAAAAGTAGTTCTAAATTAGTAACTGTTCTTAACAGTACAGTGTACTTGTACTAGTGTACTGTGTACTGTACAGTACATCATACACTCCTTTGCGAGCCTACTAAAAAATGTCAATAAGTAAGGAGTATAATAACTTACCACCGTCCGCCGCCGCTGAGCCTTCCCCCCAGCTCCTCCTGGTGGCGCCGCCGCATCCGCCCCTAGAGCTGGCCCCGGCACTGGTGGTCATCTGTGCCGCATCAGATGTTGTGACATCTAGAAAAAACATGTCACATTTTCAGATGCCGTACACAACCCCCTATTTAGTCTTGTAATGGAAGAAAATGTTACATAACACATTTTTTATTACTGGGATTGAAAAAAGTTACGGTTTTGGGGAGAGTGTTAACTTTTTATATGCTTATTCCATTAAATGCTACACTTCTTAGGACAACTGATGAATGCTTGCTTAACGTGCACCATTTTTCTAATTACAGAAAGAAGATTACATTGCCCTTCTGCCAACAGGACGATTCACCAACTACTAGTAAGTCATCACCAGCAGTACTTTAAGTACTTTAAAGAAGGTGGTGGCTCCCGCACAGTTATTCTAATAATTTCATGTGTTCGTTAACTATTACGTTAAAGTAATTTGATTCATGGGAATGTTGTTTAAACTTTAACGTCATCTATCAGCAGTGCTCGCTCCGAATACTACGCTATAAAAAATAAAGAAATAATTTTTTCATTTCTTAATTGAAAATAAAACTTCAAAACTAACAAACACTGTGTGGTTTTTGTTCACAAGTGAGTGAGCGGAAGGGTTTGAACTACTGCACTTGGCAGTCATGTTTCTGTGACTCAGGTAGGCCGGGACTCGGCGGTAGTCTTCTTCTGTTCTTCTGGGTCATAAAATCATTGGTCAGACACACTACATAGTCGGACAGAGGATTGGGGGTTCAACTTCTGTTCGGACTGAGGTATGTGGAAAGTCGAACTGCACCTATCATCAATAATGTCCTATTTCTCTTGTCCATACTTCTTTATGTGCAGAATAGTCCCTGAAACACTAGCAGTATGGTATGTGCTCCTAGCAAATCAAATCAAAAAGGCAACTGCTACCTTTTTCTTGGTGTAAACATTGACATTTTGTTGTTGGAAATTGTCAAAGCACTTTCATTAAGAAGATTGGAATAGACAGCAAGGGCAACCCAGATGACTGCACTCAGTGCCTAGAGCTATTGCTGGATCAGAGTTTTGTTTAACACCGTTTGCCGACTGGGCAAGCTTAGCTATCTACACAGACCGACTCATAATCGTAAATAGTAGTAGCACAAAGAGTGATGGTAGAGGCAGGATAAGAATGTAGAAAGTAGTCTAGATTAGAAGAAGATCAAAGACTATTTTGTAAAAAATAGAATTAGGAAACAGTTTGTAATGAATAGGAGCTGTAAAAGTTAGGGAAGTAGAAGTATTAATATAACAATAGAACAACTTACTGGGGCCAGCAGAAGAGCCTGCAAGGGACCGATCCTGTGACTGTCCACCTTCTTCCACCGGAGTCTCAATGGTGCTAGTCGCCTTGCCCCTGGGAGGGGCTGATGATCATGAAATAAAGAAACACAACATGGATGATTGTTTTTTTTAAATATTTGATTTCTTTGACCACAATCTAAAATTATCTCGGGGAAACAAATTAGCAACAATTGCACTACATGTATTGACCTATCTGATCTGGTCAACTAGGAGGATACCACTAGTACAGTATTGCTGGATTCACAGACCGTCTGCTTGGAAAGTTATATCAATCACTAACTAAACCAACAACAAAACGGTGCTACTACGACTGCCAGCACTCAGCAGCACGCGACGTGACAGACACAGTCCGTCATCATGATTGCAGAGCACTAAAAAATTTCCTACTACTACTAATAATAAGTCATAATATACTCAACCTATCAATCCATCACTATCTATTCTTCTTAGTGGCAGCAGGAGTACAGAGGAAGGACTAGACTTGAGTCTCTAGTCTCTCTAGCATTACGCAGTTCTGTAAAGTACTACACTCATACATATTCTCAGGCCAAATGAGCACACAGTTGCAAACAAGTAAGCATAGTAGCAACGCCACTGAGGAGGCGAGCACCTGCAATCAGAGAAGCTATTTAAACACTATTTTACCTGCAATGTAACTGAATAGGCAGCATTCTTGCTCTTCGGGAAAAACATATATTAGCAATATAACACAGAGCAGAAGAATACAAAGTAGTTATTAAATAGCTACTCACCAAGGTCAGGGATCTCCACACCTATCAGGTGGAGCAGGTCCTGCTCCCGGTCGAGGAGGTCGGTCCACCGGTGCGTCGCTTGGTCATAGGTGCGCCGGACCCCCGACTCTCTCCGCATGGCCAGGCACACCTTATCCCACCGCTGGTGACGCTCCCGGAGGCCATACCCTTGACCGGGCCTGCCCCCTGCTGCCACGGTCTTAGGGAGGTGGCGCTGAACAAAAAATATCAGGGCGGCCACCTCCACTGCGGTAAACACCTCCCTGGCCACTACATCAACTCCCCTCAAACGCCCGTAAGGGAGCCGGCTACGCGGTGCGGGACCCTTCCCCTTTGATTTGCCGGCTCCCTTTGCCATGGTCCTGGCCGAAAGAAGAAAAGAATAGGGGGAAGAAAAAAAAAAATTAAAGAGAGAGCTAAACTAAAAAAGTAGTTATTAAAGTAACAAAAAGTTGAAAAAAACACAAAATATAGATCAAGACAAATAAAGAGATAGATAATGAGCAAAAAAGAGCAAAAAAAAGTTCAAAGAAAGAAAGGATGGCAAAGATTCAAGCTGGATACAAAAATCATGCCCAGGACCACAGCAATGAATGAGGACCGCGTGGGTAAGTTTGCGCGATATTTCCCCTGCGAGCACGCAAAAACATGTGCACACAACGCGAGATTGCCAATAGCGCCCGGAAACGGAAATACGCAACGCGCACAAGATAACTGTGCCCATGTACGACCGCATGGGCAACTTCGCGGTGGGTGCGCTGCAAGCGGTCCGCGAATACGCAAAAAACCCCGCGAACAAGCAAAAAAAAAAAAATCCGCAAATTCGCACGAATTCGCAGATTATGCGGGTCGCGAATTCGCTTTCGCACAAATTCGTGGACCGCGAATTCGCAAATTTCGCCCATACTTACAATAAATACACACCCAACCTCAAGCACATGCAAAATAAAGTAGAAAAAAAATAAAATATTGGGCATACTCTTGGCAAAATTAAATGTAGCAGCAGGCGCCCACCTCGGAATGGTACTGTGCACAGTGTATACACTGTGTAATAATAATCCACTGCTAACCCCTTTGGTGCTTCGGACGGCCCCCGGCCATCATTCGTCACAGTGGGCATGTGCGGAGGATGGCGGGGGCCGTCTGAATCCCGCCCACTCTCTAAATCACTGCACAGGGCGAAAATCGGCCCGTGTGCAAGGGGTTAAAGGCGTAGCAATGCAGTATACGGTTTCACAATAAGCAAGTCAGGCCTATTGTGTTTGTTTCAGATTTCATGAAGCACAGACCAGAACCACTGCATCTGACATACCTTTCCCCAATGAACATTTCATTGCCTCTGTTATTGTCTTGTTATCATAACTAACTTAGGCCTACTGCATTGAGCATAACCTTTCTCTTATGGCAAACATCAGGAATAGAGTAAAAAAAGACATACATAAAATCTTGAAACGTCAAGGACCGCCGATTTTAGCGGATCTGCTGGTCCATTATGTGTCAACCCGCCCTCTGCGATCAACTAACTCTGGCTCGGTCTGCATTCCCCGTTTTCACAGAGCCAGAGCCGGAGGTCGCTCTTTCAAGGTTCAGGCTGCGCAATCAGAGTACTTCAGAATCACCTGGATTTTCGAAAGGCTTTAAAGACCTGAGGCCTTATTTATGAAGGCCTTGCGCCACCGGTGCGTCACTTTTTCCCATTTTAAAAGTGGCGCACCGGCGGCGCAAGTCCTTCATAAATAAGGCCCCTGGCTTTTCCCAGCATAGGTTGCTCTCCACTTGCTTGAGTGGTCTTAGCCCTTGCTTAGGTAGCGCTGGGACGCCCCGTCACTGGGGCAGCTATGCGCTGTACAAATCTTAAAATAATATATGTACAGCATTACTGTTTGCAAAGCAATGCGTAATTATTCTCTTCAAAAGTGGCTTAACAGGGATTATCGCTAGATGTCAAAACCCGCCCTAGCATTGTAAACGGTAAGATTCCATGTACAAAATACCAGTCTATTTGCATTGATATGGTGTAGTAATAAACTTACAAAAGCTCATTGGCTTTTACAAATGCTTCGTATAGTATATACGTCACTCCCAAAGCATAATACTTAAGAAGAACAAATCTGCCTCGCTCTTTGGCCTGCCTGCTGCACTGGACATATGCTTTACCACAAGCAAACAGTGCAACACAAGCAAAGGTTTGGTAAATGCACACAACGTCTGTACAATCAAAAGCCTGTAGGGAGGAAGATGTGCCTGTATGCAGAGCCTATATTCATCTTAGTAGTGCTTCTTAGAGCTATTTTTCTGGTGACCTCATAAGGGCAAGTGACAGGAGCACTGTCAAGCCAGAACTAAAATTGTACTGTGTGTGATGACGAACAGAAGATGATGACCTCCAACCTGGAGCGTAATGGCTGAGGCATATAAAGCTGCGAATGGTCTCTGGTATGGACTGTGCTCCCTTCCTTCGAAGCTAGATTTGTGCTACGTAAGCCACAGACACAAGGGCGAGTTGACTGCTGTGTCAGGTCTGTGTGTGTGAAGTGGACAGGTTAATATTTACTGTGTCAATAGACTGAAGATGCTGCAAATTCAGGCTGGATTACTGATTTGTAAGTCTGCATTCTGGTAGAGGTCACAGACTTCTCTCAAAGTCCACAACTAAAGTTTGCATCCACATGCGAGAGCGCAATCCCTGCTGTGACATTTCACAAAGAGCCCTTGAAGATGGCGGCTGGACAAGGCAAGGTGCTGACGCCAGGCAGGCTGCACCGCAGGATTACAGACCTCAAAGTGCCAGCCATAGAGGACATATTGAAACAGGCTGCGGTGATCAAACAGGAACTAGCCCTGGTGAGTGCCATGTTTCAGTGGTCAGATGAGAGCCTGAGGTACCCCTGGGGTCCCGTGTCAGTAGGAGCCTTTGGTACTCCTAGGGTCCCGGAGTCAGTAGGAGCCTGTGGCACCCCTGGAATCAGATGGGAGCCTGCAGTACCCGTGGGGTCAGTAGGAGCCTGTAGTACCCCTGGAGTCAGTAGGAGCCTGTAGTACCCCTGGAGTCAGTAGGAGCCTGTGGCACCCTCAGGGAGCCCAGCAGTGGGAGCCAGCAGCAACATGGGAGGCATGCATCAAAGGTAGCCTGCATTATCCATTGAGGCCCACCCAGAGTCAGTGGGAGGCAGCAGCACCCCTGGAATCAGATGGGAACCTGTAGTACCCCTGGGGTCAGTAGGAGCCTGTAGTACCCCTGGGGTCAGTAGGAGCCTGTAGTACCCCTGGGGTCAGTAGGAGCCTGTAGTACCCCTGGGGTCAGTAGGAGCCTGTGGTACCCCTGGGGTCAGTAGGAGCCTCTGGTACTCCTGGGGTCAGTAGGAGCCTCTGGTACCCCTGGGGTCAGTAGGAGCCTGTAGTACCCCTGGGGTCAGTAGGAGCCTGTGGTACTAAGGAAATCAAGGGGGGGAGTGAAGAGGTGATGCCGGTGGGCACCGAGGTGGGCACGTCCTCCTCTTGTCAGGGTTTAAGGTTAATCATAAAGAGCCACCTCAAAATGGGTGGATGTGTATCCAGATGTCATTGGAATACAACATCTTTGTTAAAATACCCCTCACACACCAAAAGGGCCCTTGGTGTCATGCTTCATCATCGGGGTCTTCCCGTCCCGCTGCGGGGCGGGGCAGTGCTGCGACAAGCGGATACGCCGGAGCACCTTTTAGATGGAGGTGCTATGTGTTGGGAGTGAGTGTCAGTGGGGTCAGGGGTGATATCTGGTGTAAGTTAAAAAATACCTGGCCTAGTGGAAAAAAAGAATTTTATTAAACACTGGCTGGTATTATTAAAAGAAAAAGTGAAGCGGAGAGATAGAGCAGGTTAATGGGCTCTCTCTCCTACGTGGGTCAACATGTTTCGAGGCACCGGGCCTCTTCGTCAGGACCTAGGGGAGATCCCCCTGTCACTCACTAATGTATTCTCCACAAAGGTAGAAAAAAAGTGTATGTACAAAAAAGTGAAAAAAACTATGTGAGTAACTACCAATTAATAATTACAACACATCTATACTACCACACTGATAATGTAGTATGCCTGAAAAATAAGAGTAAAAGATAAAAAATGCGCCGATCCCAAAGTGCGCTTAACTCTAAATTACCTGTAAAGGAAAAAAGAGAGAAACACACACAACAATATTCTCAAAATAAGGGATCCAGTGTACACATTGAGGATTATTGAAGGGTTCCTTCAGCACTCACACAGTCAGTCACACACCAAGTAGGTAAACTACATAGATTCTAAATAACCAGGGGTTGTAGATAAGGAAGTGCATACTTATCAAGAGAGGGATCAATGCCTCATGAGCCAGCATAAGACTGAAGGGTATGATGGGGTATCAACTGCAAAGAAAAAATGGATATACTGTGATCCTGCCTTAGAAGTGGTATAAGGTAGCTCAACTAGGTTGAGTAGGAATAGAAATACAGGTATGGTCCTCCTCGAGACGGCTATGCCGTACTTACTGTGCCCCCAGCACGATTGTGCTTCCTCCTTCGTCCGCGGCTTCCGTGGATATGAAGGGGGTAGTGGGCGGTGTGTTTATATACTCGATGGTAATTGGATAATTGATCTATTAACCTTGGCGGGAAGAGCGCCAGGTAAGTATGGCCAGCAAGGGAAATGAGGGGGCGGCCATGTTAGGATGGTTAGGTATAGCCACAAGATAATGGTTCCTTGGCTGTGGTGCTCGTAGAACACCGATCATGGGTACTTTCCTGGAGTTCGGATCTGATTAAGGATGAGCAAATAGTCAGACCGAGAGGAAAAACACCGCAGCGGCGCCCGGCGCTGTGCGGACTCTCTCTGCGCATGCGCCGGAGTTAGTGCAATAGCGCGCATGCGCGTGGGGCAGTCACTACAACCGGTGCGCATGCGCAGCGTGCTTCCCTGATGGGACAAATGATTTTCCCAGCGTTGGCTCAAATTGGACCACGGATGAAGGAAAGAACACGTGCTATTGTGAACACATATACTAATGGTTCTGATAAATATGTTTAAACAGTAGAACGTACGATGTATACGCAGCCTCAAGGGGTTTGATTGAGGAGGACGTTTCTAGGAAATGGAGGAGGGGATGTTGTCCAATAATTGTGACAGGGTCCCATATAAGTACACTATTTAACAACCTGGTTGTCTAGAAGGGGTTAGAATATATAAGGGGTGCATGTAATAAGTCAGTGTTGCAGTGGCCATTCTTTCAAACCAGGAAAAGTGTTCTTCTATATATACAGGACAGAACGGAGTCCATTACTTTGCTGATAGTGGTGTCTGCACTGTCATAAGTCACAGCACGCCTTACGTGTGTAGTTGGGACCACGGGATATCATCGTTCAGGCCAGTGCGATGTGACCCCAAACGGAACACCCAACGTTGTTCTTTTGATAGAAGCTCTCTATCATTGGGGAAGATTTCAATAACAGTCCACTTTAGATCATGGACACTGTGTCCCATGGTAGAGAAATGGGCAGACATTTTTGTAGATGTCCTGTTGCAACGTACATTGCTGCGGTGTTCTCCCATGCGAATTTTCACGGGTCTGCTGGTCATTCCTACATACTCCTTGTTACACGGACAGGTGATCAAATACACTACATTGCGACTGTTGCAATTCGTGAATGCACGTTGCTCCCATGTAGAGTGGTTAGAAAAGGTGATACTCCTACTCTTCTTCGTGTATTGGCAGGATACACAAGACCCACAGGGGTGGTGTCCACTAATTCCTGCCACTCTAGGGGGTTCAATTGCACCTGTTGATCTCGGTCTTGTGTGTACCAGAAGATCTTTTAAGTTCATTCCCCTCCTATGTGCAAACATCGGTTTAGGGAAGTTCAACTGGCCACACGATAAAACCCTCCAATGTTTGTTCACGATTTTCGTGATCTGGTTGGAGTTGGTGTTATAGGTGGTAACGCAAATCGGGCGTGGATCTGGTTCTTTTGCTTCAGTGTCGTCCAAGAGTGCTTCCCTGTTATTATTGCGTGCACGTTTCAGACCTTTCCGGACAATGTGTGCCGGGTATTGTCTGTTCAGGAGTTTGCTCTCCAGGTCTGCAGCTTGAGTCTTAAAATCGTCTATGCTGCTACAGTTGCGCCGTAAGCGGAGAAATTGTCCGTACGGAAGGTTCTCACGTAGGTGGCGCGGATGAAAGCTACTGTACAGAAGTAGACTGTTCTTAGCTGTCGGCTTGAAATGAGTGCTAGTTTCAAGTTTGCCTCCTCTGGGAAAGATGTTCAAGTCTAGAAACACTAGATTTTCGTTGGAAGCAGTGTGGGTAAATCTCAAGAACTGATCTTGCTGATTGAGCCAGTTCATGAAACATGTAACCGAATCTAGGTCTCCCTTCCAGATAACAAAAATGTCGTCTATGTATCTCTTCCAAGTGAGTACATGGTGCCTATAGGGATTGCTCTGGTCCAGGATCTTGGTGGACTCCAGATGATGGACGTAGAGGCCTGCCAGGCTGGGGGCACAGGTACTCCCCATACTGGTACCGTGTCTTTGGAGGTAGTAGGTATCCTCATATTGAAAAAAGTTTTTTGTGAGGGTGAGAGAGATGCATTCGAGGACCACTTGTCTGGGGGTGTGGTAATCCCATGGAGTGGAGAATAATACTTCCTCTATTATTTCGAGGGTTTCTCTATGTGGAAGACTTGTATATAGACTCTCCACGTCAAGTCCCACAAGGAGATCGTGTTCAGGGTCAAAAGGGACATCCTTGATCAATTGAAGGACTGCTTTGGTATCCCTCAAGTAGGTATCGGTACTCTGCACGATAGGCCGGAGGAAAGCGTCTGCGAACTTGGATAGTGGTTCCAAAATGGAGTTTATACCCGACACTATCGGACGTCCCGGTGGATAGGGGGCGTCTTTATGTATTTTGGGTATGGTGTAAAAATACGGTATTTTCGGTTTGTCTTGGGTCAGGAACTCACTTTCCTTTCTAGTCAGCCAATCGTGTGCTCTTGCCTCCTCTATCATTATCTGGATCGAGATCCTCACTTCCTCTGTGGGATCTTCTCTTAATAGCTGGTAATTGCGTGCATCATTCAGTAGTTTTTTGCATTCCCTATCGTAGTTAATGTATGTCTGTACAACCGTTGCCCCGCCTTTGTCGGCTGGTTTTATCACAATTGTCTGGTTATTGGCAAGTTCCTGCAGTGCAGCCTGTTCTTGGCGGGAGGTATTCCTAAAGGGGATCTTATCACTGTTCGGTAAGTTCTCAAGATCTTCCATTACTGCTTTTTCAAAAGCCAGAAGTTCTACAGGTATGGTGGAGTCTAGTGGGGTAAAAGTTGACTTTTTCTTCAACCCTGTGTCGGACTCCTCAATACCTGTGTTAGTAGTATCCTGAAAGAAAGCCCGAAGTTTGAGTTTCCTCATGAATTCTTTCATCTCGTGGCAGACTTTGAATTTATCCATTTTATTTGTGGGTACATAGCCTAAACCTTTTGACAGAACCTTCACTTGGTCTTCTGTGAGGTCTTGGTCCGACAGGTTAACTACTAGGTTCCCCGGCTGGTGGAGGCTGTTTGGCTCCGAGTTGCTACACCCGGGGCGGTCTCTGGAGGTTGGTTCCAGTGGACCTGATTGCCTTTCCGGTTTCTTCCCCTTCTGGGGCCTCGGCGCTGGCCTAAAAAAGGCTGCTGCCCATAGTAGTTGTACTGGGGAGCTTGTGGGTCCCAAGGTTGGAAAGGGTGATTCATGAAGGGTGGAGCCGGTGGGTATTGCATATATCCCGGGGGTACCTGGTATGGTATCCACCCTCTTCCGCCCCTTGGAAATTGCCCTCTGAAGGAGGGTTTCCCTCTGTTTGCACCCTGATTACTATTTCTACTAGAATTGGAACTATTCGAGCTGGTGTCAGAGAACTTGGTGTCCTGATCACTGTCTTGACCTCTTGATACATAGTCTTTCTTAATGTATGGGTAGATCCGCTCATGTGTGAACTCCTCTGTGTCTTTTTTATGTTTTTTACTTTTACTTTTTTTCAGAGTGAGTTCGAAATCGGTCATTTCTTGGTTCAGTTCCTCGAGTCGTTTTTTCAGGGCAGTAGGGGATAGATAGCTTTTGATCTTAACTTCTAGTTTAGAAATTTCAATTTTCAGTTCTTGGGTCAGCTTGGTTGCTGTCTTCACAATGAGAACCAGCCAATCTCTGGTGCATCTCCAGCTGATCAAGGACCAGTCTCGTTTAAATTCTAGGTCATGGGTAAAGATGAAAGGTTCATTTTTAACTGTTAATCCTGCGGGGGCTGTCTTGGATTTCAGATACTCCGACATAAATAGACCGTGGAGGGCCGTCTTGATCTGTGTTCTTCTAAGTACAGCCAGTTCGTCCCAATCACTATCGTTCGTGCATGGTTCGGTATTGCTTAGCCCTTCAAAAGGGCGGAGCGTGGCTAAAATTCTGTCAACTTCCTCATCGTCAAAAGTGAGGCCTCCTGCATCCTCCATGATGAATGGCTACTTAGAATGAGTGTGTGGTGACTATGTGTGAGTGTTTTTAGCGGTGATGTGCGTGAAAAGAATAAAGATATATAAACACAGGGCAACCTAATTGGGTGCTATGTGTAGATCCAGAACTTCTGGTGTCTCGGTCAACTCGAGAGAAAAAAGACTCCCACAGCTGCACGCTGTCTAAAGACTAAGGAAATCAAGGGGGGAGTGAAGAGGTGATGCCGGTGGGCACCGAGGTGGGCACGTCCTCCTCTTGTCAGGGTTTAAGGTTAATCATAAAGAGCCACCTCAAAATGGGTGGATGTGTATCCAGATGTCATTGGAATACAACATCTTTGTTAAAATACCCCTCACACACCAAAAGGGCCCTTGGTGTCATGCTTCATCATCGGGGTCTTCCCGTCCCGCTGCGGGGCGGGGCAGTGCTGCGACAAGCGGATACGCCGGAGCACCTTTTAGATGGAGGTGCTATGTGTTGGGAGTGAGTGTCAGTGGGGTCAGGGGTGATATCTGGTGTAAGTTAAAAAATACCTGGCCTAGTGGAAAAAAAGAATTTTATTAAACACTGGCTGGTATTATTAAAAGAAAAAGTGAAGCGGAGAGATAGAGCAGGTTAATGGGCTCTCTCTCCTACGTGGGTCAACATGTTTCGAGGCACCGGGCCTCTTCGTCAGGACCGAGGGGAGATCCCCCTGTCACTCACTAATGTATTCTCCACAAAGGTAGAAAAAAAGTGTATGTACAAAAAAGTGAAAAAAACTATGTGAGTAACTACCAATTAATAATTACAACACATCTATACTACCACACTGATAATGTAGTATGCCTGAAAAATAAGAGTAAAAGATTAAAAATGCGCCGATCCCAAAGTGCGCTTAACTCTAAATTACCTGTAAAGGAAAAAAGAGAGAAACACACACAACAATATTCTCAAAATAAGGGATCCAGTGTACACATTGAGGATTATTGAAGGGTTCCTTCAGCACTCACACAGTCAGTCACACACCAAGTAGGTAAACTACATAGATTCTAAATAACCAGGGGTTGTAGATAAGGAAGTGCATACTTATCAAGAGAGGGATCAATGCCTCATGAGCCAGCATAAGACTGAAGGGTATGATGGGGTATCAACTGCAAAGAAAAAATGGATATACTGTGATCCTGCCTTAGAAGTGGTATAAGGTAGCTCAACTAGGTTGAGTAGGAATAGAAATACAGGTATGGTCCTCCTCGAGACGGCTATGCCGTACTTACTGTGCCCCCAGCACGATTGTGCTTCCTCCTTCGTCCGCGGCTTCCGTGGATATGAAGGGGGTAGTGGGCGGTGTGTTTATATACTCGATGGTAATTGGATAATTGATCTATTAACCTTGGCGGGAAGAGCGCCAGGTAAGTATGGCCAGCAAGGGAAATGAGGGGGCGGCCATGTTAGGATGGTTAGGTATAGCCACAAGATAATGGTTCCTTGGCTGTGGTGCTCGTAGAACACCGATCATGGGTACTTTCCTGGAGTTCGGATCTGATTAAGGATGAGCAAATAGTCAGACCGAGAGGAAAAACACCGCAGCGGCGCCCGGCGCTGTGCGGACTCTCTCTGCGCATGCGCCGGAGTTAGTGCAATAGCGCGCATGCGCGTGGGGCAGTCACTACAACCGGTGCGCATGCGCAGCGTGCTTCCCTGATGGGACAAATGATTTTCCCAGCGTTGGCTCAAATTGGACCACGGATGAAGGAAAGAACACGTGCTATTGTGAACACATATACTAATGGTTCTGATAAATATGTTTAAACAGTAGAACGTACGATGTATACGCAGCCTCAAGGGGTTTGATTGAGGAGGACGTTTCTAGGAAATGGAGGAGGGGATGTTGTCCAATAATTGTGACAGGGTCCCATATAAGTACACTATTTAACAACCTGGTTGTCTAGAAGGGGTTAGAATATATAAGGGGTGCATGTAATAAGTCAGTGTTGCAGTGGCCATTCTTTCAAACCAGGAAAAGTGTTCTTCTATATATACAGGACAGAACGGAGTCCATTACTTTGCTGATAGTGGTGTCTGCACTGTCATAAGTCACAGCACGCCTTACGTGTGTAGTTGGGACCACGGGATATCATCGTTCAGGCCAGTGCGATGTGACCCCAAACGGAACACCCAACGTTGTTCTTTTGATAGAAGCTCTCTATCATTGGGGAAGATTTCAATAACAGTCCACTTTAGATCATGGACACTGTGTCCCATGGTAGAGAAATGGGCAGACATTTTTGTAGATGTCCTGTTGCAACGTACATTGCTGCGGTGTTCTCCCATGCGAATTTTCACGGGTCTGCTGGTCATTCCTACATACTCCTTGTTACACGGACAGGTGATCAAATACACTACATTGCGACTGTTGCAATTCGTGAATGCACGTTGCTCCCATGTAGAGTGGTTAGAAAAGGTGATACTCCTACTCTTCTTCGTGTATTGGCAGGATACACAAGACCCACAGGGGTGGTGTCCACTAATTCCTGCCACTCTAGGGGGTTCAATTGCACCTGTTGATCTCGGTCTTGTGTGTACCAGAAGATCTTTTAAGTTCATTCCCCTCCTATGTGCAAACATCGGTTTAGGGAAGTTCAACTGGCCACACGATAAAACCCTCCAATGTTTGTTCACGATTTTCGTGATCTGGTTGGAGTTGGTGTTATAGGTGGTAACGCAAATCGGGCGTGGATCTGGTTCTTTTGCTTCAGTGTCGTCCAAGAGTGCTTCCCTGTTATTATTGCGTGCACGTTTCAGACCTTTCCGGACAATGTGTGCCGGGTATTGTCTGTTCAGGAGTTTGCTCTCCAGGTCTGCAGCTTGAGTCTTAAAATCGTCTATGCTGCTACAGTTGCGCCGTAAGCGGAGAAATTGTCCGTACGGAAGGTTCTCACGTAGGTGGCGCGGATGAAAGCTACTGTACAGAAGTAGACTGTTCTTAGCTGTCGGCTTGAAATGAGTGCTAGTTTCAAGTTTGCCTCCTCTGGGAAAGATGTTCAAGTCTAGAAACACTAGATTTTCGTTGGAAGCAGTGTGGGTAAATCTCAAGAACTGATCTTGCTGATTGAGCCAGTTCATGAAACATGTAACCGAATCTAGGTCTCCCTTCCAGATAACAAAAATGTCGTCTATGTATCTCTTCCAAGTGAGTACATGGTGCCTATAGGGATTGCTCTGGTCCAGGATCTTGGTGGACTCCAGATGATGGGCGTAGAGGCCTGCCAGGCTGGGGGCACAGGTACTCCCCATACTGGTACCGTGTCTTTGGAGGTAGTAGGTATCCTCATATTGAAAAAAGTTTTTTGTGAGGGTGAGAGAGATGCATTCGAGGACCACTTGTCTGGGGGTGTGGTAATCCCATGGAGTGGAGAATAATACTTCCTCTATTATTTCGAGGGTTTCTCTATGTGGAAGACTTGTATATAGACTCTCCACGTCAAGTCCCACAAGGAGATCGTGTTCAGGGTCAAAAGGGACATCCTTGATCAATTGAAGGACTGCTTTGGTTTTTAACTTACACCAGATATCACCCCTGACCCCACTGACACTCACTCCCAACACATAGCACCTCCATCTAAAAGGTGCTCCGGCGTATCCGCTTGTCGCAGCACTGCCCCGCCCCGCAGCGGGACGGGAAGACCCCGATGATGAAGCATGACACCAAGGGCCCTTTTGGTGTGTGAGGGGTATTTTAACAAAGATGTTGTATTCCAATGACATCTGGATACACATCCACCCATTTTGAGGTGGCTCTTGGAGCCTGTGGTACCCCTGGGGTCAGTAGGAGCCTGTAGTACCCCTGGGGTCAGTAGGAGCCTCTGGTACTCCTGGGGTCAGTAGGAGCCTCTGGTACCCCTGGGGTCAGTAGGAGCCTGTAGTACCCCTGGGGTCAGTAGGAGCCTGTAGTACCCCTGGGGTCAGTAGGAGCCTGTAGTACCCCTGGGGTCAGTAGGAGCCTGTGGTACCCCTGGGGTCAGTAGGAGCCTCTGGTACTCCTGGGGTCAGTAGGAGCCTCTGGTACCCCTGGGGTCAGTAGGAGCCTGTTGAGGTTCCGTGACAATTTTAAGTGATGTTTTCGACTCGCACGAATATGGTCGAGTCTGGTATCTAAGAACCGCAAATGACGAGTTTAGTAAGTGTGCGCAGTTTCGCTGTGCTAACTTACACCGTTCGTTTGATATGCGGGTTTTTCATCTGTACCCACGGGTTCCATCTTAGATACGGCATCCATTTTGTCTCTTGCCCTCAAGTAGCCAGCGAACGGACACTGTCCGCTTCGTCACCCTGGGACTCTCAGGATATTTGTGGAAGACACATGTACTTTGTAAATATCTTTTACGATGAGGGGGATGATACTGTAAGGCAGATGGCCCCGCTCGAGGCTCATCTTGCCGTCCGGTTTATTGTCTCAACCGTGCATCTCATTAGGCACGTCTCTTTGATGCCTGTATCTCGTGTTTCCCGATACCTCCCCTTTTTACACCCTTTTCGATCTCCCACTGTCTCCATCTTCCTCTGCACCTGTCTTTGTCCCTATTTCGATCTGTTTTACTGACGATTGGAATTCACTAATGTTGGGAAGATGGGTTTTTACAGTTGGGAACCGCCAAATGTTTCCGCACTTATGTTCCGGACCTTATGTGTACCAAAGTGACCAAAGCGACCCCTCTGGGGGATAATTGTGGGAACCAGGTTGTAAACTTTTGTGTACCATGTTGTCCTATGAGTAAATTCTGTATAAAAGGAGCGATCCACAGAACCAATTTGAAGCAGTCTCCCCAAGTTGCACGTGTTGTACTTGTCGTGACTTCTGTGTTCCCTGCAGTAAATAAACCTTGAATCTTTGACGCCGAAGGAAGTGTCCCGTGTCTCTGTAGTTTGTGCGCCGAAACAGGTATCCCATGAAGGTTATAGGTGTTGTTCCCTGGCACCGCTGGTACTGTTAAAAAGTCCAGTCCTTCAGTTGGCACCCAACGTGGGGCGACTTCAGCGGTACCGGTCCGGTCCAAAGCCTGATGATCGTGAGGAACTTCGTGTGAAATCTCCGAGGGAAGGTGCACCTCGCTTCATCGATCCTGTTGTCGAAATAAGTGGCCCGAAGTTTTTCCCTGCGAAGATTCCCGCCTCCTGACGGCTGCAACGGACCGATGCCCTGACTGTCGACCTGTCTTCGACGCCCGGCGTAGACCTTATGAACAAGCGAGACGATAGACGGGCCTTCCTGGTGACGCCATTGAAGTTCTGAGTTAAGTATTTGTGGGTCGCTCCCAGTCCTTAGTGGTTGTTCTAGCTTTTTGAAAGCTTTGTGGTTAGCCTTTAAGGCTTTGTGGTAATAGCTCACTGAGCTTTGTAATAGCCTCCTCAGGCTTTGTGGTTAGCTCTCCGAGCTTTGTAATAGCCTTAAGGCTTTGTTGTATTGCATGGTTCCATTGCATTTGTGGTTCTTAGTATTGGTCCTTAGTATTATTTGACAGTTGCAATTGCCAAAAACCGAGGGTTTTGACTTACACGAGGTTTTATTGCTTCGGTAATCCTTGAAGTTTGATACTAGGTTAGTGTGCACGATGCCTAGCCATAGTGATTTGTTTCGTATTTTCAAATGTTGCGCAATGGATTCCCGGTTGGAGGACTCGTGTCCGATACCTCCAGTTGGAACTCCGATACATGATCTTTATAGTCGACATGGGGTGGGTCCTATAATATATAATGATTACTGGATCCGCTATACAAAGAAAGACGGTGACCTTAGATGGCCGCCACATGGAACTTTTGAACTTTCGATTTTAGATAATCTTGAGGCTAAATTATTTTTAAAGAAGGCTAGGCCAGCTATGTTTGATTCCTTTCGGATATGGCGTAAAGAGGCCAAGCAGAAAGAAATCAAACAACTTAAAAAGAATCAAAAACAAGAGTTTGTTCCTGTAATGCAAGCTATAAAAGAATGTAGACAAGACAAAGAAGAAAAAGACATGGAAATAGCTACTAGATTGCATCACATGAAAATAGATAAATGTTACCCAGTTTTACCGAATAATCTAGAAAAGAAAGAAGAAGATTTGAAGGAGGATTCCTTGTTATCATACTTGATGAAATCACCACCTCCTTCTGTACAGGGTGCTACTGCTCCTGTAGCTCCTCCTATAGCTCCTCCTGTTGTTCCTCTTGTTGCTTCAGCGGCTGTGGGCCAGCCCGCTGTTAACCCTACGTTTGTTCCACCACCTGATCTTGTTCCTACTGCTCCTGTACCTGTACCTTCGCAGACTGTTATTTCTGCTACTCCAACTACCTTGTCCGTTCCTACTATGCCTTCCTTCACCTCCAGTGTTGTTGCCCCTGTTTTTCTTTCTCCTTCTGTTCGTAAGCGTGTTCCTAACTCTGTTGCTACTCTTTATTCAACTCTTTCTGGTCCGTTATTTTCGTCTGATTCATCTGAAACTCCTCAGAGACGGAGTCAGATCCCTAGTGGTAGGGAGAAAGAGACGTTAGTAACAATGGCACATAGGTGGATAAGACATCCTGCTAATTACACTCCACGTGTAGTCTTTGACACGTTTTCTCAGTTTAATGAGCCTACGCAGAGATTCGTATTTGAGGAAATGTGTAACTTTTTGAGGGAAGAATGGTACAATAATGATGTAGATGATGTACCGTCCGACATAATTGAACTTCAAAGTCACTTTTCGAACGGTATGATTATAGGAGACGATGTACGACGTGCAGTGGAACGCTTATTAGCATTCAGACCCACAGCACATTCTCGGGTGACATTAGATGATACCACTGAGAACTGGAAAGCGGTTCCTGGTCAGTATCCCATGAGAGAAGTCCCGCCACTGTGGGTGCCTGGAGATCCGCAAGCTAACCCTGCGGTTTTACCACATTTTCGAAGGGTGTGGATACATCTTCCATGGAAACGATCGGAAGTTTTGCAAGTGAAGCAATCCTTACCCGATCCGCGTAAAAATCCGGCTGGTTATTATAAGGAGTTATCACAATTAATAGAAGCTTCTATTATGAATATTGCCGACATCGACATGTTGTTTGGCAATGTTGTACCGCAACCAGTTTGGGCTAAAATTCGTCAAGCCGATCACGCAGTTGAATTAGGGGGTGATTGGGCTGCACTGCTAGCAGCTGATGCATTACAAGTCGGTGGGGCTAAACCTGAACAGTTGATCTTGGATTTGCCTCAGAGAATCATTACGCTCATGAAAACTCTCATGCCAGCGATGAAGGTGAACTGGGATAAGTTATCAGCTTGTAAGCAAAAGAAAGACGAGAGTGTCTCAGATTTCTTTACAAGGTTTGAGGAAGCGTTTGTCGACCACAGCGGCCAAGACATGGGCGCTGAGGGAGGCCAGCGGTTATTCGTTGACAAATTTGTGTCAAATTTGCTGCCTGAGCTATGCAACAAATTAAAGAATTCAGAGAGTGCGTGGGCAGTTTCAACCCCTGCGCAAATACTAGCAACGGCTCAGTATTATGAGAATAGGGAAAAGGAAGAAAGTGATCGTGTAGAAAAGAAAACTAAGGAGCTCAAAACGAAGGTTTTGTTGCAGCAAGCATACCCTCCACGATCAAACCAAAATGATGCACAACAGCAGTATCGACCACGAGCACAGCCCGATAGGACACAGCCGCGCTCTGACAACTTTGATTCCAGATCTTCACTTGGGTATAATCAGTGCGCATATTGTAGGAAAGAGGGACACCTAAAATATGATTGTCTTGCCTTACGAGACCGTCTGAATGGTGTGTCGACACGTGGAAACCGTGGTGGTGGTCCTCAACAGGCACCACGTGGTAGAGGTCGTGGTTCATTCCACAATCAGAGTGATCGTTATCAAAATCAATCAGATGCAAATAATTACTTTGACCAGCGAAATGCGGGGTCAGTTCGATCTGCACAGTATAATGTGGATGATTATTACGTAGAGCACGAGACTGTTGTAAATGACCATTACTAGGACAGCCAACGACAAAGAGAGGGAGTAGTGTCAGTTCCGGTCGATCAGAGTGGGCCTTACGTTGCAGTGGCTACATCGGGTGTAGTTGAGCCTTTTCTGTTAGACACTGGTGCGACGAAAAGTTCCATCATGCATTCAAAACTCCCTGGCGCACCTTTGTCTGGCTTAACGAATGTTTCCGTTGGATTCTCTGGCGCCCCTGTTAGTAACCCAGTCTCTAATCCTTTGCCTCTTATGATTGGACCTCGTGAGCTAACCGCTCCACTGATCCTATCTACAGGTTGTGGTGAAAATCTTTTGGGCCTGGATTTGTTGAAACGATTATATGCAACATTGTATTGTTCCCCCGAAGGAGTGGAGCTTACATTAGGACGGAGAGTGATCTCTCCAATGTATTTATCAGTTGATAAATTCCCACCGGAATTGAGTTCCCTCCCTGCGTCTCTATGGGCCACAGGTCCCAATGACGTGGGCCTGTTAGACATTCCACCCTATGTGATTCAATTGAAACAAAATGCGCGATTACCGCGTTTACCTCAATATCGTATTTCTCTGGAGGGCGAACGAGCGCTGTTAGCAATCATTCATGATCTCATTGGAAAGGGTGTTGTTGAAGAAACTCGTGGAAATATATGTAATAGTCCTGTATTGCCAATTTTGAAACGAACTGACCCAACTAAACCTCCTGTATATCGTTTTGTAATAGATTTGAGAGAGGTAAATAAAATAGTAGTTCCACAATTTCCTGTGGTACCTGACATTACAGCTTTATTAACAATGATTCCGGCATCTGCCTCCTGGTTCACAGTGATCGATCTAAAGAATGCTTTCTTTAGCATCCCAATTGCAGAGGAAAGCAGAGATCTATTTGGATTCTCATTAGGAGGTCGCAGTTTTAGGCTAAAACGCGCTCCACAAGGCTACTGTGAGAGTCCGTCAATCTACAGCCAAGCACTTAAAGGTCAACTTGATGCCTTTGTATTACCAACGGGTGCAGCTTTGATTCAATACGTGGATGATCTTTTAGTGGCAGCTGATACAGAAGCTATTTGCAAAACGGCTACAGTATCATTATTGCACTATCTACATGACTTACACCACAAGGTGTCCCCTTCAAAGCTACAGTATTGTTGTCAAGAAGTTACCTATCTAGGTCACTTATTGTCAAAAGAAGGGAGAAGGTTGACCCCAGAGAGAATTGCAGCGATTTCCCGAATGACTGTGCCAAAAACCCAAAGAGATGTTCGCGCCTTTTTAGGTATTACGTCCTACTGCAGACAATGGATTCCAAATTTTTCATTGTTGGCAAAACCATTGATAGCCCTTACATGCAAAGACGTTTCATCCCCAGTACCTTGGTCTGAAGAATGTCAGAAAAGTTTTTCTGAATTGCGTGATGCGTTGTGTTCGGCTCCTGTGTTGGGCACTCCTGACTACAGTAAGCCATTTACACTATACGTCCACGAGAGGGATGGTTGCGCGTTGAGTGTTTTGACACAACCTTTTGGTGGTAAGCAACGCCCATGTGCCTACTTTTCTTCGACTCTAGACCCAGTAGCAAGAGCCTTGCCAAGTTGCTTAAGGGCAACAGCGGCAGCTGCGGCGTCCATTCGACAGTCCGCAGGTCTAGTCATGGATAATATGCTCACGGTAATGGTTCCGCATGCAGTCGACACTCTATTGAACCGAACGAAAACTCAACATCTGACGAGCGCAAGATTGTCTGGATATGAGTTGACGTTGCTGGCCAGTCATATACGGATAAAACGGTGTAATGTATTGAATCCAGCAACATTGCTGCCGATCGACACAGAATCAAGTGATGAAGCAGTACATGACTGCTATCTCAAAACTGAAGAGGAAACTAAGGGTCGCATTGACCTAAAAGATACTCCATTGACAGATCCCGATGGTACTTTGTATGTGGATGGTTCTTGTTTCAAGTTACCGAATGGTGATGTGACAACTGCGTATGCTGTAGTTACATTGAGAACGATTGTGGAAAACGCAAGGTTAAGTCAGAATTCGGCTCAGGCTGCTGAGTTAATTGCTTTGACGAGAGCGTGTGTGTTGTCTAAAGATAAACGGGTGAATGTGTTTACAGATAGCCAGTATGCGTTTGGTGTGGCACATAGTTTTGGACGACTGTGGAGAGAGAGAGGATTCCTTACGTCACATGGTACGAAGATTCAACATGGCCAGCTTGTAAATGATCTTTTGGATGCACTTACGTTGCCTAAGCAAGTGGCAATTGTTAAATGTAGTGCGCATCGTAAGGTGATGGATGATGTTGGTCGTGGTAATGCGTTTGCGGATGAGACTGCTAAGGAGACTGCCCGGAACCTTAGCACTCGAATGTATGTGACGAGTTCGGTTAGGTGGCCTGCAGAATCAAGTATGTGTGAGAACACTATCGAGAGTGTGAAAGCAATTCAGAATGAGGCCACCGAGACTGAAAAGGCGAAGTGGAAAGAAAGTACGGGAAAGTTGGATGCGAATGGTTGTTGGACTGACTTATCGGAACAGAAAAGATGGATGTTGCCTGATGCGTATGTGCTGGCTATTGTGACTATGGCACACGGGTTAGCACATATTAGCGCGAAAGGTATCTGTAAATTGCTGTTTCCTGTGTGGAAGAATGATGGTATTACGAAATGTGCTGAACGCTTGGTTAAGAATTGTATGGTGTGTTTGATGCACAATCCTGGTAAGGGCACTCCCACTCCACCTGGCCATTTTGCCCCTCCTGCGTACCCTTTCGAAGTTATCCAGTTGGACTTTATCCACATGGAGAGATGTAATAATTTGAAGTATGTGCTGGTTGTGGTGTGTGCATTTTCTAGGTGGATTGAGGCCTACCCCCTTAAGGATAATACGGCTTTATCCACGGCAAAAATTTTACTCAAAGAGTATTTTTCCCGCTACGGAATGCCTCGGGTTGTGTGGTCAGACAACGGAAGTGAGTTTGTTGGGAGCGTGATGAAGAGTGTGTGTCACGGGTTAGGGATTGTACAGAAATTCCATAGTGCCAATCATCCTCAGTCAGCTGGTTTGGTTGAAGGGTACAATGGCACCCTTAAACTAAAACTAGCAAAGATTCAGGCTACGACAGGTCTTTCGTGGCCTGACGCTTTACCCTTAGCATTACTGTCAACAAGGGCAACTGTACACTCCCGAGTAGGGCTCAGTCCCTATGAAATAGTGTTCGGTCGCCCTGCCAATGTTTGGGGGGTCCCTAGACCGGGTGCCTTTTGTGATCTTGAGTATCCAATGTTGATCGATTATCTTCATGACTTGACTGCTAAACTGAGGTTAATTCACCAACAGGTTCACGAAGCATTGCCGACACAGACGGAGGGTCCAGGCCACCAGCTCCAGCCCGGAGATTGGGTGGTAACGCGGAATTTTTCGCGCAAGAACAATTTGGATCCCAGGTTCACTGGACCCTATCAGGTCCTCCTTGCCACGAGAACTGCAGTTCGTCTTGAGGGGCGGAAAAATTGGGTGCATGCCACCCATACCAAGAAAGTCCCCATTCCGTTGCCAGCAGACTCGTGGGTAAGGAAAGGCATTGCATCAACTGAAACCGAAGGATTGCCGGCGTTTGTACCTTTCAGCGACGCACAACCTGTCGGAGAATCCTCAGGACAGCAAAAAGGCATTGTTGAATACTTGTCATCAGAAGACTCAAGACCAGAACATTCAGCTGATCAACAGGGCGTTGTCCCTTCAACGGATCTTTTGTTTAACGAACAGACACGTCCTGGGAAAACCCGATATTTTTTAAGATCCAGCACTAAAGACTAATAAAAAAACCCGTCCTGTCCCTTGACAAGTGCATTATCCCGTTTTCCATGATCAGTTTGAACACTCATACTATTGTAATTATTTTGTATATATTCATTGAGCTTCGTTCCTTACACTTTTTGTTTCCACAGCTGAGAGACATTTTTTATATATATATGTGAAATAAAGACCGTAGGGCCGCGCGTGTACTTCCTCCTGGTTAGTAGGTCTTGACGCTAGGTTAAAGACCGTCGATTTCTGGGAACTCCTAGGAATTGACTATTGCTACACAGAATGAAGTACGTCAAGAAACGTTGCGGACGGTCATAGGGAATGGCATTTTCAAAGCTGATGGACTTGGAAAGAGCTCAAGCACAAAGATTCAAGCTGCAGCAACTCAGTCGTACCAAATGTTTTGTGTTCCAAATATTCGTACTGTTTGTGACTGTTTCTGCGTTATTGGCGGGTGGAGTATATTACACGATGTCTTACTTCTTGCCCTCTATCATACCTACTCCTACCCCTGACTTTAAACTCACCTCCACTGTTTCTTCTCATTCTTTTCACATTTTACCTGAACACGAGCAGGCTAGACGTGCAGAATTCCGCAACAATTCCTTTATTCAGCTCCTTCATCAGCATCAGTTAGTGGTTAACACTACTAATTGTTGGGTGTGTGGATTGATGCCACATACTACGGATAAGGGAATTCCATATCTGGTGTTACCGTATAGCTCCCAAGGGTCTGCTCGAGCATTTCAAACAATGTTTCGAAGCGCACTGGGTTTCCACCCCATTCGAGAACCACGTTCCCCCTACTCTGGTCCCACCTCGTACCAAAAATCTTTGTCTATAGCAATAGAGGATTTAGATAGCGATATCTATGATCCCTCGCTTATCCCTGAAGAAGAGGTACAAGCCTATAGGGTCCTAAGTAGAGGCGAATATAGTGTGTTCACTGGTGAAAAACAGCTTAAAAGCTCGCCTCCGATATGGGTCGTACCCCACACTGGCAATTTTTGTTTAATAGGTCGCGGCCGTAGATCGAAATCCCGACTTGGAGAGAGTGCTTGCACTGAAAATTATATTTTGCCAATGGTCTCGTCCCCTGTATTTTTGGCTGCCAAGGGTACATACTTTATTTGTCATGATCGTGCGTATGCATGGTTGCCCTCTGACTTCATGGGCTCATGTTTTATCGCAAACTTGTTGCCTCCGACATTTACTGTAGATGCAGATTATCACAAAATTAGAGTTGTGAGAGGCGTAATTAGCGAAGAGGATACTGCTGGTCAAGAGGCAGGAGATTTTTTCAAGGGTTTCCTCCCATTTTGGGGACCTATGGTTAATAGTAGGAACCTGAGACAGTTGACTCGAGTGGTAGAATCGACAGCTAATATTACTGCCAGTGCCCTTGGTAATATCACCACAGAACTTCAGGCGGATAGACTTATGACGTTACAAAACCGTATGGTTTTAGATGTGATCTTAGCAGATCGAGGTGGGGTATGTAAGGTGATCCATTCGAGCTGCTGTATTTTCATTCCTGATAACGCTCCGACTGTCTATCAAGCCATCTCGAAGTTGCATAAGATCTCCGAATCCATACACGTGGATGTAGGGGATTGGACGCTACTTGGATGGTTTTGGGGCCTGATGTCGACTTGGGGTTGGAAGATTCTGACGATCATTGGAGTCGTTGTAGTGTTGCTGTTTACGTGTTGCCTTTGCGTGCAGTGCGGTCCTGCCTTATGTGGCCTCTGTGCTACAACGTGTATAAGACAGCCACCTGTTACCAAAAGGTCTCGGTTGGACAGAGCTATGCTACAGCAACATCTCGAGGGTCTGATGAATATCGAATATGATTCCGACTAGTGCTTGCCTACATGAGGGCAAAAGGAGCGTCTGAGGTTCCGTGACAATTTTAAGTGATGTTTTCGACTCGCACGAATATGGTCGAGTCTGGTATCTAAGAACCGCAAATGACGAGTTTAGTAAGTGTGCGCAGTTTCGCTGTGCTAACTTACACCGTTCGTTTGATATGCGGGTTTTTCATCTGTACCCACGGGTTCCATCTTAAATACGGCATCCATTTTGTCTCTTGCCCTCAAGTAGCCAGCGAACGGACACTGTCCGCTTCGTCACCCTGGGACTCTCAGGATATTTGTGGAAGACACATGTACTTTGTAAATATCTTTTACGATGAGGGGGATGATACTGTAAGGCAGATGGCCCCGCTCGAGGCTCATCTTGCCGTCCGGTTTATTGTCTCAACCGTGCATCTCATTAGGCACGTCTCTTTGATGCCTGTATCTCGTGTTTCCCGATACCTCCCCTTTTTACACCCTTTTCGATCTCCCACTGTCTCCATCTTCCTCTGCACCTGTCTTTGTCCCTATTTCGATCTGTTTTACTGACGATTGGAATTCACTAATGTTGGGAAGATGGGTTTTTACAGTTGGGAACCGCCAAATGTTTCCGCACTTATGTTCCGGACCTTAGGTGTACCAAAGTGACCAAAGCGACCCCTCTGGGGGATAATTGTGGGAACCAGGTTGTAAACTTTTGTGTACCATGTTGTCCTATGAGTAAATTCTGTATAAAAGGAGCGATCCACAGAACCAATTTGAAGCAGTCTCCCCAAGTTGCACGTGTTGTACTTGTCGTGACTTCTGTGTTCCCTGCAGTAAATAAACCTTGAATCTTTGACGCCGAAGGAAGTGTCCCGTGTCTCTGTAGTTTGTGCGCCGAAACAGGTATCCCATGAAGGTTATAGGTGTTGTTCCCTGGCACCGCTGGTACTGTTAAAAAGTCCAGTCCTTCACTGTAGTACCCCTGGGGTCAGTAGGAGCCTGTGGTACCCCTGGGGTCAGTAGGAGCCTGTAGTACCCCTGGGGTCAGTAGGAGCCTCTGGTACTCCTGGGGTCAGTAGGAGCCTCTGGTACCCCTGGGGTCAGTAGGAGCCTGTAGTACCCCTGGGGTCAGTAGGAGCCTGTAGTACCCCTGGGGTCAGTAGGAGCCTGTAGTACCCCTGGGGTCAGTAGGAGCCTGTGGTACCCCTGGGGCGAGTAGGAGCCTGTGGTACCCCTGGGGTCAGTAGGAGCCTCTGGTACTCCTGGGGTCAGTAGGAGCCTCTGGTACTCCTAGGGTCCCGGAGTCAGTAGGAGCCTGTGGCACCCTCAGGGAGCCCAGCAGTGGGAGCCAGCAGCAACATGGGAGGCATGAATCAAAGGTAGCCTGCATTATCCATTGAGGCCCAGAGTCAGTGGGAGGCAGCAGCACCCCTGGAATCAGATGGGAACCTGTAGTACCCCTGGGGTCAGTAGGAGCCTGTAGTACCCCTGGGGTCAGTTGGAGCCTGTGGTACCCCTGGGGTCAGTAGGAGCCTGTGGTACCCCTGGGGTCAGTAGGAGCCTGTGGTACCCCTGGAGTCAGTAGGTTCCTCTGGTACTCCTGGGGTCAGTAGGAGCTTCTGGTACTCCTGGGGTCAGTAGGAGCCTGTGGTACCCCTGTGGTCAGTAGGAGCCTGTGGTACCCCTGGGGTCAGTAGGAGCCTGTGGTACCCCTGGAGTCAGTAGGAGCCTCTGGTACTCCTGGGGTCAGTAGGAGCCTGTGGTACTCCTGGGGTCATTAGGAGCCTGTGGTACCCCTGGGGTCAGTAGGAGCCTGTGGTACCGCTGGGGTCAGTAGGAGCCTGTGGTACCCCTGTGGTCAGTAGGAGCCTGTGGTACCCCTGGGGTCAGTAGGAGCCTGTGGTACCCCTGGAGTCAGTAGGAGCCTCTGGTACTCCTGTGGTCAGTAGGAGCCTGTGGTACCCCTGGGGTCATTAGGAGCCTGTGGTACCCCTGGGGTCAGTAGGAGCCTGTGGTACCGCTGGGGTCAGTAGGAGCCTGTGGTACCCCTGGGGTCATTAGGAGCCTGTGGTACCCGTGGGGTCATTAGGTTTCTGTAGTACCCCTGGGGTCAGTAGGTGCCTGTGGTACCCCTGGTGCCATTAGGTTCCTGTAGTACTCCTGGGGTCAGTAGGAGCCTGTGGTACCCCTGGGGTCAGTAGGAGCCTGTGGTACCCCTGGGGTCAGTAGGATCCTCTGGTACTCCTGGGGTCAGTAGGAGCCTGTGGTACAGCTGGGGTCAGTAGGAGCCTCTGGTACCCCTGGGGTCAGTAGGATCCTCTGGTACTCCTGGGGTCAGTAGGAGCCTGTGGTACCCCTGGGGTCAGTAGGAGCCTGTGGTACCGCTGGGGTCAGTAGGAGCCTGTGGTACTCCTGGGGTCAGTAGGAGCCTGTGGTACAGCTGGGGTCAGTAGGAGCCTCTGGTACTCCTGGGGTCAGTAGGAGCTTCTGGTACTCCTGGGGTCAGTAGGAGCCTGTGGTACCCCTGGGGTCAGTAGGAGCCTGTGGTACCCCTGGAGTCAGTAGGAGCCTCTGGTACCCCTGGGGTCAGTAGGAGCCTGTGGTACTCCTGGGGTCAGTAGGTTCCTCTGGTACTCCTGGGGTCAGTAGGAGCCTCTGGTACTCCTAGGGTCCCGGAGTCAGTGGGAGGCAGCAGCACCCCTGCAATCAGATGGGAACCTGTAGTACCCCTGGGGTCAGTAGGAGCCTCTGGTACCCCTGGGGTCAGTAGGAGCCTCTGGTACCCCTGGGGTCAGTAGGAGCCTGTGGTACCCCTGGGGTCAGTTGGAGCTTGTAGTTCCCCTGGGGTCAGTAGGAGCCTGTAGTACCCCTGGGGTCAGTAGGAGCCTCTGGTACTCCTGGAGTCAGTAGGTTCCTGTGGTACTCCTGGGGTCAGTAGGTTCCTGTGGTACTCCTGGGGTCAGTAGGAGCCTCTGGTACTCCTAGGGTCCCGGAGTCAGTGGGAGGCAGCAGCACCCCTGCAATCAGATGGGAACCTGTAGTACCCCTGGGGTCAGTAGGAGCCTCTGGTACCCCTGGGGTCAGTAGGAGCCTCTGGTACCCCTGGGGTCAGTAGGAGCCTGTGGTACCCCTGGGGTCAGTAGGAGCCTGTGGTACCCCTGGGGTCATTAGGTTCCTGTAGTACCCCTGGGGTCAGCAGGAGCCTGTGGTACCCCTGGGGCCAGTAGGAGCCTGTGGCACCCCTGGGGTCATTAGGAGCCTGTGGTACCCCTGAGGTCAGTAGGAGCCTGTGGTACCCCTGGGGTCAGTAGGAGCCTGTAGTACCCCTGGGGTCAGTAGGAGCCTGTGATACCCCTGGGGTCAGTAGGAGCCTGTGGTACCCCTGGGGTCAGTAGGAGCCTGTGGTACCCCTGAGGTCAGTAGGAGCCTGTGGTACCCCTTGGGTTAGTAGGAGCCTGTGGTACTCCTGGGGTCCCGGAGTCAGTGGGAGCCTGTGGCACCCTCAGGGAGCCCAGCAGTGGGAGCCAGCAGCAACATGGGAGGCATGAATCAAAGGTAGCCTGCATTATCCATTGAGGTCCAGAGTCAGTGGGAGGCAGCAGCACACCTGGAATCAGATGGGAACCTGTAGTACCCCTGGGGTCAGTAGGAGCCTGTGGTACCCCTGGGGTCATTAGGTTCCTGTAGTACCCCTGGGGTCAGCAGGAGCCTGTGGTACCCCTGGGGCCAGTAGGAGCCTGTGGTACCCCTGGGGTCATTAGGTTCCTGTAGTACCCCTGGGGTCAGCAGGAGCCTGTGGTACCCCTGGGGCCAGTAGGAGCCTGTGGCACCCCTGGGGTCATTAGGAGCCTGTGGTACCCCTGGGGTCAGTAGGAGCCTGTGGTACCGCTGGGGTCAGTAGGAGCCTGTGGTACCCCTGGGGTCATTAGGAGCCTGTGGTACCCCTGGGGTCATTAGGTTCCTGTAGTACCCCTGAGGTCAGTAGGAACCTGTGGTACCGCTGGGGTCAGTAGGAGCCTCTGGTACCCCTGGGGTCAGTAGGAGCCTGTGGTACCCCTTGGGTTAGTAGGAGCCTGTGGTACCCCTGGGGTCATTAGGTTCCTGTAGTACCCCTGGGGTCAGCAGGAGCCTGTGGTACCCCTGGGGCCAGTAGGAGCCTGTGGTACCCCTGGGGTCAGTAGGAGCCTGTGGTACCCCTGGGGTCAGTAGGAGCCTGTGGTACCCCTTGGGTCAGCAGGAGCCTGTGGTACCCCTTGGGTTAGTAGGAGCCTGTGGTACCCCTGGGGTCAGTAGGAGCCTGTGGTACCCCTGGGGTCAGTAGGAGCCTGTGGTACCCCTGGGGTCAGTAGGAGCCTGTGGTACCCCTTGGGTTAGTAGGAGCCTGTGGTACCCCTGGAGTCAGTAGGAGCCTGTAGTACCCCTGGAGTCAGTAGGAGCCTGTGGTACCCCTGGGGTCAGTAGGAGCCTGTGGCACCCCTGGGGTCATTAGGAGCCTGTGGTACCCCTGGGGTCAGTAGGAGCCTGTGGCACCCCTGGGGTCATTAGGAGCCTGTGGTACCCCTGGGGTCAGTAGGAGCCTGTAGTACCCCTGGGGTCAGTAGGTTCCTCTGGTACTCCTGGGGTCAGTAGGAGCCTCTGGTACTCCTAGGGTCCCAGAGTCAGTAGGAGCCTGTGGCACCCCTGGGGTCAGTAGGAGCCTGTGGTACCCCTTGGGTTAGTAGGAGCCTCTGGTACTCCTGGGGTCAGTAGGAGCCTCTGGTACTCCTGGGGTCAGTAGGAGCCTGTGGTACTCCTGGGGTCAGTAGGAGCCTGTGGTACTCCTGGGGTCCCGGAGTCAGTGGGAGCCTATTGCACCCTCAGGGAGCCCAGCAGTGGGAGCCAGCAGCAACATGGGAGGCATGCATCAAAGGTAGCCTGCATTATCCATTGAGGTCCAGAGTCAGTGGGAGGCAGCAGCACCCCTGGAATCAGATGGGAACCTGTAGTACCCCTGGGGTCAGTAGGAGCCTGTGGTACCCCTGGGGTCATTAGGTTCCTGTAGTACCCCTGGGGTCAGCAGGAGCCTGTGGTACCCCTGGGGCCAGTAGGAGCCTGTGGCACCCCTGGGGTCATTAGGAGCCTGTGGTACCCCTGGGGTCAGTAGGAGCCTGTGGTACCCCTGGGGTCATTAGGAGCCTGTGGTACCCCTGAGGTCAGTAGGATCCTGTGGTACCGCTGGGGTCAGTAGGAGCCTGTGGTAGCCCTGGGGTCAGTAGGAGCCTGTGGTACCCCTGGAATCAGATGGGAACCTGTAGTACCCCTGTGGTCAGTTGGAGCTTGTAGTTCCCCTGGGGTCAGTAGGAGCCTGTGGTACCCCTGGGGTCAGTAGGATCCTCTGGTACTCCTGGGGTCAGTAGGAGCCTGTGGTACAGCTGGGGTCAGTAGGAGCCTCTGGTACCCCTGGTGTCAGTAGGAGCCTGTGGTACCCCTGGTGTCAGTAGGTTCCTCTGGTACTCCTGGGGTCAGTAGGAGCCTCTGGTACTCCTGGGGTCAGTAGGAGCCTGTGGTACAGCTGGGGTCAGTAGGAGCCTCTGGTACTCCTGGGGTCAGTAGGAGCCTGTGGTACAGCTGGGGTCAGTAGGAGCCTCTGGTACCCCTGGGGTCAGTAGGAGCCTGTAGTACCCCTGGAGTCAGTAGGAGCCTGTAGTACCCCTGGAGTCAGTAGGAGCCTGTGGCACCCTCAGGGAGCCCAGCAGTGGGAGCCAGCAGCAACATGGGAAGCATGAATCAAAGGTAGCCTGCATTATCCATTGAGGTCCAGAGTCAGTGGGAGGCAGCAGCACCCCTGGAATCAGATGGGAACCTGTAGTACCCCTGGGGTCAGTAGGAGCCTGTGGTACCCCTGGGGTCATTAGGTTCCTGTAGTACCCCTGGGGTCAGCAGGAGCCTGTGGTACCCCTGGGGCCAGTAGGAGCCTGTGGCACCCCTGGGGTCATTAGGAGCCTGTGGTACCCCTGGGGTCAGTAGGAGCCTGTGGTACCCCTGGGGTCATTAGGAGCCTGTGGTACCCCTGAGGTCAGTAGGAGCCTGTGGTACCGCTGGGGTCAGTAGGAGCCTGTGGTAGCCCTGGGGTCAGTAGGAGCCTGTGGTACCCCTGAGGTCAGTAGGAGCCTGTGGTACCCCTGGGGTCAGTAGGAGCCTGTAGTACCCCTGGGGTCAGTTGGAGCTTGTAGTTCCCCTTGGGTCAGTAGGAGCCTGTGGTACCCCTGGAATCAGATGGGAACCTGTAGTACCCCTGGGGTCAGTTGGAGCTTGTAGTTCCCCTGGGGTCAGTAGGAGCCTGTGGTACCCCTGGGGTCAGTAGGATCCTCTGGTACTCCTGGGGTCAGTAGGAGCCTGTGGTACAGCTGGGGTCAGTAGGAGCCTGTGGTACCCCTGGTGTCAGTAGGAGCCTGTGGTACCCCTGGTGTCAGTAGGTTCCTCTGGTACTCCTGGGGTCAGTAGGAGCCTCTGGTACTCCTGGGGTCAGTAGGAGCCTGTGGCACCCCTGGGGTCATTAGGAGCCTGTGGTACCCCTGGGGTCAGCAGGAGCCTGTGGTACCCCTGGGGCCAGTAGGAGCCTGTGGCACCCCTGGGGTCATTAGGAGCCTGTGGTACTCCTGGGGTCAGTAGGAGCCTCTGGTACTCCTAGGGTCCCGGAGTCAGTAGGAGCCTGTGGCACCCTCAGGGAGCCCAGCAGTGGGAGCCAGCAGCAACATGGGAGGCATGAATCAAAGGTAGCCTGCATTATCCATTGAGGCCCAGAGTCAGTGGGAGGCAGCAGCACCCCTGGAATCAGATGGGAACCTGTAGTACCCCTGGGGTCAGTAGGAGCCTGTGGTACCCCTGGGGTCATTAGGTTCCTGTAGTACCCCTGGGGTCAGCAGGAGCCTGTGGTACCCCTGGGGCCAGTAGGAGCCTGTGGCACCCCTGGGGTCATTAGGAGCCTGTGATACCCCTGGGGTCAGTAGGAGCCTGTGGTACCCCTGGGGTCAGTAGGAGCCTGTGGTACCCCTGGGGTCATTAGGAGCCTGTGGTACCCCTGAGGTCAGTAGGAGCCTGTGGTACCCCTGGGGTCAGTAGGAGCCTGTAGTACCCCTGGGGTCAGTTGGAGCTTGTAGTTCCCCTTGGGTCAGTAGGAGCCTGTGGTACCCCTGGGGTCAGTAGGATCCTCTGGTACTCCTGGGGTCAGTAGGAGCCTCTGGTACCCCTGGGGTCAGTAGGAGCCTGTAGTACCCCTGGGGTCAGTAGGAGCCTGTAGTACCCCTGGGGTCAGTAGGAGCCTGTAGTACCCCTGGGGTCAGTAGGAGCCTGTGGTACCCCTGGGGTCAGTAGGAGCCTCTGGTACTCCTGGGGTCAGTAGGAGCCTGTGGTACTCCTGGGGTCAGTAGGAGCCTGTGGTACTCCTGGGGTCCCGGAGTCAGTGGGAGCCTATTGCACCCTCAGGGAGCCCAGCAGTGGGAGCCAGCAGCAACATGGGAGGCATGAATCAAAGGTAGCCTGCATTATCCATTGAGGCCCAGAGTCAGTGGGAGGCAGCAGCACCCCTGCAATCAGATGGGAACCTGTAGTACCCCTGGGGTCAGTTGGAGCTTGTAGTTCCCCTGGGGTCAGTAGGAGCCTGTAGTACCCCTGGGGTCAGTAGGAGCCTCTGGTACTCCTGGGGTCAGTAGGTTCCTCTGGTACTCCTGGGGTCAGTAGGAGCCTCTGGTACTCCTAGGGTCCCGGAGTCAGTGGGAGGCAGCAGCACCCCTGCAATCAGATGGGAACCTGTAGTACCCCTGGGGTCAGTAGGAGCCTCTGGTACCCCTGGGGTCAGTAGGAGCCTGTGGTACCCCTGGGGTCAGTAGGAGCCTGTGGTACCCCTGGGGCCAGTAGGAGCCTGTGGTACCCCTGGGGTCATTAGGTTCCTGTAGTACCCCTGGGGTCAGCAGGAGCCTGTGGTACCCCTGGGGCCAGTAGGAGCCTGTGGCATCCCTGGGGTCATTAGGAGCCTGTGGTACCCCTGGGGTCAGTAGGAGCCTGTGGTACCGCTGGGGTCAGTAGGAGCCTGTGGTACCCCTGGGGTCATTAGGTTCCTGTAGTACCCCTGAGGTCAGTAGGAGCCTGTGGTACCGCTGGGGTCAGTAGGAGCCTCTGGTACCCCTGGGGTCAGTAGGAGCCTGTGGTACCCCTTGGGTTAGTAGGAGCCTGTGGTACCCCTGGGGTCATTAGGTTCCTGTAGTACCCCTGGGGTCAGCAGGAGCCTGTGGTACCCCTGGGGCCAGTAGGAGCCTGTGGCACCCCTCGGGTCATTAGGAGCCTGTGGTACAGCTGGGGTCAGTAGGAGCCTGTGGTACCCCTGGGGTCATTAGGAGCCTGTGGTACCCCTGGGGTCAGTAGGAGCCTGTGGTACCGCTGGGGTCAGTAGGAGCCTGTGGTACCCCTGGGGTCATTAGGAGCCTGTGGTACCCCTGGGGTCATTAGGTTTCTGTAGTACCCCTGGGGTCAGTAGGAGCCTGTGGTACCGCTGGGGTCAGTAGGAGCCTGTGGTACCCCTGGGGTCAGTAGGAGCCTGTGGTACCCCTGGGGTCAGTAGGAGCCTGTGGTACCTCTGGGGTCAGTAGGTGCCTGTGGTACCCCTGGTGCCATTAGGTTCCTGTAGTACCCCTGGGGTCAGTAGGAGCCTGTGGTAACCCTGGGGTCAGTAGGAGCCTGTGGTACCCCTGGGGTCAGTAGGAGCCTGTGGCACCCCTGGAATCAGATGGGAACCTGTACTACCCCTGGGGTCAGTTGGAGCTTGTAGTTCCCCTGGGGTCAGTAGGATCCTCTGGTACTCCTGGAGTCAGTAGGTTCCTCTGGTACTCCTGGGGTCAGTAGGTTCCTCTGGTACTCCTGGAGTCAATTTCAATTTATAATCTTTATTCGGTTCTTAAAAAGACACCATAAAAGCACAAATACAAAATACACACGCAAAATAATTTTAAAACAACAACAAATAATTTTCAGTATAAAAAGTGTAAATGTTAAGATTGTCTGTCATCAAGGGATGGGCCAGGGAAAAAGATTTTTAAAGTGTTCGAGTCAAGTTAGGGGCCAATTTCTCTAGTATTCCTCAGTCTTGTTGCTATTCGGATAAAATTTATCATACAGAACAGGGTATAAGCGTCCTCCGCTTCCTGTAGGAATCTCAAGGCCCGTCTTGCATGTTTAAATTTTAACTCTTTCAGGATCCCCACCAGGAACTTGCGTCTTGGCATAGTGTAAAATGGGCACAATAAGACAAAATGAAGGGTATCCTGCGGAGATTTGAAATCGCAGCCTCAGGTACCCTTCTCCTCTACTGTGTGAGTAAACCCGGAGGGCACCGCAAGGAGGTGATGTAACATGTTAAGCCTGAAGCGGGTCATGAGGTAGCGATCCTGCGCATTATACATAACCCTCAAATAGGGTTCCATGCCTTGTTTCACAGTAAATTCATTATAGGCAAGATTGGTGGGTTTGTGCTTCTCCTTTTCTGCCCTTGATGTCTTCAGGTATGTGAGGAAAAGTTTTTTCACCAGGACCTTACTCTCCGGGGTTAGAGAATCAGGGGATGAGAAGAAGTTACTGCAATCGATCTCTGTTAGCGACTTCTTGACATATTTCAGCCAGGGAATAGCATGACCTTTCTCTCTTTTCAAACAGTCCTCAATGATTTGTCTTGTGAGGGCCGCATCTGGGTTGGTCCATACTTTGACCCATGCCAGGAGAGGTTTGATTTTGATCTTATCCTCTATAAAGGTTTCTCCTAATTCTTCATGTATGATGTGGGCTGATACTCCTGGAGTCAATAGGAGCCTCTGGTACTCCTGGAGTCAGTAGGTTCCTGTGGTACTCCTGGGGTCAGTAGGTTCCTGTGGTACTCCTGGGGTCAGTAGGAGCCTGTGGTACTCCTGGGGTCCCGGAGTCAGTGGGAGCCTATTACACCCTCAGGGAGCCCAGCAGTGGGAGCCAGCAGCAACATGGGAGACATGAATCAAAGGTAGCCTGCATTATCCATTGAGGCCCACCCAGAGTCAGTGGGAGGCAGCAGCACCCCTGCAATCAGATGGGAACCTGTGGTACCCCTGGGGTCAGTAGGAGCCTGTAGTACCCCTGGGGTCAGTAGGAGCCTGTGGTACCCCTGGAGTCAGTAGGAGCCTGTGGTACCCCTGGAATCAGATGGGAACCTGCAGTACCCCTGGGGTCAGTAGGAGCCTGTGGTACCCCTGGGGTCAGTAGGAGCCTGTAGTGCCCCTGGGGTCAGTAGGAGCCTGTGGTACCCCTGGGGTCAGTAGGAGCCTGTGGTACCCCTGGAATCAGATGGGAACCTGCAGTACCCCTGGGGTCAGTAGGAGCCTGTAGTACCCCTGGGGTCAGTAGGAGCCTGTGGTACCCCTGGGGTCAGTAGGAGCCTGTGGTACCCCTGGGGTCAGTAGGAGCCTGTGGTACCCCCTGGGGTCAGCAGGAGCCTGTGGTACCCCTGGGGCCAGTAGGAGCCTGTGGCACCCCTGGGGTCAGTAGGAGCCTGTGGTACTCCTGGGGTCAGTAGGAGCCTCTGGTACTCCTAGGGTCCCGGAGTCAGTAGGAGCCTGTGGCACCCTCAGGGAGCCCAGCAGTGGGAGCCAGCAGCAACATGGGAAGCATGAATCAAAGGTAGCCTGCATTATCCATTGAGGCCCAGAGTCAGTGGGAGGCAGCAGCACCCCTGGAATCAGATGGGAACCTGTAGTACCCCTGGGGTCAGTAGGAGCCTGTGGTACCCCTGGGGTCATTAGGGTAGTACCCCTGGAGTCAGTAGGAGCCTGTAGTACCCCTGGGGTCAGTAGGAGCCTCTGGTACCCCTGGAATCAGATGGGAACCTGTAGTACCCCTGGGGTCAGTAGGAGCCTGTGGTACCCCTGGGGTCAGTAGGAGCCTCTGGTACTCCTGGGGTCAGTAGGAGCCTCTGGTACTCCTGGGGTCAGTAGGAGCCTGTAGTACCCCTGGGGTCAGTAGGAGCCTGTAGTACCCCTGGGGTCAGTAGGAGCCTGTAGTACTCCTGGGGTCAGTAGGAGCCTGTAGTACCCCTGGGGTCAGTAGGAGCCTCTGGTACCCCTGGAATCAGATGGGAACCTGTGGTACCCCTGGGGTCAGTAGGAGCCTGTAGTACCCCTGGGGTCAGTAGGTTCCTCTGGTACTCCTGGGGTCAGTAGGAGCCTCTGGTACTCCTGGGGTCAGTAGGAGCCTGTGGTACTCCTGGGGTCAGTAGGAGCCTGTGGTACTCCTGGGGTCCCGGAGTCAGTGGGAGCCTATTGCACCCTCAGGGCGCCCAGCAGTGGGAGCCAGCAGCAACATGGGAGGCATGCATCAAAGGTAGCCTGCATTATCCATTGAGGTCCAGAGTCAGTGGGAGGCAGCAGCACCCCTGCAATCAGATAGGAACCTGTAGTACCCCTGGGGTCAGTAGGAGCCTCTGGTACCCCTGGGGTCAGTAGGAGCCTGTGGTACCCCTGGGGTCATTAGGTTCCTGTAGTACCCCTGGGGTCAGTAGGAGCCTGTGGTACTCCTGGGGTCCCGGAGTTAGTAGGAGCCTGTAGCACCCGCTGGGATCCCAGGTTACGTGGGAGCTAGCAGCAGCATGGGAACCTTTGTTACGCCGCAGGCCAAAATCCAGAGAGAGGCAGTAACACCAGGGTGGCATGGGAGAGGTACAGAGTTAGTTGCAGCCTGCGATACCCTCGGGGGCAGTTGAGTGGGAGCCTGTAGCACTGCGGGACCTATTAAGTGGTGTCCAGTGTCAGTACCAGCATGCGGTACCCTCAGCAGGCTCAGTGTGAGTGGGAGCCTGCTTTACCCCCAAAGGCAGGACATCAGTGGGGGTCTGTGTTGCCCTAGGCGGCACACATTTATGTACAGCATGCAGCAATGTGGAAGGGGGCAGGGTAAGTGAGAGTCTGCAGTACCCCCAGGGGCAGGGAATTAGGGGGAACTTGCAATACCTGTTCGGAACTGAACCCAGTAGGAGGCTGCGGTTCTCTTGGGGGCCCGATTTCAGTAGGAGCCTGTGGTACCCCTGGGGCGACTGATTCATAGGGACAATAGTAGGCAGTCTTGTAACCATGACATGATGTCACATTCTTAAGGATGGCTATACCCCCATCCCTCCTCCCATCCGGACAGGTAGCCGATGTGTCATTCATTCTGGGCCCCAAACTCAGAAGTGACATAAGGTTTAGGCAGTTTTATTAATGTATTGTTGTTTAAGAAAGCTAGAGTTCTGGGTTTCAAAAGATGGAAGTGGTGGGAGCATCTCTTCATATCTGAAAGGTGAGGATGGCGGCATGGAATGGTCCACTTGTCTTCGTGTAGTGAGAGGTCCGTGACATCATCAGCCCGATGCCGCTTTCCTATTGATGGAAACAAAGCGACATAATTCTGTTCGCTAAGCATAGCGTTGAATGAAAAGTAATCATGTCTCTACGCCTATAATGACATATAGATGCACTGGACGTCACATAGCTGAAACTCAGGCGTCCAATCATTGCAATTCTGTTGTAGAAAACCCCAATTAATTGCATGCTGTCTCAAAATCAACCTCAGAATTTCTAAATCTGGCATTTAAACTGACCTTTACATAACATTTCTGATTGTCTCCTCTCCTCTTTTCCACATAACCCCCCTACTAATGATGACACCTAACTCATATTAATGTAATCACAAAGAATCAGGAATGAACGCATGGAATAGTTTGATGAGGGCACAAGACTAAATTCAATAAGTAACAATGACCAATTGCAATTGACTAACCACTAACATGGGATTCTGGAGCAGCGCACTGCATGAGGGACTCCTTCTCTATTATGGAGGAGCATCAGCCCCAGTCACCAGACTCAAAATGTAAAAAATAAAATAATAATAAAAAGTTTATTTTTGTTTTATTTTTGCTCTCAGAGTCGAGCCTTAGGGGTGGAGCCATCATGGGGGGACAGTCACAGTGCGAGTGGTGGGCACTGTTATCAGTGTGCATGACGGTCTGGTCGGCCAACTCAGGCCGGCCAAACCGTCATGCGCACTAACGCTATCTCAAACCCGAACTGCATTGCTGGGTTAGAGAGAGCAGGCAGAGGCTCCTAGTCTCCCTGGGAGCACAAATAGAGAACCCTCAGGTCAATCCTGATGCTGCTCTAATGACAGGAGAGCAGCATCAGGATTGGCCGCAGGGGAGTCTGGGAGCCTGTGCTGCCTGCAGTGGACCCTGATGATAAGAAGAGCAGTGATGCCGCAGGTAAGTTCTTATTTGTATTTATTGATTTTTAGGTTTCGCCTGGCGTTCACTGCTCAGCAGTGTCGCGCAGGCGAAATTTTTTGTTTTCCAGTACTGGGGCTTTAACCCTCCTCTCTCTTCCATTGGCTAGCTCCATAAATGTAGGCTAGCCATTGGAAGAGAGATGTGTCAATCATTCTGGGAGCAGATTCGTGGGCGTTTCTGTGTTTTTTTAAGCTCCGTCATGAAGAGGTGGGCGTTTCCTTTTTTTAAACAGGGCTGTATTTTCTTCATTAGTAACGTGTCTGTTGCCAGGATGGGCTGCGCAATTTCTGGTGCCTTGGAAGACCTCACTGTGCCCACCCAACAGCTTGGATGCCAATGGTTGTTGCTGGGTGTTTTTGGGGGGCGAGGTCACTTTCCCAAAAGTTCAGACTGGGACCCGACCCTCCAGACTTCAGAGACAAACTTCAGCGGGGTGCAAGCGGCGTTGACGGCGTCCATTTGCTGGGTGATCCGCCATCCGCCATCCGTTCGCCAAGGAGCACAGGCGTCCATTTGCGGAGACAAATTCAGAAAGACCGCACGCCTACAGAACGTCACTGATTCTGCAGTAGATCCCCGCTGTCCAGAGACAGTTGGCACCTGGGGATATATTTATTTCTGTGCCTGTGTTGGATTGTGCCCATTGAGTGGGATGTGGCGACTTCTGGCACCCTGCGCCATCCTGGCGGCTGCGGGCGCCGAATCGGTAGGTGGAAGTGAAATTGTGATTGGTTATATATACCGCCATTATGTCTCATGGAAAATGTGCTTGCGGGCTATGTGGTCTGTATTCGGTTACCAGATATATTAAACTTTCCGTAGTGTTTTTAACCTAGTGGTTGTGTCGTTGTTGAGTATCGGAGCTTTAGCCCGGATGGCATTAACGTATAATCTACTTTTGGTTTCCTTGTTTAGTTTTAAAACGTGTAACATGTCTGTTTTTTCAGTTCTCTGTGGTTGAGCTTTTCTGTACTCTGCTGCTGTTTTAAACTAGCTCCCTCTGGGTGTTTGATTTTAACTGGTTCTTGTGAGATATCTGCGTCCATGCGGTTGTAGTTTGTTATGTTTAGGGCTGTGGGAACGGAAAATCGCCACCTTCCTTATGGTCGAGTGTTGTGTGAATACGCTTCAGAATCAGAAGTCCCGTAGTGCTACGTGCAGTTCCTCGACGAACTAAGTGACCCCAGTATTTGATTCCTTAAGGTCGTCGATGATTTCTTGTGCTTGTTAGATTTGTCTATGTGTTGCTCTTTACAGGTGAACTTAAGTGGGTGCGTTCTCAATGAATGGTGGTTGGTTTAGTAGTTTGTGGGATCCTCAAAGCTAGAATTAGTCTGCCTGCCTGCTGGACTTTAGTTCTCGTGGTTATGTTCCTCTAATTTTTAAAGTCCCGTGGTAGTTTCCTGGTACGTGTTAGGGTTTATTTGTGTTTCTGGAGTGTACGCATATGTAGTTTCAGGTAGCGTGAGCTCCTCCTCCCCCCTCCCCCCTCGTTGCTTCTGCAAGCGTGAGCTCCTCACCCCCTCACCCCCTCGTTGCTTGAGTGCGTGAGTTCCTCCCCCCCGCATTGCTTGTGTGTGCGTGAGCTCATCACCCCCCTCGTTGCTTGTGTGCGTGAGCTCCTCACCCCCACCCCCCTCGTGGCTTCTGCGTGCGTGAGCTCCTCACCCCCCTCCTCCCTCGTGGCTTCTGCGTGCGTGAGCTCCTCACCCCCCTCCCCCCTCGTGGCTTCTGCGTGCGTGAGCTCCTCACCCCCCTCGTGGCTTCTGCGTGCGTGAGCTCCTCACCCCCCTCCACCCTTGTGACTTCTGCGTGCGTGAGCTCCTCACCCCCCTCCCCCCCTCGTTGCTTGTGTACGTGAGCTCCTCCCCCCTCCCCCCCTCATTGCTTGTGTGCGTGAGCTCCTCACCCCCCTCCCCCTCGTTGCTTGTGTGCGTGAGCTCCTCACCCCCCTCCCCCCTCGTTGCTTGTGTGCGTGAGCTCCTCACCCCCTCCCCCTCATTGCTTCTGCATGCGTGGGCTCCTCACCCGCCTCCCCCCCTCGTTGCTTGTGTGTGCGTGAGCTCCTCACCCCCTCCCCCCTCGTTGCTTGTGTGTGCGTGAGTTCCTCACCCCCTCCCCCTTGTTACTTGTGTGCGTGAGCTCCTCACCCCCTCCCCCCTTGTTGCTTGTGTGTGAGCTCCTCACCCCCTCCCCCCTCGTTGCTTGTTATCATTATTATTATTATTATTATTATACATAATGATAATAATAATAATATGAAGGGGGCAGATGTTATACAGTTTCTTTCTTTTTTTCAGTAAGGGTTAGAGAAATGTAATTCAGTACTTTTTTCCACATGTACAAACAGAATCCCAGCATCGCTGCGGGGAGACTGTGTGCCAGGCTGCACACTTAAAACCTCCATTATTTATTTGTAGTGCGAGGGAGACCATTTTAATCAGTATTCCCCTGCTGACCGCTTGACACGGGGAGAGTTCAGATTAAAAATAATGTGCCCGTCTGGACCTTACTGTTGATTGGCGAAACGGGTGCGGGGGGGGCTGGACCGGGGGTGGGGGTGCACGTACTTAAAAATGCAGGTGGAAAGATGTAACGTTCACTTCAGCATCCTGCTTAGTTCAGTTGAAATGTACTTTGCAGCAGTGTCATTCCCCTTTCATTGTCCTGACATTAGCGGAGCTGCCGAGCCGTTAGTCTTTCCTCGGCTTCTATTGTGCGGCGCAGGTTGTCCCTGCCAAGAGTCGGTGTTTGGGCGACACTATTTACGCGTCGTCAGTCTTATGGCTCCGACGGACCTCCAGTGTTGCCACACAATACTCGTGGCCGTTCCTGTTTAGTGGTTATTGTGTTCGTTTAATTGTTCGATTGTTAATGCGTGTTACTTGGAGTTGCGGAGATTATGTGTTTTTGTTTTGTGGATTTGGTTTGTGTATGTTTCCGGGTGCTGTGCTTCTTCGCTGATTGGTCTGTTTTCCGCGACTATTTTGGGTAAGAGTGTGTGTGTGGTTCTGTGTGTGTGTGGCTCTGTGTGTGTGTGGCTCTGTGTGCGTGTGTGGCTCTGTGTGTGTGTGTGGCTGTGTGTGTGTGGGTGGCTGTGTGTGTGTGGCTCTGTGTGTGTGTGTGTGTGGCTCTGTATGTGTGTGTGTGTGTGGCTCTGTGTGTGTGTGTGTGTGTGTGGCTCTGTGTGTGTGTGTGGCTCTGTGTGTGTGTGTGGCTCTGTGTATGGCTCTGTGTGTGTGTGTGTGGCTCTGTGTGTGTGTGTGGCTCTGTGTATGGCTCTGTGTGTGTGTGTGGCTCTGTGTGTGTGTGTGTGTGGCTGTGTGTGTGTGTGTGGCTGTGTGTGTGTGTGTGTGTGGCTGTGTGTGTGTGTGTGTGTGGCTGTGTGTGTGTGTGGCGCTGTGTGTGTGGCTCTGTGTGTGGCTCTGTGTGTGTGTGGCTGTGTGTGTGGCTCTGTGTGTGTGTGTGTGGCTCTCTGTGTGTGGCTCTGTCTGTGTGTGGCTCTGTGTGTGTTTGGCGCTGTGTGTGTGTGTGTGTGTGTCGCTGTGTGTGTGTGTCACTGTGTGTGTGTGTGGCTCTGTGTGTGTGCGTGTGGCTCTGTGTGTGTGTGTGTGTGTGTGTGGCTCTGTGTGTGTGTGTGGCTCTGTGTGGGTGCAAATGCAATAGGTCTTGCATTTGCGAGAGATTAAGCTATTGGCATTGTAAATGACAATGCCATTTATTTATCTGTTTTCAAAACTAACACATAAATAAAAAGTTTGTCATTTACAATGCCAATAGCTCTAACTTTTGTAAATGCTTGTTTTATTTTGTCATCATCTTTTGTATGTCATCCCTCCCTGCCTCCGCCTCTCTACCCTGACACCAGCTGCCACTGATGCGCTGCAACGTCTCGTCTGAGGTAGTGAGAGCTATACAAATGTAATTACAAGTGCAATGTATCTTTCTTCATCACCATGATGCTACTAGCAGTGCTGGAGAGGAGAGACGAGGAAACATGGTGGCGTAGACAAAACACTATAAATACAGCAAGGGCATCAACTCTTTGCACCAGGAGCTGGTGCATGGGCGTTTATAGATATATTACCGCACTTTCACATCCTATTTAAAGTTTTTCCATTTTCTTTTTGATGATGTTGGTTGCCAAGTACTTTGGGGCAGATTTATGATGACTGGCGCATCCCCAGGGATGCGCCAGTCATCCTGCGCCGCTGCTCCGCCACCCATGGTGCGCCGCATTTACATGCGGTGCACCATGGGGCAAAAACGGCACAGATGCGTGACGCATCTGTGCCGTAAAGGTGGCGCATTGCTGGAGCTGTGTCGCAAGCGCGACGCAGCTCCAGCAAGGCTCGGGGGTGCCCCATCTCCACAATACTGCGTCAAGACCTACGCCTGCTTCAAGCAGGCGCAGGGTTTTGACGTAGCATTGTCCTGAAAGTGACTGAGTGAAATCTCATAGATTTCACTCAGCCACTTTTAGGAGGCGTCCCTGCGCAGGAACGCCTTCTCATGGCGCAGGGCTTTACAACGTGACGCATCTCCTAGATGCGTCACGTTGTAAATAGGGCGCATTGTTTGCGCCGCCGTTGCGTCAAATAAAGTGACGCACCGGCGGCGCAAGGCCTTCATAAATCTGCCCCTTTGTGTCTTGAGCATCACTTTTGGCACGTCCAGTTTGTTCAGGCAACTACACTTTTTTTTCAAAGGGTTAGTTTATGTTTAACATAGAGGCCTTGACTTAAGTGCCCCATCAGGCAAAGTGCTGCTGCCTAAAAAGTCATATTCGGCTCAAGTATCATCTCATGAGGCCACACAATACGATGAAATTCTTGTCCAGAATGCTTAACCGTGCTTGGTTTTTTTTTCTTCAACTTTCCAGTATGCTGTGTTCTGCTAATTCTTTATCATTCCTAAAATGAAGATAATAGGTCAAAGAAGACGTTCTCTTGCATATCATTCATCTAGAGGTTTCAATTCTCTTCCGATCTATATGTGATCTATGGGTAGCCAATTACAATTCACAAAACCTCCGAAGATCTGGGCAGGGGCAGCTCTAGGCTCATGGAGGCCCTGGTAAGGGAGCGTAGGTAGGGGGCCCCAGAAGAGGGGGTCCGGTGGGGCGGAGCGCGGAGGCCAGTGAAGAGGGTGGGGGGGTCAGGGTGTTTGGAAGTGGAACAGAGCTGCAGGCCACCAAATCCCTGCCAGGGGCCACCACACAAATATGTATCCATCCTCAGAGGATTATTATATTAAGGATATATATTGGCGTGGTGGACCCTGGGGTTTGGAGGCCCTGTGCAGGTGCACAGCTTGCACATGCCTAAGGCCGCCCCTGATCTGGGTTTTCACTAGAGGTGGGAGTAAATTGAGGGAATTTGGGGGCATATTATCACGGACAGGTGTTAAAATTATCGCCGTTTTATCGGCAGGAAACTGCCAATAAAACGGCGATAATGGGCTTGATAATAAGCCCATGTTTTGGGGTTAACATGGGCTTCTATGGGAAGTAACAAGGGCGTATTATCAAGACCATTATCGCCGTTTTATCGGCAATTTCCTGCCGATAAAACGTCGATAATTTTAGCACCGGTCCTTGATAATATGCCCCTTGGTGACTCCATATTACTCTTGCAATGTGGAGTTCCGAGAAAATTCCACAAATCGCTGTTTGGCAGATTCTTCCTCCAGTGAGGCTCCAGAAATGTTGCGAGCGAGATTTTGTCATCCCCAAGCATGATTTTCTATCGCTGGCACTCACAAGCGGTCAGCAGGCTGCTTCTCGAGTAGATTTGCTGCCACTAGAGCAGATTTTCTACTCGATTGGCAGCAAAATCAACTTGAATGACTGCGCGCTCTCACGCATCACATGGTGCCATTAATGCTGATTTACAGTGCTGCTTGTTCTTAATTGCAGTGTGAGTAGTGCGACATGCATGGTTTCTGCCCATTGGCACAACTCAGTGGAATCTTGCAGAGTTTTTATGTAACTTTATGGAATGGCAGGGAGGGAAATTCCACCTTTCCCACCCACCCCTACTTTTTACTCGATAGATTTTAGCTTGGTTTCATTTCCGAGTTTTCCTCTACGCTTTACAAAAATAGAAAACAAATGAATAAATAAATAAACAAGACCACAGAACTATCTCATTGTAGTGAATAGCAGCAGGTACATCTACATGTACCAGACTGCAAAGGGATTGGTGAGCTTCACATGTCTGACTTTGTACTACTTGAGAACTTAGATATGTCAGAAATTAGGGATTTGATGTGATCCTTCTCAAGTGAGTCTAGCCTACCACCATATCACGCATTGGGAATAAAAAAAAAAGTCCGCTGTGCATCTCTATTATGTTTCTCGTCACAGAATTAGCCAGACATTTGTGATCCTGATCAGATGAGACTGTGATAGCCGGGCAGTGAATCAATGTAAATGTGATCAGGTGTGTCTCTGCTATTTTCCCCATAACCCTACTGAGTAACACATAGGTAATTTACAGTGTGTTTTTGCTACCTTGTCTATCGCCCTGATAAGGCAAACATTGGGGATGTGTTGTCTGGTACCTCCTACTGCTACTCGTTAAATTTTCTCTAACTAGTGGTCTACTAATCATTCCTCGCCCCTTAGTAACTCAAGGTTAACTATCTGAAAAGACACAGCATCATCTTTAGCAACCTATGTTTTACAAATTTAGGGAGAACAACAGAAACTCCATGTCCTTTAATAAGTCCTAGGTTCAGAAATGTTTTATTTCCTACACACCCCTTAGTTCTAAACACTTGGTTACTGGCTGAGTGAGGTGAAACCCTACTAACGCAGCATCCACTATTCTTGTCAGGGTGAAATTAAACAAAACCCCAAATTAACCTGTACTTAACCCTCTAGTAGCTTGGCACAAAAGGCTTAACTTAGAGGTAATGTGAGAAGTATTCATATAGCACTTCAATCAGTAGTAAAACAAAAGCACAACACAAAAAAATCTAGAAAAGTACAGTAAAATTGAATAAATGATTTATGACCAGAACATCAAAAATCCAATTAGTAGAACCAGAAGTAAGTCATTTTAAAGATTTAAGTGAAAACCGTGCTTAGAAGTCCAAAGCGTCAACTGTGGCTATCTGGTTGCGCCAGATCGGGACAAAGTGACAAGTTGAGGCTGACCATGATGGAGCATGGGCCAGATACAGGGACCAGGTTAGGTTCAATGAACAAAGTACCTTAAATCCAGGTTGCTGGGCTTTGCGAGGTCCTGGGATCAGGATGCATCACATTGCGACAGTTCTGAGTTGCTGCGGGGTTGCGATGTGAGGTACTGCTTCGTGAGTGTGTCATGCAGCGGTGGTTCTGAGACGCTGGGGGCTGTGATGGAAAGTCCTGTTGTATTCCGCTTTAGTTGTCCGTATATAGGTTTTCCTGATACATGTCCTTATATAGGCACAATTCCCATTGCCCTTATTTAGGCATAAGATCCCAGTCCTTATTTAGGCATTAGCCATGCTATCCAAATACAGGCATGGTTACCTACATCCGTCCATTTCAACGTCACAACGAGTTCTTAGAAACCAGACCCTTAAGCCATTGAGAGTTTTGCTACCCTAGGACTATTGATTTCTCCAAGAACTTATTTATTATGCATGAACCGCTATACCCTAAGGGTTCTTTCATGACGTCTTCCTCTGCCCAACTTTACATCAATGCTAACATTCCTAAACCCCTTCCAGGTATGAATATACCTTCCCTTGCCATGGCGAACCACGTCTCGGCTCGATTTGGCTGCACTCACCACGGCAAGTAAGGAGGAAATCTCGACTTAGAGGAGCCCGTACCAGCCTAATGCACTGACAAGATGCTGGCATCCCTGCTTGCAGAAAATCCAGCTTCCAGTGTTCTGACTCCCTTCGCGGGGTGTTAGAGTTCGAGACTCGGAAAGAGATTCCACTCTCTCTCATTCTCAAGTTACGGGGCTGACTAGAACCTAGAGGGACTCGGCATAACAAACTAAAGCTTACCATACTATAGAATACAGCACCTACTTCTTACCTTGTACTACACTTAGGTTAGGTACACTGGGGTAGAACTAGTTAGAGAAAGCATCGTATGAGTCTCACATTTTAGCCTGTGTTATTTATGTGTATGTATATGAATATGTGTCATAGCTAAAAGACAATGCTATTACAGTATTATTTCTTTCTACTGCTTACGCTGTACATAATATATCTCGCATACTGTCTTATTAACAGCACATATCTCTTACAGTAGAAATAAGGCTGTTCAATAAATCCTTTTTATTGAAACGCCTGTCTATTCTTTCTGTGTAACTCTGCAGAAACTAAGCATGCACGATTAGCTTAGTGAAACTGTTATCTGTTGTTTCCACGATTCTGAGAGTGCTCCGATTCTAAAGGGAAACAAAGTTGTCATGTTTATTCGGATGCCAGAAACTACTCCCTTCTTGTTTACAAGGAGTTTCTAGTGGCCTCTGAGTCAGCTGGCACACAAAGTAATTACGTTTAATATACTCGATATGGGCATACTGACCTCAGTCCTATGCCTAAACTATAGTGTATATTATTCCAATGCGCAGAGCCTATTAGGGAAATAGGAACTACACTACATGGCGCCCAACGGTTTGGTAAGGCAGTTATTTAATGCTAGATACTGAAGTAACTCAGTCTTGTTTTTCTCAGAGACTCCTACTCACATACTCCATAAGACATCTGTAGTGAGTAGAGTTAAGTATCTGCCAAAACTGAATAGGACAAAAATCCTATATTATATGTTTGGTTTGTTCAACATTGAAGAATAGAGTGTTCCAAAATAGTGTGCACCTTATCTTGGTTTCCTTGAAACTTGTTCTACCTTTTTCAAAAAACAATGTCCAATTTCAGGGATAATGCTGAGGCTGCTCCAGTCGATGAAGCATTATATCTCACTGTAAATTCTACCGGTTTTAATGAAACCGATGAGGATGCGATACCTACCCATCCAAATATAAGGAGAGCCATCATTCTAAAACGTATACAACACGGCCTATCACCTAGAGGTGGTAGAGCAGTTTTCGTGATAGAGGCACACAAATCTTTTCAGACAGAGGTATTCTATTCATGGATTGTATTCCCAGAATCAAATCCAATAACAAAATTGTTTAACTTCTTTAAAGAAGATGATCCACCTGAGGAATATATTCCTTTCGAGGATATTGAAATGCCACTCACATACCAATAGCATAATCTCTGGTTTAAAGGTGCCCTAAAACATCATATAAACATTACCAGGCTCGGTCCACTAGGTAGACCAGGACCAACACCCTCATCCTGACATCAAAAATATGTCAGACGATGAATTACTCACTCAACTAGATGAGTTAGTAAAATTACACAGTTAAGACACGACTGTCTGAAGGTCCTGCAAAGGACTCTATTAAACAATAAATAAGTGGGAAACTAATAAACAAAATTCAAAACAGAAATGTTCTGAATCCCGAGGTAGGTCTCCTCAAAAGGAGCCCTTTGAAAGGAGGTATAACTTTAGGAATAGGGATAATTTAAGAAAACCTGACAGGTATCAGGACACTGATACACGTTCTTCTTGTACCTTTCAGATATCGTCACAGACATCCGAAAGAAGAGGACGGTCAGATCACAAAGAAGAACGCGTGAAGTCCAAAGACGATCAACACGTTCAGAAAAACAAATTAAAACCACAATTCACCAAGAAGAAGGTAGCAGGTCTGAAGATCAGACATGCTGAGAATACTGTGAACACAACTCAAGAACGGAGAATGGGCTCAGACAATGCTGGACAGTGCAGCAGAATTAATTGTAATTGTAATTGTAATTGTAATTTTGATTTGTAGCACACGTTATCACCCAAAGGCCTCTAAGCGCTGTCAGAGGGCAAACCTGAACTAGGGGAAGAAGAGGGGTGGAAGGCTGCTTAAGTCGTGCCCCATGCTTCCAGGAAGAGCACGTCTTAAGCTTCTTCCTGAAGGGAAGGAGGTTCACTTCCTTGCGTAGGTTCACCGTAAAGCTATTCCAGACCAAGGGGATAGTGGTTGAGAAAGCCCGCCCTCCCATGGAGGACAGAATGAAACGAGGGCAGACCAGTAGGGTGGCCTCTGCTGACCGCAGTGCCCTGCTGGGAACATAGGTGGCAATGCGGTCCTTGATGTAACTTGGAGCTTGGCCGTACAGGGTTTTATGTGTAATGCAGAGACCCTTAAACTTAATTCTCTGCCTGATTGGGAGCCAACGAAGCTCGCGTAGTAGGGGTGTGGCATCTGCTTGTCTTGGTTTTAAAAACATTAATCTGGCTGCGTCGTTCATGACGACTTGTAATCTGGCAAACAATTGTTGTGGGAGGCCAGCGTACAAAGAGTTGCCATAATCCAGACACAACAGTATCATTGCTGAAACCGCCTGTCTGAGCGTGGCAAAGGTAAGGAGTGGAGACAGTTTCCGCAGTTGTCTCAGGAGGCCAACACAAGTTCCTACGACTGTGGAGACTTGTTGTGTCATGTATAGTTTGGCATCAATTTTGATTCCCAGGCTTTTCACGGATATGGCCGGTTCAGGAAAAGGCCCAAGTTCTTTTGGCCAGAAGAGGTCATTCCATGGGCTGGACACTGAGGTAACCGCCAGTACCTCAGTTTTGTCAGGGTTATTTTTTGTGAATTAGCCGACATCCAGTTGACAGTAAATTTTAAGATATTTTGCATTCTTAAATGTGCCGTTGATGAGCTGTCAATTTGGATAATGATTTGAGTGCTGTTGGCATAATTATAAATCCGGCACTCCAACTGATTCAGTGTGGCGATCAGGGGCTGTAAATAGGCATTAAAGAGGAGGGGCGATAATGTAGAGCCTTGGGGCACTCCGCATGAGAGAGTAGCTGGATTGGATACCTGATCCGCTAGCTGGACTCTCTGAGAGTGTTTTTTTTAGAAAAGAAATGAGCCAAGCAAGGGCTGTGCCCTGAATGCCTAGATCTGCCATCCGCGACAATAGTTGGTCATGATTGACCGTGTCGAATGCCACGGAAAGGTCTAACAGCACCAGGGCACAAGGCATTTTTTTGTCTGCCCTGAGTCTCAGTTCATCCAGCATGGAGAGCATGACCAATTCAGTGCTGTGATGGGCCCTGAAACCGACCTGATAAGGTGCTAGGAGATGATTATCTTCAAGATGACAGGAAAGGGATGGAAGAACATGCTATTCAAGTACTTTGGGAAGGAAAGGCAGCTGGGAGATTGGCCTACAGTTTTTCAGAATCTTAGTGTCAGCGCCTATTTTCTTTAGGAGCGGAATAATACGGGCCTCCTTAAGGTTGGCAGGGACTAGCCCTGTTTCCAGGGAGAGATTAAGGAGGGAGAGCACCTCTTTATTGATTCCCGGAAGGGCCATCTTGAAAATCTTGGGTGGGCAGGGTTATGCTGGTGAGCCAGATTTCACCCTCCCAGTCAGGATAGCCAGGGACTCCTTAGTGAGTAAGGGAAGGGTAGTTAAGGGATAGGCAATCATAGGGAGTGGGATGGTGGGGACTGTGGGGCAGGGGAAGTTCGGAGTACGGTGAAATTCCGTCAGAAGATCCTTTATTTTCTTCGTAAACAAGGACTGTAATTTATGACAGTCTTCCTGACTTATTTATTTATTTATTTATTTACTTGTTAAGCGCGGCTGCCACCCAAAGGGTATCCTGGCGCTGAGACTGCGTCTATCCTGTGGGCATACTATCATTACAATGTTTTAGGAAACAAAAAGGTCTTAAGATCCTTTTTGAAAGGAATACAATCTTGTCTACATCTCAACGCCAGTGGGAGGGTGTTCCAGAGAGTGGCAGCCGTGAAACTAAAGGCCCGGCCACCCATCCTCACTCTATTTACCTTAGGGACCGCCACTAGGAACGCAGAGGAGGACCTTAGGGGTCTAGCAGCGCAGTACCAGGAAAAGAGATTTTGAAGGGGGATCGGCCCCTGTCCATGCAAGGCCTTAAAAACAAGACAGAGAGCTTTAAAACAGATTCTGTCTTGGATGGGTAGCCAATGGAGGTCTGCTAAAGCCCTGGAGGAGGAGGCAGATCGGGGGCGAGATAGAGCCAATTTAGCCGCCATATTTTGGATCCTCTGCAGTTTTGAAATCAAGGTTTTTGGGGCTCCCAGAAGCAGTGCATTGCAGTAATCTAATCAACTAAGAATAGAACTGCGCACTACTTCTGTCCTTGCCTCCTTGGGAAGAAGCGGTAGGATCTTACGTATGGCACGAAGTAAGCCCATACAGCCCGCTATAGTTCTGTTCACAGAGGCATCAAGCTGCAGGTTGGGTTCAAATAACACTCCCAAATTACGGGCCGACTCAGCAGCCTCTACCGTACCTGGAATAGATGTAGGCCAAAAATCGTCCGGAAGCGGACGAGGGGTACGGTCCAGGGAGCAATGGAGAATCTCCGTTTTGGATCCGTTTTGGAGGGTATTTGCCCCTTATTTTTCCTTAGCTAATTCAGAACCTTAAAGGTTTCTTTCTGGGGATTGATGGCAGCAGCAATCCTGGCCTCATAGAATTCAGCCTTCTGTGATATGATGGCCTGTATATAGGAGGCGAACGTTGATACATAAATAGGCCAAGCGCTAGGTTCATAAGCTTTACGCCAGGCTCTCACCACACCTTAGCGATAAGGTGGAACTATCGGCCTCTAAGTCACCCTTGGGTTGCATTTATGGATCTGGGTGTCTTAGGGTGGCTATCAGTCCGTCCGTGCTAATCTTGTTCCAACTTCGCAGAACGTTCCACTCTGGCGGGGGGTTTACCGATCAGCAGGGAAGGGAGAGTCGGCCCTGGGTGAAATGATGGCCCGACCAGGAGCAGGGGGAAATAACAACCAGGCTGGTCAGTGGGAGGGATGACCAGATCAAGTCCAGTGTGTGACCCTTCTCATGCGTAGACCCAACCACCCTTTGGCATATTTCTCGGGATGTCAGGGCCTCTTCTAGCTGTTTTGCTTGACAGTCCTTTGGAATTTTCTCCCAATGGAGATTGAAATCCCCCATTATCACCAGTCCTTGATAGCGAGAGTGGAGGTCGTGGACTAATTCCAGGAAAGGTTCAGCAAACCTGGTTAACGTGCGTGGTGAGCGGTAGACTAGTAGTATTACAAAACAGTCTATGGGGGAACAGAACTTAACCCCTAGTACATCAGCACCCTCAATGCTTTCCGAGCAGAGAGTTTTTGTCGTGAATGAACAGTTGTAGAGGAAGGCAACCCCCCCCCCCTTTCATGCTACCCGATCTATTGTAGTGGATAGCTGCAAAGTTAGGTGGCAGAGTTGCGACCAGATCTGGGGGTGAGGACTCTTCCACCCACGTTTCCGTGACCCCTATAATGTCGAGGCGATCTTCCTGAAGGAGTGAGAAGAAATCAAAGTTGTGCTTCTGTAGTGAACGGGTGTTGAGCAATGCAAAGCTGCATCCTTGCGGGCTTGCAGACCTTGGGGGGGTTGGTGTGTCTTTTCGTTTTTTGGAGCTGGGTTGTGACTTTAGCAGCCCTTCTCGCCAGATCCTGGCTGTTAGTGTGTGGTGTGGCTGCGGTACTCCATGATTTAAGGACAAGAGTTCCTACCTAGGGTACAGGAGGCGGGTGCCAGGGGTCATGGCCCCTCGCCCGGTCAGGCTCGGACGGGCGCAGACGGGCTTGCCTTAGGCGCGCCCACAGAGCGCGCGTGCTGCGCACTTGCTCCAGCCTTGCTTGTGATGCTCGTGACTCCTCCCACCCACCACTCAGCCCTGCTGTGTAGCGGCTGCCTATTCCAGACAGTAGACCGAGAACTGCCCGGAAGTGCAGAGGAAGAAGTGATGGGGCGCTGGGAGCGAGATGCGGGGAAAATCAAGTGCAAGATACAGTAACACAGGTGACATTTTTAAAAAGCTGGATTAAAATGTCAGCGATATCAGCATTAACAATACCAGCATTTTTAGCAGCGTTTTTCAGAATTCAGGCAAGCGGTGTTACCAAGAAGCCCACCACGAGTCAAGGTGAGGCACTCTAACACAGTGCGCTTACTCCAGCCTTGCTTAAAATGCCCGTGACTCCTCCCACCCACCACTCAGCCCTGCTGTGCAGCGGCTGCCTATTCCAGACACTAGACCCAGAACTGCCCGGAAGTGCAGAGGCGGAAGTGAGGGGGTGCTGGGAGTGAGATGCGGGGAAAACCAAGTGCAAGATCCAATAACACAGGTGAACATTTTTAAAAACTGGATCAAAATGTCAACGATATCAGCATTAACAATAGCAGCATTTTTAGCAGCATTTTTCGAAATTCAGGCAAGCGGTGTTACCAAGCAGCCCACCACGAGTCAAGGTGAGGCCCTCTAACGTGGTAACCTGAACCTGAAGAAACTTCTGAAGATATTGGACTCAAATGAGTACATAACAGTAGAGGCTGTAGAGACCAGGGTTAGTACTCCACAAACGTTATATGAAATAATACTCCGGATGGAGGAAGACATACCAAGAAAAGTCAATGCACTGTTTTGGGAGAAACTTTCAAGGAGTTATGATATACTTCTAGAAGAACAGGATTGACCACCAGAATTTGTCATGGAGTTCCCACATGGCGAGGACCTCATTATGCCAGCCTTCTCCAACCATATTCCAATTCACCTAAAATATACTTATGCCAGGAAATTGGCAGTTACCAAGTCCCCAGCATTATACAAAAATCATGTAGGATGGGATGAGGACTCACCTCACTACAAAACACAGTTAAAAAATCAACCTACTGCACAAAGGCAGTACCCAAATAAGCAAGAAGCTAAAAAACAGGTCAGGGAGATCTTAAATCAACTTGAATACCAAGGGGTGATTGAAACATGCACCTCCTCAATGAACACTCCTTTGTTTCCTGTATCCAAACCAGACAATACATATTGTCTAGTTTTGGAAAAATTGCCCACCTCAATGTCCTTTTTCTAGGATATGAGTTTTAAAGTGAAGGCAAGAAACTTTTTAGAAAAGTGTGCGCTGCTCCAACCTCCAAAAACGCTGAAAAATGTACAGTCGATTCTAGGTTTCCTAAATTTTGGAGGAACTTACATTCTAAATTACGCAGAAATGATTAAAGCTCTCTATAAATTAATCAAACCTGATTTTTCAATCAAAAATTGGACACAAGAGCACACAGAAATATTGCGTTCACTCCAAGCTAACATGTTAGCAACAAATCACTTACAAACATGCGTAAATACACTCAATTTAGTGATCCGAATCATTTCGGGCCAATGCGGATTCACCTAATTAACATTTAATGAGGGTGAAAAAGTACCAATTGCATACAAACCACATTTGTATACACAAGCAGAAATGCGCTTCACTACAACAGATAAAAATTCTGACAGCAGTTCAAACCGCTGTAGCAAAAGAAAGAGCTCTAGCTCAGGGGAAAGGCATTATTGTTGTGACTCCAGTACCAGCCTTAGAGGCAGTTACAAAAGTGAGCATTCCAAATGCAAAGGCTTTACATCCTGGATGGATACAATGGGTTAATTATCTTGCTGCAACATATGTTGAATATGTTTTTGTTCCTGATTTAAAAACACAAGCATTCCTGCAATATGAACATGAATGTCCTCTGCCCACTGAAATTCTGCCTCTTGATCAGTACAAATTTATAATTTATACTGACAGATCAGCACAACCCGCTACAGAGAGTAAGCAAGCTTACAGTGCAGTGTGCGCAATCCTTAAAGGTTGCATGCGCAATGGTATCTTCTGACCTATGGTCACTAAAACTCAAACTCTAGGAGATTGTATAGCTCAGCGAGCTGAACTACAAGCATTCAAATTGGCACTTGAAAATACGGATCGCGAATTACCCACACTTATAGTGTGCGATTCCTTTTACTGTGTTCAATCATATAATGAATATTTATAGAATTGGCTTCAAAACTGATTCAAAGATGCAAAAGTTGGCACATTAAAGCATAAAACACTTTGGGAACAAGGAGTTCAATTGCGAAACGGACTACAAAATACTCATGTGATACACATGCTGAGTCATCAACGTGATGGCGTTCACGTTGCAGGGAATTCATTGGCTGATGAAGCCGCAAAGGGGGCTGTACAAACGGCTTCCGTAGCTGCGATTACTCGTCCAAAAATGAGAATAGACACTGAGATATTGTTGACTGTCAATGCTTCAAGCAAAGGCAGTGGTGCAGCGTTACCAAAACAAATTCCACTCAAGTACTCTTATGTAATTGATGCGAACAATGTTCCCTTTGCTCGAATCCCTGGAGTGGGGGATAGGGTAATTCCAAACAAGGAACGTAGATTAGGACTGATCCTAGCAGCGCATGAAGGGATAGCCTCTGCCCATGCAGGTGTTCCTGCAACTGTATCTTTAGTAAAACAAAGATATTGGTGGCCTGGCTTTAGGAAACAGACCAAAAACTATGTTTTGGAATGTGAAATATGCCAACAGATGAAAGTCTCCACAGTGACACGTCTTGCTCAGAAGCCCCCTGTTAATTTCAGATAAACCATTAGCTTATGTTAACCTGGAGCACTGCGGTCCCTTGCAAAGGTATGGTAACTATAAATATATCATGGTCGCAGTAGATTTGTGCTCAAGGTTTCTATGGATGTGGCCTCAGCACTTGGCTGATGCTCGAACTGTTATAAAAGATTTGCGAGTCTTTATCGGCACATACGCAATTGGCACATTACATTCTGCGTTTAGCTCTCAGGCTTACAAAGAGGCCATGGCCAGGTTGGGCGTAGCATTGCGGTACTCCTCTCCATTTCATCCTGAGGGTAATTTCATTGTGGAAAGGAAAAACCGGGACATAAAGCAGTCTATCACAGCTAGAGTATTAGGTTTGGGTGAAGGGTGTGTCAAACATCTTTATGGGGTCCAATGCTCATTAAATAGTTTGCCAAGAAGTTCTCTAGGGGGGGACACTCAATATGAAGTCCTATTTGGGACAAGAATGTGGGTTCCTGATCTCGAATGTAAAGGCACAGTAGTGGAAAATAAACCCTTTGATATCAAAGATCGTTTGGCAATTTTTCAGGTTCTAAATGAACTAAGATCGAAACAAAGCAACGTGTTCCTGAAGCCAACCACCACTGGGGAAAAACCAGCCCTCCCACCAAGGCCTGTCTGGATCCCAAAGGTTGGGGATCTAGTCGGAGAGAAATTTGCAGACATGAAGGAATTTTTACCTTCTTACAGACAATCAGTACCTGTCCTAGCCATCCACTGACCAAGAACAGTACTTCTGCCCCCCTAGCTGGAAAAAAGGAGAGAAGAATTGTGTCATCAAACCACACTATGTGGCCAATACTAAATAGGAGGCCTCATGGACTCCGACCTAGTAGCAAACACACTCCTCTTGCTACTTTCCAAGAGGTTCAGACTGAAAGACTCATTACCATCGAGAATTCAGCAGTAACAGATGAAGGACTAAGTAACCATACTATGGAACCCATCCCTCTTGAAACTCAAGCAACAGTTCTTCAAGGCACACCTGTCTACACCAATGTAACACGTGATCAACTGGTTCCAGCGATTTCAACGAATCCTGATGCAATTCCAACAATTGACCGAACTGCTTCTGGCTACTTTATTAACTTTGATACGTTTTCTGTGGATCCAATTGAGCCTGAAATGACGTCAGCCCAAAAAACTATGAAAGAACAAGTACAAGACTTTTTCCAGTTTCTGAAAGAGACTTATCTCGTTTCACCATGGATTGAATTATGGATTATTTCTGCAATATTTTTCTTTCGGCTGTGGCTAGCTTTAGTAATGACTCTTAGCGGGCTTGTGAATGGCCGATATATTCATTTGGACACTGAAAGTAAAAATGTGAACTTACTTTTAAAACCACACAAATCATCCCATCGTGAAGCAAGAGACTTGCCAGAAATGAACATCACAGCTGTTCCTATACAAGATGGTATAGTTTGAGATAAAACTGATTATGATATATTCGGCCCGTCAGAACTTTTGAAGATTCTACACTTATTTAAAATTTCATTAAGTGACTATATTACCTCTAGTATATATTCTGATGATTAGGACATTGAGACTGTTAACAACAAGATGTCTGATCTAGAAAGGTCTGCTGCGTTCTCTAACAATGAAAACTTAGAGGGTTCTTCAGACTACGAACAGCTTTATTGTCATAACCATTATTGTCATCATTTCTTGCATAAATCTACAACACCTAGAAATGTGTTTATGTTTAACCAATGGGAACATTGTCCTGTACCACCAAAGGGTAGTTCAAAAACGTTTGCAAATAAGTTTCCATATTTTTCAGGATACACTACATCTGATACAGAAAACTTTTACTATAAGAATGTAAACAAAACAGGACAGAAACATATGTTAACTAAGAGATTTATTCTGCAGCCTTGATTGCCCAACTGTCAAGACAAGGGTTTGACTTTTGACAAGACACAATCAACACAAAAACTCTGTAGGGTTCTAAAGATTGGCAAGTGCAGGGGATAGAAGCTTTGTTTAGAGCCTGTATCATCCCACAGCAAATAAGGTTTTTGAATGACACTGTGCAACAAACGTCTTGCCTTGGATTAGCCAAGATCAAAGACATGAACTCACCTTCTGTACCGACACCTGCAAGTAATAGCACTACACATGGAGCGGTGACAGTAGACACAATACTACAAACCAACAGATCAGATCCTGATTGGAAAAAATGGTTGCTCTGGCCCACAGACACAAACATCTGTCAAGAAAGATTCCTGAATAGAACACAGGGATTTACTATCAATAGTCAAAACCCACGTTATGTTCATCGACAGCATCCGGGGGTAGTAACAGCATACAGTGTAGGAAAATTATGCCTTGATTGGCTACAGACATCTACACTCGGGAATGTGAAACAACACTTAACTTTACGTAAAGAAGGCGCAGACCTTAGGGATTTCTTGTTAGGACCAAGAAAACTGCGTCAAAAACGTGTCATATATGCCGGCATCTATGCTGCTTATAATGAAATATGGACACAAGCAGACGCCGCAGAAAGAATACGAGAAATTGATTGTATTCATTTAGAGAAATCTCTCACTGTGGTCGACAATGGGTTAACGACTCTGTCATCCAGAATATATGTTATGTTATGTTATGTTATGTAATGTTATGTTATTAAATCATTTATTAAGCGCACTAACACTGATTAGTTTCTTGGCGCTAATTTGACGGTAACACAACAGGGGTAAAGAAAGATAGGTTAAAAAGCTTGTCTGAAAAGCCATGTATTCACTGGGCAACATTGTATCCTCTGCTATTGACACACTGGAACAAGATTTAGCCATGTTACAACAAGACCAGTCTCAAATACGTTCTATTATGTTATTAAACTGGATGCTGCCATCATTGCGTGCAGGCTATGTGCCTTGGCATTTCATCAACACGTCTTCTCTGTTTACAGATTACAATCTCATTGATAAACAGGTCAAACTGGCACAAAGGGGAGCAAAGTATACAGTGCTGAGCATTGAAATACTGGAAAAATTGCCATTTACGGTAGCAGAAAAACTAGCTACAGAATGGATCATTGATGACAAAATAACTCTGCCTGTTACAACTTTTCATTTTCAGTATTGCCTCAAACAAATGCAACTAGGCAAATATGAACGGTTGTATAAAGAACACAATAAGAAATCCTGGGATTTACCTTACACACACAGATGTTGGAATGGGGGTCGTGAAGTATTTCTAAGGGGTACACACTGTGAAAATGCACTGAGCAGGTCACTCATTTATCGGGATATTAGTTTACACGGGGCTTGTAATGGTTCTGTGACAAACCTAGCCTGCCACCTACAAGGTTCACCAGCTGCTGTGATTAATCCAACGTTTGGCCAGCTTTCAAATGGAAGTTTCCTCATGTTGAATGATCAGGGTTTCTGTGGCATGTTGCCAGGAATCCCATATTTGGTAAAGATTAACTCCACAGTCACTTGCTGTATGCATCTATTGTTCCCCCAAATAGACACTGTCAGGAAGTCGCCTTTATTGCCTTCATTGAATGTTTCTTCTATACGATTTGATACTTTAAGCAGAATGAAACCATGCTTTTAAGACAAACCGTGTCTTTGACCTCGGCCAAGGAAACCTATGATCTACAAATTACAAGGACTTCGGCTGAGATACAGGCTTTAATAAGTACAAACTGCCCTATACATTTTGTAGAAATGATGGGACGTATCTTAAACATGTCTGATACGAGCGGAATTGTACATGTTTTAAGACCATATGTTCAGGACTGTTCACACCTTTTCAGGCAGTCATCGGAATCATTCCAAACCTTGTGCACTCAGTGTTTGGTGGTCTGCCACTAATTCTAGCACTCGTTGCAGGAATCCTATTTTTATTCCTACTACTATGCTATGGCAAGCCAATCCACTGGAGTCACTCCCAGCAACTTGGAGAAAGCTCTCCTAGAACGGAAGTGTCGTGAGCGCATAGTACAACTTTTGGGCTTACCTCGTCTACGAGAATTAAATACAACATGGTTTCTGTCATTCAGACCAATCTGGCAAGATTGCATCTTACCTGTTCTACGCTGCCTGCTTTGAGATGAAGAATGCATGCTAGACATCTGTCTAACACTCCCATCAGTCATGCCAACGGATATCGAAACTCTGCTGGACCTGTTCATGGCCTATGCTCTATGTTGTCCCCAGAGGCTACCAATCCTGATGACGGCATTCGTTGAGATCTCACAGATGCAACATGCTACTGCTGAGGTACGAGATGGATCAAACAAACATTGCTTCTGGTGATGCTTCACATCAATGTGCAGTTAATCTTCTAAATGAGGTATTCCAACTGTCACCGACATTGGTAGATGATCTTTTGTCTCCAGGAATAGAGGATTTCATGTTTTCACCAGACCCATACACTGACTTTGATTCGGCTCACAGTGTACCAGGACAGCAATGAATTTGGCCTTCATTTTTTCAAAAAGAAAGACAAACCTTGAAACTTTTCCTAAAATAGATTTTTTTTCTTCAAAATTTGTATTTTTCTTTTTTTGGCAAAGTAATCTGCTTACAGTAGAACTATTCATAGAGAACAGACTTCTTTGAACACTTCCAGGGACACATTGTCACCCTATTTACAACAAGTTCATCTTAGTACCATGTAATGTAATAGCTTTGGGTTTTGAATACTTGTCAACCATTTAGTCATATGTACATGTTTCTATTCGTTCATATTGCATTTTCTTTCCAATATATGTTTTAGAATGTACAGTACCTTTGCATTACATGTTTAGAAAAAGTTTTTTAAACTTCTTTTTGTATGCTTTTATGAATGTGGTACTCAATTTAATGTTTAGCATTTCATGTTTAGCATTTAGTACAATCGTTTATTCGAAAATGAAGTGGGTGTTGCTTTAGGTGTCCGTATATAGGTTTTCCTGATACATGTCCTTATATAGGCACAATTCGCATTAACCGCTATACCCTAAGGGTTCATTCATGACGTCTTCCTCTGCCCGACTTTACGTCAATGCTAACATTCATAAGCCCCTTCCAGGTATAAATATACCTTCCATTGCCATGGCAAACCACGTCTCGGCTCGATTTGGCTGCACGCGACATGGCAAGTAAGGAGGAGACCTTGACTTAGAGCAGCCCGTGTCCCAGCCTAACACACTGACAAGACGCTGTCATCCCTGCTCGCAAAAATCCAGCTTCCAGTGTTCTGAATACCTTCACGGGGTGTTATAGTTTGAGACTCGGAAAAAGATTCCAACCTCTCTCATTCTCAAGGTATGGAGCTGACTAGAACCTAGAGGGTCTCTTGGCATAACAAACTATAGCTTACCATACTATAGAATACAGCACCTACTTCTCACCTTGCACTACACTTAGGTTAAGTACACTGGGGTAGAACTAGTTAGAGAACTTATCGTATCAGTACTCGCATTTTAGCCTGTGTTATTTATGTATATGAATATGTGTCATAGCTAAAAGACAATGCTATTGCAGTATTATTTCTTTCTACTGCTTACGCTGTACATAATATATCTCGCATACTGTCTTATTAACAGCACATATCTCTTACACGAGAAATAAGACTGTTCAATAAATCCTTTTTATTGAAACACCCGTCTATTCTTTCTGTGTAACTCTGCAGAAACTAAGCATGCACGATTAGCTGAGTGAAACTGTTATCTATTATTTCCACGATTCTGAGAGTGTTCTGATTCTAAAGAGAAACAAAGTTGTCATGTTTATGCGGTTGTCAGAAACTACTCCCTTCTTGTTTACAAGAAGTTTCTAGTGGCCTCTGAGTTAGCTGGCACACAAAGTAATTATGTTTAATATACTCGATAGGGGCCCACTGACCTCAGCCCTATGCCAACACTATAGTGTATATTATTCCAATGCGCAGAGCCGACAGTCCTGCATCAAGGATGCGTCATGCAGCGGCGGTTCTAAGAAAAAGCGCGGTCCTGCTTTGGGGATGTAGCTCTGCCCCCTATCAAGTCAGAGAGGGCCAGTCCTGCCAACACTTATTGCTTCTTATCTCACTGTCTGGGAGCAATGCACAACAAACAACTGCCAGCTACACCTAATCAACCCAATTGATTGGGACAGGAAAATGCCAGCTTTCTAAAAGGTTTGTTTGCGGCATTTTGTTGTCTATCAATATTATATGGTCCAGCCTCAATCACTTACAAGGACCTACCTCCTTAGGGTCACAGCTTTCTAAAAGTGGCACCTTCAAAATTATGCCCTAAAATTCAACTTTACCATTTAAGAGGTTTTTAAATTAAATGTCTTTAGACACCAGACTCAACATTCTAATCTGCTCCCAATTGAAAGTTATCTCTTATTAAATGTAATGTAGGCCTTACAGTAGTGAAAAACGTACTTAAGAGTTTTTCACTACTAGGACATGTAAAAGTTAAAAGTACATGTCCAACTTTTTAAATGCACTGCACTCTGCGCCAACCCTAGGGGTGACATATGTATTGTATTAACAAGGAAGGCTTAGACCTGACAAAAGGTTTATCTTTGCAGGTCAAAATGGCATTTTAAAACTGCACACACAGGCCGGAGACATGTTTAAAAGGCTACATCAAGTGAGAGGCACAATTAATGCTGCAGGCCCACTGGTAACATTTAATTTACAGGCGCTGGGCACATGTAGTACCACTTTATTAGGCATTTTGAAGTAATTTAAATGTGCCAATTGGGCATGAGCCAATTTTACCATGTTTAAGGGATAGAGCGCAAGCACTCTTGCACTGATTAGCAGTGATAAAGTGTGCAGAATTCTTAAAGCCATCAAAAACAGGTTCAGAAATCAGGAGGGAAAAAGTAAACGGATTGGGTAGGACACTGCAAAGCGGACCAAGTCCAACAGGGCCTAAATTACAATTTAGCAGACAAGAAACTCTATCACAAGCATGCCCGATGTCCTATCCACTATATGAGCAGTGCATTATAACCTATGGCACTTGTAAGACCATGATCAAGATGTCTACCAGGTTTTGACAGAGTGTCCCATCTACCAAATTCTAAATAATGCCAAAAGTCGCATTGAGATGGTAAAAAATGGCAAAAAGAAAGGGGGAACAAAAGACCATTTAAACATTTTTTCTCTTTTCCTTTAGGGTGTAGAGAAACCATTCCAGGAGCTCATACCCTGCTACTCTGAAGACCATCATACAGTGGGGCAGAAGCCAATCACCTTCATACGGCAGGTAACACCATGAGAATACCCACTCTGTGACCAGCCAATATCCTCACATCCTTTCTAGTCCTCCTTTTACCCAATGAACATCATCGTTTCCTTCCCCTTCTCTTTCTTCATACCTTCTTCTTCATTCCTAACCTCCTTATCTGCTCCTCCCTTCACTTTCCTGTTCGCTGAGATGTTGGGCCAAGTCATGGGGCATAATATGTCTCAGAAGATGTGCTGTAGCAGAACAGCTTCATTAATATGGCGAGCAAAGAACACAGTCAGACACAAATAACAACTCCAGGGTGTGCACAAGTAGAAACATTCATGCACACATTGCAGTTGTCCTAAGTGAATTCAACCAGAAGAGAAGCAAATATAATGCATTTTAGGCTGATTTGAAGTGTCCTGATTTTTAAAATTTTATTTTTTTAGAGTTTTATATAGCTCGACCTATACCCGAAGATATCAAGTATCGGCGTGTTTAACGGAGAATCAGTTGCATCACAGACAGGCACATTCATTTTTGTTGGGCACAGGGAGATTAAGTGATTTGCTCAGAATCACAGGAAGTGGCGCATAGTTGCCGAGACTCGAACCCGGTTCCCCAGCTTGAGGTCGACCTCTCAAGCTGTAATGGCTGCATCCTCTACCCAATTTTTCACAAAAAGATTTCAAAAAGTTTATTGTGGTTCAGGTTCAAGGGGATTTGAGCCCTAAATCATTATTCCCAAGAGGTGATGTTAAAAAAAAATATCCTCTTACATTTGTTACATGCACCATTGGGAATGGCGGGTAATGGGGTGAACTACAGAAATTCATTCTGAAGAACCATCACCTTATACAGTCTTGATGCAGAAGTCAAAACAACAACAAACACACAATATTTGTCTTCAGCTGAAAGGATACCCACACACTTAGTGCTACAAACCCTGTTAGATTCACAGAATGTCTTCATGTAAGAATCTTGGAGGAATAAAATGTTGACACGGCACACTCAGAGGTGTGGTCTAATTTGATACAGAGATGTATGCACTGTGAAAATGGATTTATACTTCAGATTCCTATCTTTGGGTACGTAGGAGAACTGTTGAAGATCTGAGGCATTGAGCATCTACCTGACCTTGTTGCCAGACATGCAACAGCATACTATTCTCACTGTAATCAATATTATAGATCTGTGTTTCTGTCGCAAAATGTTGAGGCATCCTGGTCATTTGCTTAATTCAGAAATTTGATGTACCATAGATCCAGCTCCAAGAAGCAGTAACATGATTCTCACCACAAGCTTTGTGAGCACAAGGTGATGTCCATAGAATGTGTTGTTTGGGGTGCCGGTGAGACTGGATCATGGAAATCAGGACGCCATTAGGATAGGTAATTGGGAAAGCAAGCACATTGTACAAGTATTTTTTTACAGATTTCCTTGCAAAGATTTACAATTTGAAGTAAATGGGGTACAGCGATAGAATCCGCCAGTAATTGACCAGCCAATAGAACTGGTGTGTATTGAGGCAGCATTAATCTGAGTTGCAAGTGTCAGCTCAGAGGTCAACCTAGGTTTCTTACACAATGATATGGCCTGGTATAAACATCAAATCTGTCCCTCTAATGCTATTGTGTCCAGCTCTTTTGCATTTCTCTTGATACACAGACTGCTCTGATGTAAATTAGGCAAAAATTGGTTTTAGGATGGGTAGGTGTAGCATTTAAAGATAGCTTGGTTTAATTCTCAAGTGCAAAATCTAATGCTCTGATTTACAGAACATGAAAAAATATCTCACCTGTCCCTGCAAATGATATGTCTCGATTCACAAAAAGCAACATCCATTACTATTTTCGGATATAGATGCAAATGTATAACTGTTCATATTTAGTCAGATAGGCAAAAGTTGCACAGTTACATATTTAAGAAAAATGTGGAGAACGTGAGTTAGAAGGGGCGGGCCTCGAGGTGGCCATTGTGAAGCTTGTTTTTTACATGGATAAAAACTGAGTAGAAACATGCTAATTTGCACCCTAAAACTAAACTTTAAACTAAATCCCCACTGGCAACCACCGGCTCAAATTAAGCCTGTATCTTCCGACTGACAATCCAGTAGATTTGGGGTCAGAAGAAATAAGTGTAAGCCTGAAAAGGTAAATTTGTAGGCGAGTATAACTGCAAGTATAAATTTACTTTTGCACTCTGGAGTAAGTTTACTACTATCAACTATTCAACTTTTCAGAGAGTAAATTTACTCAAAAGAGTAGACTTCTATTTCCAGATAATCTGAAACCATGGGTTGAGATGAATTTACAAATGTAAGGCTACTACTATCAGAGTAGAGATCTTCCTATGGTAAATTAAATTTGAAATATTTATTAAACTCAAAAAAATAGCAAAATGTTTTATGTTAAATACCTCTGAAACCATGGGACTGAGCTGCATTTACAATTGCACAGTTACTACTAACAGAACAGAGCTCTTCCTGTGGTAAAGTATTTGGAACATTTGAAATATTTATTAAACTTAAAAAAAATTAGTAAAATATATTATGTAAAATATTAATGTACATTAATTGTATTTAGGTATTTGAAATGTATAACAAAAAAAAATTCCATGCCACTATTAACCTAAATGTGAATTACATATTTATTTAATTTGAACAACAAATGTGAAATTGTTTCAATTATTGTGTTTATGATTTATTTTTTTAAGATCCCACCTAAAATAAAATGTTTATTCTTTTGTTATGCATTAAACATTTCTATAAGTTAACTATATAATTAATATAATTATTTTTAATAAATTTCAGTTTTGTTTATTGTGTAAATTCAAAAAGGTATTAACATATATTATATAAAATAATATTTATTTTCATCTATATATACGTTTCTTGATATTAAATTACATTTATATAACTTTTTTTAAAGTGAAAAGATAATATTTTATATTGACCAAAATTCCTATTGGGTTTTATTTTAAGTCTTAAGTCACTACCTCTATTATTTTTCATGGGGGCGTGTTGCTGTACTTGTGAATGGCCATGTGTGGTGCTTGATTTACTCCATGGCTGAGCTGGACTACATTCACAACTTTAGTGTGGCATTTTGGGCTCTAATAACTTATAAAATGTAGTTTTCCAATAGCAATGGTTTTATTCTTTTGTGGATTGATGTTTGCATTAGAATATCCCTCCCTAAACTCTTCCGTATTCCTCTCAAAGCTCCTCCGAGTTTAAAGTAGTACCATTTTCCCACCACTCCCTTGGTCCTTCCCACATTTACTACTAAATAGCAAACTTATATGTGTGGAGATCTCCCTAAAAAAAAATGTGAGAGGTAGAGGTGGAGATTTACACCAGTAGGTTTGTGAATTGCATTTTGTAGTAAGTAGTACTACGTTAGTACTACTTTGCATGCCACAAAATGCAGTTTGTGAATCAGGCCCATTGTGAGCAAGTGCTTTGATTGTCAATAAAAATGGTGATCAAGAGGATCCCGAATTACCTTGACATTTCCAAGGAATAAAGTCAAGTAAGTGGTAAGAGTTGCATTGCCTGGCTAAGCTTGCGAAAAAGGTCTTTCAGGACTTTTGTAGGCTTGTTTCAAGGAGGGATTGCTGGAGATACTGCTCTGTGTAATAAGGTATTTTGAAATACCTCCCATGCTCGTAAAAAGTGACCGCCCGCCATAAGGGCGGGGGTCCCGTGGGTGTCATTAGGATGCACCTGCCACAGTGGCAGGCGCATCCTGCATTCCTAACATTGTGGCGGGCGGTGCTCTCAGCACTGCCGCCACATTGCCAGGAAGGCATGTTGTGCACTTCCATGCACAACATGGCAGGCACCGCGCGGTGCCTGCCATGTTGTGCATGGAACCTCAGGGAGGTACCATTGTTACCCCCATGTGCACCCCACACCCTCCCCTGAGTCTCTGGGGACCGCAACAGGCCCCCCAAGCAGACTCCACATGTCTTTCCTTGGCGGTAATTCCACCTCGGAAAAAAAGCATTTCAACAACCACATACTAATATGGCTGGCGGTGTCTTTAAGACACCGCCACCATATTGAACCCTTTTCCGCTGGGTCGACATGTTGACCGGGCGGAAAAGCGGCAGACGGAAAGACCATTGTATTAAGGCATTTCTGCACGGATGGCGGGTGGATAGCCCCCGCCGGGCCGCCATCCTAATGGGGCCCTTAGTATCTGTAACGCAGTGGACTGTTTTAGTGTAACAATCTGAAGAAAATAAGAAGAATGTATTTCCACTGAAATTTGGGGTAAATATTACCATTCAATGAGAATATTCAGATACTGTGAAATTATTAGAAACTGAGTACATTTCCACCAAAGAAAACACTGGATTTCCATAAAAATGCCAGTGGATTTTCAGGATTTTTTTCCCATTTGATGAGAAATGCTACAAGACTATAATATTTTTGGCATTTCTGCAGGTCTTCTGAGATCAGTGAAACTTCCAGTAAAACAAGAACTCTGGTAAAGTGATATGAACATTTGATGATTTCCGTTCCATTCAGCTATATTAGTTGAGATAGATGTGTTTTGTGGCCTTTGCCGTCTTGTATGTCAGATTGCATCTGGGGCAGACCTGTACCTGAAAACAAACTTATACAAAGTATAAAATATACGAAGACAAATAATTAAGTCCAGAGAGTGGGACAAGGGACACTGTGGGGCAACCAGTCTGGCCACTCACAATCTGTCACCATGGATACACAATAACTTGTGATTTGTGTGCTCTGCAGGTAGCTGCTGTTTGTGCCTATCCAGAGCTCCTCAATAGTGTCAATCTGCCAGAGGATGTCAAGCAACGGGCCCGGAGCTTGCTCGAAGAGCTAGATGGCGGCACTATTGGTATGTTCAGAATCTTCTTTATGTGTCTTGTTGAACATGCTCCTTGTTTTCCATCTAAAAGGGTACATGCACGTGTAATAAGAATAATAAGAATCATATGCAATCATGGTACCTGTTTGTGTTCATGGATAGCAGGGCACAATATCTGTGATCTGGTTATTAGTTTATCAGCTTATCAGTGATGTGGCAGCCATTGACAAGGTCAGTTGGTAAGCACGTACTCAAGGCCATTTGTATCATTCTGTAAGCTGATTGGTAAATTGATCTACATTATAGAGAGCTTTGAGGCACTAGGCTCTAATGGGAAGCCAGCAGCCATATTAAAAACAGATTGCCAGTTCTTGGATGTGGGAAAATTACAAGACCCCAAGAGTGAGGAGGCATTTGTCTTACACATCAAAAACAGGTTCCAACCCCTGCCAGAAAAGGAAGAAAAGTCTGATCCAGGTACAAATGAAGTCAACAGGAAATGGGAACATATCTCTTCAATATATGAGAACAGTGAAACAGGCCTGGGAACCAAGACAAGGAACACATGCGATTGAATAATACAAGACACATGACAAGCTACTGAAGACAGGCGGGTAGTACAAAAGAAACTCATGGAGGCCAGATCTGAGAGGCTGCAGGAGAAGTACAAGCAACAGTACTTAGAAGCAAACAAAGCATTCAAAAGAATGACAAGAGCAGACCAGTGGGTGCACATGCATAACCTTGTCAAACAAGCATAGACAGCCAGGACAGGAAATTGGGAGAAGGTTTTCAAGATCACAAAGATGGTCAGTGGTAAATCTCATACAACGCACAGCACCCCTAGCATGGTTTGGTAAAGCAGACTACTCACAACAGAGAAAGACCAGGAAGCACAAGCACTTCATAGAAGTCATGAACAGATCATTACCAACAATAGAAGTGGATCTCCGCCGATGCAGAGAAGAACTTGAATGTGAACACTGCCCAACCAGAGAAGGAAGAAATCCTCTCTGCCTCCCGCTCTCTCAAGAACAGAAAAGCTCCTGAACCAGACAACCTGGATGCAGAAAGGTTCAACTTAGACCCTAAAACATCAGCTAGGATTCTCCAACCACTGTTTACATTGGTTTGAGAGGGAAGAAAGTACCAGAAGACTGGAACCAAAGCATCATTGTAAGGATTCCAAAGAAGGTAGCATTAACAAACTATAACAACGTGAAATCGCCCTACTGTCAACTCCTGAGTAAAATTCTGGAAGAAATCCTTAGGCAGCACATTTTTGATGCAGCGGACAAGCAGTTAAGAAAAGAACAGACTGTGTTGGTTGAGAGTATGTTGATCATGTCCTTACTCTACGCAACATCATGGAGGAATGCACGGAGTGGCATAGGCAACAGTACATCAACTTCATTGATTTTGAGAAAGCCTTTGAGAATATCCACCATGAAAGCCTTTGGTGTATACTGAAACCCCAGGGTATTCCGCAGCAGATAGTTCTCCTCATCAAGAGCTTCTATGATCATTTTACTTGTAAGGTGGGCAATACTGAGTATAGCTTTGAAGACAAGACTGGTGTGTGACAGGGAAGAGTGAAGTCAGCATTGCTCTTCAACCTAGTCATCGACTGGGTGATGCCATGCGCATCTGAAGACCAAGCCAGTCGCATCAGACTGACCTTTTTCTCCATACTGGATGCCCTTAACAATGTGGATGACCTAGCATTGCTCTCTCACACACAAACCAGCATATGCCGGAAAATACATCTCACCTCAATACCTATGCACAGGAATTGTGCTAAAGATCAGAACAAATAAATATGAAGTCATGCCACTGAACATCCCAAACCCTTCACAAATCACAGTGGATGGAGAGGACCATGTCATGACTGAAGAGTTCTCCTACCTAAGCAGTATGGTGGATGGATGGGCAGGCAATGACATCAAGAACAGTCTGAACAAGGCCAGGAATGCCTACAGGATGCTGAGCAATGTGTGGAGGTCATCGCAGTACAGCACCAACACCAAAATATGGGCTTTACCAGAGCTGCCTTCTGTCCACATTCTTGTATGGATCAGAAAACTGGTGGATGACGAAAAGCGACATCACCAAACTGTCAGCCTTTCACATCAGTAACCTGAGAAGAATACTGTGCATTTTCGGGCGGCAAACCATCTCATACCAGGAACTGCTCAACAGATGCAAGCAAGAGAGCATGGACATCATCATTATAAGAAAAGATGCAGATGGACAGGTCACACTATCAGAAGAGAACAAGACTCCATCACAAGAACAACTCTCCACTGGACCACACAAGGCATACAAAAGAGAGACGGGTCAAAGAACACCTGGAGGTGAACTGTGGAAACAGAAATTTAGATCCTGAACTGCAGCTGAGGCACTGTACAGAAACCTGCAAAAAAGATAGACAAAAGTGGAGGTACTTTGTTTTCCTTTTAACTGGCATAAAAGAATCTGGAAGCAAGCAAGTTGGTACACAGATGAACAAAGAGCAACAAAACAATCCTGCAAGCATCTGGAGAGAAGATGGAGACTCAAAGATGCAAAGAAGTAGACAAAGACACCTTCAAAGCAACCATGAGACGCTACTACCAGCATATCAGAGTAACCAAAAAGAAGGCTCTAGCAGAACACAGAGAAGAGCACCAACAGATGCAAAGAGAATTTCACGATCATCAAAGAACTCGCTACACCAGCGTCCACACCTATCAGCATCACACCCTCGCAAGACCTATGCACAGGCCTATCAGAATTCTTCAGCAACAAAATAGAAACCATCTACAGCAATTTCAACACACAACAGGATCTCACCAAACGTGCAGACAGCTTGTAAATGCTTTGGAAACATCCTGGCAGCTTAGAAAACAGTCACCATTGAAGAGACAGCCAACAAATGAGATCCACCCTCTACGGGGCCTAGGCACATCCATGCCTCCACCACGTCTTAAACATGGGCACTTCCCCTATCAGCAAGGCTCTTACTCATATTCCGAACTCCTCCATCACCACTGAAACATACCCAGTGACCTGGAAACAAGCAACAGGAAACGCACTATCCTAAACTAGATCTGCTCCTTCCGTACAGGAAAAAACATAGAGTCAGCCTGACACCATAGAAATCAAAATCCTAGAATCTCATCTGCAGAGTCCCCCAAGGATCATCTCTCAGCCCCACCCTGTTCAACATCTACATGACCCCGCTGGCAGACCTCATCAGATCACATGACATCAACATTCTTGCTTACGCAGACAACCTTCAACTAAAACCCCCTCTGTTGGACAGGACACCAGCCACCAAGAACAACTTTGTTAGATGCATGTGCACTGTGACAATCCGGAGAGCGAAGTGGTGTCTTCGGAAAGAAGACATGGAACTCCACCTGTCTTCGGAAAGAAGACATGGAACTCCACCTGGTGGACACCAGTCATCATCGCTCGTGCCAGGAACCTAGGACTCATCCTCAGTGACAAACTCAACATGTCAGTCCAAATAAATCCACCTACTTCTACAGCCTGAGGATGCTACGAAAAATCTTCAAGTAGCTCTGGCAAAATACCAGGAAAATAGTAGCATAGACCCTTATTACCAGCAGACTTGACTACAGCAACACAGTCTTTGTGCGGAGCATCAAACAAAAAGGGTCCAAACCATCCAGAATACGGTATTAATGCTCGTCCTCAACCTACCTCGCTGCACTCACATCTCCCCATACCTCAAATCACTGCACTAACTGCCCATACACAGGTGCACTCAATTCAAACTACTCATACACATACAAAGCCTCAATATCTGCATACACTTCCACCACACCACCAGGCACCTCACTAGCACAGGTACCCAAAAGACACAAGAATAGAACTGAAGGGCACGCTTTCTCTCATTTTGCTGCCAAAACCTGAAATGATCTGCCACAGCACATCAGACCTACCTCACCGCTTCCCAAGTTCCAAAAGAAGTTGAAGACTTGGCTCTTCAAGTTACTACCCCATGGGAGCACAGCCTACCTATCTGCAAGCACCTGGATACACTCTAGGGTCATTAGTGTGCTATACAAATAGGAATAACATAATATAACAAGTTAGTAAGTAGGTCCTTGGAAAAAGCAATCTTTGAAGTTTCTGAACCTTTTTTACATACTGGTCGCATACCAGGTTCATGGTGCAGGAACCATATAAAGGGCAACAGAAAATATTTCTGACTTTAGAGTTCACATAGATGTAGAAAGAAACATTGTTTGCAAGAAACCTTTTGCATCATTTAAGTGATTGGGTGATCTTCCCAAAAAATCTCCACTAGTTGCAAACCGGTACCAGAATAGGTGATTTGGGCTAATAATAGTATAATGTTGCTGACCATGCTCACTTCTAGGTCACTTTAGAAAAACACCTAAGCATATATTGCTGCTTGGATGGCTGTAGATCTGTGCTTGACAATATTGATAGTACAACACTATGGAACACATTGATTTGACATGATCATACATTCTTCTGGCAAATACATTGACTCCACAATAAAACCTGAGTAAGAAACTATTGGGGCAAGGGGGGTCAGTAGTCCCAGATGATTTCCACCCTAAACAGTTGTAAGCAAGGTTGTATTCTGCCTCTGTGCTTTTTTAGTCACACATCAATAAACTTCTGGGAAACAGCCTTTACAATGTGGGTTGAGCTAGGTGTGCTGTTTCCCCGCAAGCGGAACCATGCTTGCCTTAGCCACACAGATATGCGTGGTTAAGGCAGTGCGCGGTCTAGTGTCCGGATGGGCGGGGAGAGGAAGAGGAAGCGTCGTGAAAGGAAGCTCCGGATATGGACAGTGAGGCTGCGGCCTGATTTTTGAGGGGGTAGGGGATAGTTTTTAGGGCTGGGTTTTGAGGGGTGGGATGGAGTTTTTGGAGCTGGTGGCAGATTTTTGGGGCTAGTTTTTAGGACTATACCGGTTTTAGAACTCGGGGTAAGGGTCGTTTTTAGGGCTAGGTGTTAGGGCTCTTAGTTTTCGGGGTGGGGGCTGTTTTTAGGGCCCAGTGTGGGAGGGTCTGGGGTTGGAGTAGTTTATTGGGCTGGGGGCCAGGATTTAGGGCTCAGGGCCAGGGCCTGGAGTTAGGATACTTTTTAGGACATGGGGCTGAGATCTAGGGCTCAGGAAAGGACACTTTTAGGGCTGGGGCAGTTTTAGGGACCAAGGAGGAGGGCTGGGATCGGAATAGTTTGTAGGGTGATCTTTACACGCATATCACTTTACCAATAATGCCTTTATAACAAACTTGCGTGGTCAAGGCATGTATGGTCAAGGTATGTGTGGTGAAGGAATGCATGGTTAAGGCATATTCGCTGTTGGGACTGCGTTGTTGAAGCACGCATGGTTTAGCCATGGGTTCTGCTGTCATACATTCTAATCTTCCTGAATGTTTGAAAGCCATGGAATGTTTTCTTCTGAAGATAGGAAGGGTAAACATTTCAATGCTTGCTTTGCTTATGGTTGACAACACTCTTTTTGGCTAGCAGCAGCTCTTGCATCAATGTTGATTTACAATAGGAACACTGTAGTATTGAGTCCACTCAATAATTAGTAGTATAGTGAGTTTATTAGGAGGAAAGCACAGGAGCAAGGTAGGATATAACCTACACAGGACTTCTTCCCCAGCAACTGTCTGCACAGAGGCTGGAAGAGAATCCTGTGACTACAAAGAATGTTAAAGCAAAACAATTCTGAACATAACTTAAAGGAGCAACACGACAAACACCCATCCGAATAAGAGTCAATCATCATCTTTGGTAAATTTTCCTTGGTCAGTGCTTTGGGGTCAAATCATTTTGCATGCGCTTAATAGCCGAGAGCTCTATCTTTAACCTCTATTGAAGTTATATAAAATTGAAAGTTCTGGGATGAATCCCAACTCATAAAAATGCTTTAAAATAGGTTTGTGAATGGAGACAGCAAATTTTAATTCACCAACCTATTGCTTAATTACAGTAAACTAGCTGCACAATACTATCTTAAAGACTTCTTGCTACCACTGGTCTAGCAGAAATATCTTTGTTTCAGGGTATAATGCACTGACATTAGTGGAAAGTGGTACACAAGTGTTGCAATCACTGTTTGCATGTACTGTGGTCTTGAAAATGAGCATTTGCTGCACATTATTTGCAACTGTCCAATATTAAAAGGCATGTAAATTGCTAATTGTATTCCAGAATATTGTAAGCAAAAATTATGTCTGACATGAATATTGTGTCCTCTTTATCATTTACCAAAATATTATCCCATTGGGTGTAGGAGGTGTGTAGGGACAACTCATGTGCCCCTAGGGCCACTTTGCAGTGGCCCACGAGCGACGGGTACCTTGTTTGGGGCCCCAATATCCCTTTCCGACAGCCTGTACATGGTGGTGCTCTTTCAGCCATTCTGCGCCATGACGCTGACCTCTGAGATCCTGTCTGAGGCAGCGGTCTGGACTCCGCCCGCTGTGGGTCCAACCGGAAGCAATAAAATGCAGTGGTCAGATCGAAGGACTGTCGGTGGTCGGACAGCCTCCGACTACCTGTCGGTGGCAGTCCAATCGCCATCATCATGGGTTCCTATATTCTGATGTCATTGTCGATATTCTGATTAAGTTGCTTTCCTGAAACTGTTGTTAAATCATACAATATGCAAACTGTAAATAACGCTATGAACTTTTGTTTAGAAAGTGCAACAAGTTAATTATAAAGTTTTTGAATGCACTATATATATCTCCTTTTTTGATTATTAATGTTAATTTGTGTTAAAAAAGTCATTCATAAACCACAGTGACTAACCTCTGATTTTAGTTTCTAAATTTTGTAACCCTGCGATTTTTACTCTATCTAGAAATGTTTTCAGTGTCTATCTAAATAGTCTTTGCATTTATAACACTTTAAATGGTGGGCTTTTGAGCCAATTGCAATAAAGTATTGCCAGCTAGCACATTTCAGTACATAGAACTGGCTAGGATGTGAGTCAAGACAGATGCCATAACAAAAAAGTTTGTTGGTTGTCCTGACAGAAGCAAAAGTTACAGGTATTCCTGAAAGGTTAGTCGAAAGAGGAAACTGATCCCTGAAGATCAAGCAAGTGCAGAGATTGGCACAACCCAGGGGCAGTCACAATAAAGTGGCTGACGCCCAACCCTTCTGTTTGTAACCAATAAAAGGTGAATGGGAGATTTGTTTATTCAGTGACCAAGAAGGAAGGCAAAATATTAATGAACAAACTCTACATGCACCTAATCCCAGAACATAGTCCACACACGCACATTGTGGAGGAAATATTTTGTGAAATTCTGGAGGAATTTACAGCATTTGACTCAATGAGAACAGTTCTCAGCTAACATGTGGTGATTTATTGCAGTTTTTGTTATTGACTTATTCAGAAGATCCTTGGAGTAAAGTAAGACTAGGTATTGGAGGTCCTTTCAAAGTATTCTTTTTTGGTTACATTTTAAATTTGCATCAAATTTAACCAAAGGGCTCCCTTAGAGACCTGTGATAACCAATATATAATTGTCTTGCTCAAAAAATGCATTCCGGGCTAGGCGAGTACTGAGCCCACAGTTAGGAACTTAATAAGAATGCAAAAGAGAAGAAAAACAAAAAAGTAAGGTATCACAATTATACAGAACTGGTAGTTTATCCATTTTAGTTAAATAAACGAAGCCTGGCAATCCAACAAATATGTCACAAGCATGTTGTAAACGCACATTTTTGTAGAATTTAACATAAAAAAGAATTTCAAAGTAACTGTAATTGGAGAGAGTGATGAGAAGCATAAAGAAGTATTTGTTATTAGGAAAGGGAGCTAGACATCATAAAATATCATTCTAAATCATTTAGTTGCAGATTCATTATGCAATAACTTAAGAGAAACTATGGATTAGCTCTCTATGAGAAAATCTGTAGAGATTCTGTATTACCGACATTAACCCTGATGGCTACAATTGGGACACTATAGAACTCTTTTGGGTTTCGGAAGGAAAAATTTGAGTTTGATGGCAGATAGGCTGATTTAAGTCTCTATCTAGTACACAGGCCAAGTATAATAAGATTAATGTCACAAAGATAACTGAGCATAGTTTCAGGTTCCAGTCATGAGGTTCAGTTGCTCAGGTTAAGTAATGATAAGATTATGAACAAAGAATGTGCATGCTTTTGTCCCAGTGTTTTACAACACTACAGTAAACATAAGGCTACTACTTTGGGGAAGACAGGGATGGTACCTGTATCCAATAAGATTACGGTGTGTAAAGAGCTGGAAAATTAGAAAAGGAAAACTTCATATTACTCATTGACGCTTCATTATGGTTATCACCTCTAGTAGTGACCTAAAAGCCTAATAGCAAGGTGAGATTATGAGATACCTTACTCAAAACATTTGGAAGATATTAATCCTCTTCCCTTCACGAAATGGTAGAATAAAAAAAAGGGTTTGACTTTCAGAAGCATAACATAAGATTTCTTTCCTCCGCAAACCCAGACGATCAACAACATTCACATCTTCTGAATGAGCATATCAGTACAAAAGACTAGTGGGCAGTCTGGGTTTGTGGATGACTATGTGGCAGAGGTACCGCTGGTGAGTGAAAATTCTAAGGTTTTGTGTGCATGTATGGGATATCATTTTGGAATGGTATTATAACAGGTGACGTGTGGATAGTGGGGAGTAGAGTTGATCTAGCCCTAAGAAAACAGCATCACAGTCGATCACGGCAAGTGTAAATTCAGAATGACATAAAGAAACTGTGTTGGATATATGATAAATAGAAATTGCATTAAATAAAAGGATGTCTTCATCAAAACTAGTGTTGCTTCTGCAACACTAGGAATAAAGAGTGAACAGCTGTAATTCGTGGAGGCACACTGAATTCCACCAATAGGGTGCTGTTCTTCAATGGCGCTGATCCCACTAAAAATTCAAACATAATGATAGATACAGTGGGCGAATGATTTTGTAGTGTTGTGGTGACAAGTAAATGATAGTTGTAATAGTAATTTTCATTTTGATTTAAATAGCATTGTCAATTTGTAAATACTTTTCATATACAATAATACATCAATGAAATTGTTCTATTCAGCTTAGTATATGGAAACATTCTGAATCTTCAAAACTTTAAAATAATACAAAATGATTACTTTGGTCATTCTGATGTCAATTTAGAGTTTTCCTGAGCCAAAAATGACTTCAATCTTTCAAGAATAAGAATATGCATATTCACGCTTAGAGCTCCCTAGAGCCTGTATTTACAATACACATGGGGCAAGTGTTCCTTAACATTCCTTTCACAACAAGATGTATAGTAGTTCGCATTTTACACATTCCTCAATTTCTACACAGAGATTTTGCTTCATTTTCATAATGGCACTCCGCATTAGAAATTGAAAAGGCTGACTTAAAAAATATTGCCCCTGTATTTGAGGTGTCATATTGGAGCATGTGTTTATGTGATGTTTTTGTTGCTACTACATCCCTGTCAGTAGCAACACTCTATTTCCACATTATGCCACTAAACTAAACAGCTTTTTCTGATATTTTGGAATACACTGTTACATCAGCATTATTCTTTAGATATCATGGATATAAATATTCAGCAAGTGAGTTAGCACTTTAACCAAACGTCTGCAAGTATTACTTCTACAGATGTAAGCTGCAATACCAAACCTCAATGACAATTTTTTCCTTCAGTAACCTCAATATTGATTGAGACTTTTTAAACCATATCGGGGCTCAATAATACATATTGAGGTGATTTTAGACATATGCAGCCACATGCATCAAGCGATTTTGGAGTCGCAAACGGTGCGAATCACAAGATTTGGGTGTTTGCGATTCCAAAATCACTTTTTTGGATGCATTAAACAATTTTTTAGAAATCGCCATTTTTTGCGATTTCTAAAAATGCGATTGCATTTAGGATTCGCATTTTTGCGATTCCTTAAATGCAATGCATGATTGGTTAAAAAAATGTGAATTCGCAAATAGGAGGAGCAAATTAACACGAGGTTGAACCTCGTGTTAATTTGCGAAATCTTTCAAAAATGCTCATAAAAGCATTTTTGAAAGTGTCATGTTACACACACACATGTCCTTTGGACAATTGTGTGAAACTGGCACTTAAAAAATTATTTCAAGGGTGCAGGGGGGGGGTCCTTTGGACCCCCTCAGCACCCTTGAAATGCATTAACAAATTGCGATTCGCAAAATGAAAATCGCGAAATGTTACTGCCTTCCCATTGAATGGGAAGGTTTTCCTTAATTGTGATTCGCTAAATGTGAATCGCAATTAAGGAAAATTAAGAAATCGCAAATATTTTCAAATTATTCATGCATTGCCGTTTGCGATTTCTAAATTGCGATTCCTTAATTTTCGCATTTTAGGAATCGCAAACGGGTGCAATGATGCATGTGGCCGAAGGAGTTTTATATCTGGAATTTAAACAATATCTTAATAGACTGTATTCTATATAAGACATAGGCAGTTCTATATGGCTTTACATCCTTGGCATCTATATATCAATTTCATGTTCCATTGCAACTAATCTTGACGCCTTCCTAACAATTTGATATATCATGCAGCAACTTCATTGTGTTAAGATGCCACATTCAGTTTTATCACCAAGTCCCAATTACACAGTTATTGGCTTGCAGGTATCAAATGTAGATTTAATTTTAAATATATACACAGCAAATTGGTCAAGCTAAAGATGTGGGTCTATGGGTGTAAGGTTACAGAACCGTAGAGTCACCTGTATAGCATGCAGATCTCATCTATTATTCACCTTTTCTGCATGGAAATATTGCATCTTGAGTAACTTAATACAAATGCTGCAAGTACCTCAAAACATAGACCACATCCAAAATGCACTCCTATCCACTTTATTACCTTATTCATCTAAACAGTGAACCAAAGCTCCTTCACCAACTCCTAAGCAAGATAACCTAATTTGACTCCCTGATCACTTTTGGAAAAGTGCTTGTGGAAGCCTGTCTGCTCTTTAACTATCATATTTTTCCCAGTTGCCCAATTATCCATCCCTTTAAATATATGGTTTACCACTCAAATTGAAAAGCAAAAATAATTGTATATGCAGAATTATCGTATTGAACTTGAAATAAAATATTAAGTTATAGCAATGGGTCTTAATCTGCAAGATTCAATATCACCAGAGATGACACGGAAGTATTATTAATCGGACAATAAAAATTTGCTAAAACGCAGACACAAAGGTTTGAAAAAAATAGCTATGCTTACAGTATTTTTCTGTCAATTAGTTTAAAATTAACATGTTTAGCTCTTGCAATCATGCAGTGGTTGTGTGTTATCTTTATGCACACAATGGTCTCTAATTAAACCTTTTTAAACCTTTTGAGGATTCACACTAAGGGGGTGATGAGGATGGAGGAGGACTTAAGTTCGTCCACCATGCCCGGGATGTTGGCTCCGGCCGCCAGACATGCGGCGGTCCCGCACCGCAAATTAGGATGTGACCGCCACCCTGGCGGTATCATTCCGCAGTTTAACATTGCAGCGGGTGTTGCTTACAGCAACATTTGCCACAATGCCAAATTGCCTAGTTGTGCATTTCCATGCACAAAGTGGAAGGCACCGTGTTGTGCCTGCCACATTGGGCATGGAAATGGGAGGGGGTATCATGGGTACCCCCAAGTGCACCCCCAACCCCACTGCCCCCTGGGGCCCCATAGCAAATCACTGCCAGCCTTTCCATGGCAGGGATGCCACCATGAAAATGCCTTTACATCCCAGCATCCTAATATGGATGGCGGTGCCTGCTAGTCATCACCACCATATTGTGGCCCAAGTCGCTGGTCGCAATCGTCCCGATTGCAGGCCGGCGGAAATGCGGCAGACGCACTTTGCGTCCTCTGCGATAACCCACCATTATAATATGGAGGTGGTAAATCAGGTTATGATGGCGGGCGGATCACCATCGCCGGGCCGGCGGTGGCTATCTGTCCACCATCGTAATCAGCCCCTAAGCGTTTACTTTTGAGTATTCTGGGAAAATAGGAACTGTGTAGTAACGTTTTAGTGAATTCAACAATATAATTTTCTGTCCAAAGCGAGTGCTCTTTGAGCTAATTTTTAAATTCTATGGTTTCTTTTTAGCAGTTTCCTATACACTTTAATTACATTTTTCTATTACTCATTATGCCACAATTGTTTGAGAGAATTTCCTAATTTTTATTTTCTCAAATTACTTAGCTGGTAGAAATTCAGCATTTAACCTATGACTGAAAGACCATTATCAGCATTGTAATTTTCATACATTTGCCCAATATGATGCAAACTTTGCTTCACATTCAATAGTTTACAAACACACGATTTTTGGACCTTTGCATTACTGGACGAATAATAACAATAATTTTTATTATAGCTATTATAATGAAAAGAATAATACTTTTATTTCAAATAACATATTAGACTGGAGAGTTCTTCATTCCTAAATACCAGATGTTACAATCACCCATTTAAAGATGGTTAAAGTATAAACAGCAGAAGGATGAATGTCCTTTCTGGCCCTAGAATTCAGTGTCTGCAGACCACATCTGATGTCAACACTGTCCACTTAGTTTACCATCTCTGATCTATAAATTAAGAAGTATGATTTCCTTTCTAAGTAAATTTAGTGTAAGATCACCTTGGAGACCTCACTTGAAAAATGAAGTTCCAATTCAGCAGTTAGAATGTATTTCCTTCATTGATCTGTCCCGACTGTCCTCACTTTGGGCACCTTTGACCTGGATCCTTCAGGAAGTGTCTGCTCTCCGTAACTTAAATCTAGGTCCCACATGACGCAACCAATGTTAGCTTGTTATGCCCACCATTTGCATTCAGTATCTTTATTTATAAGATTTCAAAGCAAAACTGCCTTCTTTATTAATGGAGAGAGAGAGATAACACAGCTAACTGCTCTAAATATTGCCAGATACCTCGATCTGCCATGTTTCTACTTTCTCTACAGAACAATTCTTTCTCCTTACTCCTGACCCCAAGAGTCCACTATCTCACACATCCTCATCTAGACCCACACATCATCTGGAACATGCTGCCCTTCTCCACTGCAAGTGTGTCCTGCAAGAGCTCACAATTAATCCCTCAGAGATCCTCACTAACTCGTCCAAAATTTACATCATATTTTACACCCGAAGAGCACAATGGTCTTCTCTTCTTATGCATTTTGCATGTTATAATCAGGAACATATTGAACACGAATATTTTAAATGCTAAAAAAACAGTTTTTTAATTGTTTCTCACGGCCAATGCTACGTTAAGGCATCACAGAGATCTGCCTTATGCTGCCAACGCAAATGGTCACCTGAGGGCACCAGTTCACAAAAATTGGCCCAAAGATTTCTCTATTGTTAGAGAACTGAAGTATTAAAAGAGGAAAGATTTAATTTTGTCTCAGCTGCTAAACCTTTGTTGTCTACATTACGTTCTGCTTCTTTGAGGCTCAAATTTAGACTTGAATGGAACTTGGATTCAGACCTGTTATCTCTGTTGATTGTGTTTTCAGGTGGATATAATATAGGGTATGCGATGAGGAGCTTACCTAACAAGGTGGCAAAGTACATTGAAAGGCGAGATGGTGGAGTGCCTGCTAGTCCCAACAACGTTATCATCTCATGGGGATCTACCCGGGCTATTCTGGTAAGTGGACCTCGCACCCCATCCCCCCACCCAAGGAATTGTCCAGAAATATGGGTTGGTGGATAATGAAAGATAGACTTGTGGGGGCAGCATAGCAATTTTTTTTATTGCTAATCTTGCATCCCCTGGTATAAGCAAAAGAGTATAGAGCAATGGCGCAAAGAGAAACCAGCTCAGAGAGAGAGCGAGAGATGACTGAAGGTTTCTGTTCTTGAAAGATCTAACTTGAATCATTGTTCGCTGCTGCAGAATCTTCAAAGAAGTTCCATATTAGTTAATGAATTAAAAATTAAATGAAAAAATTGCAACGATTATAAATAAATATAGACTTGTAACACTTAATTTCACAGCCAGGGACACTTTTCTCTCAAAGTTTTAGATCAAATCAAAAGATGAAAAGAAATATAATTTGGCTGTCACTCAGATTGTCAAGAGCCTCCTTTATTCAGGGCTTTGGGTTAATGAATACAGGTTTGAGTTTGAGCATAAGTGCCCAAGGATACAAGTGTGAGTGCAAGTTATGAGTGACAGTGCTAAAGAGAGATAATACATCACTGGCACAAGAAAAGCTCCACAGAAATCTAGGGGCCCGATGTAGGTCACCAAATACCGGTCGGTAACGGCAGAATTCGTCCGTTACCGACCGGTATTTGGTGATTGAGATGTAGGGGCCATTATTTTACAGAATCGGTAAAATTACCGATTCGGTAATTTGACCGAATCTGTAAAATACCGAATCGGTAATTTTACCGATTCGGTAAATCCCAGATGTAGGTAGCACTGTTTACAGTGCTACAGGCCTTCAGAATTCGGTATTTTATCACCCAATACAATTGGATGGTAAAATACCGAATTCAGGTGTACATGCACATCTGTGCATGTACACCTGTGCCATGTGACACACAGACATGCCCTTAGGGCATGTCTGTGTGCCACATGACACACAAGCCTGGAATTGGGGTGCTACAGGGTGTCAAAGTGACACCCCGTTCACCCTTGCAGGATTCGGTATTTACCGAATCGGTAAATACCGATTCGGTATTTCCCATTGATTCCTATGGGCTTCAAGGCCCATAGGAATCAATGGGAAATACCAATTCGGTATTTACCAATTCGGTAAATACCGACTCTTACAGATTCGGTAATTTATTACCTACATCTGCCTGCTTCAGATTTACGGACTCTTAAATACCGAATCGGTATGATTCGGTATTTAAGAGTCGGTAATTCGGAATTACCTACATCGGGTCCTAGGTGAATAAGCTGTGCAGTTGGAATGGCTGTAATGTGCACCCGTTAATAAGTGGGACACTTCACTCCCTATCATTTGTGACAAGGATATGACACATCTCTTAGAAGTTCCTTGATAAAGCCACAGAATTCTGAGGTAGATTGTGATATCCTTTTTAAGTATGGCTGGTGGTAGTTAAGCTTTTTATAATACATAGTCACACAAACTTCCTCCACTGCCCCCATTTTAAATCTTTGGTCTCTTACTCCTTCTCATTAAATACATTTTCTGTTTGCAAACAACATATAATAAAACCTGATTTGGTTCTGTGAATATACACACAGAACAAGAATCAACCAATAATTTCTTGCAAACACATACTATACTTCTAACCAGTTTGGTGCATGTCAGTTGTAAAGGTACCTTTGTGCTTTAGAATGTGTGCGCACCATTTGTATGTATGTATGTATTTATGTGAGTATGCATGCATGTTTATAGTATTTATATACTGGCAACCTAGCCAAAAGGCAACGAAGCTCTGTACATGTCATAGACAAGAATAAATTAAATGAGTAATAGGAGAGGGAAGCTCGGGTGTGGAGGATTAATGCATTGTGATGTAATATTCTTTAAAATAGTGCATTTACAACTCTTTCCTAAATTTGAGCAGCACTCGGGTGGGTATGATTGATACAGGGATTTTGTTACTGACCCTGGGTGCATAGATGGAAAAGACCTGCTGCATTTGTTTTTTTACACTTCCTAATCTGCAGTCTAATGGTGTGCTGGCTGTGGATGCAAAGAGATGGTGACCATGTATTTCGAGATACGCCGGAATGCTGGTTGTGATGGCTTTATAATGATGTAACTGGTTTTGAAGATGGCGAAGGCCTACAGGTGGAGCAAAAAGAGTTCCATCAGCATGGGGGAGATGTGATCATATTTCTTAAGGTGATTGATGAGACGCGCTTTGGCATATAAGATATCCTTAAGCGATGCCAGTGTGGAGTCTTGAGCGCTCATGAAGCAAAGCATTGCCACATCCATATTTGAGAGTACGAGAGTTTTAACAGCAGTTCTAAAGTTGCTTTCTTGAAGAAATTATTCGATTTACTAGAGGAGAGAGCTGGTACTAGGCCATCTTTGGCAATGTGTTTCTTGAGGTTGGTGTCTGTTGAAAAATACTCTGGACACTTCTCATAGGTAAGTAGGAGTAGTTTATTGCAGAGCACAGGAGCCAACAACCCAACGCCTGCTGACCAAACTCCCAACTGAACAATATAGAACATCAGCATGGAACACACAATACACACAGGTATTCTGGAAGGTGGGAGGGAGAAATACAGAGAAAGGTATTTGTATACATAGGTGAATAATGAAAGAGAAATCATTTACAACACAGCTTCCTCCTTTAGGGAAAGAAACATAAATATTTTTTTTAAATATTGAAATGGAAATAAAAATTTGTTTAACATACTATTAACAAAAATAATCAATAAGGTAAGCCGGTGGTCTACTGTACCTTGCAATTTTGGTATTAGCAGGCAAAGATGCATTCTGAGAATTGGAAGAATCAGTGGTACTATTGCTTGAATGACACGCACTGCTTGATTCAGAGGCATCACCTCCACCTTCACATCTCCTGCCAACTGGGAAAGAAAGTATAGTAGAGTCTTCCATGGTAGACAACATGTAAGCACTATTCCCACTGTTGTAAGAAGAATAAAGAGGCTCATGTGAAACATCATCCTTGAAAACTGGAGATTTCTTTTGGTATAAAGCAACTCTTCGAAGGTTCCATTGTTCACCTTACAATATAATGAGGAAATACTTCACTGACACAAAAAGGACCTCTGAATTTAGATAAACCTTTTGAAATCCTACCAGGTTTTACCTCAACGTAGTCACCTTTTGAAATGTGCGATCCAGAAGTAATTTTTGTGTTAGTTACAGGTAGAGAGTCTAATTGACCTCCTTTAGAGACCAGTTCTTTGATCCACGAAGGAGTGAGTTTTGTGCCAGGAAGTCTGCCACGCATAAGTTCAAAAGGTGACTTATCGTTAGAACCATGTATTGTAGTGCGATAAGCACAGACCATATCTTGGACCATGTCATGGGCTAAGACACCCTTTGAGCAAGCCATCTGAATTGTACCTTTAACAAGTCTGTTGACTCCTTTACATAAGCCATTACCCTGTGGGTTGTATAAAGATGTACGATGATGTGTGATGCCACAACTAGATAGAAAAGAACACATGTCTTGGGAAACAAGTTGTGTGCCATCGTCCGTGATAAGAACATTAGGATAGCCTTCATCTTGAAAAAGTGTTTTTAAAAATGTTATGGTGCTTTCAGTGGGGATATCTTTTACAAAAACAACAGTGAGCCATTTAGAGAAGACATCAATGGATACAATGGTAAACCGTTGACATAAGGGTAGTTCATCCATGGGTCCAATGAATTCAAGACAAATACTGTGCCAAGGACTTTTGGGAGTAGACGAATTACCCATGGAAGAACCAACTGTGACTTTAAGTCTTGTAGGACACTTTTCAATCCATGAAGACAACTGGGAGTCTATACCAGGCCTCCAGAAATTAGCTCTCAGTCTGTGCTGAGTCAAAGTTTGTCCCAGATGACCTTCATGGGCAATGGTGAGTAATTTTGTTCTCAACTCAGAAGGGGGAATGAACTTGTCAGCACGCATGAGAATATTATCACCACAGGTTGATAATTCATTAAGCACCTTAAGAAATGGACGAGCAGAGACATGTACACAACTTTCACGTCTGGAACCCATTTTAACCAGACTGATAACCTCTTGAAGTACATGATCATTGAGCATAGCTTTACACCACTCATCATGTGTGTAAGTGCCTTCACAAACTGCTAAGACATCATGGACCCAAGCAATAGCTTCATCCACATTTTCTAAATTGAGAGAAACATCATCGAGATTTTCCCATTTGATTGAAAGTCTAGATAGACAGTCTGCTTGAAAGTTACGCCAATCTTGAACATGCGAAATTTCATATTGATACTCTTGAAGTTTGGCTGCAAACTAAGGGTTTGTGATCTGTTTTGAGGAGAAATATGGTGCCCCACAAATATGTGCGGAAATACTGAATGCCCCAAGCAGCTGCCTGTGGTTCCTTTTCAATGACAGAATAGTTCTGTTCAGAAGACGTGAGGGTGCGAGAAGCATTGATCATTATAATGGAGGTACGTTTTGTGTCAAATGGAGCTAGGACGTTGGCTTTGCAAATTTCTTTCTTGATTTGACTAAAACATGAATTTTGATCATTACCCCTCACAAATTTTACTCCTTTTTTGAGTAAAAGCCTTAATTGTACAGTCTTGTCAGAATTTTTTGTTACAAATTTTGAGTAGTATTTTATCAGACCCATGAATGACCTAAGTTGATCTTTGTCGGTAGGACATGGGGCAGAACGAATAGCTTCCAAGAGATTTTTCTTGGGCTTGACTCCTAATGCTGATATTTCATAACCAAGATATTTTATTTGCTGCACAAGAAAAGAACACTTCTCCTTACGCAGGGTAAGGGCGGCATCCATAATTCTGTGCAAAACATCTGAACAGCGAAAGCGAGTTTCACACACTTCTAATATTGATGCTGTTTTCTGTGAGTATAGTTTGAGAGCCACAACAACAGTATGGAACCCTTAGGAACTCTACAGATAATAGGGATCCTTTGTGACTTTAAGGTGCCTATGTGAACACACTGCTGTTATTTGGATAGGTAGGAGGAGAACTAGTGAAGGACATTGGCAGTGAATCTCATTTGAGACTACAGACTGCCCATGAGGGTGAGATGCTTGACTGTCGTAGGCAGCTCAAAGGTACAGCACGCATGGGTCATGTTCATCTGTGGTCAAGAGGGTATCATTTACAATGTTTAAGGTAGTGGCCTCCATGCTGCAGCACGATCTGAAACCAGACTGGTAGTCACGAAGGAGATGATTAGCATTGATGTGATCTTGAAGTTTAACATAGACTTTTTTTTCCAATGATCTTGAGTGAACGGGCCATCTGTGCTTGGACAAAATATCGAAATAGTCAGACAAAAATATTGTTGCAAGAATATCAAGATGTCCAAAGTAATCGGGACATAAATATGAAGGTAAGAATATCTTTTTAAGGGTTGTCTTGTGTTTAATATTGTTGTTACAATTATAATTACAGAAAATATCCTTGTGCACAGTATAATTTTATTTTTAATGTTTTCTGGTTTTATGTTGTATATACAAAATATTTAATGTCAATTTTTAGTGTTAAATTATCATTTTTATTTTATTATCATGAAAAGTTATATTTGTATTTTTATTTTTTAAATAATTCACTTTATTTGTTTAATATTTAAAAGGGGGTGTTGTATTTATAGGGGGAAATGGAAGGAACATTTTAAAAGTATGTTTTTGGTAGTTTTATTTTTGTGTGAATATTTAAGGAAGTTCTTATAATTGATATAATGAATGCTTAATTTGCAATTGAAACTTTCATGTTGCAAATTGCATGAACATTTTATTTGCAGAATTAGGTTTTATAAATTGTTTTTATTATGAAATTTGATAATGCATTATTAAATAATGTATGTTTGGTTTTGTTATGTTAATGCTTTATATATTTTTTATCAATTTTATGCATAATCTATCAATATTTAAATATGTCTTATATTAATTATTGATTCATGTTGTAAATATTTTTCGTGTAGTCTGTTTATTTTATTTGTTTTTAATGGAACATGTAAAATAATTATGTTCAATTGTTCATTGTTGTGTTTATATAGCTTAACTTTTTTTACGTAAATTCATTTTAAATCATTTTTTAAATATCAGTTGTTATTAGAAAATTGCCATATTTATCTTAGAATTAGAAAGAATGTGCATATTATTTTCAAATATTTAATTTTAAAATTTCATGTTCGAAACATAATCACATTAAAAATACTGTTTTGAAAAAAAAATGTATGTTTAGAATAAATGTTTTATATTTTTCTTATATAAATGATTATATATGCTTAAGTGAATACATTTATTTTCAGGTGTATTGTATAAAATGAGAAATTAATGCTACATGGATTTATTTTATGCAGTTGTATGAAATAATTGAATTCTATTTGATTATGTTGCATAATTTTTTTATAATACTTTTGTACATTTTGTATTTTTATTGCGTTGTTGATTATAATTTGGATATAAATAGTTGTTATATGTCGTACTGTTTAATTAGAGTTTTTAGTACTGATTATTTTCTTTCTTTCTTTTATTACATGATTTTTTAATGTATAGTTATAAGTTATATTAGTTAATTGCATTATCTTTTTATTTTATACACAATATTTATTTAATATAAATATCAGATTATTTTTTATTATATTTTGATAATATATTTGTTAAAATTGGAGTGATAAATATTAAATCTGCTATCTTTGTTGTCAAACATGTCACCAACTTTGTTTAGATTAGGGTTGGTATAGTAAATGTGACCTATTTCGAGTTCAAACTTTTCAAAATAGTTTGGATTGGAGATGGAATCAGGGCGGGTCCTCTGCTAAACGAAAAATAAAATGATAACAACTTCCTGTTAGTATAATTTTATCTTGCCCTGCTTCTGCAGCTTTTGCAGGGCCAAACGGGGTTGATCTAATGGCAGAGGAGCAGGGGGAATGGTGAGCACACTCTGTAAGTGTGCATGAATGTTTGGCCGCTGTCTTTGGCTGGCTAAACATTCATGCTCACCTTGAATGTTCTCCACCCAAACTGTATTGAAGCCTGGGTGGAGAACATGCCCGGGCTCCAACTGCCTCGCGCAGACCAGTCACAACTCTGCTTTGGAGCATTGTGACTTTCTTAGGGGAGCCAAGGTGTTCTTCAAGTTCCAGCCAGATGAGGGACTACAGAGGAAGCACGCGATGAGGAAGCGACGAGGAGCGAAGTATGTTTTTTTTTCTTCTTTTTTTTACCCTAATTTGTTACATTAACATGTGAGTATCAAATGTAAAGCTTTTAGTATTCAACATTTTACAAACAAATTTTTTTCCTTTTTGTTTTTACTACTGTCAAAAGTACATTGATGGTTTTTATATTGTTATTTATTTCTTTTTTCATGATTTATTTAGCATATATGTTTATATTTAAAACAACATATACACATTGTGTACCATAAAATAAAAAAATATTATAGTGGTACATTTCTTACACAAAAATGCAACACATGTATTTCTTTAACTGATTTTAACATATTTATATGTGTAAACATTTTATTAAAATGGTACATAATTATTTTTCTCATATACATGTGCTACACATACATCTTTTTATTTTTACAGGTTTAACATACTTTTTAGTAAATATTATACATAGTACTATATTATAATAGATAGCATTTTTAATAGTACTATTTACTTTACAGTTTACCTAATCATTTATATTTTCTTAATGCATTTTTTAGATATTGTTTGGATCATGGCCTGCAGCCACATGTAGCAGGCACCAGCCCCTGCCCTTCTGGGCTGAGCAATTGCTCATCTTTGTACCAATATACTGGTTCATGCCAATGGATTCAAAGTCGTTTTGACAGGCTGGACTGCCTAAATAGCCACTAATCTAAACTCAGATAATTTGATTATTTCAGACAAATTATGAACCATCTCTAAACCCAGACCTACAATATTTGGGGGATTACTAGTATTGTTTCCTCTGTCACTGGTTCTATGCTCGGGTGTATTAGTTGGAAGCATGCCATGGGCTTCTATTGCGTGGTAGCCAGATGTTAGTGCTAATAGATTGGCTCTCCAAAGATATACATTAATTTCAGTACCAACATATTGAATAACAGTCACTGCAATTGAATGCAATCAGCTCCCGTTGGGTACTCAACTGGCTTATGGTTGGAACAAACATAATGGAGGTTTAGTACCCTTTATAATTTCACCCTAGTATTCTAAAATGTGAATATTCAGAAAAGTCATAAACAGTATGTGCTTGATTACGACTTTGGTGGTGCGACACCAGCCGTGGTCAGGCCGCCCTCAAGACTAGGAGTTTCCTCCTGTCTGGCGGTCTGGTTTTTGGCCTTCCTACGGCTGCGCCTCAGAAAATGGGCACCGCAATGGGAACGACAAAACAGACCATGCTGTGCAGGAACTGGGGTGCTTAAATACGGGAGGGCACATGTTGTGCACCCCTACATGCGTCCCTATGCAGTGGAGGCACAGGTGGCCCTGGAGGGCCCCCATTGTTTACTCTCCGCCATGGTGTTCATGGAGGAGAAACCTCCATTACGCCACCGACGGAGAGGAAACTCGTAATTTTGTGGCAAGCATATTACAGCCTCCTGACCCCCGCAACACTATCAGGGGATGACAGTTCCCTAGCATCTATCAGCGGAGTTGTGGTGGTCAGACTGCCCAAATCGTAATAGGGCAGTCGGGAGACTGCCACCGGTGTGCCCCTGTAAGTCTGACGGTCCGTGGACCTCCAGACTCGCAATCGAGGTCTAAGTGTAAATAGAAAGATTGTTTCTTCCTTACACTTTTTAGGTCTATCATCAGACATGAACCTTTGATGTTACAAAAATTACATGCATAAAATATGTACCTCTAAGGGCTTTTAGCCCCTTTTATCCATTGGTCTGATATTATACCTGTTGGAAATGGGGGTTGCCCAAGTCTCAAAGGGGGTAGCATGGCATCAAGCGGGCAGGCCAAACTTCGAGGACATGTGAAGCACTCACGCAGTACCCTCAGTCAACACACCAGGCACACCACAAAAGAGGCAGGACACCAGTTTGAGTTGGAAAATTAAGCAGTTTAGTATCTCCAACCTGCAAGGCAAAAATGCATCAACAGTGTCATCATAACACGGCGCCAACTGGCACCAGAGCCAAGTGTATCAGGGGGGGGGATTATTTACATGGGAAGTAGGGGCTGAGTCTGTAAGTCCATCTGAAATAAAGAAGAACCAATTAACATTGAGCCTGGGGCCAATATGGCGGGGCCAACTCAGGCTCTCATCCTTAGTGATAGACTGTAATGCAAAATACCATTAGCATGAGTACACATAACCTGCATTATCACTCCACCACGACCCCTGAGAGGGAAAACATCAGGGCATCATAGTAAGTCCCAACATACCGGAACACCTGCAATAGATCAGCATAGGGATATCAAACACCAGGCGGGAAGCATTAATAAGCATTGGCATCAGTAACCTCATATAACTGTAGGCCGTAAGTCAGCAACTCCTTTAGGCAGGCCTAAACACTTTAGTGAAGATCAGATAACCTCGTGCCATCCTAATCTTTTAGCATTCCGGTAACATCTCATTGGGAGAACAAACACTGCATTAACATCAGGTAGGGGCCATATTCGTGGACCAGGAACACCTGTAATGAAACAGGCTTGCTCCCTAACATGGGATGCAGCCAGGGGCCTGATATTCAATAAGACCTAGATATGTGCGCTAGGCATCAAAGGCAACCTGGGGGACATGACTCCTTAGCCCCCCAACCTGAAACCCAAACATTAGGCAGTACATTAACAACCATAACATATGCACCAGGCCTCTAATTGACTCCCCAGGGCACCCCACACTGGCATGAAGAGCAAGATCCACAGTACCTAGCAGGCGCCCTCAATGCCCCACCATTGCAGTTCCACCTTAGGAGTCCCTGTATCCTGGGACTCCACGCTCAAGAATAAGGGGCCCACAGAGTTCCGGTCAGTCAGGGGGGGGGGCGAGCACCATCCGGCCCCGGTACCCTCTCTACCTCTCCACACAGTCAAATGTAGGCCCCACTCACCGGGCTCCTCTCACTGGCTCCTCGGAGGTAGGCCAGGCACCGACAATGTGCCTCGAGGCCCCGGTCGCACAGCACTCGAGTCGCGGGCTCTCCTCCTTCGTCTGGCTCGGGTCACACGGGGCCCGTCAGCCCTCCATCAGGCCGATACCACACAACCGGGGCTCCCTCTTCTCTCCGGGAGCCCCGCGGTACACCTCCGGCTAGCGTCGTGCCTCCCCCGGGCCCCTCCTCTCTCTCAGGGACCCGGGTCTCCTCAGGTAGGCCTCCTAGCAATCTCAGGCTCTCTGGGCCTGGGCTGGCCGATGGGGGTTCTCGGGCTGCTCTAAGCCCTCCGGCGAGGATACTCGGCTGTCCCCACCTCCGTCCTCACTGGGCCCGGGACTTCCACCGCGGCCTCCGCGAGGCCTCTCTCTGCTGCTGGGCCTGGTCTCGGCCTGGGAGCCAGTCAGAACGCGGCTCTCGGGGGCGCGACAGCACCAACCAATCGGTGCGCAGCGGGCTGGGGGCGCGGACGGTGACGTCACCGGCGCACCAGCCACGTGATGCCGGCCTCTCCGGCTTCAGGCCTATTGCGGCCTCCTCCTCACATCGGCGGCCCTCTCCTGGTATCGGGGGCCGCCGCGACGATACCAAACACGGCGGGGGTCTCCCTGGTGACACCGGGCTGCGGCGGTGACGACGGCACCAGTAAGGGGTAGGCTCCCTTCTTAATTAATTAATTATACAGCGGAAAGCGCGCCAAAACGAGGGTTGGCTCCTCCAACGCGATTTCTCCTCACAGTCTCCTCAGCACCCGGGCTGCGACAAGGGGTAGGCTCCCTTCTTAATTAATTAATTATATGGCAGACGGCGCGCTGACACGAGGGTAGGCTCCTCCAGCGTAATTCTCCTCAGGAGAGTGGCGCTATTCACAGCGCACTGCTCCTCCCTCTGCCCACACGGTCCTCAGGGCCAACAGCACTTCGGGGGCCACACCAATCACAGGGCACAATCCCTTGGGGGCACAATCCTCCCCAGGCAGCAACAGTCTTTAGACACCCAGCGCTTAGGGGGCGATACTACAGTTTATGCCAGTGAGCTGTCCACAGCCCTTCACCATAGGCACCTCACAGCCCAGCGCTTCCAAAGGGCCTCACGCCACCTCAGCCAGCAACAATTCCTTTGAGGGCACAATCTTCCCCAGGGTGCTTCAGAGGGGCAGACAGTCCCACAGCAATTCCTCAGGGGCACACTCCTCACCTCCTGGGCGCTTCTTCACACAGCGCTGGCGTGGTACCCGGTCAAATAGCGTCAGTGACCTGGATAGGGGCCCTCCCTTGTCAGGGGCCCATGGGGACAGCAGAGGGGGGGTTTATAGGGGTGCAGGGCCCAGCTCACAGGCCCATGTGGCGGTAGCACCTCACAGCAGGTCCCCCTCCCTTCCTTGTCCCAGCGCTGACTGACTCTCTGGTGACACTTCACCCTATTTATACCCTCCTCCCAGGCAGTGCCAGGACCTTCTAGAATGTTGGCACATCTAGCCTAAACTGGTTCTAGGGGAGGGGGTGAGCACCCTGGGTGCCAGGCTTTCCCTCCAAAACTAGGGGTAGCTGGGTAATATTATCTAGACCGCTGACCTATGTCAGTCCAGTGGCAAAACCCATGGCCATGGCATCCATTTTAAAAGCAATACATTTCAGTCAGGTACATTTCCAAAATGGGAGTGCAGTTTTAAAATGGGGGATTTTACAAGTGCTCACATTAGGTCAGGTAATTACATTTTTCAAAAGGGGTCTCACACCACTCATGGCCTATACAGGTTTAATCCCATGGGGGAGACATTCAAATTAGGGGGTCAAAAGCGAAAAATTTTGGGGGACAAAGGCCAAGTCCAACAATACCATTCATACTTTCTACCGCCCGCTACAGCATACAGCTTGGGAACTGGGTCAGCCCATATCAATATTTGGCTAACTTCAATGTGAGTGACATCATTTTGTCTCTTCATAAGGAGCACATGCACATGCAATGTACTTCCCTTCAGTGGCAGGGACTACTATTTCAATGGTCTTTTTGAGACCAAAAACACGTTTTTGCTTTTATCTAATGTTTTTTCAGATTGACAAAATGAACTTTTGCAAAATGTGTGACAAAACAAAACAAGCATTGACAGAGCCATAAGGCTGGCAGCCAAAGCAGATCTAATGTCAATGTTTGTTCTCATAGAGCGCTGGACATTTTAGGGCATGCAGCCGTAAACTACACAAAAGAGTACTCTTGTAGTACTACTTCCAGTACTCATAAATGTTTTTTAGAATTGGCCACCAGCTATATGATTCAAACTCAGAATTGCTCTAGGTGAATTATTTGTTTGTCCTCCTACAGGCACTTCTGCCTCCACCGTATTCATTATGTCTTCTCATAACAGTGCAATGTAGCAAAACCAAGTCTCAAGTCAAGGAGCTGGGCTAGCAGGTTACATAAATCTGAAGGTAGGCTGTAAAAACATTTGGAGAAGGAAAGCTTCTCTTTTGGAAATTTTGGTCATATTCTTATATTGTGTTGGCAGATCCAGGGTTGGACCAGTCTTATATTACACTGGGCAATTCCCAGTGGGCTGGAGCCCAAGGAGGCCAGTTTTGAAAAGTCCAAGGTCACACCTGGTGCCTCTGTCACTTTTTTACAGTTCTCTGGAGATATTTGCTGAGGCATGGGAGTCTTCAGTAGAGAGAAGAAGTGTGGAGGAAGGTAGAGAGAAAGCAATCATAAAGGGAGAAAATGTGTAGAGAGCAATGATAGATAGAAAGACAGATTGTGCTAGGAGACGAAGGGAGCTGGGTTGGTTTGAGCATTGTTGGCAGGCCTGCTTGTGGGTCTCTCGTCCAGCCCTGGGTAGGTCTGTGAAAGATGGAGGCAAAGGTAGTACCTGTAGGAAGGGTTGGTGCTCCCTGGTGCATTTTCAATATGCTGGCATCTACAAAATGGAAAGATTAGAAAAAAACACTGCTAAGCGCAGACACACCAGGTAAGGAAAGTTGATGCTGTAAAAAGAGCAGAGTCAAAGATGAGATAGAAGAATTCAAAGTTTTTCACATTACATTCTCCACTGGTGATGAGAAGGCTGTGGTTGTGGGGAGATACTTACTCATCCCGCCTTTTGATTACTTTATGTTCCAGCTTTAGATCTTGTGTTTCTTTTTATCTAGAGTCTCATGTCTTTCATCGTCACAGAAGAGGATCCCAGAAGAACTGGTGTGATGATCTGTGTGCCCCTACACCCAGTCTATACAGATGCTATTGTGCAGTGTGGCGCTGTCAAGGTGGAGTGCCCCCTAGACGAAGAGAACGGATGGGCTCTGGACGTGCGTGAGATAAGGAGGTCCCTCTACAAAGCCCGAACACACTGCACCCCTAAAGTGCTCTGCATCGCAAACCCCGGGAATCCAACAGGTGAGGAACAAACAGCAACATTGTGACCAACATCCTTAATGCTACTTCTCCCACTCAGTGGTTTTCTCTTTTCCTAGCTCTGCACCTAAAACAATCACCAACAATGAGAATTCTAGAATGTTCCTTTGTTTGATGATGTCAGATGGGATTTTGAGATCTATTGTGGCATCGAACTCCGTCGAACTCTGGAACCTCCTCGACACAACATCACCAGATGTCGCCTTCCTCACGGAAACCTGGATGAACGCCTCCTCAGCCCCTGACATCGCCATAGCCATCCCGGAAGGCTACAAGATCACCCGGAGGGACCGCATCAACCAAACCGGAGGAGGCATCGCCATCGTCCACAGAAACACCATCCGCATCACGACCAACTCTGACGACACCCTCACCGCCGCCGAGCACCTTCACTTCCAGATACACACCAACCCCAAGACCACCCTCAGAGGCACTCTCATCTACAGACCCCCGGGACCACGCACACAATTCAGCGAAGCTATCGCAGACTTCATCAGTCCGCACGCCCTCACCTCCTCAGACTACATCCTCCTAGGGAACCTCAACTTCCACCTGGAAAACAACAATGACAGCAACACCGCCGCCCTACTGGACAACCTCGCCAACCTCGGACTCAAGCAACTAGTGAACACCCCAACCCACTACGCCGGCCACAAGCTTGACCCCGTCTTCTCCTCCAGCAAGCACATCTCCTTCAGCCACTCCACCGGACTACACTGGACTGATCACAGCTGCGTCCACTTCAACTTCAGGAGAACCACGACCCGCCACCACCCGCAACAGGTTCCCCGCAGGAGCTGGAGCAAGATCACCGCCAACGAGCTCAACACCTCCCTCAGCCAGAACCCTCCCACCAACACAACGGACCCCAACGAAGCAGCCCGCAACTTCACACAGTGGCTCACCAACTGCGCCGATGACCTCGCACCACTGAAGAACCCTCCCAGCAGACCTGGCAGCAAGAAAGCTTTGTGGTTCACCAACAAACTCAAAACCTCCAAGAAAAACTGCCGCACCCTCGAGCAAACCTGGCGACACAACCAGACTACAGAAAACATGACAGCCCTTAAGAATGCCACCTGCACACACCACCAGCTGATCTGCACCACCAATAGGACAACATTAAAAGAACGACTGGACAACAACACCCACAACTGCAAGGAACTCTTCAGCATCGTCAAAGAGCTATCCAACCCCAGCACCTGCAACAACGACATCACACCCTCGCAAGACCTCAGCGACTCACTCGCATCGTTCTTCCACCGCAAGATCGCCGACATACACAACAGCTTGGGTGCACAGACCACGCACCCAACCACCGAACCAACGCCCCCCCACCACCACCCTGTGCAATTGGACCCCGGTCAGCACCGAAGACACCACCCGCACGATGAACACCATCCACTGTGGATCCCCAACCAACCCCTGCCCTCACCACGTCTTCAACAAGGCCGACTCCGTCATCGCACCCCAACTCCAGGACATCATCAACACCTCCTTCGCCACCGCCACCTTCCTGGAGAGCTGGAAACATGCCGAGCTCAGCGCCCTCCTGAAGAAACCCACCGCGGACCCCATGGACCTCAAGAACTTCCGCCCCATCTCGCTCCTCCCTTTTCCTGCCAAAGTCATCGAGAAGATCGTCAAAAAACAACTCTCCGCCTTCCTTGAGACAAACGGATCGCTCGACCTCTCACAGTCCTGTTTCTGAGCTAACCACAGCACCGAGACCGCCCTCATCGCAGCTAACCGACGACACCAGATCCCTGCTTGACAACGGGGAAACAGCTGCCCTCATCCTCCTGGATCTCTCAGCAGCATTCGACACAGTATGCCACCGCACACTAATACAGCACCTCAGCAACACCGGAATCCAAGGGAAGGCACTGGGGTGATCATCTCGTTCCTCGCCGGAAGAACCCAGAGAGTCCGCCTCCCCCATTCCGATCCGCGGCCACCGAAGTCATCTGCGGCGTACCTCAAGAATCCTCTCTCAGCCCCACCCTCTTCAACGTCTACATGAGCCCCCTCGCATCCATCGCACGCCAACACAACCTTAACATAATCTCCTACGCCGACGACACCCAGCTGATCCTCTCCCTCACCAATGACCCCACCACCGCCAGAGCCAGCCTCCAGGAAGGAATGAAAGACGTCGCGGAATGGATGAAGATCAGCCGTCTGAAACTGAACTCAGACAAGACGGAAGTCCTCATCCTGGGATCATCTCCCTCGGCCTGGGACGACTCCTGGTGGCCCCCTGCCCTGGGAACCGCCCCCAAGCCAACGAACCATGCCCGCAACCGGGGCTTCATCCTGGAACTCCTCCCTCACGATGTCCAAGCAAGTCAACGCCGTCTCGTCGTCATGCTTCAACACCCTGCGCATGCTCCGTGAGATCTTCCGGTGGATCCCTACCGAAACTAGGAAAACGGTCACCCAGGCCCTCGTCACCAGCCGACTGGACTACGGGAACACCCTCTACGCGGGAACCACAGCCAAACTCCAGAAAAGACTCCAGTGCATACAGAACGCTTCTGCACGACTCATCCTGGACATCCCTCGTCGCAGCCACATCTCTGCCCATCTGAAAGACCTTCACTGGCTCCCCGTCAACAAGAGAATCACGTTCAGGCTCCTCACCCATGCACACAAGGCTCTCCAGGATATGGGCCCCAAAGTACCTCAACAGCCGCCTCGCATTCTACACTCCCACTCGCCAGCTCCAATCCGCCAGCCTCGCCCTGCCACCGTCCCACGTATCGGAAGATCCACCGCCGGAGGAAGATCCTTCTCATACCTGGTGGCCAAGACATGGAACTCCCTCCCCACCCACCTACGGCTGACCCAGGACCATTTCTCCTTCAGGAAACAACTATTCGAGCAGTAGCGTCCCCCCCTCCCCCCAGCGCCTTGAGACCCTAGTAGGTGAGTAGCGCGCTTTACAGATCTCATGATTGATTGATTGATTGATCATTCACCCGATGGACCTTATTAATATTGAAGTCCAGAAATAATAACATGTATGCAGATTCACGGGACGTGAAAATCTGCAGTCGTTCACCCAAGTAGTTTTCTGCCCAACCCACCCCCTTTGATTTAGTAGGGGCTTGTAGAGAAGTATGGCTCAATGGTTAGAGCGGCAGACCCTGATGCAGTAGTCTGGCCAGGACCAGGGCTCAATTTCCTCCGACCTGATAATTCTCGCCTCGGTGCCTATTCTAATCATGAGTCCCACTCTGCACCTCTGGGCAATAGCTTGCTTAATCTCTACAACGGCCCCAACAACGCTGAGGATGCCTGACTTCACCTTGGGGGTGCCCAGGAGTGGGCTCCTCACAGGGAAAGGCCAGGAAGGGTTCCTTGGCGTTATTCGTACAAGCGCCGAGATGCCTACGGGTAGTCGTGCGCTATACAAGTGCGTAATTATTTCATCACGTTATCATTTCATTGTGGCTATGTGACCAGGGTCGGCATGGGGAACCAAAATCAGCCTGGTAAAAATGCTCCATCCTGCCACAATCCCTTTGTTTCCTTGTACAACACTCCCTTTTCACCCATCTATTCTTTCATTTTCTCTCTCTCTCTCTCTCTCTCTATCTCTCTCTCTCTCTCTCTCCACAATCTCTCATTACTTTCTCTCTATACCCCCCTCTTAAAGCTTCCCCCACCTACTGAAATTAACCTCAGGGAGCTGGGGAAAGTTACATATGTACCAGTAGCATCTCAAGGCTTCCAAAACCAGCCTCCAAAAGCTCCACCCACCAGGAAAATGCCCTGTGGAGTAAAAGGTCTGTCTGGCACTGTATGTGATGCAAAGCCCTTTTCTTGTCCGCTTGCGTCCACTTTTATACATAAAAGTTGATTGATTCTGCCAGTTACCCATTTTGAATCGATCGTATAATGCCACATTGAGTTGTTCAGTATCTCGTAGTGCTTCATTAAGATTGTCGGAGGATGTAACTATAGAGTTGGTCTTCATACAAATAAAGCAGGAGCCACTCCTGTTGGAGGTAGTAACTTTTTTATTTCCATGTTTTGAAAATTTGGCATACAGGCTCCACATATTAGTCAGGGCATCATTGTCCCACCAACTGTAACTCCCATATACAGACTTTTCCTGAAGACTCAGCTCAACATCCACACAGCGCCAATTTTACTAAGCCCTTGCATTGCCTTTGCGTCATACAAGTTGTAGGGTAGGTCAGGAACATTTTGTAATCTGACTTAAGATCAGCTTGCACGTTGTTTAACAGAGGCCTTTGGTAAAATAAGTTCTGTGAAAGAAGCATTTGGTGTGTGTATATATACTAGAAATATTATTCTCTGCTATAAGCTCTGTGTATAATGTAAGTTGGCAAGAAGCTCCACGACCATAAAGGAATATACGACAATAAAGGAATAAGGGTCAAGTCTGAGTTCCTTTATATGGTATTTCATTCCTTTCAATGCATGCTCACACTAATACCCTTCTCCAAAGAAGTCTAAATTTTTTGGCCCAGATTTACAAACACTTTGCAATGGGTTTGCGTTACTTTTTTAAGGCACACACGATGCAAAATGAGACTTACAATCCAATGCTATTTTGGACTATTTCTTTAGAGCGAGATGCGACCTCATGTAAAAAATCGACGCATGGACACATTTCGCCCTCAAATATAAAAGGGATTAACATTTTGCTTATTTACCCGTAGCTTTCCTAATTTACTTGAATTTGTTTGAAATTTACATGACAGCAAATTGCCTGAATTTTGCACATCCCTAGTAAATATCAGTTGGAAGTCTTACTGCTTCACTTACCCTTCACTCTACTTGCTGACAGCAGGCACTGTGATCTCACAATTCAACTATACTACCGTATTACAGTTGAGAAGCTACATCATTTTCTTATTACTGGTGACTAGTGATGCTGCCACTAAAATGCAAGTGCAAGTGGAGAAGTGTGGCTCACTGGTCAGAGGAGGCAGACCTGGAAGCAGAGGACAGCACGCGGCTCGGCGGGGTCTTGAGTCCTAAAATGTCCATGGACTCGACAATTCTCGCTCCAGTGCCTACTCGATTCACGGGTTCACACTCTGCGATTCTGGGCAATAGCTTTCTTAATCTCCACAACGGCCCCTAGCGGCGGGATGCCTTGCGGATACCCGGCCGGGGTTATCTCACAGGGGAATACCAGGACGGGTTCCCTAAGCAAGCGCTTAGAAACCGCTCGGTGATTTGCGCTATATAAATTCCTGTACATTTACAATGCAATGAGAAAATTAGAGACATTGAGTTTTTAGGTTTTGTTTTAACATAAATAATTAATTACCATATTTAACACCTTAACTGCTCATGACGAGCTTAGCTCGTCATGAGGCACGGTGCTCAGGTGCTCATGACGCTGGTACTTGTAGTGCTGTACCATCTTACTCGAGTGAGTTAGGGCCACGCTGTTCAATTTGCGAAATAAATCCCAATAAATGGTACAGCACTACAAGCACCAGCAGACTTTGCGGAGGGTAACATGCCCACTGGGGCGGGATTTTGACAATATCAGGTGCTCCAGAAACTGTGCCGCGCATGTAAGCGATCTCCAGCCCATGAAGAAGTGCATCTTAGCATGAAACGCGTCGGGCTTTCAAACAAGTTGATCGATTGCCTTGACACCTTAATGGCTGCTGTCTTCAATAAATGTGCCGAAATGTTTGCCCCTGTGTGTGGCCTTTTTCGAGGGGACAACTCTCTCTGATTTATATATATATATATATATATATATCACAGCTACACTTGCACCTGCCAGACGCACTCCCAGGCTGGTGCCTGCTCGTCGGGGGTGCACCCGACCATAATATCCGCTTCGCAGTCCCTCCCCACAATCTTGGGAATTAGGTAGCAGCACTCCGGGGTTAGTTCTCAGTTTCAGGTTTTATTGATCAAAACGCGCTTTCGGCACTCGGCCTTCGTCAGTGTTCAGAGTGACAGTGCCGCGCAAGGTTTACAAATGCTTTGCATGCAACACGTGATGTTAACTTAGACACAAAGATAGGACCAAAATAATCCTCATGGTCGCCATCTTTGAATGGGTAAAGTAAAGTCAATGTAGATTACCGCTCTATATTACCAGCAGTACGCAGCTACATATATGTAGATAAATTCAATTAAAGCATATAAAGAGTCAGAAAATTCATCCCTCATTATCTGCTTATAACATAATGCCCACAGATGGGCTTTGCATATGTACAATGTTCACAACTTCCCCATTCTCATTCGATGATCGTGGGCTCGCCCCCTCTAACAAGGAGCAGGAAGAATTTCTACAAAAAATAGAACAAGAGGATGGAGACAATCTGACGATTGTGAATTTGACACCTAAAATACTAACGAATGAAGAAGAAAACATTTTGAAATTGGGACTTACATTTTGCCCACAAAAAGATCTTGAATTTACCCAAACACGGATAGACTTATTTAAGTTTATCCGCAAACTAAAGCTTCACAAGTATTTTAAAACCAAACCGCAACGAATGAAGTCACCTGCATCTGACGAAACGGAAGGGAGTATACTCTCCTGCAGAGATCTGGCAGGTATCAGGACTTTGGAAGAATTACGGATGGAACAATTTGACAATGATGGGACCACTACTCTGAGTAATACTCAGTTAATCACGGACATGGGAGTACAACAAAAGGGAGGCGCGACTGATTTCAAACCAACCTCAACCTTCATGCCTGTGATGGGGACAGATGCCATAGATACCTTCTCGGAGGCTGTACTGCAGGACCTACGGAAGTTGAGAGGCAATACTAAATTTAAGCAGGATCAACAAAACTTTACGAATAAACAACATTTGGCACTCAAGAAGTTGTGTGAGGACTCGTCTTTGGTGTGTAAGCCCTCGGACAAGGGGGGGAATATTGTTTTACTTACCAAAGCGCAATATGAGCAGGAGGCTTTACGCCAACTAAATGATCAGAGTACTTATATGAAAGTAAGTATGTCGGTATACAACACCAGCATTTCGGATTACCACGATATGATCCTAAGGTGGTACAATAAGAATATGCTAAATAGTGATGAAAATCTATTCTTGAGATGCCCTAATCCTGTTACCCCGTCATTTTATTATTTACCCAAAATTCACAAGGACCTATTGAATCCCCCTGGCAGACCAATTGTGGCCTCTCAGGGCAGCCTGACAGAACACTTATCTATTTATGTTGACTCTTTCCTTTCACCCCATGTTATGAGGTTAAAATCGTACCTAAAGGACACCAAGCACTTTTTGAACTTAATTGAGGATGTATGCTGGAATGATGGAGACACAATGATGGTGATAGACATCACCAGTCTATATACGTGCATAGGAGATGGGGAGGGGCTGCTGGCTATTGCCTGGTTCCTTGAAACACGACCGGTCAAATTCATGGAACATAACAAAATGTTACTCGATTTCCTAGGTTTCTGCCTTAACAATAACATTTTTCTCTTCGGCCAGGAATTGTACAAACAGCTTACTGGCGTGGCGATGGGTACCTGCTCCGCCCCCAGCTTCGCGAATTTATTCGTGGGGTGGTGGGAGGAGCAGGTGGCCTGGTCTCCAGCCAATAAGAAGTGGAATGAACTTGTCAAGTGTTGGCACCGCTACATTGACGACCTCTTTATCATCATAAGGGGGTCGGTTGAGGTAGCGAAAGAGTATATTACGGTGCTTAATAACAACAGTAATAACTTGAAGTTTTCCGGTACCTGTAGCCAAACTGAGGTAAATTATTTGGACCTAACAGTTTTTGTAGAGGAAGGCAGACTACACACAAGGCTTTACCGTAAGGAGACTGCTGGGAATTCGACTCTATACGCGACCAGCAGTCACCCGAAAAGCTTAGTGAATAGTATACCCTATGGGGAACTATTAAGGATACGGAGGAACAACACTAAGGAACAGGATTTCAACAGTGCAGCCAAGAGTAGCATCCAGAGATTTAGGACTAGAGGTTACAAAGAGGGCGTTCTCACACAGGCTATGAAGAAAGTATGTGAACTGGATCGTGGTGATCTATTAAAAAAAGAAAAACCTGAGAACATTGAGAGTACAAAGACGGGTGGGGGTACGTTTAGAATGATTACCACCTTTTCACGCAATGCCTCTGAATTAAAACGCATCATGCGGAGGCATTGGAGCATCTTGCTCACTGATAACACAATCAAGCAAGACTTACCATGTTACCCTCTAGTAACTTTTAGAAAGGCACGAGCACTTAAGGACTATCTGGTGCATAGTCATCATGAAGGCACAGCATCCAAACCCAAGTCAGAACCTTTAAAAGGGTTTTTCCCATGCGGGAAATGTAAGGCCTGTAAAGGAAGTAGACGCGTGACACAGTACTCTGTACCCGGGGTCAAACAACCCAAAAAAATAGGTAAATTCCTCACCTGCACAACACCCTATGCCGTGTACTGTCTAACATGTCCTTGTGGCAGAAGGTATGTTGGCAGTACAACGAATCCTGTTAAATTGAGGATACTTGAGCATCAAAGGGCCATACAAAATGCAGATGTGAACTACCCCGTGGCCAGACATTTTGATCAAGAGCATAAACGCAACAGGGATCTGTTGAAGTATTTTTGTCTGGATTCAGTCCCTGCCCATGTAAGAGGAGGTGATAGGTTACGCAAACTAAGACGACTAGAGTCGCGCTACATTATCGATCTACAAAGCAAGATACCAACAGGGTTGAACATACATGAGGACTTGGCAGTCCATTTGATCTGAAACAAGTATGAAGTGGACTGATCTGTATAGTTGTAAATATTGTTTGGTTGGCCTGAAATTGCTCTAATCTGTTTATATATGTTAATAATGCATTGCCTTGGAGATGCACTTCTCAACACGTTACTGTATCTATATTTAGAACTTCGTATAGCCCATTCAGGGCGCAATTTCATCGAATGAGAATGGGGAAGTTGTGAACATTGTACATATGCAAAGCCCATCTGTGGGCATTATGTTATAAGCAGATAATGAGGGATGAATTTTCTGACTCTTTATATGCTTTAATTGAATTTATCTACATATATGTAGCTGCGTACTGCTGGTAATATAGAGCGGTAATCTACATTGACTTTACTTTACCCATTCAAAGATGGCGACCATGAGGATTATTTTGGTCCTATCTTTGTGTCTAAGTTAACATCACGTGTTGCATGCAAAGCATTTGTAAACCTTGCGCGGCACTGTCACTCTGAACACTGACGAAGGCCGAGTGCCGAAAGCGCGTTTTGATCAATAAAACCTGAAACTGAGAACTAACCCCGGAGTGCTGCTACCTAATTCCCAAGATTGTGGGGAGGGACTGCGAAGCGGATATATATATATATATATATATATATATATATATATATATATATATATATATATATATATATATGCGGCATGTTGACGTCCAAAACTCAGCAAATCAGCCAGATAGACGAAGCGAGACGCAGTAGTTGGTGTAAATGATTTATTCTTTAGCCCAACACCAATCTGCCATGACGCGTTTCGGCTTAACGAAGCCTTGATCACATGACACCGTCATGGGGGCTGGCGTGCCGTTTTTAAAGTGCAAAATGCCGTTACATAATAGACGTAGTAAAGTTACTGACACAATTGACACATAATGTGTAAAGAGACTTTCAATAGAGGCAAAGTGAAATCAATCACTACATTTATATACATATATAAATATATAAATATATAAATAACAACCCCTAAATAACAATGCACAAATTCAGGTAAAAATACAGTGGCAATTTAGAATAATAATAAAACATATAAATACATAAAATGTTTTAAAATATAAATATTCCCATTCATTGCCAAGGATCAACCTAAAACATCTTACTACTTATGTTAGATATACTGTGTGCCTAACTGTATGCTAATAACAGCAACAGGGACACTAAGTATGTGTATTGTATGACAATACCTAGAAACATTTCTTCCATTGGTATTGGAGGTAGCTGTAAATAAAGCCCAAGTCGGCTAAAAGATGTTATGTGTGCAAAATTTTTCATTGTGCAAAATACAATAAAGTGCAGGTCATAGTAACGGTTAAAAATTCGTGCTACCAGTGAAGTTAAAATAGTAAACAGTTGACATTTAATCATGTTTGTACATTAATGTAAAGGACAAGGGTGTTAGTTCATTAAGTATTTTGAGATATATAGCTTCAGGTTCATAGTATCAATAAAATACATAGGTAATACTGCCTATAACAGGTAAATGTGACAGTCTTCACTAGTGTTCAGCCAATTGGGCATTTTGATATCGAGCATAATGATATGTCTAGTTTCTAACTTCCGCAGAAGGGATTCTCTATCTCCACCCCTTCTCTGTGGAGGTACGGTGTCAATCACAAAATACAGTAACCCGGAGGCATTTTTCCCATGTACTTGCTCGAAGTGCCTAGCTACGGGATAGGATGGATCTGCATTAGTGATTGCCCTTAAGTGTTGCAGGATCCGTTTATACACCTGTGGTCTGGTGCTCCCCACATATCTTAGACCACAGGGGCATTCTAAAACATAGACAGCATATTCTGTCCTGCAATTCAGTTTTTCTCTAATCTTGATAGGATTAGGAGACAGCGGAGTTAAATACTCTGATCTACTTACACCATTTTTGCAGGCTTTGCAGGTGGAACATCTCAAGAAGCCCTTACTTCCATCTAGCCACGAGCCTGTGACTACTTCAGGACTACTCGAGACCATACTATCCTGCATAGATCTTGCTTTTCTGTAAGTAATGCTCGGTGATTTAGTAAACATATTGTCTACAACTGGATCACTGGTAATCAAAGACCAGTTATTTTTTACAATTTTATGTATAGCCTGATGTTGGTTGCTAAATCCGATTATCAGGCGTGTTTCACTAGCCACTGATTTTTTAGAGACACTTACACTGTCGTTTTGCGGAGCCAACAATTGCAATCTACCAAATCTGTTAGCTCTACTGATAGCATTGTCAATGGATTCTGTTGAGTAGCCTCTATTCAGAAATCTAATTTTGCATTCTTTTTGCGTCTCTAGGCATTCTGTGTTGCTGCTACAAATTCTCCTGATGCGTAACATCTCCCCGTAGGAGATGCTCCTTATTAGGTGCGCCGGATGGTGGCTGGTAGCATGCAACACAGTGTTGCCTGCCGTGGGTTTCCGATAGAGCCTTGTCTCCAACTGACCATTTTCAACATAGATTTCTACATCCAAGAAGACAATGGAATTTGAACTGATGCTGCTGGTAAATTTTAAGTTGAGATTGTTTATGTTAAGTTCGGCAATACATTCAGCAGCTTCATTCACAGAACCATCAAAGATAAAAAAGAGGTCATCAATATACCTCAACCAGGTTTTTACCTTGTTTTTCATAATTGTGTTGAAGTTGGGTATGAGGACCTGCTCCTCCCAGTAGCCCATGTGAAGGCATAACTGGGGGAGGCATAACTGGGGGAGAAGCAGGCACCCATAGCCACTCTCCTGGTCTGCAGAAACAACTGATTAGAGAATAAAAACATATTGTTTTCTATCCATATATATAAATATATAGATAGATGTACAGATATATATATGTATATATATATATATATATATATATATATATATATATATATATATATATATATATATATATATATATATGTAGACAGATGATGCCAGTGGTTAACTAAGGTAGCCAGCACATCTGTTATGTTTGTATGTGAGCTGAGTAGTAACTAACTCTTTCAAGGCGTGCTCTATGTCTTTGTACCGTGCCCCCCACAGTACTACACAATATACACAGAATCCTCCATATATATACATACAATATGAAACATAGACAGAGCACAGCACAAATAAGTGTATAGCTGACTATCCACAGTCAGCAAAATTATTTAATACAAAAAACACATCAACACGTTGTCCAGCAAGCAATCTTTGCCACAGTTGTTAGGTTGTTTACAACATTGGTTCAGCCACAGCCGACACGTGTTTCGTTGCCATTCGCGACTATTTCAAGACTCCTGAGTTAGGTAGAATTTGACTTGAGAATCACATTTATTCAATCGATAAAAAAACACACAAGATCTGGATAACGATTGTCCAGATCACTGATATAGCTTCCGAATATTAGACTGGTCACACACCATCTTGTAATTCTGGGCAAATCACTTAAACTCTCTGTGCCTAAAGAAGAAAAGGTGTCCTTGTGCAATGTAACTGGTGCTCAAGTAAAGCCCTCCAACACCTTAGATTCAAGGTCACCCTATGTAAAACTTCCAAAATAATTACAACTGAGGGTGCACCCTCTTGAGATCAAGCCAGCACACACAATGGAACCAGGGTGATCTCTTACAGACGAAAATGCCCAAGTGTCTGCAGACCCTTCTGAAGTTCTAAAGTGCCTGTATTTTCATATAGGAGGCACACTTGTCCGAAGCGCCCCTGCAGCACATAGTGAAATTCAGCACATAGGGGCCGATTAGGATGGCGGACGGAAAGCGTCCGGACCGCCAGTCTCGCGGGAAATGACCTTCCGACCGCACCGTGGGAAACCGGCGGTGCTATTAGGATTCCCCTCCAGCAAAACCCGACCGCGGCGGACAGATGTCTCCAAAGACCGCCGACCGTGGACGGAATCATAGAAAAACCGACCGCCGTGGACGGAGTGGTCGCGGTAACAGCGGAGTCCGTCCGTGGGCTGGCTGTGGTGTTGCGTGGGCGGCATGTGCCTGATGCGGGGGGTGATTGTGCTGAGGTGGGACTGGTGTGGGTTCACTTGTGTGTGTTCCTGTCCCCACCAGGGTGTCTGGTGTGGACAGGTACCAGTGTTCGTGCATGCTGTGGCGTGGTATGTGTGTATTGCATGCTTGTGTACCGGCGGCGGCGGCCACGATGGTGAATGACTTGCTGGTAGTGAAGTAGGAACAGGGCCGGGAAGGCGTGTAGGGCTGGGTCCGTGGTGCTCGGGTCTGTGCAGTGGGTCTCGTGGCAATGCTTTCCCTCTCTGTTGTGGTGCTTCCGCCGTCTATGAGATGGAGGTGTTTCCGCTGCGTGTTCTGGTTTGTTTGCGACATCGTAATATTGCGGACGGTCGGGACGTCATTCCGCACGGCGGTGAGCCTGGATTGGCTCTGTCCGCCGCGGTGTCTGGTGTGTTCCCGCGGCGGTTCACGTTTTTAAATGACGGACAGTAAATGTGCCCAGTTCACCTTCCTAATATGGAGGACAGAAGGCCCGCTTCTGGCGGAAGATGAGGTGCCTTTTCCGCCGCCTCCAGCCCAGCGGTCATGCATCCGTCCGCCATCCTAATCGGCCCCCTAATACCTTGTATTCCAAGGTGCTAGAATTTCTTCATCTCAATCCAATTAAAGATTGATGAAATTCGGAAAAATCTCAGATCAGCCGCCCAGTGTTACAATTTCATTATTGGAGGGCCCAGCCCACTTCCATGTAGATACACAAAATCTCTTCACAAAAAATCATTCAATCTTCCTTATAAGCCAGATTAATTGGTTTATATAAGACTGAATTTCCTTTAAATCCATATTTGTCTATTTATTTATTTCTATATTTTCTGTAAAGCTCAGGTTCCTATCCTAAGATCGCTTCAAAGCTCTTTGGAGGTGTGGTTAGGGGTAAGAGGGAGCAGCGAGTAGCCTTATAATACAATTACTGGATCTGACGGTGGGAAAGTAGTGCAAGACTCATCAGACAATGCCTGAAGTTGGCTCGCCATTGAATATCACCCGCAACAAGATGATAAACCCTGAGATAGCAGAAGTCCTGAGAGTCTGGGCATCAAGTAAAATTCACTTTAGGCTGCGTCTTTGTAATGGCTCGAAATAAGAAAGGTTTTCTAGAAGTACCATGGGGCATATTTACAATGACGGAGTTAAAATTATCGCCGCTTTAGCGTTTACACCAGGACACGGGCTTCTATTGGAATTCTCTGGAATTCTCAAGAGTCTATTATCAAGCCCATTATCGCGGCTTTAGCTGCAGTTTCCTGCCGCTAAAGCGGCGATAATTTTAACTCCGTCTTTGTAAATATGCCCCCATAGTTTTAATGATATTGGTGCAGCCAATGATACAAAAAACCTTTGTGCCATCGTTTGAGGTTCTAATGACCCTAGTCCAAAAAATAGGATCAATGGAGTGGCACATCATACCCACCCCTACAGGGATTTTTGCCCCAGATATTTAATAGAAGAATGGAAATTACTGCATCTTACTGCAGTCCATTGTGACCTATGTAGATTTTCTTCATAACTGCAAATTTGTTTAGGAGTACCAGCTTTCTAGTTCGTTGCTCTGTATAATTCTGCGAGAGTATAATCACGTCAGTTATACAATAGAAGAGAAGCAGCACTTTAGTCCATTCCGCTCTACAAAATTCTACAAGAGTATAATATTATTCTGCAAGAGTATAATATGGTGATCTGTGTACAGCATATGAGTACCTTTGAAAAGATCACAACAATAATCCGTCCACATAGTGGCTTTATAGTGGTTTCCAGGTGGGCCTATGGGGGTCTTTCTCCTTTTGATGGTGCTGTTACAGCCTCCCCTACTGTTCCTCCTGGATTTCTCTCTATTACAAAATGTGACCGACTGTTCTATGTGACATCATCGCTTACACCACTCAATATCTTCCTCACTGTGCAGGCCATGTGCAGAGTCGCAAGTGCATTGAGGAGGTGATTCAGCTGGCCGCAGACGAAAACCTGTTACTCTTCGTTGATGAGGTACGTTCGGTGGTCTATGGTCCACTCCGCTGTTCACTGTGGAGATAACAATCTCAGGACACCTTCTTGCACAAAAAACCATAATTGATGGCATTGTCCTCTATCTAAGCATCCTGCAAAATGAAGCACACATAGAAAGAGGAAAATATGAAGAGAAATAAAAGTAATTCTCCTGGTGGCGGCACTCCTGCACCTCCCCTGGGTAGGCGTAGGATTCTGACACATTCCCAGGTGTACAAAATGTTTTAAACCTGGGAATGTGTCAGGCTCAATGGATGTTGCCTGGGAGCACCCAAAGCAACACTCATGGAACGCCCCTTTGATGCAGAGTAATGCATGAAAGTGGCCCATATTTACAAGGCCATGGAAAGTCATGCAGGGTGACTTTATGTGGCTTTGTAAATATGGACAGGCACACTGTGCTGGCAATGCTTCAAATAAAGTGGCCCACCGGGGGCACAATGGCTATGTAAATGTGGCTCATAGCATTTTATGGCTTAAGAGGTGAGCAACACCATTCAATCAAAGCTTTCTGCAATTAGTAACATTTAATTGTGCATGGATATATATAGCAACCAATGTGAGCTGTAGCAGATGTCTAAATGAAGAAAGAGTTAGCTTTCTTTTTCAGGGACAACACAGGAGGACAGTTGACCTCCACAGATATGTTTGGTTTTGGTGACAGGAGCACTGCTCAGCGGGTCACAATACACAATCTTAGATCTGATCATATGGATGTTTACTCATCATGGGCACTGTCAGATTTTTTGTTTATCTCTCACATACCTTTAGTAGGTATTCTAAAAATATGGTGTGACTCTGACCTTCCAGAACCCTTGAAGAACACCCCTTCAGGAATCCTGATATTATAGGCCAAACAGTTTCCACTGGTGTAAAATTATGCTAAATCCCACAATGCAAAATTTCAAGCTCTTTTGTTAATTTCACTTAATATGAATTTGGAAATTTCAGGAGTTTAATTAAGATTTCCCTCTGGCTTCAGCACTTCTAAGCTTCTGTTCTGTTTCCTCAGATGAACCAGGATGCGGTGTTCGCCCCAGGATTCCAGTTCCGTTCTTTTAAGAAGGTCCTGTTTGAGATGGGCCCGCCGTACTCAGAGGAGGTGCAGCTAATATCATTCCATTCCATCTCCAATACAGTTTTCGGAGAGTGAGTAGATCAGGAAGGGGATTGAATTTTCATGGTCCACCTTTATTCCACGGTTCACCTAATTAAAAAGAAAAAACTATCCTGTGCAATTGGTGTAAAGGTGGGCGTCACCCAAAAGGTATCGGGGAGATGATCATTACCCAGTGTTTCTGATCAACAATTCCCTTTTGTGGAGTGCAAAAATACATGTTATATTAAGAACTTACAAAGAAGTCAAAATTTACGGGAGCAAGCAGAGATTTAAAAGATTCTGAGGGGCGTACTCATTGCCTGGATACAGCTACCAACCTTTAAATGTGGACCTGTGAGGGTATTCAGGTTCTGGCAGGGTCCAGTGATACAGCCAAGAGCCAGGGGGCATATTTACAATAAAGTAGTAAAGTGTGTTGTTAAGCTAAGGAAGCTACCAACATGCTTCGTCACTTTAGAAACACAGGGCTTCACCATATTTACAACAATATGGTGCAGCGCTGCCTTTCCCCTGGTGCTGGCGCCATAGTGCACGGGTGCCTGTGTTGAGGGAAAGATTGTTTATGTGAAGGCAGGCCCCCCTTCCTACACATAAACAATATTTAAATGGCATTTTGTTACTTCTATGTGTGCTGCCTAATGAAGTTGCAAAAAAGCATTTATTTTTAAAGGTGTCCCTTCCTGCAAAAAAACAATCAACCCTACAATGCAGACACCATTTCACCATGCCGCAAGGGTGTCTGTGTTGGCGCAAGGCAGCTCATTAAGCACCACCACTGGGGGAAAGAAGAGGAATGAGCCATATTTTGTAGATACGGTTCATTCCTGCCCTTATCTTTTGACGCACAGCAGTGCTGCAGGAAGGCTTGCTTTGCTGCCTTGCATCAAAATATTGTAAATGAGGCCCAGAGAGTTTAAAGAGGAGAAGGAGGAAACAACCTGTAAGAAAATTTGAGGAAAAAGAAATAAGAGAGACTTAGAGGGAAATCCACCTGTAAACAGAGAAAGGAAAAGAAAAACAAGGAAAGAATTGGGAATTTAAGGGAGGGCATTTTTTTTAAACAACTAATCAAAAACCTGGTGGTTTCAACAGACTGGTGAAACATTTGTCATAACAGGTTAGCAAAATGTGATTTATTAAAACTTGTTTATTCAGGTTGGGTTTTCATTAAACAAAGAAACAACAACATGGTGGTTTCAACAGCCTGGTGAAACATTTCTCATAACAGTTCGGGTTGGGTTTTCATTAGAAATTTTTACAATCTATGGCTCAATATAGGAATGTCAAATAACATTACATTTGCCCTGTAGTCACCATAAGGGTCCACATTAAAAGTGAGAATTTAACCACCAGATACTCTGCACAGTATTCAGTGCCTATCAGAGACCTGTCTCAGGCTTCTTATACAACACAGCCCCGTTACTTGCCAGTTAAGTCTCCGACACCAGACAGGCCCAAGAGCTGTTGGACAGCAAAGATTTAAGCGGGACGGATCCTCCTAAATGGTGGAGGAGCGACCCCTCACCTGCTGTGAATGCAGCAGGCAAACACTAATAAATTACATGGCATAATAATGACATTTTATTTCTTTTTCACCACCTCACACTGTGTATATTGCAAGCATGAGGCAGGGAGGCGGGGCTGAATCCTCCAATTGCAGGATTACTGCTGCCCATTTCAGAGGGATGTTGGGTTGGCTGTCTGGCTACCTACGGCCAGCCTGACATGCGCACTTCCCACCTAGCAATCCCCAGGCTGTAAAACAGCCGGGCGATTGCTGGCACAGGCCCCCAGCCTCAATATGAATGCTGGGTTAGCATGCCCCCCACCAATCCTGGTGCTGTTCTCATGCTGAGACCAAAAAACAATGTTGTCCCCCGAAACTTAAGTAACAGTCATTTGTTAACTGTAACTGATTGTTGAGTAAAAAGTAACAGTCATTTGTTAACTGTAACTGATTGTTGAGTAAAAAGTAACAGTCATTTGTTAACTGTAACTGATTGTTGAGTAACAAGTAACAGTCATTTGTTAACTGTAACTGATTGTTGAGTACAAAGTGATTTTTCTGTTGCCTCTTCCTGTTGTTTTGACCCTGGTTGGGCTTTCTAATAAGTTGTATTTGTCACAAAGATTGATTATTTGTGCGAACATAATTATTGTTTTTTCTTATTGTAAAAGAAGCTTGTTTATAACTGTTGATTTATTTGTACATAGTTATTGTTTGGTGTTTAGAACTGTTTGTATGATAGTTGTAAATAGTGTAAATGTTTGTAAGTAGTGTTTTTCTCAACTTCAAAATGCCTTTCAAAATGGTTTAATAAAAATTGCTAAAAAGGGTTTGAATAAAATAACCCATACAAACAATAGGTTTTTTCCCTTGTTTGTAATCTCAAAGTTGCGAGAGAAAATTATTTCCGGGGGACAACATTGTTTTTTGGTTTCATTATATTAGGTCCAGTTGACCCCCTGTCCCAGGACCAAACTCCGTTTTTTTGTAGTTCTCATGCTGAGAGCAGCTTCAGGATTGGTCAGAAGTTTCGTTCATCTAGGCAGGAAGGGAAGTCCTTCCTTTTTCTTCACATGGACGTCAAACCACCATCGCCGGGAGTGCTGCACCTGGCTGGGGCATCATTAAGGTGAGTTGGGCACATGGCGCACCACTATATTTTTGTATTGCCAGCCGCCACTGGATCTAAGAGAAACAAGCAAGGTTGAAAAACCACATTGTTGTTCGGAGCCAAACTTTGGAAGGAATTGAACCCAGGCCTGACCCAGTTGTCCAACATTCAAGCTTTAGTAAGCGCTGAGACATGATCCTTTTCCAGGAGGATCTTCTCCGATATCTCACAGTCGACATAAGGTCATCACACTGTCTTCATGCGAAGCAGTCCTAACTGAGATGCCCCACGAAACAGGCATGTGCTGATTCACAGTAAGTAATGTTTAAAACATACCAACTTTGGGAGAGAGTGTTTATGGTAAATAATGGCCTGCTCGTTTATGCACTAGATTTCTAACAGAACTCTGATTGCTTTATTTCTTTAAGGGGTGGCCTGCGCGGTGCATATTTCGAATTTATAAACATAGATGAAGAAGTGATGGAATGCATCTACGCAAATGTCTTTTTTTGGCATCCGCCAGCCTTGGGCATGATTGTGTTGGATTTGATGCTGCACCCACCGATGCCTGGAGACCCATCTCACTACACATTTGTGTCAGTAAGTAGCGACTTTCTCCATTATGGCGGGAGGAGGCTGGATGCAGGGAGTGAGTTTCAGTGCTCAGTGAGGAGCATGGAGTTGATATCCTGTAGGTTCTCATGGTACAGGTCTAGGGGAAGTATACTGAGATATTTTCAAGAGTAGTGACAATAAGTGTCTATATATCTAAAGACGTTTCACTATGTCTATGAATTATTCAGAGTGACTCTAACCGACTTAATATAACATACATTTTATGCTGTTTTTTTATTCTGATAAACAGCATATTTCATGCAGAGAGTGGGTGCTGTACAATCCGAAAGATTGCTTTGAGGTTAACATATGCATTAATGAGTTGCTTGATGTATGCACAAATAGCTTGATAAGTATCCAGGTAGTTGGAATATAAAATAAGAAGGAGCCCTTGCTATAGCTATAATGCTTACATATGTTTTGGACCAGTGTGAGCCCTTCTCAATCCCCCCAAAAATTTTGGGAAAGTTATTTAACATTGTAATTTTAATCTACCTCAATAATTATTCAGTGCAGCAAACAGTCCCTTTGATCTGATAGAGAGGAAGACATTTATGAAAAAATCTGCAATGTGAGCTGCTCCAATATTTCCTCCTCAGGTTTCTATGTAATACATGTGTTTATCAATTTATTACCAAATGGGTGATTTTACGACTTCTAGCTTTTTGCCTTATTGCCGCTTTGTGGTGCTTGTAAATGTTTGTGCTTCAAATGATCCAGATTGAAGACTTTAGACATGATTGTCCCAATAAATAGCCAGGCTGACAGATAATCTCAACTTTTAGTGACTGCAGTAGAGTGAAAATGATTGATCATACTGATCAAACTTATCATTTGGTCATCCTCTCACAGACAGCTGCTACTCATGGCTTTACTTTGGAGAGGCAAATGATACCTGCATAGTATGAAGAGTCACTTGGGACTGACTGAGCCCTAATTTCAATTTAACAAAGTAGTCAGGCTAAAGCCAGACTCATAAGGCTGTACAACATAAAAGATTGAAAGCAAATATATCATATTAAATTGCTCACTGTGCCAAGGAATCTTCTCCCAAGAGAATTAAACGCTTCTGCAGCGTAGAGAACCAAAACTCATGGGTAGCCGGTGAAGGGATCGCTTGTGCTCCCCTCCATAGTTGTTCTTCCCTGGCAGTTTGGGCTAGAGTGTTCCTATTGAAAGAGGACCAAGACTGCTTTTTATGTAATCAGTCTCTGTCTACAGTGACACAGTAGGCTAAAAACAATCACCAGGAATCTGGCTTTAGCGAATGCCATTGAGTAGGATCAATTCAGGCATTCCTCGTTTCGGAGATTAGATGGGCTGCCCCTATATGGCTGTGGTGGAAGACGCAATGCCTCTGGCAACATACTCGCAGCCACGCAGCACGGCCAAAGTTTGCAAACATTCAGTGTTTCTTGTCCGAAGTGACTCCCGCCCTGAAAGCATTGCAAGCTGAATTGTCACTGCAAGCTTCAAAGTCATAAGCCAGGAAGAGGTGGACATGGGAAGCTGCGATTACCCACATGAGTAAGGTGGCATTCCGCTGTACCACTCTCCATGCAATGGGTAGTGGGGGAAATGCAAGTTGATCTCTGCAAGATCATTTGATGATGGGCGAATATTTTAATGAGTTTACTGACCATTTGTGATTTCAGGAGAAGAAGGCAGTGCTGCACAAGCTGGCCATGCAAGCGCGGCTGGCAGAGGAGATTTTAAACATAGGTTCAGGCATCTACTGTAAAGCCATCCAAGGTGCCATGCATGCTTTTCCCAGGATTGAGATCCCAGATAATGCTGTGAAGATGGCACAGGTAATTTAATGCATGCTGCAAAGACTGATCATGTTCATGTAGGCATTTGTCACATATGATATGCTCTGTATTACGATGCAAAGGCCATTATAGGAATGTTCTACATACATGCATTGCTAACGTGTCTTGCCAAGCTAACCTCCTGAGCATCTTGAAAAGCATCCCAGAAGAGTGAATCCAGGAAATAGGATCTGTATTTTTCCATCTGCATGGGGAAAAGACATTTGACACAGTGATACACACGATTAATGTTCAAGTTACTTCAAATGCAATTGTTAATTATTGTTGAAATTAATGAGATGTGAGTCAACAGATCTACACAATGGTAGCTATTAAGGGTAACATGAATTTTAAATGTATTTTAATGTGAAGGGTGCAGTTTAAGGTCCACGGCTTTTTGATAAATAATTTGCAGACACCCCTGTAAAGAAATTCTTAGGTAGAATTGCAAGACATGCATTGTACAAGGAGCAATAGATGGGCGCAGACGTATGGATAACACAAGAAATCCCTGTTTCCTGTGGGCATTATTCTGTAACCCATTGTTAAAGGACATCACACTATATATTGCTGATGATTCTTCTTGACAGATTTAAAAATGACCTACAACATTGGAGTAAACTACCTTTATTGATCCTGGGCAGGGACACCCAATTGAATAAGGTCATAAGTATGCATTATATATTGGGCCTCTATTGCTTACTTCCCAAATACTGATTTGACTCTTGGAGATAAGCTTTGGGATGAGGGTGCCGCATAAACTTTGCTGTTGACCCAATGAAGAATCGTTTACAAAGGCAGCATCTCATATCTCAACTGATGGGGGTACTTCTGGTGAAACCAATCGGTTGTGGTGAACGATTGGACACTGCTTGTGTGGTGGTCACTTAGTTCAGGATGAATGACAGGCAATGACTGAGAGAAGATACCTTCCCTTCCACTCCCGGGGGAAAGGCAGATGGGAGACTGCCGGAAAACACTAGACCAGTAAATCACAGGAAGCATCCAAAATGGTGGGCTGAAGGTAAACCTTATAGAAGGGATTTCTCCGTGGGATGGTGAGAGGTTCAGACAAGTAGGATTTGCTAAATGGGATATGATTGGTATATCAAAACTAGGCAAGTTGTCCTCAGCCAATGAGATAGCTAATGATCTCCTCCTGTGACAGTTATCTTTTCTGTAATTTGTGACTAAAGATAGCAGTGTGGCTCACATCCTGCTATAGGTGAGAGTTTTCATTTGTGGAGCAGTATAGATACCACTCTTAGGTCCCTGGATCGAAGAACCAGGTGGAGGTCCAGTTCAAGAAATTGATGAGACACATAACCCAGTCGTGCACACAGATTATGGTGACTATGAGCACACATTTCTGATAATGCTGCAAGTCACAACAGGAGCTTGGACTTTTAAATCTACCAGTGCAGGCATGATGTTCTGGGGGGGACACAAGAAACAAAGTCAATACTTCACAGGCGATGTGCTATGTTTGGTTTTGATCTGATAGTGAGGCCTTGCCAAGCATGTATATGTTTGAACTGTACCATGTCATGGAGGTCATTCTGGTGTCATGTGATTGATGGTGGAAGGTGGCCACATCGTGCAGCAATGGTATTGGACCTCTTCTATTTTAGAATTGTTTCTCCGGTGTCTTTACCACCATTCACGAGGGTACTCTTTTTCGCCTTCCTCCTCTCCCCTAGACTCAGGGCCTGGAGCCTGATGTGTTCTTCTGCAGGCAGCTACTTGACAAGACTGGAATCATTGTAGCGCCTGGAAGTGACTTTGGACAGGCAGAGGGGACGCACCACATCAGGTAAGAAAGAATTGCCTCAATGCCATGTAATCCTTGCTGCAATCCTGCTCATACTAACCAGAATCCCCGTTTGTAATGGAATAATACACACTCAGAAACAACCCTCATTGGAGCAACAAAACACCCACTCCTAGCAACACATGCTGGGTGACTGGAATTATTTGGTAATGCAAAACCAAATCTTGTGGCAGACTTCACTGAATTATGAGCAATAAACACAAATTCTGTAACATATACAATTCAATTGTGATAGATTTTGTGGGATATTCTGTGGCATTATAATGTAGGTATTGTAACACTTTAACAGACATAGGTAATAGGCAACTTTAATGCCAATTCATTAGAAAACATAGCAAATATTTGAGAATTTAGTAATTTATGAAACACTATAATGCCCAGCCTTTAAGTAAAGACTTCTAGAGTATCAGCATGTCACCTTGTGGCTATTATATTTCAAATTAATCGAAGAAAAGTGGAACATACAAACACAAAAAGGCAAGGACATGTAAAGCTCAACCAATTGCAAAGTATCGACCCCCACTCCTCACTTTCCAAATAGCTGCCCCTGTCATCGCAAATGCTCAACAGAAAGCCAATTTAACAGTTCTGGGTTTAGGGGTTTTCTGAGCCAGAGGAAGTCTAGATTCTGCTCTTAGACCCTGGTTTAAGGTAATGGAGTCATTGACCAGGAAGATGAGAGATCTGCTTTGCTGATGGGGTTTAAAGGGCCAGTGATAAGGTGCATGTTGGCCAATCAAAGGAGGTGAACTGGGATGTAATGAGGAGACAAATTGTATAAGTATCTAAACACTAGTTCCAGCAGGCAGGGGGAATGATAGACTTTGAATTTGATCCATGACTATTGGAAATCAGTAGAGTTTCCAATGCTTTCCTGAAAGCTCAGAGCTAGTCTGGCTGCATGGTTTTGCAGATTTTTCCATTTATTAGTATTGTTTTTAGGAACCTAGAATGGAATACTTCGCAGTAGTCTTTCGCTAGGGCCTTTGTCAGATTCACCCGGATTGTTTGCAGCAGCCAGAGATTTTTTGGAATCATAGACAATTGTAGGCTAACACTTCTGACTACGGTATTGATTTGTGGAGCGAAAAAACTCCTTTTTTTCAGTGAGGTGATAGTAGGGGATCAAGCTTTTAATTAATCCAAAAGAAGCGTTTCTAGTTCTCCCCACTCCATGCTTTTGTTCATTCAAATAGCAAATACTTTCTTTCAACCAGTGGGATTTCTGGCCTAGGGGCCTAATGTACTATTTTGTCACCCAGTGCAAGGCAGGAATCAAAGTTGCTGTGCTGTGTTGTGTAAAAGGTTGCAGTAGGGCAGCACCGCACCTGCTAAGTTATGGAGGTGCTTCTGTCATGCCCTGCACTGCTGCTCTTTAGTCTGCCTTGTGACCTGCACACACCCTTGCACCATTGTGGGGTTCCTTTTCCTGTTATGTGCCTGAAACTTACATTATAAAAATATTCCTGTTTTATAGCACAGAGTCCTGCCTTCTCTCTGCAACAAGAATAGTACTGAGTCATGCAATCCTCTGTCCCTCTTCCTAGGATAACACTCTTTGAGCCCCTGGAGAAGCTGAAGACGGTTCTGACTTCCATCAAGGACTTTCACAAGACGTTCCTGCAGGAGTATTCTTAAAAGCACAGTGCACAGGATGCCACTGCAGTCATGCCCCACTTGGCACCCATATGTCCTTCAATTCATTATCATAATCAAAATCAGAACTCTGAGTATTTCAAGCACATGAACTTTACTTTAAATGTAGATTTTGGAGTCTTTGTGTTGGTCCAGATTGAAAATGGCAATACTAGAGGAGATACGTTTGAAATCATAAGACGACACAGAAGGATTGTAACACCCATGACACAGTAGCCTAATAAAGCAAGGATCCTTACCTGTGCGACGTGTCTACCTTGTTTCACCGTTCTACTTCTTCCAACTCCCAATGACTCTCGAGTGAGGGTTCTGGTGAGTGACTCTCGAGTGAGGGTTCCGGTGAGGGGCTCGAGTGAGGGTTCTGGTGAGTGACTCTCGAGTGAGGGTTCTGGTGAGGGACTCGAGTGAGGGTTCTGGTGATCGACTCTTGAGTGAGGTTCCTGGTGAGAGACTCGAGTGAGGATTCTGGTGAGAGACTCGAGTGAGGGTTCTGGTGAGGGGCTCCCAAGTGAGGGTTCTGGTGAGAGACTCGAGTGAGGGTTCTGGTGAGGGGCTTTCGAGTGAGGGTGCTGGTGAGGGACTCGAGTGAGGGTTCTGGTGATCGACTCTTGAGTGAGGGTTCTGGTGAGAGACTCGAGTGAGGGTTCTGGTGAGAGACTCGAGTGAGGGTTCTGGTGAGGGGCTCCCAAGTGAGGGTTCTGGTGAGAGACTCGAGTGAGGGTTCTGGTGAGGGGCTTTTGAGTGAGGGTTCTAGTGAGGGACTCTCGAGTGAGGGTTCTACTGAGGGAGTCTTGAGTGAGGGTTCTGGTGAGAGACACGAGTGAGGGTTCTGGTGAGGGGCTTTCGAGTGAGGGTTCTAGTGAGGGACTCTCGAGTGAGGGTTCTACTGAGGGACTCTCGAGTGAGGGTTCTACTGAGGGACTCTCGAGTGAGGGTTCTACTGGGGGACTCTTGAGTTAGGGTTCTGGTGAGAGACATGAGTGAGGGTTCTGGTGAGGGGCTTTCGAGTGAGGGTTCTAGTGAGGGACTCTCGAGTGAGGGTTCTACTGAGGGACTCTTGAGTGAGGGTTCTGGTGAGGGACTCTCAAGGAGGGTTCTGGTGAGGGACTCTTGAGTGAGGGTTCTGGTAATGTACTCGAGTGAGGGTTCCGGTGAGGGACTCGCGAGTGAGGGTTCTGGTGAGGTACTCAAGTGAGGGTTCCGGTGAGAGGCTCTTGAATGAGAGTTGTGGTGAGAGACACGAATGAGAGTTCTGGTGAAGAACTCTCGAGTGAGGGTTCTGGTAAGAGACACCACATGTGAATGGCTGCTGGTGCTCTTTTGGGTGCTAGTTCAACTTCTTGTTAGTTTAATAAAGAACTCCATGTACCGTGTTTGATTCTTTAGCAAAGAGTGATGCGGAAATAATGAATTGCATTTATTTTAGTGGGGGTTGTTCATGTAGCACCAACATCTTTTCATAGGTGTCTCCAGCCAGTCAATCCCGAGATTTCGGGAGCTCAGAGAAACCTTTGGAGTAGCTCCCAGCCTTGAGTCAATTCTTAACTAATAACTTCAATAAATGAGTGTTCCATTTTCCTTTTGAAGTTAAGGAAAAGCTGGGCCCAATTCACAGAACTAATCTGGAACAAAATCCTAACCTTACTACTTTTGGTATTCACAGAAGGCATTTACTAGTAGTAAAGTTAGGATTTTGTCTTAAGTTTGACCTAAGACAAACTTAAGACAGACTTAGGACAAGATCCTAACTTTACTACTACTAAATGCCTTCTGTGAATACCAAAAGTAGAACGTTTTGGATTTAGCCTCAGATTAGTTCTGTGAATCGGGCCCTATGTGTTTATTTTATATTATTTTCAGGCTGCAGGTAGGAGAGCCTGATAATGAGCAGTGCCCCACTTAGATGTATGACCCATGTGAGTCACAGAGGTTCAAAACTGAAGCACGGAGGTATTTAACTCTTACATAAAAGTCATTCTCCACTCAGTATTGTAGCATGAGAACAAAATGATATTTCTGCATGCTTTTAAATGAGAGATAATTAAACCAATGAGTTCATTTTAAATAAAATGCAATAATTTTCTTTTAAATGGGAGAAATTTTAAGTGAAGAGAAATTTATCTCTGAAATATTGACAATTATTTTTCTACTTTAAATTAAGTCAATTAAGTCTTATTGTTTTATGAGGCTTATTTCTCACTTTAAGTTCCTCACTCTTAAACAAAGACTGCATGTGCCTGTTATAACTATGGCACCATATCTACACGCCACTGGGAGTAAACTGCCTGCTGTCTGTAAAGACACTTTGACATGGCAAAAAATGTAAATGAGTTTTACGTAATGCATATGAACATAAAGTTAACTCTGCAGTTGAATTTTCTCCCATTTCAAAGTGTTGCATTTACACATAGCAATCATCTTGCTCTCTGTGGTTGGTAGACATGCTGCCATATTCATACCAGAAATGTACATCTATTTTTTAAATGGGAGAATTTTAAAGTGCAGAAAAATGTTCCATCAAGTCCTTGTTATGAACATTTTCACAGAACATTTGTCTACACTTAAAATTTCTCCTATTTGAAAAAAAAGTGGTTGTGTGTTTGTGTTGTACATGTAACTGTGCCACATATGTTGAAAGGTTTGTCCTGTGCCACTTGTACATATGACAAAGGATCTCAGTCACCCATACACAGATATCCCATTCATTTACACACACATTCATACATCTCCACAGACCATGCACTCATTGACTCACATGACAGCCCTATTGTAGTACACCTGGTCAAAGTATTTTGTTCAAACCATCGTATTGGGCTCCATGGACATTAGGTGTAAAGTCAATGAAGCTGGGCGAGGGGGTGTCATGAACAATGCATGAGTTGTTTGGTCTTCAGTAGCTCACAAGGATTTTCACTGATCAGAAGTAACTTTCATTTCAGAAAATGTTGGAGACCTCTCTAGCTGAGAAGGGAAGCAGATAGTGGGGTTGTGGTATTGGTGTGTTTGCTTCCAGAAAGCAGGCTAGGGCAGGTGCTTGAGCCTTGTGAGGGAGACGAGGACAGTCAGAAGGGAGGCTGTGGGTACGTAAGAGCAGAATGGTGATAGAAATATACTGTGCAGAGCAAAGTGTCACAAAAGGCCTTGCAGGTTTGTTGTGAAGTTAGCACACCAGCAGTTGGGAGTGGGAGGAGCTAGGGGGCCAGAGGAAGAGGAGGAGTGGACGCAGGAAATGGTTAGTTAGAGCAGGGACAGGGCATGAGCAAGAAGCACCTAATAAAGCTCCAGTTCAGAGAACCGCATGTGTCTGTGTTCATTGTAGCAGGATGCTACAGCTGGCGACGAGGGTGGGATTCAGCAAGCCCCACTGTGTATAAAGCCTCCCGAAGACGCCCTGTCCCGAGCAGCTGGAAATCGCTGCTGAGTAGAACCACGCTGCCGCCCGGAGGTCGAGGCCTGCAGCTGTGGAGAGTGACCCCAAAATCTGTGAGGAAGCAGAGAGGCCAAAGAAGCGAGCGCTACACTGCGTGTGAGTAAAGCAGTTCATCGCGCTGAGAAAGCAGTTCACGCTAGAAGCGTGTGTCTCCGGTGCAGAGCCGGTGCGCAGGTATCGGGAGCCCACTCCGACCCTGTGGAATGCCCAGAGAGGGAGAAGGAGTGCCCCAGAGGTGTGGACGGCGTCCACAACGTGCCGCCTGCAAGCGCTGCTAAGAGCGCTGCAATCCGAGCCCAGACGACAGCGGACGTCGGAAAACCTCACGCCCGATGCGTGAGGTTTGGGAGGTCATCGGCGAAACAGGAGCGGGAATTGCGGAGGCGAGCCGGGAGCCCACCCCGATCTCACCTGGTGTCCAGGGTGACTGTGGAGGAGTGAATCCTGGCGTGGACTGCCCCAGAAGCCGACCGCCGGTGAGTCCTGAATAACCCCGAGTGAATGAGCCTGGAGAGCTAGCCTCGTGTGTGCCTGCAGTGACGGCGGCCATCTTAGAGTCAGGCGTCTGAGAAGGACAACCCTGTGCAATGCAACGGCGGCCATTTTGAAGTCAGGCACTGGGAAAGAAACAAGCATTGGTCAAGAAAACAAGCATTGGCGACTGAAAGAAACAAGCATTGGCGACTGAAAGAAACAAGCATTGGCGACTGAACGAAACAAGCATTGGCGACTGAAAGAAACAAGCATTGGCAAAGAGAACAAGCATTGGCGAGTGAAAGCAAAACAAGCCTTGGTCAAGAAAACAAGCATTGGCGATCAAAAGAAACAAGCATTGGCGATCAAAAGAAACAAGCATTGACAAATCAAACAGGCATTGGCGAAGCCAAGTGGGTCAAGTGAAATTGCTGAAAAATGGCTGAAGAAGATGACGCTCCACCACTACCAAGTGGATCGCTCTTGCGGGCACCCGCACCTATCAAAGTGACAACGGAAGGAAACATGGGCCCCAAATGGCAAGAGTGGCTAGAAGAGTTTGAGGATTACATTGAAGGTTCGGATATCACTGACGAAAAAAAGAAGCTGATTGCTCTGCGCAACCTGGCGGGGCGAGAGATAGTCAAAATACTCAAAGACCTTCCTGCCACCGACGTGGATACTTATGTTAAAGCATGCGAGGTTCTAAATAAAAAGTTTCTTCACAAGCGGAATGTAGACTACGAACGCCACACATTCCACTCCGCTAGGCAAGGGAAGGATGAGCCCATGAGTGCATTCATGGTGCGTCTGCGGAGACTAGCTAAATACTGTGAATTTGATTCTTTCTCCACTGATGCCGCCATCAAATCTCAAGTAATAGACGGATGTCATTCGGATCAACTTAGGAGGCGCCTGCTGAGAAAAGCACATGGATTGGATGAAATAGAAGAAATGACACGAGCCTATGATCAGGCGGAGAAGTACGCAGCCGTCATGGAAACGGAACATAAAGGGAGTCATGAACAGGTGAGACGTGTGCACGCCAAAAGTGGCAGTCGAAGAAGCTCAAGAGACAAGCAATGGAGGTCGCACCCGTCTTCCCGTCAAGAGCAATCAAGATATCAACGTCGAGAACCATGGACAAAGGAGAAAAGATCGGAAAGAGTGAGAAAATGCTACCGTTGTGGGTATGATTACCCTCATGTGGACAGCTGCCCGGCCATGGGCCAGAGATGCCGGAAGTGTGGTCGAACTAACCATTTCGAGGCAATGTGTGGGGACTACAATAAAGAAAAACGAAGTGGCCACACAGGCACAACACGATCTGACACACGAAGCAGAGCCCCAAGAATGTCGCGGTCCGACACTCGAAGACACCATGCGCGAGCTGTCCAAGATCAGACGGAACAGTCCTCTGGATCATCACATTCTAGCAGGGAATCGCGTCGATCTCGGTGGGAGAGGAGGTCACCTTCCAGAGAATCCAGACCGTCGTCCCGAGACTCTGCATACACCATTGAATACCTGAATTTGGCAGCAGATCCGGACCAGCTTAAGAGATACCCTCGGCTGGACATCAAAGTTGGAAATCACGACTCAAAGTTTGTGCTAGACTCTGGTGCATCCTTAAACTACATTCCAGTCACCGAATATGAAAGAATGAGTCCACGACCTTCTCTGACTTTCGCACCCGTGAGAGTTTTCACGTGGATGGCCAAGAAGCCACTTCCCTGCCTGGGGAAGTTCTCAACGACTCTTACACACGAAAACACAACTATATCAGCGGTCATCCATGTTATCAAGGGCCCTGAAGCAGACTGTCTCTTGAGCCTACCAAACGCTGAACGGCTCCACCTGGTAGAAATCCTCTTCAAAGTCAGTGACATCCGAGATGTGACTCGCCTGTTTCCCAGATTGTTTCAGGGATTGGGCAAATTGAAAGACTGTCAAGTGCGGCTGCACATCAATGAACAAGTCAGGCCCGTCGCCCAACACCCTCGGCGGGTACCATTTCACCTACAGGCCGCTGTTGAGGAAGAACTCCAAGATTTGTTAGCTGCGGACATTATCGAACGCACTGACGGCCCGACCCCCTGGGTATCGCCAGTCGTCATCGTCCCAAAAAAGGGCACGGCCGACAAAGTCAGACTCTGTGTGGACATGCGCCTGCCCAACACTGCAATAAAACGAGAGCGACACCCAGGGCCACATTTGAGCGACATGATCGCAGCACTTAATGGAGCCACTGTGTTTTCCAAATTGGATTTGAATAAAGGTTACCATCAGTTGGAATTGGAAGCGGGGTCTAGATATATCACCACCTTCGCAACCCACCTGGGGTTGTTTAGATATAAAAGACTGAGCTTCGGTGTGTTACAGATCATCAAGCTCTCATCACCATTTATGGAAACCCAAGATCCAAGATGCCCCGAGGATTGAAAGATGGGGCCTACGGCTACAGGAATATACCTTCACTATAATTCACAAACCAGGGAAGTCTGAAAATCCAGCGGACTACATGTCCCGGCATCCTCTTCCATCGTCAGCTTCCAAGTCCTCCATCGCGGAAGAGTACATTCATTTTGTAGCGGACCAAGCTCTTCCTCCAGCTATCCCTCTGGAGACCATTCGAGAAAGTACAGCACAGGACGTCATCCTGCAGAAAGTCCTTCACAAAGTCCGCAATAATCGATGGAGGCACGATCCTCAGGACGATAATGCCGATTCTTTGACCCAACGTGAACTACAAGCCTTCCGGCACGTGAGTGGCGAACTGTCGGTCACAACGGATGGCATACTGTTGCGAGATCAGAGGATTGTAATTCCCACTCAACTGAGACAAGGAGTGGTTGCTCTTGCACATGAAGGGCATCGAGGAATCGTGCCGACCAAACGAGCACTAAGGGAACGAGTGTGGTTTCCGTTCCTCGATCAACTAGTGGAAGCCACCTTGAAGGATTGCCATCTCTGTCAACTCACTAGCAAGAGCGATCCTCCAGCACCATTACATATGACCACCCTGCCCAGTGGTGTGTGGCAAGAGATCGCCATAGACTTTTATGGACCCCTGTCATCGGGCAAATATGTACTGGCCATCATTGATGAGTATTCCAGATACCCCATTGCCTGTTTCGTGCCATCCACGAACACTGCCAGTACTCTTAAAGTACTCGATGAAGTCTTTGCAACATGGGGAGTTCCCAAGATAGTTAAATCAGACAATGGGCCTCCTTTCAACGGAAATGACTTTGCAGCTTTTGCGAAACACTTAGACTTTCATCACCGCAGGATTACGCCCCTCTGGCCACAGGCAAATGGGACAATTGAGAGATTCATGGCCACGCTCAAAAAGACTTTCCAACATGCCACCGTGGAAGGGAGAGACATGCAAACAGCACTCAATGAAGTTCTTCGAGCTTATCGTACAACTCCTCACGCAACGACTGGTCAATGCCCGGCGACCCTCATGCTGGGACGCCCCATGAGGAATCGCATTCCAACGTGGGATGGAGCCTTGGAAGCATCATCATCTGAGAAAGACCCGCGTGAAATAAGAGCCACTGATGAACGCAACAAAGGAAAAATGAAGGCCTACGCTGACCACCGGAGAAGAGCGAGATCATTATCCTTACACGAAGGGGACCATGTTGTCGTCAAGCATGAAATACAGAAAAAGACTGACTGCCCATTCAAGGACGAACCACTGGTAGTCACAAGAAGGAAAGGGACTATGGTGACTGCAGAGTCCGAGCAGCGGCGAGTCACGAGAAACATCTCGCACTTTAAGAAACTGCCACAAGACACTTCAAGAACCATGATGAGTGAAACGGACAGTCCCAGAGCGGAAGAACCGCATTCCAATGATCATGAGAACACTGCCACTGCTCCGGTCATTGAGACACTGAGTACCGATAGTCTGAGAGCCAGGTCGCCACGACCTCATCGTGACATACGTCCACCCAAGAGACTGATCGAGGAGATGGACTGAGAAGTCAGTATGTTTTGTTTGTTTTGTCACAAAGGGGGGAGATGTTGTGAAGTTAGCACACCAGCAGTTGGGAGTGGGAGGAGCTAGGGGGCCAGAGGAAGAGGAGGAGTGGACGCAGGAAATGGTTAGTTAGAGCAGGGACAGGGCATGAGCAAGAAGCACCTGATAAAGCTCCAGTTCAGAGAACCACATGTGTCTGTGTTCATTGTAGCAGGATGCTACAAGGTTGACTGGCACTGGGAGCATACTCTTCATATACGGAAGTAAGACAGGTAACAGTGAAGTTAGCGGTGAAGGTCAGGAGGATAAGGATTCGACATGGCAGGGACGGGGAAAAGAACTGGAAGGGGACATAAAAGGGATCATCACTTATGGGAATAACTATACGTGTATATGTGCTTTATTTCGACAACAAGTGTCATAAAAGCTGTAGAAAGACATTATTATGATAAAAAAGAATACAGATTAAGCATACAGATTGATGCAGCAAGATGATAAAAGAGATATACACAAGCAGGCAATATCAGTACACTAATGCACCCCCGTAGGAGATGCGGTTGCCGAAAGCTGCATGATAAAAACTATTATACAGTTCATCAGTAAAAACATAAATAAGTTACAATAAAACTAACAGGAGAATAGTAGCATAACAATCCCCCTTAGGGAGTTATAGGCCCAATATGAAACCCCCAGACACACCTCATGGAATTTGATTAGGCCCTCATTAGAATAACATCAGGGAGAACCAATGTAAAGTGTGTGTGCATAAGTGGAGAACTCAGTGAGCGGCAAAGCATCCTTCAAACACTAGAACTATTTAATCTTGACTGTAGTCAGGCCTCTCTCGATAAGATCTTTTGTCTAATTAGCCATGCGTGGCTAAGAAATGTAGCCGCACCACACGCAAATAGGGGTCTGGGGTCGGACCTAAGAATGTGCAGGGCGGCCGGTGATCCTGTGTGCCCAACTGCAAGAATATTGGTTTTTAGCCATTTAGACCTCGGAACATGATATGCCGGACATGCAAACATAACGTGTGCGACGCTTTCCACTGGGACCCTGCAAAATAGATGTTTGTTTGGGGGAGTGCCATTGTGCAGTTGTCAAGCAGACAGCGAGTGTGCCAAACCTAAAATTAATGTACAACAATCTATCCCTCGGGACCTGAATAATGTCTAGTAACCTCAGTGAGGGCTTCAGCGTACTTCAGCGAAAGCTCAGGTGTCCGCCTTACGCGAGCTCCGAAGAGCAATGGGCGCAGCCTTGCAGTATCCCCAATTGGCCGCCTGCTCATATCGAGCATTAGAGGTGTAAGTGGAATGTTATGGTGCAACATCACCAGGTCCCTGAGGAACTTATGTTCTGATCTACGAAGATCATCAACATTCTCGAATCCCCATAGCACAGGTCCATAAAGAGCTGTGCTAATTTCTTTGCAGTCATAAACCACAAGGGACGGAGCAACTGGTCTACTGTGTGAAAGGCGGTGTTCTTTTCCTAATATTCCTGCCACTCGCTTGTGTCCCATGAGCATCTTTGCTAGGTGGGGCCTCCATGACATTTTGTCGGAGAGTTGGACACCAAGGTAGTCAAAGGTGCCGACTCTTTCTAGGAGTATGCGTCCCAGCAAGAGATTGCTTCTAAAGAATTTATGGGGCTTTAATGTCATAAATTTAGTTTTGGAGGTATTGATGACCAGCCCCCTTGAGTCGCAAAAGAGTTGGAATCTGTTGAGTAATCTTTATCGCCCTGCTGAGGTCTTAGACACCAGCAAGGTATTGTCAGCAAACAGTAGGGTTGGTACTTTGTTGCCCGCCAGGGTGGGTGTGTCTGCGGGATGATCTTGCAAAAATGTAACCACCCTGTTCATATATAAAATATATAAAAAGACCTGGGTGGGAGCCATAACGCAACCCTGTCGGACTCCCCTATTGACAGGGATCCTCTCTGTCAGCTGACCTTTTGCCCTCCCATCTTCTTTGAGCATAATTAACCTCATGCAGCGGAACCAGCAGGTTGAGGATGATGGGGGATGATGCCCAGATCTCTGAGTGTGTGCCACAGCTTGCTCCTGGGAACCAGGTCAAAGGCAATCTTTAAATCAATAAATGTGGGGGGCGTGGCCAAGATGGCGGGCTGACTGGTCGCTCCTACCGTGAGCTCCTGAGTCCCCGGAGCCCTTGACCCTTCTCGCACCGCAGATCTCCCCCGGATCTGGCGGAGAACGAAGCGGTAGCGGCAGAGAGCCCGGTGGGAGCATTTTTGGGACCCTCGGAGGCGCGGACACGCAGAACGATGCCTCGCTGAGCCGGCCCCTGCGACGAGCGGACGTTGCAGCTTGCAAGAGCCCAGGCGGGAGCGGAACGTCTGCTCCGTGGCGCCTCGGTGAGGTGGAGTGTTCCCGGGCCCCTTGTTCAGCGGGAGCCCGGTCGAGTCCCCCCTGATGACGCTGGTGCACCCTGGTGAGAGGGGCGGGAGGCCACGACGGAGCGGCGCCCTCCGCCCCTAGCTGTGTGAGGAGTCGGGGTAGAGCGCTACGCGACCCCGGGGATTGGCGGAGCCCTAAGGCCTGGCAGGCCGAAGACGCTGACGGACTTCCCTGGCGGGCCCCGGCTCTGGGGTGCTCGGGTTGGGCCCCGAGACGACGCCTTTGCCTGCCTGGCCGACCCGTGACCGGTGGGCCTACTCTGGAGTGCGGTGGTGTGTTCCCGGGCCCTCTGACCACCGGGGGCCCGGTCGAGTTCCCCCCGGCGGCGCTGGAGCCCCCTGGAGTGAGGGGGAGACGCCCACAGTGGAGCGGCGCCCACCGCCCTGGGTTGTGAGAGGTGTCGAGAGAGAGAGCTACGTGACCCCGGGGATCTGCAGTGCCTAGAGGCCTAGTGGGCCGGAGACGCCACCGGGCTTCTTCTGCGGGCCCCGGCTCTGGGGTCGCCGGGTCGGACCCCGGGGGGACGCCTTTACCTGCCTGGTCGGCCTGTGGCCGGAGTGACTGTTCTGAAGGCTGCAAGTGGGGGGTCCCACAGAAATCGCCAGACCGGTGTCCCTAGGGCTAGTGCTATCGACCCCGCTCCTAGGTGGTCCTACTGGCCCCGCGTGCTGTGCCTGGGGCCCGACGAGAGCTTGGTTGGCCGGAGGGCGCTGGACGACGAGTGGCCCGCCCGGCGTTGAGTCCCACGGAGCGGCGGTGCCCGCCTGGACGGCTGCGGTGGTGTGGCGAAGCGGCCTGAGGCCTGGAGACGGGAAGGAGGCCCACCCCTGGGAGGCGGTGACGCGCGGGTGGAGTGTGGCAGTGGTGTGCTGATTGTGCTCCTCTCGCGTTCGGCCTGCCGGAGGCGTTGGGGGGCTGTCTGTGAACCCCGGGGTTGTACTGGACCGCCTTGCTACGGACCCCCTCTCATTCCGCCAGCTTTCTCTCCCTGCGACGCAGTGCCGCCTCTGAGATGGCAGGTAACAGGGGAGGCAAGAAGGGGGAGCGTACCTTGCCTGAGATGTTGGGCAGAGGTGCCCCGAGACAGGACAGATCCCAGCCAACACCGAGCCCATCGTCCGGATCTCGTGGAGCAGAGGGGGGTGAGCCCCCGGTCACCAGGTCTTTTCTGGAGTCGCTGTTCAGCACGCTCAGGGAGGACTTTCAGGCCTTGAAACAGGAGGTGGCTGGCGAGGTCCGAGAGGTTAGAAGGGACGTTGATTCGCTTGGAGAGCGGGTCGCCGCTGTGGAGGACGCTAATCGAGCCAGGGACGAGGAGATCACGCACCTACAACAGGAAGTGCTGCGGCTTCGGGACCAGCAGATCGACCTCCAGGCCCACGCCGAGGATCTTGAGAACCGGTCCAGGCGCAACAACATAAGGGTCAGGGGAGTTCCGTCCCGAGAGGAAGGGGAAGACATATCGGCCTACCTACGAGATTTGTTTTGAGATGTACTGGGTGAGGCGAGTGACTTTCCGGTGAGGATCGACAGGGCGCATAGAGTGGGTCCCCCACGCAGGGCCTCGGCGCCACCCCCAGATATATTAGCCTTTCTACCGGATTTCCCTCTGAAGGAGCGGATCCTCCGTGAAGCACGTCAGAAACAGCCGGTGAGCTTCAGGGGTCACAAAATTGCTTTATATCACGACCTGTCCACGATTACGTTGCAGAAACGCAAGTCCTTCAAAATTGCCATGGACTTTCTGAGAGAGCATGATACGCAGTACTCCTGGGGCCACCCCTTCAGACTTATCTTTCGATGGAACGGGACGCTGCACCAAATGAGATCCCTTCAGGACACGTGCGGAGTACTGGGGATCACCGCTACTGATGAAGATGTCCCGACGCCTCAACGCCGCACTTCTAGAGGGGGATGGCAAACGGTTCGACGGCGCTGGGCCACGCCTCGGCCTTCCCGCCCGGACTCTCCTACGATCAGAGCGGAAATGGACAACGCCATTCGGGAAGTATCCGGTTCCACTTCGCCTAGTGACATGGCCGTCACGGCCTGAGCTTCGTCTAGGGGGAGATCATCTTGGCATCACCAGCACTGCAGGTTTGAGGGTTCCGGGGGGGGGGAAGGGGCTCTGGGGGAGCATGGATGGTGGCTGGACGTCCACTCGGACACTTTACCACAGACTTGCTCGTTAGGGGCTGGACTGGGACACTGGGGGTTTCCACCGAGTTGGGGTTGGTGTTGCGGGGAGCGGGTGGGGATCTGAGTAGGGATCTGGAGGTGGGGTGGAGATGTGGGGAGTTGGGGTGTTTGAGGGTTGTTCGGGGAGTTGGGATGGGGGGGATCCGGGGTTCGGGATGTGCCTTATTTGTCTCATGCTGTGATCTTTGTGCCCTCCTGCTGCCTTTCGGGAGGGAGGAGGACTCTGCTCGAGAGGGAATTCGGATTTTACGCTGGGTTGCCCCCCTGGTTTCAGGTTGTTGTTCTTGCCTTGCCCATCCTGCACTGTGCCAGTGGGTGGGATGTCGTGTTGGCTCTGCTTGGCGTTTACCCTGTCCCCTGTTATTTGCTTGCATGGGGCCCCCTGATGCTTCAAATACACTTGTCACCGCCCTTCTGATGCTCCATTGTGGTTCTTTGCTGCGCTTGCCCCAATCTGCCTTCCCGCCTTGTGGTGCGCTTGCTGTGCCTCCGGGCCCCTTTAACGCTGTCTATCCTTGGTCTGCTCATGGCCCTGAAGATTGTTACCCTTAATGTGAAGGGGTTGAATAACCCGGTCAAGCGCAGGGCGATACTGTCCCTTCTCGAGAGCACCCAGGCGGATATCTGCCTTTTACAGGAAACGCATCTCCTGGCCCGAGATTGTCCCAGGCTGCGATCTCCGAAGTTCCCGGTTCAGCTCTTTTCTTCTGGGGCTACTAAAACGGCGGGGGTTGCTATCTTGGTGTCAGGGAAGTTCAGAGGGGAGGTGTTGCACAAGGTGGCGGAGCAGAAGGGGAGGCTCCTGGCCTACAGAGTTAAGCTGGGGAGTTTCTTTTTCACGGTGGGTTCCGTGTATAGCACTAATGATCACCAGGACTTGTTTTTGCAATCTGCTTTAGCTGACATTGCGTCTACGCCAGATAGGCACATACTCATTGGTGGTGACCTGAATATGGTCTTTAACTCATCTTTAGACAGATCTGCGCAGCGCCACCCTCAGACGGGGGAAATCTCACAGCTTAGCGCCTCACAATTAGGGGACCTGGACATACACGATCTGTGGAGACGCATACACCCCACTTCCAGGGCCTATTCCTATTACTCCCACGCACATAGGACTTACGCCAGACTAGACTACCTCCTGGTGACGGGACCGTTGGCCGCTTTGGCGACTGCTTCTGATATTGGGGTCCTCACACTATCGGACCATGCTCCGGTCTCGGGTTGCTTCCAGTTACCGCCGGTCTCCCCGCAGCGAGGGGTCTGGCGCCTCAGGGACACCCTGTTACATAGACGAGAGATACTGACGCAGATTCGGGCCGTGATTGCGGGGTTCCGAGAGCACAACGAGAACGATGATACCTCCCGGGCGACGCAGTGGTCTGCCCTGAAGGCGGTGCTTCGGGGTGAGTTTATCTCCATCTCCTCGGCGGAGAATAGGGAGAGACAGCGGAAGAGGGACGAACTTACTGGTACGGTTCGGGAGCTGGAGCGGATGCACCAGAGGACGGGGGCCCCCAGAATCTGGAGGCAACTTAAAGCGGCGCGGAAGCTTCTCTCCGCACTGGACATGGACAGGGCGGAATATGCGGCGCTGCGCCTGAAGCACGCGTACTATACTGGCGGTGACCGCTGCGGCCGGTTGCTGGCGAATAAACTGCGAGTGCGACACCAGCTTCAGAAGGTCAAGGAACTGTCCGTACCCGGAGACGGGTTGGCCACTGAAGATAGCCGAATTGCGGACGGCTTCGGCCGATACTATGCGGACCTCTACGCTGGCGAGCCTCCCTCGGCCTCGACCGCGGCTGACTACCTCGCTTCGGTCGACCTCCCGGTGCTCACGCCGGAACAGGCGGAACACTTGGACCGGGATATCCGCCCTGAGGAAGTGATCGGGGCCATCTCCCGACTCAAACATGGGAAGGCCCCGGGGCCCGACGGCTACACTCCGCTCTTCTACAAAGTCAAGTCAAGTCAAGTCAAGTCATAGTATTTGTATAGCGCACTACATACCCAGAGGGTTTCAAGGCGCTTAGGAAGGGAAGGATAATTACCTTTCAAATATCCACGTTTTAAGTTGTTTTCTGAACGCTAGGTGGTTTTGGGTAAGGCGAAGGTAAGCGGGGAGTGAGTTCCATGTTTTAGCAGCCAGGTATGAAAAGGATCTGCCTCCCATGGTGGTCTTGTTGATGCGAGGTACAATGGCGAGGGCTTGGTTGGAAGAACGTAGTTGGCGGGAGGGGGTGTAGAAGGACAGTCGTGAGTTGAGGCAGTCTGGTCCGATGTCGTAGAGTGATTTGTGTGCGTGGGTAAGCAGTCGGAAAGTGATCCTCTTATTGACGGGTAGCCAGTGGAGGTCTTTAAGGTGACCAGAGATGTGTTCGTTGCGTGGGAGGTCTAATATGAGCCTGGCTGAGGCGTTTTGGATTCGTTGGAGTTTCTTCTGGAGTTTTGCGGTAGTACCCGCGTAGAGGGTGTTTCCGTAGTCCAGTCGGCTCGTGACCAGAGCGTGGGTGACTGTTTTCCTTGTGTCGGAGGGAATCCAGCGAAATGTTTTTCTGAGCATGCGAAGAATGTTGAAGCAGGAAGAAGATACGGCGCTGACTTGTCTGTTCATTGAGAGTGAAGAATCCAGGATGACGCCTAGGTTCCGTGCGTGGTCTGTCGGGATGGGTGCTTTTCCGAGGGCTTCCGGCCACCAGGAGTCGTCCCATGCAGAGGGGGATGTACCTAAGATGAGGACTTCTGTTTTGTCTGAGTTCAGTTTCAGACGGCTTTGTTTCATCCATTCGGCAACTTCTTTCATTCCTTCGTGTAGGTTAGTTTTGGCGGTGCTGGGGTCATTGGTGAGAGAGAGGATCAGTTGAGTGTCGTCCGCGTAAGAGATGATGTTGAGGTTGTGTTGGCGTGCGATGGCCGCGAGGGGGCTCATATATACGTTGAAGAGGGTGGGACTGAGTGAGGATCCTTGTGGTACGCCGCAGATGACTTCAGAGGCCTCGGACTTGAATGGAGGAAGGCGGACTCTCTGGGTTCTTCCGGTGAGGAACGAGGTGATCCATTCAAGTGCTTTTCCTTGGATTCCGATGTTATAGAGGCGTTGTAGGAGGGTGCTGTGGCAGACTGTGTCAAAGGCTGCGGAGAGGTCGAGGAGGATGAGGGCGACTGTGTCTCCGTTGTCTAGTAGCGTTCGAATGTCGTCTGTAGCTGCGATGAGGGCGGTCTCAGTGCTGTGTTTTGCTCGGAAGCCAGATTGTGAGGGGTCGAGGGATTTGTTATCTTCGAGGAAGGCGGCGAGCTGGTTGTTGACAGTTTTCTCGATGACTTTGGCCGGGAATGGAAGAAGCGAGATGGGGCGGTAATTTTTGAGTTCGGTGGGGTCCGCTGTTGGTTTTTTCAGAAGGGCGGTGAGTTCAGCGTGTTTCCAGTCTTCCGGGAAGGTGGCGGAGTTGAGGGAGCAGTTGATGACGTCTCTGAGGTGCGGAGCTATGACGGAGTCTGCTTTGTTGAAGATGTGGTGAGGGCATGGGTCTGTGGGGGATCCTGAGTGGATTGAATTCATCAGGCGGATGGTGTCCTCAGTGGAGATTGGGTTCCAGTCGTTGAGAATGTTCACGGGGGGAAGATGATCAGCAAATGGTATGGTGGGTTGATTTCCGGGTTGGTTGTCAAAGCTGTTGTGGATGTCCGCAATCTTGTTGTGGAAAAATGATGCTAGGGAGTCGCAGAGGGTTTGAGAGGGGGTGATGTCGTTGGAGTTGGCCGAGGGATTGGAAAATTCCTTGACGATGTTGAACAGTTCCTTGCTGTTGTGGGCGTTGTTGTCAAGTCGATCCTTGAATGCTGTTTTCTTGGCTTTTCGGATCAGTTGGTGGTGAGTGCGGGTGGCGTTTTTGAAGGCGACCTTGGTGCTGGTGGTTGGGTCTTTTTTCCAGGCCTTTTCAAGGGAGCGGCAGAGTTTCTTGGACTTCTTGAGATCATCGTTGAACCATGAGGCCTTCTTGCTGCCAGGTTTGCTTTGCCGTTTTTTCAGTGGTGCTAAGGTGTCGGCGGTGTTGGATAACCATAGGGTGAGGTTAGTGGCGGCTTCGTTGGCGTTAGAAGAGGGGGCTGGGGAGTTTTGAAGGAGCGATGCGGAGATTTGGTCCGTGGTGATTTTGTTCCAGTTTCTTTGCAGGGTAGGTTGGAGGTGGGTGTTGGGTTTTGGTTTGTTGTAGGTGAAGTGAACGCAGCTGTGGTCAGTCCAGAGGAGGTCCGTGGTGTGGTCGAAGGAGACATGATTGCTGGATGTGAAGATGGGGTCGAGTGTGTGACCTGCGATGTGGGTGGGGGAAGTGACCAGTTGTTTAAGTCCGAGGTTGGCGAGGTTGTCCATGATGGTGGCGGTGTTGTGGTCGTTGATATTTTCAAGGTGAAAGTTGAGGTCTCCCAGAAGGATGTATTCTTTGGAGGGGAGTGCGTGTGGAGTGATGAAGTCCGTGATGTCTTCACTGAATTTTGCGCGGGGTCCTGGTGGTCTGTAAAGGAGAGTGCCTCGGAGTGTGGTTCTGGGGTCGATGTGGATCTGGAAGTGAAGGTGTTCAGAGTTGGCGAGGTTGGCGTCAGAGCTGGTTGAGATGCGGATGGATTTCTTATGGACGATAGCGATTCCTCCTCCTGTGTGGCTGGTGCGGTCTTTGCGAGTGATCTTATAGTCTTCAGGAATGGCGATGGTGATGTCTGGTGCGGAGGAAGCGTTCATCCATGTTTCCGTAAGGAAGGCGATGTCCGGAGAAATGGTGTCTAGTAGATTCCATAGGTCGATGGCGTGCCTGTGGACCGATCGGGTGTTGAGAAGGATGCATTGTAAGTGGTTGGGGTCGGGAGTCTGATGTGTGGTTGTAGCGGAGATGTTGTCTGTGCCGCTGAATTTGCAGGAGTAGCATGAGAAAGGTCCATGGGTGCGTCCAGGATCGGCTTGAACGCAGTTGGGGGCGCGACCGGGGTTAAGGGCTAGGAGGGCGGCGGCATCGTAGGTAGTGTGGGGGGGCTGGGCAGCGCGAGGGGCAGGGGGTCTGGCACTGGGCGCGGTACAGGCGTAGACGGGCTTACCTTTGGCGCACCTTCGGCGTGTACGTAGCGCGTGGACGCTGCGCGTAGGGGCATTGGCCATAAATGGATAGTGGGGGGGAGGGGCGAGGGCGGCTCAGCTGGGAGGCGGGGCGCGTTTACAAAGATGAGCACAAACAAACAAACAAAATGGCAGCGGAGCGCTGGGGGCTAACACGCTACAAAGTTAAGCAGGGACAAAATAGCGCTAACTATACTGAGTAAAAGCGGCGATTTAACAATCAGCAAGGTGAAAGGGGGCAGGCGAGGCACAATGCAGGCTAATTAAACAGAGTAAAAGCGGCGCTTTTACAAATGGCAAAGTGAAAAGCGGCAGGCGAGGCACAATGCAGGCTAATTACACAGAGCGAAAACAGCGATGTAGCAATCAGAGAAAAATGCAAATCGGCAGGTGAGGCACAATGCAGGCAATAATAACACAACGATACCAGTAGCAGGGGAGCGACCACTCGGCTCGAGAGCTGAGAGCGAGTCACAGCGCTAGGTGGGGTTGGAGCGCTGGAAGTAGTCTGTGGGAGGGCGGCTCAGCTGGGAGGCGGGAGCGTTTACAAAGATGAGCACAAACAAACAAACAAAATGGCAGCGGAGCGCTGGGGGCTAACGCGCTACAAAGTTAAGCAGGGACAAAATAGCGCTAACTATACTGAGTAAAAGCGGCGATTTAACAATCAGCAAGGTGAAAGGGGGCAGGCGAGGCACAATGCAGGCTAATTAAACAGAGTAAAAGCGGCGCTTTTACAAATGGCAAAGTGAAAAGCGGCAGGCGAGGCACAATGCAGGCTAATTACACAGAGCGAAAACAGCGATGTAGCAATCAGAGAAAAATGCAAATCGGCAGGTGAGGCACAATGCAGGCAATAATAACACAACGATACCAGTAGCAGGGGAGCGACCACTCGGCTCGAGAGCTGAGAGCGAGTCAAAACAAAACATTCTGCCAGGAGCTAGCCCCGCTGCTGACGCGGCTTTTTAACTCCTTTGCGGAGCCTGGAGCCATCCCCCTGGATCTGCTGAGTGCGACGGTGTCGGTTATTCCCAAACCGGGGAAGCCCCGCGCCGAATGTGCATCCTATAGGCCGATCTCGCTGCTCAACGTGGACCTCAAGCTCTACACCGGGATTCTGGCGGCGCGTCTGGCGCCCCATATGCCGGGGTTGGTGGATCCGGATCAGGCCGGGTTTGTCCCGGGCCGGCAGACGGTGGACAATACTAAAAGGGTGGTCCACGTCTTGGAGAAGGCCTCTCGGATCCCCGGGGAGCGCATGCTGCTGTCGGTGGACGCGGAGAAGGCGTTCGACCGTGTGCACTGGCCCTACCTTGAGCAGGTTCTTTGCAAGCTGGGGTTGGGTGAGAAGTTTCGTACCCTCATATTTAACTGTTACAAGTCTCCTACTGCGACCGTGAGGGTCAATGGCTGCACCTCGGGCCGATTCGAGATTGAACGGGGAACCAGACAGGGATGCCCCCTGTCTCCACTGCTCTTCGCTCTGTACATGGAGCCGCTCGCCCAGAGGATTAGACGTAACCCAGAGGTGACAGGTGTCAGGATGGGTGGCTACACCCACACCATCAGCCTATATGCGGATGACGTGATCTTTATGCTAGACAACCCGAAGTCCGCGCTTCCTGCCTGTCTCGCTGAGTTGGACGCTTTTGCGGCTGTGGCGGGGTTTAAAATGAATATGAGGAAGTCTGCGGCCCTCGACATCTCGCTCGCCTCTGCTACCAGGCTCGAGCTGCAGGGACGTTTCCCCATGCAATGGTCTGGGGATCTGATCCCGTACCTGGGGATACTGCTGGCACCGTCCCTACCCGCCATGGTTGAGGCTAATTATGCGGCCTTAGGGAACAAACTGAAGGAGGAATTGCTCCGTTTGAGCAAAGGTACGCTATCGCTGCTGGGACGCATCGCTGCGGTGAAAATGACTCTCCTGCCGCAGGTGCTGTACCTGTTCCGGGCTTTGCCACTACAGCCGCCGAGAGGGTGGATACGACAGACTCAGGCCGACATCGCACGCTTTGTTTGGCAGGGCCGTAAACCTCGACTCCGGAGAGCCCTCTCCACTCTGGCACCTGAGTCCGGGGGCCTTGGCATTCCGGACTTGCACAAGTACTATCAGGCGTCGCAATTGCGATACTTGGTTGAGTGGAGTAAATGGGAATCGGACAGACACTGGCTGTTTCAGGATCAGGCGGTGGCGGGCAGGACTTTGCAAGAGATACCTTTCCTTCGCAGACATCATAGGCCCCCCAATCTCTATGCGTCCTATGTCACGCAGACCACGCTCCGTGTTTGGGATGCCGTGAGTGCCCGCCATGAACTTACCACCTTCCCGTCGCCACTTACCCCCTTGGTGGGGAATCCTGACTTCCAGCCCGGAACAGAACCTGGAGCGTTTTCGCTCTGGCAAGCAGCCAGGTGCTGTGCATTGTTTCATATTTATGGCCCGGAGGGAGCCGTGTCCTTCGCTGACTTGCGCAGGGACTACCACTTACCCGAGACGGAGCGTATGCGATATATGCAAGTCCGCCACTGGGCGCTACAGCCGCAGGTACGGGAGTTGGCTGACCGGAAACTCACTCCATACGAGCTGTGGCTTGCGACGCGTTCCTCGGACGCCAAGCTCATCTCGGATATTTACCGGCTCCTACAACCCCCCCCCATCACTTTCATAGCCCCGGAAGGGCTCGCTGGGAGCGGGAGCTGGGGAGGGCCCTGAGTCACAAGGAATGGGACGACATCTCATATCGAGCACGGCACTCAGCTTACCACACTGGGCTCACGGAGACTTTTACAAAGGTTTCCACGTATTGGTATTACACACCTCAGAGGCTGCACGACATGAATCATCACATACAGGACACCTGCTGGCGCGAATGTGGGCAGACGGGTACACTCACGCACATTTTATGGGATTGCCCGTTGCTAGATCCATACTGGCGGGAGGTCTTGGATGAAATAGACCAGTGCTTTGATGTAGAATTGCCGCGTCTTCCCGCCTACGTTCTGCTAGGGTTGCCCAATGGACTGATGTACCCACTAAGATCTAGGAGGGGCAGACAAATAGCGATCGCTCTAGGATCGGCGATCCAGAACATACTTATACATTGGCGTACCACCACACTTCCCACTATCACAGGCTGGTTGCACAGGTTGTGGCACGTTCTGGGGATGGAGAAGATGTCCCTCACGGTGGCAGGGGAAGTAGAAAGATTTGAGGACCTGTGGCAGCCCTTTGGTGTCCTCTTGCAATCAGAGTTCAAGGAGATCACCTGTCCACGTTATCTTAGGCTGATGCGGCTGACCACCCAGATTTCCTAATTGATGGGGGGGGAGGTGGGGCAGGCGCGGGGTTCCTTCGGGCAGTAGGGGTGCTGATGGACATTTACTCAGGCACAGGGTGGGTTAGGGGGGAGTTGGGGTGGGGAGGGGTGGGAGTTGGGGGGGGGGGTGTTTTGGTTCTGGAATAAGTGCACCTCACCGCTTATGCTTTTGTGGGGGCTCGGCGAATGCTTGGCTAGTCCTATCCTGCTATTGATGGCGCTATTGAAGGGAGCCTTTGCAATATGCTATCAGAATGACTGTATTCCTTGTATGTATTGTTTTTTCCTTGTTGCAGAAACTATAATAAAATACTTTAAACCTAAATCAATAAATGTGAACTAGAGACGGCCTTTGCCGATTACCACTACTTTATAGTAAATAAGAAGCAGCCTGAATACCTGATCCATCATTCCCGTGCCAGACCAAAAACCTGCCTGATACTGGGAAAGGATGGTTTCATCTTCGCCCATGACTGTATTCACTGCAACAAAACTCTGCCAAAAACCTTCTGCAGTGCGTCTATTAGACTAATTGGTCTATAGTTTAAGGGATCTTCCCTGGTGCCCTTTTTATAGATCAGAACCACCTAACCGCCTTTTCAAGACCCCGGTACTGGAACTCCACTGGCAATGGTGTTGACAAGAAGGAGTGTCTGCAAGGAATAAATCACCAGGCAGACCATCTGGTCCCGCTGCTTTGCTGGGCATTATTTTCCCTAGCGCAGCCTCAATCTTGGCCAGATCAAAAGCCTCAATGTCAACCTCAGCGGGTCCATAGGAATCGCATTGCTCTGTGGGTGGGATATCCTCAGGTACAGAGTGGAGCTTCCAGAAATGATCGTACCATTCTTGGCCTGTGATATGATTGGGAGATAAGCATGAGCCCCTCTTGTCTCCCCAGGTCAGTAGGTTCCAAAATAAGTTGGTATCCCTGGCTGAGCATGCTTCCTTCAGTTGTTGCCAGCGGGATTCCTCCCATGTTATCTTCACTTGATGTAAAGCTGCTCTATAACTACAGCTAGAAGCAATCTCTTGCGCCTGCAATCTTTCGTGCACCATGAATAGGGCCCTCTTGAGGGCAAGCTGGACTTGGTATTTGGGTTGGGAGCTAGAAAGTATGCACTAAGTTGTTCCACAGTGCGAGAATGGACCAATTGCACAGCTGCCAAACCCCGTAAACCTGAGGCTGCAGCCTGAAGTTCTATTGTGCTTGAAACCAAGACTTGACGTATGCCAGTGATCTTAAATTCTTGCAGGGCTATCTTATGCCATTTTAAGAAGCTATAACAATTTGAGGGAACTATCTCTCTGGTGATGGTGAAGGGTAAGGTGCTCTCTGGTTGGTGAAAGGCTTCCCATAGGGGGTTCAGGTTTGCACGGAAGGGATTATGGTCACTGTCTGTGGTGGTGCCCACGTTCATGTCTACCAAATCTCCCCAGAGCCTCACATCTAATAAAATGTAGGTGATACGTGACTGGCAGCTGGCTCTGTTACATGTGTTTGCACCCTGTCTATCCGATGGTGTTCTGCCGTTGGCTGCCCTTAAACCGAACTCCATGGTAAGGGCGTAAAGTAGGAGGCCAGCTGTGACCATCTTTTAACTGGAGGTAGGTTTAGTGGGGGGATGGCCCATTTGTTATCAATGCCCTCGACTCCTAACATATCCTCTGTGTCCAAGGGCTCAAAGGTGCAGCTAATATCTCCTGCCACCACAGCTCTGGAGTGAGGAGAATAGCTAGCTAGATTTTCTTCTAGTGCTGAGATGATAGGTGAAGGTCTGCCCTCTTCGGTCCCCCTTGTGTAGACATTAAAGAGATCAATCATCCCCCCCCCCCAGACTCCCTGATGCTATGTCTTAAGATGTCTGGGTTAGAATTTGATTGGCAAGTGATTCGACAGCCTAGGGCAATGTTTACCCATATAATCAGTCCCCCTGACGGGCGCCCTATCCCTACCATAGTTTCTAGAAAGTAGAAAGAAGCATAACCTGGTTTATATAGAGGTGCCAGACTCCAGGTCTCCTGGAAAATGCATATGTCAAAACCCTCGATTAGTTTGTTCCAATGGAGGACTGACAGTTTGCTACTAAGCCCTGACAGATTCCAGAATATTATCTTCAGCTGCTGTTGAGCTGGAAAACCAGATGCAGTGTTTTAAGTTGGAATGCCTTGGCTAGGTGAAGCTAGAGCTTGGGAATGTGCTGAGGGGTTCAAGGAAGTAAGATAATCTGCTCCCGCCACCTCCCACTTGTTAATGGAAAAACAACATGGTCCCATTTCCCCCCGGGATCTATCTCCCACTAGATCAGGCCAGTAGATGAAATCAAAGTACAGGGGAGATGGACCATGCAGTTTGGAGAAACATTGTATGACCTGGGAAGCATTTGGGACTCACTCTGTAGTCAGTCATTAGCCTCCAGTGAAGTACATCCTGCTAAAGAGGTAGATGATTGCATAGCAGGTTGTCTGGACTGACTGACAGATGGAAATCGCCTAAACTGTATGGAAGAAGTATCTGGAGAGCAAGTGCGGAATTTCAGGGCAAGGGGTTTTCTGCCAGATCAGGCCCGTTCAAGGTAAGCTCAATATGATCTAGCAGTTGAGCTGCAGAAGTGTGCCTCCGAGCCCTGATAGTGTCTTCCCGTGTTACTGAGCGGCAGCCCCTGACGTAGCGAATCTAATGGATGGCTTTACTGGTCAAACAATCTGCGCTTTCAACACCGTGTCTAATGTCCAGCTTGGGTACATTAACCATGTAGATTTTGGGGGCGTGGGACAATTTGGAAGTGTCCATATAGATCAGCAGGCGTTGTTCACTGCATAAGGGATGTTTCGCCTGTGATAAAAAAAGTTGGTTTGATGCAGTTTGGGAGGTTTGTAGAGTCCTGCGTGGCTACTATGCTATGGCAGTGATTGCGGTTGTTAATTATGTAGTTATTGGGATTAATCAGGCGCTTTACTGTTGGAAGAAGTGGGACGTGTTAATTGATCAAGGCAGCAGGGGGAGCAAAGTGGGACCACTAGCGATTGTGCCCCTACCGTGAGTAGCTGCTTCATGCACAATATAATGATCCTGACGAGGTTGTGGTTGTGGGGGGTGTCCTATCTTAAGGATGGTGCTCTGCGGACAGGGGGTATATTTTAGAAAAAGTAGTTTAACCAGGGAAGTAAGGCCTTCAATCATAGATCTTATAGTCCCTATTTCAAGTCTAAGTGTTTTGATAACTTGGTGCATGTCCTGGGATTCTGAATTAGGCCTAAAGCCTGTCCCTACATTAGATATGAGGGGTGGCTGAGGTGTAACTTCCCTATAATCACTAGACAAAACTCTAATCTCTTTCCAGCAGGAAAATTAATCACCACAGATATCTTCACACTTATTGTAGCCTGAAACCTGCTTGATTTATAAGGAACTCTGCAACAGGTGCTTTTAAACCCATCCCAACAAAAGAGAGAGTATATCCCAGTTAGACCAAAAGGGACCGGGTAGTTAGTAACAAAATTCCCTTCTGTGTCTCATTCACTAAGTAAATAGTTTCCACTGAAACAGAATCTACACAGAAAAATAAGATATCGTAACTGATCTATTTAAGTACATCTATGTTATTACATTCAATGTGGACAAAAACCTGCTTTCGATTGCACTTACAGTTAAAATTGATTAAAAATAATCAAAATGATACAATTAAATAACAATGACTGTAAATAAAACTTTCCATAAAAACATTACAAGTGTATGATACAAATCCCTTTTGTACCTATGAAGTGAAACAATTACAACAGAAAAAACAATATATGAATACATTTGACTCAAGTAAAAATTGTTGTCAGAAGACAATGTGTATATATCAATACATTTGACTCAGATAGTGATGTTGTCAAAAGACAGTGTGTTGACGTAGCGTTTCGGTGTATCTTTTATTTTTTTGACACCTTCTTCAGGACTCAATTAAAAATCTTAACTTTTTTCATAAATTTCATAAAAACAGACGATACATCTAAAAATAGAGAATAGAATACAATTAAAATAGATTCCTTTTTGTGTAAACATAAGCTACTATTTTGGTTCAGTGCATCCTATATATATCATATAATCAATAGAACTCCTGATGATATACTTATAGCTAGGTTAATAATTGTTTCACAACCATAGTTAATAAATCTACTTTTGTTACCAATCATAAGGGGTCTAACGAAAAATAGAGAGCTATAAAGAATCTCACCCCCAATGTACTTCCAGTTATGCATCCATATTTAAATCATGTTGCAACTGTCAAAGGATGTCCTCGCTTCAATGATAATCTTAAAGGCACCCTGAAAATAACAAACCTGTAATTAGCGTACCCTTTATTTACCGCTTATTAAACATTATAACCCTACTCTTCTCATTACTTACTTGGGAAGGATGAAAGATCCAGGCTAGGTCAGGATAATGGAGTATTTTATTTGTATCAGTCGAGCTTTTTCTTATCCCAATTCAACATTACAGAGGTACATTTGATTAACTTACCCACAGCTATTTCTTTCGACTTTTATGGCTCTTTTTTCAATTTTGGAGTTTGATTAGGTTAATATTCTGTAAACCTTTCTTATGCCTTTGTTGAACCCAGGGCTAGCAGACCTGTCTTTGTCAATTAATCTGGTCACAATACTTATATAAAGTACAAGGCAAACGTTTTCTTTTAAATATACTGGGGAATATATTGCCTCCTAATAACCTGTATTATATATCAATCAATTATTAATTCTTCCAATTCCCTCATTTATGAGGTATCATTTTTCATTCCAGACTTGTCATCGTAAAAATTCTTTACCCAGGTTCATTAGAATTTGTACTCCTTACATCGATGTCCCATTATAACTTATCCTATTTTCTATCTCAATCAATTCCGTCACTTATTTAGGCAGTTATAACGAGTGTTAAGCACTTTCAAGCCACATCGGTTTCCGCACCATTATATGTCTTTTCTTTGCGGTATGTGATAATCTATTCTTTACCCGGGTAGCGCTCAGAGAATCTTAGGAAATTCTCCAAACAGAATGTTATGAATGAACAGAGTCTTTTAAAAAAAAGAATATTATTAATACAAAGGGCCTGTCCACTGTACCTGCATTTTATCCACAAATTCTATCCTCCCCGCATCGCTTTCTGTTGGACCCGTCTGCTTCTGAGAGTCCCCTCACCAATATGATTTCTTTTGTTCCCCTGAACCTCCCAAAATTTGCCGTTTTTTTATTTGTCTACCAGGACCTTTTTGTGTGTTGTTTCATGGGGCTAGGTGTTCCTTGACACCCAGTTGCTCACAAGGTTTCTGGCACCTATGTACAAGGCGCCTGGCGAAACCTGTGGACATGAAAACTGAGGTTGGCAACCTGTGTGTGTTTAACCTTAAAATGGTGGACACATATTTCCCTCATGTGAGTGACTCCCATTGGACCCTCCTTGAACCCTGACCTTTTGAGGTTTTGGCGCCCTTTCTGGTTGGCGCGCTTTCCTGACAGGAATTTCATAACTTTCCTCAGGTACACAAAATGGCGGCTCCAGAGCCCCAGTACGGTGGCTCTGAGTGACCAAAAGACACCTCAAAAGTGCCATGCCATTGACACAGCCAGGGAAGGTTCTAGAACCTTCTGGCTCGTGCCAGTACCTCAGGGCACTGGCTATATAAAGCCCAGTCCCTGGCGGCCATTTTAGATGTAATTCAGATTCCAGACTTGACACCAGAGTGACACCTAACCTGCTGACCCCTGAGGTGGCTGAGAGCACAGGCAGTAGAGTGGCAAGGGTTAATAGCCTGATTCCTGACTGGCGTTCCAGTCAGGCGTGTTCCAGTAACCTTGCGCCTACAGCGCCTGCCCAGCTAGTGCCTCATTGCCCCAAAAGACTGTGGCCAAGTTTATGTGCCTCCCCGCCCCCCCCCCCCCGGTGGCGAAATAATGAAGAAAAGGCGAGTCGCGACCTTCCACAGTGCCCCCTTCGTGAATAGCACCTATCGCGGGGGACTCGGACGTCTCCGAGCCCCACCGGCGTTCCGCGCTTCCTGGTTGTGCAGTGATCGAAGGTGAGGTGGTGCGCCGGGCGGGGAGAGGCCGGCCGTCATTGGGCGGGATTAGCGTCCCTGCCCTTTCCCAGAGACCCGGGAAACTGTTGCCGTGGGCGGGACCAGCCCCCGTATGAGGAAGTCGGAGGGAGGTCCGTGAAGCCCCTGAGAACCCTGATGCTGGCATAGGAAGTGCTGTGCCCCGACTGAATCGCTATTCGATTGCAACCGTAGTGAGGTGGGTCGTTTCCCCTGGAGGGGTGCCGCGTTATCAAGGAACTGTGCACCGGCGTTGATTTGAGCGTGCGCTGAGACTGAGTGACCCTGCTGGCAGCCGTTCGTTCGTCTACTGACTTCGAACTGTGCTACCCTGGTGCCTGCGATATTGCCGTAGGCTCAAGTAAACCACACCGGCAAGCAGACATCCTTCCCCAGTGGCAGCGGAGGGCCAAATGTCATATTTACAGTGTTTCCTTGTCTTTAGGTACACGCGCATGGGCCCCGCGTGAACATAAAAGAGTCCCCAGTGCACCGTGAATCCAGAGAAGCCCGCATGCATTCCCCATGATTCCACAAGTACTGTTATCCTTTTCAAAGTGGGTTTATCTTGCAAATGTAAACTTCCTGATTTATTTAATTGGTGGCAGCGATACCAGAATGAAAATGTGGTTATGCATTTAAATGAACCAGGCTTTATTATTCCATGTATTGGTGATATATAAACCTGATATTTATTTTATTTATTGATAGAGCTATACCTAATATTTATGCAACACCAGTGTTCCTGAAGTCCTATTTACTGTATTTATTCTCAACCTGAATCCCAGAGTGCTGTAACAAATGAAATGTGAATGTGCTTCCCCAATTGATCCCTATTTACAGCAGAGAACTTTTATATAAAGGAATCGTATTTTTCTACAGCAGTGGTGTGGTGTCCTTCTTTTTGGTGTGACTGTGCAGGGGGTTATTATTGGGTCAGAGCCGGCTTAGCCTTACAGCCTTCACTGCCTTGACACTTGAGCCAAGCTACCCCCTTTGTGCTGGGCTTGCCCATCGCAGGTCCAACACTTTCCTATATCCTTAGTATATCGCAAGCCGACCTGCCAGGATTCTGGTTCTGTTTGTAAAGTTTCTTTAGCAGGACCATCCCTGCTTCTATACTCATCCAGATTAAACAAAGTATAATTAGATACATGGCTGCCAGTTTTAGGCCATGTTTTCGCGTTCTACTGGTATTTGTAAATATCGATGTAATACTGTTACTATTCATCCCTTCAGAGTTAACTATTCATTATTTTGGTTACATATCCCGCTGCTTTTATATCGTTATTATTGCCACACGAGTCACTCAGCCTGTTTGTCGAGTGATATATTTCACTGACCTGCAACACACCCAGTTGGTAGCCATCATGGAATGGGCAGACCCCCATAGTCCATCCATCATGTCACTTACAATGAGGGCAGTTAAAAAAATTATTTTTAAAGTATTTTTTCCACGTCAAGGCAATGCTTCAAAAACATTTTTTATTTCAACAGGGTATTTCTATTTTTTTGTCATAAACATAATTTGTCTAGTTGCACTTCTCCATCATTAGCAGGTATCAGTACCTGAGCTGGATGTATTTACCCCACCTGAAAGGAACCTCATGGTCTTCCCTTCTTCCTATATATTCATTGTCTTCCTCATTTTAATTTTGGGGTGTACTCCAATGTTATTACTTATATCTTCTTATGTCCCTCTAATTTCAATATTGAATTATTCACCATTGCTACAGGGGTGATGAATGGTCCTTCTGACAATTATTCATAATGAATATAGTCCTTGCATCAAACATTTGTAGAAGGGTTTATCAGACTACCATTCTTTCCTATTCCTCTCTATTATTGAGGCCTTGGCTGTATGTTTTGTACTTGGACATAAAAAATTGCTCTCTGTTTCCTCTTTCTTTCTACATTGGCTCCTCTTGTGGATCCTTTCACTTTTTCAAGGATAAACCATAAATCCTGCTCGTTATGCTTTTTTTCAAGCCAATGTTCTACAAGTGGGGCATTATTTTTACCTGTTGTCAAGGCTGATTTATGTTCATTTAATCTAGCTCTCACTTCACAACCTGTTTCACCTACTTATCCTTTTTGGCAGGGGCAGACAATGAGATAGACAACATTTTTTGTCCTACAATTCACCAACTCATTAATCCAATGTCGCATCCCATTTAGTTCCACCTTTTGTTCTTTAATTATGGATATACAATTGGTACAGGAGCCACATGGGAAATTACCCATCAATTTCTGACCATCCAATATACTACTTTGATGTTTGGTATTTTTTTCTCTATATGTTTTTACTAGGTGATTACGAATTGTTTTGTTTCTCCTGTACGCAAAGATGTTTTTTTTATGGTGTCTTTTTTTGGATTATTTAAAAGAAACCAGTTTTTTTTATTCAGGTGTTTTGTTTGTTAGTCATACTATTAAAATTCTTGACCATAATGATACCTTTTCCTCACTGTTTTTATTACTTTTCTCTTCAAACTGTCTGTCCCGATTATACTATTTCACACTCTTGTATACGTTTCTAATTAATCTTTTAGGATAGCCACGGGCCAATAACTTTGGTTGTTTTTTAGCATGAATCTCAAAGTCCTTCATGTCTCTACAATTACGGCAGATGCGTAAGAACTGACTAAAAGGAATGCTATCCTTTTGGCATTTCGGATGATTACTTATATGGTGCAAAATTGTGTTTCTATCTGATGGTTTAGTATATAATTCCACCGAAAGTAAATCATTATTTTCTTTTATTGTTATGTCTAAGAAATCCACAGAGTTTTGACTCATATTTGATGTGAATTTCAAATTGATGTTTCCAAAACTGAGCCAATCTATAAAGGAGATCAAGTCGTTTTGTTCTCCTTCCCAGATAAAGAAGACATTGTCAATAAATCTTGACCACTGCTTCACATTTTCATAGTACAGAGAAATCTCAATGTAGATATAATTTTTCTCAAACATACCCACATAGAGGCATGCTTAGCTGGGAGCACAAGTTGCTCCCATGCTGATCCCTTTGATTTGTCATCAAGGAGAAAAATGTTGTTAATTAAAATTAATTCTGTGCATTTTACAATGAATTCATTTAGAGGAGATAAGTCACCTTCCTCATTCTTTAACAGATCCTTTACCATCTGAACCATGTCATTCTGTGGTATATTCTTATATAAGGTTCAAACATACTAGCCACTCCTGTTCGTCGTTAAACTTTAACCCTTCTACTTCAGAGATCATATCTGTTGTATCGTTTATGAATGAGGGGAGCTGCTTTACAAGTGGTCTTAAAAAACAGTCTGTCTACATACTTACTTAACGGCTCAGTAAGGGAATCAATGCTGGACACAATGGGTCGCATAGGGGGTCCAAAGGTTTCTTATGGACCTTAGGAAGCCCGTAAAGGGCAGGTATTGTTGGTTGATCATTTTGCTTGAACTTGTATTCCTCTTCAGATATTATTTTGTCTTCGATAACTATCCTTAGTACGTTGTTTACTTTACTTTTTAAGTTTTGCATTCTTTTATATTTAACTTTCTATAGTGAGATGGTACATTTAAAAGTGCTTGCATACATTCATTTCAGACTACCGTGTCCAACACCACTATACTACCCCCATTGTGTCCAAGTTTTATGGTGATACTTTCACAACCTTGTACATTTTTCAGTGCTTTACGTTGTTCTAATGTAAGATTTTTATTCACCCTAGTATTGTAATTTAGCAAGTTCTCAAGTCCCATTATTATCACTTTTTCAAAAGTATCTACTTCCTGACCCAACAGGTGTTTTGCTGGGGTCCATGCTGATGGCGGCTTTAGTTAAGAAAAAAGGGGGGACCCTGTGTCCCTCAGAACCTGGGTAAATAATGTTTAAGCAAAAAAATTGGTTCTGTCGGGTAGAACAAGAATACAATTGGAGAAGCTATTAATGTAATCAAAGAACATGAGACGGCTCTCTAACACACATAGGATTACTTCTTGGCACTTAATGAATAAGACATGGGATAAAAGGATTTAGTGCAATGTTATTTATATCAAAATTACTTCATTCAATGATATATACATTACATAGGCAGACTGTCAAAACAAAAAGCATCAATATAAAGTGCGAATGGCTGACATAAGTGCATGGTGCTTAAATGGTGAACATTAAATACAGTGAAAGCAGTTCCATATATACAAGTTTTTGGGGTAGGGCAGATACAGAATTCAGTCCAGAGATTCCAATCTTTACTAGTATGGATTCCTGGTGGTGCTGGTCCTAGAAAAAGCATCGACGTTTCGATCCTATGGTGCCCCAATAGGTGGTCACGGCGGCTCTTCCTCAAGACAGGTGTAGTAGAGATATTGTAAAGACAGTCCTGTGTGCAGGCCGGAGGTCTAAGCCTAGGGTAGATTGGGGCAATAGCTAGTTATCTATAAGCAGGATTAAGTTTCAATAGTTGTGTGTGAGACGAAGGTCAGCCGTTCCATTCATCTGCTGCTGTTAGTCCTTTGATCCCATGTCTTATTCATTAAGTGCCAAGAAGTAATCCTATGTGTGTTAGAGAGCCGTCTCATGTTCTTTGATTGCGGTAATAGCTCCTCCAATTGTATACTTGTTCTACCCGATGGCGTTTTTAGACCTGATTTATTATTCCTGAGAAGTTCTTCTCTATTTTCAAAGAATTTTTTTATTCTGATCTTTCTAAGAAGATCTCTTACATCTTTTTCAATTGTGAATTTACAGGCCAGGGCACACGGAGCAAAGCCAATCGTTTTCTAATATTGCTATTTCATCTTTGCTTAATATTTTACTAGAGATGTTTATTATGGGGGCTTTCATGTTCTCTACTCCCATTCCTTCTGGCTTTGGGTTCTCATATAGGACCTTCTCAGTCCTGTCTCTCTGGATTGATTCATCACTCTTCCTCTCCCTCGTGTCCTGAATGTTTGGGGTCGTCTTCTTTGTTGTCCCCCTAAACCAACTGGATAATCTCTACTATGTCCTGCTGGTTCTTCTCTTGGATTATTTCTATTTCTCATGTCCGAACTCCTCTCTCCTCCCAAGTCTGAGCTGTTATACGATGTATCTGAAAAGGTTACATTCTTCTTAAACTATTTATTTCTATTATAATGAGTATTTCTTGGATTATATCCTATCTGTACTGGTTTATCATTGTAATCCTTTTGGTGGTACGGATATACCAATTATGCTTTAAATTTAGCAATATTTTTTCTGAACTTATTAGATTTCTTATTGATCAAGTACTCTTTATATCCAGTTATATTCTCTTGTATTTCATCTAGTTTTTATTTCGCATCTTCTAGTGCTATACTTTCTTGTAGCTGCTTTTCTAAGTTGTCTCTTTCATCCCTTTCTATTATTATTATTTCCTGGGCTGTTTCTATAATTTAAAGCATCCAGTCGCGGCTGCAACGGTTTGCTATTAATGTCCAGTTCGCTTTGAATTTTCGTTTTTAACAAATAGTCCAGGCTCATTCTTAATTTGTAGCCCTTTAGAGATAATTCCTTTTTTGCAGTACTCAGTTATGAAATCTGAGTGTAATTCCGTCTGGATTATTTTTATTTTTAGGTTCCATAAATGATTCCACCTTTCATCGTCATTTTTATATAAGGTGACTGTGTTAATGGTTTTTGATGTACCATTTATTATTTTATTAAATTGGTCTTCTGAGAAGCCAAGCATACGTAGAGTATCCATATCAACTCTCCAGCCACAAGAGCTATCAACAATCCCAACAAAAGAGAGAGTTTACCCCAGTTAGACCAAAAGGGACCGGGTAGTTAGTACTTATCAAACAATACTATTCCCTTCTGTGTCTTATTCACTAAGTATTAAATAGTTTGCACGGAACCAGAATCTGCACTGAAAAAATAAGATATCGTAACTGATCTATTTAAGTACATATATTTTATTACATTCAATAGAGACAAAAACCTGCTTTCGATTGTCCAAATGTATTGATATATTGTTTTTTCTGTCGTAATTGTGTCACTTCATATGTAAAAAAGGAATTTGAGTATCATACACTTGTAATGTTTGTATGGAAAGTTTTATTTACAGTCTTTGTTATTTAAATGTATAATTTTGATGATTTTTAATCAATTTGAAATGTAAGTTCAATCGAAAGCAGGTAGTTTTCTGCATTGAATGTAATAAAATATATGTACTTAAATATATCAGTTACAATATATTATTTTTTCCGTGTAGATTGTGGTTCAATGTAAACTATTTAATACTTAGTGAATGAGACACAGAAGGGAATTTTGTTATTTTGATATGCTTTTAAACCCATAACAGACTTCAAAACACATTTTCCGCAGGAGGCTGGAAGGGTTGGGGGGCGAAATTGCAGCCCTGCTGCAAAATGGTTCCTCAATATACAAAACCTGCCACCCGCCACCCTTCCAGCCTCCTGGGGAAACGCCTGATGCCCAGTATGGACAGTCCAGCCTTTGCCTCAGCCAGCACCTAGGGAAAACTAGAAAACATGTGCATTTTTGTAAACTAGGGGGCAGATTTACATGAAACTGATGCATCTGTATAGATGAAAAACCCTTGCGCCACCATAGATGCGCAGCATTTGCACTACGACGCACTATGGTGCAAGGATTGACAGATGCATCAGAAATTCTGACTGATCTGTTTGCGGAAAAGCCACGCATTGCTGGGGTCGTGTCACAAGCCCGACGCAACTCCAGCAATGCGTGTTGCAGCCTATTCCCAATACACTGCGTCACTCCTTACGCCTGGTTGAAGCAGGCTTAAGGTTTTGACGCAGTGGCGTCCTAAAAGTCACGCTGTGAAATCTTGTATATTTCACTGCGTCACTTTTACAAGGCTTTCCTGCGTGGGAACGCCTACCCTGCATACATTATTCCTGACGTAGGTACAATGTCACGCAGGGCTTTACAGCGTGACACATCTCCCTAGATGCGCCATGTTGTAAATTTGCCACATTTTTTACGCCGCCGTTGGTTCACAAAAGTGACGGGTCGGGGGGTTAATATAATAATAAACTTTCCTTCGCCTCTGGTCCCAGACTCCTGCGTCACGTCTCCTGCTCTCTCTCTGCTCACAGGAAGCAGAAGCAGGCAGCCTCCCTCTCCTCCCCTAAGCCAATCACAATGCTGCAATGGCAGCGTTGTGATTGGCTAGGACGCAGTCCTTACAGGCGTCTGTAGGAGAGCATTTTCTTCTTGCAGGCTGCACAGCAGTCTACATGGAGAAAACGGAGAGTGCCTTGACAGTCAGAGCCCATAACATTAGGCTAGCCACTCCTCCTCGTCCAGCACGCCCCCAACGGGCATACCCTTCTTTTGCTTTCTCGCAGTGCGAGAAACAGAAACGTAAAGTGGTGAAGCGATGCTCTGACACCCACGTAGAGGAGCCGCGCCCTGTTTGATTTTATTACCCAAAAGCCCATGCACACCTCAAACGTTCACTAAAAGCACACGTACCTCACATTTCCTATGTGGAAAACTTCTGGAATCTGGGGGAGCCATGCATTTCATACTACACAGCACTCCATGTCTCCAGAGAAAAATGCTACCTCACTTGTGTGGGTAGACCTAGTGGCCGGGAAAAGGAAAGGGCCCAAAAACAACATGGACACATCACATTTTTGCACTGAATACAGACCCTTTTTTTGCAGTGTGGGTACCTGTGGATTTTACATATTGCTCAGCAGGCACCTAGGGAAACCTAACAAACTTGCACATTTTTGAAAAATAGACAACCAGGGGAGTCCAGAGGTGCATGCCTTGCATGACTCTCACCAGCTAATTATATCCAGAAGACCTTGCAAACCTAAACTTGGACTAAAATCACACATTTTCCCCACATTTCTTTGACAGAAAGTTTTGACATCTACGGGCAGGCACACATTTCCTACCACCTTGAGTTACCACACATCTCCTGATAAGAACGGTACCCAACTTGGGTGGGTGATCCAAGAGGCAGCCACACAAAAAGCACTAACGCGCTGGCTGGAGAGATCAGCAATAGGGGTAACTACAGTATTTGAGGGCCGTGCTTGGTCACCAACTATGGAACCCACCAACCATACACCTTTTGGGGAAGCAAACACCCAGGGGCTCCCAGTGTGTTGTACGTTGAAAGGATCCCACCAGGTTTTCTTAGCCACAATACCCTGAAAACTTCAAACTTTCCCTAAACTCACACATTTTCCTTATATCTGTGATGGAAACTACTGAAATCAACAAGAATTGGCAGAATTACCGGTGTTTCATCACTTCTCCTGATGAAGAAGGCAACAGGAGCAGATCAAACTAGGCTCAACAGGAATCGTTTAGGGCATTGTAAGAAAATGAGTGTTCAGTTGTCAATAAAAATGAGGGATTGTTACTGAACTACCAAAGTAAAATCACCACTCAGAGAGGTTTGTTTTGGCACCCCCAGAAGCACTCGCTTCAAAGTATAAATATTAATCACAGTATCGGAATATTGAAACCAAGACTACAGAAGTTGGCTGATGAAGGTTGTTACCCAGGAACCGGTCCCAGGATGCTTGTTTCCGATTCAGGGAAGACCTGGCTTGGCAGTTCAGGCTGCACTGTTCCCATGAGGCACAGGGTCAAGACTGATTTGCATATAGCTGGGTCCGAACTGAGGTGATAAAGTGATAAAGTGAGCTAAAGAATGATGATGGATTAAACCCAGATCTATGACTGGGCGTGAGTGTTTGAAAAGTCTCAGTGCTCCGTCCATCATCTCCTTGTGTTTGCTCTGTGTGCCAAGGCACCAACCGCTTTATTGGCCATTCAGATGCCGTTCATCCACTACAAACAAGACTTTCATACTACCAGCCACTGGCCCAATCCAACAAAGCAGTGCACTCACCTCTACATACTGTCACTATTTAAGGGCCCATCACATTCATACGCCACAGAACGGAATCCCCAATCAAACCACCTTTCACCAAGTCACCAATCAGCTTCTATACGAACACCACTAGCAAACCTCTACACACATATGACCTGACATGGTAATGGTTAGTGCATCGGCAAGCTTTAAAAAATTTTACTACTTGTCAAGTATCCACCTCTGTCGACATTCTGGACTTTACCAAACACATGACTGGTGAACCTTTAATAACATCTCTCATTACAGGCACATGATGCTCAGGAAGAAGTGTCTCATGCACCTTTAGCGCACTCACTTGCCAAATCCAACTCCTTCCGGTTTGTGGATGTGAGTTGGGGGGTGTTTTAGAATGCATTGATACCTAAATTACTTGAAACTGAGTGATCATATCTAACTTTGAAACTAAAGTAAACATGCTGGGAAGGACCGTTCTTAGTTCCCTAAAGAGCACTTCCTAAACTATGAAGGACATTAGTTTGTGCACCAAGGGTAGTCAGTGAGAACATAGGCTATGTCCCATTCACCCTAATGTGCAATGCTGTGACTGTAATGCCTTTCTCATATGGTAAAATGAACATCTACTATGTTCTGATAGAGTATGAACATGGCAAGCAGTACACAAAAAAGACCCCTACATGTAGCTTTGGGTGCCGAATTCTCTGTAATGTTATGTGTGTTTGTAAAGCCCACCATCCCCCGGGATGATATACTGACACTGACGCAGGAGCAGTCAGGGCTGATTCATGGACTCACCTAGTTGAAGAGCCAAGTCTTCAGCTTCGTGCAGAATGCAACAATTTTAGAAGTGGGCAAATGTGTGGGGTCAGGTCATTCCAGCCCTTCGGAAAAAGGTAAGAGATACTGCCTGTTATGGTGCTGCTTATGCATGGAACATGTGCGGGTACAAGTCTGCCCGAGCAAGGTGTCTGGAAGGTATCTGAAATCTGAGGTGGTTTTGAGGTATGGTGGGCCAGTGTTCTGCAAGGCTTTACATGTGTGTGCAAGGAGTTTGAAGGGACGTGTGGATGCAGAAACAATTAGGTTTTTTAATGTGCAGAGTGTGTGCATGGAGGGAGGTTGAGGAGGAGCCTGGCTGTTGCTTTCTGTATGGTTTGGAAATCATTTGCTTAGTTGAATGAAGGGGTTATTGAGTACCAGGGCAAGTGAGGCGCTGTTGGAAATAAATCCTTTGGAGAAGATAAAGTGACGGGCGGCATGTGTATCTCTACTACCTTGAATATCTGCCTTCGACCTATGCTTTATCTCTGTGACAGCACACCTGGCCGAAATGTTTTCTACCTGTTCATGTCTCTGTCTCCTTCAAAGTCGACTAATCCTGTATACTTGCCAAATGAACCTTAATCATGCCTTCCATTACTCGCTTCCTGAAGCTCAAGAAAATGTGCCTTTCATGTGCCTTCAGTGCACTCACTCTGCTAAATCCACATCCTTCCCTTCCAGTTTGTGGGTTTAAGTTGGAAGTGCCCAAGAATGCCTTCTGAGGCCCACATTCCTCGAACTGATAGAGCATATCTACCTTTGAAACTAAAGAGAACATGCTGAGGAAGGCTGCCTAAGTTCCTTAGAGAGCGCTTCAAAAACTACTAATTACTATAGCTGTTGCCTCAGAGTACTCTGCGACAACTTGGCCTACGTTCTCTCCACTGTTCTGTGTGGTGTGGTGACTTTAATACACTTGTCATATGGCGGACAGAACACTTACCATGGTCTCACAGCAGATAAAGGTGTCGAGAAGGCCATAAGCAAGCCCATGATTTGCTCAAGTAAGGGAAGTAATTTGTGACACTGCTTGCCTATTGAAGTAGTGGCCCACGGAGGATATGTATCAATGGACAGCCTATGGAAGGTGTATATTAGGGCAGCTCCACCTCAGTCAATTTTCCAGTACTTTACTTTTGTATGGTGCAACATAAATTAAGTTAAAAAACATAGGGCTGTCTGAGATGAGCACTAGAGACAGTAACAATGAGAGTCCTTCCTGTTTCCTTGCTTACAGCAGACTCTATAATGACAACATGGTCAAATGTTTCTTGCTGTTGCAGGAATGCCGTTGACAAACTGCTGATCCTGCGCTGTTGCCAAATCCTCCACATCTGATGAAGGGGAGGCAACTGCAACTTCAGCAGAAGGACTTGACTGACTGACGGTCAAATGAAAGTCATGACAAGACTTCGGTCATCCTGTGAAGGTCTGACAGTAAGTGCATTGTATTTTACTATCTGGATCAAGTGGGTTAACAACTTTTTATACCAAATGAAAGATTTATGACCTGCGTTGTTTGGCTGAAGAACCTGGTCTTTCCTCTTCACTCTGCCCATGTACTTCTTGTAATCACGTATACAATTGGGCTTGAGCATTTCAGCCAACTGACCCCAAACTGTGAGGAGTGAAGTGCTCTAATTATGTTTTGAAGTGTGCAAGTACACGTTCTCCTTATCAGAGCATTTGATTGTGAGCAGTTAGTTTGAACGCAACACAGTACTCTGGGATTTTTGGAGTTCTACAAACAAGCTCCTGTGGGAATCTTTGCAGACCCATTGACAGACTGGCAGCTTTATACAGCTTACCGAACAGCTCTACTCCTGTATACAAATTGTCCACATAAAGGTAAAAACCTTCATGAACTGGGGGAGTGGTTAACAGCCTCGGAAGATGGCAGGGCTCTAGACGAGCTCTCTGCTGGCCGCCCTTATCTCCCACACTTCTGCCGACAGGAGAGCCAACGGGGAGATCCAGGGGTATGGATGAGAAGCCTAGTCCTCCCTTCAGCGATTGGAGCTCACCTGGAGGAGCAGGAGGGCCTCACTGGTGGCACTAGAGGCTCTGGCTGTGACGACTCTGTAGTGATAAAATGGCGGAAGCTGCTGCATTGCAGCGCTGATCTATCCCTATTGGGGGCCCTCACTGGTGGCACTGGTCTGCGTAGGTGATGTAGTGGCTTGAGTGAGTCACAGAGAGAGGCAGCCCCCGGTGCTGCCGAAAAAAGTGCTGGCAGTGGGATGACTTGTGACAATAATGCCACACCTTCTCAGTAGCAGCGGTGGCGAGGCCCCCATCCTTTTGGTAGGTAGAGGCGGGTCCTTGGGGAAGGGGGCAGGCTGCCCTGATTTTGTTGGGACATGAGAGGAGAGCTCTTGGAGACCGACTGACAGTACTGGTGAGTCCAATGGGAGGCCCGGGCTGCAGAGGACACACTGGTGAATCCTTAGAGGGCGTGCTGGGTCCTGTGGTCACGCTGGATTACTTGCCTCACTTAATGAACATGTCCTCGCCTTGTGGTGCTGACAGCGGGCATGTGGGTGGATGGAGTGCTGGTGCACCCAGGTGAAGCCCCTTAACTATTGGACTGTTGCTGCCCAGGGAGCAGTGGATTGCACTGCAGTGGCATCAGCCGAGTCAGGAGAGCAACTGGTGTTGCAGGCCTGTACAGAGCATCCCTGCCTACGAAGCACCTTATGCTTCAGGACTTGTGAGTGGACCACTAACATTACTGGGGTTTCCCCCGACTGTGGCATCCTGAAAATGGGCTAGCACTTTGCTAGCACCTAGACTGGGTCTGCAAAGTGGTGATTATTATTTCCTGCTGACCTGTAGGCAGGCCCTCGCCCGGCCTGGGAGTCTGGCCTACTAGTGTCCTCTTTAACTGTGGGTCTCTCGGCACACCAGTGAAATGAGTATTCTTCTGCCATGGACGTTTCTGTGTTGCTTGGCAGTAGATCCACTGGGGGCCTCTTTTGCCTGTTCAGGAACTGCTCAGCTGGGCAACAGGGAAAAGGTCCCCTTTGAAAGTAAGACCTAAGGTGTAAAAAGTTGCCCCACCTCTGGCAGGGTCCTACTAACATTGTACCTGGTGCACCCTTAGGGGTGTGACTGCAGTATCCTATAAGCTGTATCACTGAAGGAGACCTTGCTGCTGGCCTTGGACGTGAACAGCTCTGTACAAGTAACCAGAGTGGCATCTCCTCCTGGGGCTTTGCTCAACATGGGTCATACCCAAGCACTCTGGGAGTCTACCATTCATTCTAGGTCTTACCAGAGCACTCGAGGAGTCCACCATGGGCTCTAGGTTTGGACCGGAGTCTAACACGCATCAGGGCATACTGTCTGAGAGAGTAGCGGATGGTGCTGGAAGGCTTGCTCTTGGGGAGTCTGCTGGCATTACAATAGCTCAGATTCTAGAGGCTATTAATAAATCCAGAGACATCCTGGAGCAAAAGATTGAATTGCTGGTGGTAGACCATGGGATCCTCCAAGATGACCATCACAAAATAAGCAACGGGGTAGCAAGGACTGAGGTAGCCACTGTGACGGTCCCACTGAAGCTAGATGCACTAGAGACAGAAGTACGCAAACTCACTAGGAGGCTGGATACCCTTGATTGACAAGCGCAGGACGGGGAAGGTCGCAGTCGGTGGAATCATTTATTTATTTATTTAATGAGTTTTATATAGCGCTGGCTAGACCCTTAGGTATCAGAGCGCTTTATATAAGGTTCCACAAAATTACACAGTACATTACATTTGGGTAACATCAGTTGCTAGGAGAAACATTTCAAGAGCAAGGAAGCGAAGAAGGGTCGGGGCAGGGAAGGGGGGTAGGGGAAGATAGGACAGGGAGACGAAGGAATATCTGCCCGAAGACCAGCTGGGTAGGTGATGGCAGGGGAGAAGTCAAAAGCCCATCTCCTCTATACCCATCAGGTAGCTCCACCGAGCAACGACCAGAACGCTAGGTCTCTGTGGGAAAACATTAAAAGAGCAAAGAGGAGTGCAGAGGGAAAACTGTAGGGTCAAGGGGTAGGAGGGAGAGAACGATGGAGAGACGAGGGAAAGTCTACCCAAAGTCCAGCTGGGTAGGTGAGGGCAGAGGGGAAGTCCACGGCCCATCTCCTCTTTAGCTATCATGTAGCTCCATCGGGCATCGGCCAAAAAGCAAGGTCTCCATTGTCGTTCGCAGGTTCAGTGACTAGATGGGTAGGCCAGATAGGGGTTAAGATTCGAGTTCTGGTCGAAGTCCAGATTTAGTCCCTGAGTAGTAGTACAGGGAGGAGGGTACCACTGAGGCAGCCATCTTGAGGTCATGTAAAGGGTTATGTCCATGGTGTTACATACCGCCAGTCCCCACTTAATCATTCTCTAAGAGAGGGGGGTGTTTGATGTGCAATGGGGCAATGGTGCTCTACTTTTCTTATTAGCCTCTGCAAACGTCACTTTACTTAGGGGCTTGCTTCAACCCGCTTACTGCAGGCATCACGTGTGGTGTGTGCAGGAATGCAGTCGTGGCTGCATCGAAGGTGCTTTCTCCCCGTGCCCCTCCACGGATCGAGATACAAGACAATGTGCTCCCAGGTCCTCTTGTTGCCGCCGGGGGCTGCTAGGAAGATGTCAATAGTCTAGCAATATTAGACTTCCGTACCTGCAGCTGCCGCGACCATAGTTTTTAACTTATGTCCAACTTCCTACGCTGACGACACTCGGTCATCTCAGCAGTGGATAAGGGCATCAATCACTCAACTGACCTTCGTGATTATGTGGTCTCCTTGAGCGACTGGATGGGGAGACATTGCCTTAAGTTGAACTCAGGAAAAACTGAGGTGATGCCATTTGGCAACCTTTCCCCTCAGTGGTCTCCAGTCCGGTGGCCAGATACTTTGGGCATTACTCCCACACCAGTGGCAAAGGCTAATAATCTGGGGGTCATTAGAGATGACAAACTTAACATGAAGGCCCAAGTCTCTAAGGTTATTTCTTCCGCTTTCCTTACTATTAAAATGGTACGGAAAATTCTGCCTTTCATTCCTATAAGTTCTAGAAAAACGGTGATGACCTCCTTAGTGTTATCCAAATTGGATTACAGTAATGGACTGTATCTTAAGCTACAGTCCAACTTACTTAGAAGGTTGCAGGCAGTACAGAACACCGCTGCGAGGCTGGTCCTGGATGTCCCTAAATATCAGTCTATCAGTTCAGGAATTCGGGAATTACACTGCTTACCAGTCGGCCAGCGGATTAAATTCAAGGCTCTCTGCACAGCCTACAAGGCCTTACATGGAGAAGGACCATGATTTCTGAAAGATCTGTTTAACTGGTACTCTCCTCACAGATTGCTTCGTTCAGCCAATGCCTTCCTGATGCTCACCCCTAGAGTTAAAAGTTCCAATTGGGGAGGAAGGAGCTTCAGCTATAATACCATTAAGGAATGGAATGCCCTTCCACTCCCTCTTAGGAAGTACTCCTCCTTGTTTGAGTTTAGGAAGCTGCTCAAAACTAGGCTTTTTAAAAATTAGTTTTTCTGACTCAGTTCCCGTGGAGACCGCGAGCGCCTAGACACCTTCGGGTAGTAAATTAATAAATTGTTATAACATAACATAACATAACATAGTCGCCGCAAATCGTATCACAGAGGTAAGTGCAGGTTGAGACCCCAGTCAAGGACTGGTCTCATGGGATGCTGCGAATCAGGCTCGTGTGCCCCTCTCCCCCTCCAGCCGCAACCATACCTCAGAAGCAGCCGTGGGTCCCGATAAAAGTCTGGTCTTGTGGGACGCTCCAGGTCGGGTTCGTGTTCCCCTCCTCCTACAGTTGCAACCGGGTTTGGGCCCCGGTGGAAGTCCAGTCTTTTGGGATGCAGCAGGTCAGGTTTGTGCACTCCTCCCTCTCCAGCCGCACCCGTAACTCAGTGGCAATGCAGACAAATGAGTGGCACAATGCGCGGTAATCTCCCCAGGGGGGGTCAGCTGGCAATTTGGGATATTGGCCGAGGGTTGGGGGCGTTTCTAGATGGAAAAAGACAAAGGTCACAGGCATCCTGGAGCACTTCTTTCGGCCCGGGAGCGTTCTCAGCTTCCAGAGCACCGGGCGCCATCTTTCCATCTTCATTGGCACGGAAAGTAATAGCTCTTTTCTCAGCAAAGCCGGAATGGAGAAAGGTGATATTGTTCTTCAAATGATCAGCCTGCAATCCGGTAGCGGAATCGTTGTTCCAGGAGGAATAACAGTGCGGCGGACTGCCGATTCGGAGGCTGGTAAGCAGGTTCACCGAGGAGCATCAGTTTCAAACAGCCATGATGGGGTTGGCTCCTCCGTTTCCTCCATATATAATAATGTGCGGATAGTGAGCCTGCCAGAAAAGATGGAGGGCCCAGACATGGTTGACTATTTGGAGGCCTGGTTTGAGATGGCGGTGGACCCACAAGGATTGTCCACCTTCTGTGCGCTGGAGAGGGTACACCGGGTTCCAGTTCGACCTCCTTCCTCAGGGAGTCTGCTGCGCCTGGTAGTGGCCCGCCTACTGCACTACCGTGATGGGGATCTGCTCTTACGAAAATTCTCATGAGGGAGGCAGATTTCAGGTGGACAATATGCCTGCGTCTTTCTATCCAGACTACATTATTGAGGTACAACAGCACGAGAACTCATTCACTGAAGTGAAAAAGGCACACATAGAAGCAAATTTTCGCTACCTGCTACTGTTCCTGAGTTGGCTCAAGCTTATTGGGTCATTGGTTGAAAACTCCACCAGCATAAAAATCACTTCCAGATTCAGCTCCATTTTCCTCTCCCTCAGATGCTGTCTCAGTATCTGATTCTGCCTCAGAGGTGTCTACCTCTCTTGAGTTAGGGCCTTGTCATTAGTAATCCACTGAGACATCATCTCCTCTGTCTGTGTAAAACCTTCCTTCTAAAACATTGTGTCACATAGAAGGTAAAGTTTGGCTCTAAATTAGTCGGAGGATGTGTGCATCTTTGAGATGTGTGCAACAGTAAATAAACAAAAAAAAACACTAAGCTCATTTTCAGCTGCAGGTTCTCCAAAGACAATAAAAAGCAACAAAAAAGACAAACTATCACTTCACCTAGCCACATACTCATTACCACAATACACTTCAAAGGACAAGAGGTGAGTCCACTCCCAGCCACTGTTAATTTATTATGGCACTGGCATGAAGCAGATACATTTTTAGGTGGGAGACAACTAAAACAAAAAGTATCTGTCTCAAACAGGGCTAAAAAACTAGGCTCGGACACAACAGTAGGTGTCACCATTAGCAAAGCCAAAAGGCTGGCAGCAATCGCAAGACCTATCTGTTAATGCTCATTTTGTCATAGCTTATGAAAAATGATAATGATGCGGGAGCTGCTGCACACTGCCAGAATATAAATAATTTTTCAAAGGCAAGCATTTACATTCTAGCCCCTGCAACGTTGACTGCAGATGTGCTCCTTGTGCTCTTACATGCGGCCGCGGGCAGCTAACTCATGTGGCAAAATGTCTTGCTACGCCACTCCCCATGCTGCATAGAGTGGAAGCAAAAACAACAGGTGATGGACAGAATGCAGAACAATGTCTTACATTCACCCCAGTACAGAGATCTGGGCCTAAATCCAACGTTTTTTTGCTCACAATGCCTTTCCAGTTTGAACCCAGCCATATGCAAATCAGTCTTGACCCTGTGCCCCATGGGAACAGTCCAGCCCGTACTGCCAAGCCAGGTCCTCCCTGGACTGGAAACAAGCATCCAAGGACTGGTTTCAGGCTTTCAGCCCTCATCAGCCTGGATAGCTTGATTCCAGTGGCATGGAGAGCACGGAACTCACGTCTGGGCATACCCGTCTCACTTGGGGTGACAAATGCAAAAACAACAGGTGATGGACAGAATGCAGAACAATGGCATACATTCACCCCAGTACAGAGATCTGGGCCTAAATCCATCGTTTTTTTGCTCACCATGCCTTTCCAGTTTGAACCCAGCCATATGCAAATCAGTCTTGACCCTGTGCCCCATGGGAAAAATCCAGCCCGAACTGCCAAGCGAGGTTCTCCCTGGACTGGAAACAAGCATCCAAGGACCGGTTTCGGGCTTGGGTATGCTTGTTCTTCCCTGGACCGGAAGAACATAGAGTGGAAGAACAAAGTGATTGACACAACAGATATTGGATGTAGGGGGATGTCTACAAAATCCTCTCTCCGGGCAGTTATTGTGAGCCTCACAAAACGTGGAAATTGATTGCATTTTTCGTCAATTTTCACAAAGTGATGGGCTGTTTCAGAAAATAAGCAGGCCTGCTATCCAGGCCCCATACATTCTTTACACACACCCATGCATTCAGTGCATGAACTGTGACCAAGCTAATATATAGCAAGGCCTGTGTTCTATCCAGCATTATAAAAAACATATAAAAGTGGCACCACTCACGTCACAAATCTAGTCTGATGAATGAGCTTCTCAGTGAAAGATTATTTTTAGTTTGTTTGCCCCCAACTAACTTGTGGTGATGTGTTGTAGGACATCATTCACTGATGCGCACAGTTCCATTTCAAGACACATCATTATCCTTGTGTGAGGAGCATTCGTTTCAGCACTGACGCACTCAGCTTTATATTCATTCAACACTCGAAAAGATTTACACGGCAATTTCAAGTGCATGTCAAGTCACGCTGACACACACAGCAACTCCTAATGTTTATCGAACATATTCATTGTTATTTATAATTCTTGGAAACCACGCCGACACACACAGCTTCTATTTATAATTCTTGGAAACCACGCTGACACACACAGCTTCAACATGTGTTCATTTTAAGTCATTTATTATCTATTTTAAGTGCACATTTCACTTGGAGTTATACTCTTCCACAGTATTTTGAGGTTAGTGATTTAATGGAAGGTGTTTAGCAATTATTTAGGGCCATCTTATGGGTCAAGTTTGTATTCCACACAAAAAAAAATTAGTATTTTCAATATTAATTTAATACAACTTGCTTATCTTTTCAGCTCATTTTCTCTGTTAATTTAACATGCAGAGTGTTATACCTCCAGCACCTTTTCTACAAGACCCTGGTGATCCACCTTTGGAGTAGAAATTGTGGTACAGATCTTTTAATGCATATTTAGGAGCTATTGATGGTCTTAGATATAGAGCTGAAAGAAAAAAGAATCTCATGTACTATCATTTAGGAGTGGAAGGACAAAACATTTTTGATCATTTACCCCCATTTGTTCAACCTGAAGGTGGGAATCTGGATGAGTTTGAGCAAGCTGTTGCGCAATTAGACAAATACTTTACCAAAACTAAGAACCTAGTAGTTCATAGATATAAATTCTTCACCAGAACCCAAAAACCTGATTAAAATATTGACAGTTTTATTACAGCTTTGAAGGTTCTAGCAGCTAAATCTGAGTTTGAAAATTTCACATCTCAATTGATAAGAGATCAGCTTGTTGCTCGTTGTCATTGTAAGAAGACGCAACAAAGACTCCTTACTTGTAAGGATCCTTCTCTGGATAAGGCTGTGGATATTTCAAAAAGCATTGAGACTTCTATTGATGATGTCAAACAACTTGAATCTGCCCTATCTAATTCAACTGTTTCTGGTACTGTCTCCTCTAAGCAACAACCACCTAACGAAAAACTTCCAACTCCTTTAAACCAAAATACCTCAAGAGGTTTTGTCAGAAGACCATACGAGTTTAGAGGGGGTAGAAATTTTGTACAAAATAGACAAAAATTCAATTCAAGAATGTTTTGCTACAGATGTGGTTCGAATCAACATGTTTCATCTTTCAAAAATTGTCCAGCATCCAATCAGCAATGTGGTAATTGTGGTAAAATGACATTTTTCAAACGTTTGTATGAGTGGGAAGAAAAACAATGTTAGATGTTTTATTAATGATAGTGACGAGCATGTTAACAATGAACAAGATAATATACATGATGATGTCTCTAACAAAGAAGAGACATTCCATGTGCCCGATCCTCAAGTTGATGTTTGCATTGGAAATAGTCACATTCAACTCTTAGTTGATACAGGGGCACGCATCACTATTGTCTCACAAGAAAAGTTTCTTAAACTCTGGAGAAACAATAGTCTACGACCACCAGATATCCCACTGTGGCCTTCGAAGGAAGCAAAATTGAATTACTAGGCTATTTTTGGGAAAGTATCACTGTTTTTGGAATAACCATCAAAGGGAAAGTTTATGTGGCAAAAAGGGGCATAAATGTTTTAGGTCTTTTGCACCAAGCTGAGTTTGGTTTAACTATCAGACCTGGTAGAACTAACCCTGTTACGATTGATCAGAACAGCAACAATCTTGTATCACATATCGCGAGTGTTTGGGAACATAAGTATAGCAAGATTTTTGAGGATCGTTTGGGTAAAATAACAAATTTCCAACACTTTATAAAGGTGAAGAAAAATGTTTGTCCTGTTAAACATAAGTTGCGCAATGTTCCTTTGAGCATCAGGAGTGATCTTACTAAACATTTACAAAGTATGTGTGACCAAGGAATCATTGAAAAAGGAGAATCCACCCTCTGGCTTAGTCTCATTGTTTTAGCCAAAAAGAGATCAGGGGATTTAAGGATGTGTGTCGACCTGAGAAGCCTCAACGAAGGTATCTGGGTCGATGGTTTTCCTCTTCCTCGTATTGAAGAGCTCATTACCAAAGTTGGGTCATCATCGTGGTTTACAAAATTAGACCTTAAAGCAGCCTATCATCAGGTTGAACTACATCCCCAGTCTAGACATCTTACTGCTTTTGTCACCCCTGATGGAGTCTTCCAATTTTGTAGACTTCCTTTTGGGCTAGCTTCGGCAGCTGCCGTTTTTCAGAGACTTATGACCTAAATGTTTTGTGATAATCCCAATGTAGTAGTTTTTCAAGACGACATTCTTATCTTCACAAAAACTGAAAGTGACCATGATATTGCCATTGATCAAGTTTTTAGCACTTTAGAAAATAGAGGGGTTACCTTACAGAAGAGTAAATGCATTTTTAAAGTTAAAAAAATCGAGTACCTTGGTCATATTATTTCTAAAGATGGCATTAAACCTAGGCCAGGTTTCATTAAAAGCATTATAGAGGCGCCCCCTCCGCAAAACAAAGAACAGCTCTTGTCCTTTCTTGGTCTTTGCGAGTTTTATGCTAAGTTTATGCGAGATTTTGCAAAGACCACAGAATGTTTTAGAGAACTACTTAAAAAGGGCAGTGCGTACATATGGTCGGAGAAGTGTGAGGAAGGTTTTAGATCTATCAAGGAACATATTCTCAACGCTCCCGCGTTACAAGCTTTTGTTGAAGGGAAACAAACTGTAGTCACTGTTGACGCTTGTGAATATGGCTTGGGTGCTGTTTTATCACAGTATTCTGAAGGAAAAGAACATACCATAGGTTTTGCGTCTCGAACGCTTCGGCCTATTGAACGAAAATACTCTGTTATAGAAAAGGAGCTACTAGCCTGTGTTTGGAGTATTGAAAAATGTAAACCTTATTTATGGGGCAGGTCATTCATTCTTAAAACTGATCATCGACCTCTAGTCTGCTAAAAATGTAAAACACACCACAGCTCGTTTAGCTAGACTTTCCACTAAACTTTTAGAGTACACGTTCAGCGTAGAGTATATTCCTGGTGAAAAAAACACAAGAGCTGACTGTTTATCTAGACTGCCTATTGAAGATACAGAGGAGCAAGAATGGGAGAATGAAATCGAAGAATGTTTTGTAGCTCACATTAGTCAGAATAGTTTATCTTTTGAGGAAGACTGCTGGGCACTAGAAGTTGATAAATATCCTATACTTAAAGAGGTTGTTGGTCTAATAAAAAAAGGATGGCCAAGAGAAAAATGTCTTTCACCAGTTCTACAAATGTTTTGGAAGGTGAATGAAGAACTGTCACTGGAAGGTGGAAAAGTTGTCAGAGGCAATAAACTGGTACCTCCCTCGTGCTATCGTGAAAGGATTGTGTTGGCTGCACATTCCGGTCATCTTGGTTCTACCATTACCAAGAGAAAAGTTAGATCTGACTTTTGGTGGCCGAAAATGGATTCTCAGATAGACGATTTAGTGAAACAGTGTTCACGATGTAACGCTAGTGACAAAGTACTAGTACTTGAAGGAGCAAGTAATTCTCCTGTTTCTCCCCCTGAAAGAGCCTGGCAAAAATTAGGAATGGATTTTTTAGGACCATTTCATGTCTTACCTTCAAATTTGAAGTATTTTCTTGTCTTAACCACTTGGCTGCTAAGGCCCCTCTTGCCCCTCAATGTAATTTCCATTGAAATCAATGGAAACTCCATGACGAGTTACCCTTGTCATTAGCACTGAAGGGGTTAATAGATCATTTATCTAGATGGGTTGAGGTTGAACCCATTAACATTCCAAATTCTAAAAGTGTGATTAACTGTTTAAACTCTATTTTTCTCAGGGAGGGCTATCCTGAGGAAATTCTAACTGACAACGGTGTGCAATTCGTTTCTGAAGAAATTAATTCTTTTCTGCGTGCCTGTGGTATTAAGCACACTAGAACTCCCCTTTACCACCCACAGAGTAATGGTAACACAGAAAGGTTTAATAGAGTTGTGGTTGAGTGTGTGCAAGCAGCTTTTAGATCTGGGTGCTGTGTGTTTCAAGCTGAAAAAGATTTAACTTGGTCTTATCGCACCTCACCTCACGTTAGCACTAAGTTTAGTCCTTTTGAACTTATGAGGGGAAGAAAAGCTCCATCTCAAGTTTACCCTTTCTGGATGGTGAAGTCATTTTATCAAGATTGTGACATGAAACACATGTGGGATTCTGCCAATTTAAAGTCAACTGAGATTTCTTCCAAAAATTGTCAAACCATTTCTATGGAGTTACCCCACAGACTTTCTATTGGGGATTGGGTTAAAATTAAGAATCCTGTGTCCGTTAGAAAAGGGTTGTCTAAATTTTCTGTTTCTCAGCAAATTGTTGATATTCGTAAAAATGCTCTCAAATTGTCAAATGGGAATTGGTGGAGTACCACTCGTGTTGCTAAAGATCCACGTTTTTCTTCTGTTCCAAGTTCCTCATCTGAAGTTGTTAGAAGTAATAACAAAGGTGTGGAAAGTAGTAACAACACAAGAATGAGCAGAAGAATATGTAATAGACCACAATATTTAAAAGACTATGTTTAATCAAAGTATTTAAAAGTGAAGGCATACATTCTTTGTGTTTTCAACTGTAATTTAAGGTTTGTTAGATTGTTTTTGTTTGTTTGTTTTTGTTATTGAGGGGGGAGGTGTGGTGATGTGTTGTAGGACATCATTCACTGATGTCATACAGAATGTTTCTGGGTTGGTGTTCCATGAAAGGCAGTTGTTCTGTGGATACCTGGGCTGTGCCAGCTGCGGTGGCTCTCTTCTTTGGAATAAACTCCCTTACACTCTCCAGTGTCCTGTACATCATTTCATAACTTCTACACTGTTTATTCAGGTGATAATCATCCTCAATCATTCCCTGATTTTCCCTTTTTAGGTTTTGCGCTTGCAAAATCTCTTGTAATTAAAAAGCACATTTTAAAAGGGGTCCAATACTTACCTTTACTCACCATTGATTGATTCCAACATTGCTCTATTTTCCATGCTTCTGATTGGTCAGCACTTCATCTGCTTTCCCGTTCCAGGCCTCCGTGGTATGGAGATTGGCACAAGTACAGCTTCCTATCACCGGCCACTGCCCAGAGTACTTCCACTGGCTAGGCACTCTTTCAAGGTATATTTTTATTTCATTTGTTATTGACTCCATACGAGTGCATCTGCAGACTGTCTTCTCCCCAGCTTGTTAACCCACCACCCCCAGCCCATCGCAGTTGTTTTTAATTACCCCCCTCTGCTTTTAACCCACCACATCCTCCTCCCTGCTCACTGTTCTTCTACTCGCCCCTCCTGCTTTAGTCTCCTCTCACACTCTTTACTCATGTTCCCAAAGGTATACGGAGTGCTTTACATGAGCACCATTTACATTACTCTGACACTTTCATTTTGTGTTTTTTTTCTATTACAGATGGGGGGATTAAGGGGCAGATGTATCAAGTGTTTTACCGTTCGCAGCCTCTGGGTGTAAGCGTCAGGCTGGGTAGTGTGAGGTGGGCAGTGCCACAGTAGGCAGCCCCTGGGTGTAAGGCGCCATAATGGGTAGTGTGAGGTGGGCAGTGTCACAGTAGGCAGCCATTTGCATAGGTTAAGTGCTCATCTTGCAATCAGATAGTAAGCGCTTCAAATTAGTGAAACGTTTACATGAAAAATAAGCAGAATGCAATATGCTGCATAATTTGGTTGTTCTTACTGCATTCTTCAGTAAGCTTTGCAGTCCTCCAGCACCACATACTTCCATTGGCTACAGTCTTACTGCATGGTGAGCCTCGGGTGCGGGGATTATGTGGTAGGAGTGTCATTCCTTATGTGTCATTATTATGTGATAGCTGGCCTTCCCCTCAGCACACTCTCTGAACACGCTCGCATCTCAGCGCGGGGACACGCCGTTGTGCGTCACCATTGCGCTCTACAAGATTCCCTATTATTATTATTATTATTATTATTATTCTCCTGAGATGAGTCTGGCTGCTGCATTAAGTGTGTTCATGTGTGCCAGTTAGGGTCACATAGCTGTTAAGTAATACACTGAATTCAGATTTGTAGTATAATCCTTTAATAGCTGAAGAGCGTATGAAGGCACCAGCAATCCCGTAGGTATCTTTACAACTGCTCCAAACTTCGCAGTACACATATAAACATCCTAGGAATGCTTGCTGATCAAACATTCCTCCTAACTAAGCAACCACAACACCCCCCCTCCTTAATAAAATAACTAAAAACAAAGAAAAGAAAATGAACACAAAATAATCAAAACTGCATAAGGCAGTAGATTTCGCGATGGATGATTTGATACTCTTGAAATCATTCTCACATTCTGGAGACAAAAAGAATTTACAATCTTTTTTGAATAACTTACGAATGTTGTAACATTTGTCTGCAAGATTAGGTACATATTTAGCACAAAACTCAGCCATTCCTAGGAAGGATCTTACATCATCTTTTCTGAGTGGAGTAGAAGCATTCCCTTGTCCAATTTTTCATTAGTATTAAAATAGATTTTTCCCACATCGGAGTTTTGCGCATCATCTTTGAAAACATCTCCGTGTTGCGGACCAAAGCAAGATGCTTGTAGTGATTACATGTTCCTTTAAATGGAATTCTTTCTATGTATTGTGGAATGTTTTCTTACAAATGAATGTTCTATTGTGTGTACTGAAACTGGAGTTGGGATTCATTCTTTTCATGAACCTTCCTTCCAGCTGCATCATACTATACATTTAATTTCTTGAAGTTCTCTTTATTTATCTTGGATTAATTACTACAATTTTGGCGACATGGATGGTTTTTGAAAGAAAAAGAACCAGATTCCTAATTCTACAGTTCATCGCGACTTTAAGGAGTTAAGTAACTAATTGGATTTCCTATCCTGAAAGAAACCGGGTCATTGACATCCTCAGTCACAAGTGTACAAGCTGAAACAACGTGGTATCATTGGGAAGATTAACCTGATTCCGCTCGTGAGTACATTTGGTATGTGACTGTGTTATTTAAAGCGAAGATTCAAAGTTTGCCTATGTAATTTGGGGCACAACTGTGTGATTTTCACAGAGCAGTTAAACATGAAGGAATACAGTGATTAATTTTCGACAAGCTCTGTACTTTGACAGTTGTATTCAGCTAAAAGTTGAACAGCGCGACTGTGAGCAGCTGAAGGGAACCCAATGATTAACTGGCTCAACTCGACAGTACAGGGTACTCATTTGGGAAAAGGCTTGTGAAAGGAAATTATCCGGTTTGGATGGCAAATTTTTTGTACTTTCTCAACTTCAAACAGTGAGGTTTCTACCTGCTGTTTATCTTTGAATTCGGCACTGCAACGGATCCCTGGCAATAACGTCCTACTTTGGAACGTCTCTGACGTGGTTCTCGAGGGAGTGGTGCACAGCATCTCATCTCCATCTAGGAATCACCACGTCATCACGACGCGTTAGGACGCACGCCACCTAACGTGATAGCATCATCACGCATCACGCCATCCAGCGTGATAGCATCATCACGCATCAGCCTAGTGTTTGACGGCCATTTTGAGAAAGTGTTATTTCGGGTTTCTGTGACAACCACTTGCGTCGTAGATATAACGGAAGAAGCAATTTTCGGAAAAGAATCTTAGTGGTACTTTTATATATTGTTTAGCAGTGTAACTCACAAGGATTTTCTACTATTTTAATGCAGCTGGAAGTCTAGAACAGTACTGGAGGACACCTTTTCACGAAGTGGTTATTTCACGATTTGGAGTTTCTATTCATCATATATGATTTATTTTTCACTAACCCAATTTATTTTGCAGGTTTTACTTAAAAGATTATTTTTAACCTGGTGCATCTCAAACTGCCGTTATTAATGAAATGATTGCGAAATAATTCACGAAGTGGTCATATTCATAATTCTATAAGTACAATATTTTACATATTGTAAGACATCATTCACGAAGTGGTTACTTTCAATGAGTACTATAACTAACAAACTGTGTTTTTGGTATTTCTTTACATGAAGACATCATTCACAAAGTGGTTCATTCAATATTCATTTGTTGGTTCACGAAAACAAAGTTCATGAAGTGGTTGTTTCAAATAACTAACTAGTTATTGTGTTAAGTATTTCCTTTTTCACGAAGACATCATTCATGAAGTGGTTGTTTCAAATAACTAACTAGTTATTGTGTTAGGTATTTCTTGTTCACAAAGACATCATTCACGAAGGGGTCGTTTCCGATAAATAACCAATTTTGTTTCAGGTGTTTGTTTTCTTTTATGCATTCAATCATGTCACTGACAGCGAGCGCATCAAGAACAGTTGCAACCAGTAACAAATATCCATTGAATTTACAAATTAATTCACCTAAAGAAATGTTGTCATTTTGTGGAGAACCTGTTTTATCCAGGGTGGATTGGAATGCATTTTTCTTAAATGACATAGCTAACTCAGAGGATGTCAACGGTACATTCTCTCCTGAAAAGAAGAAACAAATGATGTTATATTCATTTAGTCCAGATGGTTTGCACATTCTTGAAAAAATGCATACACATGAAAGAACAGTAGGAGATTTGAATTTTTTAAAAAATGCATTATTAGATTTGAATGATTTTTTTTCTTCCTCAGTAGCTATTGCTGAATTTCTGAAGGAATTTATTTCAGTTTTGGAAAGGTTAACGAGGAAATATGAATTTGTTCAATTACACAATGATATAATCCTTGACCTGGTAATAAGGTATACCAAAAACAAATCCTTGCAGGACAAGTTAAGGGTCGAGGATAATAAATGTCTTAAAGATATAATTGGCTTAGTTAATAAGACTGAAATGTCTGATCGTTGTGCTAAAACTACATCATCGCAGGGTAACAGGATGCCAAAAGTAACTGTGGGGAAGGTGGTAGAAGAGGCAAGAGGATATAAAAATTTTGAAACCAACAAGTTTCAGAAAATGAAAACTGATTTCCATGTTAGATGGAAATTTAAAGGTATTGAACAAAAGGTGTGTAGCAACTTAGTTTGTTTTGGATGTGGTGGTTATTCACATGCTGTTCTCGTTAAAAAAAGCCCTGCTAGATCTACCAAGTGCTGGGAGTGCGGATTGATGGGACACTTTTTGCGAGTGTGCAACAGGAAGAACAAGAAAGTGTTTTAAAAAAAAAAATGATGTATGTCCAACATGAGGGTAATTCTTCTTCATCAAATTTGGACAATAATGTTGGTCAAGGAAATTTAGTACAAAAAAAAAGTTGTTTTAAATACCTCTAATGACTCATCATTTAATCCTTTTTGTGATATTTCTTTGGGTGGAATTACAGTACAGCAGATTCGAATTCACCATTCACTGTAATGCCACAAAACAATGTGAAAAAATCATTTTGTGGACAAAATAAGATGGTGGTTAGAATCCAATGATGTTACTGCCGAACGTTTTACAGGCGAGAAAAATTGATATGCTAGGGTGTAGAACCCTCATGTTTCGTTTTGAAGGAAAGCATGCTATGGGAAATATATATATATTGCAAATAATGGTCCACCGGTATTAGGGTGGAAAGACCAAAAGTCACTGGGCATCAGCTACTGCACTGTTTCAGAGGTTGATGTCGAACTTTTCTGAGGTTGTTGTCTTCCAAAGCAATATTCGGATTTTGGGCAAGGATAAGATTCAGCAAAAATGCCACTTTAAGGGAAGTTTTGTCCATTCTCAGAAACAAATTTCTTGGGTGTTCAAAGCAACAATTGTAAGCGTTCTGGAAAAAATATAACTTTCTTAAGACGAACGACTTATGCACTCATTTAGGGCAGGCAATGTTTTTTTTAAGGTCACACCACAAAATTTACTTAGAATACTAGCTATGGAAGATTTATCCACAACATCAGGTAGAGTAACCAGGATGTCCATATGACTCAGAGATTTCAGTTATAGTGTACAATTTGTTCCAGGCATCTCAGTAGGTATTCCTCACTGCTTTGGTGTGTTGCAGCAGTATTTCAAGATACTCTGTCTGAAGCTTATGTGGGAAGAGGAATATCAAGAAGACGATATGTTACGTGCAGTTTCTAGTAGATTTATTGAGGTAGGGTTATTCAGGGATAGTGTAAGAATGTTAAACTTGGTTCCAAAATTTTAAGGTTATCCAGGAATCTTTTGGACCAAAAGACGTATTAAAATGTATTGATGTGAGCATAGATAGACTTGTTCATATTTGTTTTTAATGTGAAACTTCGGGCTAAGCACAGAAAATACTTAATTCACCGTCATCTTCGTTAGATTGTACTAGTTTGCCATAGCAAAGTTTTACTATGGATATTATAGGACTCATGATTTAACTGGACTGTGTGATTAGGTACATTGTAGTGTTCGTGGATTTATTTTCAAGATGGTTTGAAATGAAGGTCGTAAATAAGTTGGATACATAGTATGTGTTTAGTTTCTTAGAGATTTTTTTTTTTTTTTAAAAAGAGGGTGTTCCGGCTTTTAGTTTGACGAACAATAGTGTCCAGTTTAAATCAGATTTGATGGAGAGTTTCGTAACTAGTACAAGTTTTAAACAAGAATTTACTGTTTTGCACTGTCTCAGATGATATTCTATGTTGGAAGAGTGAATAGAATAGAGTTGCTCTAGCAAGGAACTTCTTTGTGAAAGAGTAAGATACTACTAATTTTAAAATAGTTTATGGGTAGTTAGAAGTTTTATCTCATTTCAAAAAGGAGGATAGTGAGGACACAAACACAGTTTGGACACAACAGCTCTGATAGTTCTACACAAAATCCTATTTCTTTGTTAGCAGGTTTGTGAAAGTTTAGACTCCTTTATAGGTAAGTTTTTTTTTTTGTACCCAAAACTGTTGTAAGGGTTATGAAGAATACGGTCCAATTGGATGCTGGCACGATTCATCATATGAGTCGGTTTGCGTTAGCAAGCAAGACTGGTTTTAAAGGGAATCTCTGTAGTAATTTGGAAAGGGATTGTTGGTGGTTAAAAAAAAAAAAAATCTCTCTCAGTTTGAAAAGGGAGATGGTGTTATGGGGTGAAGATTCTGAAGCTCAGGATGGTTCAGAGGTTACTGTTTCTTTGGAGTCTCCAAGTGGTCTGTTTACTGAAGGTTCATTGTTTAACATTTGTTGGATTTATTGGTTTTATTATTTGTTTTTTATTAAAGAAGGGGGATGTGTAGTGATTACATGTTCCTTTAAATGGAATTCTTTCTATGTATTGTGGAATGTTTTCTTACAAATGAATGTTCTATTGTGTGTACTGAAACTGGAGTTGGGATTCATTCTTTGGATGAACCTTCCTTCCAGCTGCATCTATTCTTTACCGCTTAGAAATAAATACTATACATTTAATTTCTTGAAGTTCTCTTTATTTATCTTGGATTAATTACTACAATGCTCTTCCAGAGGTGCATCACCGTTAATCCACAGCCTATCTTGTATAGATGGATTGGAATCATGCATAACTACCTGATCTCTTATAAAAATCATCATTCAGTGTGCCAAACTTACAATCTAAGGCTAACTTCTTAAGTTCTGATACGTAACCATCCATAGTTTCAGATTTACCTTGTTTTCTTTGAAATAATTTATATTGTGTAATACCAGTGCAAATTTTAGGCATGAAATAACTATCAAGATGGAAAAAGGCTGAATCAAAAACATTAATATCTCCAGCAACTGCAATTTTGGTCATTTGATCCTGCACTTTCAATTCTGCAGGGCCCAAGGCATGTAGAAGTAATCTTTTCTTTTGGGCAGCAGCCAGCAGAAACAGTTAGTGAGAACTGACGACGAGGACGCAGCTCCAGTTGCTAAGAGGTGAGAGATGGCGCCCGCTGCAAGGTACTTGGTAATGCGGATGCCTCACCTGCTTGAAATGGCGGTGAGATACGAAGTCAGTTGCATGTCGGGATTTGACGCGATAAGCCAAACATGAAAGAAAAACACAAAAAAGCGATCCGATGTGGTTCCGATGAGGTTGTTGAGTCAGAGTAGAATTAAGATGTCAAGTCAAAGAGGCTCCCGGAAACAACTGCCGTGAATACGCTCATAAATTAGAGCAGGCGTGAAGAAAAATAAAAATCCAGCAGAAATCTTGCACGTGTAAGGGTCCCAGTCTTTTCAGCACTCGTTGCCAGTGTTAAGTAATACACTGGATGTAGATTTGTAGTATAATTCTTTAATAAATGAAGAGCGTATGAAGGCACCAGCAGTCCCGTAGGTGTCCTTCTTACAACTGCTCCAACCTTCGCAGACAGTTCACATATAAACATTCTAGGAATGCTTTTTGATCAAGCATTCCTCGTAACTAACCAACCACAACAATAGCCGTAGTCAAGTCTGGATATCAGCAGGGTTTGTATCACATTTTTAAGGTCCTCCTCTTGGAGGAAGGTTTGACCTTTTTGGGGAGTTTACGTTTCTACAGGGCACTACTTGTTGTGGGGTTCATGTTGAAGTCATGTTCAGGCTCCTGTCTAGCCTGAGTTTCTGTGAGTTAGTGTAGTCACTGATCAGAGGGATGCAATTTAGAGTGTCAAGATGAGTCATCCATTCTTGAATTGTGAGGGAGGGCAGTTGCCTTAAGGGGATATTAGAAGGAATCTCTCTTCTGGTGGTTGAGGTTTAGGTGACTCAAAGATAGCCAGTGTTGTACTTCTTTTAGAGTTTATTCAGCTGGAGGATATCGCTGAGTGATGTGATTTTTAAGTAGAGTTGAGTATCACCTTCATAAAGGTGATAGCCAAGGTTGTCTTCTTTCAGGATCATAGACAGGAGTTCCATGTAAAGGCTGAGGTGTATGGAGATCCAACAGAGCCTTGTGGGACTCCACGGTTAACAGGGGGTGGGCTTGACAAGTTGTCTATGAGTTTGATATGCGCAATAGTTTATTGAGGTATGATGTGAACAAATTTCGACCTGCCCCCCCGATTTGGGGTGTTTATAAGGGTATCATGGATGACCGTGCCGAAAGCCGAGGAGAGGTCTAGGAGTATTAACAGGCATGAGTGGCCTCACTCCCGCATTCTGTAGATGTCATCTATGACATTGAAGAGGCTATTTCTGTGCTGCAGCCCGCCCTGAAAACTGATTAGAACATTAGAATGTTGAGCATGCCATTAAAGACAATGGAGTGCTCGGGCTTCTAATGGCTGTAAGAAGTCCCGAGCATCAACTTTCCAATATTTATTCACATCTGTTGCTGTGAACAAATGGCCTCACGGAGCCAGAGGGTAGTTCAACCCCCTTGCACTCCGTGCATGATGGGTTACTCCTGAGTTCCTTGCATTTTAGTGGGGCTACTTGGTGAGTATGTCTGACATTGCTTTTTTATCATATGTAGTCAGGTCTACTACATAGTGTGGGTCACAGCAGGGTAGGGGTGAGAGGTGAGCTTTCTGCTAGTTCACCAGCGTTGATTTGTTTGTTGTCCCTTACCCACTGTTTACGTCTGCATATTTGGACTTTGACTTCATTGTGCTCTGAAGTTAGGTGGGAGAGTATGTAGTGGTGGTCTGAGCATTCTACAGGTTGGATGGAGTCAGGTATTAGGAAGCCAGAATTAGCAAAGAGTAGGTCAAGGGTGCGTCAAGTTGTTGCATTGTTGTTTAAGGTCACTGTTTTTGAGAAAATGCTTCAGATGTGTTATCACGGTGTTATTGGTGTTATTCTAGTGCATGTTGAAGTCACCTAGGATAATGTTGTTGGTTTTAAGAGGGATCTGTTGTGCTATGATGTCTATTAGTTGCTTCAAGAAGAGTTGTAGTTCCCCTAGGGATTATAACTTATTGTGGAATTTGGTTGGTTTGGATGACGTTTAGATGATGTCTACTCCTAGGCATTCAAAGCTAGAATGGTTTTCCATCTCGAAAGTATCGATTTCCAGGCAGTTCCTTTGGATTACTGCTACTCTCCCTCCGTAACATCCCTCTCTTTCAAGGCATTTTATGAAGCCAGGAGATACAAAAAGGCCCATAACGGGTGCAGTAAAGTCATTTAGCAAGGTTTCCGTGAAGAATGTAATATCAATTTTGTGTGAGAATATCTCTTCTGCTATTTCTGTATTTGTTTGACTGTAGACCTGCAATTATGAAGCGTTGATTTTAGGGCTTGATTTGGAGCTCGTTTTAACTCAGCCATGCAATACCAGAACATTGATGACATGTTTTGAAGGTTTCTACAGATGTTGTTTCCCTCAATGCGTGTTTGAACCCATGACTGCAGGTACATTATATCTACCTTAGTGTGAGGCCTTCATGGTGGTTGCATTGTAGCATTTCAGAAGGGCATCAAGTGTCTTCTTGTGAGAGCCTGCTGTTGGTTTGTGCTAGTCTGAGTGTTTTATTATGAAGTGGGATACTGAGTCAAGGGTAATTGTGTTGGGTCCATTTGGGATTGAGGTCACATAGTAGAGTCTTGCAGGTTGCATTCAGTTTGTTGCATGCCCTCACATTGTCGTAAGGAAATTTGAGACGACATACATTTCTGTGGTTGGTTTTTCAAGCTTGTTTTCTGTTGTGGTGGATTGTAAGCAGTGCTGAGGGAGGGAGGATGCTGTTGCTCTGGAGGAGCTAGGACAGAAACTGTGTGAGTTAGAGGGGGTAGTGGTATTTGGGGGAGGCTGTTTTGGGAGTTGGTTCAGTGGTTGAGCTAGGGGTAATGGTTGTGTTGTGGCCTCATGTTTTAGTTTGAGAGAATAGTTGGAGTTGAGATTCTATAGCCTGTGTTGGTTGTCACGTTATGTGGTGGAGGTTGGTCTGGGGTCGGTTTCTGTGATAATGGGTATGGGTCGAGCTTCGAATGTTAGTGTGTGGGAGATTCCAGGTTTATGACTGGGAGAGGGATGAGAGTGTCGGAATAAGTTTGGATTACGTGGATGGGTAACGTTATCAGTAGGTTAGGTGTGTATTGCTTTGAATGTGTGGAGAGGCACCACTGGGGAATTGGTAAGTTGTGTATATTACTGTGCCTTTGTGTGGGTTAGGAGTATGTTGATTTGTGTGGTGCCTTGGGGCTATGGACAGTTGTCTAAAGGGACTGACTTCGGAAAGTTTAGGAATGCAATTAGGTGAGTAAAGGGAGAGGTATCCTGAGGGAATTTGGTTTGTTATATTCTTTCTAGATTTGTTGGGTTGAGAAATAGTTGTGAGGTGGTTTCAATAGGGGTAACCCAATCTCTTGCTGTTTAGTAGTATGGTGGGGTTTGGCACAGTAGGGGGTTTTGCTGGGGTGGAGATAGGGTTGTCATATTGAGGGACTGGATCCTTCCTCACCTATGCCTTGTGGGGAGAGAAGGGGATGTCAGTAGCTCTGGTGGGTAAGAGGACATGTTGTGCCAGGAAGTTGTTATTAGTGATCTGTTGGTGTGTTGGTCTTTCTCGTTGGCTGCATGTTGCCATGGAAAGGGTTGTGTTCATATCAGGAAGAAATTGTGTGCTGTTGTTGGTGCTTGGTGGTGAGGGAGGATCAGTTGATAGGGCGAGGTGCGAAGTGGGTTCAGTCACCTATCAGAGTTGTGAGTTTCTGCTAGGTAGACTGGGTAAGTGCTCCGTGAGATGTGGGCTGTAAGCCTGATTGGTGGTTAAAACGTTTTTACAGTTTAGGGAAATTGAGAGTAAATGTTTGGAGGTTTTGTTCGACTGCTTGTATCGGGATGTTGCCATTTTTGTAGATAGGTATCCAGACTCCGCCTTTGAAGTTGCTTGAGGGTGATGTAGCCAGTTTAAGGTTGTATGGATTTCTCGCTGAGTTGGATACACATAAATCTTTTGTAAGGAGTTCCTTCCATTTCAAGGGCTGTTGTGCGTAAAGCATAAGGTCCATTTTGTCTGCTTTTTGTGTACAGTAGTTAATATTTGATATAAACATCTCTGGCGGGAAACAGCCTTTATTACGCAGGCTGAGCCACGTGTGCCGTTTCCCCGCAAGCGGAACTACACTTGCCTTAAACACGCATATGCCTTAAACACGTGTATGCGTGGTTAAGGCAGTGCGCGGTCTAGATGTGGGAATGGGTGGGAACAGGAAGAGAAAGGATTCGAGAGAGGGAGCTCCAGGATGTTGTCTGGTAAGTGGGACTGGAGTATGGTTTTGGGGGACGGGGTTATTTTTAGGGGTGGGGGTGGTTTTTAGAGCTCAGGAGGGATTGGGATTGTTTGTACAGCTCTGGGGAGGTCAGGCTGTTTTAGGGACTCAGTGGGGATTGGGGTTATTTTCAGCGCTCGGGCAGGTAAGGGTTGTTTTTAGGGCTCATGGGGGGTCAGGTTGTAGGGCTCAGGGGTGGTCGGGGTTGTTTTTAGGGCTCAGGGTGGGGGTGGCTGGGGTGTAATCTTTACCACTCATATCCATTTATCAGTAATGCCTTTACCAAGAAATTGCGTGGTAAAGGCATGCGTGGTAAAGTAATGAGTTGTTAAGACACATTCATTGTTCGGGCAGCATTGTAAAGGCACGCGTGGTTTAGCAATGCATGACTCTGTAATACAACCATTTCAGGCAGTTCTTTAAGAAGTCTGTTTCAATTTTAATGAGGCATCTTTGGAGAGATTTGGAGGGTAGATGATTCTGAAGGAGATGGGACCAATTAGCTATAGTCTTTCGCTAGGCGTGTGATCCAATAGGCCGAACAGATTTCGATATGAAAGTTATTTATTCACTGTTAAAGGCAACTTTAAAGAAGCATTAGCAACTGCAGTATATGTGGTTTATAGCTGAAAGTACCTCTTTATCACTGGTGAGCTTAGGCACTAAATAACTCATCATACATTAACTCTGTTATTCACCCTTACACTAATGCATCAGTTCCTCTACCCACTGTCCCAGTTTAGCATCCATCCACTATAAATACACACACAAACTCTCTAAGCACATATAAAGTAAAGTAGTAAAAATAATCCACTGTTAAAAGCCTAACACATTTAATATACGGTTTCACAATAAACAAGTCAGGACTATTGTGTTTGTTTCAGCTTTCAATATAACACAGACCAGTCCTACTGCATCGGACAAACCTTTTCCCTAATGAACCTTTCATTGTCTTTGTTATTGTCTTGTTATCATCACTTACTTAGGCCTACTGTATTGAGCATAATCTTTCTCTTAAGGCAAACATCAGGAATAGAGTAAAAAAATACAAATATGTACAGCATTATTGTTTCCAAATCAATGCATAATTAATCTCTTCTAAAGTAGAAGGGGGATGGGAGCACACTGCTTCACCTCCCAGCACAGTTCGCCCTTTTGCATCCTGGTAAATGCAGTTCAATTTAAATGCTTACTTGAAATTATGCAGAGTGTTTCACCAAAGTTTGTGCAGGTTAGTGCTGTCAATCTCTAGACACATGTGTTTCTGGTTTTCATCCTTCATCAGTAGAGATAAAACGAAATTCATCAGGGGTTTGCTGAGAAAGCTGCCACAATCCTCTCAGGTCTCTGTACCTCTCCCTGGCGCACAGGTGCATCTCCAAGAGCTCGTCAGCTCAGTGGCTCAAGGGAGCCTTTTTAAACAGAAGGGGGATGGGAGCACACTGCTTCACCTCCCAGCACAGTTTGCCCCTTTGTATCCTGGTAAATGCAGTTTAATTTAAATGCTTACTTGAAATTTTGCAGAGTGTTTCACCAAAGTTTGTGCAGGTTAGTGCGTTCAATCTCTAGACACATGTGTTTCTGGATTTTATCCTTCATCAGTAGAGATAAAACGCAATTCATCTGGGGTTTGCTGAGAAAGCTGTCACAATCCTCTCAGGTCTCTGTACCTCTCCCTGGCGCACAGGTGCATCTGCAAGAGCTCGTCAGCTCAGTGGCTCAGAGATATACAGTAATGTCTGCACCAACGTTGGTGAAACACTCCAGCTAATTTTGAAGTAAGTTTAAACTGGGTACTGCATTTACCAGGATGCAAAGGGGAGAACTGTGCTGGGACTGTGAGGCATTGTGCTCCCAACCTGCATTCTGTTCAAAAGGCTCCCTTGAGCCAACAAGCTGACGAGCTTTGGAGATGCACCTGTGTGCCTGTGAGTGGTACTGTGACCTGAGAGAAACTTGGCAGCATTTCCAGCAACCCCAGATGATTTTTCTTTGCTCTCTAATACTGCTGTTCTCTACTGAAGACAGGCTCAACCCAGAAACACGTGTCTAGAGATATACAGCAATGTCTGCACCAACTTTGGTGAAAAACTCCAGCTAATTTTGAAGTAAGTTTGAACTGTGTACTGCATTTACCAGGATGCAAAGGGGCGAACTGTGCTGGGACTGTGAGGCAGTGTGCTCTCAACCCGCATTCTGTTCAAAATGCTACCTTGAGCCAACAAGCTGACGAGCTTTGGAGATGCACCTGTGTGCCTGTGAGTGGTACTGTGACCTGAGAGAAACTTGGCAGCATTTCCAGCAACCCCAGATGATTTTTCTTTGCTCTTTAATACTGCTGTTCTCTACTGAAGACGGGCTCAACCCAGAAACACGTGTCTAGAGATATACAGCAATGTCTGCACCAACTTTGGTGAAACACTCCAGCTAATTTTGAAGTAAGTTTGAACTGTGTACTGCATGAGGCTGTGAGGCAGTGTTCTCCCAACCCGCATTCTCTTCTAAAGTAGCTTAACAGGGATTATCACTGGATGTCAAAACCCGCTCTAGCATTGTAAACGGTAAGATTCCAAGTTTAAAATACCAGTCTATTTGCATTGATATGGTGTAGTAATAAACTTATAAAAGCTAATTGGCTTTAACAAATGCTGCTCATATTATATACGTCAGGTCTGCAGCATATGTTATATACCTCAGAAAGAACAGATCAGCCTCGCTCATGGGCATGCCAACATAACCAATCCGGCTTGCTGCCCTGGAGATATGCTTTACCACAAGCAAAAACTGCAACACAAGCAAAGGTTTCGTAAATGCACACACCTGCCTAATCACAAGCTTGGAGAAGTGAAGATGTGCATGTATGCAGAGCCTACATCCATCTTAGTAGTGCGTCTTAGAGCTATTGTTCTGGTGACCACATATTGTCAAGTGACAGCTGCACTGTCAAGCCAGAACTAAAATTGTACTGTGTGTGATGATGAACAGAAGATGTTGACCTCCAACCTGGAGCGAAATGGCTGAGGATGAATCCCGGAGAGACATATAAAGCTGCGAATGGTCTCTTGTATGGACTGTGCTCCCTTCCTTTGAAGCTAGATTTGTGCTACGTAAGCCACAGACACAAGGGCGAGTTGACTGCTGTGTCAGGTCTGTCTGTGTGAAGTGGACAAGTTAATATTTACTGTTTCAATAAACTGAAGATGCTGCAAATTCAGGCTGGATTAATGATTTGTAAGTCTGCCTTCTGTTAGAGGTCACAGACTTCTCCCAAAGTCCACAAATAAAGTTTGCATCCACATGCGAGAGAGCAATCCCTGCTGTGACATTTCACAAAAAGCCCTTGAAGATGGCGGCTGGACAAGGCAGTGGGAGGCAGCGGCACCCCTGCAGTAAGATGGAAGCCTATGGTAACCCTGGGGTCAGTAGGAGCCTGTGGTACTGCTGGGGTCCTGGGGTCAGTAGGAGCCTGTGGCACCCTCTTTGAGTACAGATTCAGTGGGAACCTGAAACATCATGGGAGGCCGGAGTCAATGGGAGCCTGCAGTATCCCTGGAGGCCCAGAGTCTGTGGGAGGCAGCAGCACCCCAGCAGTCAGATAGGAGCCTCTGGTACAGCTGCAGTATGTAGGAGCCTGTGGTACCCCTTGGGCTCCGTAGTCAGTAGGAGCCTGGGGGGGATGGGGTCAGTAAGAGCCTTTGGTACCCCTGGGGTCAGTAGGAACCTGTGGTACCCCTAGGGTAGAGGGAACTGTAGGAGCCTCTGGTACCCCTGGGGTCCCGGAGTCAGTGGCAGCCTCAGGGAGCCCAGTTTCAGTGGGAGCTCAAAGCCCCATGGGAGGCCGGAGTCAATGGGAGGCTGTGTAACGTCGCTGGACAAAATCTAGTGGGGGGCTGTAACACCAGGATAACAAGGTAGAGGTGCAGAATTAGTTGCAGCCTGCGATACCCTCGGGCCGTTGAGTGGGAGCCTGTAGCACCGCTGGGACAGATTAAGTGGTGTCTAGTGTGGGTACCAGCATGCGGTACCCTCAGCAGGTCCAGTGTGAGTGGGAGCCTCCTTTACCCCCAAAGGCAGGAAATCAGTGGGGGTCGGTGTTGCCCTAGGAGGCCCAGATTCAGCTACAGCATGCAGCATGTCGGGGGGGCAGGAAAGTGAGAGTCTGCAGTACCCCCAGGGGCAGGGAATTAGGAGGAACTTGCAGTAACTGTTGAGGGCTGAACCCGGTAGGAGCCTGTGGTACCCCTGGGGTCAGTAGGAGCCTGTGGTACCCCTGGGGTCAGTAGGAGCCTGTGGTACCCCTGGGGCCACTGATTCAGAGGAACAATAGTAGGCAGTCTTGTAACCATGAAATGATGTCACATTCTTGAGGATGGCTATACCCCCATCCCTCCTCCCATCCGGACAGGAAGCCGATGTGTCATTCAATCTGGGCCTCAAACTCAGAAGTGACATAAGGTTTAGGCAGTTTTTATTAATGTATTGTAGTTGAAGAAGGCTAGAGTTCTGGGTTTCAAAAGATGGAAGTGGTGGGAGCATCTCTTCATATCTGAAAGGTGAGGATGGCGGCATGGAATGGTCCACTGGTCTTCGTGTACTGAGAGGTCAATGACAGCATCAGCCCGATGCCGCTTCCCTATTGGATGGAGACAAAGCTAAATAATTCTGTTCATTAAGCATAGCGTTGAATGAAAAGTAATCGTGTCCTAGGTAGTTTCAGTCAGTCACTTCGTCCATAATGACATACAGATGCACTGGATGTCACATAGCCGAAACTCAGGCTTCCAATCATTGAAATTTTGTTGTAGAAAACCCCATTTAATTGCATGCTGTCTCAAAATCAACCTCAAAATGTCTCAATCCGGCATGTAAACTGACCTTTACATAGAATGTGTGATTGTCGCCTCTCCTCTTTTCCCTTAAATAGCCACCCTTCTCTTCCAACCTCTGTATGTCTCCTCTCTCTCAGCACAGTCTCCTCAAAGTCACATAAGTATCTGCTTAATCTCTACGAGGCAGATTTGCAATAAAGTGAGGCATCTCTGGAGATGTGCCTCTTTCCCTGCGCCACCCTGAGAAACCCTGGCGCCACCATGGATTAGCCAAATTTACCATACAGCACACCATGGCGCAAGGATTGAAGGATTCGTCAGATATTCTGACGTATCGGTTGGTGCAAAAGTCACGCATTGCTGGAGTCGTGTCTCAACCACGATGCAACTCCAGTAATGCATGGGGAGACCTATCCTCATTGTGCTGCATCACTCCTTACGCCTGTAAGGTTTTGACGCAGTGGCATCCTAGAAATGGTACAGTGAAATCTTGTAGATTTCACAGTGTCACTTCTATGAGGCTTTCCTGCGTGGGAACATCCACCCTGCATACATTATAACTGACACAGGTATAATGTGACCTAGGGATTTACATTGTGACACATCTCCCTAGATGACTCATGTTGTAAATTGGCCGCATTGTTTACACAGCCGCTTCATCACAAAAGTGATGCAACAGCGGTGCAAAAGTGTTGCAAGGGGCTTGTAAATCTGCTCCTATGACTGTCATTCTTGAAAACTGTTTCAACTTGTAAGAAAGATCACAACCTTTCCTTGCTTGAGTCATACCCCTGCAACCTAATACCTAATCTGTCTAAATGCTTCTACTAACCCCACCAACCATGTGCATGAACTCACATAACCCCCTACTAATGAACACACCTAACTCATACTAAGGTAATCAAAAAGAATCTGGAATGAACGCATGGAGTAGTTTGATGAGGGCACAAGACTAATTTCAATAACTAACAATAACCAATTGCAATGTACTAACCACTAACCTGGGATTCTGGAGCAGCGCTCTGCAGGATGGGCTCTTTGGCTATTGTGGAGGAACGTCACCCCCAGTCAGCAGCCTCAATAAGTTATTGTTGTTTTATTATTGTCCTCGGAGTCGAGGCTTGGGGGCGGAGCCATCATGGGGGGGCAGTCACAGGGGGAATTGTGGGCGCTGTTATCAGTGTGCATGACGATCTGGATGGCCAACCCAGGCCGGCCAAACCATCATGCGCACTAACGCTGTCTCCAACTCGAGCTTCGTTTCTGGGTTGGAGAGTGCAGGCACAAGCTCCCAGTCTCCATGGAAGCACAAATAGAGAGCTCACAGGCCTATCCTGACTCTGCTCTGATGACATGAGAGCAGTATCAGGTTTGGCCACAGGGAAGTCTGGGAGCCTGTGCTGCCTGCAGTGTAACAAAAGGGGGTGGTGATGGACGGAGCATCTGAACCAATCAAACACTCACACCCAGTCAACAGATCTGGGTTTAATCCATCACCGTTCTTTAGCCCACTCTGCCACCCCAGTTCGGACATGGCCATATGCAAATCAGTCTGACCCTGTGCCTCATGGGAACAGTCCAACCCGAACTGCCAAGCCATGCCTTCCCTGGACCGGAAACAAGCTTCCGAGGATGGGTTTCTGGAATTTCAGCCGTCTTCAGCCCGGCTTGATTGAATCCAGTGGCAAAGTGAGCAAGGGACTCACGTCTGAGCATACCCTGCCAACTTATGGCGAACAAAGTGGTACAAAAGGGGGTGGTGATAGAAGGAGCATCTGAACCAATCAAACACTCACACCCAGTCAACAGATCTGGGTTGAATCCATCACCGTTCTTAAGCCCACTATGCCACCCCAGTTCAGACATGGCCATATGCAAATCAGTCTGACCCTGTGCCTCATGGGAACAGTCCAGCCCGAATTGCCAAGCCATGCAGTGGAGCCTGATGATCGGAAGAGCAGCTGTTTGGCATGGAGGTTCTTATTTGTATTTATTCATTTTTTTATTTTTGTCATCCTCTTTTGTCCGTCATCCCTTCCTCCCCCTGCTCTCTACCCTCGCACCAGCCACCACTGGTGTGCTGACCATTGGTGTAAAGCACTGCAACGTCTCGTCAGGGGTAGTAAGAGCTATACAAGTGTAATTACAATTACAATTTATCTTCCTTTATCACCATGATGCTACAAGCAGGGCTGGAGAGGAGAGACAAGGAAACATGGTTGCGTAGATAAGGCACTATAAATACAACAAGGGCATCAACTCTCTGCACCAAGAGCTGGTGCATTGGCATTTATAGGTTTATTACCGCACTTTCCCATCCTGTTTCAGGTTTTTCAATTTTCTTTCTTGATGATGTTGGCTGCCAAGTACTACGGGCCTCATTTATGAGAAATGACGCATCTCTGCGTGAAAGCAGCAGTGCTGCGTCACTTCTCAGTGCACACTCCTTGCGACATACCTGATGCATCATATTTAATGTATGACGCATCATGTCACAAGGAGTTTCAGATACGTCAGTATTCCTGACGTATCTGTAAGCACAAAAGTGATGCATTGCTGGAGTGTGTCACAAAAGTGACGCAACACCAGCAATGCGTCCTTTCACATTGGGCACGCCCCATGTGAAAGGGCCTGCATCAGTCTTACGCCTTCTGTGAGGCAGGCGCAAGATTTTGACGCAACGGCGTCCTAGAAGTGACACATTGAAATCTCATAGATTTCAATGCGCCACTTTTACGAGGCTTTTTGCGGGGGAACGCCCCCCCCTGCATACATTATACCTGACGCAGCTATAATGTAACGCAGGGGTTTACCAAAGTGACGCATCTGCTTAGATGCGTCACTTTGTAAATAGTGCGCAACCGGAGGCATGTTTTACGCTGCCGATGCGTCACAAAAAGTGAGGCCCTACTTGTCTTGTGCATCACTTTTGGCAAGTCCAGTTTGTTCAGGCAACTACAGTTGGTTTCTCAAATGGCTAGTTTATGTTTAACATAGAGGCATTGACTTAAGTTCCCCATCATGCAAAGTGCTGCTGCCTAAAAAGACATATCCGGCTCAAGTGACATCACATGAGGCCACACAATATGATGAAATACTTGCCCGGAATTCTTAACCGTGCTTGTTATTTTTTATTCAACTTTTCTGTATGCTGTGTTCTGCTAATTCTTTTTCATTCCTAAAATAAGGATAGTAAGTCAACGAAGAGGTTCTTTTGCTTATCATTACCTCCTCATCCTGGATCTCCGTCCCATTCCTGAACAGTGAGCAGCTAGTCTGCTCCACAGAAACCTATTACCTAGCTGAGCTTTTGCACGTCCCCCAACATGGCGTCACTATCACGTGACAATAAAGGGGGAAGTGCCGGAGAGAAACATCCTTTTTTTCTGCGTTGCAGTCCTTGGTGCCTAGCTGTGATGTGGTTCTGCTGATGATTCTGCCCACTGTCCTCTCCCTTCTTGTGTTCAGGGTGGGTCAACCAGGGGCATTTCCTCCTCCTAGGCCATGTTCAAAGGGCCTGCTTGAGGGACATTTGTAATGCTGCCACTTGGGCTGCTCCCATACGTTTGTTTCACATTATCTTCTTCAGTTGGGGATGGCGGCCTCTGCTGCTTTTGGTGCTCATGTCCTGTCTGCGGTACATGGTTTGTAATATGTACTGTTTTCTGTTGATTAAATGGACCTGTTTTTCTCGCACTTTTTGGTCTGTTTTTCCTTACAATCACCGTGTGCTTGGGTATGGGCTCACTGTTCAGGAATGGGACGGGGAGACAGGACGAGGAGGTAATGCCCGGTTACTTGTCGGTAATATTCATTACTCCGACTCCTGGTCTCCCCGTCCCATTCCTGAGCCCTTCCCTCCCTCCCTGGGTTGCATTGTTTCTTTGGGGTGATTGTTTCGCTTTCTGGGATTGTTTTCTTTGGTATTCTCAGGATATTGCTCTCCGGCACTTTCCCCTTTGTCACGTGATAGTGACGCCATGTTGGGGGAAGTGCAAAATCTCAGCTAGGTAATAGGTTTCTGTGGAGCAGACTAGCTGCTCACTGTTCAGGAATGGGACGGGGAGACCAGGACTCGGAGCAATGAATATTACCGGTGAGTAACCAGGCATCCATCTTCAGGTTTCAATTCTCTTCCGATTTATATGCGATCTATGGGTAGTCATTTACAATTCACACCACCTCCGAAGATCTGGGTTTTCACTAGAGGCGGGAGTAAATTATGTGAATTTGGCAACTTCATATTACTCTTGCAACGTGGAGGTCCGGGCAAATTCCACCAATCGCTGCATGGAAGATTCTTTCTCCCGTGAGGCTTCAGAAATGTGCGAGCGAGATTCTGGCACCCCAAGCAGGATTTATTTTCGCTGGCAGTCACAAGCGTCAGAGGGCTGCCTCTCGAGTAGATTTGATGCCCCTCAAGTAGATTTTCTTCTCGATTGGCAGCAAAATCAACTCGTCTCGCACTCTTACGCAGCACATTGTGCCATTCCTGCTGATTTTCAGTGCTACTTGGTCTTGATTGCAGTGTGAGCAGTGCAACGTGCATATATTCTGCCCATTGGCCCAACTCAGCGGAATCTCGCTATGTAACTTCATGTAATTGTGTGGAGTGGAATTCTATCAGTCCAGCCCACCCTTACTTTTTACTTAGTACATTTTGGGTCTCATTAAATGAAGTTTTGCTATAGTGCAGCGCAGCAGGCCTTCCTGCTGCGCTGTCCTACAGCAAAAGAAAAGGGAAGGAATGTGCTGTATCTATTAGATACAGCGCATTCCTGTCCTTTTCTCCTGTGCCGGGGCACAATGAGCTGCCGTTCGCCAACTCAGGCACCTTTGCACAATGGTGCAAGGGTGCCTGCGTTGCGAGGATGATTATTTTTTCAGAGGAAGGGAAACCTTCCTGTACAAAAATAATCACAAGAGGCTTTTTCCTCTTTCTATGTGTGCTGCAGAATGCATCACACATAGAAAAAGGAAAAACGAGGAGAAATAATAATATTTCTCCTCGCTGTGCCTCCCTTACGCCTCCCCAAAGTAAGATTTTTGCGCTGCCTCAGATTTACGATTTCTCGTAAATATGGGACAGTGTCAAAATGCCATGGATGTTGCTGAGAACACCCCCAGCAACACTCATTGCACGCCCCTTTCATCCAGAAAACTGCGTTAAAGTGGCCACTATTTATCGGGTAGCAATAAGCCAAAAAAAGTTGCTTAGTGCTGCCTGATAAATATCATGCAGGCTTCTGCGCCGCAGAAAGTCACAAAAAGTGACGTTCCGGCGGTGCAAAGGGCCTCATAAATGATGCCCTTCATCTTGGCTGCATTTCCCAGTTTTCCTCTTAGCGTCAGGACACTTTTCTATGTAATTTATACGCTTTACAAAAAAAAGAAAAAAATGAATGAATAAATAAATAAATAAACAAGACCACAGAGTGGGATGTCTCATTGTAGTGATGAGTAGCTCTATTCTTTGCACACTTGTACTAGTAGTCAAGGGAAATTCAACAGGCACATCTACATGTACCCGAATGCAAAGGAGTCAGTGAGCTTCACATGTCTGACATTTTACTACTTGAAAACTTAGATATCTCAGAAATTAGGGATTTGATGTAATCCTGCTCAAGTGAGTCTAGCCTACCACCACATCATGTATTGGGAATTTAAAATAACATTTAGAAGAACCGTGCCCCAGTGTGTCTTTGCTACCTTCTCTATCACCCTGTAAAGCAAACATTGGGATGTGTTATCTGATATTTCCTACTGCTACTCGTATATTTTCTGTAGCTACTGGTCTACTTATCATTCCTTGCCCCTTAGTAACTCAAGGTTAACTATCCTGAAAAGACACAGCATCTTTAACAATCTGTGTTCATCACTCACTTACAAATTTAGGGAGAACGACAAAAACTCCATGTCCTTTAGTAAGTCCAAGATTGAGGAAAATTTACTTTCCAACACACCTCTTAGTTCTAAACACTTAAAGGCCTGTAGGAAATTGGTTTAGGGCTGGGACAGGTGAAACCCGACTGAAGCAGCAACCTCTTTTCTTGTCAGAGTGAAACAATAACAAACCCTAAATTAACCTGTGCTTAGCCCTCTTGTAGCTTAGCACAAAAGCAGTCTGGATTAACTTAGAGGCAATGTGTGAAGTATCTATACAGCACTTCAATCAGTAATAACGGAAAAACACAACACAGAAAATCTTGAAAAATACAGTAAAACGGAATCAATTATTTAGGACCAGAACAACAAAAATCCAATTAGTAGAACCAGAAATATGTAATTTTAAAGATTTATGTGAAAACAGTGCTTAGAAAGCCAAAGAGTCAACTGTGGCTATCTGGTTACGCCAGATCAGGACGTGAGTTCCTGCTTCGAGGATGCATCATGCAGTGGCAGTTCTGAGGAGATGCGCGGTCCTGCATTGGGGATGTTTCTTGCTGTGGTGGTTCCCATGTGAGACTGCGAGGTGATGCATCTTGCTGCATCGGTTCTAACCAAGAGACCACAGTTGTTCTGGCAGAGCACATCCAGGCCCGCTTCCAAGTGTTCCGGGGTGGGGTGGCACCACCTGGGGCAAGACTCACAGCAGGCATAGTTCAGGTGTTGGGTTGAAGGTGGTTTGAGCCTTTTCTGTCCCTGAGGCTCTGATCAGAAAGCCACAGAAATAACCCGTAGAGTCACTGTTGTGGTGCTAAGTGCAAGATGAGGCCCAGTCCTTCTCATTCAGGCATCAAGACAGTAGGGCTGCATATTAGCAGTCCTTTGTGCAAAGCAGCACAGCAGTCCTTCTAAATCTTCCGCAGGTCAAGCGTTGTGTTGAAGAGTTGGGTCTGAGAGTCCACTATTTATCCCTGGTGCTAGCATTGAAGTAGGAGAAAGTTCTGGTGGTTCCCATCCTCAGAGATGCTTGGAATTTCCTGCCTCCCTGCCCTGGCCCCAGCTTGTCTGGTGAGACAAAAGACTATTGTCAAATCCTTTGTGTGTGTACCCAGGCCGAGGCTTTCGTGATGTGCAAGTGTTGTAGGTAACATCTCTGCCCCCTATCAAGTCAGAGAGGGCAAGTACTGCCAACATCTATTCCCCCGTATCTCGCTGTCTAGGAGCAATACTCTAAGACCAACTTCCAGCTACACCTAATCATGTGAGCCACCAATTGATTGGGACAGGAAAATGTCAGCTTTCTAAAAGTGTCATCTTCAGAATTATGCCTTAAAATTCAACTTTACCATTAAAGAGGGTTTAATATTAAGTTTCTTTAGACACCAAACTCGAAATTCTAATCTGCTCCCAATTGAAAGATATCACTTATTAAATGTAATAAGGTAACTCAATGTTTTCCTATGGGAGAGATAGGCCTTACAGTAGTGAAAAATGTATTTGAGAGTTTTCCACTACCAGGAAATGCAAAAGTTAAAAGTATACTGCGCTCTGCTTGTTGCACAATTTAGCGCCTACGTGAGGAGTGACTTATTTGTATTAACAGGGCAGTTTTAGGCCTGAAAAAAGGTTTATTATCCCTGTCGAAATGGCAGTTTAAAACTGCACACACAGGCCAGAAACATGTTTAAACTTAAGTGAGAGGCACACCTAGTGCTAAAGGCCCAATCTTAGCATTTAATTTACAGGCGCTGGGCACATGTAGTACCACTTTACTAGGCACTTTCAAGTAAATTAAATGTGCCAATTGGGCGTGAGCCAATTTTACCATGTTTAAGGGAGAGAGCACAAGCACTTTAGCACTGATTTGCAGTGATAAAGGGTGCAGAGTCCTTAAAGCCATCAAAAACAGGAGGGAGGAAGTAAAAGGATTGAGAAGGATGCTGCAAAGACGGTGTAGTCCAACAGGGCCTAAATTACAGTTTAGCGGACAAGAAACTCCATCATAAACATGCCGGATGGCCCATCCACCATATGAGCGGTGTATTATAGTCTATGGCACTTGTAAGACCATGATTCGGATATCTACCATGTTTTGACAGAGTGTCCGATTGCCGAACTCTAAATTATGACAAAAGTCACATTGAGATGGTGAAAAATGGCAAACGAAAGGGGGAATTAGTGATCATTTAAACATGTTTTCTCTTTTCCATTAGGGTGTAGAGAAACCATTCCAGGAGCTCATACCCTGCTACTCTGAAGACCATCATACAGTGGGACAGAAGCCAATCACCTTCATACGGCAGGTAACACCATGAGAGGACCCACTCTGTGACCAGCTGATACCCTCACATCCTTCATAGTCGTCCTTTCACCCAATGAACATCATTGCTCCCTTCCCCTTCTTCATACTATCTTCTTCATCCTTAACCTCCTTCTCTGTCCTCCCTCCTCTTCCCTCTTTGATGAGATGTTGGGCCCAGTCATTAAGCGTAGTATGTCTCAGAAGATGCACTGTAGCAGGACAGCTTCATTAATATGGCGAGCAAAGAACACTGTCAGATACAAATAACAACTCTAGGATGTAGACAAGTAAAAACATTCATGCATACATTGCAGTTATCCTGAGTGAACCCGAAGAGACTCAAATATCAAGCATTTTTGGCTGATTTGAAGTTTTTTGATTTCACAAACTCTAGGTGATTTGAGCCCTAAATCGTTCTTCCCAAGAGGTATTGTTTGTAAAGAATTCCTGCATTTGTTACATACACTATTGGGAACAACAAGTTATGGGCTGAAGTACAGAAACTGATTCTGAAGAACCTTCACCTTTTATAATCTAGATCCAGAAGTCAAAACAACAAGAACAACAACTCGAAATGTATCTTCAGCTGAAAGGGAACCCACACACTTACTGCTACAAACCCCCTTAGACTCTTGGAATGTCTTCATGTAAGATGCTTAGAGGAATACAATGTTGACACCATACGCTCAGAAGTGTGGTCTAATTTGATATAGAGATTAATCAACCTATCTTTGTGTCAGTAGTAGAACTCTTCAAGATCTGAGCCAATAAGCATCTATTTGACCATGTTGCCAGACATGCAACAGCATACTGTTCTCTCTGTAATTAATATTTTAGATATAACCTGAGTTTCTGTGGTAAAATATTGAGGCATCCTGGCCATGATGGCCATTTGCTAAACTCAGAAATTTGATGTACCATTGATCTAGCTCCAAGAAGCAGTAAAGCACAGAACACGATTCGCCTCACAAGCTTCGTGAGCAAGAGGTGGTGTCCATAGAATGTGCTGTTTGGGGTCCCGGTGAGACTGGATCATGGAAATCATGAGCATTATTCTGAGTTGCAAGTGTCAGCTCAGAGGTCATCCTAGGTTTCTTACACAATGATATGCACTGGTATAATCATTAATTCTGTCCCTCTACTGCTATTGTCTCTAGCTCTGTTGCATGTCTCTTGACAAGGTGACCTCTCTGATGTAAATTAAGCCAAAATTGGGTTGAGGATGGGTTAGGTGTTGCATTTAAACATAGTTTGGTTTAATTCTCATTACTATGCTTTTGACCTGCTTTTGACCTGGTTAACAGGGCTAAGCTGTGGGGGGTCCTCTTGTCCATGGGCATCGATGCACCCCTGGTAGGGTATCTGGCAGAGCTACACAGAGACCTCAAGACCTCGGTCAGAGTGACTAGGGAAGGAAGATGCACCTGTCACTTTGACTCAGAAAGGGGGGTTAGGCAAGGATGTATCCTTGCCCCCCCTCCTCTTCACTCTTTATATAAATGGCCTTGAGGCAGCCTTGGCAGAGTCCCACATTGACATCCCGCGTGCAGGAGAGATAAAGATACCTGCCTCCTGTACGCGGATGATGCTGTCCTCTTAGCACGCTCTGGAGTGGCATTGAATAAACTCCTCTTATCCTTTGGGGATTTCATGTCCTCTTTGGACATGAAAACTAATGTAGAAAAATCCCACGTAATGATAGCAGGAGCCGCAGGCAGGAAAAGAAAGACTAAAACTTTTTTTTGTGCTGGGAAAGAGGTTAGGAGAGTCCCATCCTTCCCTTACCTAGGCGTGATCTTTGACGAAAAGGGCAAGTGGGGCCCCCAGCTTTTGGCTAAAAGTAACGCAGTAGCAAGAGCGGCCGCTGGGTTGCTTGGTTTTGCTAAAAAACTCGGAGCCCGCCCCATGGAAAGCATTATAAAGGTCTACAAAGCCAAATGTTTGTCGGTTGCTCAATACGGCTCTGTTATTTGGGGGCACACTAATCATGAACATGGCAAAATTCAGAAAGTAGAAAATAAATTCCTGAGAACCCTGCTTTCTGTCCCCCAATCGATTTCTACATACATAATACACACAGAGCTTGGACTGGGCTACATTACCGACATTTTAAAGTCAGCCCCAGTGATTGGATGGTTGAAAGTGTGGCTCAACCAGGAGCTTACTCTAAACCATCACATCCTTAAAGATTGCTTAGCCCTGGATAAACTATACAACATTCCATGGTTAAAATATGTTAAGACGCAGTTAACTCTAGTTGGCCGACCTGAACTTTTTTCTTCCCCACATTTGATAAATCAGGAAGACATAAAGATAGTCAAAAACCTTTTGACTGACTGTTATGCCTTGGAGAGGGAAGCCACAGAGTTAAACAAATCTACGGTTAGGAAACATTGCATGTTAACATCTGTCCCAGGTATGGAACCATATCTCTTTTTGGTACATAAACCATACCATCGTTTCCTTCCAACAAGATTTCGTCTTGATCTGATTCCTTTTATTCTGGGTAATTTTAAAAAGTGGACTAGACCTGAAAATGCTGATCCATGTGACTGCGATTATTTTTCTATTCAAGACACGACTCATTTTATCCTGTTCTGCGGTCATTATAAAGAGAGTAGGAAAAAATACTTGCTGCCTATATTGTGCAATATGGGTTTTACACAGGTAAAACCAGCTATGCTGTTCCTGCAACGTCTATCGAACTTAAAAGTGTCATTTCATGTTGCCAGTTTTTTGGTTGCTGGTGCACGTATAAATAAGCATTGTTTTAGTACTAGGCACCTTGTCCCTGATTAATGTGTACCTCCTATATTTTATTGATTTTACTCTTTTTAAACATTATTGTATTTTATTTTGTATAACGTGTTTTTAGGGTTTTTTAAACAAAATTCTGATCTATATTATTATGTGTCATGATGAAATGTTCCCGTGTATTGCTTGCTCTTTTATGATTTTAAATAATCGAATAAAGATATTTGACTGACTGACTACTGTTCTCTCTGTAATTAATATTTTAGATATAACCTGAGTTTCTGTGGTAAAATATTGAGGCATCCTGGCCATGATGGCCATTTGCTAAACTCAGAAATTTGATGTACCATTGTTTCAGCTCCAAGAAGCAGTAAAGCACAGAACACGATTCGCCTCACAAGCTTCGTGAGCAAGAGGTGGTGTCCATAGAATGTGTTGTTTGGGGTCCCGGTGAGACTGGATCATGGAAATCATGAGCATTATTCTGAGTTGCAAGTGTCAGCTCAGAGGTCATCCTAGGTTTCTTACACAATGATATGCACTGGTATAATCATTAATTCTGTCCCTCTACTGCTATTGTCTCTAGCTCTGTGGCATGTCTCTTGACAAGGTGACCTCTCTGATGTAAATTAAGCCAAAATTGGTTTGAGGATGGGTTAGGTGTTGCATTTAAACATAGTTTGGTTTAATTCTCATTACTATAAGTGTTAAATATAATTTTCCTATTTACAGAACATGAAATAAAATCTCACCTGTCCCTGCAAATGATACGTCTTGATTCACAAAATCAAAATCCTTTGCTATTTTCAGACATAGATGCAAAAGTGTAGCTGTTCACATTTGCTCAGATAGGCACATTTTGCAGTTACATATTTAAGAAAGAGGTTTGAAAACGTGAGTTAGAAGGGGCGGTACCTCGAGGTGGCCATTGTGAAACTTTGGAGCAGTCACAAAGTATGAACTGAATGTTTTTCACATAGATAAAAACTGAGTAAAAACATGTCAATTGACACACTAAAACTAAACTTTACACTAAATCCCCACTGGCAACCACAGGCTCAAATTAAGCCATGTATCTTCTGACTGACAATCCAGTGGAATTGGGATCAGAAGAAATAAGTATAAGCCTGAAAACCTTAAAATGTTCAACAATCCTGTGCCATCACAAGTCCTGCACATCTTTCTCTCAATAAGACACATTGGGAATTCTTCACAAAGGTAAATGTTGGAGAGTATAACTGCATGTATAAATTTACTCTTGCACTCTGGAGTAAATTTACTACTATCAGCTATTCGCCATTTCGGAGTGTAAATTTACTCAGAAGCGTAGACTTACATTTCCCCACAATCTGAAACCATGAGGTCGAGCCGAATTTACAAATGTAAAGTTACTCCCATCAGAGCTGAGATCTTCCTATGGTAAACTAAAGTTGGAAATATTTATTAAACTTTAATAAATATGAAAATATTTTATGTTAAATACATCTGAAACAATGGAATGGAGCTGCATTTACAATTGTAAAGTTATTACTAACAGAGCATAGCTCTTCCTGTTGTAAAGTATAGGAAACATTTGAAATATTTATTAAACTTACACAAAATTAGTAAAATATTTTATGTAAAATATTAAAGTACATTTAATGTACTAATTTATGTTAAATGTATAACAAAATAAAAACGCCATGCCACTATTAACCTAAATTTAAATTTAAATAATAAATGTAAAATTATTTGAATTATTGTTTTAATGATTTATTTTAAAAAATCCCATTTAAAATAAAATGTTTATTGTGTTGTTATGCATTAAAATTACTATAAGTTATGTATGTAATCATATAATTATTGCAAAAAATTAAATTTTTATTTATTGTGTAAATTCAAAAAGGTATTAACATATATTACATCAAATATTATTGATTTTTATCTATATATACACGCTTTTTGTTATTAAATTACACATATATATATATATATTACCTACTGGCGGTCGCCAGTAGGTATATATAGTTAGGATTTTTTCTCTATGGGATTTTTGAAAATTCTATGTCTAATAACTTTGGCATTTGTGGACGGAATTGGCTGAAATTTTCAGGAAAATGGAACATTTTGTTTCTGAGCAGCCCCTGAAAATTTGGGGGGGGTTCGTCAAGGGGGGGCCGAGAAAAAAGGGGGTCCCAAAACGCATTTTTCCCATGTTAATTTCCATAGGGCGGTTGGACTCACTTTTAGCTCAAACGGCTGAATGGATTTGCACGAAACTTGGCAAAATTGTAGGGACTGGTAGCCCGATGTGCCTTTGCTAGGTCTCACTACATGTGCTCCAGTGGATTTTGAGAAATTAACGTTCAAAAAAAGATATATATCTTTGACAGCGCTCCGCTTCGCGTACTTTTCGCGTTACGGAGCTTTGCGAAGCGAAGCTGATTGGTTCTCCGGCGTCTGTAAACATTCCAAACAGTCCGTAGCGGCCGCCATCTTGTCTCTCGGTAGGATCGAGAGACAAGAGGAGGCCAAAGCGAAGGGGCAAATGACCATAAGGGGGCATAGTAGATCCTACCTGACCCCCTAGGTTTGATGTGGAGGTTTTAAAAGGGCCCCGCGGGGCAAAAAAAAAAAAAAAAAAAAAAATCGAACGGGTGAATGGATTTGCATGAAACTTGGCAAAATTGTAGGGACCGGTAGCCCGATGTGCCTTTGCTGGGTCTCAATATATGTGCTGCAGTGGATTTTGAGAAATTAACGTTCAAAAAAAGATATATATCTGTGACAGCGTCCCGGGTAGCGCTCCGTTTCGCGTACATTTCGCGTTACGGAGCTTTGCGAAGCGAAGCTGATTGGCTCTCCGGTGTCTGTAAACATTCCAAACAGTACGGAGCGGCCGCCATCTTGTCTCTCGGTAGGATCGAGAGACAAGAGGAGGCCAAAGCGAAGGGGCAAATTACCATAAGGGGGCATAGTAGATCCTCCCTGACCCCATAGGTTTGATGTGGAGGCTTTAAAAGGGCTCCGCGGGGCAAAAAAAAAAAAAATAATAATTTTTCTTTGGTGGGGTGCGCCCGGTTAGCGTAACGGGAAGCGGACTGGGGAGCGTACTACAAGGAAACAAGAATGATTGACTTTTAACTTCTTGTATGTTTATAGACTTTTTTTTACTTTTTTTTCTGCTGAGTGACGTCTCGGCCTATCTCCACGGGATGCAGTCCCTACCATCTCGGCGTTTAAGCCCAGGGGGACCGGTAGTGTGGGAGAGATAACGTCTGTTAACGTTCGATTCGAAGGAAATCAGGAAGTGTTGAAAAACATTGTCTGCGCCATCTTGCCTTTTTTCAAATGCCACACTTTTGTCGTGCACGGCAGCCATTTTAGATGCCTTGACCAGACCCACTCTCTGCACGCTGTCGATCCTTAGCATGGCTCCCCACCCTCGCAAGCATCTCCCCCAGGCACTGGTCACCCCCGCTCTCTGTCTTATGCATGGGCAATAAACCTCCCCCCATCTGCGCTGCTCTTCCCTGAGAATCACACTCTGTGCCCGCCCGACACCTCCCTTTCGCCCTATTCACTACCGCACCCTCTGACACTCCTCTTCCTCTGTGTCCGATTGTCCAGGCCGGTCCCAGGCTATCAGGTAGCCCTGCAGATGTACTTTATGGCCCCAGCTGTAAAGAATCACCCCTCTTCAAAGGAGTTACAGTAGATCAAGGCACCCACCCGATGAGATCCGTCACACCACACGCGTTCCTACTATCTGAAAACCATCCTGTATTGTGATTGGGGAGGGGACCGAGCCTGAAGCGGAAGATTCCAGGGATGCCTCTTTGTACATCAAAGTTTTTACAATTATGTGTCACATTAAAAATATATAGCACTCCAACAAAGTAGTAGGATTATAAAACTTTAATAACTTATAAATATAAACAACGCAACAAAAACAGTAAAAACATTTAAACATTTTTAGGAAAAAAGAAGGAACAATGGTCAGTAGCGGTCGGTTGTGCGAATAGTCCCAAGGCAGCACAACGTCCTGAGTTCTGGACGGCACCCAGGTGATGTTGCCTGGGTGCCGCACTGGTTTTGGGTATCCTACAATGCTGCTCCGAATAACGGCGTGGGGCGTCCCGGGGGGTGGCTCGTCAGTAGCGGTCTGTTGTGCGAATAGTCCCAAGGCAGCAGAACGCGCTGAGATGTGGATGGCACCCAGGTGATGTCAAGTAAGTTGCCGCACTGGTTTTGGTATCCCACAATGCTGCTCCGAATAACGGCGTGGGGCGCCCCGGGGGGGGGGGGGGGTGAGGCGGCGTGAACGGGCCTCCCCAGGTGGAGGCTCGTCTGCTGTAGTGGGGCGCCCCTTTACCGTTTCAGTTGCCATTCCGCCCGCTTTTGGTACACTGTGTCAAAATCCGCCATTCAGCTGAGTTGCGCCCACTCTTGCGGTGCAGCGATAGGCGGCTGCCACAGGACTCTCAAAATGGCGGCAGGCTGTTTCCTTTTTGGGCCTGGTCCACTGAAATGGCCCTGGGACACCTTGGAAATCGGACGCTTGTCTGCTAGGTCTTGGACCCCATTCTCGAAAGCGTCCCCTCAGCCTTGAGGATTCTACAAAAGTCTTGGGGGCCCCCGACTCCTGCAGGCTTCCGGTGGGGAGCGGCTGCCATGATTGCTCGCGGAATGACCACGACGGAGCCACGAGATGGTGGTGCTCTCATGCTGACGCCAGCTTCAGTCTGAAACATCCAGAAACAAGGTGGGGCTTTCATCGTTTGGGAAAAAAAAAAGTTTTCATCCAATGAAAAGTGTTATTTTTAGGTCATATGATCAAGCCTTCCATCATTAGGAAACCAAAAGTAAAATGAACCAATGAAAAGTTTTATAAACAAGTCACATGACCTGTTATGCGGCATAGGGTATAAAAAGCGTAGAAAATCCGTTGGCACGTGAGGCGGCGTCAGTAGCGGACCGATGTGCGAATAGGCCGAAGGCAGCACAACGCGCCAAGATCCGGATGGCACCGAGGTGGTGTCTAGCAAGTTGCCGCACTGGTGTGGCCATCCTACAATGCTGAAAGTCGGCGTGGGGCGCCCCGTTGGCCTGTGAGTTCGCGTCAGTAGCGGACCGATGTGCGAATAGGCCGAAGGCAGCACAACGCGCCAAGATCCGGATGGCACCGAGGAGGTGTCTAGCAAGTTGCCGCACTGGTGTGGCCATCCTACAATGCTGAAAGTTGGCGTGGGGCGCCTCGTTGGCCTGTGAGATGGCGTCAGTAGCGGACCGATGTGCGAATAGGCCGAAGGCAGCACAACGCGCCAAGATCCGGATGGCACCGAGGTGGTGTCTAGCAAGTTGCCGCACTGGTGTGGCCATCCTACAATGCTGAAAGTCGGCATGGGGCCCCCCGTTGGCCTGTGAGATGGCGTCAGTAGCGGACCGATGTGCGAATAGGCCGAAGGCAGCACAACGCGCCAAGATCCGGATGGTACCGAGGTGGTGTCTAGCAAGTTGCCGCACTGGTGTGGCCATCCTACAATGCTGAAAGTCGGCGTGGGGCGCCCCGTTGGCCTGTGAGATGGCGTCAGTAGCGGACCGATGTGCAAATAGGGCCAAAGGCAGCGCAACGCGCTAAGATCCGGATGGCAACGAGGTGGTGTCTAGCAAGTTGCCGCACTGGTGTGGCCATCCTACAATGCTGCGCCGAAAGTCGGCGTGGGGCGCTCCGTTGGCCTGTGAGTTCGCGTCAGTCAGTGGGGGTTGTTTGAGGATCTGACTGCATTGGAAAGCAATGTGATGCTGTGCGTCGCCCCCAAGATGAAGGTTCCTCGGCTGCAGTGGGGCGCCCCTTGGTGTTTCACTCGCTATGCAGCTGAGTTGCGTGCGCACTTGCGGCGAATAGGCCGAAGGCAGCACAACAATATTTTCTGAATAGAAGACACCACAAGGCGCTGAGATTCGGTTGGCACCGAGGTGGTGTCTAGCAAGTTGCCGCACTGGTGTGGCCATCCTACAATCCTGCTCCGAATAACGGCGTGGGGTGCCCGAAGGGGGGGGGGAGGCGGCGTGAACGGGCCTTCCCAGGTGGAGGCTCGTCTGCTGTAGTGGGGCGCCCCTTTACCGTTTCAGTTGCCATTCAGCTGAGTTTCGGCCGCTCTTGATGCTACAGCGACAGGCGGCTGCAACAGGACTCTCAAAATGGCGGCCTGTTCTTTGGATTTGGGCCTGGTCCACTAAAATGGCCCTGGGACACCTTAGAACTCGGACGCTCGAATTTTTTTTCCTTTCCTCTACATGCAAAAAGAGGTAAATGCCCGGTACGTTACCTGCCTCATCTGCCACGATGTACTCTCCAGAGGAACCGAAAAAAAATATAGTTATGGTAACTATACCATGCATCGTCATATGGAGAGGTGGCACCGATTAATTATAGTGCTGCACAAAAGAGAGATTTGGAGGAGAACCCCCGACCTGCCAGTACATTCACCAAAGAAGTGACACTGACAGCATCAGAGGCAAGGGAAACGGTCCCAAATATTTAGAAGAACTTTGGAAAGATTAAAATGACATGTTTAGATTGTGGCAAATTAATTTCATGTGGACAGATGAGTGTTACTCTAATAAATACAGCATATGAACATCATCATAGTCGATGGTTGGTAGAGACATTTTGACTATATCCTGGACCTGCCCGTCCTCGCCCAAAATGGCGCCGGAATAAATGGGACTCGTAACTCCTTGTTGTGTACTGGTTGCTGAACCTTGAAATCACGAGATACGTATGCAGTTTTGAAGCACATGGCGGGCGGGGACGAGAATTGATTGAATATTTCGACATCCCTATTGATATTAAGTTCTGATGTGTTATTGATTACTGTACTATTGAAAGTTCGAATTAACGTCACCCATGGTACTTGCCCGCAAATGTATATCTAGATAATTTTATTGTAACTGGCTCTGTCGTATTTTAATTATAAAATGTACGTCCACCGATTCCGCAACTGTTAGACACCTTAGTTCTTGCAACCTAATGGCCCGCCCGTTACGTTCCTCTACAGTGTAAATGTCTACTCATCATATATGATTACAGTTTGCTCCGTGGCCGGCCCACGTGGTTATAGGCCCGTATTTGTATACTGACATTTTCACAATAAAGGTTTTTAAAAGAAAACATGGTAGTAGTATTTACATTGGTAAAGTTTTTAATAATAGTCACTGTTTTAGAATCAGTAAAAGGCAAGTGAAATAAAGCAGTCCAATTACATGAAGGGTAAAAGGTATAATACGCAGGAACGCAGTAAAGATAAATGGTCAAGGGCTGTTGTGTTTCTACTTCTGCAACATAAAGTGATCGATAAGAATCTGATATTCAGGCGTATCGGCGACTAAGACAGCAGGCCGAGCCTCTTTTGCTCAACGGCTCCGTCATGGGACGAAGAAACGCCCTTTTTCTCGAAAAAGGAATATATTTTACTTGCAGGACAGTTGTAAATTTTCCGGGAAAGTACATTAGCCTGGAACATTATAACATATGTTTAAGAAAAAATAATGTTCGAAAGTAATAAAAAGCGTAATTTTTAGGTCATATGACCAAGCCTTTCATCATTAGAATAAGAAAAGTAAAATGAACCAATGAAAAATTTTATTAACAAGTCACATGACCTGTTATGCTTACGTTACGCGCTGCGCGCCGCGCCCCAGATCGCTTCCGGGAAGCTGCGCTTCGCGCACCGGAGCACTTCCGGATGCGCTAACGCGGCGCGTCATATGACGCATTACGCGACAACGCAGGTCCAGAATATAGTCAAAATGTCTCCACCAACCAGCGGTCGGAACACAACCCCTTTCAGCAGGCTAAATAGTTCTGTTAAATGACAACAGAAGGGACGGGCAACAAGAACCATCAGTCAAAGAGGGGAGGGCAAGTTCTTCTCTACCGGGTCACGTTGGGGCGCTACCGGAACTGATCGAATTGGTAGTCTACAGTGTTTCTGGATGTTTCAGACTGAAGCTGGCGTTAGCATGAGAGCACCACCATTTCGTAGCTCCGTCGTGGCCATTCCACGAGCAATCATGCTAGCCGCTCCCCACCAGAAGCCTGCGGGAGTCGGGGGCCCCCAAGACTTTTGTAGAATCTTCAAGGCTGAGGGGACGCTTTCGAGAATGGAGCCCAAGCTCTAGCAGACAAGCGTCCGAGTTCCAAGGTGTTGCAGGCCCATTTTAGTGGACCACGCCCAAATCTGAAGAGCCGGCCGCCATTTTGAGAGTCCTGTGGCAGCCGCCTATCGCTGCACCGCAAGAGCGGGAACAACTCAAGTACATGGTGAGCGAGACGCTGTAGTCAAAAGAGCAGGCGGTAAACAGCTGAATAGCGGAAGAGGCACAGTGTAGCAAAAGCGGGCGGAATGGCAACTGAAACGGTAAAGGGGCGCCCCACTACAGCGTGTCTTTAGGTGAAACGGATTGTGGGACAAGGTCAAGAATGGAAGAGTCACCAAAAGGCAAAAAGTTCCGCTTGACCCCGGGAGCCGGCCACCTATGTCGGGGGCGATCTCAGGCCACACCAGGGCAACACGACTTGCGGAGGGGGCCGGAGCCAAGCGCCCCCTCCGAGTCCGCGCCATGACACCGTCCCTCGGGGGCCTCCGTCAAGCGGTTCAGGGTGGCACCGCATCACATTGTTTTCAAATGCAGTCACGTCCTCAAACAGCCCCCACTTACATTGAGAATAGTGAAGCTGTAGCAAGTGCAAATAGGCTTCAGACAGTGTTACAAGCACTCCTCAAAACTTTGAATTATCAGAGTGCATGAGTTTCATGCTCGATCGATTGAGCTAGCCGGATCGGGCAACAAAAAGTATAAAATAGTTATGTAAATAGTTATTTAATAAAATGTTTTACCCTGTTACTTTGCTGGTGTGTTGTATATATTTGTAATATTTGCATAGAGTTTATCGTTATTTTGGGCGGGGTGGGTGGCGGAGCCGAGCTGTCTTGCAGCCATCATGGTGTGGAGCTCAGTTCATCTCACTAGTTTCGTATTTCTCATGAGGGGTTGTTCCTAATGTTTCTATTTTAGCGAGGTCAAAAAGAGATCCCATTAGTGGCCTACTGATTTTGCTCGATTCCTTTTGTTTTTTAACACGATTTTTCACTATCTGCAAAGACTAAACAGAGTATTGCGACTCTGTGCTTGTTTGTAAATAGAGAATGAACCAAGGAGAAACAATTCTAAAACAGTAAATGCTTGGATAACAATCAATCAAATGGAGAGAGAAGCAGGCACGACGGATTACAACGGGGGCAAAGGCCTGCGTTAACTACCCTTCACTATCTGCAAAGAGAGAGTACTCCTAATAGAAATGAGGGGGAGGGGGGGCAGCATTCAAAGCAGATCAGTGTGCATAAACACGAAAATGTTTTTACTTACCACGTACTTGACATTCGACAGCTTATGATATTTGCTATTAAAAAACCATTGAAATTCACTGAAAAAACCATAGGTTATAGACCATATATAGTTAGCAATTAGCATTTTCAAAACCTTGAAAATTCACTGAAAAAACCATAGGTTATAGACCATATATAGTTAGGGATTAGCATTTAAAAAACCTTATTTTACTCACACAAAACCATTGAAATTCCATATATAGTTAGTTGCACTAACTATATATCGCGCACCCGCAATCCACTGCTGATGATGTCACATATTACATCATTCATGACATGGTCAGTGACATCACTGATGACATCTCAAATGACATCACTGATGACATCTCAAATGACATCACTGATAACATCTCAAATGACATCACTGATGACATCTCAAATTACATCACTGATGACATCACTGATGACATCTCATTTGACATCAATGACCACATCACTGATGATATCATTCATGTGACAATACAATGCATCTCCTCACACTTTAATATAACCTCTGTTACACCCAGTGTTAAATACAGAGTATAATTTTTGAAACCATTGACACACCAATACTAGTTACTACATACGCACTCAGTGATTCCTATGTTTACACACACATTCACTCATTTACCCATACAATCATTCATACATACAATCACTCATCTTTACAACACTATCATATGCACTCATACACCTATACAGACTCTCACACTCTGTCACTCATCCATGGAGTTACTCACACACCTAGTCAGTCCTGTAAAGAATCAATCACACTTCCATTTTCTAATCTATACAGTTAAACATAGAGCACCTTACATTTTGAAACATATACTAACACATACTTACTCTCTTATACAATCATTGATACAAGTACACATTGATCTGCACAGAGTCACACACCTCCCAGCCAGCCACACACACACTCAGTCTCCCATACAAATACTTGGGCAATCAATCAATAACCCATATAGTTACTCATATAGCTACTGATCAACACATGCAGCAGTTTACAGAACAACAGACATAATGATGCACAAATTAAGACAGTTTAGTCACTAACCCATGCACTCAGTGAGACACATTTAATCACTCACTCATACAGTCAGTCACGCACCTACTAAATCCTTCATCCAGACACTTCTACATCTACTCATTCTTCAATATGTAAAACATATTTAAACTTTACAGAAACACACAGTCACTGGATGATGTCATCAGTGATGTCATTTGAGATGTCATCAGTGATGTCATCAGTGATGTCACTGACCATGTCATGAATGATGTAATATGTGACATCATCAGCAGTGGATTGCGGGTGCGCGATATATAGTTAGTGCAACTAACTATATATGGAATTTCAATGGTTTTGTGTGAGTAAAATAAGGTTTTTTAAATGCTAATCCCTAACTATATATGTTCTATAACCTATGGTTTTTTCAGTGAATATATATATATATATATATATATTTTTTTTTTAAGTGAAAATATATTATTTTATATTGACTTTGGGGCATATCAACAAGGGGTGGCGATAATATTATCGCCAGATTAGAGCCCGTTTTCGGGCGAAAAGCGGTGATAATATTATTGCATATTCAACAAGGACACTCTAGCGCGTTTCCTTGCAATAGCGCCCCTTGTCAGCACGCCTCCCATCGCATCGCTAATGAGATGCAAAGGAGGCATGCCTGACAAGACTCCCTTGGGAAAAAATCGCTAACCCAGCTTCATCAAATGGACAACGAGGGTTAGCGCTATTTAAAATCACGTTAAGTATGCCTTAACGCAGGAATTTAACGTCTGTTAAATTCCTGATTAAGGCATACCTAACAAGGGGGGTGGATTGTGTGGCTAAGAACACAGGCCCTATCATCTAGGATATCGCCATTTTCCACCATGGAAAACAGCGATATCCCCACTATCTCTGGAATTGTTATCGCCTCGGCGATGTGCGTTGTTGATAATGCGCTAACCGAGCGATAAATTCCAGAGATAGCCGGTGATAAATATGCAAGCGCTAAGCGCGCTATGCGTTATTTATCACCGGCCCTTTATATTATGCCCCTTTATTTCCTACTGAGTTCTATTTTAAGTCACTGTCTCCTTTCATTTCCATGGGTGGCTGTTGAAGTACTTCTGAATGGCCATGTGTGGTGCTGGATTTCCTCCATTGCTAAGCTGGAGTACATTCACATTTTTACTGTTGCATTTTGGGCTCTAGTGACTTAAAACATTTAGTTTTTTAATAGCAATGGTTTTACTCTTTTGTGGGTAGGTGTTTGTATTACCATATCCCTCCCTAAACTCTACCGTATTCCTCTCAAAGCTCTTCCGAGTTTGAAGTAGGTACTCCCCATTTTCCCACCAATCCCCTGGTCCTTCCCACATTTACTACTAAGGGGTCAATTTCGATCTCGGTTGGTAAGCCCTCCGAGACGTGTCAGTAGCCCTTACCTTACGGCTGAACCGTATCAGGAGCGAGACTGTCCAGGCGAGGAAGTACGATGCGGAAAAGCACCAAAATCACGACCGATCCGCACGCTCCGACTCCATCATCAATCTCCGTCCGAGCCTGACTCAATTCGCGTCGCACGGCAACCTAAACACTGCTACTTCTGGCTGGTCAAGTACGATGCGCAGTTCCTACGTTCCGGAAGGGTAGCCACGTACGGTACATCACAGCACCCGGAAGAGCAGCATATCAACTCCGATTCGCACCAGTAACCCATTCCACGGATCCGAACCAGAGCAGCAAGCAACGGATCGAGACGGAGCATGAATCCAATCGCCCAGGTCATACCAGTCCTGTACATATATGACCGGATCAGGAACAGACGCGGACGGCACAGACAGTAAGTAAGACACCCACCCCACAAACAAATCCAGGGGGTGCAGACCCTCTCCACCAGTACCACGCCTCCTTAAGGAACCCATGGCCACCACAAATGCCACCACACCCATAGGGGCATGTTACCCACCCCCACTGCGACCCCACCCATAGGGGCATGTTGCCTATCACTGATGCCACCCCACCCATAGGGGCATGTTGCCTATCACTGATGCCACCCCACCCATATGTGTTATGTTGCCTATCACTGATGCCACCCCACCCATAGGGGCATGTTGCCTATCACTGATGCCAACCCACCCATATGTGTTATGTTGCCTATCACTGATGCCACCTCACCCATAGGGGCATGTTGCCTATCACTGATGCCACCCCACCCATAGGGGTATGTTGCCTATCACTGATGCCACCCCACCCATATGTGTTATGTTGCCTATCACTGATGCCACCCCACCCATATGTGTCATGTAGCCTATCACTGATGCCACCCAACCCATAGGGGCATGTTGCCTATCACTGATGCCACCCCACCCATAGGGGCATGTTGCCTATCACTAATGTAAAATGTGTGGACACAAAGTGCAGCTAAAGATGAGCATTGTTGCAAAGGGTGAAAATTACCCGTCATCACAGTGACCACAAGGTAGGTGTCATCATGGAAATAGCAGCACATGCCAAACAGTGTGTATGATTCCCGGGCATGTGAGCACAACACCTGTACAGTCAACCTTCATCTACCACCCAATGTAGGCACTTGTGACATACGTCTGGGTACGGTATTGCCCCTTAAGTCACCTGCACATAGACAATACATATGTCTACCAAGTTGCACAGAGGACACAGTTGACTATACACCAATGATGTCCACACCTGCATGTACAGTTCAGATGGCACAACAGTCAGTGTAAGTGTCAAGTTGGACATTGTGAAGCACATCATATGTGCATGAGTGCAAGCCACTGATTTGGCCATGCCAATGAAATGATACCATCCCTGTGCAAATTAGTAAATCATTAGACCCCCACTCAGCTGCAAAGGATGACATGGATACCAACATGAACATAAAACTCATCTCATGGGCCACATGGAGTATACCACATCAACACCTCAGGCTCTGCAATTATCCACATGAGTCCTGGCTTCACCTGCTATGTTGCTGTCCGCATTTTGCCATAGACCGTCGCCGCATACTGGCTCCAGTTTTTCGGGAAAAGACATTGAGACACTGCAGGGAAGCATCGGATTTGTGTTTTAGCAATAACTCAGCCCAGGCTCTAGCAAGAGCTGGGAAGTTTGTCAATATTATCTTAACTGCACTGCATAATGCTTAGCATTAAGAAACTGATTAGGACTTTCTCTTTTTTTTCTTTTTTTAAAAAACTTTTATATTTTAAATTTTATATGTCATTACGTACTGATATGTTTGTATATTATGGTTTTAATTAACTGTATAATGAAGGAAGGAATACCTCAGTAACAGACTTTGTAAATCCTGCATCTTCACACCAAGGTCAGGATAAACAGCAGCAACACAATCTACAGCTAAATCAAATGCACAAGGAGAACAAAGAATGCTTTATTCAGCAATATGCCATCTGGAATGGAAAATAAATAATGAAATGTAGTCCAATGTCCATTTTTAAATCAAAAGTCCAATGATGGTGTGAGTGACACCTGTCACCCATTGCTTGCCTGCTCTGATAAGGACTGGGGGACATCCACTCTGAGGGGCATACATTGGGCAGGCCAGGCACCTCAGGGACAGGCAGGATCAGGGCTCAGAAGGATGTTGGGAAGGGGTGCTGGGTGCAGGAGAGTCAGTGGCAACTGCAGTGGAGGGGTCTGACATGGGTTGTGCCGTCACAACTTTGGGGCACATGTCTGATGGGGTGGGTACTGGAACCACTGCAGTGGGCAGGTCAGGTGTGGTGGACATGGTCCCCACTGCAGTGCCCATGTCAGACTAGGTGGGCGTTGACTCCACTGCGGTGCCTAACCCCATGGGAGTGGAAAGGGGTGCAGGTGGGGTTGGCAGGACAGCTGGGGGTGACACGCTCCCCACAGTAGTTGCAGCTACAGCCAGACTGATGGTGGTGTCAGTGGAAGAGCAAGTGGCAGGGGGGCGGGGCCTGAGCATTTTGGGTATAACGTATCTGTGGGTGGGGGAACCTGGGACAGGGTGTGGCGGGGTACCTGTGGTCTGCTGACCTGGGGGATGGAGGAAGGAGACTGTGCAGTGGAGCTGGGTGGTGGTGGTGGGGTCTTGCTCTTCCGCTATGGGGTGACTTGCGGGTGGGGGCTCAGTCTGCCTGTACCTGGGGGAGGGTGTCCGGGTGTGAGGGGCACTCTTCTCTGTGTGGGGGGACTTCCCCTTCCCCCTGTATTCTGGATCTGCTGGATCTGAGGGGAAGAGGACTAGGTCACACAGGAAGAGCTTCTTAGGAGATGGGGTTGCAGGTGAGGCAAGGAAAGGGCTCTTGGAGGGAGAGGGATTGGAGGACTGCGGAGTGCTTGTGGATGCCTGTGTGTGTGTCTGAGCCACATCCCCTGTGTGTTTGGTATCAGTCCCTTGACTTTGCTTGCGTGCACGTTTAGACTTATGTGTGGGTGATTGTGTGCTGCCTGTGTCTGTCTATTTGGGTGACCATGCTGGTGTGCGTGTGCTGGGGACAGGTAGGGTGCTAGGAGGAGTTGTTTGGGCTGAGGCTGCAGGGGTGAGGAACTGCTGTAGGAGGGATACTTCTGCCGTCAGTGAGGAGGCCATGGACTGATTGGTCCTCTGTAGGGCAGACATGCCAGATGAGATGCCCTCCATGAATGACACCAGTTGTGTCAACAGATCGGTGTGTGCATGGAGGACACTCAGCATTGATGTCTGCCTTACATGGATCTGTTTAAGTAGGTCCACAGACTCCACACTAAGGGTAGCAGGGGACACCGGGGCAAGGGATGCGGTACCTGGCAGGAAGGAGACATGCTCCCGAACACGGGAGCTGCCATGGACCTCTGGGATGGGAGGCGAGGGGAGGGTGGTGGTGGTGGTGGTGGCAGTGGCGGTGACAGCATCAACCTCCGTTGTATCCTGGCTGCTGACACCCGCCCCCACAAGGGAGTCATCCTCCGTGCTGTTGTGGTCCTCAGCTGAGGTGGATGGTGCTGAGGACTCCTCGGTGTGGCTCCCCTCACCCTCTGTGCCACTGGGTCCCTCCGACTCCTCAGTTGCTGGCCCAGGCTGGCTCTGTGGCTCCTCCTGGTCCGTGGCGCTGGGTCCTGTGCCCGTGGATGTATCTGCATATAAGTAGGAAAAGAAGGACCACATTAGTTACCTGCACTTAAATGCACACAACACTGTCTATACCCAGGCTGAACATCAAACATGGAACCCATATCCCTCCTGGACAGGTACCCATATGTCTGTTGCATGCTGGCTGTTAATACCCCAAAGTGCACACATGCACCACATACCCAGTTGTTGTACATGCAAATGACCATTGTCAAGTACAACACTATTAACATACATCACATCAAATGCCAATCACTCAGTACAGGTTTCTGGATGAATGTATGGCCACACTCACATATTACAATCTTGTGATGCCTAACAGCACAACACACAATGATGTCCTATCCTCTTGATAGTAAATGACACAATCAGCTGCATGGAGCACCTCAGACTCACATGTAGGATCCCTCTTAGCAAGTCAATGCCCTGGCACACATGCACGGTAAGTCAGCCTTCACTGTCACATGTCATGGGGCAATGCATCCACACAACATCACTCTGCACTGAGTCACATTCATACCTCATTCCCATACCAATCTCTGCAGCTGACAAGTGCACAAGTCTGTCCCCTGCCACACACTGTTCTTGGACTATGATGATTCTACATCACTTAAAACTGACATATGAGTGCCTGCAAACACAACTACCTGAACATGAAAAACACACTGTCTGCTGCCTATGACACAGCTGTGTGAAAGTCACTCTTGCATGCAGCATTGTGCTCATTAACTGTCCACACCCCTATATGTTACACAGGTGTCATCCCCATTGTCGCAACTCAGATCTCCTGCCCACACTAAAATTCTCAACACACCAGTTGTCACAAAATAGGAAACCACACTACAATGATATTGTGTCAGACACCTGATGGCACATTTCTGGAACCACAGCCAGTAGGTCCATACATGTGAGTGCGAGTACAGAGACTCACAATGCCGTGGAGTGGGCATGACAGAGCAGGTAAAACAAATACAGTGTATTGGTATTGGCATTGGCAGTGGGCAGGTGTCTAGGTCAGTGTGACATACTCCCTCTACATAGCCCTGAGGACACTACATGGACCCACCTGCTGCATGGGTATGTCTTAAGAACCCCACACACATGTTGTGACCCAGCCCAGCAATTTTAACACATGTGAAAGGCACACACAGAACACATGTCAGAGACCAAGCATAGTGTAAAGAAGAGACCCACCCACGATGCACACATCAGAGTCACAGTAACTTACGCTGTGCACGACCATCAGCATAGCTCATTTAAGGGACACAGTGCCCCCCAAGTTGAACATAGTCACAGACTGTAGGGGCCACAACTGTGGATCAGGTGAGGAGTTTGACTTACACAATAGAGGGGCACGAGTCCTGGACTCCAAGACCAACTTAATGTGGGAGTATGACCAGGTAAAAACACTGCACATAGCATGTCAGGCATTTTCACAGATCAGGCATGGGCTTACCCCCTCCTTGCTGCTGTCTGGCCTTCAGGTGCCCATCCAGGTCCGGGAAGACCACCGGCAGGATCCGCAGCATGTGGGGGGATCAGGGTCTGGTGTCCGCCCCTACGGCCCGGAGGAGACAGCTTCAGCTGGACCCTAGCGATCCGCCGGGTCCAGCCACGTATGTCCTGCCACCTCTTCTGGCAGTTGCTGATCCGTTGCTTGTGGACCCCCACTGATCTAACTGCCCTGGCGATGGTCAAAAAGATTTCCTGCTTCTGGTGGGCATCAACCTGTGAGGATGACAAAGTGAAGATGACATTACCACACATGCCACATAATTGTGCTGCATACAGTTGAAAATACATGCAGTCATCACAAAGCCAAAAGAGTTACACAAGTAGTGCACCCATAGACATGTGCATTTTTGCTTCAGGTCTGACATGGTAAATTTGGCCAGAACTGCAAGGCCAGCACTACTGCACTACTGCAGCAGGACACCTGTTCAACACATGTACCCACATGAATAGGTAGCTGAAAGTACTCAGTGCATATACCTCACACTGCTGTGCACACTTCCATTACCTTTAGTCAGAGAACTTGCATGAAATGATTGGCAGTGGACTGCACACTCACCTGCTCCCCTGGTGTCCCATACAGGTTGCTGTACTCTTGGAGGTGCCCATCCAGCAGGGCCTGGTTCTCCTCCTCAGTGAATGCTGGGGCCCACTCCAAAGTACGTGCCATTGCAGGATCCAGAGGAAGCACAGACAGCAGCAGCAGTGGATTGTGGAAAGTTGTCCTGTAGCATGTAGTACAGGCAGGGGAGCTCCCTGGGGGCCTGCCAGCCTTAAATCAGTGCTGCAGAGGCAGATTCTGTGACATTGCCCCTCACTGATAGGGCAGACACGGTTGCATTCTATGAATCTGTCCAATCCATGGAAATGTAAGACTCCTACACGTCAGTCCGGCACCATAGTAACCAGGAAATTGGCAATTCGCACGAGGCAATTCCTCTAAGAAAACAGTGTCGGAGGGAGAACATGAAGGCTGGAAGCTAACGGCCGTGACGGAGCTCCTCCCCCCGTGTATGGCGGTCGCGCTGAGCTAGTGCACAGCTCACTTTCTGAGGTGAATCTGTGGTTCCTATGACTCTGTTCAGGTCTGCCGGCGGAGAGCGCCGGAGGGCGGCGGAGAGCGGGGGAGAGTGTTGCCTTGAGGCGGAAAGTTTGTTTTGCGATCTATCGGTCCCCTTTGACCCCGTGGAGTCTCATCGGCACTTGTGGAGCGGAGCGGATGGTCCGAGGGGAAGACGATGGTGCATCGGCAGAGCCGCCGTGGTTCCGTGAGCTCGGCGCCGCCAGGCCCTGGCGGCGGAGTCCCGGAAGGCTGATTTCGGGATCTGGTGGATATAACAGTTCTGTAGGACGGAAGGCATACTTGGCTGCCGGTGCCGGTGCGGTAAGGCTCACCTCTATCCCCGGTAAGACCTCAGAAGTAGCAAGTTTCTTTTGTTCTACAGGAATAAGCAAGAGGTCAGAGGCTACAGTAAATATCTTTTTCCTACTAGACAGCTGGGGTGCGGGGCCTGAAAACTACGGGGACATTTCGGATGCTGTAGATATTCCTAAGATTGCCCTATTTTGTAAGATACAGGACATCGCCAGCAAGTATAGGGACTGGGACTGGGTGTCCTGTATGGAGGATAGTGAACATAGTGCTGTCAGTTTACAGCCCAAGATCCACCCAGGCAGTCGTGGCAGCACTTTTGATACTTCCACCTCTCGGTCGGGCATTACACTCTACACCCTGCGAAACCGGATCGCGAATATCGGACCAACCCCCCTAAAAACATCTATTTCCCCGCCTGTGAAACAACTTAAGGCTATTTCTAGGAAAGGTAGGGGAAATTACAGTGGGGTGGACACACCCCCGGGTAAAGGGAAAAGTAAGAAGAAAGCAAGAGGTGGTATATCTGGTGGTGCATCTGCCCCACCTAAAGTTACACCATAGTTGAAATCCTACTACAAGGTCTTGTCCTCCGGCATCGTAGACAAAGGCAAAAAGATGGCAGCAGCAACTAGCACTATAAGCAACACAAGCACCACATCCAATGTGCCCACAAGTAATACAGCGGTTGCGGCCTCTGCAGGGGTTCCAATAACCAGCATATTCATGCCTTCTGTATCCAGTCCACCCAGTCCATCCAGTTCATCACCTCAGCTTTCTTCATCCCCTGTACAGGATATAGTACACCCAACGGTCGAACTGTCGAATAGTTTCTCTGCTTTGGCTATTCAAGATATTGCGCAGGAAGATGAGGCTGAGCAGGGTAGCTTGAGAGATGGAGCTTGCAAACTGGGAGAGGAAGGTCCTCCTACAGCCAATGGTATACCTATAGATAACATTCCTACAATGTCAGCTCCTGGAACGTTGGCTGATATATTATTGGGGCTAAAGGAGGATATTGGAAAATGGTTCACTATATCGGAGGCGAATCAGAATGCCATTCAGGCCTCCTGCGAGGCACTGGCCCGGAAGGTTGAGGTGGTTGCATCAAGGACGGATGCGTTGGAAGTGGAGCTGCCAAAAATTAAGGAGGCCCTAGGCACCTCCACAGACGTCATCAGGGCTTGAAAGAAGACTTCGGATGTTTTCCAGCTGAAAAGATAGAGCATACCAATGTACATCTGGAAGAGCGAGTCCCCCTTTTAACAGCCTTCTTTTCAACTTTTTCCATGATAACCTAGAGTTCTTATTAGGCCAAATAAAACTGCCGATTTTTCCCTGAATACACGCCAAAATTGCATCAGGAAAAATCAGGGGTATCGAATTAAACAAGTAGGTTAGTTTGGCGAGAATTACCATCTTGACCAGGTTAACTCAGCCATAGATTGTCAGGGGGAGGTTCTGCCATCTAGAGAAGAGGTGATCTATATTTTTGCCTACCTTCTTTGTATTGGTTTGGACTATACTATTAATATCTGGTGTTATAATTACGCCCAGATATCTAAACTGTCTGCTTCGAGCGCCTTCCCAGTTATCGACCGCCCAGCACATTATTTCTGTTTTCAAGTTGTTAATTTGGTTTCTTCAGTGGAGGCCGAAATCAGCCATTATCTCCTCAACTCTAGGGAGCACCTCTGCCGGATTGCTGGTATAGACCAGGAGATCGTCAGCATATAGAGCCAGCTTACAGCTATATTCTTTGACTCTAAAAGGTGTAATTGACTCATCCATCCGCAATGCCTGTGCCAAGGGCTCGATGTAAAGGTCAAACAGGAGGGGCGGGATGGGGCACCCCTGCCTGGTACCCCTCTATATACTAAAGCTAGATGTCAGAAGGCCATTCAATAATATTACGGCAGAGGTGCCCTCATAACATCCTCTCAGTTTGAGTTGAGTTGAGTTTAAAACATTTATTGAGCGCGCGTACACCTGGCGGTTTCATGGCGCTATGAGGTGCTGAGCCCTAGAGGGTAGGGAAGTCGGGGAAGATGAGGAGGGGTGGATTATGAAGGGAAGGCTTGTGAAAAAAGAAAGGTTTTTAGGGCCTTTCGGAATTGGGAGTATCTCAGTTTGAATGAGGGTCCTACCAAAGCCCATAACTTTGAGTACATTCCACAAGAATCTCCAGTTGACACGGTCGAAGGCCTTCACCGCATCATATGCAGCAACCGCCAAGGGCTCCGACCGTGCCACCGCTAAATCTATACTGCCAATCAACTGCAGGATCAGCTCATGAATGTACCTTCCAGGTACAAAACCTTTCTGGTCAGGGCTAATAAGTTGTGGGGCCAGTTTTGCCAATCTCCCTGCCAAAACACTGGTAAAGATTTTATAGTCAGCGTTTAGCAGGGAGATAGGCGTGTAAGAATCTGCCTTAAGGGGATCTTTCCCTGGCTTTAATATGAGTACAATAATGGACTCCTTCCACGATGCTGGTGCCCTACCCTCCGAACTATAGACATAGTTGAACAACTCACATAGCCTTGGCACCAAGCTATCTTGGAAGACTTTATACACTTCGCCGGGAAGAGCATCCGGCTCGGCCGCTTTGTTGGTTTTTATTTTTTTAATATGATCCCTGATTTCTTCCTCCGTAAAGGGGCTATTGAGCATGGTGCGACTATCGTTGGTCAGGCTAGGCAGGGCCTTACTCTCCAGCCACTGTAGAGTGTTCTCAGGGCTTGGAGACGGTTCTTCCTCATAAAGGTTAGAGATCATGGAGAGCAAATGCTCTTCCATGTCCTTCTGATGGCAGGATATATTTCCCTGATCATCGAGCACTAGCCTATCTATGTTGTTCCTCACCAGGTCCACTCTGATCTTACTTGCCAGGATTGCCCCGGCTCTTTCTCCATACTCATAATTTTCCATGGCATGTACATCCCATTGGGCCTTTATTTTTAAATCTAAGAGCCCTCTATATTCTAATTGGAGGAGTTCCCATAAGACCAGTGATAGATTGTGTGGGTGAGCTCCCAATCTTGCATTCTCTAGCGAGGCTATTTTGTCTTCCAAAATCTTAAATTTCCTCGCCTCCTCCCTATTTTTCGAACTGATCAGACTATGGAGGAGGACTCTAGTATGAGCTTTCCAGGCATCCCAAACAAATTCGGGGAGAGTAAAACCGATATTATCGGAAAAATAATTATCTATAGATATTCTGGCAGTAGTGACTATCTCTTAGTTATTTAGTGCCGCCCTTTTTAGAGTCCACCTGGGTGATGTTGTGGTTCTAGTGCTTCCAATTAGGACCGAGAACATGACAGGTGCGTGGTCAGATATGATGGTAGGGAGTATTTTTATATCCTCCAGGCCCTCTAGACATGAACTATACACCAGAATATAGTCCAGTCTTGACGCGTGGCCATTTTTTTTGCTGAAATATGTAAAGCCAGGTCCAGACCCCCCCTTAACCTTCCAGGCATCTGTTAAGCCAAGCTCGTGCATCATATTGACCATGGCACGCCGAGATTGCCGTACAGCAACATGCTAAGAGTAGTTAGTACAATCTTGCCGGGGATCAAGCAGGACATTAAAGTCCCCCCCTATAATAATAGGTGAAGTGACCTCCACCAGGTTGGACTGTACTTTAAGTAGGTGGGTGGGGTCATCTATATTCGGCCCATAGTAAGAAACAATTTTCTGCACATTTCCGCCAAGATCGACCTGCGCCATAACCCACCTTCCTGATTGGTCAGTTGATATTGACTTAATGGAACCTCCTACCCCTGTCTATATCAAAATTGCAACCCTCTTATTTGCAACCGACTGCCAAGAGCAGCAAAAACCCCTATCCATCTGAGTTTCCCAAAAATCTCATTTCCCTCACTGAGACTTAAATGGGTTTCTTGGAGAAAAACTATTTTGGCCTGGGATTGTTCTAAATACTTCAGCATCAACCTTCGTCTCCTGGGTCAGCGAAGCCCATTAACGTTCCAGGAGATATAGGATATCTTACTACTAGTCATTGAATAATCTCCACTCCCCACTCCTTACCCCACACCCAGAACCCCGTATAGTCGATAGGGACCTCATGCAAGCTAGTGAGCTAGTGAGAGATGAGAACTCAGTTTTCCTTTTTCTCCCCAAACCCCCCCATCGTGACCCCCCTTCCCCCTCCCCAATCCTCCCGTGACCCCTGGAGCCACTTCCTTCCCTGGAGAACCCTCCCTTTCTTCCTGAGCATAACCTCTTAGACAATAGCCCCCCCCTTGTGTATGATCCAATGCAATTCATGCATATACAACAAAAATTGCCTGGAAAGCTCATACTAGAGTCCTCCTCCATAGTCGGATCAGTTCGAAAAATAGGGAGGAGGCGAGGAAATTTAAGATTTTGGAAGACAAAATAGCCTCGCTAGAGAATGCAAGATTGGGAGCTCACCCACACAATCTATCACTGGTCTTATGGGAACTCCTCCAATCAGAATATAGAGGGCTCTTAGATTTAAAAATAAAGGCCCAATGGGATGTACATGCCATGGAAAATTATGAGTATGGAGAAAGAGCCGGGGCAATCCTGGCAAGTAAGATCAGAGCGGACCGGGTGAGGAACAACATAGATAGGCTAGTGCTCGATGATCAGGGAAATATATCCTGCCATCAGAAGGACATGGAAGAGCATTTGCTCTCCATGTTCTCTAACCTTTATGAGGAAGAACCGTCTCCAAGCCCTGAGAACACTCTACGGTGGCTGGAGAGTAAGGCCCTGCCTAGCCTGACCAACGATAGTCGCACCATGCTCCATAGCCCCTTTACGGAGGAAGAAATCAGGGATCATATTAAAAAAATAAAAACCAACAAAGCGGCCGAGCCGGATGCTCTTCCCGGCGAAGTGTATAAAGTCTTCCAAGATAGCTTGGTGCCAAGGCTATGTGAGTTGTTCAACTATGTCTATAGTTCGGAGGGTAGGGCACCAGCATCGTGGAAGGAGTCCATTATTGTACTCATATTAAAGCCAGGGAAAGATCCCCTTAAGGCAGATTCTTACACGCCTATCTCCCTGCTAAACGCTGACTATAAAATCTTTACCAGTGTTTTGGCAGGGAGATTGGCAAAACTGGCACCACAACTTATTAGCCCTGACCAGAAAGGTTTTGTACCTGGAAGGTACATTCATGAGCTGATCCTGCAGTTGATTGGCAGTATAGATTTAGCGGTGGCACGGTCGGAGCCCTTGGCGGTTGCTGCATATGATGCGGTGAAGGCCTTCGACCGTGTCAACTGGAGATTCTTGTGGAATGTACTCAAAGTTATGGGCTTTGGTAGGACCTTCATTCAAACTGAGATACTCCCAATTCCGAAAGGCCCTAAAAACCTTTCTTTTTTCACAAGCCTTCCCTTCATAATCCACCCCTCCTCATCTTCCCCGACTTCCCTACCCTCTAGGGCTCAGCACCTCATAGCGCCATGAAACCGCCAGGTGTACGCGCGCTCAATAAATGTTTTAAACTCAACTCAACTCAAACTGAGAGGATGTTATGAGGGCGCCTCTGCCGTAATAATATTGAATGGCCTTCTGACATCTAGCTTTAGTATATAGAGGGGTACCAGGCAGGGGTGCCCCATCCCGCCCCTCCTGTTTGACCTTTACATCGAGCCCTTGGCACAGGCATTGCGGATGGATGAGTCAATTACACCTTTTAGAGTCAAAGAATATAGCTGTAAGCTGGCTCTATATGCTGACGATCTCCTGGTCTATACCAGCAATCCGGCAGAGGTGCTCCCTAGAGTTGAGGAGATAATGGCTGATTTCGGCCTCCACTGAAGATACCAAATTAACAACTTGAAAACGGAAATAATGTGCTGGGCGGTCGATAACTGGGAAGGCGCTCGAAGCAGCCAGTTTAGATATCTGGGCGTAATTATAACACCAGATATTAATGGTATAGTCCAAACCAATACAAAGAAGGTAGGCAAGGATATAGATCACCTCTTCTCTAGATGGCAGAACCTCCCCCTGACAATCTATGGCCGAGTTAACCTGGTCAAGATGGTAATTCTCGCCAAACTAACCTACTTGTTTAATTCGATACCCCTGATTTTTCCTGATACAATTTTGCCGTGTATTCAGGGAAAAATCATCAGTTTTATTTGGCCTAATAAGAACTCTAGGTTATCATGGAAAAAGTTGAAAAGAAGGCTGTTAAAAGGGGGACTCGCTCTTCCAGATGTACATTGGTATGCTCTATCTTTTCAGCTGAAAAACATCCGAAGTCTTCTTTCAAGCCCTGATGATTCTAACGGGGGTCGGGTCTTGAATATAATGGTGGATCAAGAGGGAGGTGGGTCTGGGTTTCTGTATAAATTCAGAGCAGCAAAGTTCTACAAAAAGGTATGCCTCAAGGTATTAAAACTAGCTCTTTCTATATAGAACAGAGTCAAAGGAAAGTGGGGTATAAAATATTATTCTGATTTTGCCCCAATTCGGGAATCTCCGGGCCTGCCCTCATGCCTCAGGGACAGCCTGTCCCTTCCCATCAGGAGAGCAGGAATATTAATTTGGTCGGACCTAGTAACATCAGAAGGGGTCCTCCCTTGGGAGGCTTTGAGATCTAAGATCGGGGACTCCTTCTCCAGATTTAAATACATCCAACTCTGTTCCTGGTTCTCCGCAGAGAAAGAGAACATCGGCGGTAACTGGGAAATTGAGTCTGCTCTCCTATCCCCAGGGCCTAGGCCTAGGAAGAGGGAAGTTGGATTCTGGTACAGGAAAATGCTGGAGGCAGAGGAACTACAGTCTCCCCCACTATATTGTGTCTGGAGCTCTTCTAGGCTCGAGGCAGTTTCACCTATTTTATATGATACATCTCTTCAATTTCTTTATAAATATGTTAGGTCTGCTTCTCTTAAAAAAAATCATTTCTATACCATAAACAGGTTATATTATACACAAAACAAGTAGCAAAGTTCGTAAGTCTGTCTCCTCTTTGTCCAAGATGTGGACTTGTTGTTTCAGATGATATTCATATTTTCTATGATTGTCCTGTAGTGGGCCCTTTCTGGGGTAAAGTGGAGCAGGCTATGGAGAGTATCTTTAAAGTAAAATTAAGCCTGAACATAGCTAGAGTTATGTTTGGCCTGGATGCGGACCTTATCAGTGGATTAAGGGGGGACACAAGTTGCTTTACTTTTTTGTTTTATCCTAATTGCTCGAAGAGAAATCTGTAAGATCTGGAAGGATGCCAGCCCTCCACTCTACGAAAACTGGCTTCGTGCAACATTGAGAATTGCAAGGTTAGAGTCTGTAATGGCACATAATGTAAATATCATGGTTTGGGAACCTTTTTTAGAATGGGGAATAGCAATGAGGCTGGCTTAAAACCCTGAAAGGTCCTATGATTACACCATGCCTCGGTATAAAAAGGCAGGCCGGGTTGGCCCCAGGCGAAAGCAAGAACCCTGGCCCGGGGCTCTCAGGTCAAAAATGGACTGTAGGGGATAATTTGCATTCGCTAGTGGTGAAATGAGGACTTATAAAAAATAAATAAAAAAAAAGACTCCTACACGTCTAACGCATCGTTCAAATCACTCACCTTCAGGATGCCCTAGGATTGCAACATTGTTGTACGCATCCAACTGTATTTCCAGCATACGACTCGAGCGTTTTTTGAAATCGCGTCCGTCTCCATGACAGCCCATTGCCAATGAGTGCGCACGGCTCAGTAAACTGAGTATCCGACGTGTATTTTTTTAAAAAGACGCATCGTTCTTGATACGATTCTATGGGCTATGCATCCGCACAGCTTGGTCCATGCCTGTACGACACGTCCGCTTAGATATCACCCACTTCGGGTCAGATTGCATACGCATCCAACATGCATGAACCAAGCCGTGCGCACGCATTGCCCATTGGCATCATTGTGTTCCGATGCGGGGGACTGTAATGCATACGCATCGTACAGTCAATGGACAAGGTGTGTGCACAACTCGGTCCATGCATGTACGGCGCGTCTGCATACAAGTCAGCCGCGTCGGATCACATTGGTGTGACTTGCAGACGGTTTTCACACAATGGCCACACCTTCAACACCACAGTATGTCCCACACTGTATCCCATGGCATGTAGGGCTGTATCACCTGTGTGTGCAGGGGGGGCAACATTTCTGTACTTCAATGGCCCTTAGGTGTACCCACTCCCAGGCTGGCCAGGAGTTGATGGGGACAGATTAGTTTTGGTGTGGTGCACCTCACAAAAGTATTTTCAAAGGTTTGACTTATGGGCATGAGTCATGGACATGGTACCAGTTAGCAGATGTGCATGAACTGTCACATACAACATGCGCACATGGTTGCATGTCATGTACGCCACAGCCAGACCCATGGCTACAATCATGACCTACACACACAGTCTGTGTGGATGTTGTGTCTCTGATGTTTGTTGTTCCATGTGCCCAATGTGAGACAGGGTCCACCATGTGCCTTGTGCATCCACATTTATGCTGTGTGTATGTCAGGGATGTCCATGTATGGCCTGCAGGGTCCACAGGGGCCACTTTCTGTGGGACTCATGATTGGTTGTGGGATGTCCATGATACAACATGTGTATCCAGTGCAGATGTGGAAATACAGGGACCATGACTATCTCCCTGACATGGAGTTGTCATGCCTGTGAAACATAAGTCCTCATTTGTCACTGTGTTGTGTGTTTGTAATGTGACTGCAAGCCATGGGTACTGTGCCACAGCCCAATCATTTGAGATTGCACCACAAGGAACTCATGCACACATGTGTCAAAGATATGTGAGATGATGTCCATGAAAGTGACATATCTGTCCATAACCAACCACACACCTTATTCAATTGTGAACAGCTATGATGTATAATGGGACTGTTTTACAAGGTTAGTGCTACATGGGTAGCTGAATGTATAATATTACTTTGACAATCTCTGTACTGCAGGGCCCCAGCAGTCCATAGACCGTTCCCTGACCTCGAGACCATGGTGGAACGAGACAGCATTCGATGTTACCGCTTCACCAGGAGCATGATTGTTGACTTGGCGGAGCAGTTGACACCAAATCTCCTACCTGGCCGGACATACCCAACAGCACTCACAGCAAAGGTGAAGGTGATGGCAGCCCTGCACTTCTTTGCCACCGGTACCTTCCAATACACTGTGGCTAGTGTTGGTGGTATGTCACAAACTATGTTCAGCCGTGTGCTACGAGATGTCTTGGAGGGGATGATGATTCACCTGGACTCCTACATCAATTTTCCCACAACGGGTGAACTTGCAGAGGTCAAGGATGCCTTCTATGTACTGGGTGGGATGCCAAACGTGATTGACTCAATCGATGGCACACATGTGTCCTTGATACCACCACGGGCACATGAACAGACATACAGCAACCACAAACATTACCACTCTATTAATGCCCTTGTGGTATGCCTGGAGGGCATGGTGATTACACATGTGTGTATGTTTCCCTGGTTCAGCCCACGATGCCTACATCATGAGAAGGAGTCGCATACCATTGATGATGTCACAGATGCCAAACCAGCGCGCTTGGCTTGTTGGTGTGTATGGTTTACTATTGCATGTGTTTTGCAATGTTGTCTCCCACTCCCTTACAATACTCAACTTATGTGTGATTCTTTGTATGCAGGTGACTCTGGATCCCCCAACATGCCATGGTTGCTGACACCCCTGAGGAACCCTGTGACAGCATCCCAGATGCGCTACAATCAGGCACATGGCAGAACTAGGCGAGTCATCGAGTGTAACTTTGGTCTCCTGAAAAGCCGCTTCCGCTGCCTGGACAAGACCGGAGGGGCCCTCCCATATAAGCCTGCAAAGGTGTGCAAGATCATCATCGTCTGCTGCATGCTCCACAACATGGCAGTGCGGAAGAAGTGCCTCTCATACAGGACGATGACGACCAACAACCAGCACCTGTGGAGGATCCTGGCCTGGGCCACGAGGCCAGTGATGATGATGATGATGAGGGTGACGTCTGCACACAGCTCATCAACAACTTCTTCAGCTGAAGGTGAGTTCACAGGGTTGTCATGTCAATGTCCTGAGTGAGCCTGTGATGTGTTTGTGCAGCTCAGTTGCTGTGTGTGTTTGTCAGTGTGGTACTTGACTCGAAGCGTGAAGTGATGTGTCCTGTCATATGTTCCATGTAGTCCACAATGGTATTGACATGCTAAGTTGTTAGTGTGTAGGTCTCGTGTCACATGTCTATTGCATTTCCATCCTGTTCTGGTGTGCTTCTGACTGCGTCTCATTTCTGTCCTTCCCAAGGTACTTTGCCAGTTCCAGGTGCATGTCTGACAGCGACATCCAGATTGCACCCTTAAAGCACAATTTGAGAACACTTGGTGACCCTGTGCCCACTGTCATGTGGATTCACTTTGATATTGTTGTGTAATAAACTTGTTCATGATCTGTAATGTACCTGTGTTTCACTTAGTAATGTGTGTTGTCTGTCTTCACACATCTGTCTGACATATGGTTACTTCACCTGTGGGCTTGTTGGCAGTGACTGTGGAAAGGTGTGGTGTCTGTGCATTCCACCATATATCTGGCAACCATCTTTGTAGGCAATGTGTCACATGTCCATGGTGAGTATGTGTTGTGGAGCACAATATGTGTATGTCCCTCATATGTGTCACATTAACATGAGTCACATAACGGTAATACCATTGTTGTAGTAGTCGGCATGCACTGTGTGCTTCAGCATTTCATCATCTCCATGAAACATACCAAGTTGGAATCACAACATAGGCAAGTATAGTGTAATGATGATTTTATTTTCAGACATGTGTGGAGATAGTGCTGTACATGAGTTTTAGAATCCACAGTTCACAGATGAGTTTGAAGTATTGGTAGATGAAATGTCCATAGTGAAGTCCACATTCATCTTCTACATTGGTACAACATGGATCCTCCATGTCATGATGGGGACCTGTGTCATGTGCAACAAGGTGAACGCTTTGCACCCAAAGACCAACATCCAAAACAGGTTCAGGGTTCTTGGGGGATGTGCAGGGACAACTGTGGCTCACGTGTCCTTCTTCGGACGACCCCTCCTCTTCTTCGGTGGGAGATCATCAGGAGCAGTCACCGACAGTGCATCGGAGTCTCCACCAGATTCATCCTCCCTCCCTGTGGTATTAGCAGATGTTGTTGCTTGAGATGTTGTGGGCACACAGGGAGGTGTGGGTATACTTGTGCTGATCTGGCGGAGACAGGTCAATATGTCCATATGCACCGCCGTGAGTTTGTCCCACTTGGCCTCCATGCGGGCATGATGGGTAGCCTGCTCCTGCTGCATGTCCTTAAGGACCCCCACTACCTGGCTGAATCCTCCATTGCTCTCCTGGTAAGCATCTATGATGCGTCCCAGTTTGGGGTCATCAGGCAGTCCAAGCCCCTCTGCAGACCGTGCCCTTGGCCTAACACCACCCCCACCACCTCTAGACACACGGCCTGTACCTGTGGTGACAGGCACAGTTGACCCCGGGCCCCTTGGCTGTTGCCACTGGTGTTATTGTTGGTAGCATCCTGGGTGGCCGGGGCCCCTGTGCTGCTTGAACTTGGGCTCCTAGGTCGGTCCATGTTGGCAGGGGTTTTAGGTCTGTGGGAAGATGGTGTTGACATGGCTGCAGGGGGTGCAGGTGTTTCAGATGGTGGGGCTGCCTGATGACTCACACCAGAGGTTCCAGGTTGATTGTCATCATCCGAAGAGGACAGAGCCAGATCGACACCAGAGAGCTGCTCCTCCACCAGTCTGGGCCAGGGACTCATCTTCACTTGGTGCAGAATCCCCAGTGGCACCTGAGTGTGGAAGAGACAGACATTGTAAGTTATGTTACTACAGACATCAATAGTTGAACTATGTATATTGCAACAGAGAGGGGGGAAGGGGTACTGATATCTTCATCTTGAAATGGGAGTACTAACAATAAAGGAGAGGGCAGTGGATCACAAATCCTGTGCAGCCATGATATGTACATGATTTCTTTCCTTAGTAAATTCCTTCATATAAGTATACATAAATGGGGCGGTGCTACTTGGATTGCCGCCTCAGTGTACTGTAGTTGCATTTACATTGGTTCACCTTTACTGCAAATATGATGTGCCTCCACCTGGAGGTAGACTGGCTGCTTTCCCAGTGGTGTCCTGAGGGGATATTCGGTCTAGGATCACATAGGGCTGCTACTTGTTGACCAACAGTGACCAACCCTGGTGTGGTGGACGAGTAGCTGGATCCACACACAACACCTTTGTTTGTAACTTCATACGTCACAATGTTCAACATTTTTCCTTTGACTTTGGGTGTTGTGTGTGTTTTCGACTCACTGCACATGTGCACAAACACACACCCTCAGTTTTCTCCTGTGGGCACAACTGGGGAACCAGCCAAGTTACCTCCAGGTGGAGGCACAGCATATTTGCAACAAGGGGGAACCAATGCTGCTGCTGCTACAGTACATTGATGTAGAAAAACACAATGGCATGTGTACATATGCATGGCTTTCAATGGAGGCAACCCAATCAGTTATGAACCAGGTTGCACAGGAGGAGTATGACATTCACCCCTCCTTGAGCATTGTAACAATGTTTTATATACATGAGATTTGCAACGTGACGTCAGGATGCATGACTGTACATTGCATTGTCTTCAGTTGTCACAGACAGAGTCTGATGCTGTGGTAGCACATTGTCCTGCCAACATGGTGGCGTTCAATGTGCATGTTGATGGGTGCACATACCCAGCTCATATATGGATTTCCATGTACATGGAAATTATTACTCAAGGGCCATCAGGTGGCTGATACAGAATGTGATCCCTGTTCACATTTGAGTCTGCTTCCCTGTGAGGGTGTGTGCCTGTGCTGACAAGATGGCTGAAAGTGCAGTCCTGGTGTTTGTTGGTGCACAGTTCCCAGCAAGGCCTTGTGCTCCCCACAACAGGACCCAGTGTCAGACCTCTTGGCAGTCCATTTCCACTCCCTGTGAGGTGTGCATGGTGCAGTGTGGGCTTGCTGGGCCATGTAGGTGGCTGAGGTCTGTGAATGACTGCAAGTCCCAGCATGCGCTGGGCTACACCCCCCTCCCCAGCATGCCCTCACTTCCCTCCTTCTGACTCTGCTTCCCTGTGAGGGTGTGTGTCTGTGCTGACAAGAAGGCTGACAGTGCAGTCCTGGTGTTTGTTGGTGCAGAGTTACCAGCAGGGCATTGTGCTCCCCACAACAGGACCCAGTGTCAGACACCTTGTCAGTCCATTTCTACTCCTTGTGAGGTGAGCATGGTGCAGTATGGGCTTGCTGGGCCATGTAGGTGGCTGAGGTCTGTGAGTGACTGCAAGTCCCAGCATGCTCTGGGCTACAGCCCCCTTCCCAGCATGCCCTCACTTCCCTCCTTCCGACTCTGCTTCCCTGTGAGGGTGTGTGCCTGTGCTGACAAGATGGCTGACAGTGGAGTTCCGGTGTTTGGAGGTGGCCAAGTCCCAGCAGGGCCTTGTGCTCCCCACAACGGAGCCCACTCCCAGGGTACCTGCCAGCCCATTTCCACCCACTGTGAGGTGAGCATTGTTCTGGAAGGTATTAATGGTGCAATTGTGAGGGGGTGCGTTATCTGTGACAACAACACCAGCATGCTTTGGTATACACTCACTTCGCGAGCATATCCACTATTACTTCCTGTCAGTCAGCTTCACTGTGAGGTATTGGTTGTGGTGGCAGGGATGTCTGACAGTGTTAACTCAGATTGGTGCCACTGCCTTGCTCTATTTGTTTGTAGGTTTGTACATGTCATGACACAGTTACAATTCACTAAGATGTGGCCATTATTGTGTTTGTTTGACTCACATAGACTTCTTGGGCTTATTGACATTTGTTTCCCATGCCTTTGCTCTCAGTGCATGTTTTCACAGTCCCCTTAACGGTGCTGTGTGTGTGTTGTGACACAATATGGGGCATATTGGTTGTGTACTCACCAGGCTCTGGTATGTGAGGTAGGCCATGGATGCCCTCTGGTGGTAGGATGTCCCACACCTTCTCCTCCCAGGACCTGAAGTAGACTGGTTTGGCAGGAGGGCCACTGCCGGTGACCTGGCTCAAGGCGTGTTCCTTCTGGAGGGGCTTCTTGACCCTCCTGCGCACGTCATACCACCTGTTCTGGATATTGTGCGTTCACCTTGTCCACGATTCTGTCCCACATCTTGGTTTTCTGTGACATAGGGGTCCTTTGTACCAATGTGCCAAACAAATGCGGCTCCACTCTGAGGATCTCATCTACCAATATTTCTAACTCAGTGTCTGTGAACTGTGGATTCTTCTTAGGGGGCATGGTGATGGGTGGTGGTGAGGAGTGATGTGGGTGGGTGCAAGTGAGGGTGGGTGGTTGTCTGTTTTGTTAGGTGTATGTGTGAGAGCTTATGGAGGAGTGCTGATGGTGTGTGGTTTGTGTGATGGGTGAGTTGTGTGTGTGTCTGTGGTTGGTGTCTCAAGCTCTTTTGTGTTGGTTGCTCTGTTGTATTTGCAAAGGATCATGGTAGTGTAGTTTTGCCTTTTTATAGGTGGAGTTGTGGGTGTGTCTTTGTGTTTTTTTTTTAGTATTTATTGACTTTGTCATGGCTTGACTGGTCCTTTTTTTATGTTTTGGCATTGTTTTTGGTGGGCATGTAGGAGACGTTCTTCTGACCAAGTCGGACTCTCATGTTGGCTTGGGCGGGCTGCTCCGTGTCTTTCACGCTGATTGTGTTCTGTGTTGCATGCGAGTCTATTTCGGTGGTCTCTCTCGCTTCAGGTACGTTTTCGATCCGTGTCGGTCGCGCGGCTTGGGCTCCGTGCGATTCTGTCTGATTTAATGCATTTGGCATCGTACTGTGCGGCTCGGACGTCGCGGGTACGTGTCGGTCGGAATCATTCCGGGTTCAGTTCAGTCGGTGCGGCTCGTGTCCATTTTCCGGCCGAATGAATCAATTTTGTACGGCTCGGTCAGACGGCTTGGTTTCCGTACGGCTCGGTTGTAAATCACAGGCTTTGCATCGTACTGCACGGGTTGTAGGGTGCCGGTAGGTGTTGGTCGGACTCGGTTCCGGGTACGAGTCGGTCGGGCCGATTTCCGACCCGAATGGGCCCCTAAATAGCAAACTTACATGTGTGGAGAATTCCCTACAAATAAATATGAGAGGTAGAGGTGGAGATTTAGACCTGTAGGTTTGTGAATTGCATTTTGTACTAAGTAGTACTGATAGAGCGCGCGAGGCCACCCGACCAATAGTTTTCGCCGTTTCCGGCTTCAGGGCCCATATACTTTCAAATCACCATATACATCGATCGGGTGACTTCACGAGCTCTACCAAGTTGATGTGTGTGTGTTCCCTGCTAATAATTTTCAGTGCACCCGACTTACCATCCACCGATGCGGGTATCTAATGACCACAATGAATCAGGGAGCTAGCTGTAAAAGAAAGGCAGCAAAATGCAAACCCAAACAATAACATTCAAATACTGTTTAAATGACCACGGACAACTGGAAGTTTTAAAATGTTTATCTAAATTCAATATTTTCTTGCATGAGGTACAGTAAAATAAGGCAATCAATAACCAAGGTAACGTAAATTATATAGGCATAAAGAAATAATGACAGGGTAATCATTCAAATGTAATATGAAATGCAGATGGAAAATACTATAAAATCTCAGAAATGTTTAAGCATGGACAGTTTATGCATGAATAACTATGGGAGGGCCTATAAAGAGTAACACGCTTCACTTAAGGTGAATGGGCCTTTGAACAATCTAGGCAATGAAGTTCTAGACCATATCATAAAATTACAGACTGCAATGCAAAATATAATTTCTAACCAGTGAGTAGACATAGGAACAAAACCTTATGGAAAAGTATGTAATTGACTTTCAATAGTTGCGGAAAGGCATGGAAAATATAACATATGCAATGATGAACTTTATTAAAGCAAAAGTCAGAAATTCAGAAGGTGCAAGATTTAAAGAGTTTTCAGAGCAATATTTACCTAGAAAGGTGTGGAAACCAAACCCTGGCCACGGGTCAGTTAAGGACAGGAAACCCTCAAGGAAGGATACCCCTCAAAGGACAGCAGGTGCAGAATGGACACCCAGGACAGGACAGGATACCCTCGGAATAGGAATCAGGACAGGACCCTCAGGACAGGACAGCAAACCCTCAGGTCAGGACCCTCTTCAGGACAGGACCGGAACCCACAGTTCGGAAGCAACGCCTGCGCTCCACCCGCTCTGCAGCTATCGATCAAGACCCCGATTGGGTCAGCGAACTCCCAGCTAAGTGCTTTGCCAGCACTTTAAGGTTCAGTAGAACCTTAGTCTATGGTCAAATTCGGACAGAGTGCTTCGCAGCGCTCTGTATCTTCAGTCACCTATTGAGTGCGTTGGGTCAGTGACAGGTCAGCTAAACCAGACAAGTCGGACGGTTCACTAGGTGAACCCAGGGTAGATATACAGTTTGGGGTCAGTGTACCACCCCCCAATGTTGCAAAGTGTCAGAATCCTTCAATTTGGATTGGTCCTAAGGTAGGATTTGGGTAGCACACCAATCACGACATAGAGTCTCAAGCCTTCATTTGCATAATAGGGTACCGCCTAACTAGATTGGGGTTCTCATGAGAACTGGTGCAGAAATACAATGGCAACTTTAACATTGTTGCTCTGTGAGCACATGTGATTGGTTCAGCCGAGTTTTCGGGTCGTTCTCAGGAGCATCTTGCTCATCACTGCCAACTGGCTGAGTTCCATCATTCAAGGTCTGCTCTGGCTTGGCAGGTCGCGCAGGCGCAGAAGGACCTCCAAAATGGTTCTCGGCACAGACAAACCCCATTCCCCGCGGTACATAAAAAGTAAGCGAAAAACAAATTAATACATAATAATGTCATTATGAAAATACATCACAGGATTTGTACTTTTGACTCATCATCAAGAAATAAAACTATTGCATTAAAATGTTAGCTACATTGACACAGTCACAAGAGCAGTGGCACGAGCAGTACCACATGATAAGCACAGCTATGAATTACGCATGCGCATAACTTTCCCTCCACTTCTGCAGACGCGTCAGGACACGTGAGTGTGGCTGACGCATGCGCAGTAACTAAATACAAGCGGCGGCCATTTTAGGTGACTTGGGTAAATTATTTTAGTAAAACACATGTGCAAGCTTCACTATCTATGTTCAAACTTAACATAAACGTTAGTAAAACATACATTTGTTACCTTATTACACATAAACGAGGTTCTTGACTTCGGCAAGCCGCAAAATATGCGAAGCTTTGCTTCATCAGTACTACTTTACATCCTACAACATGCAGTTTGTGACTCAGGCCCATTGAGATCAAGTGCGCTGACGGTGAATAAAAATGGTGATCAGGAGGATCCCAAATGACCTTGACATTTCTAGGGAACAAAGTCAGGTAAGTGGTAAGAATTGCATTGCCTGGGTAAGCTTGCGAAAAAAGTTTTTCAGGACTTTTGTGGGCTTGTTTCAATGAGGGACTGCAGAGATACTGCGCTATGTAAAAAGGTATTTTTAAATATCTCCCATGTTCAGATTCTTAGTATCTGTAACACAGTGGACTGTTATCGTGTTACAATCTGAGTAAAATAACTAGGATATATTTCCCTTGAAATTTAGGGTAAATATTACCATTCCATGAGAATATTCAAAGACTCTGAAATTATTAGAAAATTTGCACATTTCCACCAAAGAAAACACTGAATTTCCATAAAAATCCCAGTGGATTTTCAGGATAAAAAGATTTTCCATTTGAAGAGAAATGCTACAAGACAGTAGTATTGTTGACATTCCTGCAGGTCCTCTGAGATCTATATAACATCGAGTAAAACAATTACTCTGTGGTGAAGTGATGTGAACATTTGATGATTTCCGTTCCATTCAACTATATTATTTAAGATAGATGTGATGTGTGGCCTTTTCTGTCTTGTATGTCAAATTGCATCTGGGGAGGACCTGGATCTGTCACCATGGATACACATTGACTCGTGTTTTGTGCGCTCTGCAGGTAGCTGCTGTCTGTGCCTTCCCAGAACTGCTCAATAGCACCAGTCTGCCAGAGGATGTCAAGCAGAGGGCCCGGAGTTTCCTCGAAGAGTTAGATGGCGGCACCATTGGTATGTTCAGAATATCCTTTATGTTTCTTGTTGAACATGCAACTTGTTTTTCATCTAAAAAGGTAAGGCACTTGTAATTGTAATAAGAAAAATAAAAATCATATTCAATTATTGTACCTGTATGTGGTCATGGATAGCAGGGCATGTTATCCTTGATCTGGCTATTAGTTTATCAACTTATCAGTGACATGGCAAGGATTGACAAGGCAAATTGATCAGCTCATACTCAGGACCATTTATATTATTGTGTGAAATGATTGGTAAATTGATCTCCATTGTAGAGCACTCTGAGGCACTTGGCTCTAATGGGACTCCAGCAGACATACTAAAAACCGATTGCCAGTTCTAGGATGTGGCAAAATTACAAGACCCCAAGAGCGAGGATGCATTTGTCCTTCAAATCAAAAATAGGTTCCAACTCCTGACAGACATGGAAGATAAGTGTGATCCAGATCAGAGAAAACAGAAGTCCTCATCCTCGGCTCCACAACCTCTCCATTGGATGATACCTGGTGGCCCCCCACCCTTGGAAACCCACCCAACCCAACTGACCATGCACGCAACCTCTGCATCATACTGGACTCATCACTCACTGTGAATCGCCAGATCAACGCTGTCTCCTCTGCATTCTTCAACACCCTCTGCATACTACGCAAGACATTCAAGTGGATCCGCCTCGACTCCAGGAAAACTGCCCCTCATGTACTTATCACCAGCAGACTAGACTACAGCATTGCCCTCTATGCCAAAATTAACAAAAAACTCCTCCGCAAACTCCAGGCCATCCAGAATACCACAGCCAGACTAATCCTCGATATCCAATGGCACAACCACATCACCCAACACCTCCGCAAACTCCACTAGCTCTCCATCGAAAGAAGAATAACTTTTCAGCTGCTCACGCATGCCTACAAGGCCCTCCACAACACTGGACTCCAATACCTCAATGACTGAATCTCCTTCCACACCCCCAAGAGAAACCTCAGCTCAGCCGGCCTCTCCCTAGCAACCGCCCCACGCTTCTACAGGACCAGAGCAGGTGGAAGATCCTTCTCTTAACTCGCAGCCAAGAACTGGAACAAACTCCCCCTTCACCCCAGATGGAGCCAGGCACTGCACCAATTCAGGAAGGACCTCAAAACCTGGCTCTTCGAATGACCCCACACTTCCCCGCTCCCTAGTACCTTGAGACCCTCACGGGTGAGTAGTGCGCTTCACAAATCCCTAATTGATTTATTGATCCAGCTGCAGGTGCAGTCAACAGGAAATGGGAACATATTGCTTCAATATGTGAGAACAGTGAAACATACCTGGGAAGCAAGACAAGGAGCATGAGAGAATGAATAAGACAAGACACATGACAAGCCACAAAAGACAGGTGGGCAGTAAAAAAGAAACTCATGGGGGTCAAATCTGAGAAGCTGCAGGAGAAGTACAAGTAACAGTACATAAAAGCAAACAAATCAATCAAAAGAATGACAGGAGCAGACAAGCGGGTGCACAAGGATAACGTTGCCAGACGAGCAGAGTAGGCAGCTAGTACAGGAGAATGGGATAGGGTCTTCAAGATCATGAAGATGGTTAGTGGTAATTCTCGTACAATGTACATCACCCATATCATGGACAGGACAGACTACTCACAACAGAAAAAGAGAAGGAAGCACAAGCACTTAATAGAAGGCATGAACAGATCATTACCAACAATTAAGGTGCGCATCGCTGATGCAGAGAAATACTTGGATGTGAACACTGCCACTGCTCAGAAAGAGGAAATCATCACTGCCTCTTAAGAATAGAAAAGCTCCTAACACAGAAAACCTGAATGTAGAAAGGTTCAAGTCAGACCCTGAAACGTCAGCCAGGAATCTCCAACCACTGTTTACATCGATTTGGGAGGGAAAAAAGTACCAGATGACTGGAACCAAAGCATCATCATTAGGTTTCCAAAGAAGGTAGCATTAACCAACTATAACAACTTGCGTGGAATCGCCCTTCTGTCGACCCCTGAGTAAAATCCTGCCGGGAATCCTCATGCAGCACATATCTGATGCTGCGCAAAAGCAATTAAGAAAAGAACAAGCTGGGCTGTTTGAGGGTGTGTTGATCAGATCCTTACTCTACGCAACATCTTACAATAGTGCACGGAGAGGCAGAGGAAACTATAAGTCAACTTCATTGATTCTGAGAAAGCCTTTGACAGTATTCACCATGACGTACTCCGGTGTATACTGAGAACCCACGGTATACCACAGCAGATAGTTCTCCTCATCAACAGCTTCTATGATCATTTTACTTGTAAGGGCGCGATACTGAGTATATCTTTGAAGCTGGAACTGGTGTGTGACAGGGATGCGTGATGTCAGCATTGCTCTTCAACCTAGTCATGGAATCGGTGATGCGATGCACAACTGAAGACCAAGCCAGACACATCCAATGGACCTTATTCTCCACACTGGTGGACCTTAACTATGCGCATGCCCTAGTCTTGCTCTCTCATACACACACCAGCATATGCAGGAAAAGGCGTCTCAACTCAATCCCTAAGCACAGCAAGAGGGCTAAAGATCAGCTCGAAGAAATCAGAAGTCATGACAATGAACATCCCAAACCCTTTATCAATCACAGTGGATGGAGAGGACCAAGTCATGACTGAAGAGTTCTCTTACCTAAGCTGTAGTATCTGAGATGAGGGCAGTGACATCAAGAGCAGTCTAAACTAGAGTGGGACTGCCTTCTGGATGCTGAGTACTGTGTGGAGGTCATCTCAGTACAGCACCAACTCCAATCTGAGGCTTTACAAGAGCTGTCTTCCAACCACACTCTTGTTTGGATCGGAATAAGGGTGGATGACGAAGAGCAACATCGCCAAACTGTCAGCCTGGTAAACAGCCATTACAACAAGGCTGTTACTACGCAAATCTTTACATCGCATGCGTTACAAAGCATGCAATGTAACAACGCATAGCCATTACTACGCATACCATTACATCGCATGCACTTTTACAACGCATGCGATGTACTGGCTATCGACATCGGTGTGAGGAAACTGAGGCTGATCCGTTTCCTCACAACGACGTGCACCACCCCTCAGTCGACGCTGGATCCAGGAGAGAGGAACCACGAGGAGAGAGAGGTAAGGGGGATTGAGCCTGTGATGGAGTTACTTTTGTAGGGTTTAGGGTAGTGTGGAAGTAGTGTTATAATGTTTGTGTAGTGTAGAGTCGTTTTTTAGGATTTAGGGTAGTGGTGGGGGGTCGTGCAGGCTAGTGTTCGAGTGTGGCGACCAGACTGAGGGAATGGGGAGGGTCGTGCTGGGGGTAGTGTTTTAGGGTTTAAGGTAGTGTTGTGGTGTTTGTGTAGTGTAGGTAGTGTTTTAGGATTTACGGTAGTGTCAAGGGTCGTGCAGGGTAGTGTTTGAGTGTAGGGACCAGACTGAGGGAAGGGGAGGGTCGTGCTGGGGGTAGTGTTTTAGGGTTTAGGGTAGAGTCGGGGTTGTGCAGGGTAGTGTTTGAGTGTAGGGATTGGACTGGGGGTAGGTGGAGGGTTGTGCGGGGGTAGCGTTTTAGGGTTTTGGGTATTGTTGTGGTAGTTGTGTAGTGTCGGGTAGTGTTGTAGGGTTTAGGGTAGTGTTAGGGTCGTGCATGGTAGTGTTAGAGTTTAGGGACCGAGATGGGGGAAGGGGAGTCTCATGCTTGGGGTAGTGTTAGAGGGTTTAGGGTAGTGTTGTGGAGTTTGTGTTGGGTAGGGTAGTGTATTTGGATTTAGGATTTAGCATAGTGTTGGCGGGGTTTTTTAATTAAAAAAATGTGTTGTAAAAGTATGCAGGGTATTTGGATCCGTTGTAATGTTATTTTAAATGCATTTAATACACTTGCGAACTAATGGTATGCATACTAATAAATTGCGTTGTAATAGTACTTGAGAACTAAAAACATTGTTGTAAAAGCATGCGTTGTTTTGCTTTGTGTTGTATCGACATATATTCTGTCAGCCTTTCACACCAGTAACGTGCGAAGAATCTTGCACATTTTCTGGCTGCAAACTTTTTCCAACCAGGATGCAAGTAAAAGAGCATGGGCGTTATAATTATAAGAAAAAGATGGAGATGGACAGGACACAGCATCAGAAGAGAACAAGACTCCATCCCTACAACAACTCTCCACTGGACCCCAGAAGGTAAAAAAAAAGAGAGGCAGATCAAAGAACACCTGGAGGCAAACTGTGGAAGCAAAAACGAAGATCCTGAACTGCAGCTGAGGTAATGTAAAGAAACCTGCCCAAGATAGACAAAAGTAGAGGTCCATCGTTGATGCCCTATACGCCAGTTGGTATAACAGGCATAAGAGAATCAGGAAGCAAGCAAGTTGTACACAGTCAAACTAGGAGCAGCAAAACAACATTGCAAGCAGCTGGAGAGAAAGTGGAGACTATATTGCAAAGAGGCCCACAAAGACACCTTCAAATTGACCATGCGACGCTACCACCAGCAGATCAGAAAAACCAAAAAATGAGGCCCTAGCAGAATGCATAGAAAGGAGCACCAAAAGATGCAAAGGGAGCTTCACCATCATGAAAGAACTTGCTGCACCAGCTTCCACCGCTAGCAGCATCACACACTCGCAAGACTTATGCACCGACTGATCAGAATACTTCAGCAACAAAATTTAAACCATCTACAATAATTTCAACCCACAGTAGGAACCCACCAAACTTGCTGCCAGCTTGCAAAAACTTGGAAACACCCTGGCATCTTACAAAACAGTCACCATTGAAGAGGCAGCCAACATCATGGGATCCACCCTCTCCGGTGGCCTGGACAGATCCATGCCTCCGCCACGTCTTAAAAATGGGCAGCTCCCCTATCAGGGAAGCTCTCACTTCTATTCCGAACTCCTCCATTACTACTGGAACATACCCAGAGACCAGGAAACACACAACAGTAAACACACTATCCTAAACTGGATCTGCTCCTTCCTTACAGGAAAAAAACAAAGAGCCAGCCTGGCACTATAGAAATCTGCTTCAGTCATACAATCTAATCTTTCTGAATGTTTGAAAGCTATAACATGTTTTCTTCTTCAGATAGGAAGGGTAGATGTTCCAATGCTTGCTTATGCAGATAATTTGGTGTTGGTTGAAAACACTCTTTTTGGCAAGCAGCAACTTCTTGCATCAATGCTGAGTTACAGAATACCCATCTAAAGAAGACTCAAATCATCTTCTTTGGTAAAGATGATGATAAATGTTTCTTGGTCAGTAAATGTGAGCAGAACTGAACCTGTTATGCCTTATGATTACTTAGGGTGTAAATCAAACTCTAAAATGTATTGGTCCTTGCACCTTGATTCACTGACCAACCACCAGCCAGCATTTACAAGTTGTACCCCTTTTATGGTGCTCCATCACATAGCTCCATTGTTTTCTCAGCCAATCCTTTCTTCTCTGTTTTTCCTCGCTGCTATTGCCATTGAAAGAGTAAGCATCAAGGTCTCATTTACTTCAAACTAGATTTATAATCCTTCAAGCACAATAGCGCTGATGGAAAATTAACAGTACTGCATTTCACAAAAAGGAGAAGAAACTGTGCAGCACCATATTTGGCTACAGGTTCCATTAGGTCCCTCATGCATAGTAATGTGAGGGTTTGTTCTCCATGGCACAATATTATGTTCAGGCCTGGGCGTAGTTCGTGGAGTTTTGCTAAGCGGAACTCCACGAAGGTACAAAAAAAACTCAGTGAGGTTCCGCGAGTGGCCGAGTGCAGTGCGAACTGCAGTTTGTGCTGGTATTTCTGCCGCTTGGGTAGAAATCCTACCCGAACGGCAGCTCGTGCTCGCAAACTTACCATTTGCAATTACGAACTTACTGTTTGCGATCATGAGAGGGGAAAAAACTCCGCTGCACATCACAAAGTGGAGTTGTCTGCAGTCCGTGATCCCCGCGGAGTGCGGAGTGCAGAAAACTCCACAAACTACACAAACGAAACGAAGTACACCTCCCAGGCCTAGCAATGTTGGCACTGCAACTGTGTCTTCTGCCAAACAAAAACTTTTCTACATATGAAAGTTGATCAATGCCACTTCACACGAGTGTCAGTTGAAACGTATCGCAGATCTTGGCCTAATAATTTTTGCAGAATTTTTTGGGCACAGGGAACATTATACAGGTTGTTGTTCATTTACAATTAGGCTGTTCTGCCACTTGCAAAACTTTTTAACAGCTTTAAACTATTTTTCTGTCATTGAAGTTAAATTGACTACTATAAAATTAGTACTTTGGGGTCAAATCATTTTGCATACGTTTAGAGCTCCATCTTTAAACTATATTGAAGTTTTTTCAAAGTGAAAGTTGTCGGATAACTCTCACCTCTTAAAAATGCTTTAAAATATGTTAATAAATTAATTGAGATAGCAAATATTAATTCACCAACCTATTATTTAATTACACTACACAAGCTCAACAATGCTATCTCAAAGACTTCTTGCTACTAGTGGTCTAAAACAAATGTCTTTGTTTCAGGTTGTAATGCACTGACTTTATTGAAAAGTGGCGCACAAGTTTTGCAATAACTATTTGAGCGCAATGTGGTCATGATGATCAGCATTTATTGCACTTCATTTACAACTGTCCAATATTAACAGGCATGTAAATTGTTAATTGTATGCCAGAATTTCTTATGGAAAAATTATGTCTGATAGAAATATTGTATCCTCTTTGCATTTACCAAAATATTATCCCACTGGGTGTTGATTTTGAATTATTAACTCAAGTGGGGCCCAATTTTTGCAATATTTAGGACATAATATTCATGTCAGACTATGTGCCTCATTTTCTTAGCGGTCTGTCGGACTGCCAACTGCTATCACAGCAGTCAAGGGACCGCCCGAAAAGCAGGGGGTGGTCTGACACTGCAAAGTGCTCCTAATCACAACAGCATGTGCTGCGGACAAGGAAAAGGGCTGTATCATAAGCCACCGTGATAAGGAGCACCTCCTGCACGTCCATGGACCGTGTGCCAAATTTCATTTGGTGCAATGCCACGGTGCTGGAGGTGAGTGGGGACACTACATGTGCCCCAGGGCCACTTTGCAGTGGGCCACGAGTGAATGGGCCCTGTTTGAGGCCCTGAATATCCCTTTCTGACAGCCTTGATATGGTAGTGGTACAGAGAGCTTTCAGATGATCAAAAAGCTGCTCATGGTATGCACTTATATGCTCGAGGAACCCTGGGGAGTTAATCAGTGCCTGAATGGCACACCGGGTAGATGAGACTTCATAAGAGATCCTATCTAAAATAACGGAATCTTCTAATACCCTACTCCATCGGACCCTGCATCTATCATTTGATTAGGATAGCCCCTGATGTGACACATCTGGTAGCACTAATACACCCGGGGCTATCCTCAAGTTTCAGACTTAAAATTCAACGGGTTGTGGTCACTCTCAAGACGAGCAGATAATAACATATCATCTAGTAGTGACCAGTACTCAATTTTAATTAAAATATAATCGATTCTACTAGTGCTGGTACCATTATCAAAAGTTGCCCGGCCTATTTTATCGGAGTGTGAGTGGCCATTAACCGCTCTCAATCCCCACTCAAGGCACAATCCCAGCCAATGAAGTGCTGACTCAGTTCCCTTCTTAATTGGAGTTAAAGCAAGTTGTGGGACATTCCATAACTCATCGTTTTAAGCATGAATGTACTCTCTCTCACATAGAAGAGGTTCAAAGGTACAATTTAGGTCCCCAGCCACAACTATAAACTTGTCCCTCCCAATTAAAAAGAGGAACAAGTCTAACTCTTCCATAATTACTGTACGCCGCCCTCCAGGTAAGCCATGTGCGTAAATGTTAATAATAAAAATTTCCTGGTGATTTCCCTTACTAAGCTTAATCCCAAGGATATCAGAATTATGCACTAACACTCCTGTGGGCCTATAGCTGAGGGGCTGGCTCACCCAAATGGCTAAGCCACCAGACGCTCTGCCTTCGTTTCCCCGAATGGCAGGTTTAAAAAAATTGAGATACCCCAAACGAAAAATGGGGTCAGAGGACCAGCTTTCTTGAAAAATTAAAATATCATGCTTATCTACAAAGTCTGACCATTCTCCTAAATCTAATTTTCCCTTAAGCCCTGCTATGTTCCACGAGACTATTTTAAGCAAAGAATCCTGTGTGGTCAATTCACTTTGTTCAAGGGCCCCCAAGTTAGATCCAGGTATCCTCACTCCCTCTAACGGCATTTCTCTGACTGAGAGTACGCTATCAGGGGAACCCCGGGGAGACCATTCCACACCATGACCGACATTCTGTCCCACCTTGGCCACCTCTATGGGCCTATGGTGTACAGGTTCACTACTATCCGCCACCCCAACCTCTAATACACCTGTTCCCCCAGGATCCCTTCCAGAACTTTCAAGCTGGGTGTTACTCCCAGGCTTAGTCAAGAGTCAATCGACTCCCTCCAAGCCTGAGAGGGGTTCAAAACAGTTAAATACATGTGGAAAATATGGGATGTATGTTACCCGATCAAAGGGAAACCTTCCAATAGGACTTCTCCTTCGGAGTTTGGGTGAGTGGTAAGGAGGATCATAGTTTCCTTTGGGATAAAAGTAGTGTAGGACTAATGATTGTACTTCGCCCACCCTACCAAATCTTGTTTCTCTACGAACGAAATCCACCACCCAAGGGTCCCTAAAATTAATTATAACACAATCTCCCTCTAGATCCTTCAGACAATGTCCCGCCCAGCTTACTCTTCTAACGTTTAGAATCTCCGTTTTAGAGGAGGGAGGGAGAGTTCTGTTCTTATTTAGCCAAAATGTGGCTTTATTTTTCAACTCCCTATATGATTCTGTTTTATCCTCCCCAATAGCTGGAACGCCCGTCAGTATGATAGTATAGGAGGCAGACTCGGGGGGTAGATTAAAACATGGGAGACACTGTTTGGTATCCTCCTTCCCCGATCGACTGTACCCTTTTGGCTGTCTACCAGTATCTGGTACACTAGGAACGGGCTGTGTACTAGGCACCGCACCCTCCTTCAAGACCCTACCCCTGGTATTAGCCAAAGGATTATTACGAACGGGAAGTTTCTCCAAACGTGGTCGTCCCAACTGTGTATTCAATAAGCCAATGGGGACTGGAGGAGCCGCCTTTGATACATCACTGGTCCCTTTTACCTGGGGATCAATGGAAGGATCTTTAGGATTTTTCAAAACTTTTACTAGTTTGTCCAGTATGTTAGTATTAGCTGTAACTATGTTCTCCAGCTGATCAAGTTTAGAATTTATCAACCTCGTTTGTTCCAGTAAGGGTAACATCAAAGATTTAACAAGAATTTCCATCTTGCCCAGAAGTCCATCATCTGAACTACGAGTGGCACATTGATCAACAGAGTCAATGGGGTCCATTGTAGGATTGAGGGGGCTGATTGAAGCCTGTGAGGGCTGTGTTGAGCTATTTTTTTGGGGAATTTTAGCAGTGTCCCCTTTCTGAGTTCCACCCCCTCTTTTCCTTTTGCTGGTATTTGAATTTTTTAATACACACATATTTTGTGCACTTTGAGCAGGACTACATTGCGCAGAGCAATCACCATCTCTGTGGGTTGAACTACTCGAGGGCGTACTGGTTATAGTTGTGTTTAGTATGGAACAGTCCGCCTCATTGTGTGGTACTGCCGACATACGGTCGGGACATGGACCTTGATTAACTATGGGGGCTCGATGGCTTGTTGTAACGGGAGATACCACTGACCCAATATGACCTAGGGACGAGCGTTTACCCGTTATAAGATCCACGGATAAGCGCTTCTCAACAAAGGCTATTTCTTTTTCTAAGATACCGGTTGCCCATTTCAAAAAGTTATCGAAAGTCCCAGATACCACCCCACTCTTAGTTGAAACTTGAACAGTTCTGTCTTTCCCAGAACGTAGTGCCATAGTGGCTAATGACCCAATACTTTGGTGCAGACAACAACTAATTAAGTATAATTAAGCCTTGATAATAATAGTTATACTCAACTCAGACCAGTGATTGGGGGGGGGGCCAGCCCGACCTCAATCGACCTCTGACGGCCTGAGACGGCCCGCCCTTTGCCCGGCGCCCGCCCGCGCGTGTCCCGCGTCGCGGGATGAATGAGGCGATTATAACCCTTCCAGGCAGGGGGCGTGGACACCGAGGGAAGAGGCAGCAGCTGTGAGTGGAAAAGCCTGCTGGTCCTCGCAGTCCCTCGGTGTGGGTAGTTTTAAAGGTTGAGCCCCGTGAACGGCTCCCGCGGAGCGGGGGCCGTGAACAGTCACCAACAAAGTTCCTCCGGTGTCCTCCAATTCAGGCACGGCAGATGATGGCAAGGGCTAGCACAGTGAGCGGGTCCCGCGGAGCGGGGGGCGCGAAAAGTTATTTAAGGGTCCAGGCAGGGGCGTGGACACCGAGGGAAGAGGCAGCAGCTGTGCGTGGAAAAGCCTGCAGGTCCTCGCAGTCCCTCGGTGTGGGTAGTTTTAAAGGTTGAGCCCCGTGGACGGCACCCGCATCCGCCATGAACAGGCTGTCGGAAAGGGATATCCATTCCCGACAGCGGTGCCTGGTTCGGCACCGCCACCATTCTTGGCCACGACTCCGACCTCTGAGATCCTGTCCGAGATAGTAGTCTAGACTCCGCCTGTTGTGGGTCTAACCGCCAGCATTAAAATGTAGCGGTCGGATCAAAATGCCTTTCGGTGGCAGTCCAGCCGTCACTATAATGAAGCTCTACATTCTGATGTAATTGTCGATATTCTGCTTCAGTTGCTCACCTGAAACTGTTTTTAAATCATACAATATGCAAACTGTGAATGATGCTATGAACTTTTGTTTAGAAAGTGCAACAAATGAAATCTGCCTGTAAATTGTAAAGTTTTTGAAAGCACCATGTATCTCTTTTTAAAATTATTAAGGGTAATTTGTGTTAAAATCATTCGTAAACCATGGTGACTAACCTCTGGTTTTGGTTTCTGCATTTTATAACCCTGTGGCTTTTATTACATCTAAAAATGTTTTCAGTGGTTATCTAAAAAGGGTCTTTGCATTTATAATACTTAAAATAGTGGGCTTTTGAACCAATTGCAATAAAGTATTGCCAGCTAGCACATTTCAGTATATAGAGCAAGCTAAGATGTGAGTCAAGAAAGAGGTCATACCAACTCACTATTAATATGAGTTGAAGATTATTGAAAAAAGTTAAGAATGTTAAGAAGCAAAAGTTAAAGGGTTGTTCGGAAGAGGAAACTGATACCTGAAGATCAAGCTAGTGCATTGATTTGCACAACCCAAGGGCAGTCACAATAAAGTGGCTGATATCAAACCCTTCTGTTTGTAACCAATAAAAGGTGAATAGGAGATTTGTTTATTCAGAGACCAGGAAGGAAGGCAATTTATCAATGAACAGGCTCTACATACACCTAATCCCAAAACATAATACACACACACACATTGTGGAGGAAATATGTTTTGAAACTCTGGATGAGCAAAAAAAGGTAGTGTGGGTGGTACTAGAATGGGTAGACAATGGTCTAGACTTCTTAAACAATCTACCCTGCCTACTTTGCTTCCAGACGGCTTTACACTGGGAGCCACTGTGGACGTAAGCTACGAGATTCTCTGTCAGCGAATCTCGGCTTCTCTGGACTCTTTGGCCCCGATGCGTAAAATTAGAGTTAGGACTAATCTGGCTATGCCATGGTACTCGGAGGAACTCCGGCAACTTAAGCTTCAGTGTAAACAGGCTGAGCGTGCCTGGAGAAAACAGTATCTGGAATCACACAGAGTCCTCTTTAAACAAGCGCTGGCGACCTATAAAGTCCAGATCAAGCTGGCCAAGGCTAGATACCTTGAAGAATTACTGCTGGCAGCTGCAAATAAGTCCCAGGCCCTATTTAAGATCGTAAAAGAACTGGCCCATCCAGCTTGCACCAAAAACAACATCCCGGCCTCCCAAGTTCTCTGTGACTTGTTGGCACAAGCCTTTGAGGACAAGATTGCTACCATCTTAAATAATCTTGCCTCGTCATCTGGTCAGGCTGTGCACGAATCCATCCCCACTGAGAACTTGGAGGAGGGTGCTAAGCCAGCTGAATTGAACAACTTGCCTTTAACATCTTTCAAGGATTTCTGTGCTTTGGCTGACGGCATATCTTCAGTTTCACCATCTGATCCTCTTCCACCAAAATTTTGGAAACTGTTTCGGGAAGAGCTTTTTCCCCCACTTTTCTCCATCTGCTGTCAGTCCCTCAGATCGGCACGGGTCCCAGACAGCTGGAAACTGGCGGTTGTTTCCCCACTACTTAAAAAGGAAAATTTAGATCCCGCCTGCCCAGCTAACTACAGACCCATCTCTCTGCTGCCATTTCCTATTAAAATTCTTGAGAAACTGGCCACAAAACATCTCTCCAACTTTCTTGAGATCACCGACTGTTTGGATGTGGCCCAGTTTGGCTTCAGACCAGCACATGGGACAGAATCAGCATTGGTGACTGTTCTTGATGAACTTCGGACGCGGGCCGACCAGGGTCGAGCAGCCTTTTTAGTGCTGCTTGATATGTCGGCCGCGTTCGATACGGTCAGCCATGCAATCCTGATCAGGAGATTGGCAGAGGTTGGAGTATCTGGCTTGGCCCTTGAGTGGCTGGTGTCGTATCGTGATCATAGGCACCAGGTAGTGGCCCTGCCACCCTTTAAATCTAATATCAGGAGGGTTGGTCAGGGAGTACCCCAGGGGTCAGCCATCAGCCCCATTCTTTTCAATCTTTACCTCCGCCCCCTGATCACGCTGATCAAATCTTTTGGCATAACAGTCACCAATTACGCCGATGACACCCAACTTATCTTCTCGTTTGAGGGTAAGGATGGGGTGTCTCAGGATGTCTTCCATCGCTGTATGAACACTACGGCTGAATGGCTGGCTAATGACTCCCTGCAGTTTAACAGCTCGAAAACCAAGGTGCTGCATTGCTCCTTGGATCGTACCCCCAGACCGCTCCCACATGATTTCTGGCCTCTTGATTTTCAAGGCACCAGCCTGGCTGCTGAATCCGTTCGCAATCTGGGGGTGATGTTCAGTTCCAGCCTGCAGCTTGATGTATCAGTGAATAGAACGGTGGCCACTTGCATGGCACTGCTCTGCTCGCTGCGTAAGATCTTACCCCTGCTCCCGGCACAGGCTAGACCAGAGGTAGTGCGGAGCATAATCTTAAGTCGAATCGACTATTGTAACACACTGCTTCTGGGGGCACCTGTTACTCTGGTTGGGAAATTACAACGGGTACAGAATTTCGCCGCCAAATTGGCCCTCTCACGCCGACGCCTGGACTCTTCTGCCAAGGCACTTAGGGACCTCCATTGGCTGCCGGTCTCCCAACGGACTGATTTTAAAGCACTGTGCCTGGTATTCAGGGCTCTACACGGACAGGGTCCGTCCCCTCTGCAGGATCTTTTTTCCTGGTACACCCCGCCTAGACCTCTCCGATCAGCCTCGGCCCACTTGGTGGTAGTACCTAAGATTCCGAGGTCCCGGATGGGCGGACGGTCTTTCAGGTTCACCGCAGCGAGACTGTGGAACTCCCTTCCGCTGGGCCTGAGGGGTCTGGAAGATCTCCACTCTTTTAAAACAGCCTTAAAACCTATCTGTTCCCCAGTACAATGTAAATGGACCGGATGCTGGAAACATCATGTATGTGTCATTATAGTCTAAGCGCCAGGATGCCCGTCGGGTGACAGATTTAGCGCTATATAAGAACGCCTATACATACATACATACATACATGAATTTACATCATTTGACTCAATGAGTACAGTTCTCAGCTAACTTGTGGGATTTATTGCAGTTTTTGTTATTGAGTTATTCAGAAGATCCTTGGAGTAAAGTAAGACTAGGTATTTGAGGTCCTTTCGAAGTATTCTTTTTTGGTTAAATATAAAATTTGCATCAAATTTAACCAACGGGCTTCCTTAGACACCTGTGATGACCAATATATAATTGCCTAGCTCAAAAAATCCACTCCGGTCAAGCAAGTACTGAGCCCACAGTTAGGAACTTCATAAGAATGCAAAAGAGAAGAAAAACAGGAAAGTAAATTATAAAAATTATACCTATCTGGTAGTTTGTCCATTTTAGTTAAATAAAAGAAGCCTGACAATTCACCAATTATGTCACAAGTATGTTATAAATTCGCATTTCAGTATAATTTGACATAAAAAAGAAGTTCAAAGTAACTGTAATTGGAGAGAGTGATGAGAAGCATAAAGATGTATTTGTTATTAGGAAAGAAAGCTAGACATCATAAAATGTCATTTTAAACCCTTTAGTTGGAGATTCATTATTCAATAACTTAAGAGAAACTATGGATTAGCTGTCTATAAAAAAATCTGTAGAGATTCTGTATTACTGACATTAACCCTGATGGCTACAATTGTGACACTATAGGACTCTTTTGGGTTTCAGAAGGAAAGATTTGAGTTTGATGGCAGTTAGGCTGATTTAAGTACACTGGCCACGTAAAATAAGATTAATGTCCCAAGGATAAGTGAGCATAGTTTCAGGTCCCAGTCATAAGGTTTGGTTGATCAGGTTAAGTAATGATAAGAGTATGAACAAGAAAGTGCATGCTTTTGTACCAGTGTTTTACAACACTACAGTAAACATAAGGCTGCTACATTGGGGAAGACCGGGAAGGTACCTGTATCCAATAAGATGAGAGTGTGTAAAGAGCTGGAAAATTAGGAAAAGCAAACATCATATTACTCACTGAGTCCTCATTATGGTTATCACCTCGAGTAGTAACCATAAAGCCTAATAGCAAGGTGAGATTATGAGATACCTTACTCAAAACATTTGGATGATATTAATCCTCTTCCCTGCACGAAATGGGAGAATCAAAAAAAGGGTTCCAATACATTTGACATAATTGACTTTCACAGGCATTACATAAGATGTATTTCCTCCCCAAACCCAGACCATCAACAACATTCACATCTTCTGAATGAGCACATCAGTACAAAAGAATATTGACAGTCTGGGTTTGGTGATGACTATGTGGCAGTGGTACCTCTGGTGAGCTAAAAGTCTAAGGTTTTGAGGGAGTATATGGGATATCATTTTGGAATGTTATTATTACAAGTTAAGTGTGGCTAGTGGGGAGTAGAGTTGATCTAGCCCTAAGAAAACAGCATCACAGTCGATCAGGCCAAGTGTAAATTCAGAATGACATAAAGGAACTGTGTTGGGCATATGAAAAATAGAAAGTATGGAAGTATTATTAATTGGACAATAACAATCTTCACCAACCTAGGTTAATTTTACATAACGCTGTCTATCGTGGAAAACTAATGCCATGTTAACGGCGTATTCTCAACACGACGGCAACAGGCGATAGTTTCCTAATGACATGCCAAATGTCCGCATTAAAATTACTGGGATGATGATAAAGAAGGAAACCCGAACACGAAAAAAGTTGCGATGGGCCCAACAGCGCCAAAAACGTCAGCGATAAGCAGCACCAGGCTTGCTATTCCAAAGTCAGGCGGGAAAAATTACCACAAAAGCTACAAAACCCCCCCAAAAAAACAACTACTGACAAGCACAATGGAGGAAGCTGGAGCAACTACAGAGGCCAGCCAGAACCCCACAACCCCTCCCCCCCCAGAGGACAAGCCAGGGATCTCGGGGAAGGAGAAGGCAAGGATAAGGAGAAGAAGAAGAGGAACCCACGATTCAGTCCACAGGAGAACCAGATCCTGATTACCTCTACTTTGTCATTGGCAACTAAGAATGCAATATGGCAGTCCATCTTGGCCAAGCTGAATGCTGTCTGAGTGAAGGGCCAAGAAGCGCAGGAATGATGTGAAGCACAAAACCAAGCTGAAACTCGCTAACAACTGGAAAGCAGCAGTGCAGACTGGAGGTGAGAGTCTAGCGCCATAGCAAGAGATGGATGAGATGGAGGAATTGGTGTCCATAGTCATCAGTGGGGAGACTGTGGCAGGAGTTGGGGGATGGGACACTGCTCAACATGACCTGACCCAACAGCAACAGGGTGAGTAAAGAACCAGGGGGCATAATATCAATAAATAGCGATATTTATCGCTAAGTAGGGGTAGCGGCAATTTTTCTTATCGCCGTGCATCACAGGATTTTATCGCTGAGATAACGTGCTATTAGCAACGTTTATCTCAAAAGTGATAAAATTCCAGGCGATAGAGGCAAAATCCGTGAATATCGCTGAGAATACTGCGATATTCACGCATTATCGCTAACAGGGTCTTAGCCATTATATCTACCTCCCATTGGATATAATGGCTAAGAACTGGTCTGAGCAGGTATTAGTTTTTGGAGATATTCGCGCTTAGCGCAAATATTTCCATTGCTACGCCTGTGTTGGTAATAGGCGATAGCGATGTTAGCGACTGCTTTCAGTCGCTAACAGGTTGGGTACGCCCACTTTGCATGTCATTAGCGATAAATATCGCTGACATGCAAAGCGGGCCCCACACCGCTCGCTATCGCCTACAAGCTGTCGCTAACTGCTGTTAGCGACAGCTTGCTAATAGGGCGATAGTATTATCGCCGCTTAGCGGGCGAAAACGGCCGCTAAAGCAGTGAAAATTGCCTATCGCCCCCCTTAATAATATGCCCTCAGAGATGGGGAGACAAGGGGAGATGAGCACAATGGCACACATGCACTATTAAGTATAGCACTGTGCACACCCACAATGACTCTGCGTCATGTCTCTGATCTCTTGGGCATACTGCAGCACACATAGAAACAGCAATTAGACCCCCGTTGACAATGTGCCCACACATCACTAATCTCACAACAAACCCATGCACATGTGCTGAACCCAGCAAAGCTGCGGGTCCATGAGCCACACTGACAATGCAAGTGACACTGCATGACTATTAGCATGGCTGCAGTCCAATTATCATGACATGGTGCACGTCACGACACTGAGGTGACTGAGTGTGGACCACACCCGTAAAGGAGCAGGTCACACTCTGACACATCCACGTGCACAAACAACCCCTGACGTCATCCCCCTTACGTTCATGTTGCTCATGTTGTAGGACTTGAGTCACAGGGTGCATCTCTGCATCAGGGTGGTTCATATCTGACCCCAATGGACACCCAAAATGACACCCTGTTGTCTTTCTTTGGACACCAACGACAGCCTACATGTCATGTTTTTGTACACATGTGATACACTGATGAGCGGGATTATATACTACATTTGACACCATGAAATGGCGTGACACCCTAAATAGACTCTCTGTACAGAGGTGACATACCCACCATATATTTGCTATTCGTGAGATTGTTAGCACTTAATGTTGCACTTACACTTGTCAGAGTGATGTGCTAATGCGGAGGACTGACATGCACACAGGGAATGTGTGTTGCAATGAATTTATTTGTACATGCTGTTCATGTGGTCATATTGCACTGTTCCATGATTGCTAAGGACAGTCACAATGTGAAGTGCCCATGCGAAGAAATTGTTAATGATTGTGCCTCTTCGGGCTATTCCTGCTGCAGCTGCAGGGGGTTGTAGTCCACTTGCTACATCTTCCTCATGATCGCCCGGTGCATCTGGCACCTGGATCCATGGGGCATTGGTGTGTGTGCAATGATCATCTTGCACACTATTTCTTTGCTGTACAGGAGTCTTCCACCTGTGATGTCTAGGCACCTGAAACATGACTTTAACACGCTAAATGTGCACTCAACAATGCCCTTGGTGCGTTTGTGGGGCACATTGTACTGCTTCCGGGCCAGGGTGTTCGGGGCTCAGAGGGGTGTCATCATCCACGGGCAGAGTGAATATCCTTGATCACCTGTGAGAGGTAAGTGAGATTTGTGTTAATTGGTGGGTCCACATGCTGTGTTGGCAGACTTACAAGTTTTGTGGCGTGTGATTTGTGCAACTGTGGGGTTCATGTTTGCCATGAATTGCTTCTGGCAAATATGCGGGATCAACATGTACTACGTAGCCTCACAGGTGCTCCTCCCTCCCTGAGCCTATTTACTTGTGTGCGCTGCGCAGTTGTATCACTTGCACTCCTACGGCACACCATTGTCATGCCTTTCTGCGCATGTCCACAAGCCTGACAACAACACTGTAATGTTAGCCATTGAAGATGGGCGGCCACATGTGTGTAGGCCTATGGTAAGGATAGGGCGGACACATATGTCGAGTTCAGACCTGGTTGAACTCGCGCTGCAATTGAGTCTAGGCCTTTGGCTTATGCTGCGGATGAAGATACACAAAAACAGATGGCAAGTATGAGCCAAGACCCCGAGCAGTCTTGCGCTCCTTTATTTATCCATTCGGGTGAGCCCGCCCTCCGGGTGCATGCTACAGTGCAACATTTTCAATTAAGGGCTAGGTGGCGCTGACACTACGACGGAGACACACGCCATAGTTACTTTTATGGCCAGCCCAGAACTGAGCCACGCCCTGAGTCCGGAACTGAACCACGCCCTGAACCCAGAACTGAACCATCCCCAGAGCCCCGGTCCATTTCTTCACACGCCTACGCATGGGCCGCCCCTGCAGTGCTGGGATGTCGTGCGCTTCGGAGTACATCTCCAGACGTTCCACCCAAGCTTTCCAGCGGCCTGCCTGGGACGTGGGTGGCCTCGCAACTGTGAAGGGCTCCAGTGGTGTTACAGATGACATGCTGTTGGCTGCTGGAGGCTTACTTGTGGGGTAGTCAAACGGGACGATGACTTGCGGTGCACTGAGGTAATGGCACCGGAAGAGCTGAGCGGGTGTGCAGCCTGCGATGATGCAGTAGGCTTGGAGGTCCGGGCTTGATTTGATTTGTGTGAGATCTGCTTGACCGCAATGTAGGCCGAAGGGAGCAGTCAGCACACACAGAGCTCCACGCAGTTGTGCAGCTGGGTGCACTGGGGGGCCTGTTGCGTGGAAGCCAGCGATCAGCTGAGGAGGCTTCCAAGCTCGTGGACCTCGGGCTTGAAGATTGCACCTGCATGTGTTGGGCCCTCTTGGAGACACGCCGCTGGTGGCAAGTGAGCAGTGAGGCCAGGGTGCGCTTGGGTGGGAAATCATCGCTGGGCACCCGACAGGTCTGGGGGGCAGCAGGCTGGGGTGTGGCAGGTGTACAGGATCATGCAGGCACCACCGGTCACGGTGGCGGTCTCGTGGCAGGGTGAGGGGTGCTGCCCTGGCAGACACATCCCCTGCAGGCGATGACGAGATGTGCGCCGGGTGGTGTGTGATGTAGCCACCTTATCGCCAGTGTAGATTTGTCCATTGAAGGTGGTCGGCCACGTGTGTGTAGGTCTATGGTCAGGATATGGCGGACACAGAGACACATGCAATAGTTACTTTGGTGGCCATCTCAGAAGTTAACCACGCCCAGAGCCCTGAGCTATTTATTCACACTCCTACACTGGACTGGTGTACGACAGACCAGACAACTACTGTTATGCTTACAGGGGGGGGGCACGTAGCTACATGTCCGAGGTCTTCCCGACTGCCTGAGGTAACATGGTTGCATCAACTGTCCACAACACAACAATCACCAGCAGTATATGTCCACATGGGCATATCTGTGCTCTGCATACTCAAGACTGTCCAGCACATCACCGCAACACTTGGCATTGTGTACTTTCTTATTCATGGGTCACTTGCCTCCTTCGCACATTCTTGGTTCCCACCTCTTCCCACATTCTGCAATTGTTTGGCAGAGGGGCTATGCCTTTGTGGATGGTTTGTCTACAAGTCTGACCCCTGTTACCACAGTTACTTGTGTTGTCGTGTCTGGTGGGTGGGCATTGTTTGGCATGATGTATTTAATTTTGTCACGTGTGCCTTCCCACAGTTGTGAGTTGTATGATTTTGGAGGTGAGGTAAGGAAATGGACTGCTTGTTGGTACTTACCAACAAGCAGTTTATTTCCACAGTTGCCATCCTGGAAGCGTTGGTTTATGATAGACTGTCGGAAGATGTAGGAATCATGTACACTGCCTGGGAAGTTGGCGAAGACATTGGTGAACAGTCCCCAGTGGCCTGCACATTGATGGAATGCGTGTGCTTTCTGTTGCAGGAATTGTGTGCAGTGTCAGCAGGGGGCACAATTAGGACATGTGTGCAGTTAATTTCCCCCAACACATGCGGGAAGCCAGCAATTGCGTAGAATCCTTGCTTGGTCTTCAGCTGTTCATGCGCAGTGTGGGGGAAGTGAAGGTGCTGGGATATCAAGCTGATGATGGCATCCAAGACAGTGAGGAACTTTGATAGGGCTGGCTGTGAGACTCCTACGACTCTGGCAGTTGTTGGTTGGAAGGTACCGGAGGCCAACAAGTGCAGCACAGCCAGCAGCTTTGTCTGCGGAGGGATGTTGGTTGTCCGCTGTGTTTGTACCGTCAGCCTGTGGGCAATGTGGGTCAGGATGCAGAGGGTGGTTGTCCTTTTCAGCCTGTAGTGGGTAATGACATCCTCTGGCGTTAAGTCTGTGAGGCTGGTGCGTTTTGAGAAGGTCCGCTGTCTTAGTGTAGTAGTCCAGAGGGGTGGTCATGGGGGTGGGGGCGGTTCTGAGGGTGGTGGTGGTGGGTGATGTGACCCTCTTGGGTATCCGAGCTGCATGATTATTAGCTCCATGGCATCTGTTGGTCTTCAGATGTGGCTCTGGGCAGGGCTCCCTTTATACTGCAGGTTTTCGTCCTACTTAAGACCAGAAAAAAGCAGGTTTTAAGTCCCTGCTGCTAATGTGCCCTATCGCCTGTTTTTGGCCCACATCGCCGATCTGGCTGGTTGTTGAGAATATCGTGAAGTGGTGTTATCGTGAGTTTTTTTTTACAGGAACGCCTACACTATTATTAAGGTTAGTTGTCGCTGTCAACCCTGGAGATGTTTGTAGCGGCAGCTATTGCAGGTAAACTGGTGATGTCAGCTGTTAGGTCAGGCTTGTGAATAGGGCGATAAATCTATCGCCACTTTCGTGGCAGAAAAGTGCCGCTAAATTGGTGGTGAGTCCTTGAGAATATGCCCCTAAGCGTTTACTTTTGAGTATTCAGGGACATTGTAATGTAATTTTCTGTCCAAAGTGAGTGGTCTTTGTGCAAAGTTTTACACTCTATGGTTTCTTTGTAGGAGTTTCCTAAACCCTTTAATGAAATTTTTCTAATTCTCATTATGTCATAATTGTTTGAGAGAATTTCCTAATCTTTTGTTTCCTCAAATTACTTAGTTGACAGAAATTCAGCATCCAACTTATGAATGAAAGACCGAAGTCAGCATTGTAATTTTTATACATTTGCCCAATATGATGCAAACTTTCCTTCACATTCAAAGTTTACAAATACACGATCTATCAGAAATTTAAAAATACACTATCTAATGGAATTATCACTGCTTTCAATACATTTTATTTGCACCGTTCTCATCCATTTCGTTTAGGCGTAATACTTACTGTTGAAATTCTCTGTAGGTCCTGTTTCCTCTTACTGCAATAGTCTTCTCAACCTTTTGAGCATGACAAAAAGAGGTCAAGCCAACTTTCAATGGGGTCCTTCACCATTTACAATTTGAAGTTTTTGGACCTTTTCACAACTGGACAAATAATAACAATAATTTGTATTATAGCTATTATAATAAAAAGAATAATACTTTTCTTTAAAATAACATATTAGACTGGGGGGGGGTCATCATTCCTAAATACCAGATGTTACAATCACCCATTTAAAGGTGGTTAAAGTATCAACAGCAGAAGGATGAATGCTATTTCTGGCCCCACAATCTATCATCTGCAGACCACGCCTGATGTCAACAGTGTCCACCTAGTTTACAATCTCTGATCAATAAATTAACCAGTATGATTGCCTTTCTATGTAAGATTTAGTGTTAGATCTCCTTGGAGACCTCAGTTCAAAAATTAAATAAGTTCCAATTCATCAGTTAAATTTTGTTATCTTCCTTGATCAGTCCCGACTGTCCTCACTTTGGGCACCTTGGACCTGGATCCTTAAGGAAGTGCCTGCTCTCTGTAACATGGATCTAGGTCCCACATGACACAGCCAATGCAAGCTTGATATGCGCACCATCTGCATTCAATATCACTCCCGAGAGCACATGACCTGTACCAGATATTCAGGACAGCCACCACTTTGTCAATGAGTTCAATTACCATTAGGACCACTACACTTCTCCCATTCTTGTAAAGATAACCTAAAGCTTTGCATGGAGTCAATATCTTTAAAACTACATCGAAATTTCTTGAAAACAGAATACGCCACTAAAAACAACCATAATCAACTGTTTCACATCATAAAAGCACAGACATCTAACACCAGAACAGCCCTTTTATGGCAGAAGATTGATGTACTAAAATTATAGGTTGTTTTCATCAGAAATCCAAAACATAAGAAATGAAACCTCGGACACTTCCCTTTTAGTACATTATGACGTCAGTAGCGCCAAGTCAAATGGACCCTCTAACCTCAGATTCTCTTTGTCTACTCTCATCATTGACTCAGCTTAATAAACTGTTTGCCCTCATTTGGACATCAACTGCATCTTCTATAGCCAATCCTAGAAAAAGCACTGTCCTCATGTCAGAAGTTCATTGGTGGACGTTCAATGGTCGAATTCTTCTTTGAACCAAGGGGCAGTAGCTAAACCTGCCTCTCAAAAGGTTGAGGGGAGGAGGTGAGAGATGTTATTCCTTCCTTGGACCCATGCTTTTTGAGAGTCCTATGCTACTGCAGCCATCATTATTTATAAGATTTCAAAGCAAACCTGCCTTCTTTATTAATGGAGAGAGAGATAACACAGCTAATTCCTCTAAATAAGGCCAGATACCTCAATCTGCATGTTTCTACTTTCTCTACAGAACAATTTTTTCTCCTTACTTCTGACCCCAAGAGATCACTATCTCGCACATCCTCATTCTAGACCCACACATCATCTGGAATATGCTGCTCTTCTCTACTGCATGTATGTCCTGCAAGAGCTCACAATTAATCCCTCTGAGATCCTCACTAACTAGTCCAATATTGACATCATATTTTACACCGGAAGAGCACGATGGTCTTATCTTCTTATGCATTTTGCACGTTGTAATCAGGAACATTTTGAACAAAAATATTTTAAAGGCTAAAAACTGTTTTTTAATTGTTTCTCATGGCTGATGCTACGTTAAGGCATCACAGATATCTGCCTTATGCTGCCAATGCAAATGGTCACCTGAGGGCACCAGTTCACAAAAAAAGGCCCACAAATGACTCTATTGTTAGAGAATTGAAGTACCAAAGGAGGAAAGATTTCATTTTTTCTCAGCTGCTAAAACTTTGTTGTGTACATTACGTTGTACTTCTTTGCGGCACAAATTTAGACTTGAATGGAATTGGGATTCAGATCTGTTATCTCTGTTGATTGCGTTTTCAGGTGCATATAATGTTGGGTACGCGATGAGGAACATACCTAACAAGGTGGCACAGTACATTGAAAGGCGAGATGGTGGAGTCCCTGCTAATCCCAACAATGTTATCATCTCATGGGGATCTACCCGGGCTATTCTGGTAAGTAGACCTCGCACCCCCCACCCAGAAATATGTGGTGGTGGATAAGGAATGATAGACTTATGGGGGCAGCATAGCAAATTTGATGTATTGCTAATCTTGCATCCCCAGGTATAAGCAAAAGAGTATAGAGCAATGACGCAAAGAGACACCAGCTCTGAGAGAGAGCAAGAGATAATTGAAGGTTTCTGTTCTTGAAAGATCTAACTTGAATCATTGGTCGCTGGTTGCGGGATCTTCAAAGAAGTTCCATATTAGTACATGAAGCTGTTTGAAAGTCCAAAATTCAATGAAAAAATTGCAATGATTATAAATAAAGACAGACTGGTACACTTAATTTCACAGCCAGGGACACTTCTCTCACAAAGTTTACAAAGTCTTAGATCAAATCAAAAGAAGAAAAGAAATGGACTTTGACTGCCACTAAGATTGTCAAGAGCCTCCTTTATTCAGGGCTTGGGATTAATGAATAAAGGTTTGAGGTTGGGCATAAGTGCCAAAGGATAAAAGTGTGAGTGCATGTTATGAGTGTAAGTACTAAAGAGAGATAAAACATCACTGGCGTAAGAAAAGCTGCACAGAAATCTGAGTGAATAAGCTGTGCAGTTGGAATGGTTGCAATGTGCACCCTTTAATAAATGGGACACATCACTCCCTATCTTTTGTGACAAAGGTATGACACATGTCTGAGATGTTCCTTGATAAAGTGACAGAAATATGAGGTAGATTGTGATATCCTTTTAAATTTGGCTGGTGATAGTTTAGTTTTTTATAATATATAGTCACACAAACTTGCTTCACAGCTCCCATTTTAAATCTTTGGTCTCTTACTCCTCCTCATCAAATACATTTTCTGTTTGCAGACAGCATATAATAAAACTTGATTTGGTTCTGTGAATATACACACAGAACAAGAATCAACCAGTCATTCCTTGCACACACATACTTCTAACCAGTTTGGTGTAAATCGGTTTTAAAGGTACTTTTGTGCTTTAGAATGTGTGTGCAACATATGTATGTATGTATGTATTTATGCATGTATGTTTATAGTATTTCTATACCGCGAACCTAGCCAAACAAAAGGCAAGGAACCTCTGTACATGATCATAGAAAAGCTTAAATTAAATGAGTAATAGGAGAGGGAAGCTGGGGTGTGGAGGAATAATGCACTGTGATGTAATATTCTTTAAACCGTGTATTTCCAACTCTTTCCCAAATTTGAGCTACACTCGGGTGGGTTTGATTGATACAGGGATGTTGTTACTGACCCTGCGTGCATAGATGGAAAAGGACTGCTGCATTGGTTTTATTTTTACACTTCCTACTCTGCAGTCTAATGTTGTCTTGGTTGTTAATGTGCAGAGATGGTGAGCTTGTATGCGAGATAAGTGGGGATTCTGGTTGTGATGGCTTTATAATGATGTAACTGGTTTTGAAGATGACACAGGTCAGGCCTACAGGCGGAGCAAACAGAGTTCCACCAGCATGGGGGTGATATGATCATATTTCTTAAGGTGATTGATGAGACGCGCTTTGGCGTGTAAGATATCCTTAAGCGATGCCAGTGTAGAGTCGCGGGGGCCCATGGAGCAGAGCATTGCTACATCCATATTTGAGCGTACGTGAGCTTGAACAGCAGTTCTAAAGTTGCTTTCTTGAAGAAATGATTAGATTTCCTGGAGGAGAGAGCTGGTACTAGACTGTCTTTTGCAATGTGTTTCTTGAGGGTGAGGTTGATGTCCAAGGTGAATCCAGGTGACTTGGTATTCGGTGAAAGTTGGGGGGTTCAAAGCTGTCATGGTTTATGTCATTCAGCCAGGTTTGTACTGTATCATGTTTGTGTTTTTTGGTTGGGTTGTGCTTCTGGTAGGTGCTAGACATCCATGACTAAATGTTGTGCAAGTAATATTTAAGGTATTGAATGTATGACATAGAGGAGACTTTCCAGTAGAGTTGTGTATCATAGGCAGATTGCTTGAATCTTGATTAAGCTTGGTTGACATTTATATTATGCCGACGTAATTTGTGTAATTTTTGGAATTTGGTGTAGCGCTTGTTATGCAAGATTCTCAATAAAAACTGAAAGAAAATTGTGCCATTTGCAGTAAAAATGTTCCACAAATGCACAGGAAAAATAGAACACAAGCAGCTGTTGTTCTCTGTGCTTTGTTTAAATGTGTCCTTGCACCAAAAATTGAGCTAAAATATAGCACTAAATGACAGATTCGCATTATTTGAGGGGCCTACTACCATGTTGGGCAGACTTGCGTCCGCCCAACACTACCTTGGTGTGAGAACCGATCGACTATAGGTCAGCAGTTCCGCACCCCCTATTAAGATGGTGCATAGTGCGTTCACATATTCCCATTTCTCTATGGGAGCTTGTGCTGCGGTCGGAAACCGGCCGCAGCTCAAGCTCCCCACAGAGAAATGGGAATTTCTGTGAATCCCTGCAACGCGTGGCAGGCACCTTCTGGTGTCTGCCAAACAGTGCAGGAATTTACAGAGGGGCACCAGGCCCCCAACTGGAGGCCACTGAGGGATAGGGGCCCCCTAAGTCACTTTCTGGCAGTCTTTCCATGTTTTTAGAGCCCGACATGGAAAGCCTGTCCGAAACCGCCACCATAATCCCAATGGGGTAAACCCAGTCCTAAAAGGATTATTTGCAGCCAACTACTGGCCGATGGGCTCCTTTTGACCATCGGAATCCAGACAGATTGACTATGTTATGTTATGTTATAAAGTATTTTATTACGCGCTCTGCTACTACAGAGTATCCTGGCGCGATATGTAACAATAAACAGAGCCAATCCAGAAGGAAAAGAAAAAAGCAAAATACTGAGATTAAAGAGGTGGGTTTTTAGCCCTTTCTTGAATTCCGACAGTGTGGCTGAAGATCGCAAAAAAAACGGCAGGGCATTCCAGGACCGCGCTGCTTGGACAGAAATAGACTGACCCCCCAGTCTCACATATGTGACTTTGGGCGTAAACATCAGAAGGAGATTGGCAGATCGAAGAGCACGGCGAGGAGTATAAAAAGTAAACCTCTTGTGCAGATATTGTGGTCCTTGTTGGTGCAGGGCTCGAAAGGCCAGGACCAATGATTTGAACACAATGCGATGGGCCACCGGGAGCCAGTGAAGCTTTCGAAGATGGGTATGTGCACTAGTTCTTCTCGGGAGATGGAACAGAAGTCGGACCGCCGCGTTCTGTATGATCTGCATTCGATTAATGAGATATTTAGGAAGACCGCTGAAGAGGGCATTGGCATAATCCAGCCTTGATAAAATCAAAGCGCGCAGAACCGTCTCTTTTGCTTCCCTGTGAAGCAGCGGAAGGAACCTTTTGAGTGACTTGAGGGTCGCAAAACAGGTCGCAGTAAGTTTTTTTAAGTGAGCTTCAAACTTAAGATCCTGTCCAAACCAAACCCCCAGGTTTTTTACCGGGCCTCCAAGAGAGCTGGGACATGCAAAGTCAGTCGGCCAAATAAGGTCCTTAAAATTGGCCGGAAAATTGCCATAAAATAACAGCTCTGACTTGTCCTCGTTGCATTTGAGCTGGGCTGAGACGAGCCACCGGAAGACATTGGACAAACAAGAGCAGACGACACTGGCGTCTAAGCAGTTCTTAGGCCATGTAAACAGCAACTGCGTGTCGTCGGCGTACGCCATTATTTTGGCTCCCCACTGCTCTGCCAGATGAATCAACGGGGTCATATAGACGTTGAACAGCAGAGGGCTTAACGTCGAGCCCTGCGGAACCCCTGTAGTGAGCTTTTTAGGTGACGAGGCATATGGAGGCATCCACACTTGCTGCATCCGCTCTGACAGAAACGAAGACAGCCAGTCCAAAACCGCACCCGACAGCCCCACCTCTGCCAGCCTTGTCAGCAGCTGAGCATGGGGTACCGTATCAAAAGCGGCAGATAAGTCCAGCAAAACCAGGACCGCTCTGCCGCCTCCGTCCAGACACCTCCTAATGGCCTCTGAGACTTCCACCAGCGCCGTCTCAGTGCTAAAGGTCGCCCTGAAACCCGATTGAGCCGGGTGCAAAGCCTGAGAGGACTCAATAAAGTTATTCAGTTGCCTAAAAACAATCTTTTCGCAAACCTTCGCCAGTGCCGGCAGCAGCGATATCGGGCGATAACTGGAAGTAACTAGGGGATCCAGACCAGGCTTCTTTAGCAAGGGAAGAAGTTTCGCCTGTTTCCAGCAAAGGGGAACAGAAGCCGAGACCAAAGACAAATTGACAACCTGGGTGGCCTCTTGGTACACCAGGCTCGCCGCTCCCCCCAGAACCCTAGCAGGGCACGGGTCGGAAGGAGAGCCTGACTTTAATGTCTCCAAGATAGCCAGCACATCAGCTTGCAAGACTGGCTCAAAGGTGGAAAGTTGGCTAACGTGTTGCTTCCCCCCAGAACTAATGATGGGTGGTAAAGGCTGAAGGAGACCACAGGAATTTTGGAGCTCCTCTTGGATTTTAGCGATTTTATTGTCAAAAAAGCAAGACAGTTCCTCACACCAAAGATCGGATGCCGGAAGAGCTGGCGAGGCAGCACAGGGAGAAAGAAAACTCTGAACGATGGCAAAGACTTCTTTGCCATTGTTGTCCGCCTTCTCAATCCTTCCTGAGTAGTACCTACTTTTGGCAGCCTTAATTTCGGCATAGTAAACCTTCTGAGCCCTCCGCAAATTGCTCTTTAGTTCAGGACGGAACTCAAGACGCCAGGCTCCCTCCAGTTTTTTGCAGCCAGATTTGAGTTCCCTGAGAGCATGGGAGAACCAGGGTTTAGAGGCAGTTTGAATTCTGACAGCCGTAATCATAATACGGCGTTCGGGATTCAAACCAAGGATTTTGGTCAGTAAGCCTCCGACGAGCAGTCAGAGGCTTACTGACGGATATCCTAATTAGGCCTAAGTATCATTTTGTATAATTTTGCTTAATTATGTGGAAGCGAATTTCACACACATCTAATATTGATGCTGTTTTCTGTGAGTATAGTTTGAGGACCACAGAAGACAGTATGGAACCCTCAGGAACTCCACAGGTGATAGGGATCCTTTGTGACTATAAAGCACCTATGTGAAGAACATACTGCTGTTGGTTGGAAAGGTAGGAGGAGAATTAGTGCAGGATATTGCCAGTGAATCTCATTTGAGACTCCAGACTGCGCATGAAAGTGAGATGGGTGTCGTAGGCAGCTCAAAGGTCCAGCACGCAGGGTTCATCTTAATCTGTGGTCAAAAGGGTATCATTTACAATGTGTAAGGTAGTGGTCTCCATGCTGCAGCATGATCTGAAACCAGACTGTAGTCACACAGGAGATGATTAGCATTAATGTAATCTTGAAGTTTAACATAGACTATTTTTTCTCAATGATCTTTCTGATGAATGGTAGGTGAGTGATCGGCCAGCTGTGTTTGGACAAAATATCAAACAAAAATATTGTTGCAAGAATATCAAGATGTCCAACGTATCCTGGACATAAATATTGAAGGTAAGAATATCTTTTTAAGGGTTGTCTTGTGTTTAATATTGCTGTTAAAATTATAATTACCAAAAATATCATTGTGCACAATATCATTTTATTTAGAATGTTTTCAGGTTTTATGTTGTATATAGAAAATGTTTTATGTCAATATTTAATGTTAAAATTTCATTTTTATATTATTATTGTGACAAGTTATATTTACATTCTTATTTTTAATTAATTCACCTTTTTTTAATATTTAAAAGGGGGTGTTGGGACATTTTAAAAGTATGCTTTTGGTAGTTTTATTTTTCTGTGTATATTTAAGGAATTTATTATATGTAATAGAATGATTGCTTAATTTGTAATTGAATATTTTTTATTTTAAATTGCATGAGAATTTTATTTGCAGAATTATGTTTTATAAATTGTTCTATTATGAAATTTGATTATGTATTATTCAAAAAATGATGTTTTGTTATGTTATATGCTTTATATTTTTTATCTATTTTATTTATAATCTATTAATATTTAAAAATGTCTTATATTAATTATTGATTCATGTTGTAAACATTTTTTGTGTAGTCAGTTTTTTATTGGTTTTTAATGGAACATGAAAAATAATTATGTTCAATTATTCATTGTCGTGTTCATATAGTTTAGGGTTTTTTAATGTAAATTCATTTTTAATAAATGTTTTAAATCAATTGTTTTCAGAATATTGTAATATTTTCTTAGAATTATAAATAATGTGCATAGTATTTTGAAATATTTAATTTTAAAATTTCATGTTTGAAACATAATCACATTAAAAATATTGTTTTGAAAAAAAAAGTTTCATGTTTGGAATAAAATTATTCATTATATATGCTTAATTCAATACATTTGTTTTTAGGTGTGTAGTTAAATATTAGAAATTAAGGCTATATTGATTTATTTTTATGTAGTGCTGTGATATAATTGTATTTTATTTGATTATGTTGCATAATTTGTTTTATAATACTTTTGTACATTTTATATTTTTATTGTGCTGTTGACTATAGTTTTGTATATAAATAGTTTTTTCATGTTGTACTGTTTAATTTGATATTTTAGTGCTAATTATATTATTTATTTTATTACATGATTTCTTAATGTAGATTTGTAAGTTATATTAGTTAATTGCATTAATGTCTTTTTATTGTATACACAATATTTATTTAATATAAATAAAATTATTTTTATTACATTTTGATAATATGATAAACTATTTGTTAAAATTGGAGTGATAAATATAAAATCTGCTATCTTTATTGTCAAACATGTTCCCAAATTTGCTTAGATTAGGGTTGGAATAGTAAATGTGACCTATTTTGTGTTCAAACTTTCCAAAATAGTTTGTATTGTAGATGGAACCAGTGGCGGCTCCTTCGTTAAAGGAAAATAAAATGATAATATCTTCACGTTAGTATAATTTTATCTTGTCCTGCTGCAGCAGCTTTGCAGGGCCAGGACAGGTTGCTCTAATGACAGAGGATCAGGGGGAGTTGTGAGCACACTCTGTAAGTTTGCGTGAATGTTTGGCCAGCTGTCTTGGGCAGGCTAAACATTCATGCACACGTTGCATGTTCTCCACCCAGACTGTATTGAAGCCTAGGTGGAGAACATGCCCAGGCTCCAACTGCCCATCTGAGCGCCGAGCCACAGCGCTCAGACCAATCACAACGCTGCTTTGCAGCATTGAGACTGGCTTAGGGGAGCCTAGGTGTGCTTCATGTTCCAGCCAGATGAGGTATGACGGAGAAGACACACGACGAAGAAGCGGCGAGGAGCAAGGTAAGTTTCTTTTTCTTCTTTGTTTTGCCCTAATAGGTTACATTGCAGTGTAATTATCAAATGTGAAGCTTTTAGTATTCAACATTTTACAGACACTATTTTTTTTCCTATTTGTTTTTACTACAATCAATAGTATATTGATGGTTTTTATATATATTTTTTAGTTTTTCATAATTTATTTAACGTATATGTTTATATTTAATACAACATATACACATTGTTTACCATAAAAGTAAAGAAAAAATATTATAGAGGTACATTTCTTACATCATAAAATCAACACGTGTATTCCTTTAACAGTTTTTAACATATTTATTTAATATAAATAAAATTATTTTTATTACATTTTGATAATATGATAAACTATTTGTTAAAATTGGAGTGATAAATATAAAATCTGCTATCTTTATTGTCAAACATGTCCCCAAATTTGCTTAGATTAGGGTTGGAATAGTAAATGTGACCTATTTTGTGTTCAAACTTTCCAAAATAGTTTGTATTGTAGATGGAACCAGTGGCGGCTCCTTCGTTAAAGGAAAATAAAATGATAATATCTTCACGTTAGTATAATTTTATCTTGTCCTGCTGCAGCAGCTTTGCAGGGCCAGGACAGGTTGCTCTAATGACAGAGGATCAGGGGGAGTTGTGAGCACACTCTGTAAGTTTGCGTGAATGTTTGGCCAGCTGTCTTGGGCAGGCTAAACATTCATGCACACGTTGCATGTTCTCCACCCAGACTGTATTGAAGCCTAGGTGGAGAACATGCCCAGGCTCCAACTGCCCATCTGAGCGCCGAGCCACAGCGCTCAGACCAATCACAACGCTGCTTTGCAGCATTGAGACTGGCTTAGGGGAGCCTAGGTGTGCTTCATGTTCCAGCCAGATGAGGTATGACGGAGAAGACACACGACGAAGAAGCGGCGAGGAGCAAGGTAAGTTTCTTTTTCTTCTTTGTTTTGCCCTAATAGGTTACATTGCAGTGTAATTATCAAATGTGAAGCTTTTAGTATTCAACATTTTACAGACACTATTTTTTTTCCTATTTGTTTTTACTACAATCAATAGTATATTGATGGTTTTTATATATATTTTTTAGTTTTTCATAATTTATTTAACGTATATGTTTATATTTAATACAACATATACACATTGTTTACCATAAAAGTAAAGAAAAAATATTATAGAGGTACATTTCTTACATCATAAAATCAACACGTGTATTCCTTTAACAGTTTTTAACATATTTATATGTGTAAACCTTTTTATAAAAAGGTACATAATACGTTTTTCTCATAGACGTGCTAAACATACATGTTTTTATTTTTACAGGTTTAATATACTTTTTTAGTATATAATATAAATAGTACTATATTATAATAGATAGCGTTTTTTATAGTACTATTTACATTATACTTTACCTAATCAGTTATATTTTCTTAATACATTTTTTAGATATTATTTGGATTATGGCCTGCAGCCGCAGGTAGCAAGCACCAGTCCCTGCCCTTCTGGGATGAGCAATGGCTAATATTTGTACCAAAATACTGGTTCATGCCAATGGATTCAAATTCCGCTAGACAGGCTGGATCCCCTAAATAGCCACTAATCTAAATTCAGATGATTTGATTGTTTCAGACAAATTATGAACCATCCCTAAACCCAGATCTACATTATTCGGGGGAGAAGTAGTATTGATTCCTCTGTCACTGGTTCAATGTGCTGGTATATTATTTGTAATGAGTTTAGCCGAACTGGGATTGGCTGTTTTGTTGATTTTGAATGTGTTCTGTTGATACTTGGAAATATAAAGCATGCCCATGGGCTTCTATTACCTGGTAGCCAGATGTTAGTGCTAATAGGTGGGCTCTCAAAAGACATACACTAATTTCAGTACCAACACATTAAATAACAGTTACTGCAGCTGAATGCAATCAGCACCCATTGGGTACACGATTGGCTTTTGTTGGAAAAAACATCACAGAGGTGTACGTCTCTTTTAAATACTCTAATATTCCTTGATGAATTGGTTTTTGGCACCGCAATGGGAATGCCAAAACAGACCATGCCTTGCAGGAACTGGGGAGCTTGCATACAGAAGAGCACATGTGTGCACCCCTACATGCATCCCCATGCGGAGGAGGCACAGGAGTCCTGGAGGGCCCCCTTTCTTTCCTTCCGCCATGGTGTTCATGGAGGAGAAACTTCCATAACATCGCTGACGGAGAGGAAACTCGTAATATTGTGGCAAGCATATTGCGGCCTCCTGACCCCCACAACCCCACCAGGGACGACATTTCCCTGGCAGCTGCAGCTAGGCTGTGGTGGTACGACTGCCCAAATCGTAATAGGGTGGTCGGGAGACTGCCATTGGTGTGCCCCGTGAGTCTGGCCGTCCATGGATCGCCAGACTCGTAATCGAGGTCTAAGTGTAAATAGAAAGAGTGTTTCTTCTTCATACTATTTAGGTCAATCATTAGACAAGAACCTTTGATGTTACAAATATTACATGCATAAAATATGTACCTCTAAGTGCTTTAAGTCCCTTTCATCCGTTGGTCTGTTATTATACCATTCATACCTTCTTCCGCCCACCAGAGCATACAACCTTGGGAAATGGGTCAGCCCATATCAATCAGTGGCTAACTTCAATGTGAGTGACAGCATTTTGTCTCTTCCTAAGGAGCACATCAACATGCAATGTACTTCACTTCAGTGGCAGGGACTACTATTGCAATGGTCTTTTTGAGACCAAAAACAAGTTTTTGCTTTTATCTAATGTTTTTTCATATTGACGAAATGAACTTCTGTAAGACGTGTGACAAAATAAAACAGGCATTAACAGAGCCATAAGGCTGCAACCAAACCAGATCGAATGCAATGCTTGTTCTCTTAGAGTGCTGGACATTTTGGGACATGCAGCAGTACACTACACAAAAGAGTACTCTTGCAGTACTCCAAGTACTCAGAAATATTTTTTAAAATTGGCCACCAGCTATAATATTCAAACTCAGAATTGCTCTAGGGGAATTATTTGTTTGTCGTCCTGCAGGCACTTCTGCCTCCACCTTATTCATTATGTCTTCACAAACAGTGCTATGTAACAAAACCAAGTCTCAAGCCACGGAGCTGGGCTAGCAGGCTACATAAAGCTGAAGGTAGAATGTATACATATTTAAAGAAGGAAAGGTTCTCTTTTGGAAATTTTGGTCACATTCTTATATTGTGTTGGTAGATCCAGGGTTGGACGGGTCTTTTATTCCACTGGGCAATTCCCAGTGGGCTGGAGCCCAAGGAGGTCAGTTTTGAAAAGTCCAAGGTCGTTCCTGGTGCCTCTGTCACCTTTTTCTAGTTCTCTGAGGTTATTTGCTGAGGCACGGGAGGCTTCAAGAGGGAGATAACGAGAAGGAGTGTGGTGGAAGGTAGAGAGAAAGCAATCAGAAAGGGAGAAAAGAGAGAGAGAAGAGATGGGGAGAGAGCAATGGTGGATGGAAAGAGAGATTGTGCGAGGACACGAAGGGAGCTGGGTTGGTTTGAGCATTGTTGGCAGGCCTGCTTGTGTTTCTCTCGTCCAGCCCTGGGTAGGTCTGTAAAAGATGGAGGCAAAGGTAATACCTGTAGGAAGGGTTGGTGCTCTCTGTTGCATTTTCAAACAATATGCTGACATCTAAAAATGGAAAGATAAGAAAAAACACTGATAAGCGCAGATACACCAGGTGAGGAAAAGTTGATGCTGTAAAAAGCGCAGAGTCAAAGATGAGATAGAAGACTTCAAAGTCTTTCACATTACATTCTCCACTGGTGATGAGAAGGCTGTGGTTGTGGGGAGATGCTTACTAATCCCGCCTTGTAGTCACCTGATGTTCCAGCTTTAGATCTTGTGTGTCTTTTTATCTAGAGTCTCATGTCTTTCATCGTCACAGAAGAGGATCCCAGAAGAACTGGTGTGATGATCTGTGTGCCCCTACACCCAGTCTTTACAGATGCTATTGTGCAGTGTGGCGCTGTCAAGCTGGAGTGCCCCCTAGACGAAGAGAACGGATGGGCTCTGGACTTGTGTGAGATAAGGAGGTCCCTCTACAAAGCCCGAACTCACTGCACCCCTAAAGTGCTCTGCATCGCAAACCCCTGGAATCCAACAGGTGAGGAACAAACAGCAACATTGTGACCAACATCCTTAATGCTGCTTTCCCCACTCTATTGGTAGTGTAAAATTGGGAGGAATCTAAACTCCATCAAAGATCCTAAGGAACGAGTGTTTGAAGTCAATTATAACATCAATTGGGAAACCAGTCATGTTGTATATATGCTGGAGAGCTTCTGTGGCAAAAGATATATTGGAAGCACAATACGTCCCCTAAAAAAGAGAATGCTGGAACACATAAGAGCTGTGCAAAATGATGAGATCACCTATGCAATGGCTAAACATATGAGAACACATCCCGGTCCCACTTGGATGGACATGAAGTATTCAGGACTCGCAATGGTACCGATACATGAAAGAGGAGGTAATCGTGTCTTGAAGCTGAGACATCTGGAATCCAAATTAATTATACGTTTCCGAACAAAGGTTCCATTTGAGCTCAATGGGGATGAGGAAATGTACATGCATCTATGGACATGTTGTTAATATCATGTAAATATTTCTCATCTTGAATGATGTGCTACTGAGAACTATGACAGATTTTAGTTGACATTATAATCGCCCAAAAACTGAAAACATTTGAAGAAGGAAAAACAAACACTCTTCTCCAATTTGAACTGCCACCATCCGTGATGTAATATGTTGTAATATTATTTATTTATCATAGAAAGTGCCAAGGCAATGGTATCTTCTGTTTCTGTTGTGAATTATCCAAGAGGTTGCCAGACATAATGAGGGCACTCAGCCCAAGATTTGAAGTATTTGATAAATATCAAATGTGACACTTAGTCAACTAATGTTTATATGTAACATTGAAACATATATTACACTACTATATTTTGTTTATATTGAATCAATGTATTCATTTGGTTGCCGAGAAGCTCCACGACCATATAAAGGAATAAGGGTCAAGTCTGAGTTCCTTTATATGGTATTTTATTCTTTACAATGCATGCTCACACTAAAACCATTCCTGAAAGAAGTCTACATTTTTTGGCCCAGACTTACAAACACTGTGCAACAGGTTTTTCGTTACTTTTTTAATGCAAACCCGATGCAAAGTGGGACTTACATTCCAATGCTATTTTGCACATTTTTTTTTTAGAGCGAGATGCGACCTCATATAAAAAATGGACGCAAGGACACATTTTGCCCCCAAATTTAAAGTGAATTTACATTTTGCTTAATTGGCCGTAGTTTTCTCTAATTTACTTGAATTTTTTTTAAATTTACATGACAGCAAATTACATGAATTTTGCACACACTGGTAAATATCAGTTGGAATTCTTGCTGTTTCAGTTACCGTTCACTCTACCCTGAAAGGGTGCATGCACTGATATGTCACAATTCAACTTTAATACCGTATTACAGTTGAGAAGCTACATCATTTTCTTATTACTGATGACTAGTGATGTCACGACTAAAATGTCATGAGAAAATTAGAGACAGGCTATTTTTTACAGAATTAATGTCTCCCATAACATTTTTATTGCTTCTCACATTGATTAACCTGGAGAGCTGTCTCTCTAGACTAACACTTTCATTGGATGATGTAATCCTGTGATATCATAAATTATGTCATAGAACATGTCCTAAGTGATGCAATATGTGAGGTCATAAGAAGAGCATGGCGGGGGCGCAAGTCATAGTTAGTTCTGCTAACTATAACTTGTGAATTTCTTTTTTTTTCTTCAAAACGTTAATGTTGTCACTGACATATTCTTCGTTACTTTAACCTTTGTTTTGTTTTCAGCGAATCTCTAAGTTTTTAAAAAACAAAACAGCTTTTTTATCACACCTAACTAAAATGTTACTTTAACTTTTGTTTCTTTCAGTGAATTTTCAGGTTTTGTTTTAACATAAAGTAATAATGTATCACCATATTTAAATCCAAACCCCTGCGGTGCACAGACAGAGGTTGTGCGCAGCGGGGTGTTTTCCACCCGGCAGCCAACGCTAATCAACATATGGCCTTTGTTGTGCAGAGCAGGGGGTTGACCACAGGCTGGCCAATCTATCCAGAGCCAGCACCAGCACCGTTACTTACTACTAACATGGAAGGGGGCGGGGTCAAACGGATGTAGCTTGTAGGTGATTTGGGGATTTTGCATTCTCAGCATTCTCAGAAACAAGTAAAAGGGAGAACAATGGACCAGACAAAAAGATCTGAAAAGGAACAAGAACAACTTATAATTGAGTAAAGGAAAAAATTGCCAGGCATCGATGCCGGAACAGGACACGGTTTAATTCTAAAGATGCTGATTATGGCTCTGCATCATTAGTGTTTATACGAAATACTCTCATTACACAGCTCTTCATTGAAGACTCTTCAGTGTCTGATCTTTTTGAACACCTGAATGCAGAAGAAAATATACCAACATACCTTCTGGGTCTTTTAAATGGTTTACCAAACTGAAACTAACACTGATACTAAGGAGTTTAACTTCTTGGATGCCCTGAAGAAGCCCGGATACGAGCAAAATTGACAATTCAACAAACAACATGACATAAAGGATCTAACTTATAAAGATAACCTCTCGTTTCATCTGTTCATGCCTGGCAATTTTGCCTTTACTCAATTGTAAGTTGTTCTTGTTACCTCTCAGATCTTTTTGGCTGTTGCTTAATTATTTGTGGTTCTGGCTGGTGGTGAACCATTTTTTGAGGTGGGCAACTGTGAACTTGATAGAGTCTTTGAATATTATAGCTGCACATAATTGTGCAATAATTGGGTCCCCTAGCAACCACTGTTTGGGAGAACCATGGACTCGGCTCTCAGACCACTAGTCTTGGACACTCACTACAGAAGAGATTGCGTTTCAATAAATCAAAGACACATTTTTAAGAGTTGAGGTGCCCCCTTCACCATATTTAGTGAATTGGGCCCTGGGGGATGAGGTACCTGGGGTCGAATAAAGCATGGGGAAGGGGGCAGTGGGGCCCCCTCTCCTTAATTAAACAGACCCAGCACACAGTTCTTTCTAGACCTGCATCGCAAAATGCGATGCAGCGAGCGCTACGAAATTCATTTTATTAATTAAATTGTTTACTTACCTCCAAATATCCATGTGCCGGTTTTTATCACCCCCTCCCCCCACCATGCCACTCCCCCGCCCTGCCTCTCTGCCCCATTGCAACTCCCTCCACGGCCGCAGCTGCCTGGTTTGATCCTTGGTGTCACTCAACATCTTGTGATTCTGAGCAAGTCACTTAAACTCCCCGTGCCTAAAGCAGAGAGGTGACCTTGTACAATATAACTTATGCTAATGTAAAGCCCTCCAATACCTTAGATTCAAGACCACCCTATGTAAAACATCCAAAACAATTAATTGGACCACACCCATTAGAACTGAGGTAGCACCCCCTTGAGAAGTGTGAGAAGTGTGGCTCAGTGGTTAGAGCGGCAGACCCTGATGCAGTAGTCTGGCCGGGACCAGGGTTCAATTCCCGCCTCGGCGGGTCTCGGGCGAATTTCCTCGGACCTGATAATTCTCGCCTCGGTGCCTATTCTAATCATGAGTCCCACTCTGCACCTCTGGGCAATAGCTTCCTTAATCTCTACAACGGCCCCAACAACGCTGAGGATGCCTGACTTCACCTTGGGGGTGCCCAGGAGTGGGCTCCTCACAGGGAAAGGCCAGGAAGGGTTCCTCAGCGGTATTCGTGCAAGTGCCGAGATGCCTACGGGTAGTCGTGCGCTATACAAGTGTGTAATCATCATTATCATCATCTTGAGATCCCACAATGGAACCAGGGTGATCTCTTACAGACAGGGATGCCCAAGTGTCTCCAGTCCCTCCTGAAATCCTAAAGCGCCCTGTCTTTTCAGAAAGTAGGCACACATGTCCTATGCGCCCCTGCAGCACATGGTGAAATTCAGCCCCTGAAGCCTTATATTCTAAGGTGCTAGAATTTCGTCACCTCGATCCTATTGAAGATTGATGAAATCCTGAAACGTCTCAGGCGAGCTGCTCAGTATTACAATTTCATTACTGGAGGACCAAGGAAGGCCCAGCCCCCTTCCATGTAGTCCCGCAAAATATTTTCACAAAAATCATTTATTCTTCCTTACAGTCCAGATTAGATGGGTTATATAAAACTGAATTTCCTTTAAATCCATGTGTGTCTATTTATTTCCTTCTAAATCTTCTGTAAATCTCAGGTTCCTATCCTAAGATCACTTCATAGCTCTTTGGAGGTGTGGTTATGGGTAAGAGGGAGCAGCGAGTTGCCTTAAAATACAATTACTGGAACTGATGGTGGGGAAGTAGTGCAACACTCATCAGACAATGCCTGAAGTTGGCTCGCAATTGAATATCACCCCTAACAGGATGACAAACCCTGAGATAGCAGAAGTCCTGAGAGTCTGCGCATCATGTTTTAATGATATTGGTACAGCCAAAGATACAAAGAACCTTTGCGCCATCGTTGAGGTTTTAATGACCCAAGCCCAAAAACATGTTCAATGGATTGGCACATCAGACCCACCCCTACAGGGACTTTTGCCCCAGATATTTATTAGAAGAATGGGAAATGACTGCATCTGACTGAAGCCCATTGCGACCTATATAGATTTACTTCATAACTGCAAATTTGTTTAGGAGCATCAGTATTCTAGTTCGTTGCGCTGTATAATTTTGCGAGAGTATAATCAAGTCAGTTATACAACAGATGAGAAGTCGCACTATAGTCCAATCCGCTCTACAAAATTCTTACAGAGTAAAATATTATTCTACAAGAGTTTAATATGGTCATCTGTGTACAGCATATGAGTACATTTGAAAAGATCACAACAATAATCCGTCCACATAGTGGCTTTATAGTGGTTTCTAGGTGGGCCTTTGGGGGTCTTTATCTTTATGTTACAGCCTCCCCTACTATTCCTCCTGAATTTCTCTCTATTACAAAAATTGACCTACTGATTCTATGTGACATCATCGGTTATGATGCAGCGCTACTCCGGAAATAATTTCTAAAATCATGTCACCTTTCCCTGAAGTACTAAATCATACATTTACTCGACAGTTGGGCCCATAACATCGCGAGTCACTCATAAAACACTTATTCCTACTCCATATATCGGTGAAATTCAAAGGAAAGCTGCTGTATCATAGTGGAGTGTCTAAAACTAAAACCGGAGATTTATACTATTTACACCAGCAGTTTAAATGAATTTACCATGGTTTTCATTGACAAAACATTTATTTAGACACGCCACCTTTAAGGTTGACGGATCTGCTAGTAAAAAATTAGGCGTAGGAAAACTCAAGACCAGCCTAATTAACTAATAAAAGCAAATTTAACATGTCTAAAAGTTTTTTCACTTTATTTATTTCTTTATTCAAAACAACATTTTAAAAGAATAAGAATTTTATCTCAAACAGTTAATTTCATTTATTTTAGAAAATTCAGAAAGACATTTTATTTAGAATTCAGAATTGCAAGTATTTGCAAAAGACAGATAGTTCCCAAATCCATTTTATTTCTCCCTGACTTCCCTGACCAACAACCTCATCGAAAGCTCAGTCCTCATTCAAAAAGAAATAGAAAATTATTCAAAGTCTTACATCTCAGGAAAATCAGCATTCCGGCAGCATCTCTAGTGGAAATCGAAAAGAAGATTTTTCCTCAGTAAAACCAACACTTTTTATACCTTTTTCACTAGCTCTAGCCATCTAAAAAAGTAATTTTCAACTTCTAATTCGAGATCTTCTCACCTTCAGAACCATTGTGCTCATCCTTTTTGGCAGCCATCTGGATTTCCAGGCCACTCTGTCCTTGAACCGCATTCACTCCAGGCACAAGCAGCTCGCATTCGAACTCAGACTTTGGCTTGCGCATGCCAAGTTCAGTTTCTTTTCGCAGTTTAACAGGACAGCCATTTTCCTACTAGGCCTCACAGGCCAGAATGGGAACTATCATAGAAACAAACACAAACAAACGTTAATTTTAGAAATCTAGCCCTTCAGTTTACCTCCCCCTTTACTAAGGTTTTCCCTGTTAGTAGTTATCTAGCAAAATAAGCAACATTTAGGCGCAATATACTCACATATCCTTCAGTTTCTGCCACAAATACGTAAACAAAAAGCACATTTATGCCTCATTTCATTATTTCAAAGCTGCTTATTAGTTTAGGACATGACAGAATCACATAGTTAGTTAATTATGATTGCAACATAAGCAAAATTAGTTCCCACGTGTACTTGTGTAGGTGCAATTTTATTCTAGGTTGATTAATTTCACACATCATTCCATTAATTCAAATTACGGTTATGGAAGTGTCATTTTACAAGGGGTACACAAAATGTTGTTTCTCCACCTTGCTCCATCACTTACACCACTCAATCTTCCTCACTGTGCAGGCCATGTGCAGAGTCGCAAGTGCATTGAGGAGGTGATTCAGCTGGCCGCAGAAGAAAACCTTCTTCTTTTCATTGATGAGGTACGTTCGGTGGTGTATGGTCAATGATCTTCCAGTCTCCCATCCTGCTCTTAACTGTAGAGATAACAATCTCAGGGACACCTTCTTGCACAAAAACATTCCCAAGTTTACAAAATGGTGTAAATCTGTGCATATGTCAGGCTCCATGGATGTTGCCTGGGAGCACCCAAAGCAACACTCATGGAACGCCCCTTTGATGCAGAGTAATGCATGAAAGCGGCCCATATTTACAAGGCCATGGAAAGTCATGCAGGGTGACTTTAAGTGGCCTTGTAAATATGGACAGGCACAATGCGCCGTGGGTGCGCCAAAAAAAGTGACACACCGGCAGCTCAATGGCTGTGTAAATCTGGCTCATAGCATTTTATGGCTGAAGAGGTGAGCAACACCATTCAATCAAGGCTTCCTGCAATTAGTAACATTTCATTGTACATGGATATATATAGCAACCAATGTGAGGTGCAGCAGATGTCTAAATGAAGAAAGAGTTAGCTTGCTTTTTCAGGGTCAACACAGGGGGACAGTTGACCTGCACAGATATGTTTGGTGTTGGTGAGAGGAGCACTACTCAGGGGGTCACAATTCACAAGCTTAGATCTGATCATATGGATTTTCTCATCATGGGCACTGTCACATTGTTTGTTTATCTTTCACATACCTTTGGTAGGTTTTCTAAAATTCTGGTGGACTCTGACCTTCTAGAACCCTTGAAGCACACCCCTTCAAGAACATGTCCTGATATTATAGTCCACATAGTTTCCACTGGTGTAAAATCATGCTAAATCCCACAATGCAAAATGTCAAGGGCTTTTGTGAATTTCCCTTAATATGAAATTTGAAAATTTCAGGAGTGTAATTAAAATTTCCCTCGGACTTCAGCACTACTAATGTTCTGTTCTGTTTCCTCAGATGAACCAGGATGCGGTGTTCGCCCCAGGATTCCAGTTCCATTCTTTTAAGAAGGTCCTGTTTGAGATGGGCCCGCCGTACTCAGAGGAGGTGCAGCTAATATCATTCCATTCCATCTCCAATGCAGTTTTCGGAGAGTGAGTAGATCAGGAAGGGGATTGAGTTTTCATGGTCCACCTTTATTCCACGGTTCACCTAATTAAAAAGAAAAAACTATCCTGTGCAATTGGTGTAAAGGTGTGCATCACCCAAAAGGTATCGGGGAGATGACCATTACCCAGTGTTTCTGATCAACAATTCCCTTTTGTGGAGTGCAAAAATACATTTTATATAAAGAACTTACAAAGAAGTCAAAATTTACGGGAGGAAGCAGAGATTTCAAGAATTCTGAAGGGGGACTTGTTGCCTGGATACAGCCACCAACGTTTAAATGTGGTGCAGGGAAGGCAGTCATAGAACAATCACCCTTCGTGCCAACCAACTAAATTATGCTCTTTGGTGTCAAGTCTGGGCTGGGTGGACTCCTGGCGACGACAGCATGCGGAGGAGCAGGGCTACACTTATTTCTCAAAAGTGCATGAATCGTTTTCAGAGCTGGGCTATGTCTCCGTACTGGCTGCAACAGTTGGGAAAGTGTCGGAAGCGGAGATCCTCCTCAGGGGTCTGTCGGACCACTTCCCGGTCACGCTTAGGTTACGGCTCGGCCATGCACGGCCGCCCTTTCACTGGCAGTTCTCCCCCTGGCATCTGCAAGATGACCAGTATAGGGTTCATTTAAAAAAAAAAAAATCTTTATTTAGATATAAACATATATCTTTAAAATAAGTTACATAGTTCACAATGTACAGCGACTGTTAAAAACAAGAAGAAAGCATGTAGCAGTTAATATACGACAGTATAAAATAAGAGGTAATCCAATCTTGGGCCTCCTTAATTCAGAACTGTTTAAAAGAAATATAAATACACAAGGCGAAAATGCTTTTCCCGTCAACCCTTTTATAAAATACCCGTTGCCCATGATGCCGTGCATGCAGAACCGCCATCAGTCCTATTTCAATGATAGGATTACATTTTATCCCCCCTCAAAGTTAAAAGCTATTGTTAAGAATATCAGGATTAAAAAATAGGGGGGGGGGAGCGTTAGCTGGACCCGATTTGGTTAAGGTTGCGGTAGGCCAGCTGAATGAATTTTGTGAGTTTTATGTTTAAAGAGGTATTTTCGGGGTTCAAGGCCACTATGATCGCTTGCCTGCAGGATCGGACGACCAGGTTGTTCCAATCGGCTTTAAGTTTGGACCTGCGCTCGGAGTTAAAGGCTGGGCAGAGGCAGACCACGTGCATCAGAGTTTCAGCTACTTTTCCACATCCTCTGCAAGTTACAACCTCTGACGTGCGTCGCCATGCAGGTAAGTCTTGCAGGAATCGCCAATTACCCATTCTAATAGCGGTAAAACTGCGTTTAAGATATAACGAGTATGTGCAGGCCAAGTAAGAGGCAGGGACTAACCGGCTGTATGAGTTTAACAGGGCCCAAGCGTGGCTACGTTTTAAAAAATGTGCTTTATCCATACTAAGAGATTTCATTTTCACACATTTTTTAATACCCGTTTTAAAAGCTGTCTGACCGGGGTTAAGCGCCCATAGTTCACTCGCTGAAAATTGCTGAATTGCGTCTTTGAAGAGGCGACCGAACGTTCCACCTGAGTTATTCCGGGAGATTTCTAACCAGACTAAGGATTCCAGGGTGCCTGGATCCGCCTGTCTCAGTTTATGGCAGAGGTTCAGGTATACCCCATTGTCTGAGGCATCGTAATTTAGTAGACCCAACTCTAGTCTTATCTGAGCGGCAGAAGCGGACCTTGGCAACTGGAGGACCTTTTTATAAATTTTGGTCGTGTGGCTGTTCAAGGCGGTGTTCAGTTTACCCCTGAATGTTTCCATGCCGTATGATAAGGTGGGGCCGATTTTAGCTCTCATTACTTCTAACAAGGGCATTAGAGTTGGACCTGAGAGTTTTTTAGAGAGCTTGCCTAGTGACACTGCTAAGGACGTGGCTTTGACTAAGATCTCTCGACGCTGCTTTAAGAGATTGCGTCTGGAGTCCAGATGGACACCTAGATATTTGTACGATTGGCCGATGACAAGGGGTACGTTGTTAAATGACCACCCGCCGCCGGTGTAACGTTTTTTGCCAAAGGGGACAACTTGCGTCTTCTTTAAATTTACCTCTAGCTGGTTCGTTTTCGTATAACTGAGCAGTTTGTCCAGGAGCCTTTGTAGCCCAACCCTCGTAAGGCTGAGGAGAACCAAGTCGTCCGCATACAGTAGGTTGCTTAGCGATTGGCCTCCCACCTTTGGGGGGGTGGCTATTTGTCTCGTCCAAGGTTGTCGGGAGGTCAGCTATAAACAGGTTGAAGAGAAGGGGGGCCAGAACACATCCCTGCTTCACGCCCCTAGTAGTCATTATTTTCCGCGAGAGATGTGTGCCGGACCCCAACTTCACCCGAACCCAGGTACGGGAGTGTAATTGGATAATGGCCTCTAACAAAGGCTCTGGAATCCGCCACTTCCTCAATTTTACCCATAAGGCAGCCCTGGGGACACTATCAAATGCTGCTTTGAAGTCGACAAAGCAGCTAAACACTGACCTGGATGTTAAAAAAGCTTTGTCGACAATGGTTGATAGTACTAGCAGATTCGTCCTAGTCCCTGAGTTGGCAGTGAACCCTGTTTGGGTCATCGGCATTAGGTTCTGGTCTTTTACCCATAGTCTCAAGTGTTCCAAGAGTAGGCCTGCGTAATGCTTTGCTCATTATCCAAAAGGGCGATGAGTCTATAGTTGTTGGGTGAGGCACGTGCTCCTGATTTATAAATTGGGTGGATAATGGCGCCCCGCCATGAATCAGGAATTGTGGATGTTCGCAGAGCGTAGTTGAAGAGGTTTGTTAGGGTACTTGACCAGAAGGGAATGTCCGATTTGAACAGGCTCTGTGGCAGTCCATTTGGGCCTGGCGCACCATCGGCTCTTGCTTTTGTTATTGCTTTGGCAACCCCTTCTTGTTTCGCTTCTGGGTCCTCGTAAGCGGGGTGAGTGGACTTGGTTAGTTTACTCCGCTTAGTACAAGGGCCCGTATCAATATCGTTTGGGATGTTACTACCAATGAGCCCAGGATGTACAGGAGACTTAAAGTGGTCCGTTAGAAATAAGACCCAATCTGATTCCTGGATGTTTGCAGATCCCAACATGGATGTACTGCCATTAGACCAATTGATTAGGGCCCAGAATTTTCTGGAGTTTCTGCTCTTACTCTCCCATACCAACGTACACCAGAATTGGTTGTCGTGTAATCGTTTATCTTTTCTTATAGCCGATTTGAACGATTTTTGGGCCATTTGATAGAGCATTAAACCGTCACTATTCCCCTGGGATTTTGCCAATGCACGTAGGGCATTATTTCTGTGCTTCTTGAGTGACTTGGTTAGAGGTGAAATTGAAAACTGACGGGCATGGGTTGCCCTTTGAGGATGTGATTTTGCCAGAAAGAGGTTGGTCAAGTGCGAGCAGAGCGTCGACCATGTTGCGGTAGGAGAAGCCTCTTGCTTGATTCCTTCACTTATAATGCCCATGCTTACGTGGAGGATGTCCGGGCTGATGGCTTCGCTCCACTTGAGGCGCTTTAGATTTTCCATGTGTATACCCCGGCAGGTTGGGGGAGCAGGTTTATGAGTAGCTGGCTTTATATTAAGGGATATGACCTGGGGCCTATGGTCACTTTCAGTTCGTGGACTAATGTGAAAATTGGCTAAACATTTAAGCAGAGTGGCGTTGCAGATGGAATAGTCCAAATAAGATTGTTTTCTACCATTTGTCCAGGTCCAGTTTGGTGGAGTGTCATCTGCCGACCTACCATTAATAACAAGAAATCCTGCGCTGTAGAATCTCATCGCACAGAGTTCGCCCAGCCCACATTGGACTTGGTTGGGTGGAACGGATTGAGTCCTGAACTCAGTAATAGGAAATAAGAAAGGCCCATCTAGTTCTGCTGGGTCCCCTTGGAATAGGTTGGTGTTAAAATCCCCCGTGACGATACAATCTGAGTTAGGATAATTCACAACTAACTCGTTCATGATTTCCGTTAGACGTGCCAAGTGGGCTTTTTTTGTGCATGTACTAGGATTAATGTACACGTTTAGAATAAGAAGTGGGCGGTTTTTCCGACATGTGTTGATTTTTACCCCGAGTAGCCAGTCCTCCTCGATGGGTATACGTGTATTTGAACCTTTTATAGAGTCTGATATGTAAATTGACAGCCCGCCTTTAGAGTAACCAAAGCGGCTGTCCCTAAGAGCTAGGGTTCATTTGTGGCAGGCCATCAAACACTATCTAGATATCAATGTGGGCTCGGTGACGACCACTGCGCCACTGTGGGAAGCAATAAAATCGACCATTCGGGGTGTGGACATTTCGTATTGCTCCACGGCGCTCCACGAAAGAGTCCTTGGTGCGCTCGGAGGCCCACCTGTTCGAATTCGAACACGCAGGTAGAGAGGAGGGGGTCACTGGCGCGTCGACAACTGCTAGTGGTGAGGCAATCGCACACGGACTTGTTGCTGGATGAGGCCCGATTGGCGTGGCTGGTGTCCCTCAGTAGGATCTATCAGTGGGGCGATAAGTCCAGTTAACTGCTCCATTGACTATGTCAGGGGGTGGTGAGTTCTCTTGATCTCCTGGGGATTCTGTGGCTGGATCGGAGGACATTCAGTGATCCCTTAGTTCTTTCTGAGAGTTTTGTGCATTACTATGCCGATTTGTATGCCCCACGGGAGTCCCTGTCAGTCTTTTGCTCGGATCTTCTACTACGGTCTCTCTCTGATGAGGCTCGAACGGCCTTGAATCTCCCAATTACGGTAGAGGAACTGGGTACTGCGTTAGGTGACCTGAACTCCGGGAAGGCCCTAGGGCCCAACGGATTCCCCAGCGAGTTCTTTAAGAGATACTTCTCGCAACTGGGACCCCTTCTCCTACAGGTGGTGGAGGAGGCGCATGAGCATGGGTGCCTTCCACAGGACTAGAGACACGCCAAGGTGGTCGTTTTTCAAAAGCCGGGTCGACCTCCGGACCAACATTCTTCATACTGCCCTATCTCGCAGCTGAATATCGAGGCCAAGTTCTTTGCCAAGGCGTTGGCCACTCGCCTTCGCTCCCATATCACTTCGCTGGTCCATGTCGTCCAGGCGGGCTTCATGCCTCAACAGGCAACGTGGCACAACATTCGGCAGGCGCACATTGCCATTGACATGATTCGGAGGCTGGATGTCCCATCAGCGCTTCTGTTGGAGGATATGGATAGGGCTTTCGATTCCCTTAGTTGGTCATATCTTTTTGCTCTCCTGGATAGTTTGAATCTGGGCCCATGCTTTTTGGCATATTTAAAACTTCTTTATACGCAGCTTACGGCGTCGGTCCGGGTTGCAGGAGCTGTATCCTTTACTTTTCTGATTGGGCGGGGCAACCAGCAGGGGGGCCCACTGTCGCCCTTTTTGTTCGCCCTTGCAATGGAGCCATTGGCAGCTTGGGTGCGGATGAAACACACAAGTGGCTGGCTTTGAATGGGGCCGGGACTATCGGACCATATCGCTCTCTATGCGGACGATGTTCTTTTCTTTTTGACTAACGCTAACAGGACGGGCCCCAGATTGCTGCGTATCATCGAAATATGTTCAGGGAGACTCCCGGCCTGTTTATGAAGGCGGGTAAGTCCATGTTGTGGACACTGAGGTGTCCGGTGGAATTGGGTTCCTGGGCTTTTGGTATGAAATATTTGGGTGTCTTTTTATCCAGCTCAGCAGGCGAGTCTTGCGACTGCAATGTGCCACAGATCGGGATAAGGGTGCGCAACAAATTGCAAACCTGGTCTTGAATGCCCCTTTCTCTTCCAGGTTGGTCGGCCATCTTGAAAATGGTCTTGTTGCCACGGTTGCTGTATCAGCTGCAAAATTATCCATTGCCTGTTAAGCCTTCTTGGTTCGTCAGGTTAATTCGGTTCTGGGACAGTTCCTTTGGGCTGGGAAAACACCTAGGATGGCGCTCCAAACAAGTTTTCAGTCCACGTACTGTGGCGTATTGGCCAACTCGGAAGTTCAGTCCTATTATGTGGCCTTGCAACTACTGATATTGAATGAATGGTGGTATGAGGACCGCTTGGATGGGATCCTATTCCCTACACACGGTCCTGTACTCGGCCCCTATTCGCAGGTCACTGCCGTCCGCAACGAGTGTAGTTTTCCAGTTGTGGAGGCAGGCCCTGCTTAGGGTGGGGTGGTGGGGCAGGATGACACGGGAGACTCCCCTGTGGGCTAATGGCTGGTTGCTACAACTTGCGGGCCTGGGGGGGCTTCCGTGACTGGGATAATATTGGGATCTCTACCCTAGGGGATGTTATGCGTGCACAGTTCTCAAATCTTTTCAGGATCTGCAGCGGGAATATCAGATGCCGAAAATACAATTTTGCAAATACTTGCAGCTCAGACATGCCATTCTCCCCAGTGTTGCGGAGTTGGAGTCTCTTCCCAAGTTTAGTCCCGTTGAAGCCAAAGTATTTACGTGTGACCTGCAAGACAACAAGATATCTCAAATATACCAAACCCTGGTGACCAATAGTCCCACCATGCTGGATAAACTTAGGGGGAGGTGCAAAGAGGACCTGGGTCCCTTGGACGAGAAGGACTGGACGTAAGACCTTGCGCCCCCTCGAGGAGCAGAGATAGCCATGCGTCTCTGGTTGATCCAATTTAACTATCTCCATACTTGTGTCCGGTTGTGGAGGGCAGGCTTGTTAGAGACCCCCGTGTGCCTGCGGTGCGGCTCAGAGGATGGTACTCTATTTCACACAATTTGGCAGTGCACGGTGTTAGAAAGTTTCGGGCGAGGATGGAGTTTTGGCCTGCCTTGCTGAGGTCTTGGAGTTGGGGCTCCCTTACTCCCCAAAACTGGTGATGTTACATATAACGAAGGGGGCGGGGGGAATATTTATAAGTGCCATTTAATGATGCTGGGCATTACACTGGCTAAACGGGACATTGCACGTAAGTGGAAGGCTGGAGCTCCACCTCCGCTTTTCGGCATGGAAAAATCGGTAGGACTTTAATATGGGTTTGGAGGTTCCCATTTTTTAGGCACGTGGATTCCCGATGAAGCAATATAAGATCTGGAAGAGGTGGGAGGTATATCGGGGCTTGGACCTAGAGCCCGCTGTTGTGAGGGATGTGGCACTCGAGGGATAAGCTGGGCAGGAGTTGTGGTTCTGGGCTTCTTGGGTCCAGCAAATAGTGCTCTTCATGTCTGGGCAACTGTGTGCTAATATTGATGGTGTGCAAAGACAGTGCGGGGGGTTTGTTTCCTTATTATTTCTGTTTCTGTATAATGTTTATGTTAAACGTCAACGCAACATGTTTTGTGTTATATGTGGCAGCTTGTCTCTTGACAAAATAAAAATAGTTGTCAAAAAAAACAATCACCCCTACAACGCAGACACCATTGCACCATGGCACAAGGGTGTCTGCGTTGGCGCAAGGCAGCCCATTGTGCGCCAGCACTGGGGAAAAGAAGAGGAATGAACCATTACTTGAAGATACGGTGCATTGCTGCCCTTTTCTTTTGACACACAGCAGTGCTGCAGGAAGGCTTGCTGCGCTGCCTTGCACAAAATATTGTAAATGAGGCCCAGAGAATTTAAAGAGGAGAGGGAGGAAACACCCTGTAAGAAAATATTGGGGGTAAGAAATAAGAGAGCCTAACAGGGAAATCCACTTGTAAACAGAGGGAGAAAAAGAAAAGCAAGGAAATAATTGTGAATTTAAGGGAGGGCAATTGTTTTAAAACAAAGAAACAACAACCTGAACTGGGGCATTTTTCACCCAGGAAGTATTTACCAGGTTGGTTTCAACAGCCTGGTGAAACATGTGTCATAACAAGTTCACCAAATGTGATTTGTTAAAACTATTTTATTCAGGTTGGGTTTTCATTAGAAATTTTTAGAATCTATGTCTCAATATAGGAAACTCAAATAACATTACATTTGCCTTGTAGTCACCACAAGGGTCCACTTAAAAGAGAGATTTAACCACCAGATACTCTGCACACTATACAGAGCCTATTAGGGACCTTTCCCAAGTTTTTTTTTTTGCAGAGTTTTATATAGCGCAAACTAGACCCGAACCGAATCAGGTATTAGAGCGCTTTACATAGCACCAGTTACGTTACATGAGGACACACATTCATTTTAGGCACGGGGAGATTAAGTGATTTGCCCAGAATCACAGGAGGTTTTTTTGGCGTTGTTACCGAGACTCGAACCCAGATCCCCAGGTCCGAAGTTGAGCGCCCTAGCCGTTAGGCCAACTCCTCATATACAATCAGCCCCGTTACTTGCCAGTTAAGTCTTCAACACCAGACAGGCCCAAGAGCCATCTGACAGCAAAGATTTAAGCGGGGCGGCTCCTCCTAAATGGTGGAGGAGGGACGCACCACCTGCTGTGAACGCAGCAGGCAAACACTAATAAATAAAATGGCATATTATTTATTTTCCACCAACTCACGCTGTGTACAGTGCAACTGTGAGGCAGAGGGGAGGGGTTGAATGCTCCAATTGCAGGATTACTGCTGCCCATGTCAGGTTGGCTGTCTGCCTACCTACAGCCAGCCTGACATGCACACTTCCCACCTAGCAATCCCCGGACTGTGAAACAGTCGGGCGATTGCTGGCACAGGCCCCCAGCCTCAATATGAGTGCTAGGTTAGCCTGCCCCCCACCCCACCAATCCTGGTGCTGCTCTCATGGTGAGAGCAGCTCCCGGATTGGTCAGAAGTAGCACTCAACTAGGCAGGAAGGGAAGTCCTTCCCTCTTCTGCTCATGGACGTCAAACTACCATCGCCTGGAGTGCTGCACCTGGCGGGGGCATCACTATGGTGAGTTGGGCACATGGCGTCCCCCCTATATTTTCGTATTGCCAGCTGCTACTGGATTTAAGAGAAACAAGCAACGTTGAAAAACCTCAAGGTTGTTCGGAGCCAATCATTGGAAGGAATTGAACCCAGGACTGATCCAGTTTTCCAACTGTGGAAATGTACCTTTTTAGGGGTACACTGGTGCAGGGTCATCCTTTTGTCCATGGGTTTAAACACCAACAAAATAGAGATTAGGACTGGAGTTGGAAATAAAAAACAAATTTATTAATCACTCATGAGCAGGACCACATACACACAGCACTCTCAAGTGTTGCCTGAAGTAGTACACTGGCTTCACAAACCAGTGCCCTTTTTATACAGGTTTTGTGCAGTGTAAGCACGTGAACAGAAATAGGAAGAACAAGTTTTAGAAATAGTTATCAGCAAACAAGGGCAGATGAAAACGACATGGTCAGCAAAGTCGGAGCGGGAGCAGAAATGCTTATGGCAGCAGTAAATGATTGACAGTTAACAGGTATACTGGCAGCTACAAACTCTCAGCACGTACATTGCTTTTAGCTGATTCAGGAAGTCAACTAAAATAGACAGCACAAGCAGAGTGAAAAGACGAAAGAATTACGAAGGAAACTTAAATGGACACCACAGCCAAAATGGCTGTTGCTTATGCCAACTAAAATATTACACGTTTTCCACAGACAGTCCTTTTGGCATCAGCTAAGACATGTTCTTATATTTAAAAGGGGTACAATAAATATCATGTATATCAATCAGCATCATATCGCTGACTTCTCGATCTATTGCTAAACGGGCAATTACATTTTGGACATTTGTTTTAGATGGTAGACAAGTAGTACAAGTGGAAATACAGAGGGAACAAAGCATTGGCCTGCATTGGATACATAAACAACAAGAGATGAGAATTGCAATAATTATGAACAAGGCTGATAATAGTTTTAAGCCCCATTCAGAAATTACGCTCCAGAACCATCCAGCCCAGGTCCATGTTCCTGAATCTTGATGTATCTCAGTGGCTATTTTATGCATTTTGGAAATGGCATCATGAACAGAAGGGGGGTAGTTAGGGATAAAGACACAACAACTACTACCGATAATGCAACATGCTCCACCACGATCAGCTAGAACCACATCTAGCACCATTCGGTTTTGCAAAGTCACAATTCTCATAATTTAGAGTTCTTCTGTAATATTTCCTAGCACCATTGCTGTATGATTAGTCACAGTTTCTAATACACGCGTTAAGCGCCTGATTTTCCTGATATTCAGAGCTGCACCAACAAAGAAAAAGAGTTCCAAATTAAAGTCAACATATTTCTGTATTTCAGGATCGGTTTGATCCACTTCATCATCATTTATAGTTTTTTTAAATCGGTTCAAGGAAATGTAATTAAATAGTTTTTGATCTTCATGATAAAATGCAGGTGCTAGGAACACAGGAGGAAGCAAGAAGGACACGTAGCATGTTCCGGACCATCCTATTGGTAGATGATAGTAGCCTTTACCCCCACAAATGAAATAAGTATTTTGCGAGAATAGAAAACTGCTATTGTTTGTTCCAGTAATGTTCAATAGTTTTTTATCTTTATGATAAGATGCAGGTGCTAGGAACACAGGAGGAAGCAAGAAGGACATGTAGCATGTTCCGGACCATCCTATTGGTAGATGATAGTAGCCTTTACTCCCACAAATGAAATAAGTGTTGTGCGAGGAAAGAAAACTGCTATTGTTTGTTCCAGTAATGTTCAATACTGTGGTACAGTCACTTTTTCCCACTGGGATACTACCAAAACTGCTCATACAAAGATTTGTCCGGGCTCTAGTAACAGCGATGACAAAATGCCCGTTACCCTTGGCCATGTGTGTTGGGGAAAACATAACGTGTGGAGGAATTTCCTCTGCGATACTCCTCCGTTTCCCATACAGTTCCTTTGGCTTGTGGGTCCCCTTCCTCATCGGGGTAAGAAACTTTATTAAGCTTTGCATTAAGTCCTCCTACATCAGCTGGAGTGATATTAGCAATTTCAGAGGCCCACAACAGTCCGAACCAGGCTCTAAAGGAGCCATTATGCAAGAATGGCAAGGGAATGAAAGGTGTTCCTCCCTTCTTCTGATGTGCTGGCATCATTCCACATACCCAGCAGTTGGTAGTGTTCGTAGCACTATGAGTATAACGGAACATTTGTATGAAAGTGGTATTGAGGTACGACATATGGTGCATTCTTTCATGGTTGGGAAGGGTAAAATAATAATGTTTGGTGGGGACATGAGTAGTAGCAGTCAGTAAGTTTTGAGCTGGAGCTAATTCCTCTACAACCCACATTATGACAGCAATGTTGACAACAGTCAAAATTAGTCCAATAGCGAACATCATGTTTTTACTACAGACTTTTGCAGCATTCAATTTCTTCTCCTCGGGTATGTTCATTTCGTCGGTAAACAACAAAACAGATGGTGCCCAAAGACCCTGGGCAGGCGTTGGTTTCTTCACTAACATTGAGATGAGTAATCACTAATACGCTACCCCCCTTTGTAGTCAGTCTTTACTCACCCAGAACAGTGGCTCAAACTGTCTCTTTCTGTGTTGAAATGTCTTTCGTCCTGGATCGAAGCAGATATCTAGATGTACCAGGGATCAAGTGGTCTGGGAAGACTTCCTCAGGTCTTTCAGGTAGTACAGCTTGTCCTTCCTCAGTGACCAGGATGTCGAATGATATGTCAATGTAGCTGGGCTCACAAGGGCATGCAGAACTTTACGACAGTGGGTAGCATGCACCCAATTTTTCCGTTTGGTCACTCGCACTGCAGTTCTGGTAGCCAGGAGGACTTGTTCCGGTCCATGCCAATGAGGTGCCAAGGAACTGGTCCACTGGAAGGACTTTGTCAGCACTAAATCGCCAGGCTGCAGATCATGGCCTTCACTCTGTGACCTGTCTGGAAGGGCTTCCCGTACCTGCTGATAAATAGAAGACAAGCTGTCAGTTAACTGGGACAAATAGTCCCTCATCAACACATGGGGTACATCATGTATAGGGCGAGGCTAAGGAATTCCCCAAATATTCATAGGCCTGCCAAACACAACCTTATATGGCGTAAGGCCAGATCGTGTATGTGGTATTGATCTGATAGAAAGTAGTGCTAGGGGCAGGGCATCAGGCCATTTCAAAGACGTGGATGCCTGTATTTTAGGCAATTACAATTTCAGGGTGGAGTTGTAACGCTCCATCAAGCCTGCTGATTGTGGGTGAAAAGCGGCATGACATTTCTGCTTAATCCCTAATCCCTTCATGACATTTTTGACAACTAGTCCAATTAAATGAGGTCCGTTGTCACTCCATAAGACCCGACAAATGCCGAATCGAGAGAAGAACTCTTTTAGGAGAACTTTCGGTTTCAAGTGCTGTGCGACCTGCAAAGGCATTAACTGCTACTATTTTATCAGTCACTTTCTTGCATGCACTACACTTAACAATTGCCGCTTTCTTAGGATAGGTTAGGGCAGGAAGGAGATTATGTACTAATTCTCCATGCACAATCTGTGTCCCATGTGAGGTGAGAAAGCCCCTTTCTTTCCAAAAGTGGCCAAAATTGAGTGCCACCCCGAAAGCGTACTGGCTGTTGGTAAAAATGTTAACAAGTAAGTCTGTACTAAGCTCACACGCTCTCGTTAGTGCAATCAATTTGGCCGCTTGGGCTGACTTCTATGGGATGCGAGCTGTTTCAACGGTGTTCAACCTTTACAATGCAACTTTTACCACGCAGTGCCTTTACGATGCAACTTTTACAACGCAAACCATTACAACGCATTGCGCTGGGGGGCGCTCTAGGATAGGGAATATATTTAATTTACTATCCCACACCTTCCCTACTATCCATGGGGACTGGAGTTGGAATAGTAAATTAAATAAATCACTATCCAGCGCCTAAAAGCACTATGCGTTGTAATGGTATTCGTTGTAAATACCGCGTTGTAAAGGCATGCGATGTAAAAGTATGCGTTGTAACGTCATACATCCGTTTCAACTACTGTCTGAAGTGTTGTAATCACATAGGCAGCAGATGTGGTACCCTCAGGCAATTTTAGACAGGAGCCGTCAATCTATAAGTCCCCATCAACACTAGAGAGAGGTGTATCTTGTAGGTCAATACGGCCTTTTGTTTCCTCTCTTGTTACTGTGGCTGAGTAGATGGTAATGGCAACAATGTGGCATGGTTTAGTGTCAAACCTCTTTTCAGTGTAATATTGGGGGCCAAAAGTGTCAATTCATATCCTGTCAAGCGAGCACTAGTCAAATGCTGTATTTTCATTTGATTTAGCAAAGCATCAACAGAATGGGGTACTAACACAAGCAGTTTATGTGACATCACTATTCCTTCACTCTGACGTATTGATACAGCCTTTGCTGGCAACGCTCGAAAACATTCAGGCAGTGCACGGGCGACTGGGCCAAGAACAGCTGAGAAATAGGCACAAGAACATTGCTTATTAGTGTGTGTTTGTGTTAAAACCGAGAGGGCACAACCTTCCCTCTTGTGGACATAGAGTGTGAAAGTCTTAGTGTAGTCTGGAGCTCCTAATACTGGTACAGAGCAAAGAGCTTAGCGTAACTGTTGGGGGGCATTCTGAAATTCAGTAGTCCATGGGAGGGGCATCGGAGTGTTTTTAGTCAAAAGGGCCAGCAAAGGTTTAATAATGTGTGAAAACTAGGGATCCACTGCCTACAAAAAGAAGTGAGGCCAATCAGTGCATGAACATCCTTCTGAGTACGGGGCACAGGAGTACCTGAAATAGTCTGAATGCTGTCTCCTTAGACAGGAGGTGACCTAAATAGGTAACCTGTTGCCGAAAAATTGCAATTTATTTTGCAAGACTTTGTGATTGTGAAAGGCAAGAAATGATAACAATAACAGTGTTGCTACTTCACACTGCTCAGTGGTATCTGCAGCTAACAAGATGTCATTGACGTAATGAATAAGAGCCACCCCTTTGGGTACAGGAAAGGAATCAAGTTGCCTTTTTAAGGCCTGACTGTAAATGCTGGGACTCTCTTTATAGCCCTGTTGAGCTCTACAGAACTGATATGATCTATTTTTCAGGATGAGCCTGAACAAATAACGGCTGTCAGGGTGAATGGGTATCGAGAAGAAAGTATTCTTCTAATCGATCACCGAAAATTTAGTGGCAGTAGGAGGGTCCATAGTGAGTAGTGTAGTGATGTCAGAAACTACTGGATATTTGTGCACCACAATTGTATTAACTTCTCACAAATCAATAATGAATCTGTAAATTTTAGTGTCAGTGTCTTTTTTCAATATAGGAAGGATAGGGCTATTGCAAGTGTTATAGGCGACCTCTTCCACTACCCCCACTTTAATCAAATCCTGAACAATGTGTGCCAATGCTTTTTCACCTTCTCTGGATATTTTGTGAAGGGGCAGGTGAGGCAATGAAACACCCTACTTTACTTGATTACGTACAGGTGAAATAGTCATTTGACCCACCTTAGTATCTGATTTAGCCCACAAAGTACTGGGTAAGGATGCCAGAGCGACATCCTCATTGATAAGACAAGACCTCTCAACCATTGGATAACTGTCATTCAAAATAACACACACACCTTCCGGAGAACAACGTATTGTGACACAAAAATATTTAAGCATATCGATACCCACGATGTTGTCCGGTGTAGTAGGTGAAAGCAAAAATGGACATGCTACAGCAAATCTATCAAGTCTGAATTCAAGTGGCTGTGAAAGTGGGCTATGTGTAGGTGTCTAATCGAATCCTATCGACATTATCATTGTGCCAGACAGGGATGTCCTACAGACCAGTTTTTTAGACAGAGCACTACGAGTAGCCCCTGTATCAACCAGAAACTGACCAGTAGATCCCAAGACATTTGCGTCAATACAAGGACCCATTTGATCTACTGGCACCTTAACCGGTTCCTTACCCTGTCCTAAGCATCCCTATGCGTAATCAGAATCTGCAAGGACTTCATCAGAATAATCAGACGTTTGATATTGATTTCGTCTATCAAAAGTATTAGAGAAATTTGGTCATTGTTCAACTGCCTCAAACCTGGGACGAGCTCCCATACCCCCCTGTTTCCGGAATTCCCTGGGCGTCCTCTCATACTACCCCTTCCCCACTGATACTGCTGACCTCGCAAAAGAGGGCACTCAGAACGCCAATGCCCAGTCTTTTTACAATAAGCACAGTGATCAGGGGACAAATTTGCTCGAGGGAGAGGGGGTGCTCCAGGTGTATACATTGCACTTCTGCCTCTTACACCTCCCCTAAACCTTGGACCATATATTTGAGCCAACATAACTTTTGTCTTTAACTCCTTAACCTACTTATCCTCCTTACCTTTTGCTTCCTGTTGCTCATAATATTTGACCATAGTCAAAAGGGAAACTGGGGAAGACGTGGTTCAAGAACTCTCGCTGCCCTTTTGTGAGACTAGCTATTTCCGGTAACATATTAACGACAAATTTATCAACAAACAACTGCTTACCCATATCATCGGCTACTGACTGACCACTAAAATCATGGAATGTTTCCCCAAACCTTGAAAAGAAGTCAGACACTGACTCATCCTTTTCCTGTTTACAGGATGCTAATATAGACCAATCTATTTTCTTAGGGGGTATGAGATTCTTTAACTTAGTCAGAATAGCTTTAGGAAGATCTAATACCTTTTATTGAGGTTACTGCGCAGGCTCCCATTCCGCACATATTTCTTCTAAATGTTCCCAGATATCACCATATGCTACATTGTCATCTATTTTACGTATTGTTCTCCATATATCAGGAGGCAAAATAAGCCCAAAGAATATATCAATATCTGACAAGGTCATAGTGCAGGAGCTAATGGCTCCTTCCACCTCCTCATAGAAGGCGGCAGGATTTTTCCAGGGGTCAGGCAAAGCATCTTTAAGATCCATCCTATCAGCTCTACTCCAAGGAGTATAAACCCAATTATATATAAAATATCCCTTTGCATCATTTGAAGTTTTATCATTATTTGTTCCAGCACCCTTAGAAGGAACATACATGGGTGCAGCTTCACACATAGGTTTTACAGTAACTGTAGTACAACTGGGTGTAGCCTCTCCCACCAGAGCATCTACATTCTGTGCTTGAGATTAAACTGCTTCCATACCTCTCTGTTGTCTAGCTAATTCTTGCTCCTTTCGTAAACGCAATGTTGCGTCTCGTATTTTAACCACTCGTCTAATCATATCAGATAGGTTTGAAAAGGAAAAGTCCCCTCTGTTAATCGTTTGTAATCAGTATTTATATCAGCTGGCTCTAGTTTCGGAGAAATTTGTCTATATGCAAATATCACCTCCCAAATACATTTTCCTACAATATAAAATTACTATGCACTATTCCACTGTTGAACTATAGTTACAATGAGCAATGCCGCATGAGATCAACGAGCCTCCTCCCTAGCAGCAGTTTTTAATTTCCCTTTTTCTGCTCTAGTCAAAGTAGCGCAAATCTGTTGCCCATCTTGTTTATCTTGTTCTTTGTCGTCTGAAGACAAATGCTACTCGTCAGAAACCTCATCCTCAGGGGCACTTGGAATAGGATATTTATACGAGGGTGGGGGTCCTTCTAATAGAATGCAATCATCCTGTGGTGTATTAAGTATGGGATAAATAGGGCGACTAATAGGATACTGGCCATTTACCTCTAATCAACGTTCCCTATCTTCTTATTCTATTTTTCCCTTCTTTATTTTTTAATTCTAGCGCTTTTTGATATATCATTTTACGTTGTTCTTTTTCTGCTATTGCTTCTGCTCTTTTCGCTCTCTCTCGCACTTCTTTCTCCCACATACGTACACAATCAAATATATCCTGTCTACTTTTTCTTTTAAATAAACACTGCTCTACATATTGAACCTTTTTAAAATCAAATGACCCATTCACTGGCCATTGTAGATCAGAATCTTTTTATGTGTATTTGTTCCAAGGTGGACCGTACATTATGGAAGAAATACCATATATGACAAACATGTCTCTATTAGGTGCCCCCTCTGGGGAGCCGGCTGACTTTTCTCTAAACTTTGTTTGGTACCACCAGAACAGCAACACCACCTACCGAGTGTGCTGAGAGCAGGCATGCTTCAAAAATATGTGTAAAATATTACTACTTCAAAATATTTCAAAAGGAGAAACATTTCCACATTACCTGCCTTCAAACTTTGCAAAGAATGAATAGCAAATTCAAACAAAAAGCCCAGGCTTAACAAATCAAGAGTGCCGCTTTAGCGACCATACCAAACAGAAGTCTTCAACTCCCACCTGACGATCTCTGGTCGACTTAATGGTCACTTCAAAATTGCGCCAAAGAAAACCCCGGTTGAGACAGGCCGCCACCTGGAGGGTCAAATCGGGAAAACCGGAAAAGTCACATCGGCCTGCAAAGACAAAGGTCTCCTTGTGCAGTGCCCTTCCTCAGCAAAATCTCGATCTTCCGTCAAGACCACTCCTTCGGGCGGCCGCGTCTTCAATGGGGTCCCACGAGTCGGGCGCCAAACTGTGGAAATTTACCTTTTTAGGGGTACACTGGTGCAGGGTCACTCTTTTGTCCACGGGTTCAAAGATCAACAAAATAGAGATCAGCACTGGATTTGGAATAAATAACAAGCTTATTAATCATTCATAAGTGGGACCACATCCACACAGCACTCTCAAGTGCTGCCTGAGGTAGTAAACTGGCTTCACAAATCAGTGTGCTTTTTATACAGGTTTTGTGCAGTGAAGCACCTGAACAGAAATAGGAAGAACCAATTTTAGAAATAGTTATCAGCAAACAAGGTCAGATAAAAACTACATGGTCAGCAAAGTGGGAGGGGGAGCAGAAATGCTTATGGCAGCAGTAAACGATTGACAGTTAACAGGTGTACTGGCACCTACAAACTCTCAGCATGTACATTGCTTTTAGCTGAGTCAAGAAGTCAACTAAAATAGATAGGAGAAAGAGAGTATAAAGACCAAAGAATTATGAAGGAAACCTAAATGGACACCACAGCCAAAATGGCTGTCGCTTATCCCAAGCAAATTATTTCACGTTTTCTACACAACATTCAAGCTTTCATTAAGAGCTGAGACATGATCCTTTTCCAGGAGGATCTTCTCCAATATCTCACAGTCGAGACAAGGGCATCACACTATCCTCATTAGAAGCAGTCCTAACTGAGATGTCACACAAAACAGGCATGTGCTGATTTACAGTAAGTAATATTTGAAACATGGGTTTATGGTAAATAATGGCCTGCTCGTTTATGCTCTAGATTTCTAACAGAACTCTGATTGCTTTATTTCTTTAAGGGGTGGCCTGCGCGGTGCATATTTCGAATTTATAAACATAGATGAAGATGTGATGGAATGCATGTACGTAAATGTCTTTTTTGGGCATCCACCAGTCTTGGGCATGATTTTGTTGGATTTGATGCTGCACCCACCGATGCCAGGAGACCCATCTCACGACACATTTGTGGCAGTAAGTAGCTACTTTCTCCAATATGGCGGGAGGTGGCTGGATGCAGGGAATGAGGTACAGTGCTCAGTGAGGAGCATGGAGTTGACATTCTGTACGTTCTCATGGTACAGGTTAATTGAAGTTAATTGCTAGGTCTAGGGGAGATCAGCTGAGATATTTTCAAGAGTAGTGACAATAAATGTCTATATATCTAAAAAGATGTGTCACTATCTCTATGAATTATTCAGAGTGACACTGACTCTAACCAACTAAATGAAAACTCAATTTTTATGCTGTTCTTTTTTCTTCTGATAAACAGTATATTTTTATGCAGAGAATGGGTGCTGTACAATACGATGGAGGGGTGGTCTGAGTTCAACATATGCATTAATTAGTTGCTTTATATATGCACAAATGGCAAGATAAGTATCCAGGTAGTTGCAATATTAAATAAGGAGGTGCCCATGCTATGGGTGTAATATCTGTATATGTTTCTGACCAGTGTGAGGCTTGTACTCAGCCTTTCTTTGTCACCAAATACAAATTGACAAGTTATTTAACATAGTAATTTCAACCTACCTCAATAGATTTTGAGCAGCAAACAGTCCCTTTGTTCTGATACAGAGAAAGACATGAAAAAATCTGCAGTGTGAGCTGCTCCAATATTTTCTCCTCGGGTGTCTATATAATAAATATGTTTATTTTTTTATTATCAATTAGGTGATTTTAAGACTTTGGGCTTTTTGCCTTATTGCTGCTTCGCGGTGCTTGTAAATGTTTGTGTGTCAAATGATCCCGATTGAAGACTTTAGACATGATTGTACCATGAAATAATTTCCTAGGCTGGCAGATAATCTCAACTTTTAGTGACTGCAGTAGAGTGAAAACTTAACATTTGGTCAGCCTCTCACAGACAGCTGCTACTCATGGCTTTACTTTGGAGAGGCAAATGATACCTGCATAGTATGAAGAGTCAATTGGGGCTGACTGAGCCCTAATTTCAATTTAAAAAAGTAGTCAGGCTAAAGCCAGACTCACAAGGCTGTACAGCATAAAGGATTGAAAGCATAATATATTATGTTCAATTGCTCACTGTGTCATGGAATCTTCTCCCAAGAGGATTAAACGCTTCTGGGGAGTATAGAACCAAAGCTCATTGGTAAAGGGTGGAGGGGTCGCTTGGGATCCACTCTGTAGGCGTACTACCATGGCAGTTTAGGCTAGATTGTTCGTATTTGAGCTGGATCAAGACTGATTTTCATATCATCTGTCTCTGTCTAGAATGACACAGTAGGCTAAATGCAACCAACTTGAATATGGCCCTAGAGATTGCCAGTGACTAGGATTAATTCAAGCATTCCTGGCATCACTTTGCTGTTTGTTGTAGAGATTAAAGCCATGTACTGGATGTAAATATAGAAGGAGTCTTTGCACTGTTAACAGATACTGGTAGACTCAGGGCTTGATTCACAAATCTGAGGGGCTGCCGCTCTATGGCTGTGGTGGAAGACACAATGCCTCTGACAACACACTCGCAGCCATCCAGCACAGCCAAAGTTTGCAAACCTTCAAGTGCAGATTTACAAGAAAGTGACACGGGGCATATCTACAAGCCCCTATCGCCAAGGGAACGTCACTTTTTGTGACTTTCCCGTGGTTATAGGGGCCTTGCCTTATGTACAAGGCAGTGTTAAGCCACTTAACATGGCTTAACGCTGCCTTGTACGTAAGGCACCCTTTCACGCTATGTTTAGCGTGAACGGGGCGTGCAGTGGGTGTTGCGGCGGGGGTTCCCCCTACGCTGCCGCCTATGCACAAGGGTGGCATACATAGGAGGCAGAGCCAAAATTAAGACCAGGGGAAACAACGAGAAATTTTTGCTTTTTCCATGCGTGCTGCCTTGTGCAGCACACATTGAAAAAGCAAAATGCCATGGTTTGTTTATGTTCAGGAAGATGTTTCTTCCTGTACATAAACAAACCTTTTTAAAAAAAAAGCCAATTTGTAACTTTCATGTGTTCTGCAAGAAGCATCACACATAAAAGTTACAAAATGGCATTTTAGGGTAGTTTATGTGCAGGAAGGGACACCTATCTACACATAACCAATACTCCGCTGCACACAGATACCCTTGCACTCTGGTGCAAGGGTGCCTGCAATGGCGCTAAGTTGTTAAACTTAGCGCCATCGCAGGGAGAAACGCAAGGCTGCATCACATTCTTGTAAATATGGTGCAGCCTTGTGTTTCAGAAGGGGCAGAGCATGTCGTTAAGCCCAGGGGGCTAACAACACGCTCCCCCACTTCATTGTACATATCCCCTTCAGTGCGGAAAACAAGCCATTTCGCTGTGCCCCACTGAGTCACTTTCAAAGCACAGGGATGAGACATATTTACAACAATATGTTGCATCTCTGTGCTTCCCCCTGCGCAGGCGCACAAACTGCTGTCATGCCCTGGCGCAGGCACCCTTGCACCATGGTGCAAGGATGTCTGCATATTGAAGACATTGTTTTTTTCAGGAAGGGTTCCCTTTCTGCACAAAAACAATCTGAAATGCCGTTTTTCAACTTCTATGTGTACTGCATGAGCACACATAGAAGGTGAAAAACGTCAAAGTTTCAATGGTTGTTTATGTGCAGGAAGGGAACACTTCCTGTACATGAACAATCATTAGAGGCGATTCCCTCTTTCTATGTGTGCTGCAGAAAGCAGCATGCACAGAAATTGCGCCTCCCTACGCCTCCCCTGGGGAGGCGTAGCATTCACACGCATTTTCAGATTTACGATTCCTCGTAAATCTGGAAATGTGTCGGGTTCCATGGGTGTTGCTGTGGGTGTTGTATGGGAACACCCACAGCAACACCCATGGAACACCCCTTTCACACAATGCACTGTGGGCAAAGGGGCCATATTTACAAGGACAGGTAAAAGTCACGCAGAGTGGCTTTTTCTGTCCTTGTAAATATGGAGCAGTAAAATGCGCCACTGGCACAACACAAAAACCGGTGGTGCAAGGGGCTATTAAATCTGCCCCAGAGTGTTTTTCGGCCAAAGTGACTCCAGCCCTGAAAGCATTGCAAGCTGAATTGTCACTACAAGCTTCAAAGTCAGGTAGGGTTGGACAAGGGAAGCTGCGATTACACACGAGTAAGGTGGCATTCCGCTGTACCACTCTCCATGCAATGGGTAATGGGGAGAAGATATTTCAATTTCAGCAAGTTTATGTGATGATGGGGGGATATCTTAATGAGTTCACTGTTTGACCATTTGTGATTTCAGGAGAAGAAGGCGGTGCTGCACAAGCTGGCCATGCAAGCGCGGCTGGCAGAGGAGGTATTAAACCAAGGTTCAGGCATCCACTGTAACCCCATCCAAGGTGCCATGCATGCTTTCCCCAGGATTGAGATCCCAGATAAAGCTGAGAAGATGGCACAGGTAGGTTTAATGCATGGTGGATAGACTGATCCTGTTCATTTAGGGCATTTGTGACATATGATATGCTTTTTATTACGATGCAAAGGCCATCGAAGGAATGTTCTACATACATGCATTGCTAACGTGTCTTGCCACGCTAACCTCCTGAGCATCTTGAAATGTTCACAGAAGAGTGAATTCAGGAAATAGCAGGTGTGTTTGTCCATCAGAGGGGGAAAAGGCTTTTGACAGAGTGATGCAAACTCTTAATGTTCAAGTTACTTTAAATGCAATTGTTAATAATTGTGGAAATGGATGAGCAATGAGTCAGCAGACCTACCCAAAGGGTAGCTATTAAAGGTAACATGAATGTTTAATTTAATGTGAATTCCACAGGGTGCAGTTTAGGGTCCACTACTTTTTGATAAATAATTTACAGATTTTCAGTAAAGATATTCTTAGGTAGAATTGCAACACATACTTTGTACAAGGAGCAATAGATGGGCTCAAAGGTATGAGGGAACACAAAAAAACTCTGTTTCTTGTGGGTATTATTCTGTAACCCATTAGTAAAAGGCATCAAACTACTGCTGATGATTCTCTTTACATGTTTAAAAATGACCTACAACATTGAACTAAACTACCTTTATTAATCTGGGGCTGGGTCACCCTATTGAATAGGAACATGTGTATGTATTGCCTATTGGATCCCTGTTACTTATTTGACAAATGCTGATTTGACTCTTGGAGATCAGCTTTGGGATGAGGGTGCCGCATAGACTGGGATGTTGACCCTCTGTAGTATTGTTTACAAAGGCAGCATCTCATTTCTCAACTAATGGGGCTACTATTGGGGAAACCAATGGGTAGCGGTGAACGAGTGGACACTGCTCATGTGGTGGGACCCTCAATTCAGGATAAATGACAGGCTTTGCCCGAGAGAAGATAACTACACTTCCTCGCCCGAGGAAAGGCAGAGGAGGCACTGCAGGAGAACACTAGACCAGGAAATCAGGGGAAGGATCCTAAATGGTTGAAGGAAACCTTACAGAAGGGATTCCTCTGAGGGATTGTGAGAGGCTTGGCAAGGTGTTCAGACAAGGAGGATTTGCTATATGGGATATGATTGGTATATCAAAAAAGTACAAAGCATATGAAATAGCTTATGAGCCCCGCCTGTGTCAGGGATCTTTTCTGCAATTTGTGACTAAAGACAGCAGTATGGCTCACTTTCTGCTGTCTTCATTTAGGGCACGGTATGGAAACCAGTGTTGGGTCCCTGGACCCGAAGAATCAGGTGGACGCACAGTTCAAGAAACTGATGAGACACATAAACCAGTCGTGCACACAGATCTTGGTGTTCATGAGAACACACTTCTAATAATGCTGCAAGTCAGGACAGGAACTTGGGCTTTTCATTGTGTCAGAACTGGAATGATGTCCTGGGGAGTACCCAAGAAAATAAGTCAATACTGCACAGGCGATGCAATATGTTTTGTTTTGATCTGATAGTGAGGCTTTGCCAAGCATGTATATGTTTGTACAGTACCATGTCATGGTGTCATATGATTGATGGTGGAAGGTGGCCACATCGTGCTGCAATGGTATTGGACCTCTTCTATTTTAGAATTGTTTCTCCTGTGTCTTTACCACCATTCACGAGGCTACTCTTTTTTCACCTTCCTCCTCTCCTCTAGACTCAGGGCCTGGAGCCTGATGTGTTCTTCTGCAGGCAGCTGCTTGACAAGACAGGAATCATTGTAGCGCCTGGAAGTGACTTTGGACAGGCAGAGGGGACGCACCACATCAGGTAAGAAAGATTTGCCTCTATTCCCTGTGATCCTTTCCTGCTATTCTGCTCATACTTACAAGAATCTATTTTTGAAATGAAATAGATGCTCACTCTGAAACACCCCCATTGGAGCAACCAGCCACCCACTCCCAGCAACACATGCTGGGTGACTGGAATTATTTGGTAATGCAAGACCAAATCATGTGTCAGACTCCACTGAATTATGTGCAATAAAAGGCAAATTATGTAACATATTATATAATTAAATTGAGATGGATTTTGTGGGATATTCTGTGCCATAATAATGTAGCTATTATGACACTTTAACAGACACAGGTACAGGGCAGATTTGATGCCAATTCTTTAGAAAATGTAACAATTTCTTAAGAATTTAACAATTTCTTAAGAAACACTATAATGCCCAGTCCTTAAGTGAATACTTCTAGAGTAGAAACATGTCACCTTGTGGCGATTACAGATCAAATCAATCGAAAAACAGTGGAAAATACAAGCACATAAAAAGGCAGCAGAAAGCCAATCTAACCGTTCTGGATTTAGGGTTTTTCTGAACCAGAGAAAGTCTAGATTCTGCTCTCAGACTGTGGTTTAAGGCAATGGAGTCTTGGCCAGGAGGATGAGAGGTCTGCTTTCCATGTTTACAGTGTTTAAAGCTCCATTGATAAGGTGCATGTTGGGCAATCACATGATGTGAACAGGGCTGTAATGAGGTTTTTAGGAGCCCAGAATTGAATACTTTGCAGTAGTCTTTCACTAATCACCTTGTCAGATTCACCTGGATTGTTTGTAGGAGGCAGGCATTTTTCGGACGCATAGACAATTGTAGGCTAACACTTCTGACTAGGGTATTATTTGTAGAGCAAACAAACTCCTTTTTTTCAGTGAGGTGATAGTAGGGGACCCAGGCTTTTAATTCATTCAAAATAAGCATGTCCTGGTTTTCCCCACTCCATGCTTTTCTTCATTCAAATAGATAATATTTTCTTTCATCCAGTGGGATTTCTGGCCTAGGGGCCTAATGCACTATGTTGTGACCCAGTGCAAAGCAAGAACCAAAGTTGCTGTGCAGTGTTGTGTGAAAGGTGGCAGTAGGACAGCAATGTACCTGCTAAGTTATGGAGGTGCGCCTCTCATCCCTCGCATTGCTGCTCTTTAGTCTGGCTTGTGTCATGCACACATCCGTGCACCATTGTGGGGTTACTTTTCGTTGTTATTTGCCTGAAACTTACATTATTAAAGTAATCTGGTTAACAGCACCAGAGTCCTACCTTCTCTCTGCACCAAGAATGGTATTGTGAATCATACATCATAATATCCTCTGTCCCTCTTCCTAGGATAACACTCTTTGAGCCCCTGGAGAAGCTGAAGACGGTTCTGACTGCCATCAAGGACTTTCACAAGACGTTCCTGCAGGAGTATTCCTAAACGCACAGTGCACAGGATGCCACTGCAGTCATGCCCCACTCCACGCCCAGATGTCCATCAATTCATTATTGTAATGAAAATCAGAACTCACTGTATTTCAAGCTCATGAACTGAACTATACATGTAGATTTTGAAGGCTTTGCATTGGTCCAGATTGAAAAAGGCATTAGTAGAGGATAAGCACATATGTTTGAAATCGAAAGAAGACACAGAAGGATTGTAACAATCATATTGCAGTAGCCTAATAAAGCAAGGATCCCTGTCTGTGTGATGTGTGTCTATATGTGCTTCACAGTTCTACTTCTTCCATCACCCAACGACTTGAGTGAGGGGTCTGGTGAAGGACTCTTGAGTGAGGGTTCCGGTGAGAGACTCGAGTGAGGGTTCTGGTGAGGGACTCGAGTGAGGGTTCTGGTGAGGGACTCTTGAGTGAGGGTTCCGGTGAGAGACTCTCAAGTGAGGGTCTGGTGAGGGACTCTTGAGTGAGGGTTCCAGTGAGGGACTCTCGAGTGAGGGTTCTGGTGAGGGACTCTCAAGTGAGGGTCCTGGTGAGGGACTCTCAAGTGAGGGTCCTGGTGAGGGACTCTCAAGTGAGGGTCCTGGTGAGGGATTCTCAAGTGAGGGTCCTGGTGAGGGACTCTTAAGTGAGGGTCCTGGTGAGGGATTCTCAAGTGAGGGTCCTGGTGAGGGACTCGAGTGAGGGTTCTGGTGAGGGACTCTCGAGTGAGGGTTCTGGTGAGGGACTCTCGAGTGAGGGTTCTGGTGAGGGACTCTCGAGTGAGGGTTCTGGTGAGGGACTCTCGAGTGAGTGTTCTGGTGAGGGACTCTCAAGTGAGGGTTCTGGTGAGGGACTCTCAAGTGAGGGTTCCGGTGAGAGACTCGAGTGAGGGTTCTGGTGAGGGACTCGAGTGAGGGTTCCGGTGAGAGACTCGAGTGAGGGTTCTGGTGAGGGACTCGAGTGAGGGTTCTGGTGAGGGACTCTTGAGTGAGGGTTCCGGTGAGGGTCTGGTGAGGGACTCTTGAGTGAGGGTTCCAGTGAGGGACTCTCGAGTGAGGGTTCTGGTGAGGGACTCTCAAGTGAGGGTCCTGGTGAGGGACTCTCAAGTGAGGGTCCTGGTGAGGGACTCTCAAGTGAGGGTCCTGGTGAGGGATTCTCAAGTGAGGGTCCTGGTGAGGGACTCTCGAGTGAGGGTTCTGGTGAGGGACTCTCAAGTGAGGGTTCTGGTGAGGGACTCTCAAGTGAGGGTTCTGGTGAGGGACTCGAGTGAGGGTTCTGGTGAGGGACTCTCGAGTGAGGGTTCTGTTGAGGGACTCTCGAGTGAGGGTTCTGGTGAGGGACTCTCGAGTGAGTGTTCTGGTGAGGGACTCTCAAGTGAGGGTTCTGGTGAGGGACTCTCAAGTGAGGGTCCTGTGAGGGGCTCTCGAGTGAGGGTCCTGGTGAGGGGCCCTTGAGTGAATGTTCTGGTGAGGGACTCTCGAGTGAGTGTTCTGGTGAGGGACTCTCGAGTGAGGGTTCTGGTGAGGGACTCTCAAGTGAGGGTCCTGGTGAGGGGCTCTCGAGTGAGGGTCCTGGTGAGGGGCCCTCAAGTGAATGTTCTGGTGAGGGACTCTCGAGTGAGTGTTCTGGTGAGGGACTCTCGAGTGAGTGTTCTGGTGAGGGACTCTCGAGTGAGGGTTCAGGTGAGGGACTCTCAAGTGAGGGTCCTGGTGAGGGGCTCTCGAGTGAGGGTTCTGGTGAGGAACTCGCGACTGAGAGTTCTGGTGAGGGACTCTTAAGTGAGGGTTCTGGTTAGAGACCCCACATATGATTGGCTGCTGGTGCTTATTTATGGGTTAGTTCAACTTCTTGTGGGTTTAATAAAGAATTCCATGTACTGTGTTTGATTCTTTACCAAAGAGTGATGTGTGGATAATGAATTGTATTTATTTTAGTCGGTGTTGTTCATGTAGCACCGACATTCTATCATAGGTGTCTCCAACCAATCGATCCCGAGCTACCAGGAGCTTACAGAAACCTTTAGAGTAGCTCCCAGCCGTGAGTCCATTTTGCACTAAAAACTGCAATATTTGCATTTTCCTTTTGAAGTTCAGGAAAGGCTATGTTTATGTTACATTATTATCTGGCTGCAGGTAGTAAAGCCTGATGATGAGCAGTGCTTCACTCTGATTTATGACCCATGTGACTCACAGAGGTTCAAAACTCAAGCACAGAGGTATTTAACTCTTTAAAAAAGTCGTTATCTTCTCAATATTGGAGCTGGAGAACAACATGATATTCCTGAATGCTTTTAAGTGAGAGAAAGTTAATTTGATGACTTAACTTAATGACTAAGTTAACTCTTTATTTTATTTTTCTCCCTTAACATTTACAAACAGCAGACATCTCACTCATAGTGGCCGGTAGACACAGTGCCATATTTATAACTGAAAAATGCAGTAATTTTCTTTTAAATGTGAGAAAGTGAAGAAAAAAATTTCTAGCAAATATTGTCAATGTTTTTTTCTACTTTTAATTAAGTCAATTAAGTCCTAATGTTTTATGAAGCATGTTCCTTCACTTCAAATTCCTCACATTTAAACAAATGACTGCATATTTCTGCCATAAATATGGCAGAGTGTCTGCAAGCCACTGTGGGTAATATGCCTGCTGTGTGTAAAGACACTTTGACATGGGAGAAAATGAAATGATGACTTTTATGTAATGCATATAAACATAAAGTTAACTCTTCAGTTTAATTTTCTCCCATTTCAAAGTGTTGCATTTACACACAGCAGGTATCTTATTCCCTGTGACTGGTTGACATGCTGCCATATTTGAACTGAAAAATATAGGCATTTTTTTTAAAAATGGGAGCAATTTAAAGTGCAGAAAAATGTTCCATCAAATCCAGAAAAATGTTGCTTATTATGAGCATTTTCGCAGCATATTCGTTTACACTTTAAATTTATCCCATGTGAAAAAGAAGTGGTTGTATGTTTGTGTTGTACATGTATTGGTGCCACATATGGTGAAAGGCTTGTCCTGTGGCACAAGTACATATGACACAGGCTCTCAGCCACCCATACACAGATATCCCATTCATTTACACACACGTTCATACATCTCAACAGATCATGCACTCACTGACTCACAGGGCAGCCCTATCGTAGTGCCCAAAGTCACACTATTTTGTTCAAACCACAGTATTGGGCTCCATGGATTTAACGTTTAAAGTCAATAAACAGGGCGAAGGGTTGTCTGGTAACAATGCGGACGTTACTTGGCGTTCAGTAGCTCACTGCAATTTTCACTGATCAGAAGTAGCTTTCGTTTCAGATAATGTTGGAGATTGGTCTAGACCGAGAAGGGAAGCAGGTAGTGATGTGGCAGTATTGGTGTTTTTGCTTCCAGAAAGCAGGCTAGGGCAGGTGGTTGAGCCTTGTGAGGGAGACGAGGCCAGTCAGAACAGAGGCTGTGGGTTTGTAAGAAGAAGTGAAGAAGTGTGGCTCAATGTTTAGAGCGGCAGACCCTGATGCGAGGTCTGGCCCGGGACCAGGGTTTAATTCCCGACGCGGCAGTGTCTTGGGCTCAATGTCTGCGCACTCGATAATTCTCGCCTCAGTGCCTACTCTAATCATGGGCCCCACGCTGCAACTCTGGGCAATAGCTTGCTTAATCTCTGCAACGGCCCCAATAGCGCTGGGATGCCTGGCTTCACCTTGGGGGTGCACAGTAGGGAGCATCTCACAGGGAAAGCCAGGAAGGGTCCCACAGCGGTATACAGTGCCAGGATGCCCCGAGATGGGGCGGCAGTGCGCTTTACAAGTATACCTACATTTACATTTACATTTAAGAGCAGAATGCTGATAGAAATATACTGTGCAGAGCAAATTGTTACGAAACGCCTTGAAGGTTGACTGGGGCACTGGGTGTGCATCCTTCATGTACCGAAGTAAGATGGGTAACTGTGAAGTTAGCAGGAAAGGGCAGAAGGATAAGGATTTGACAAGGCCGGGAAGGGGGAAATAACTGGAACGGGACATAAAAGGGATCATCACTTACTATGCATTTGGGGTTCACTTGGCTGAATCAACAATGGTAAGTTTGTAAATATGAGTGAATTACTACATAGAGAAATTCTGGCTCAAAAGAAGGTGAATGGGAATTGCGATTCTCCTATTAACATGACCAGAGAATCTGGATTTCATTAAAGACACGGAGGCTGACATTATGCATTATCCTTTAATAGCAACTCACACAGCTGCACTACATCATAAAGGATAACGTTCTAGAGTTAACAACAAAGGATGTAACCAGGAGATGATCTGCCTCTTTTAAAAGAATCGCAGCAGGAAGAACTTCTTAAACTGAGAGATCCGGGAAAGGAGCGAACTTCATAGGTTGAGAGAACAGGAAGCTTGAAGAACATCATGGAAGAAATTTCAGCATGTCCAAGGTCAGCCGGTCAAACGGAATTGCCTGAAAAAAAGAAATGAATAAGAACCAAGAGCCTAAAGAGCTATCTTGTCACATAGGCATAATAATAGATAAAAAACAATAGCAGCAATCAATAAGATCATGAACAATATAACAAAGATGTAATAAGATCATAAAGGACCTCCCAAAGGTTGTAAAAGGGAGGAGGGAGGGATAATGTCAGCCTCCGTGTCTTTAATGAAATCCAGATTCTCTGGTCATGTTAATAGGAGAATCGCAATTTCATTACAAGACCGGAGGCTACATTATGCATGTTCGTAGCCCCGAAGGACCACTTCAGACATATGCTCGATAGGCTTGCAGTAATGACGAGCAAAGGTATTGGCATTTGACCAGTCAGCAGCTTTCAGGATATCATCCAACTTACCACCTGACCAAAAGGACTTACTGGCCATAGCTCCTCTGATAGAATGTGCTTGGAACCTGGAGAGGTCTATACCAGCGAGTTTCATGGTAGATTTAACCCATCTAGCAATGGAGGTGGAAGAAACAGGTTTGAAAGGTTTCACAAAAGAAACTAAAAGTTGATTTGCATCATGAGGGCGTAGGGGAGACATCCTAGCGTCGTATTCTTTCATACAAGCAACCACACACAGTTTAGGAAAACTGTCAAAACGAGGATAAAAGATAAAATCTGACATGGTTTTAGTTCTTCTTAGCAATTCAAACTTGACCCCAAACATATCATAACACCTATTTGAGATGTCTAAACTTCTGATGTCGGATACTCTCCTACAAGAGATTAAACATAAGAGCGTGGCGAGCTTAAAGGAGAGAAACTTTCTTATAAGGGAAGAATTATCAGGCCAAGAACAAAAAAGGTCTAAAATAGACTTGACATCCCAAAGGGTCTGGTATTTCGGTCTAGGGGGTCTTCTTAGTCTTATACTCTTGAGGACCCTGCAAATAATAGGATTTTTACCTACCGACTTACCGTTGATAGGAGAATGACCAGCAGAAATTGCGGATCTGAAGCAATTAATAGAGCGATAGGAGAGGCCTCTGTCGAATTGTTCGACCAGGAAATTTACGATATTCACGACAGGAGTCTCCACGGGATCCAAACTCCTTTCCAGGCACCAATGAAACCATTTCTTCCAAATGTTGTTGTATCTAAGGTGTGTTCCAGGGGCCCAGGATTCTCCGAGGAGAGAGAGAGCTGTCGACGAAAGTCCAGACAGCTCGTTAGATTGCCTGACACCTTCCAGTCAAGAAGGTTCAAATTCCCCTCGAGAATAAGGTGATGATCTTCGCCGTCTGCGTTTGAGATCAGACCTGGGGAGGCTGGGATCAGAAAGGGAATGTCGCATGCTAGTTCCAGGGCTGTCGGGAACCATGCCTGGGACGGCCAAAAGGGAGTTATTAGGATCAGAAGGCATTGTTCCAATCTGACCTTCTGAAGAACCCTCTGAATCATGGCGAAAGGAGGGAAGGCATAACCCAGGAAGTGGGACCAAGGTTGGAGAAACGCGTTCACGGCAAGAGCGCCCGGGTCCGGCATCCAACTGAAATAGTTGGGAAGTTGGAAGGTAAGTCTGCTGGCAAATAAGTCCACGTCCATGGGGCCCCAAAAGTGGAAGAGGGAATTGAATACGTTCAGATCGAGTTTCCAGTCCGAGAAGTCTATGAGGAATCTTGAATTCCAGTCTGCAGAAATATTCGATTTCCCGGGAAGATACTCCGCCCTGAGGGAAATCTTGTGTTCCATACAGAACATCCAAAGTTTCCTGGCAAGGTCGGAGAGATCTGCGGACCTTGTCCCTCCAAGGCGATTGATATAGGCCACGGCGGAAATGTTGTCCATTTTCAGAACAACGGATCTCCCTTGGATGGAATGTTTGAAGCTCATAAGGGCGTATAAACCGGCCGTCAATTCCAGAAAATTTATGTGTTGAGAGGATTCCGACAGGGTCCAAACCCCACCGGTGTTCTGGTCTCCCAAGCGAGCACCCCAGCCATGAAGGCTGGCATCTGATTCTAGGACGAAATCCGGGGATGAGCCGAAGATAGCTTTGCCGTTCCGGGCGTCTAAGTTCTCCAGCCACCAAAAGAGCTCTGCCCTGGCATCTGGGTCTAGAGATACAAGGTCCCCATACCACAGACCCGAATTGAGGGCTTTCCTCTTTATTCTCTGAAGCGCGCGGTAGTTTAGGGGACCAGGAAAAATAGCCTGGATGGAAGAGAAAGGAGCCCAAGAAGTCTGGCTAGTTCGCGGAGAGTTAAGGAGTCTTGTTTCAACACGGATCTGATCTCCTTCCGTATCTTGGCAATCTTCTTGGCAGGGAGAAAGAGAAGGCATTTCAGGGTGTCTAGGGTGAAACCGAGGAACTCTATAATTTTGCAGGGAGAGAGAATGGATTTCTCTCTGTTGATGATGAATCCCAGGCTCTCTATTAAGTTCATGGAAGTTTCTAGATCTCTTAGGAGGTCTGAGTGGGATTGGGACATGATAAGAATATCGTCCAGGTAAATGATGAGGCGGATACCCCTCTCTCTTAGGATTGTAACGACACACTTCATGATCTTGGTAAAACACCAATGGGCAGAAGAGAGGCCGAAGGGAAGAGCGTGGAACTGGTAAAGACGTTCTTTCCAAGCAAATTGAAGGAAAGGTTGATGTTCCTTGTACATAGGGATGGTGAAGTAGGCGTCTTTTAGGTCTAACTTGACCAGCCAGTCTCCTTCGAGAAGGAGATCCCTCAGGAGGTGGATACCCTCCATTTTGAAGTGACGGTAAACTAGAAATTTGTTGACTTCTCGGAGGTTTATAACGGGTCTCCAACCCTTGTCCTTTTTCTGAACAAGAAATAGTGTGCTCATGAACCTTGCATCGGACCAGGGGACTTCCACAATTGCGTCTTTTTTGAGCATGGAGATGATTTCTTCCTCCACGATCATTTGTTGGTCTTCCGGAAGGGCAAAGGGTCTGGGTAAATGTGATTGGAAGGGAATCTGAAAGAAATCTATCCTGAAGCCCAAGACGGTTTCCAGAACCCATGGGTCTTGGGTAATTGAGTCCCAAACATGATAGAACTGTTTTAATCTGCCCCCCACTATGGGAGGGAAAGAAGAAGGAGGAGTAGTACTTACTTGTGGAGTTGGAGGTGTTGGGAGTACCTCGACCTCTTGAACCACGGTTTCTCGGACCTCTTCCTCTATGGGGAAAGAAGGGTTGTCTCGGGGGGTAGAAGCCCCTTGCTGTTCCTCTGAAGGATGAATAGGGTCGTTGGTTGCCTCGGCCGGAAGAGCGACCCCTTCTACCGGCCTGGCCAAAAAGGTTGTTGTTGAATACCCGTCTCAGGTTATTTTGGGCTCTATCAAGGGCAGTAAAGGTGGATACGTATTTGCCAATTTCTTTGATTATGTCCTCTCCAAAGAGAAGGCCCTTGGGGTTCTGGGAGGGTTCTTTCTCCGCCATATCACCTAATTTAGGGTCGATCTTATTTAAAATGGATCTCCTCCGTTCAATATTTAAGCTCGAGTTAGCGTTGCCAAGGAGAACGATGGCCCTTTGGCTCCATCCTCGGACGAGATCAATATTCAAGGGTGTGGAGGAGAGATGGGATTGTTCGGCCATATCGAGGATCCTAACAAGGGGTCCCAAGACGTCCAAGAGGCGGTCTTGGCAGCCTTTAAGGGCTCTCTCCAATCCTTTTCTGGGGGCTCGCCCTAGTTTAAATAAGAATTTGATAAGACTAGGATCCAGGTTGGGGGTTTGACAGACCCTCTCATCGATGATAGGTCTGGGGGATTCAGATCTCATAGTATTCCTGGTGTTTCTATCTAAAAGGTTTCTCAACCAGCGAGTAACAAATTTAGAAACATGATCCTGTGGGAACCATTTTGAACTGTTGGGGTGAGAGATGTTCAGGGGAGAGAACATCTCCTCTCCAACAGGATTTAGAATAATATTTTTTGAGGAGGGTTCCGGGTCAGGTTGCGAGTTAAAATCATGGTGGACCTCATCCAGGTCAAAGACGAATTCGTCTGAAAGGTCTTTTGAGGCATTATCATCAAAGGAGGATGAGGAGGAGTCAAGACCAATATTCTTCCTTTTTTCGTTAGCACTATCCCAAAGTGTGTCGCGAGGGACACCGTACACATTTGTGCCGCCATGGGCACCGATCAAGGTAGTATCCCGAGAGACATCAGGTTCAAGTGGGGCGCGGTGGCCACCCATCCAAAGCGAGGTGCTAGGACCCCCTGTACCATGAAAGGCGCTAGGGCCTGCAGTGCTTTCGCAATGTTTGGTCTTTTTGGGTCTCTTACCGTGTAGGGGAGGATCCTGGGGATCACACGGTCTTTTGGAGAGCATGACTTCTTTGAGAGAGGATATCATACATGACTTAATTTCCTGTTGAAGGGATTTTTTGAGAGAGTCGTCCAAGGGGGCCGGTGAACTAGCAGTGGCGTCATCAGAATCCATGTCAGACATGGTGTAGTAAGGGGCTGAAGGGGATACTAGCAGGTAAAGTAATGAGCTTCTCCTCTCTCTCTCCTTTTTTCTCTATATCCTCCTTTTTTTTTTTGTAACTTAATTATTATTAATATTATTATTTTTTTTATATATCTGAATATATAAAAATTATATTATATATATATATATATATTTTTTTTGAATTAGGGTTTTGAAACCACTCCCGTTTTTGTTTTTTTTGGGTAGGTAGTGGAACCTAGGGTACTACTCTAACTCTATTTAGGTGCCTATGCGTTTTTCTAAGGGTAATATGTGCCAAGGCGTCGTTTTGGTGATAAGGGGCGAAGCGCGACAAACAGAAAGTTCCTCCGGCGGCTGGTGCAGAGCAACTGGCAAAGTTGCCGAGGAGCGCTCGAGCTCAGCCGCCGGGGAAAGGAAAGTCGCTTGGGAGGAGAGGCACGCAACGCGGGCGTTGCTAAGGTGCCTTCCTCCAAGCGGCGTCTGCTCCGAAAAGTAAAAGGCGAAGAAATCGCCGGGAAACCGAAGGGCTGAGGCGAAGGAAGATCGCCGAGGGCAGTGACGGTACAGGGCGGGCGAGTGACGGGCAGTGAGGGGACCGCTGCGGAATCACGCAGGCGGAAGGGACATCAACGAAAAAAGGAGGACGACCAAAAATTGGAAGTCCATGGGGGGGGGGGCGGGAGTGGGGACTAGCGCCACCCCGGGGATAGCGGAACAAGACCCTGGAAGGGAGAAGAAAGGGCACAACAGAGATAGACTAATTCGAAATCGACATCTTGATATCGTAACAGCAACAAAGCATGAAAATAGCATCAGATGAGAGAAACAAGCATAAATTAGCCTTAAAACACGAGATATTATCATAAAAAATAGAGCACAATGTGATGTTATTAGAGAGAAAGAAAGTAGTGACTTATCTGCTGGCGAGCCGCTTTTAAAAGAGGCAGATCATCTCCTGGTTACATCCTTTGTTGTTAACTCTAGAACGTTATCCTTTATGATGTAGTGCGGCTGTGTGAGTTGCTATTAAAGGATAATGCATAATGTAGCCTCCGGTCTTGTAATGAAATTGGCACGCCGACCTATGGCACCATGAAATATTGAGGCTTGGAATGGATATGTGTCTTTTTATATATTTACCAGTGTCTACTGTGAAAAATACCCAGAAAGGTGTGTGGCTTTATTCAATTTCAGTGATTTGTTATGAAAAGCCCAGTTCAGTTTTGGGGCTGTGGCTTGGTCGCGCGATGCTGTAGAGTTTCAGGCTAGATTGAGAGATTTTAGACAAACCACGGGGAGAAGTTGATGGTGAGGAAGGGTCACAGTGGATGGCCCAACTAGGCCAACGACACTTACAGTCAGTGGCCTGCCCATTCAGTATTGGTCCTCTTTTGGCACCCCACCAGAGGGTGTTGAGGCTGAACGGCAGCTAGAAGGTTGTGCAGTGGTGGGGCAAGAGTGTCATAAGGTGGGGCAGCTGCTGCCTTCGCTGGCAGAATTGTTGGGTTGTCAGGATATACTGGTGCTTCAGTTAGGAGAAATTGATTTTGGTCAACAGTCAGTACTGGACGCCGAACTGTAACAAATAAACCGGCTATGGGCTACTTTTATTGTTTGGTACAAACTCATTCAGAGAGAGGTGCGGCAGCAGTTCGAAAGCCCAGCGCTCCTGAGAAAGCTTGCACGAACCTGAATAGAGAGTTGTGGGGGGTTTACAAGAGCCAATGAGTGGTAGATTTTCAGCAGAGTGCCAAAAATCAGTAGCACTGCGAGAAATAGGATTATTATTAGGGTGGATGGACACAATACACTTGGACTCTGGGAGCTGGGACTATGCAAATGAGGGAACGCTTTGCCTCTGTGCCTTATTATAGACATGGGTGCAGATGAAAAGGAGCTGTCAGGGATGCACTGACGATGTGCCACAAAGAAGCGGAGCACAGACAGTGCACTCCTGAGGCCAGCCCTTGAAAAGACGATAGGGGAGTCTTAGACTCCCTCAGCATCCCATTACAGGCAGGTTCAGTTAACCACTACATCCGCTTGCAGGGGAACCTCTGCTCCCCAAAGAAGGGCAGGCTGAGATGGACTGCCTGCTTAAAAAAAAAACAATATTTCACTTTCACTCAAGCACTGCCCCTAAATCAGGCTTGAGTTTGCCACCACCTTGGGGGAAGTTGATTATCTGTAATATGGCGCACTGACCAAGTCTGACCTAGTGCACTCAATTAAAGCACAGATGTGCTCTGGTGCAGACTAGGGGAGTGTGTCCTATACATAATATGGCCCCTGGTTATGGTTTTTATGGTTGGAGATAAAGTGAGCCCATGGTTTGTGATTTGGCATGTCAATACTGTGCGGGTGTAACCAGCTCTGGGGAGGGTGGTGTTCAGTATTATGCATACTGTGGATGAAGAAAATGTGGGCAGGATTATGGAGCTAGGGATCAGGGGCCTGCAGACAGAGATTGGGATAGAATAGGTTGTTGATGTCAAGACTGACGTTGGTTGTTTATGGTTCAAGGTGGGTGGTTGGTTGGGATCTTTGGAATTTTCTAGGTATTACTGTAGAGGGGACTTTATATTGTTTATATAATGTTTATGTGATGGCTTACACACCTTTGAAAGTGGCCTTTTGCATTGTAATTTATGTGGGTTTGAGACATCTTGCTGGATGCCATACACCACCAAGTGTTGCCAAGACCTTTTCATACCACCATGTTAATAAAGCATAATTGTATTGTGTTGACTGTTTTCATCTACTTGTATCCCTGCTAGGAACAAACACGAGCTTCGAAGATAGCACTACTGTGTTAAGTACCACACCCCTGGACCCCATTCCCTCAAACCTCCCCCCTACATATCAAAGAAAGAAAGAAACTGTAGCGAGACAGATCCACCTAAGGTATTTGGTCGGCATTAATACATCAAATATTATTGAGCATTACTAAGTTGTTTTCTATACAAAAATAAAATTTCTGTCATATTCGTACCTTTATTCCTGGTCCGTCAGCCAATTAAACACGTCTTTAACCCGTTCTGTGCTCATGACGAGCTCAGCTCGTCATGAGGCACAGTGCTCAGGTGCTCATGACGAGCTGAGCTCGTCATGGCCCGTGGAACACTCACACGCGGGGATAATTCCCCTGCTGTGCTGAACGTTCCACGAAAACGGGTGCGGCCGTGACGAGCTCAGCTCGTCATGAGCACCTGAGCACTGTGCCTCATGACTAGATCAGCTCGTCATGAGCATGGGAGCGCTGTGCGCGCCCCTGCACCCCCCAGCACAGCGGGGGGAATTACTCCCGCTATGCAACGGGTTAAATCAGAATGTGACGTTTGTACTCATGCATATTCATAAACAATTCATGATGTATATTAAACAATTCAAACAACACTGCCAGAAGAATGTAGGCACTGCACCCGGGATTCCAACACAGATAGATTGATGACCAGAAGTAATTGGACTCCGCCTGCCTTCCTTGAACAAAGGTGTTTGAGCACAATAAGCGTTTACAGACATGCCTTAGGCTGCTGGGGCTGTGGTCGTGATTTGGCAGTGTGTTTGAGTAATTACCAGAGACTAAGAATAATTCAAGCATTCCATCCATCACTTTTGTGCACTTGAGTATGCCATCCTAAGTGAGACAGGAATGCCCAGTCATAGGTCCTGTGCACACTGTGTCACTGCAGCCAAGCCATACTCGGCTGACAAGACCTTAACAAAGGTGAAACCAGTCTTGGGGGGCTCATGTTCTGCTTCAGATAGGACCTGGCCTGGCAGTTCGGGCTGCACTGTTCCCATTGAAGCTGGGTCAAGACTGATTTGCATGTAGCCGGGTACAAACTGAGGTGGCATGGTGTGCAAAATAACGATGGATTTGGATGCGGCTCAAGTAATTACCAGTGGTTGAGATTAATTCAGGCATTCCATCATTCACTTTTTGTATGCTTGAATAAGACTCGTAGGAATTGACGGGGGGTCAATTCTTTTAAGGATCTGATATGGATCTTCAGGGTGTGAACAGTGTCCTTCCCATGGGTTGTGCAATTTCATGCAAATTGTTTGAGATCTTTAGTACTTTTGGGGCATTTCCAATTATTATTGGTTGTGGGCATGTTATCTTCTATTTGGATGATTGCTTTGATCAGTGCCAAGTTGGGCTGATATCAAGGGGCCTCAGGTGCATGTAGACCTTCTTCCTGAAACCCATGTGGGCTTTGTGGGTTCTTCTCAAACATAGCAAAATGGAGGCTGTGTTCCTGTTAGGGGGACCTCTGCAGGAGGTAGGGTGTCTAGAATTCTCTAGCTTCAGTAAGGGGGTAAGATAAGCAAGCAGAGTGATTACCCGAGACGCTTGCATTTGGCTGTTCTGGTTCCATGTTCTCTCTTCTGTCAAAACTTGTGCTGGCCCTTCGTCAGACAGGTTTCACATTTTATGTGTCTCCTTTGGTTGGTCAAAGTTTCTTGTGCTGGGGCGTTTTTTGTCCAGCTTGCACGAAGGTAGGTCAGCTGAGGCGGAACTCTTTCAGCCTGGTCCCAGATGGAGGGTGGGAGGGAGAGGAGAGTCAGCTCCACGTCTAGGAAGCGCCAGCCAGGTCCAAGTAAAACTGAGGAGGTTTTACTCTCCAAAGTACATCAATTATAAATTTATGGGTAAAACTGCTTATGGATGCTTTCTTCTCCAATCAGAGGAGGAGTCAAGTTCATCTTCTATGACAAAGAGAGAATGCTAATTTGGGGCTTTGTCTAAGAGCAGGCTAGAAAACAGGATATATATTCCATCACGCAAGCCAGATAGATGATAACAAGGAAGTGAGTAGTTTCACAAATATAGGTTGATTCTTCAGTGTAAAAACATAGGGGGATATTCTCAAGAACGTGTGATAATCAGTGCAAAAGAAGCATAACGCAACATTGCACATTGCAGTCTCGTGCGGGAAAACAACGCCTTGTTAACAGCGTATTCACAACACGGCGGTACCATGTGTTAGGCTCACGATAATGCGTCAGATGTCTGCGTTAAAACCAAAGCAATGTCGAAAAAACGCGAAACACCAACGCGAAAATAATAGCGATGTGGCCAATCGTCATACAAACATCAGCGAGAACCAGCAACAGGCTTGCGATTCCCACGCGTCACGCGGGAGAATAATCCATAAAAGCAGAGTAAAAAAATGGTGAGATGACAACATACGAGCACAACCCCACAGCCGTGACGTAGAACAAATTACCATTGTACCGCATCAGATAGGCATCTCCTCACAAACAGCCACAATATACATTGATATGCATTCTGTATGTAACCTGCGCCAATGCGGATACATACATGGAACACACTGTGAAACTGCATCTCCTCTTCACATTGCAGAGGGACAATCAACACCCCCTGCACACAGACACGCATTGTCCGTGATCAAACAATAATGAAAGAATGGACTAATGTAGGGTCAGTGACTCCCCTTTACGTACATGTTGCCCATGTTGTGGGACTTGAGTAACAGGGTGCATCCCTGCATCATGGCGGCACATATCAGAGCCCAAAAGAAGCCCTGTTGTCACTTGTAGGCCACAAATGACAGTCAAAATGGAATGAATTGGGACATATGTGAAACAAAGAAGAGTGAGATACCGTACCAACTGTGACACGCAAAACTGGCAGTTTGAAAATGTGACACCCTAAACAGCCTCACAGCACAGAGGTGACACACCCACCATCCGTCAACTAATTTCAAAATTGCTAGCACTACATGTCGCACCCACACTTGTCTGAGTGAAGTGCCTGTACAGATGAGAGACATGCACTCAGGGAATGTGTCTTGGAATGCATTTATTTGCACATGCCGTACCTGTGGTCATTCATCTTACTGCCCCATGATTGCTAAAGACCGTCACAATGTGACGTCAAAATGAGAAGAAATTGTCAATGATTGTGTTCCTACAGACTATTTCTGCTGTGGCTGCAGTGGGGTGTGGTCCACCTGCCTCATCTTCATCATCATCCTCTGGTGCGTCTGGCACTCGTATCCATGGGGCATTGCTGCGTACACATATGGTGTGCAACACACAACATGCAACGATCTTCTTGCACACGATGTCCGGGCTGTACAGGAGCCTTCCACCTGTGACATCCAGGCACCTAAAACGTGACTTCAACACACCAAGTGTACGCTACACAATGCCCCTGGTGCCTTTGTGGGCCAAATTGTACTGCCTCTGGGCCTGTGTGGGGTTCTGAGGGGTGTCATCATCCAAGTGGAGAGTGCATATCCTTCGTCACCTGTGACAGTGCAGAGAGACATGAGTCAAGACTACATACTGCATGATGTGTTGGCAGGCTCACTGGTTCATTGGTGTGTGATATGTGTGACTCAGTGATTCCTGTATGACATGAACTGCTTGTTGCAATTGAGTGGCATCAATGTGTATTACGTAGCCTCACTGCTGCTCCCCCCCCGAGTATAGTCACTAGTGTGCGCAGAGCGGTTGCATCACTTACACTCCTACGGCACACCATTGTCATGCCTGTCTGCGCATGTCCACAAGCCTGACTATGACACCGTGATGATATGCGCTGAAGGTGGCCAGCCACATGTGTGTAGGACAGGGCTGACATAGATGTGGAGCACCTGCCTGGCTGAACTCGCCGTGCGGTTGAGGATAGTCATTTGGCACATGCTGCGCTAATAGCAACATACACAACAGTTGGCATGTGTAATCCCTGACCCTGAGCAGGTATGCCCTCCCTCATGTACCCCTTCGGCCAAGCTTGCACTCAGGGGGCATGCCAAAGAGTAACATTGTCCATTGCGGGACAGGTGGCACAGACACTACAACAGAGACACATGCATTAGTCACTTCCTTGGCAAGTCCTAAACTTAACCACACCCAGATCCACATGTGGAAGAGCCACACCGCTACGCTGTACTGTTGTACACCTGTCAACTCCACTTACGCTCACAGGGAGGTACGACATGGCTACATGTCCCAGGCCTACCCCACTGCCTGTGGTAACATGGTTGCGCCCGCTGTACACAGCACAATGTAATGTGGTATGGCTCGGGCCCTCATGCATACATAATGACCACACAGACACACAGTGTGAGTTTGTGGAACTGGCTACGGGCACGTACGCCAGGCCCCTCTATTGCAAGGGTCACATGTCCAGTGACGCCTGTGCTGGGTGGGTGTTGGGTAGCGTAAGCCACCCCTCAGGGGTTGGTTGGTGTAGGCAAAAACCACAACAGTGAACAGACAATCAGCAGTACAGGGTTCAAACAGCAAGGGTCCATGACTTGAGCTGCACAGAGTTAGTGGCCCTGGATACACTGCGGCCAGCACAGGCACACTACCACGGGACGGTGACTTGCGCTGCACTGAGGTAGGGCCACGCAAGCTGAGCAGGTCCTCATCGATGTCCAAGGTGAATGTCACGGAGGGTTGCGGGGGACAGTGGAAGGTGTCCTTGCAGGGCATGATGCAGAGGGCAGAAGCAAGCAGAAACAGGCAAATGGCGGAGTTGAATGCTACAGACTCCTCTTTACCACCATGTCAGTATCAGCCAAATGATGATGAAGACAACCCTCAGCCCATGGACTCAGACGCCACCAAAGTTAAACCACAGAGGGCCCATGAATTTCGGGGCACATACTTAGTGGCACCAGAGCTGAAAGGGGATGCAGTCTGCGATGAGGCCTGTACAAGGACATAAACTCTGCCATCAAGAGAGCAAGACTCAGTTCCAATTGTGTGACCTACTCCACCGCAGTGTGTGGTGGAGACAGCGGTCAGCAGTGGCCCACAGCCACGTGTCGTAGGCCTACCATACACAGAGTTAGTGGCACCAGTGCAGCTGTTGGTAGTGTCCCATCACCTCCCTAACGGAAAGCCTTATCTCCTCCGGACTGAAGAGCGTCTTCCGCTTACTCCTCTCCTTGTGTACTGTGACATGAACACTGCAATGAAGAAATCAAGACTCAGTTCCAAATGTGTGACCTAGTTGACCGCAGTGTAGGTCAGAGGCAGCTGCCAGTTCGGGTCAACCACTCCTAGATCTCTAACACATGACGTTGGAATAGCATGTGGAGAAGATTTGTGGCTGACGGAGGTAGTGGCACCAGAGCTGAGCGGGTGTGCCGCCTGCAAAGATGGCGTGTCCTGCCTGATACAGACTGCATTGGATTGGTGTGAGGCCTGCAGGACCACAGTGTAGGCAGAAGGCAAAAGTCAGCAGGGGCCCAGAGACACTTGTGGTTACAATGCTATGCACAGAGTAGGTGGCACTACATCGAAGGGAATATAGTGATATGAACTCTGCCATAACATGAGTACTCTGCCATAGTGTAATCAAGACTCAGTTCAAAAGGTGTGACCTACTAGTCTGCTGTGTCAGCAGGTGGAGTACGTCAACGAGAAAGGGGAACTGCAGGCCTGTGTCGCGGAAGCCATGATGGTCTCAGGAGGCTGCCAAGGTTGGGGGCCTTGGGCTTGGAGCTTGCAGCAGCACGTGGTGGGCCCGCCGGTGTTGGCAGCTGAGCAGTGATGCCTGGATGCGCTGGGGCGGGCCAGACGGCTTTGGTGACCAGCGACCTAGGGTGCAGCAGGCACACAGGATCGCAAGCCCCACTGCTCACGCCGTCAGCCTCGTGGCGTGGTGAGAGGCGTCGCCCTGGCAGGGACATTGGCCATTCTGGAAGAGGACCATGCCCAGAGCTACGTGCTTTTTATTCAAACCCCTACACTATTCTGGCGTACACTGGGCCAGCCCACTCCGCACACGTTTACAGGAGGGACGTAACAAGCTACATTTCCGTGATCTCCCCCACTGGCTGGGGCGACATGGTTGCGTCCACTGTACACTACACTCCATACACCAGAGGCGGTGTATGTAGACATGGATATGTCTGCGGTCTGCATACTGCAGTCTGTCCAGCACATCCACGCCACACTTGGGCATTGTGTACATTCTCATTCATCGGTCACTTGCCTCCTTCGCACATGCCTGGTTCCCACCTCTCCCCACATTCTGCTAATATGTGGCTGAGGTGCCATGCCGTTGATGACTTGTATACATGGCTGGCCCAATCTCCCACAGTAAGCTGTGCTGTTATGTCTGGTGGGTGGGCATGTTGTTTGGCATGTTGTATGTGACTTTGTGACGTGTGCATTCCCAGAGTTGTGAATTGCATGATTGTCGATTTGAGGTGTGTGGTGTGTTCATTTGGTACTTACCAATAAGCAGTGCATTTCCGTAGGTGCCAGCCTGGAAGAGCTGGTTGATGATGGACTGTTGGAAGATGTAGGAATCATACACACTGCCTGGGTAGTTGGTGACAACATTGGTGAAGAGTCCTCGGTGGTCCACTATTGCCTGCACATTGATGAAATGCGTGTGCTTTCTGTTGTGGTAATTGTGTGCAGTGTCGGCAGGGGCAGAAGTAGGACATGTGTGCAGTCAATTGCCCCCCACACGTGCAGGAAGCCAGATATGGCGCAGAAGTCTTGCTTGGTCTCCAGCTGTTCCTGCGCAGTGAGGGGGAAGTGAAGGTGCTGGGGTACCAAGCTAATGATGGCATTCAGGACAGGTTTGAGGAACTTTGATAGGGCTGGCTGTGAGACTCATCTGACTCTGGCGGTTGCTGGTTGCAAGGTACCAGAGGCCAACAGGTGCAGCACAGCCAGCAGCTTTGTCTGAGGTGGGATGTTGGTTGTTCGCTGTGTTAGTACCGTCAGCTTGTGGGCAATGATGTTCAGGATGCGGAGGATGGTTGTCCTTTTGAGCCTGTAGTGGGCAATGATATACTCTGGTGTTAAGTCTGTGAGGCTGGTGCGTTTTCTGAAGGTCCGCTGTCTGTGTCTCTCCTGCCTCTGTGGTGGTCCGGGGAGGGTGGGGGTTGGCGGGCCTGGGGGTGGTGGTGGTGGGGGTTGTGGCCCTGTTGGGGCTCCAAGTCACATGATCAGCAGCTCCATGGCTTCTGTTTGTCTTCAAATGTGGCTCTGGGCTAGGCTTCCTTTTCTGGTGCAGGCTGTCATCTGACTACACCAGGTCAGAGCATGTGTTAATTTCCTGCTGCTAACGTGCCTTATCGCCTGTTTTGGGATCTTATCGCCGATCGGGCTGGTCGTTGAGAATGTTGCAGAGTGGTATTGTCGCGGCTTTTGGCATGGGAACACCTACTCTGCATCTCATTAGTGATAGTTGCTGGGCTCATCTGTGGTAATGTTTTTTGCGTCTGCTAACGCAGGTAAACGGGTGATATGGGCTGTTAGCACTAGCTTGTGAATGGCGTGATAGTTTTATCGCCACTTTGGCTGCGGTAAAGTGCTGATAACCCGGCGATATGTCTTTGAGAATACAGCTTATACATAGAATATTGTGGCATAACTTCATCCCACTAAGATATCTCAGCTCTCATTCCTCAGTCTACACAGGTATTTGTTTGAAACATACTTTGATCACACAATTTTCAATGCAATACTTTATGGGGGATATTCTCAAGAACGTGTGATAACCATCGCAAATGTAGCTTAATGCAACTTTGCATATCGCAGTGTATCACAAGAAAATAACACTGTCTTAACCTCCAATTCCCAACCCGGCGGCACCATGCAATAGTAGCAGGATAATGTGCCAAATGACCGCATAAAATGTAACGGGGTGCAGAGAAAATGTGAAACACAAATGCCAAAAAAGTTGCGATGCCCCAAATCGCAATTCAAAAATCAGCGACAACCAGCAACAGGCCTGTAATTCCCATGCGTCATGTGGGAAAACGCACCATAAAAGCAACAAAAAAGAACACCAAAACCAATTCAAACTGCGTAGCACCATGGATGCACCTGGACCGAGTGCAGAGGACAACTCGAGCCCCACAAGCCCCATGGAGGACCAGCCAGGAACCCTGTGTCCCGGGAAGGCAAAGAGAAGAGGAAGAGGAAGATGGAGTTCAGTCCGCAGAAAGACCGGGTCATCATCACGGAGGTGACAGAACACTACCAACAACTGTTCATCACCTCCACTGTGGCACTGGAAACCCAACGGAAATATGGCAGACCATCGCCAACAACTTTAATGCAGTCCCTAATGCCTCATTTCGGAACATGCCATGGGATTGGCCGACACTTCACAGCTACTGGGACACAGTCCACACCTCACTTAGGACTGTCACGGGACTCCCAGACCTATACACATGAGAGGCTAGCGCCCTTGGAATCTGCAAACGCTGCAAAAAACATGAAAGTAGAAATGCGCCTTGCTTTCTTGGTGCTTTTCCTGGCAAAGTGATGCATCATTATGCACTGGAAAGCACCGAGAGGCTGTCCCCTGGCGGCATGCGTGGGTGCTGTTAAGAAATGGGGCACAGCTGAAGAGGGAATACTCAGCATAGAAGAGGTTAAAAGAATCACTGACGACACAGGGATCCCAGTCTACCAGTTGTCCGGGGGCCCCTGTGGCTGCCCAGGGCGACTCGTGGAGGGCCCGGTCGCCTGGCGGGTCTCAACTGGCAGCCGCGAGCGACCGGACCATAACTATGTTTCCGTGGAGGTAACCTCTGGCACTCTCCCCTCCCCCACTGTGCATGCCTAACCAGCCGCCATAATGCACCAACCAGGCAATCACCCCCAAACTGCAGTTATGTGTGACACATTGCACCCCAGTTCCATACCCTAAGTTTGCTTAAGTTTATATTACTGCTAGCATATCACCACCCCTACGATATAGTGCTAGCAGAGAGAGCAGGCCTCACATCCCAGCGTACTCCAAAGTCTGTCTTGCATGGGTGCTGACACTACCCCACCACTTGTCCCTTAGACCCATCATCAACTCTGAGTCTTACATGAGAGATTATAGACCACAATGTTACCTACTCTCATGCCAACATGCAAATTGAATCTGAGATTTCTCGTGTCTACCAATGCCATTGTTACTACTGTGATGTACGTAAATACAGAAAATGCCAATAAAAATATTTTTATAAACAAAAACACAACGTCAATGCAGTCGGACTGTCGAGGAGGACAATGGAGGGGATGAAGACCAAACAGAAACTCACCACCAACAGGAAGGCAGCAACGATGAATGGGGGTGGGAGTCCTGTGCCACAGGAGGAGCTGGAGAAAATGGTGGCCACAGTCACCAGTGTGGAAACGGTGGCACGAGTAGGGGGTCTGGACCCAGCTCAATATGACCTGACCCAACAGCAACAGGGTGAGTAACGACCAGGGACTGGGGGGACGGAGGGGGATGGGCACAATGGCTCACATGCACAATCATGTGTAGCACACTGCACACGCACAATGATAGTGGAACATGTCCCTGATACTCTTGGCACACTGCAGCACACATCAAAACACCAAGTAGCCCCCTGTCCACTATGTGCACAAAGGGGCCGCCCACCACCAATCACACAACCTACCCATGCACATGTGCTGAATCCAGCAAAGCTGCGGTTCTGTGAGCCACACTGACAATGCAAGTGACACTGCATGACCGATAGCATGGCTTCAGTCAAAATACATGACACTATGCATGACACGATACTGAGGTAGCCCAGTGTGTATCACATCGGTAAAGGAGCAGTTCACACTCTGCAACATCCACGTGCACCTACAACCCATGATGTCCATTACACATCGTGGTACAAAAAACAATGGTCCTGGACCTTTTTTAGTGGATGATGCAAATCACAACCTACATTAATTAATTCACAATTTATTCCTGAGCCTATATCCTGTTGGCTCACAGTAATTAATACAATCAGTATATTAAAGTGCAACAACCAAAATTTCTTGATAAAGGAGACACAGTGGTGCTCATTTTACTAGATCTGAGCGCCACTTTTAACACGGAGTCTCATGCCATGTTAACTAATACTCTTAAGTCTTTTGGCATTGGCAGGTCCGCTTTGAACTGGCTTATTGCTTTCCTTTCAAATCGTACCTTTAAAGTATTCTCACGACAGCCTGCTCAGGATTCCACTCCTTTGCTCACGGACTGCCACAGGGCTCTATTCTCAGCCCCCTGTTATTTAATCTATATGTAAGAGGTTGTCGAGAAATCAGGGCTATCCCTTTTTTTATACGCCGATGGTTCACAAATCATTTTCTCCCTTTCCTCACACAATACTAATGCTCCTTCTACTCTCTATACTGGCTTAAACAAAATAGCATCTTGGATGCAGCAACATTTCCTTAAGCTAAATTGAGAAAAAACAGAGGTACTGTTATTAGGCAAAAACAAAGATCTCTGGGACTCCCAACATTGGCCATGCGAAATGGGAAATCTTCCCTCTCCCTTCCCCCAGGTCCGGAATCTGGGCATCATGATCGATGATTTACTTAGTATACACCCCCAAACAGTTAAAGTCGCAGCGACTTGTTTCACCATTCTTTTAAAAATATATATATTTTTATTGGTTTTTTCCATACCACATAAAACATAAACCATATATTCAATCAGCGCTTTTTCAGTACAGGGTAGCAGCCCAGCCTGGTTATGTTACTGGTATTGGTGGTTAACAAAATCTCCCCTATCTACTGTCCCAGAGAGAGGAGAAGGAGAGAGTGAAAGGGGGAAAGAGTAGGAAATTAAGATGATGAGGAAAGAGGGTAGCATACCCGAAGAATGGTAGTCTCTCGGTGGAGTTTTGCAACCAGTGGGGAGTGTGGCTGTGAACCTCTTGTCTACCTTTTGTTATGACTATTAATGGCCGTTTGTATGGGTCCAGGATCTTGTTCAAGGAAGTCCACATGTCCGTGTGTGGGTGTCTCCCTGGTGTGCTACGTAGAGCCATGTTGTCCGCTCCTCTGAGGAACGTCACCCAGTTGAGCCAGAACTTGAAGGTTGCTTTTGAAGTATCCTTCCAATTGGTGAGTAGTATTTTAACCGCTGCTGTCAGCAGGAGGTCAAGTAGGTCTATATCCTGTTGAGAATCTAGCTCAATTTTAATAAATGCGGTGGTAAGTGTAGCAAAGTCATCTTTTAGTGAGCATCCTAGTGTTTTGTTTATGAAGGTGAGTATTCTACCCCAACATTTTTTAACCATGGGGCAATGGTAAATAAGGTGTGCCAGGTCCTAATTTTCCTTGTCGCAGTTCCAGCGCTGGTCATTTTCCCTCAGACGCAGGGACGCCAGGCGCGCCGGGGTCCAGTAAGTTTTGTGAAGGAGACAGGGGAGATCTTGTTATGGGAGGGGGAGGTCCAGAGGAGGTGGTTTTCTTTCTCGCTGAGTGTGGAGCCAAGTTGTTTCTCCCAGTATGTGGTTGCTTTGTCATTAAGCTTTGAGGCATTGGGTCGTAATATTCTGTAGAGGTGGGATACCTGGTGGCCTACTCTATTGAGATTATCGATGTATTGGATGATACCTAGGGATACAATTCGGCAGAGACCTCAAAAGCACCTTCGAACAAAATGAAAAAATAATGCTAGAAAACACGAAAATGCTGCTGAAGACATGGTCGCCCAAATTTATATCATGGTGGGGGAGGATGGAGACAATAAAGATGATGATAACTCCGATGGTTAACTACTTGTCGGAGATGCTCCCACTTTTACTCATGGACGAGTTCCACCGAAAAATGGACAGGATGATTAATAAATTCCTATGGCAGGACAAAACACCAAGGATAAGCCTGGAAAAATGAAGACTTGATAAGAAACTGGGAGGACTAAATGTGGCTGATTTCAGAACATTCCAAACGGCCTTTTTAGCGAAACAGGGAGCCTACTGGGACCTGCCGGTCTGGCTTACTATTGAGAAAGCAATACTAAACACCCTTGAACCTATAGCCTTACTCACAGCCAACAAGCAGGCACAAAGCACAAACCTGATATTTAAAAGCACAAGAAACTCCCGGCTCAAAATGGACCAAAAAATGGAACATAGCATAAAAAATTCAAGGTGGGAATCACTGTGGGCAAACATATAAGGGGAAAACTATAACCATGGACACATGGAAAAGACTAGGGATCTCATACCCCGCTCAGATGGAGGAAGGGGAAAGCCCCTATTCCTTCAGCATGCTAAAAGCAAAGCACAATCTACTGGACATAGAACTGTACAACTTCCTTAAAATCACAACAGCCCCTGCCAAAACAAAACTTGCTTCACCATTCTTCAGTGGTTAAGAAAAATCTGTTGGATGCTATCTGAATCTTGCCAAAAAACCATGGTCAATGCCTCACATTAAGGCTTGACTACGGAAACATACTTTATTTAGACTCTAACAAATCTGAAGTCTGTAGACTACAGATGGTACAATATTCTGCTGTCAGTCTTTTGTGTGGAGTTCCGAAGGCCACCTCCATCTCCCCCTATTGACATAAGCTGCACTGGCTTAGGTTGGAAAACCGGGTAAAATTCAAGGCACTGAGCTATATGCATAAAATAAAAACTGGTCATACTCCTCGTTATCTTCAGTCCCTGGTCATTCCTTATTTTCCCTCCCGAAACCTTCACTCTGCCACCCAAGGGAGGTTCATCGTCCCTAAATTTAAATCAGCTCGGATGGGCGGTACGTCATTTTCTTATCTTGGTCCCTCGCTCTGGAACGTTTTACCCACAGCTCTCCGTAATGAGACAAACTACTTTTAGTTTCGCAAGTCCTTAAAAACATGGCTCTTTGACAGATAAGCTGCGTCTCTTGTTTTATCTAAGCCCTGGACTTACCGCTTGCACTGGGAAACCCTTTTTGGATAGCTGTTGCGCATTACAAATGTAATAATAGACAGCTAGATAGATAGATAGATAGATAGATAGATAGATAGATAGATAGATAGATAGATAGATAGATAGATAGATAGATAGATAGATAAATAGAAGTGGTGTCCTCCATCATATGTGACAACAGAACGTCACTTTGCATACCTACTCCTGCACGTCTGTGCGGACCTAGCCTGTTTTGATGCATAACATTCCTCCACATGGCCAGAGTTTGGACACCATGCTCACATTGCTGGAGACACTTAAGTGCACAGGTCTGCCAGCAACTATCCACACACAATGTCTGGCTTACAGAGGTGGAGCTGTCAAAAGGGACCCACCCCCACTGTACATGCATCAGTCAGTCTCTCCCTGTGTAGGGAGGATGCTCATTGTGGCACACAATTTGTCAATCTTATCAACACTCATCACAGTTAGACACCAGTGAAGTTGTGTAGCCTTTATTGGCATGTGCGTGTCAGGACGTACAAGGCAAGGAGTAACATCCTTTTAACCTGTATTTAATCTCTATTTGTATTGGGGGGGAACCAAAACTTACCTGCCGCCACCGCCGAGAGTCACGAAGCTGCCAAAGGCACTAGCCGCCACCGCCAAGAGTCAGGAAAACCGCAAAGACCGCGCCGCCGCTCCGGGGACTACAACACCCGGCAGGCCACGCGGCGGCGCGCAGGAGGTGACGCCCGACGCAGGGAGAACGCGCCAGGAGGCGGATAAAATCCCTGACACACCCGCCTCGCGGGACGCGAGCGGGACGCCCGGGGCTAAGCCCGGGCAAAGGGCGGGCCCTCTGTGGCCCTTAGAGGCCTGAGGAGCCTGGCCTGGGCCAGACACTCTGCCGGATTGCCATTTGCCCACGGACTTGGTCACAACTGAACTGTAAGTAGGTTACCCACCCGTATTACTTTGCAATCGTGACCTTCAGGACTTTGACATTCTGGGACTAACTGTTGTATTCTCTAAATTATACCCCTTGCTTTATTTCTGGGTACCCGTAGGGTCTGCCATGAGTTGCCCAGAAACTAGGAGTAGGGCTGCTGCAGGAGTAAAGAAACTGACTGGCACCCTGGATGACTTCATTGTTCGCACTAATGCTTTAATCGATGAAGGGATAGTAATTATGGATAGAAGGGTGTCCCAGGATCTAGCCGCAGCTAGACGTTCCTCTCTAGGTCTTATCGCCAAAGCTCGTACTCCTAATAATGTTTCTGCTTTGGGAAATCCAGGAAACGCACAGAACGATAGGGGTCATGTCGCCCCAGGCTCACAGGAGGATCTGGAGGCTACTCCTAATCTTTCTCTGCTTGTGACTAGCACTTCAGTTGAAAAGGAGACTGAAATTCTAACTACAGCTAGTGATTTAACTCATAGGGGTTTGAAAGAGGGGGCGATCCCTAAACAGAAGATTAACACTCAAAAAACTGTTAAACCTAACACGAGCAAAGGGAGAAAGGTAGATACTAGTAAGAATCAAGACCCGGCCACATTAGAACCTGTGCCTCTGAATGTGAATATTAATCGAGTTGTTCATACTAGTGATAATGGGGCAGTTCATCATCCCAATGTTGGCTTACCACTGAGTCTCCCAGATGATACTGTCTTAGATAGCAGTCTGGAGGATATTTTGGATTTAAGCGGCGCAGTTATGAATCTAGATGAAGGTAGTGAGGACAACAGTAGCCTAATTATGGCTAACAATAACATCTTGGTCATGCTAAAGACCCTCCTCGAACCAATCGAGGTTAGGCTACGGTGTTTGGAAACTATACTAAAAAACATCCATAAAGATATAAGTGCCCCTAGCTTTAATTTGGATAATAAAATTCCATCTGGAAAAAATCAAATGACTAGGCCGCCACCACCTGCCAAAAATGTAACTACCACCAAATCACTGCCAAAAACCATACCAACCCCTAAAACTCCTGCCCCGACTGATAAAGTAGTGCCAGTCCAAGAAACTCCTAAATCACTACATGATAAAGATAAAGATAAGTCTAGAAAACGGGATGTGCGCAGAAATATACATTTACCCCCAAAAGCCGCACCGTATGTTGTGGTCCTTACAGGAGTCCCCCAATTAAATGAAAATTCTAACGAAAATAATGGCGGACTTGTAAACAAAACCATCCATTGGTTGAATGATAACTACCCTCTCCCGCCAGCTGTTAAAAGTAATATTTTGATGGTTGAAAGGGCCCCATGGATTGGGTATAATAAAAAAAGGGCACACGGCGATTGTGTGGTAATAACATTTGAGAATCCACTGACTGCTAAATATATTACCACAAGACCCCCTAGAAATCATGGTCTCTCTGTTACGGCTAGGGCATTATCTTATTTTTATCCTGAGGGCGAACACCCTGATAATAGGTGGAGCTGGACTAGGGACAACAGATATCAAGGGGGTAATAAGGGCTGGGCTCCTGATAGTAATCACTATAACATGCAAGGAGGGGGGAGAGATGAGGATAGTTGGAATGTAGTGAAATATAGATCAAGGTCCCCTCACTACCGACCACAGAGTTTTGACCAAGGATGGTTAGGCAACCCACAATTTCCTCCGATCTTCCCGTGTTTCAACCGGTTTGATTGTTTGGAAGCGGTGGATTGACTCCCAACGATAAAAGATGAGGTTTTAAGGACAACTAAACCTGTAGATCTGGGGCCTATAAAATCTTTGGGGTGTGTCGAGATTCAGGAACCTTATGTTGAGACACAAGAAACCCATGAGGAGGACGAGTCTATACTAGGGAGTCTGGGTAGTGTTACTGGAGCTATTGTCGAAGAGCCACTTATAGAAGATCATTGTAAGGTGGTTTTTTGGAATGTGGCAGGACTAAAGCAGAAAATTTCCAACCCGTCCTGGTGTAATGTCATTGCTGAAGTGGGCATATTAGCTCTACAAGAAACTTGGACCACCGCAGCAATACACCTTAATGGTTACAGAACTTATTTTACACCTGCAGTGGGGGGAGCACACGGAAGACCAAAGGGGGGACTGTCCGTGTATATATCGAACCTCCTAGTCACCGATAAAATTTCTTTTTCTCTTGGTTCCAGTTACTACCAGAAAATTGTCATTGACACAAGGAAGGGTCTAACGATTGTTCTTTTTACTTTTTACAATAACTGTCCAAGTAGCGCAATTAAGGATGTATTTGCTAATATAACTGCAGATATACAGAATGAATTTGAGGAAAAAAAGGGTGAAGTCATGGTATTATGGGGGGGTGATTTTAATTGTACTTTGTGTAAAAAGGGCCAGAAGGGTATTTGCGGCCTGATGTTGGAGCAGGATATTAGTTTGACGCACTTTGAACACACCCTTCTAGGTGATTCATTAAACGAGATGATTTTTAATTTTGATTTTGGTTTTACGAACGAGCTAGCCCACCACACAATGCCATTTGTTCCAACATTTGTGGGGCGGGGGGCTTCGACTATTATTGATTTTAGTCTCTGTACAAATAGCTCGGCGGGCAGATTGATCAGTTCTAGTATTATGCACATTAAGTGACCACTACCCACAGGTACTAAAAATGGAGAACCTATTTTCTGTTGTGGATCATGTAGTAGGTCCCAATATTAAGGCGCCGGATGTGAAATTAGGTACCCAAAATGGATATAGCCTTAAATGGAGTAGAGTGGTCCCGGCTGATTTTTTGTCTAAATTACTGAATAAGTGTAGGAGTAGTTTTTTGACCTGCTTGAACGAGCATGCTGACAGTAATGAAATTTTAAATAATTTTTATATTATTTCTATTGCAATCAAGGAGGCGCTGTGGGTTGCAAAGAAAAACTCCCTAAAGTACAATAGAAAATGGTTCGATAATAAATGTACCAATGCCCTATCAAAGCTTAGACATGCGATCCATAAAAGACCACGGGATGTAACCCAAATTAGAACCCTGAGGAGGGACTATAACATAGCATTGAAGGACAGGAAGGCCGCCATAAGAAAAGAGGCTTGGGATGATCTATGCGAGGCGTCACAATCAAATGACCCGGCAGCTTTTTGGAGGGTAATTAATACCCCGCTTCTATATGAAAAAAAGGCACGTATGGAAATCGCCATCCCAGAAGATGAGTGGGTGGCGCACTTTTCCTCGCTTTATAAGGCTGTGGAACCAGTCCTTGACATAGGTCAGGACTTTATGTGCCCAAACATAGACACATCCAAAGTCTTGGTCGTAACCCTCCCTGAAGTTCTGGCGAGCTTGAAGGCAACCAAAGGGGGTAAGGCGGCTGGACCAGATGGTATACCAGCAGACCTCTATAAGGCTAATACTGAATTATGGGGGCCTTTGCTTGTCCAGCTTTTTAATGTTGCTCTGGCAAAGGGCTTAGTTCCCACCTGGCTTACATCGATTATAGTCCCAATATTTAAGAAAGGGGACAGGCAGAATTGCATGTGTTATAGGCCAATTTCTTTATTGGACTCCTCTATAAAAATTTTGGGGAGAGTAGTTTTAGATAAATTGCGAATCTGGTCAGAAGAGAATGGGGAGTTAAGTGATTTTCAATTTGGTTTCCAAAGAGGCTTAGGGACTATAGAGCAAGGATTGAATCTGCTCATCCTGCAGCAGAAGTATGTAAGGGTTAAAAAACAACGTCTATACCTCACCTTTGTTGACTTATCGTCAGCTTTTGACTGTGTTTCACACAATAAATTGTGGTCAATCATGGCCGAGTTGGGGGTAGACAATGCCATTATATGCTTCTTGCGAGATCTATATTCCGGGGCCAATGCAAGTGTCCTTTTTGGGAAAGAAGGTGAATGCACTAGACAATTTGGGATTGGTCGGGGTGTACGCCAAGGGTGTGTTTTAGCTCCATTATTATTCTTGCTATACATAAATGGCTTGGAGAAACGTCTCGTGCAGGAGGGTAGGGACATGCCTATGGTGGGTGGAAGGCCTGTCCCTGCCTTGATGTACGCTGACGATGCCGTTTTGATGGCACGAACCCCAATGGCGTTACAAACCTTGGTTACTTCTTTTAATAGTTTCATGCTTGGCTTAGACTTAAAGATTAACTGTTCAAAAACATTGTCCATGTATTGTGGGCCAAGATCAAACAAGCATTTGAAACCCATTTTTATAAATTCCAATCCCCTGGAAAAGACCTCCACTTTTCCCTATTTGGGAATTCTGTTTCATGAAAGTGGCTCATGGACTAGTGCAATCCAGGCTAGATCCCTGCTGTTTTCCAAAACCATTATGGCCTTACAATGTTTTATGAGAAAATTAGGGAAAAAACCCATAAAAGATATTTTAACCATTTATAGGGCAACCTGCTTAGCAGTAGCCACCTATGGATCAGGGCTGTGGGGTTACTCAAATATTAGCACAATCCAAATCATGGAAAATAAATTTTTACGCCACATCCTGTCTGTACCTGAAAGTACTGCAACTATGATATGCCATGTTGAATTGGGAGTAATTTATGTTACTGACACGATTAGGATTCAGCCAATCCTTCTCTGGCATAGGGTGTGGACAAAGGATGAATGTCTGGTTAATCGGGCTATTTTAAAGGACGTTTTAGCATTGGACAATATCAATGATTCCAAATGGATATGTTATGTCAAGAACTTCTTCAATGAAATAAATTGTGCCCAATACTTTGAGGACCCACCAACTATGGCAGACATATCGAGAAGAGATTTGAAAAATTTGTGTATTGCCCATCTTAGGGACAAAAGACATTTAGAGGAGGCAAGAAAAAAGACTGTCTCTGCCCACCAGGATATTCTATGCGGAGAGAAATTACAGCCATACTTGTCCTTATATATGTCTAATCATGAACGTTTCCTTTTAACCCGGTTTAGACTCAATATTGTTTTCAGAGTCTTGTCTTTTCCTATGATGAATTGCTGGTTGAAAGAATTACCCTTTTGCCCATGTGATGATGTCTCCCCACAGTCTGATATTCATATCTTATTTTTTTGTAAATTTTATACTTTTTCTCGAAAGAAACTTATCATCCCTATTCTCAAAGACTTAAATATACGAAGATGTCGCTTAGCGTTTTTAGAGTGCCAGAAAATGGAAACAGTTTTTATGGTAGCCTCATTGGGTGAATTTTTTAAATCCATTTTTAAATGTCGTAAATCGATCTTAATGAATTAATCTCCTTGCTGCACATATGTATTGTAAATAATGAATACATGACTCCCGTGTAAACTGTATTTTCTTTATGCTACTTTTATGGTTATTCTTGTCTTTTTAACCGAATAAAGTATTTTGAACTGAACTATTTGTATTGTGATGGTTTTTATTAACTAAAAACAATAAAAGAATAATAAAAGAATACAAGGCAAGGCCCACAACATGCAGGGAAGTGCTTAAGACACTTACAGCCAGATTCATCAACCAAAATTGCGATCGCAATAGCTGCGAATTAGCTATTGCGATCGCAATTAAAAGAAAAGCAATTCATGATCCAAATATGTCCAAAATTGCGAAATCCCAAAAAATATATTGCGAATTCGCAAAATAAATCGCAGAATCTAGGTGGAACCCCTTTAGCGATTTGGAAATAGCAAGAATCCAAGGATTCTGAAAAATATTTTGCGAACTCGCTAAATAATCGCAAACGAAATTCATGAAAACTCGCAAATAGCGAAAAATTAGAAAATCGCTATTTGCAACGCGCAATTTAAGGAGAACCCAAACCAGGTGGAAACCATGAAGTCAATACAAAAAAAAAACTAAACTAGCCACAGGTGCAGGCCTTACTAAACACACTTAAGGAGACACAGTTGGAGCATGAGGAGTTTCACAATGCCAGGACTCTACATGGTGGTCAGGCGGCGAAGGCTCCAGGCTGCAGCAAGGAACAGACGCAGGATCCATGAGCGAATATTCGGGCTGCGGATCACCCTTCTGTGCCAAACTGAGGAGCAAATCTACTCCAAGTACCGCCTGAATGGGGCAATGATCACTAAGCTGATCCGGGACCTAGACCCCCTGATGCAGCACCCAACAAGGAGGACCAATGCCGTGCCCACCCATGTCCAGGTCTTGTGCAGCCTGCACCTCCTGGCCTCCGGAAGCTTCCAGGGGGTAGTTGCCGTTGCAGGGGGGATCTCCCAGAGCACAATGTCCCGCTGCCTAAGGAGTTTCCTGGAGGCAATGCTGACCCGGCAACACCATCACATCACAATTCCGACCACCCAACAGGACTTGAATCAAACCAAGCTTGCTTTTTACAACATTGCGCAATTCCCTCATGTAATCGGATGCATTGACTGTACCCACATCCACATCTGCCCACCTGCACAAACCGAATACATGTACCGGAACCGCAAGTCCTACCACTCCATAAATATCCAGATGGTGTGCAACGCTAAGACAATCATCACGGACATAGTGGCACAATACCCGGGGAGCACACATGACTCCTTCATATTACGGCACAGCGGCATGCACACACGACTGGCCAGGGGAGACTTTGGCGAAGGACACTTTCTTGGTAAGTACACATGCCACCAAATATTACATTGTGACCATGTAGCTGCGCATAACAGGCACTCACCCTCTGCTCCTTTCATTTAGGTGACAGCGCCTACAGTCTCCGTGAGTACCTCCTCACCCCATACCTCAACCCTGCCACACCGCAGCAACGGCGTTACAATGCTTCACACATCCGCAAAAGAAATTGCATTGAGAGGACATTTGGGCTTTTGAAGAGCCGATTCCGCATACTTCACAAGACTGGTGGGGCCCTCAAATACCAGCCTGAGGTCTGCTGCCGCATCGTGGCCGTGTGTGCAATACTCCACAACATTGCTACCAAGCGCAGGATACCTGTAGAGATCTCTGGCAGTGAGTCGGAAGGGCACAACCGCCCACCTGCACATGTGCGTCATGCACGCAGGGAGAATCCTGCTGAAGGACACAGGCGCCGCAACCAAATCACAATTAACTGTTTCTAGTGCACCCACTCCCCTCACCCAACACTTCACTCATGCATGACAATAGAAATAATGACATGAGTCTGATTAACTGGTACTGAATAAATATTATTGTTTTCTTCACAATAATGTGGCATTTTTCTTACAGTTACATGAGAGCTGTATTGATTCATACATCCCCATGTATGTGAGGAGGGCATGCTTGTTTCATCAGCATGGCCCTGCATGGTACACAATAAATTGTCAGTGGCGCCTCCGGGCGGACGCTCCCAGTCACCTTTCCAGCTCTTCCTCAGCATTTGCCCGTGAGGCAGCAGTGGGCCTGGTGCTGCGGCGGGGTACTGTCACCACTTGCGTCATCCCCCCCACCTGCCTGGCCATGGCCAGTCGCCTGCAGACTCTGCACTGCAGTGGTGACTTGCTCCAGTGCCCTAGCGACATCCTGGCAGAATTGCACCATTTGTGCTTGCATCGCCAATGAGCGACGTGATAGTTGGCAGGTGGCATTCCCAATAATGTGCTTCGAGCGTGTGTACGCAGACAGGCGGGTCAGCAGCTGGCGGTGGGGCTAAATGGAAATTGTGGTCAGACTACATGTCCCACAATGCAATAGAGCTTTTCTGGTGTGCATGGGCTGCATGACTGAGGTTTCTAATGGGTAGCTCTGGGGTCATGGCCATTGTTAGGGGACAGGGTCGCAGTCGCATGGCACTTACCTTGGGATTCTTGGGTGAGTCGGGAGGAGTCCAGCCGGGTTACTCCCACGCATGCCTCGGGATTAAGGGTGTCCTCCACGAGGTCCTCCAGTGGGGTGTTGGGTGGTACGGTGGGCTCTCCTCCTCCAGTTACAACACGCTCCTCAAGCCTCTCTGCAATCCTTTCCTTGGCACGCCCTCTGAGGTCATACCACCTCTTCTTCAAGTCATCTATGGAGCGCTGGGTCACTCCAACTGCATTTACTTTGGCACGGATGCGCATCCAAATGTGCCTTTTCTCCGCCTCAGGCACCCTCCTTGAGTCCTTCCCAAAGAGCCGGTCATGGTCTTTGCTCACTCCCTCAATAAAGAATTCCAATTCTTGCTCAGAGAATTTGATTTTACATTTCCTTCCTGTGGAACTGCTCCCTGCTGCTTCCTGGGACATTTTCTGCTGTGGGGTGTCTCCTGATTTTGAGCTGGAGGTGGTCTGGAGTGGAGCTCTGGCCAGTGCTGCTTCCACTTCAGGCTCAGTATGCAGAATGAGGGAGGGACTGCCTGCTTCCTGGTTGTGATGTCATCACTGTGCTCGAAATGCGACTTCCCGTTTTTGCGATCTCGCAATTAGCGAAATCGCAATTTGCGAGTTCGGTAATTGCGAGATCGCAATTTATTCTCAGAAAAAGGCAGATTCTGCGATTTATTTAGCGATTTGAGAAAAATCACAAACGGCAATTGCGGCCGTTTGCGATTCGCTTTTTTTGGTCGCATTTGTTGATGAATCCCATTCTGCGAATTCTAAATTGCGATTCGGTATTTCTCGCAATTTATAATTCGCAGAATTTGGGTTTGATGAATCTGGGGGATGCACACAGCATGGGAACATGTGGAGGTGCAAGAAAAATGGGGAGGCAAAAATGTACACAAAATCATTACGGATGGCAACGGTCTCAGCCCACCTTACCTTGCTTGACGAGTCATGTGATGTTTGGCATCTGCTCACTGTCCCGTGTGAGGGGACACGACTCACAGCCCATGGGAACTGCATAGTGCTGTACCACCAGACAGCGCCAACTGTCTGCTCTACTGACAGTGATTAGGTGAAAGGGTCCGACGAGGTCACATGTTGTGCCACATTGCCATGTGCATACTCTCCCGCCAGCAGTTTATACAAATTGTGAACGTTGCCAAATGACGCTGTGCTGCTCCGACCATGGAACTGCTTCCCCTTGCATAGGTGTGGGTACACATGTGTAGTTCCACAAACATTCATTCAGTGTCAAGACAAAGGCAGACAAGTGAACTGTTGTGGTGCGATATGTGAGGATTCCCCATGATGCAACAAGGTGTTGGGGCCTGTGCTGTGGGTGACAATCCGATGAGGCTGCAGGAATCTAGTTACTCGTCCATGAATGTACGCGCAGCTTCATGGGCAATCTGTTCCAATAGTACATCATTGTCGGGTTCAAGGAACACCAGGGTGAGCCAATTTATTAACTGGTCCGGGCAGATGTGCTCAGTTTACGCTGTTTTACCAAACCGCACGACAGCCCAACAGAGGAGCGCCTCGATGTGGTCACTGCACACGAGGAGTTGTGCAATGTCCCATGCACAACTGCCAGCACATACGCCAAAGATCAGTGCATCACATGCACGGGTATCCCGGTGACAGTCCTGTTCGTGGGCCAACAGGGGGTGCACTGTCAAGTCATAATCGAATTCTGCTACTGTTACGTTGGATAGGCAGACCTCCATGGGCCACTCGAATGTGCATGGCCGCTGGTGGAACCAGGGCTGGATGCAGGTGACGTAGGCAAGACGGAAACTCATAAGGAAAACTGATTCACAACACTGCCATTGGCAGTGATCCCAACAGATGCATCATTCGTGCACAGTACAGTTCCACATGACAGGGGGTGTGCATGTGCCCGGGACGGCCTGCCATTGCATTTGTTGGTCTCGTAGCACAGGCACCGGCGGCAGTTCGGTGGACGATATTCCACAGCTCTGGGCAATGAGTGGTATGTGTGTGCATTGTTTGGATGTATGGATTGTTTTTAATCAATGTGTCAAGAGCATCCCTTGCAGGTGTAGCTCGTGCAGGGACAAGTGTGTGTGGGGTGTGGGTAGTGTTGGTGTTTCATTAGCACAGTTCGTGGTGTGGGAGTCGTTGCAGCCTGGTCTGGTATCTCACGCAGGGTGTGCCAGCCGCATACAGGACCAAGGTCGGGGGTTTGGTTGTCCATTCTGCCTTGTGTATTGAGACAAAGGAGCTTTCATACCTAATTTTAGTCTGACTGCTTGCATTTCTTAAATGTGATGTGCCTTCACACTGACTTTGATGCCAGGCCTGTGATTTGGGGTGCCCCAATTACGTAACACAAGCAGCAGCTGGCATGTTTGAATGAGCCAAGGGCCAGATTGGCCGTGCGCTCCTTATTCAGTCTCTCTCTTTCTCTCTCTTTCTTTTTCTCTCTCTCTTTCTCTCTGTCCTTTGATGGGTGCCTGACACACCTTCTTATCTTGGATATTGTCTTGCAGGCTGTGACTCACAGATTTTCCAGGGATGCCCCGCCATGACTCTTCAAAATAGTTGTATGGAGACAAATTGGAATGTGATATTTTGTTTGGACTTTCAATGGTGAATGAATGAAGGTTTTCTGTACTCATATGTATGTTGATTGTTGTAACTGTGCGAAATCAGGCAGGTGCTTTTGTTCATGGTTTTGTGCTGTTGATTTGCAGTATCTTGGTCTGGGGGAGGTAGGGGGTGCCTAGGGTAGGGCCCGGGGGTGCTGAGGGGTAGTCCTGGGGGTGGTGGCAGTGGGTGTTGTGGCCCTTTTGGGTGTCCGGCCCGCATGATCAGTGGCTACATGGCATCTGTTGCCCTTCAGATGTGGCTCTGGGATGGGCTCCCTTGTGTGGTGCAGGCTGTCGTCCGACTTTGCACCAGGTCAGAGTAGGTGTTACTTTCCTGCTGCTAGCGCGCCTTATCGCCTGTTTGTGGCTCTTATCGTCAATCTGGCTGGTCGTTGCCAAAAGCTGCGACAACACCACTCTGCAGAGTGGTGTTGTCGCAGCTTTTGGCACGGGAATGCCTATGCTACATCTCATTAGCGATAGTTGCCGGCGTACTCGGTGGTGATGTTTTTTGCGGCTGCTATTGCAGGTAAACTGTTGATATGGACTGTTAGCACCAGCTTGTGAATGGGGAGATACATTTATCGCGACTTTGGCTGCGATAAAGTGCCATTAACTTGGCGATAATCCCTTGAGAATATGTCCCTATGTTTTGCGTAGCACTTGCCTTCACAGCTGTGCAGTTTCATAACTTAGTATATGATGCTATCATTACTCAGCTCAATGGAACTTATTGTACCAACCTCAATCGAACAAAAGGTTGGGTCATCCCTGTTGCTGGGGTAGTGAAAAGGCAAGAGAAATACTGGAATTGAATGCATCCATGTTAGGAAAAACATGTTTTTTTATAAAAGACGATGAAAGTCCTGAACAGTTCCAAAGGGCAGAAAATGTGAATGTGCAGGCATTCCCTGGGGGTTAATAGACCATACATGTTCCTATAGATGTAGTTAACTATTTGCTATACTAGATAAGGGATTAGTAATTACATGGTGGTTGCTCCTTACAATGTCCGCTGAACATATGTACTTTCAAACTTGGACTTTGAGAGCAGAAGTGACTGGCAGATTCAATAGAAGTCCTGCATTTTGTTTGATATATATATATATACAAGTACATTAAATGTATTTTAAATGGCAGACTGTATTTATATATATATTTAAATGTATAAATATATATATATATGGTAACTAGACATAATATCGACTCCACAATATCGAATGGATAAAATATCGAGTAAAAAATATCGATAATAATAAAATATCGAAAAAATATATATCGTTGATAAAAATATCGAATGAAATAATGTTAACAAAATATCGAGTACAAAAATATCGACTCAAAAACATCGTCAAGACAAAATATCGATATATAGTCAAAGTATAAAATATCGATAATATGTAGAAAAAAGGTAATAAATGTTATTTTTTAGTAATAGTAATATAAATAGTAGTTAATGTTTAGGAGCGGGATGTTGGGTTAATAGGGGATAAGGGTGGGGAGTAATTTAAAATAAATAATTAATTACTATATGTTTGTAAATTTTTTTAACATTAATTAATTGGTAAATAATTATTATTAATTACTTAATAAATTTACTAATTAATATTAATTAGTTAATTAATTATTATAATTATTGTACATATTTTAAAATATTAATTATTTGGTAACTAATTAATATTAATTAGTTAATTAATTAACTAATTAATATAATGTAGTTAATTAATTTATATAATTTGTAATGTTTTTAATTAATTGACAATTAATTAATATTAATAAGTTAATTACATTATTTTGAGTTAATTTTTATATATAGTATATATTTTTATTGTTACGTAATTAATTTGGAACAAATCATAATAATTAATTAATTACATTATTTACAGGTATTGTGCTACTATATAAATATTTTAGGTATTGTTATAAATTGTAATTAATGTTTAGGAGTGGGATGTTGGGTTAATAGGGGATAAGGGTGGGGAGTAATTTAAAATAAGTAATTAATTAATATATGTATATAAATATTAATAATTATTAATTAATTGGTAAATAATTATTATTAATTAGTTAATTAAACGTATAATTAATATCATTAAATTAATTATTTAATATATTTATTACTTATTTTTTATTAGTAATTAATTGTTAATTATTTTATATATTTTTGATTATTATATTATTTAGAGACATTTTTCTTTATTTATTTTTAGTTATTGTTAATTAATTAATATTGAAAATATATTATTAATTATTACATTAAATTAATTACAGCTAATGTGATCATATATTAACTTCTTTGTTATTGTTAATTAATAATTAATTGGTAATTAAAGAATAATAAATATTTTTGGGTCAAGGAGTATTTGTAGGGTTCAGGGTCAGTTTTGTGTTTTTGGTTAAAGGGGTATTTATAGGGTTAAGGGTCAGTTTTCAGTTTTTGGGTAATGGGTTTATTTTAAGGTTCAGGGTCAGTTTTCAGTTCTTGGGTTAAGGAGTTTTTTTGGGTTCAGGGTCAGTTTTCAGTTCTTGGCCAAAGGTGTATTATTTGGGTTCAGGGTCAGTTTTCAGTTCTTGGGTTAAGGAGTTTTTTTGCGTTCAGGGTCAGTTTTCAGTTCTTGGGCAAAGGTGTATTATTTGGGTTCAGGGTCAGTTTTCAGTTCTTGGGTAAAGGGGTATTATTTGGGTTCAGGGTCAATTTTCTGTTTTTGGATAAAGGGGTATTTGTAGAGTTCAGGGTCAGTTTTGTGTTTTTGGGTAAAGGGGTATTTATAGGGTTCAGGGTCAGTTTTCAGTTTTTGGGTAAAGGTGTTTTTTTAAGGTTCAGGGTCAGTTTTCTGTTCTTGGGTTAAGGAGTTTTTTAGGGTTTAGGGTCAGTTTTCAGTTCTTGGGCAAAGGTGTATTATTTGGGTTCAGGGTCAGTTTTCAGTTCTTGGGTAAAGGGGTATTATTTGGATTCAGGGTCAGTTTTCAGTTTTTGGATAAAGGGGTATTTTTAGGGTTCAGGGTCAGTTTTTGGTTTTTGGATAAAGGGGTATTTTTTAGCGTTCAGGGTCAGTTTTCAGTTCTTGGGTAAAGGGTTATTTTTTGGGTTCAGGGTCAGTTTTAAGTTTTTGGGTAAAGGGGTATTTTTAGGGTTCAGGGTCAGTTTTGGGTTTTTGGATAAAGGGGTATTTTTTTATAGTTCAGGGTCAGTTTTAAGTTCTTGGATAAAGGGGTATGTTTAGGGTTCAGGGTCAGTTTTCAGTTCTTGGCTAAAGGGGTATATGTTTGAGTTCAGGGACAGTTTTCAGTTTTTGGGTAAAGGGGTATTTTTAGGGTTCAGGGTCAGTTTTGTGTATATAAAGTGTGCTACAAAAAATATAAAAATATTACAATATATTGAAAACATTTTAGTGACTAAAAGTTACTAATTTTTAGGCTAATAAAATTTTTTGGTACTACTCAGCAAAAAAAATACTCTAAATATATGTACATAATATTATTAAAATATATATAATTATTTGACAATATTTTATACAATAACATTATACTAAAGTAGCTATTCTAATTTATCCATGGTCAGTGTCCAGCACCTTTCCAGATATTAGTTTCACTTGAGTAGGAATAGCAATTTTTAATTGGTCAGTGTCCAAAATATTTGCATATAATTGTACATTAGCGTGTAATTATATTAAAAAATAATGCAAAATGGATGTTTTCACAAAACTTTATTACAATTTTTTATTTTTTTAATGTGTACTACAATACAATCACAATCAAAAAATACATGAAAACTTTTGGAAATGTAGTATTTGCAGAATAACACATTAACATTTATGTACATGTTGTAATTTGTCAAACAAAATTATTTCACAACATTTTTTCTATCAATAACAATATTTATTATCATCAACTTTGAGTAACAAGTATTTATATTGAAATAAATAAAATAACAGTTACTTTTCTGTTTCTTACATTTATATTTAATAATGTTAATATTATATATTAATATTATTAAATATTTACTTTTTTTATTTACATTTTTATAAAGTAACATGACAATTATTATATTTGCTCAAGCTATGGAAATACAAATTAAGACAATTTTTTGCACATATTTCTGACAATGTTTTTTTAAATTAAACATATGAATATATTATGTTGTTAACTTTATAACTGTAAAGGGGAATAATATGTTTAATAATAATATCTGGTATTGGTAAAAGATTATTTATGAAATTATATACTTTTATAATACTTAGAAATTATTAAAAACATTTTTTAATAATTAATAAAAATAATAACAAATATATTTATTATTATTAATATTAATTAATAAACGTAAACATTTATCTTTTCTTTTCAGAAATACATACATTCAGAGAAATAAAAATACATTATTTAAGGGCATTATTTATATAGTAAATGGTTATAATTTTTTATTAATAACAATAAATAAGTTCTATTATTTATTATTATTAATTATTTACATAAACAATAATAATGTATAGTTATAAACAAACACAAAAACATTCCTATAAATGTACACAATAAGAAAATATTTACATATATTATTTCAAGTGTTACATACTTTTTTGTAATATTATTAATATATATTAATTACTATATATTAATTAATATTAAAGAAATTTATATTTTTTAAACAGTTTAAATTATTATGAGTCTAGTGTATTAATTTGTTACAATAACAATGTGTATGTATTATATTTTTATACTATAACATTGTATTTTCTATGATACCTTTTCAAAATTGGGTTAAGGGGACTACTTTTTTACCGCGTAAGGTTATTGCGCTCCATTCAGGACTGGAGAAGCTCGCGGTTGGGAGTTGCTTCGTGTGGAGAGAGGTAAGGTTAATTTTACATACAATTTATAACTCAATGCTAATGTTTGAGGGTATATTCGAACTGTGTAGTGTTTTTGTGTGTATATATGAATTGTTTATGTAGAGTTTAGGTGTAATGTCGTCGTTATAGATGCGTTGTGTATGTTTTAGTTCTAGTGTTATTTTAAGTGTTGGGAAATGTCTTTTTACATGGTTAATGTTAATTGTGAGTGTATTTACATATGTTATGGGTTATTTGTGGGTGGGTTTCGTTATCTATGTTTTTTTACAGGTTCCGGTTCCTCGCATGAAAACTACATGGAAGGAAGCGTGTTTTTTTTCGGAGATACTAATGTATGACTTATTATGGTTATATTTTGACGTGTATCTCCTATTTTTCGTGGTTGCCAGGAGCGGATTTTAATTTTTTTTACCTTTTTTCGGGTTTTTGGAGGGTTTGGTATTGGATTGATACATTGATTTGCGTGACCGTTTTTTTAAAGTTGTGTGTATATCACTTTAAATAATAAAGTGTCCACACTACTGTTTTCGGGATTTCCTGGAGCGTTTATTTTATTTTTACATATTTTTCGGGTTTTTGATGGTTTCCCATATTGGAATTGTCCTACATTGTAATGGATTGTATGGATTGTATTTTGCTTCATTACGTCTTTTTCATCTACAAAAATTGTAAGTATTTAAAATACTTTTTTTATTGGGTGGGAAATGTCGATCTTTATGTAATGCGTATGTGTGATGTAATTATAAATATTGCATATTTGTTCAGAAATAATGTCAAAAATTATGATAACTTTATTACACAAATATGTATTACTTATAATTGTTTACAAATGTTTTTGCTTTTTATATGTACCATTATTGTAAGCAGATATTAGTATATTTTGGAGACATTTTTATAGTAGGGTTTTAGCTATTAATGACAGGTATTCTAATCCTCTAGTTGTAGGATATAGTGTGACTTGACTTTGCAGTGGTCGGAACATTTGTTTAGTTTGTTTACTTAGTTTTGGACCAATTTGGGTCACAGATTGTTCCATTCTTAGTTCTTGATAGCTTTGTTCTTTTATCAAAGCATCTAGTAGGTTATGGAATGTGGGTCTGGTTCTGGTTGTGGTAGCTTGGAAAGCATTATGCCAGCCTTCTACACTGTTGTTTGTTTTAGCCTCTTGGTTTAAAGTACTAAGGTAGACATTCCACCAAGGTATTTGGAATTTGGGTTGGCGTCGATGTCCAGATCTGTGCAACCTTCCCACCCAAGTATCTTCAAAATAGTCCAGTAATGGTGTTAGTTTATCTTCATTCCTCTTGTAATATGTGCTGTCAATTAATAAATTATAGTGTTCCGCTACATCGGTAACAGGAACGTAGGCCAGTGCTATCAATTTTTTTATTTGATAGGCAAAGGTGCTATCTGTTGAGTACAAAATACTTAAAGTTGATTTCTGGAGATGTCTCCATATGCTCTGATTCAAATGATAGTAGCAACCCTGGATTGCTGTGTGGGGAAATGTTTTCAAAATGCTATTAATCATAGCTAATTCGAAATCAATAATTATTTTTTCTGGAAAATAATTATTCATTTCATTTTTGAGACCATTTAATATTTCTGTGTAAGTGTTTTGCTGTTTGTTTGGTAGCAAGCAGTAAATGAAAGGGATGTTATAGTTATGGTATAACCCGTGGATGGAATATAGTTGATAAAAAGGTTTTGGGCATGGTTTAAATGTTCCATCCATCATCCATTGGGGACACTGTTGGATTTTTCTTAAATTACTTGCAGTTGCAAACATTATGATTCTGTTTGTACTGCTTTCAATGTCAAAAAGGATAAATTTGTCTTTATTGTGTGTGATGGACATTTCTGGTGAAATAATAATTTTCTCAAAAGTAGTAGGGTTGGGTGGGGTTGTGGAAGTGCGTCTTTTAGTGTATGCAATTGTGCGTTTTAGGGAGTCAATAGAGGGTAGTTGACCTGAAGCATGTGCTGGGACTTTTAACAGTTCCTCTTTAAGGATTTGTGTTGTTGGTTTATCACTTTGTGTGCTAGCAGTTTTAATACTTTCTAAAGTATCTCTTATTTCAATTTCTGTGACATTGGGGGGATGATTGTGTTCCCTGGTAAATAACACATTAGTTTCCTCAGTTGTAGCCCTTCCATAACATTTGTTTGAGTAATATTTGGTACATTTCCAGAAAACTTTTCTACCACTTTGTCTTTCCTGATTATAAACATAACCCATATAACATAACAGTAATTTATTTTTCTGTGACATAACAAGTTCTGCACCTTCTGTCATTTTGTTTTACTTGTTCTAGGAAAGAGTAGAAAGAAACAACATCAAAAAACATATATTTCACTTGGTGGTGCAAACATAATTAATGTTGTATTTATACTTACAGTTACTAGAAGTAGTAATCACAAATGCAGAACTGTATTTTGAAGGATTGTCTTGTACGTATTTCTTTATTGTCTGTTGATATGAAAATATAGAAATGCTAAGTTAATGTTTACACATAAACGTTTTTCAAAGGAAAAAGCACTTTTTAATTTTGCTTAGTAGTACATTTGATGTGAACATTACATATACTTACTTGTTTAAATAGTTGCGTTGTAGTATTTGGTGGAGTACATCAAGGTAGTAAAGTTCTGATCTGTAGAGAAGATAGAATAAATAAATGTTAAATAATATAAAAAAAATTTTGAACCGTTGGGAAAGTGGAAATCTTTAAAAGTATACTAACTTCTAAATAAGTAGTTTTGTTTGCTGTAGGTAAAATAGATGTATGATGTATTCACAATATCTGTAGAGGAAATATAAAATACATAACATGGTGTTAAGAACATAGTTCTCGTTTTTTTCGGAAGTAAAAAGACAAATTAGAAGTATACTTACATTTTTTACAAGGGTAGTCTTGTCTTTTGGTATAGTTGATGTTGGATGATTTTATTGGATCTGTAGGGAAGATGTAATATGCAAGATATGTTTTTTAGAAAATAGCATTTTTAATATTGGGTGTTTACTCACAAAAACATATATACTTACATGTTTAATTAGTGTAGTTTTATACATTTGTCGTGTTGAAATAGGAAAATCGCTGATTATCTGTCAAAAAAATGTTTACAATAAAGTATGAATCTTGTGAAATAGTGCTTAAAAACAGCAGTTGGTGTATAACAGAGCATTAATATATACTTACTATCTGATTTTCTAGGTGAAGAAATAGGAGCATGTATTAGGAATTTATTTGTAGTAGTTTCTATCAGAAAAGTAGGAGCAGATAAAAATTAAATAAGTGCAAGAGTTAGGAGATATAAGTAAAATAGTACACTACTAATTTAGATTTCTAAATAATGCATTGTAACTTACTTGAATAATTGGCTAGTAAACTGGATCTATAAAGATGTTTGTTCAGGAACAAATTCTTCAGAGTGTTGGCATCTTCTTTCTATAGAGTTAGCAGCAGCAAATGGTATAATGCATGTATCCCTTTTATAGTATGTGTATTTTGTGTGCTTTGATTTGATTGGTTGCAGGATGAAAGAAATGATTGTATAGGCTAGTTTGAATTTTTTTAAGTTAATTGGTGTGTTTGTTGATGTGAGAATGGTGGTATGTGGTGATTTCCGCATTAAAGCAGGTTAGTTGTTAAATAAAATAGATGTGTAAGTGCAAAAAATGTTTTAAAATGTTATTTACATGTAAAGATTATTTTTCTAATGATATAACGCATTTAATAGAATGTATAGTAAATGTAGATAAATAGGAACGTTATAAAAGTAACAGGTATTATATGTAACATGTTTTTTGTATAGAACAATGACTTTTATAGACTATTAATATGGTATTTTAGACATGAAAGGGTACAAAAAAGAACTCGATATTTGTTTTGAAACGATATTTTAGCACTCTATATTTTAGTAGTCGATATTTTTGTAGTGTTAGGGGTAATTTCATAAACAACGATATATTTGTAGTCGATATTTATTAAGGCGATATTTAAGTACTCGATATTCTAAATACTCGATATTTTTGACTCGATATTTTTGTAGTTGTTGTAATAAGTATAGAAAGTCGATATTTTTGTAGTCGATAATTATTCAACGATATTTTAGCAAGTCGATAATGTGACCGTCGATAATATTTCAGTGATCCTATATAAATATATATATATATGAAAACCCAGTCCTGCTCCCGAAGAAAGAAGGCACGTACACAAGGCTGTCAGGATACAGCTTTTTTATTTTCTTGGGTCTCCCTCGACCCCGAGATTAGAACTCGTTGTTCGCGAATGAGCCCGAGCCTCTTACAGCGGTGGGCGGTCGCGAACCCCATAAATCCAAAAAACAACGTTTTTCCTTCAGAAAAAGCCAAAATCACTCGACGCATTTCGGAGCTGCGCTCTTTTGTCACGAGTACTAGTGCATTGAAAATTGTGTGTGATAATACATTGAATGTCTGTTAACTTCCTTGTCATAGACAGTCAAGACATACTACAATTCGGCATATCGTGGTTACAGGAGCTAGATTAACAAATTAATTAATTTCACCAGCAGCATAAATCAAATTAATAATTTTCGGCTGTGCACATTAGCATGTTAATAAATACCAGCAGGTAACATTATTATGGTATATACGCAACAAAACGTTATTGTCCACACCGTGAACAATCCTCATTTCAATCTCAATGTCGTCCAATAGCTCGCTTTTAGTGCGCATTTCCATATGCTTAATGTCTTAGAGGTAAAGTCAATTAAATAAAAATAAATAAATAAATAAAAAGAAAAACAAATTGCGGCTTATCTGCCTGTATTTAGGTCGTGTTAAACATTGTCTGAAAAATATATATCACTGGCCGAGGAAGTGGATTTTTTAGTAGAAGAGCGCAGGCAGGCCCTGCGCCTGAGACCCTACCAAAACAAGTCAAAAGCAGGACAACAAAGCGCCGAGAAAGAAGGCAGACCAGAAAGCGAAACAACGAGAAAAAAACTGACTAAAAAAACCAACAGAAGACGAATTGGAGACGCTAAACCCTAGCAAACCGGAGGCTGACCCGACTGTCATTACCGATATTGTCCTCAACAAAGCTAAGCAACAACGTCTCTCTCTTGGACTACCCTATTGCCCAGTCAGCTCTTTCAACTATGCCACCACAAGGTTTGATATCTACAAAGGGATTGGCAAGTTAAAACTTAAGAAATATTTTTTACAGCAAAACAATTAGCAAGATTCTAAGACAACGGCAACTGTAACACAGCCAGAGAATCCAATTGAACAAAAAGATCCCTTATTCAATCTCACTCCATCGGATACGGGACTATTATCTGACATGCATGAACTGATGATCAGCACCAGCATAACAAGGGCAGACAATGTGGCATCTAAATTAATACAGATAAAACCAAAGACTCCTTTCATGCCTCGCTCTACATTTAATCCCCTCCTGATAAAGGATTCAATTGATAACTTTCATGAAAGTGTGGTTGGAGGCCTAAAAGAATTGAACTATAAAACATTGAGCCCTACCAAAAAGAAAGTCAACAGACAGTAAATTCAATTTAACATCTTGATGTCTAAGCTCAAGAAAAATCCAAACATTGTCGTCCGCAATGCCGATAAGGGTGGCAATGTAGTACTGTGGAAGAAAGAAAATGATGTCACTTAGGCAATAAATCACTTAAAGACACAGAATGTTACAAACGCACAGGGGCATAACAAACACCCCGCAGCCCCCGCGGTGGCCCCCAGTCTTCAGTACATGAAGGCGGGCCCCCTCAGCTCATCGCTAGAGAGCGGTGAGTGGATTTCTCTCAGGCAGCTGCAGTCTGTAAATAAAAAAAAGAGATTTCTCCTGGGACTATTTAGTTACCCTCTAGTCAATATTAGTGATGGGTAATGCTCCTGCCAATGATTTCTCACTCTTTCATATCCTTCTTCCATTCATCACATGCTCAGTTCCTCAAAGGTAGATTAATTAAGTAACAGAACTAATTTAGAAAAACACAGTTTATCTTTAATAAAAAGTAATATTGACATAAAATAGAAAAATATATAATAAATATAAATAACAATTAAAATGTCCTATTGCCAGGAAGATTTGACTGTGCATGAAATTAAAAACATGAGTTTATGTGCAATAACAGACAAAGTGCAAATAATAAAAAGCATCCTAAATCCCGTTACTCCACATCAAACTCAATATACATTTAATCAGGTGTCCATTAATCATTTCATCAAAAAAAGCACCCGTATGGTTCCCTGGATGTAACACTTAATCATGCGTCATTAAGTGTTACATCCAGGGAACCATACGGGTGCTTCTTTTGATGAAATGTATATTGAGTTCGATGTGGAGTAACGTGATTTAGGATGCTTTTTATTATTTGCACTTTGTCTGGTTATTAGCTCTCTAGTACTTAGTAGTGTACACTGTTATTGCACATAAACTCATGTTTTTAATTTCATGCACAGTCAAATCTTCCTGTCAATAGGACTTTTTAATTGTTATTTATATTTATTAAATATTTTTGTATTTTATGCCAATATTACTTTTTATTAAAGATAAACTGTGTTTTTCTAAATTAGTTCTGTTACTTAATTAATCTACCTTTGAGGAACTGAGCATGTGATGAATGGAAGAAGGATATGAAAGATTGAGAAATCATTGGCAGGAGCATTACCCATCACTAAAATGGACTAGAGGGTAACTAAATAGTCCCAGGAGAAATCTCTTTTTGTACTTACCAGTGGTACCCCTTCTCTTGGGTGTGGGGTCGCTCCCATTCTATATTTTCACCAAGCTACAGTCTGTAGCCTGCTCTGAGCTCCTCGCTGACCCAGATCTGAAGAGAAACAATGTAACAAGTTACATTGTTTTTCTTCAGTCAGAGCGCGCCATGCCCGGAAAAAGGATGGGGACCCCAGAGACAGCATTCCCCAAAGGGCAATGGTCATATGAGAAGGGGCTAGGCAGCAAAATGGTGCCCTCAGGTAAGCACTCTTGTTAGAACGCACACTACTTTGTGAGCGAGAGAGGCGAGAGAGTGGAGAGAGAGACAGTGGATAGAGAGTGGAGAGAGAGTAGAGAGAGAGAGGAGAGAGAGAGTGGAGAGAGAGAGTGGAGAGTGAGAGAGTGGAGAGAGAGAGTGGAGAGAGAGACAGTGGAGAGAGAGTGTAGAGAGACTAGAGAGAGAGAGTGGAGAGAGAGTAGAGAGAGAGTGGAGGGAGATAATGGAGCGAGAATGAAGAGAGAGTGGAGAGAGAGAGCGGATAGAGAGTAGAGAGAGAGAGAGTGAAGGGTGAGAGAGTGGAGTGAAAGAGTGGAGAGAGACATTGGAGAGAGAGAGTGGAGAGAGACAGTGGAGAGAGAGAGAGAGTGGAGAGAGAGTGGAGAGAGACAGCGGAGAGAGCGAGAGAGAGAGAGTGGAGAGAGAGTGGAGAGAGGGACAATGGAGAGAGAGTGAGAGAGAGAATGGAGAGAGACAGTGGAGAGAGTGAGAAAGAGAGAGTGGAGAGAAAGTAGAGAGAGAGAGTGGAGGGAGACAGCGGAGAGAGGGTGGAGAGAGAGAGAGTGGAGAGAGAGAGTAGAGAGAGACACTGGAGGGAGTGAGAGAGAGAGAGTGGAGAGAGAGCATGGAGGAAGAGAGAGTAGAAAGAGAGAGAGAGGGTGAAGAGAGAGAGTGGAGAGAGGCACAGCGGAAAGAGAGAGTGGAGGGAGACCGTGGAGAAGAGAGTGGAGAGAGAGAGTGGAGAGAGAGAGAGTGGAGAGAGAGTGGAGAGAGAGAGAGAGTGTAGAGAGAGACAGTGGAGAGAAAGTGGATAGAGAGTGGAGAGAGAGTGGAGAGAGAGACAGTGGAGAGAGAGTGAGACAGCGGAAATAGGGTCCACAGATTAGAGAGAGAGAGTGGCGAGACAGAAAGAGTGGGGAGAGAGTGTGGAGAGAGAGTAGAGAGAAAGTGAGAGAGAGTGGAGAGAGAGTAGAGAGACTGCCTGACTGAGAGAGAATGAGACTGACTGACAGAGAGAGAGACTGACTGACAAAGACTGACTGACTGACATAGTAGAGAGATGCTGACTGACTGAGAAAGAGAGACTGATTGACTGTGAGAGATACTGTCTGACTGAGAGAGACTGACTGAGAGAGAGACTTACACAGAGAGAGAGAGAGAGAGAGAGAGAGAGAGAGAGAGCGAGAGAGACTGACTGACTGGGAGAGACTGAGAGAGACTGACTGACAGAGAGTGAGAGAGACTGACTGAGGTAGAGAGAGAATGACTGACTGAGAGAGACTGACTGAGAGAGAGAGACTGACTGAGAGAGAGACTGACTGACCGAGAGAGAGACTGACAGAGAGACACTGACTGAGAGAAAGAGAGACTGACTAAGAGAGACTTGCTGACTGCGAGAGAGAGAGAATGACTGACTGAGAGAAACTGACAGAGGGAAAGAGAGAGACTGTCTGGAAGACTGACTGACTGAGAGAGAGACTGACATAGAGAGTGAGACTGACTGACTGAGAGAGAGACTGGCAGAGAGAGAGAGACTGACTGACTGAGAGAGACTAACTAGGAGAGAGAGACTGACTGAGATATAGAGACTGAGAAAACAACAGAGAGAGAGACTACAGAGAGAGAGAGACTGAGAAAATAACAGAGAGAGAGACAACAGAGAGAGAGACTGACTGAGAGAGAGACTGACAGAAAGAGAGAGACTAAGAGGGAGAGAGCGAAAGAGATAGATTGACAGAGAGAGAGAATGGGGAGAGAGAGAGTAGAGAGAGAGACAGTAGAGATAGAGTGGAGAGAAGTAGAGAGAGAGTGGCGAGAGAGTGGCAATAGAGTGGAGAGAGAGAGAGAGTGGAGAGAGAGACAGTGGAGGGAGAGGGGAGAGAGACAGTGGAGAGAGAGAGAGAATGTAGAGAGAGTATAGAGAGAGAGGAGAGAGAGTGGAAAGAGAGTGGAGAGAGACAGTGGAGAGAGCGAGAGAGAGAGAGTGGAGAGAGAGTGGAGAGAGGGACAATGGAGAGAGAGTGAGAGAGAATGGAGAGAGACAGTGGAGAGAGTGAGAAAGAGAGAGTGGAGAGAAAGTAGAGAGAGAGAGTGGAGGGAGACAGCGGAGAGAGGGTGGAGAGAGAGAGAGTGGAGAGAGAGACAGTGGAGGGAGTGAGAGAGAGAGAGTGGAGAGAGAGAGCGTGGAGGAAGAGAGAGTGGAAAGAGAGAGAGAGGGTGAAGAGAGAGAGTGGAGAGATACACAGCGGAGAGAGAGAGTGGAGGGAGACCGTGGAGAAGAGAGTGGAGAGAGAGAGTGGAGAGAGAGAAAGTGGATAGAGAGTGGAGAGAGTGGAGAGACAGTGGAGAGAGAGACCGTGGAGAGAGAGTGAGACAGCGGAGATAGGGTCCACAGATTAGAGAGAGAGAGTGGCGAGACAGAAAGAGTGGGGAGAGAGTGTGGAGAGAGAGTAGAGAGAAAGTGAGAGAGAGTGGAGAGAGAGTAGAGAGACTGCCTGACTGAGAGAGAATGAGACTGACTGACAGAGAGAGAGAACGACTGACAAAGACTGACTGACTGACATAGTAGAGAGATGCTGACTGACTGAGAAAGAGAGACTGATTGACTGTGAGAGAGACTGTCTGACTGAGAGAGACTGACTGAGAGAGAGACTTACACAGAGAGAGAGAGAGAGAAAGAGAGAGAGAGAGAGAGAGAGAGAGAGAGAGAGACTGACTGACTGGGAGAGACTGAGAGAGATTGACTGACAGAGAGAGAGAGAGAGAGACTGACTGAGGTAGAGAGAGAATGACTGACTGAGAGAGACTGACTGAGAGAGAGAGACTGACTGAGAAAGAGACTGACTGACAGAGAGAGAGACTGACAGAGAGACACTGACTGAGAGAAAGAGAGACTGACTAAGAGAGACTTGCTGCCTGCGAGAGAGAGAGAATGACTGACTGAGAGAAACTGACAGAGGGAGAGAGAGAGACTGTCTGGAAGACTGACTGACTGAGAGAGAGACTGACAGAGAGAGTGAGACTGGCTGACTGAGAGAGAGACTGACAGAGAGAGAGAGATTGACTGACTGAGAGAGACTAACTAGGAGAGAGAGACTGACTGAGAGATAGAGACTGAGAAAACAACAGAGAGAGAGAGACGACAGAGAGAGAGAGACTGAGAAAATAACAGAGAGAGAGACGACAGAGAGAGAGACTGACAGAAAGAGAGAGACTAAGAGGGAGAGAGCGAAAGAGATAGATTGACAGAGAGAGAGAGAATGGGGAGAGAGAGAGTAGAGAGAGAGACAGTGGAGATAGAGTGGAGAGAAGTAGAGAGAGAGTGGCGAGAGAGTGGCGATAGAGTGGAGAGAGAGAGAGTGGAGAGAGAGACAGTGGAGGGAGAGGGGAGAGAGACAGTGGAGAGAGAGAGAGAATGTAGAGAGAGTATAGAGAGAGAGGAGAGAGAGTGGAAAGAGAGTGGAGAGAGACAGTGGAGAGAGCGAGAGAGTGAGAGTGGAGAGAGAGTGGAGAGAGGGACAATGGAGAGAGAGTGAGAGAGAATGGAGAGAGACAGTGGAGAGAGTGAGAAAGAGAGAGTGGAGAGAAAGTAGAGAGAGAGAGTGGAGGGAGACAGCGGAGAGAGGGTGGAGAGAGAGAGTAGAGAGAGAGACAGTGGAGGGAGTGAGAGAGAGAGAGTGGAGAGAGAGAGCGTGGAGGAAGAGAGAGTGGAAAGAGAGAGAGAGGGTGAAGAGAGAGAGTGGAGAGAGACACAGCGGAGAGAGAGAGTGGAGGGAGACCGTGGAGAAGAGAGTGGAGAGAGAGAGTGGAGAGAGAGTGGAGAGAGAGAGAGTGGAGAGAGAGTGGAGAGAGAGAGAGAGTGGAGAGAGAGACAGTGGAGAGAAAGTGGATAGAGAGTGGAGAGAGAATGGAGAGAGAGACAGTGGAGAGAGAGTGAGACAGCGGAGATAGGGTCCACAGATTAGAGAGAGAGAGTGGCGAGACAGAAAGAGTGGGGAGAGAGTGTGGAGAGAGAGTAGAGAGAAAGTGAGAGAGAGTGGAGAGAGAGTAGAGAGACTGCCTGACTGAGAGAGAATGAGACTGACTGACAGAGAGAGAGAACGACTGACAAAGACTGACTGACTGACATAGTAGAGAGATGCTGACTGACTGAGAAAGAGAGACTGATTGACTGTGAGAGAGACTGACTGAGAGAGACTGACTGAGAGAGAGACTTACACAGAGAGGGAGAGAGAGAGAGAGAGAGAGAGACTGACTGACTGGGAGAGACTGAGAGAGACTGACTGACAGAGAGAGAGAGAGAGAGACTGACTGAGGTAGAGAGAGAATGACTGACTGAGAGAGACTGACTGAGAGAGAGAGACTGACTGAGAGAGAGACTGACTGACCGAGAGAGAGACTGACAGAGAGACACTGACTGAGAGAAAGAGAGACTGACTAAGAGAGACTTGCTGACTGCGAGAGAGAGAGAATGACTGACTGAGAGAAACTGACAGAGGGAGAGAGAGAGACTGTCTGGAAGACTGACTGACTGAGAGAGAGACTGACAGAGAGAGTGAGACTGACTGACTGAGAGAGAGACTGACAGAGAGATAGAGACTGAGAAAACAACAGAGAGAGAGAGACGACAGAGAGAGAGAGACTGAGAAAATAACAGAGAGAGAGACGACAGAGAGAGAGACTGACTGAGAGAGAGACTGACAGAAAGAGAGAGACTAAGAGGGAGAGAGCGAAAGAGATAGATTGACAGAGAGAGAGAATGGGGAGAGAGAGAGTAGAGAGAGAGACAGTGGAGATAGAGTGGAGAGAAGTAGAGAGAGAGTGGCGATAGAGTGGAGAGAGAGAGAGTGGAGAGAGAGACAGTGGAGGGAGAGGGGAGAGAGACAGTGGAGAGAGAGAGAGAATGTAGAGAGAGTATAGAGAGAGAGGAGAGAGAGTGGAAAGAGAGTGGAGAGAGACAGTGGAGAGAGCGAGAACGAGAGAGTGGAGAGAGAGTGGAGAGAGGGACAATGGAGAGAGAGTGAGAGAGAATGGAGAGAGAGTGGAAAGAGAGTTGAGAGATAGAGTGGAGAGAGACAGTGGAGACAATGAAAGAGATGAAGAGTGGAGAAAGAGTGGAGAGAGGGACAGTGGAGAGAGAGTGAGAGAGAGAGAGAGAGAGAGAGGGGAGAGAGTGGAGAGAGACAGTGGAGAGGGAGAGCAGAGAGAGACAGTGGAGGGAGACAGTGGAGAGAGAGAGAGAGAGAGTGGAGAGAGAGTAGAGAGAGAGAATGGAGGGAGACATTGGAGAGAGAGTGGAGAGAGACAGTGGAGAGAGACAGTGGAGAGAGACAGTGGAGACAGTGGAGAGAGTGAGAGAGAGAGAGTGGAGAGAGAGAATGGAGGGAGGGAGAGAGAGTGAGAGAGAGAGAGAGTGGAGAAAGGCACAGTGGAGAGAGAGAGTGGAGGGAGGCCGTGCAGAGAGAGAGTGGAGAGACAGAGTGGAGAGAGAGTGGAAAGAGAGAGAGTGGAGAGAGAGAGAGACAGTGGAGAGAGAGTGGTTAGAGAGTGGAGAGAGTGGGGAGAGAGTGGAGAGAGCCACAGTTGAGAGAGAGTGAGACAGTGAAGATAGAGTGGACAGAGTAGAGAGAGAGAGAGAGTGGAGAGAGAGAGAGTGGAGAGAGTGTAGAGATAGTGTGGAGAGAAAGAGAGAGAGTGGAGAGAGAGTAGAGAGACTACCTCAGAGACTGAATACTGACTGACTGAGAGACTGACTGGCTGAGAGAGTGACTGGGAGAGAGAGAGAGAGCGATACTGGCTGACTGAGAGAGAGAGAGACTGACTGACTGACAGACTGACTGAGGTAGGGATGCTGACTGAGAGAGAGAGACTGACTGACTGATTGAGAAAGAGAGACTGATTGACAGCGAGAGACTGACTGACTGAGAGAGACTGACTGACTGAGAGAGACTGACTAAGAGAGAGACTGACAGAGAGAGAGAGACTGACTGAGGTAGAGAGAGAATGACTGACTGGGAGAGAGAGACTGACTGACAGAGAGAGAGAGAGAGAGAGAGAGAGAGAGAGAGAGAGACTTAGAGAGGGAGAGACTGATTGAGAGAGAGACTCACAGAGAGATAGAGACTGACTGAGAGAGAGACTGACAGAGAGAGACAGAATGACTGACTGAGAGAAACTGAGGGAGAGAGAGAGACTGTCTTAAAGACTGACTGACTGAGAGAGAGAGAGACTGAGAGAGAGACAGAGAGAGACTGACAGAGAGAGAGACTGACTGAGAGAGAGAGACTGAGACAATAACAGAGAGAGAGACAGAGACAACAGGGAGAGAGACTGACAGAGAGAGAGACTGAGAGAGAGAGATTGGCAGAGAGAGAGAGAGAGTGGAGAGAGAAAGTTGAGAGAGAGACAGTGGAGAGAGAGTAGAGAGAGAGTGGCGAGAGAGTGGAGAGAGAGTCTATAGAGAGACAGTGGAGGGAGAGTGGAGAGTGACAGTGAAGAGAGAGAGAGAGTGTGTAGAGAGAATGGAGAGAGAGTGGAGAGAGAGTGGAGAGAGAGAAAGAGAGAGAAAGAGTAGAGAGAGTTGGGAGAGAGAGAGTGGAGAGAGAGTGGAGAGAGAGTGGAGAGAGAGTAGAGAGAGACAGTGGAGGCAGACAGTGGAGAGAGTGAGTGGAGAGTGAGTGGAGAGTGAGTGGAGAGTGAGTGGAGAGTGAGTGGAGAGAGTGGAGAGAGTGGAGAGAAAGTGCAGCGAGAGTAGAGAGAGGGTGGAGAGAGAGAGAGGGAGAGAGTGGAGAGAGAGTAGAGAGAGAGAGTGGAGAGACAGTGGAGAGAGAAAGGAGAGAGACACAGTGGAGAGAGAGTGAGACAGTGGAGATACAGTGGACAGAGTTGAGAAAGAGAATGGAGAGAGAGAGAGAGAGGAAGAGAGAGAGAGAAAGAGAGAGAGAGAGAGAGAGAGAAGGAGAGAGAGAAAGAGAGTGGAGAGAGAATAGAGACTGGCTGACTGAAGGACTGAATACTGACTGACCGAGAGACTGACTGGCTGAGAGACTGACTGAGAGAGAGAAAGACTGGCTGACTGAGAGAGAGACTGCCTGAATGACAGAGAGAGAGAGAGAGAGAGAGAGAGAAAGAGAGAGACTCATTTAGAGAGAGTCAGACTGACTCACAGAGAGAGACTGACTGACTGACAGAGACTGACTGACTGATTGAGGTAGAGAGCTACTGACTTACTGAGAGAGAGAGACTGACTGACTGAGAGAGAGACTGAGAGAGAGAGAGAGGCAGAGACTGATTAACTGGAAGAGAGAGACTGATTGACTGCGAGAGAGACTGACTGAGAGAGAGACTGACTGAGAGAGAGAGAGAGACTGACTGACAGACTGGGAGATGGTACAGTAACAAGTGGTCCCAGCGTGGAACCATTGAGAAACGAAAAGAAACAACTTGAGGATTTGGAGAAGAAGTTAAAAGAAAACACTTGAGACTTAATGTTAACCAATCACATAGAATCAATAGACAATATAAGGTTCACAATTTAATTAAGTCACAAAATGGTTCAATAATTTACACATGACCAAACAGCAACAGTGCCCCGGGGAGGGAAGGGAATAGTGCAAGGAAAATGTGTAGGTTTTGCGAATAAATAGTGAGATAATACTGGTCAGTAGGACCCAATTCAAATGATAATTGCAATACGTGTTGGCTTATAAATTCAGCCACACTGAGTACATGAATGTTACACAACATTGAAATACAAGCCTCCAACAATAACCATTTGGGTTAATACAGCAATATGGTTTGTTCGTAGGAAAAGAGAAAGATTGTCGACGTTTCGACCCCTCTAGTTCTAGGTAGCAGTGTAACCTTAGGCTGGGGTCTTTATCAGGACAAACAAGGAAGGGGCAGGGAACCTGTGGAGGTGGGGGCAGAGAGTCAATACGATGCAATGCATAATTGGAAAAAGACATAAATCATGTGTGGTTCATACACATAAACAAAAATGATTACCGTGATTGAAAGTCATCACAGTTCTACGATTTCATGGTGGGTGTGGGCCAGAGGCTCCAAGCGAGAAGGTGAGGGAGGTTTAATTTTTTTTTTCTGAAACCATAAAATGAACAGATGTCAGCGAGTAAAACGAAACTCACAGACATGATGATCACATTAATGCATAAGAACTCACTGAGAAACATAGAGCCAACTCACTTGATCTAGTACAATAATCAGTAGTATAACATCAATTGAATAAGGCCGCCAGGAACTGGTCGGCACAAACCAAAACCTGAGAGGATAAAAAATGACCAACACTTAGTGTGTTCACAGCAGTCCTAGGACTTAAGCACCACATGACTATGGCCAATTGGCAAGTTGAAAAGTGCGTGATCGAATAATGAGACACCTATATGCCAAAAACAACAACAACCCGAGTGCCAGGTGTGCAAAGTAGTCACTGGGACCCAGGTCCCAGTGACTACTTTGGGTATACCCCCCTCTCTGTACCACGACTGACTGGGAAAGGCTGGTTGACTGACAGAGACTGACTGACAGAGAGAGAGAGAGAGAGAGACTGACTGATTGAGGTAGAGAGACAATGACTGACTAAGAGAGACTGACTGACTGGGAGAGAGAGACTGACTGACTGACTGAGAGAGAGCGACTAAGCGAGAGAGAGACTGAGAGACTGACTGGCTGAGAGAGAGACTGACAGAGAGAGAGAGACTGACAGAGAGACTGAGAGACTGACAGAGAGAGAGAGAGAGAGACTGAGAGACTGACAGAGAAAGAGAGACTGACCGACAGAGAGAGAGACTGACTGACAGAGAGAGACTGACTGACAGAGAGAGACTCACAGAGAGACTGACTGACAGAGAGAGAGACTGACAAAGAGAGTCACTGACTGAGAGAGAGAGAGAGAGAGAGAGAGAGAGAGAGAGAGAGAGAGAGAGAGAGAGAGAAAGAGAGGGAGAGATTGACTGAGAGAAACTGGCTGACTGCAAGAGAGAGAATGACTGACTGAGAGAGACTGACAGAGGGAGAGAGAGAGAGAGACTGTCTGGAAGACTGACTGACTGAGAGAGAGAGACAGAGAGAGACTGACAGAGAGAGACTGAGCGAGAGGCTGACAGAGAGGGACTGACAGACTGACTGACTTAGAGAGAGACTGACAGAGAGAGAGACTGACTAACTAAGAGACAGACAGAGAGAAAGACTGACTGACTGATAGAGAGACTGACTGAGAGAGAGAGACTGAGACACTGACAGAGAGAGAGACTGATCGACAGAAAGAGAGAGACTGACTGGGAGAGAGACTGACAGAGAGAGAGAGAAACTAAGAGAGAGAGGGAGACTGGCAGAGAGAGACTGGCAGAGATAGAGAGACTGAGACTCTGACAGAGAGAGATACTGACTGACAGAGAGAGAGACTGACTGAGAGAGAGAGAGAGAGAATAAGATATATAGAGAGAGACTGACTGACAGAGAGAGAGAGAGAGAGAGAGAGAGAGAGAGAGAGAGAGAGACTGACTAACAGAGAGAGAGAGTGACAGAGAGAGAGAGTGACTGACAGAGAGAGAGACTGACAGAGAGAGACTGGCAGAGAGAGAGACTGAGACTCTGACAGAGAGAGATACTGACTGACAGAGAGAGAGACTGACAGAGAGAGACTGACTGACAGAGAGAGAATAAGAGAGAGAGAGAGAGACTGACAGAGAGAGGCTGACAGAGAGAGAGAGAGAGAGAGAGAGAGAGAGAGAGAGAGAGAGAGAGAGAGAGAGAGAGACTGACTAACAGAGAGAGAGACTGACAGAGAGAGAGAGAGAGAGAGAGAGAGAGAGACTGACAGAGAGAGACTGGCTTACTGAGAGACTGACTGACAGAAAGGGAGAGCCTGCCTGACAGAAAGAGAGAGACTGACTGAGAGAGACTGATTGATTGAGAGAGACTGACTGACCGAGAGAGACTGAAAAACTGAGGGAGACTGACTGACTGACAGAGAGAGACTGACAGAAACAGAGAGACTGACTGAGTTGAGAAAGAGAATGGAGAGAGGGAGAGAGAGAGAGAGAGAGCGGAGAGAGAGTAGAGACTGGCTGACTGAAAGACTGAATACTGACTGACCGAGAGACTGACTGGCTGAGAGACTGACTGAGAGAGAGAAAGACTGGCTGACTGAGAGAGAGACTGCCTGAATGACAGAGAGGGAGAGAGAGAGAGACTGATTGAGAGAGAGTTAGAAAGACTGACAGAGAGAGACTGACTGACTGACAGAGACTGACTGACTGATTGAGGTAGAGAGATACTGACTGACTGAGAGAGAGAGACTGACTGACTGACTGAGAGAGAGAGACTGAGAGAGAGAGAGAGGCAGAGACTGACTAACTGGGAGAGAGAGACTGATTGACTGCAAGATAGACTGACTGAGAGAGAGACTGACTGAGAGAGAGAGACTGAGACACTGACAGAGAGAGAGAGACTGATCGACAGAAAGAGCGAGACTGACTGAGAGAGAGCCTGACTGAGAGAGAGAGACTAAGAGAGAGAGAGAGAGACTGACGGAGAGAGACTGGCAGAGAGAGAGAGAGAGACTGAGACTCTGACAGAGAGAGATACTGACTGACAGAGAGAGAGACTGACAGAGAGAGACTGACTGAGAGAGAGAGAGAATAAGAGAGAGAGACTGACAGAGAGAGACTGACCAACAGAGAGAGAGAGAGAGAGACTGACTAACAGAGAGAGAGACTGACAGAGAGAGAGTGACTGACAGAGAGAGAGAGAGAGATAGAGACTGACAGAGAGAGACTGGCTGACTGAGAGAGAGACTAACTGACTGAGAGAAACTGACAGAGAGAGACTGTCTGAGAGACTGACTGACAGAAAGGGAGAGCCTGCCTGACAGAAAGAGAGACTGACTGAGAGAGACTGACTGACCGAGAGAGACTGAAAAACTGAGAGAGAGAGTCTGACTGACTGACTGACAGACTGACTTAGAGAGACTGACTGACTGATAGAGACTGAATGACAGAGAGAGATAGACTGTCTGACTGACAGAGAGACTGACTGACTAACAGAGACTGACTGACTGAGGTAGAGAGATACTGACTGCAGTGGTGTAACGAAACTTGAGGGGGCCCCCCTGCAAACTACATTGAGGGGGCCCCCCATTCTCCATGCCAGTCTAGAGCTCGCAGGCCAGTGACCCGCCATACTACAGGGGATGCGGGGCTATTGATACGCTACTGTCACCAATCCAGCCATTATAAGTAACGTTGGATGGTGGAGTCAAAGGTTGGGCTTAGTCTGCCAGCAGGCTATCATAGGTGGTTGTCCATTCATTACAGGGTCTCTGCCATCAGTAGGCGGGGGAAGTTTGCCCAATTTTAGGTGGGTTTCCTGATGCAGACTCTTATCATGATATACAACATCGGGCCCACTCATCGTTCAGTTTTGAAAAAAGTGTATCCACTGCTCCTTCTCGTTTCCGTTTTAAAACATTAGACAATGCGACAATGCAGTATTTCAAAAGCAGATGTAACTACAAAGAGCACATTTTGATAAGACATTTTTATTAGTAGACAATAGCAATCTTAAGAGGCATTGCATAGCTTCATACCCACTTTGACCCCCATTCCATCACAGTCTCTCTCTCTCTCTCTCTCTCTCTCTCTCTCTCTCTCTCTCAGTCAGTCAGTCTCACTCTTTCAGACAGCCAGTCTCTATATCTCTGTCATTCAGTCTCTCTCTGTCAGTCAGTATCTCTCAGTGAGTCTGTCTGTCAGTCAGTCAGTCTCTCTCTTTCTGTCAGTCTCTCTCTGTCAGTCAGTCAGTCTCTCTCTCAGTTTTTCAGTCTCTCTCGGTCAGTCAGTCTCTTTCAGTCATCAGTCTCACCCTCAGTCAGTCTCTCTCTTTCTGTCAGTCAGTCTCTCGGACAGTCTCTTAGTCAGTTTCTCTTAGTCAGTCAGTCTCCCTCTCTAAGTCAGCTAGTCTCTCTCTGTCAGTCTCTCTCTCTCTCTCTCTCTGTCAACCACTCTCTCTCTGTCAGTCTCTCTCTCTGTTAGTCAGTCCCTCTCTCTGTCAGTCAGTCTCTCTCCGTCAGTCTCTCTCTCTCTCTTATTCTCTCTCTCTCTCAGTCAGTCTCTCTCTGTCAATCTCTCTCTCTCTCTGTCAGTCAGTATCACTCTGTCAGAGTCTCGGTCTCTCTCTCTCTTAGTCTCTCTCTCTCGGTCAGTCTCTCTCTCTTAGTCTCTCTCTCTCTCTCAATCAGTCTCTCTCTTAGTCAGTCTCTCTCTCTCTGTCGGTCAGTCTCTCTTTCTGTCAGTGTCTCAGCCTCTCCCTCTCTCAGTCAGTCTCTCTCCTAGTCAGTCTCTCTCAGTCAGTCAGTCTCTCTCTCTGTCTGTCAGTCTCTCTCTTAGTTAGTCAGTCTCTCTGTCAGTGTCTCTCTTAGTCAGTCAGTCTCTCTGCCAGTCCCTCTCTGTCAGTCTCTGTCTCTCTCTGTCAGTCTCTCTCAGTCTCTCTCTCTCTGTCTCTCTCTCTCAGTCTTCCAGACAGTCTTTCTCTCTCCCTCTGTCACTCTCTCTCAGTCAGTCATTCTCTCTCTCTCTCTCGCAGTCAGCCAGTCTCTCCTAGTCAAGCTCTCTCCCAGTCAGTGACTCTGTCAGTCAGATTCTCTCTCTCTCAGTCATTTTCTCTGTGAGACTCTCTCTCTCTCAGTCAGCCTCTCTCTGTCAGTCAGTCTCTGTCAGTCAGTCAGCCTCTCTCAGTATTTCAGTCTCATTCTCTCTCTCAGTCAGTCTCTCTCTCAGTCAGTCTTTCTCTCAGTCAGTCTCTCTCACAGTCAATCAGTCTCTCTCTCTCAGTTAGTCAGTCTCTGCCTCTCTGTCTCAGTCTCTCTCTCTCTTTCAGTCAGTCAGCCTCTCTCTCTCAGTCAGTCAGTATCTCTCTACCTCAGTCAGTCATTCAGTCTAAGTCAGTCAGACAGTCTCTCTCTCTGTCAGTCAGTTTGACTCTCTCTCAATCAGTCTCTCTCTCTTTCTCTCTCTCTCTGTCATTCAGGCAGTCTCTATCTCAGTCAGCCAGTCTTTCTCTCTCTCTCAGTCAGTCTCAGCCAGTCAGTCTCTTGGTCAGTCAATATTCAGTCTCTCAGTCAGTCAGTCAGTCTCTACTCTCTCTCCACACTCTCTCCATTCTCTCTCTCAACTCTGTCCACTGTATCTCCACTGTCTCACTCTCTCTCCACTGTGTCTCTCTCCTCTCTCTCTCCGCTGTCTCTCCACTCTCTCTCCACTCTCTCTCGATACTCTCTCCCCTCTCTCAGTCTCTCTCCACTCTCTCTCCACCCTCTCTCTACTCTCGCTCCACTTTCTCCCTCTCTCTCTCCACACTCTCTCCACTCTTTCTCCACTCCCTCTCTCTTCTTTTGTCTCTACTCTCTCTCTCTCCACTCTCTCTACTCGCTCTTTCTCCACTCTCTCTCCACTCTCTCTCCACTCTCTCTCTCCACTCTCTCTCTCTACTCTCTCCCCTCTCTCAGTCTCTCTTCACCCTCTCTCTACTCTCGCTCCACTCTCTCAACTCTCTCTCCACTCTCTTTCCACTCTCTCTCTCCACTGTCTCCCACCACTCTCTCTCTACGCTCTCTCTAGTCTCTCTCCACTCCCTCTCTCTTCTCTCTCTCTCTACTCTCTCTCCATCTCTCTACTCTCTCTCACCACTCTCTCTCTTTCCCCACTGTCTCTCTCCACTCTCCCTCCACATCTCTCTCTCTCTCTCTCTCTCTCTCTCCACTCTCTTGTCACTCTCTCTCTACTCTCCCTCCACTGTCTCTCTCTCCACGCTCCAGGGGCCCCATCAGCCGGGCCAGCAAGGACCACATATTCGTCAGGTATATTTGGTGATTAAATGGTTACAGCATCACCTTCGTTAATTGCACCAGCACCTCGCCGTGGCCTCTGCATATTAGTGCAAGGTGCGCAGAAGGCTGCGCGTGCTTCACTCTCAGGATGGGGCTGGTCTGGGATCAGGGACCATTGTCATGCGCAATTAAAAGTGCGCATGTGAGGCAAGGTCTGACAGAGCCAGAGATGGTGGAGAGGGACCGTGAGGCCGCAGGCCATAATTTAATTATTTCTAGCTCCTGGCTGGCTTTGCACTGCAGTGTTGCCCTGTCTTCTGCTGCCAGCAGGTGAGTCTGTCCGTCCGTCCATGTCAGTTCGTGTCAGAGGGTGGCCCGGGGTGTTTGAGGCAGGCACGTAACACCCATTGGGCTCACGGCGCTTCACCCCCCCCCCCCCGTCGTGTGTGTCAGCCCGGGCTGACACGTCTTTGCGGGCTGGCGTACATCTAATTGCAGCCGCACCCGAGTACTTAACAGGTCTTTAAAAGACCTTTAATTGTAAATGGAGCTTTTGTTGTGTGTTCACCCATTCTTACAGCCACTCTGTCTGTGGTTGGAAGAATTAGACACCCCCGAAATATTTTTTAGCCCCCCCCCCCCCCGAAATTTGGCTCTAGTTGCCCGCCTGGTTTGAGGGATATAGCCCCCACCCCCCTGCTCCCTAGGTTTATGGTTGCAGACGAAAGATGATTGTCCTGATGTCATACGCAAATCACGTTGTTGCCCAGGACTTTCGTTTCACTGTAGTCCCTCGCACAAGGAGACTCCTGAACCTGACTACCAATGGCAGTCCATCGCTGAGGCACCCCCCAGCAACTTGCTACATGCCACAGCATTGCACACCCTCCTCCTGCAACAGCATTTGACTTTTAAAGATCCCCCGTCTAGAGTGGGCAGGTAGGACCCGAGTTCAGCAGCAACACGTAAGCATCCAAGGCAGGCTTTTCAAGTTTGTGTTACTCTGTTATCTCATAGGGGCTGTCCCGAGTTTTGCCAATCAGGGGGCTGCTAGATTGTGTTTCAGAACTACACAGATTGAGTAGCATTTCTTAGAGACTTAAAATAATGTGAATTTACTTGTCAATATGTGCTGGGTGCAGTGTGCAAAGATTTTGTTCTGTTCTGTTCGAAGAACGTTTGAGGAATGCCCTCATTATGGGCCATATGTATCATAGTTCCGTTTTGCGAATTCCAAATAGCGAATTTTAAGGAATCGCTATTTGGAATCCGCAAAACGGTATGTATGTACAAAATCGCTTTTTAATAGCGATTCCTTACCATTCCATTCATTTCTATGGGCCAGGAGGCCCATAGGAATGAAGGGGCAATTTGCGATTACCAATTTGCTAATCGCAAATTAGGAATTTTTTCAAGGGTGCAGGGGTGTCTCAAGAACACCCTGCTGCACCCCTGAAAATTAAATTTGGGGGCATATGGTGCACATACATGCCCTAAGGGCATGTATGGGCGTCATATGGCACCTTTGGTTTTTTGGAAAAAAGCTTTTTGTAAAGAATTCGCAACTTACCACCAACTAGAAGTTGGTGGTAATTTGCAAATCCTTAATGGCATTTTTTGAATATTTTTTGTTTGATACATTGCATTTAAGGAATCGCAAAATTTGCGATTCCTTAAGTGCAATCGCAAAATAAGGAATAGCAAATTTTGCTATTCCTTATTTTGCATCAAACATGTTTGATACATACCATTTCTCACATTAGCATTCGCAAAGGCCGATGCTAATTAGCTTGATACATATGGCCCTATGACCTTTCCATTGATTAAGAAGCTGAATAGCTTAGTTGTTTAGGCACCTGCTAATAAGATCTAATTTCCAACTACAAGTCAGGCTGAAATAGTGCTGGGCTCACTCGACCGTTCATTCTTCCTCAGTCAGTAAGATGAATTGCACCGTGCGAGGTACTTTTAGTAAGTCAACTATTATTCTGATTTTTGTGTCTTTAATTTTTAAGTCAGAGGGAGGCTACTCCTTAAGCCTAGTTGCAGTAGCCATCTTAAGGTTCTTATTGTATATTACACAAAAGAGCTCCCTTGAGCACAGTTGTAATCATAAATAGATTATTCAGAAAACATTTTAGAATCACTGATATGATAACAGTATAAATCTACCCTGTTGCATGTCCGACCTTCATGCTATACCTATATATAGTCTGATCACAAAATGAGGGTGTCATTTCTGATATTTGTTCCCCCTGTCTTCATTGCTTCATTACACTGAAATTATGAAAATGTCACACATAAGCAATCTGAAACCATGGCAACTATGTGAGTAGAATAAGATGCATTGTGGCGCGGGCGGCCGTGATTAAAAGTAGAAGGTCATATAGGCCCAAAGATTTGTCTCTGTCTTTTTTTCCACCATGAAAATTCAATTACCACTACGACTCCCACGTGGCCCTCGTGACAATTCCCTAGTAACCGTCACATCAGTTCACCACACTCGGTAACTGCCACCATGCAAGGTCTTTCTGGAAGGAGCCTCAAGAAAAGTGTATGGGCTGCACTGAATATTTATTGAGCGTTGAGCTGAGGCCACCAATACTTTCCACTACTTGCATTTCTTTTGAGCGCTGCAGTTTCCATCATGATCTGAAATTAGCAGCCCTCCTCATGAAATCCTGAGGCTACACAGATATGAAATATTTATCAATGTATCAACATACTGCTGTGTTGCAAAATATTACAGCTGTGCAAGGTAAGCAGTTGGTAGTTCAGTGCCTTCCCTTCTTAAGTTCTTTGTTTACTTGTTGCTTCCTGTTTTAATCCATTCCAGGCTCTGTTTGGTATTTGTTGAGTAGGGTCCTGGTGCAAGAGAACTAGCAAGCAAGAGACACGTGGATGTCTGTGAACGTGTTAAGTGTGTAACTTGTTTTTTTAAAAACTTGTTAGTCACTAATGTTGTGGTTGCTCAGGTTCTGCGGCAATAAGCATAGCAGGTCACTCCTAACGACTGGCATATTTGTGGAGAGCACTCCGAAGTAACTCTTAGTGCTACTGACAGTTAACAGATTTTTTTTGTTACCCAGCCCAATGATACTCAGTTTATCATCCTCGAAAAGATGAAAGCCTGCGTGGACCCAGCAGGGATTGAACCTATAAACATGGGCTAAACCCTAGTTCATTTTAGCGGATGGAATTATCCACTGAACAACCAGACCCACAGTCTTGAAGCACAAATTCTTAAGTAGATCAATATTTTAAGCAACACATTGAGCGCTGCCCTATGACGCAGTGAAAAGAGGTGAGTTGTGAAAACCTTTAGGGCAATCTGACAGCATAGTTATGCACAGCACTAGCCACAGGCCCGAAAATTGAATGTCTGGTGAAATTTCTAGAAAATGATTAATTGACTTAATATGAAAGTTAATTGAACCTGTCCAAATCCAAGATCAGTATTGAAAGCCCTGCATTCGGAGTTAATACTTTTGACAGTGTAATATCTCATCATGGGTATATTTTCCTAACCAGGTCAGCTGGAATGGGCCTCAATGAACAGAAAGGTTCACTGCTTAGTGACCTGAATGTCTGAAGTTCGGATTCTGGTAAGGGAGGCTCAGACTTCCATGCCCCCGAGGTTGGTAAAATGAGAGCCATAAACTGGTTAACTATAATATCTGTTAGTTACAGCATGCACAAATGGCAGTAGTACGCAAAGACTATGTACATGCAACCTATTATTATTGTATTTCATTGTAGTAATTATAGATCTCTTTAGACTTCTTAAGGAGCGCTGGGCTCTTTTTGAGCTGGGTGTTGGTTTTAGTTTGTCTAAACTGGGCTGTTTTCCACTTATTTGCTTTTTCTTTTGTTGGCACTGGTGTTTTGCCAGACCTAGGACCGACACATTGGGTATTTTTTGCTGACGCTGGTGTTTGGCCAGACCTAAGACCGACACTTTGGGTATTTTTTGTTGACGCTGGTGATTGGCCAGACCTAGGACCGACACTGCGCATTTTCTGTTGACGCTAGTGTTTGGCCAGACCTCGGACCGACACTTTGTTTTGGTAATAGTGCACTTTATGAAACTTATATTTAGGTTATTATTATAAATGTATAAGAGCCTTCAATGACGTTAAAAATACATTAGTAACATGCGAAATAAAGATTGTTATACGATACATTAATGTATATTTAAGAAGCTTTATAAAAATGTAAATGTAGAGTAACAGATATGTTGATTGAGAGGAGACAATATTTCTGTGTAGACCTTACTTGATGATTTTACCGCACATTTCATAAACTGTTGATATAAAAACCTACACGGCTGTGTTTATAATATCAGGTAAATAATACACGATGAAGGTTATACACACCTGCCTTGCAGCGGTGACAAATCAGCCAGTCTTGGGTTTGGGCCCCCAGACCCCTATTGAAGCTTGTAATGATAATCTGTCTGTTCTCAACAACATTTCATTCTACCCTTGTGTTCAAGAGAAATTGACATAGGTTTGCTGCATATTGACCAAGGCTGAGTAAGCTAAGATCTTTTTTCACTTAAATTTCATGCAGTGTTCACTATCTAATATGTAAATAGCCTGTGGGATGGCCCTTTTCAAGGACAATTTTATTTGGCTGGTGAACTATCTGTTACATTAGTAGTAGGGGGGATACCTTCACATCAACTCTGGCCAGAAAAGTGACAGGTCTGGCCGCAAACTGCTGGCAGGAAATGTGACAGGTCTGGCCTTAAATTTGACAGGCCGTAAATTTGACAGGTCTAGTCTTAAATTTGACAGGTATGACAGCAACCTGCTGGCCTTAAATTTGACAGGTATGGGAGCAACCTGCTGGCCTTAAATTTGACAGGTCTGGCAGCAAACTGCTGGCAGCAATCAATGTCTGGCCGCAAAGTACTGGCCTCAATCACGCAGGCCGGCCAGATCTGGCAGCAAACTATTGGCAGCAACTGCTATGATTGCAAAAGAACTCTGGCCTCAAAAGTGACACCTGTCAATGTGTGCTGCCACGGGTTCCCAAAAAGTGACATACGACACTTGTGTTGCCAAGGGTGTTTAAAAGCAGATGTCCCGGAAGGGGCGGATGAGACACAGGGGGGAGGATTGTTTTTTTTGGGGGAGACAGGCGTGGCGGAACCGCCCTGAGGCCATGTGTCCCTGTTATGGTGTAGAGGTATACACCTCTTTTAGGGGTTGTGGTTTCTTAGAATACATATAAGCCTTTGTCAGGAGCCTGGTGCAGCAAGCAGCCGCTGGACTACGTGAAGGGTCGCCATGGCAGAAAGGAAGAGCTACAACCCTTTCGCGAGAAAACTTTGGTTTGATGGTTCACAGCCCCCCATCAGTAGCTTTTACGGAACCGTAAGCCCCTTGGTAATGGACGAGAATGCTCAACCAGAAGAACCTAAGGATATGGGCTGCGACGTTACTGCTTTTGGCGGTGACCTTTGTAAGCGCATGGACGCCCTCGGTCTCAAGGATTGGCCGCGCCAGGTGTTCCCGATTAACCGCAACAGCAGCTCTAGCGAGGGTTCGAGTGACGACGGGTCGTATGTTCAAAGCATGCTCTTGGAGGTGGAGGATGATGAAGAAACCATAGTTCCGCTTAATACACCCGTCTATGAAGACTTGGGTTTTCACGAGAGTGTTGTTCCTGAGAAAGTCCCGGTTCAAAAGCCTGATACAAGCATCAAAGCTGAGGGGGCCTCGGCTGCTATTAGCGACTCTCAAGATGGCAGATCCGCGGCTGATGGGGCATCGCAGGATATTAACAACTCTCAAGATGGCAGAGCCGCCGCCGAGGGCTGTGAAAATGTGAAGGTTAGTCAAAATGTTATGAGCAGCTATTTACATAAGGATGTATTTTATTTCTACAACTAGCAAACGTCAATATTTCTTTTTTTTTTTTTGGCACCTCTAGAGAGCAACCCCTGCTGGATGCACTTACTTCATAATGCACAAAGAAAATCAAACTATGCCACCTCCTAATACGCACATCTATGAAACCATGGATGTTCAGATGGCTATGAGTTCTACGAAGGTAGTTGTGCAGCAGTCTGATACAAGCGTCGAAGATGATAGGGAAGCGATGGATATTACCGACTCTCAAGATTTCAGAGCAGCCGTAAGGGCGGTGAAAATGTGTGGGTAAGTTTAAATAAATAAATAAATAAATAAATGTTAGGAGTAGGCCCTTTACATGAAAGTTTGTTTTGTTTTCTACCGCTAACGGGGTGTCAATATTTATCTTTTGAACCTAGGATGCAACACCGAAAAGAACTGATGCCCCGGGCCAGACTGCAAAAGGACGCAGCTTGAATCTGTCTTGTATATGCTGTGCAAACCAGACTGGAAGTTCCACAGGGCCGTGTACAGATGTTCCTATGGATTGTGAAGCTGGTTCTAAGAACGACGACTTTGAAAAGGATACACATTTGTTCACCAGAGACGTCATAATTAGTGTTAAAGGTTTCGCAGTGGTGGTTGTACGAACATGTGTCAAAAGGGACGATTACAGCCTGTGTTTCGGCCATCGTATTAGGGATCCTCAACAGGGGGGCGCACGAGTGCCTGAGCAACTCATACACAGAACGAGTAATCAGGTACATATGTAGTATGCTAGACACGTACAAGATGTATAAGCTGCTAAGGGTTTGCATGGCCTGTGCGATGAAAATAAATTTGTCCACCCTAACATGTTGAAGATCTTGGTGGCAACACTCAAGGAGATCCGCTATGCCGACGAAACATGCGCAAAACTAAGAAGTACACCATGCGCCTGTGGGTGTTGCCACCTGTATATTAAATTCTTACTACTGGGCCTGCAGCACTTATTGTGCAACCCACTCAAGTAGCCTTTTTAAACCCCATCTCAGTCTGCCATTGCAGCCAGTTTGTGCAGTTTTAATCTGCCATTTCAGCCTGACAAAATAAACCTTTTGCCAAAACCTCCCCTTTTATTACATATAAGTCACCCATAGGGTAAGCCCTAAAACCCATTGGGCTGGGTGCGTTGTATTTAAAAAGTGGGATATGCACTTTGAACTTTTACATGTCTCTCAAGTTTTTTTTTTATTGCAAGGCCTACCCTTCCCATTGGATTACATTGGGATACCTTATTACATTTAATAAGTGATAACGTTTGTTTGAGAGCAGGTAAGAATGTTTTGTTTGGAGACTGAGGAATTGTAATATAAAACTCTCTTTAATGGTAAAGTCATATTTCAGTCACATTTCTGAAAATGTCACCATTAGAAAGTTACCATTTTCTAGTCCTAACCAGTTGGTGCCTGCAGACTCTTTCCTCGGTCTCATGACTAGTGAAGTTGGCTTTTGTGTATTCCTCCCAGACAGCCACAGAATAGAGGGTCTGGTTAGGATGGGCCATCCTTACTTGATGAGAGGTGCAGAGCAGTCACCTGTCACACTTGCACTTCACAGACTGCCTTACCTCGCACACAAAGGACTCTTCACTAGCCAATTGTGCCTGCAGACAGCCTGGAACCAAGGCACGGAGGCAGGAAATTCCAGACATTTCTGTGGGGGGAAGACTCCAGAAGTTTTTTTTCACTTCAAAGTGGACACAGGTATAAAAAGGGACCACTCCTGGACATGTGTATACTACAGAAGAAGGACTGTCCTGCTGTTAGGGGACTGCCCTGCTGCTTGAGGGCTGGCCTGCTGTCTGAGAAAGAAGAATTGGGCCTGTATCCTTCATCCCAGGGCTGAAGTGACTCAAAGGGTCAGCTGACTTCCCTCCTGTTCTGAGCTACCAGGATATAACAAGCTCCAAAGGCTTCACTGCAATGGACTAGCTGACCTGCTACACTGGACCTGCAAGTGGACCTGCCTGGTCTCTGCTGGAGTGAGGTCCTACCTTCTAGTTCCTGGACCCTTGGTGTGGCATCAGTTGAGCTATTCCTAGAAGAAAAGGAGACATCTTGAAGTTTTGGGCTCTTTGTGACTGTTAGTGGGTCAGTTTGTGCCAAGATCTTGACGCCCTTGCCAACTGCCAAAGTGAAGCTCTGGTGAACTAGACTCTTCGCTCTACAGTGACCGCTGCCTACGCGCGATGTCCACTTAGCGCTACAGCATCGACAGCCCGCAGTGGCAGCCAACACAAAGCGCGAGTGATCACCGTCCATGACTCCCAACAGGACCTTCGCTCCACAGTAATGACCGACTACGACGCCTGACCTGCTCTTCGCACTCCAGCGATGACCATCCCCGACACTGTCCTTACTCCTCACGGCCTCTTCCACCGCAAACTGGACTCTTTATGCTAGACTTTAGAAGGTAACTTTTTCAGCGGTGCTAACGTGGTCCCTGTATCTGGCGTGCGCTCCAGCAGGGTCTGCTTGAACTTGGGACTTTCACCCAAGCTTGCACGACCAGATAACCGCAAGAGGCACTTTTTGCTTTCAAGCTCAATGCTTAATCTTAAATATTTAAAATTGCATGTCAGTTCTACTGATCGGATTTTAGTCATTTTGGTGTCAAATAATATTACATTTTACTCAACTTTTCTAAATCCGTGCGGTATGTTTTTTGTGTTCTGTCCACACTTTACTGTTTAAGCGCTGCATAAATACTTTACACATTTCCTCTACGTTAAGCCGGACTGCTTTTTTGCCAAGCTACCACAGGGTTAAGCACAGGTTAATTGATTGACTTTTGTGGTTCACCCGGACAAGGATTGAGGCTGTTGCTTTTGTTCTCATCTAACACCCAATTATGAGAGCTATTTTACTTTCTGCCATTAACTGTCACAACCTTACTTTTTTGCTTGTTGATCTTAAGGAAATGTTTACTTGCAATATGTGCATTTTAGCAAATGATGTCTCAGACCAAGAGGAATAAGGTCTAATAAAATCAATTGGTCAGCATGCATCAAGGTGAATGAAATAAGATCCCATTAGACTAGTAAATATTCCAGGTAAATCATGTAGGTATAGTGAAAATAGAAGGGGGGCTAATAGATATCTCTATCTTAGACAATTCAGAGTTTCTCTGTATACAGATATTCCACTATGTCCGCGCATAACTACTGTACACCACATGGAAGAGCCTACGGCAGTTATTAATTTCAGAAGGGTATCTCGAGGGCAGATCGTTTTTCCCAAAGAGTTGTTTTGTCGACATGACCACAAGCTGTTGAGAAGCTGATAAAAGCAGTAAAAACAGGCTTACCCTAGTGGCATAACACAAGCCCCCGCAGCCCCCTCTCTGCGGGCCCCTGAGCTGCAGGAGACCTCCTCAGCACAGTACTCAGGCCTGAGAGCTCCAGATTAAATCTGGAGAGGGGGCCCCTCCATTGTACCTTGCAGGGGGGGCCCCTCATCTTTTGTTACGCCACTGACTAGAGAGAGTTATTGCATCATGGCAGCAGTACGAACTGTTACCTTGGTGGCTATCTGCCATTAAATTTCCTTCAAAATGAACGCCAACACACTGATGACTCAATGTATGAATAACATCAGCCCGTAGAAGGCCTTCTTTCAGCTTTGCCACTTGTTCCCAAAGCATATTGTGCTTGACTGTGCAACCGTTGGAATCCCATTCTGTCACTAAAAATGTACATATTCATTATAGGACTGGACAAAGCAAAATGAATTACACACAATTAGGGGCCGATTATGATGGCGGACGGACCTGAGACCGTCCGCCACCATAGAGTAAGGGGGAACGTCCGCATGGGCAGCGGCGTTCCCCCCGTGAAGATTAGGATGTGACCGCCAGGTTGGCGGTCACATCCTCAATCCTTAACATTGCGGCGGGTGCAGCTTCAAGCTGCACCCGCCGCAATGTTAAAAATGCATACTTTGCATTTGTATGCAGAAAGCGGCAGGCACCGCGCGGTGCCTGCCGATCTCTGCATACAAATGCAGGGGGGTACCATAGGTACCCCCCATGTGCACCCTCCACCTCCCCTTCACCTAGGGGGCCCGCAATGGGCCCCCGCAGTGAAGTTCCACATGCTTTTCCACGGCGGAAAATCCGCCGCGGAAAAGCATGTTTTTAAGCATTTCCTAATATGGTGGACGGTGTCTGAGAGACACCACCACCATATTAGAGCTTTTCAGCCGCGGGACCGCGGCGGAAAAGCTGCGTACGGACTTCCCGACCCCCCTGCCATCCTAATCTGGCGGGGGCTCTTGTGAATCACCGCAGCGGTGAATCCGCATCCTCGGGGCCGGCGGTGGCTTCCGCCGGCCCCGAGGATGCGGATTCACCGCAATCATAATAGGCCCCTTAGTGTGGATAATTCTCGATCCGTATTTTGAAGTGACGGTATTAATTTTTTTAGTTCTACCATCTGCACTGTTCAGCCCCCTAGGGACTGGGTGTGTGTTTTCCCAGGACAGAAATTTTCGTCATGCATGCAACTTTTTAAAATTGTGCATGCTGCAGAATATTGCTGTTTCATTCCTACGGCAGGCTGGGCAGAACCATTGGTATAAATGATGCATTCATATCAATCTAGAGGCATCATTTCATTTGGCAGAAATGCTTGTGTTTGTAATGTAGAATTGAATCTGCAATCTAAATCTGTTGCAGTGAGAGAGTTGAATAGATTGTGGATATAATGTTTTAGCATTTGAGATGCTTGCTTTTTAAGGGTTGGTACTGGGTCACGACAATTATGAGTTTCCCCTGTGCTAGTGCTCTCTCTCTCACTACAGCAGTCAGTACCGCTGTGAGTATCTTCTCAGTTGGTGCGAAAAGCAATTCAGGGTTTCTGTACAAATGCGATTTGTATACAATAGGGACTATATCGCCTTCATTTAAAGTGATATATTTGTATCCAGTTGGTCCAGCGACTACCACAGATCACTACGTTAGTTGTGATAACACATGTATTTAAATGTTTAGAAGCTATCATGTCAGCTTGTAAGGAATGCAGAATAGCTGTATGTTCCTGTGTCCCATGATGTACTTAAAAATTAGATTTAATTAAGTCGTAGAAATGTTTTACCCTTTCTGCGTAATCCAAAATGTAGGTCATGCCAACATTTTAAAATCCTAAAATGGATTGCTGTCTCTTAAGAGTCATTGGAGATTGGAGTAGTGCAGATTTTTCTAAAAAGTGTGCCACTTGGGTTTTTGCTTCACTTGACAACTCGTACCCTAAAAATAGGACACTTAGGTGGGCAATTTTTTTATTTGTTTATTGAATTTGTAATCCATGTGAGCAAACCCAAGCATTATGTTGTTCACTCTAGACAAGTGTTCCATTAATTCATCGTCCGTCAGATAGATGTCGTCTGCCAAGGGCAATGCCTCCTCATCAAAAATTTTAAGTAGCTCTGTTACCCTGGCTGAAAACAGCCTGGGGCTATTCTTATACCTCAGTGTTAATCGACAAAGTTGGCATTGAGAACCTAGCACCGCAAATGCTGTTAAATATCTGCTCCCAGATGCTATATTTTGGCAGAAAAATCCATTTAAGATATCTGGTGTTGTTTTGTATTTTTTCAGCATGATGTTATTCATTAGTGCAGCACTATGTGCATTTTGTACTGCAAATGACTATGACCTAAGACTAGACTGCATGAATTATCGGGTTTCACTCCCGGAAATAAGGGATTATTCAATGGTGAGGTGCAATTTTCTATCACACCCTAGCACTCAAGTTGATTTAGGATCTCCCTGACTTGTATCTTTGCTTCAAGCTTTATCGGGTATTATCTATGTGGATGAGAAATTGATTTTAATGGGATTTCTTGATGACGTGACTCATCATCCCACCGAACATGATTGCGGTAAAGTACAGTAGCTAGTGCGAACACCCACTCCTGAGCATATGAAATTGTACCTGATTCTGGTACGAGGTCAGAGAGAGCAGGTAAAATAACTTCTTCCCCCATTGGGCAATCCCCTAGGAAATCAGGTGGCCAATACTTTTTGGTCAAAAGAAGGTCATAACCATAGGTCAGGTTCTCCCAAAAGAGACCCTTTTCTTTCCTGGGTGTGTCTTCCTCCATTTGAACCGTATAAAGATTGTGGGGCACTTACCCTTTTATCAGGTGTTTCCACCGTGATATGCTCATCAGCGCTACTACCCCTAGATAATACATAAGGTTCTGGAGAGCGATTGTTACTTCTGCCTCGCTGTCCAGCACCGTCACTGCCCATTCCCTGTTCTGAAGCAGAGTCCTCAGTAGCCTGGGCATTTCTAATTTTAATCCCTGCTACCGTCTTCTTTTTAAATTGTGGTTTAGGTGTCTTTTGTTTGGCTTCCTGTTCAATTATGTGCGATGTGTCTCCCTTTTTGGCTTGACTCACTCTTCTGATCTGTGTTCTGACTGTCCGTGTCGCTCTGAACGCTTTTCGGATGTCTCCTGAAAGGAACGAGATGAACGTGTCTCAGTATCCAAATACCTGTCAGGCTCCTAATAATGTCACCATTTCTCAAGTTGTATTTTCTCTTGGTGTGCTCCTGTTGAGTAGACCCATCCTGTGACTATGTTTTTTTGGGGGTTTTTTTTGTTTATGATCCCATTTCTTCTTTGGTGAATCAGGTGCTTGCTTAGAGTTGTCCTTTTCAGAATTGCTCTTAACTATTGGTTTGCCAGGTCTGGCTCCCAGATTATCTCTACCAAGCGAAGTGCAGGAGTGAATTCCATCAGACGTTGACATATAGCCACCACTGCTGCCTCCCCTTTTATGTTACTTAAAATAATGGCCAATACCCAGGCTAAATTTCCCATCAGTTTTATCCCCAGATCTAGGGCAGGCTCTGCCCCATACTCATACTGAATCTGTTTCAGTACATCTGGTTTAACTGCTATTGAAGGGGTAATATGTGTTCTGGTATAAATCACAGCGAAGAATCTATCATAAGTGACATGGGGGAGCCATCCCCATTGGCCAGCAAATTGTTAGTATTGTTAGTATTCTGTGTTTTTCCTGCTGGCCCATGTGGGAAAAACTGCTTCAAGCTGTGATGTTTTCTGTGCTATCAAGAATGGGATTTGCTTCCAGCTGGTGGGAATCTTTCCCATAATGGCATTCAGTGTTTGTGGGCTAATACCGGTAGTAGCCATATGTGGTTGTGTACCCTGAGCAGCGCTTGCAGGTTGAACTGTTAATGTTGTCATTATGCATTATGAAAGATTTCTGTACATTTTTACTAAATCTATGTAGAGTGTGCACATTCCTGCTTCTGATGAAGCAGCAATGTCTGGATGCGGTGTATATGAAGATAAGACTGGCCAAGTTGCTCCTTCTCAAGAGTTCTATGTAATGGAGTAGGGTGCCTTTAAACCAATTAATATATTCTTGGTAAGTTAATGGGAATTCTACGTCAACGTATGGAAAATACTCATCAAGTGGTTCAACTTCAATGTATTCGTGAAACAACTGTGTGTGCATCTGCAGGTGAGTATTTAACCCAAGCATAGAATACCTCTGTTCCGAATACTTCATGTGCCTCAACCACAAAGGTAACATCTCCACCTTTTGCCGGGAGGCCATGATGCAATAATTTCATAGTAACTGCCTGTCTGCAATTTTCTGAAATATTTAGGGCCACTACCTGCTCTTCAACGTCCTCACCTGCTTCTCCTTTTATGGACATTATGTGAAGAGAAAAGTTTATTTAATCAACATAAATCCTATACAAATTTGGTTTCCCCAATGCTGGAACTTCTAATCCTCCAAGCTTGGCTAACCTACAGGCAATACATAGGGTATACCTACTCAGCTGAGGTGGATTTATTTCCTTTCCCACTATGGATGTCTGCTATTTAAATGTGAGTAGGGGTCTCTGAGAAAGCACGGCTGAACAATTCAAATCGCCCATTAAATAAGAACCCAACCACCATTGGCAGCACCATGTCATGTAGTCCCTACTAATCCGTAGGATCCGCACATTGTTTGGACAACATAAACTTGGGGCTTGGTGTCAAGACTGAGTCCGGACACAGCTGGATGATATGGTGGCCTATAGACCAGCCAGCTCAGACTTCCACCGTAAGCCCCTCTAACCTACCAGGGAGCGAATGGTTTCTGGAAACCACTGAACATGACAACTATAACCACCTCAGGGATCGTGGAAACAGTGCAGAGCCTTTCGCTCTGTCACTCGTGCTCACTTATTCTCAGATAATATAATAGTGAATATAGGTGAATATGAAAAATGACCTAGGAAAAACACAGACATTAGATGCAGGTAAGCTTTAAAAAAGCCATTGGTGATATAAATTAAATAAATGAGAAAGACAAGTATTGGGGTCAAGAACAGATGGATTCACATTTAAACTGTTAGCTAATCAAAATGAAAATGAAAACAAAAAACAAACGTAACACTTGCATTCAACTGTGAAGTGATAGTGTAGTGTAGTTCTTATTATCCCAATAGGCTCTGCGCATTGGAATAATACCTTCAATAGTATAGACCTAGGACGGAGGTTAACTAGGTCTTCTACTGACGATATTAGACTTAAAGTTTTGGGTTTGCCAGCTAGCTCAGAGTTCACTAGAAACTTTCTCGAATAGGCAAGGAGGAGTTTAACCTCCCTGGATAGACAAGAAGGGATTTAGTTTCTGACAACCATAGAACATGACAACTTTGCTCTCCCCTAATCAAGAGTGTATCTCTAGAGTCGTGTGAAAACAAAAGACAACTTATTTTACTCAGTCAGTTCAGTGCATTCTTAGTTTCACCAGATTGTAGAGAAAAGGAAGAGACGGGCGTGTTCAATAAAAGATGTTATTTATTGATCAGTCTCTTTTCTCGTACAAGAGAAATGAATCGATATTATTGCGATACTTATGGTTAAGTAAAGTGCATACAATAAAAGCAGAAGTATAAAATAATACTGCAGAAGCATTGATATGGTTTCTAAGCCATATGATATTTAAAACTGATAAAATAGATACATACATATATACATTTGACTAATCGTACTCAACTGGTGCTTCTAACCACGCCTACCCCAGTGTACCTGACCTAAGCCTAATACGTGGGCGGGAGTAGACAAGTAGCAGTTTAAGTTAAGTTTGTTTTGCCAAGTGACTGACTCAAGAATTCTCTGCAAGGGGTTATTCAGTTCTGTACCTGAGATCTAGAATGGTTGAGGGCTGGTATCTCTCGTCTCTGGTCTTGATATTCCAGCTGCCTGCGAGGGCTGCTTGGAAGCGCCGGAGCTGGATTTCTCGGCAGGAGAAAAGCAGCGTCTCGTTCTCAGTGCGTCAGGAAGGCGGGGCAGCGCCAGTGGGCTTCGCTCTCTGCTGGGCTCTTCGGCAAGTCTCGCTGCTCCGATCTCGTCACCACCGCGTGTGTTTGCTTAAGGCAATGTCGGTAATATTTATACCTGTAAGGTGCCGAGATTGACGTAAGGATGGACATGGATACGTCAATAAGGATGTCATATGAACGGGCTCGTTCGCACATTCTTATGCTGAAGTTCTCGGTGAAATCAAAACAATTACCGCAGGGATTTTCCCAGGTTGTCATAGGTTTGATTTGTTTTGAGAACTCTGTATGCCTTATCAGGGGCTGGAGGAATAGTGCTTGCCTAATTAGATGGCAAGCGTTATGACCTAATCAGATAACGCGTTCCTGTGCCGTGGTGTGGCTTAATCAGATAACGGTTTTTTGTACCGTGGGATGGCTGCTAGTTAATTATTAACCAGAACAGGGTCAGGAATAGGGGGATCGATACAGAACCTGTAGGAATACATGACACCCACTCCACGCAGACTATGTCCATATTTACAAGATCTAGGCATAGTAAATATACAGTAGTGTATGTGTATACCGTACCACCCCAAAATACATTTATATGCATTTCGAAAGTATGTAATATACGAGAAAAAATAATCATATGCACCATATGCACTCAAGCAGTAGAGAAATGCTAAATTAATCACGCATATTCATACATTATTATTAATAAAATGTGAAAATAACACATGAAATGGCTCTTAATACAGAAGAAAAAAAATGCGAGACCATTTCATCACAAAATAAAATATCCATGAACATGTCAGAGGGCAGCTAATGTCTCTAAAGTTCCTAAAATAGAAATTCAGTTCTCTAAGAATAGTTTCTACTTCAAGCAGAAGATAAGTGTCCCGAAAAATTGCAAAAAAATATTTTGGGGATTGTGAAAAAATCTGCTGTCCATGCTGGAGAGAAAAATTGTTCATGTTACTTTATCATTAAAGTTGAAGGCCAAATTCAGGGTGATGGGAACGCCGTGTGCTAGCTTGCTCAAAAGTCATTATTTCTGCTCTGGTGAGAACATCATATTATTTAGACTGTCGAAAAAGCTGTCAACAGCTTCCTGTGAAAGTTCCACTAACTCTGAAAAAGATGTTACCATGCATTCATGAGCATGATTGCCTTCATTGATGTTTCGATCAGCATAGCTGACAGAAGATCGTACCTGATCGATGCTGCTTTCATCTTGAACCTCACTACCCCTCAATCGTAGTGGTGAAGTCTCCACGAATGCCGTCATCAGGATTGGTAGCCGCTGGGGACAGTACAATGCATGAGCCGTGACCGGACCCAACAAAGTTTCTGCATCCATTGGCGCATCCGATTGTAGCGTCAGACAGGTGTCCAACACGCATTCTTCTCCGCATAGCAAGCACCTTAATACAGGTAAAACACAGCTTTGCCACATTGGTCTAAATGAAAGAAACCAAGTCATGTTCGGGTCTCTAAGCCGGGACAGTCCCAATATTTTAGATATCTGGTCCCGGTATCCAATGGCTAGGATTGTTTCTTCCCTTGTCGCAGGTGTTTTGTCTGTGACACGGTTTGCCATAGCGAAATAACAGGATCAAAAATAGGATTCCTGCCACTGTCCCAAAAGGAGATGAAGTCCACCAAAGATGGAATGGACAAAGTCCGGAAAAATACCCAGAATGGCTTTAAATGGTGTTAAAGCCCCCGAAAACACTGTCTTAAATACATTTGAGACTCCACTGGTATCAGAAATATTTAAGATTTCGTTCAGGATTTCTGCGAAATGTATGGGGGAATTAGTTGATAACAATGAATGAATCTCTGCCGTTGTCCTTGCAACTTGGAGATCATACGTTTCTTTTGATGACGTGAGCCTGGTCGGCGTCTGAAGGAGCACTGTTTTCATTCTGCTTAAAGTATCAACTCGAATGGAAGCAATTTTCAAATTCGGCCATAACCTTGCCTCCCTGTCTGGCATTGCGCTGGGGAACAATACTCGTTCACAGCACATGACCTTCGCAGTCGTACTTATGAGATAAGGTATTCCGGGCACCAAGCTACAACATCTGCGGTCTCCTATTATAATGTAACTCCCGTTCGATAGTCTCCTAAAGAATGGTTCTATGTGTGTCGCAGGTGTGCCTAGCTGGTAACATGAAAGGTTATTCGAGGACCCTTCACAGGCTCCGTGTAAACTAATACCATTACACAGAAGTGTACCGCTTAGTGACATGGCACAATTATTGCCACTAAGAAACACTTTCCGGCCTTTATTACTGACACAAGCATGTGAATAGGGCAAGTTCCATTTTGACTTAATGTACCCTTTACCCAATTTTTCTTACATGCCAGTCTGTATATATTTTCGGCAGTATTGAAACCTGAAAGTAGATATTGGAATATTAATTATTCCATGTATTATCCATTCACTGACAGGTCGTTCTGACATTGTCAATGGTAATCTCTCGAGTTTCTCAATGCTCAGGATTGTATAATCAGCACCCTTCTGTGCCATACTGATTTGTTTATCAGTGAGGTTAAAGATATTAAATAGTGACGTTGTGTTGATTAAACGCCAAGGCACATAGCCTGAACGCAGATTTTGTAACGTCCAGCCAAGTTGCACAATAGAACGCAATTGGGACTGACCGTGTTGTAACAACAGTAAGTCTTGCGATATTATGTCGATTGCTGAAGACACAATGCTGTCCAAAGAGTATATTCTGGAGGACAGAGTCATTAACCCATTGTCCACTACAGAAAGTGATTTTTTCAAATGAGACCCACCTGAAAGCAGCTTGGGTGTTTGCTGTGTCTAGGAGCAGTGGAGGAGCTTCAGCGAGTCCCGCTGACCTGGGGACAAATCCTTGTGCGCTGCTACCGCTCGCCGCACCCGCTCCGCGGGTGCCGCTTCGCGGCTTCAAGAGGGCGGAGGCTGTTTCCTGTCGTTGGCGCTCTGCAGGGACTCAAAGACCTAGGAGTCCCTGCTCTCACAGGTGCGCTAGCGGACGCGCCCACCACCAGCCACGCCCCCCGCCTGGCCAAACGGAAAAGGCGCGTGTTTCCCTTGCTCATTGGGACCCACCTGAAAGCAGCTTGGGTGTTTGCTGTGTCTAGGAGCAGTGGAGGAGCTTCAGCGAGTCCCGCTGACCTGGGGACAAATCCTTGTGCGCTGCTACCGCTCGCCGCACCCGCTCCGCGGGTGCCGCTTCGCGGCTTCAAGAGGGCGGAGGCTGTTTCCTGTCGTTGGCGCTCTGCAGGGACTCAAAGACCCAGGAGTCCCTGCTCTCACAGGTGCGCTAGCGGACGCGCCCACCACCAGCCACGCCCCCCACCTGCAACACTTTTCTATTTTGACGCTCTGTCTGGCGCTCCGCGGGACGCGAGCGGGACGCCGAGCGAAGCCCGAGCAAAGGGCGGGCCGTCTGTGGCCGTCCGGGGCAGGAGGGGGCAGGGCAGGGCCACCCCACTTACATCCACCGTACCGGTTTCAACTTGTGGTGCCTCACTGTGGTGTCGCAACTCAACATGTCAACTCGCTCCGGTAAGGCCTTGAGGGGTGGCGGGGAAAGTGCCCCAGGGGGTACTATGTTCGGCTCCATGGACAAATTCCTGACTAGGGTGGCGGCTGTCATCGACAATGAACTTGCCATATCTGAACGGCGCCTTTCTTTTGACTTTCCTCCTTCTAAAAGTCCATCTCCAGCAATAGTGTTGTCCCCTGAAATTTCTATTTCCCCTGCACCCTTGCTTGGGGATCTACCTGGGGATTCTTTTATTGCACCATTAGATGGTGGTATAGAAGGGGTAGAGAACTCATCGACCGGTAACCACGGTACTAGCTCTTGTGCCGTGCTTATAGATCCATGCACTGAGTTTTCCTTAGCAGGTTCACCTGGCATTCAGTTCCAACACTGCCCTGAGGTTCCTGCTCTCGTCCCACAAGCTCCGCCTAAAAATCTACCTCATCAGGAGCCTATCAAAAGGAAGGGGAAAAGGGCAATTTACACTCGAAAGGGCTGCTCATCCAAGATTACTAACCATCCCAGGTACCCGCCCCAGAGGGGTCCTTCCCCCCTGGGTGCTACAGGACCTGTATCTTTAGGGACACCTATCTGCGCTCCAGCTGCTATTGATACAGTACTACCTTCCCTGCTGGCCCCACCAACGCCTGACCAGGCCAACGTGGGTCCCTCCTTGGAGTCGATTGAGAAGCTGGTCAAGTCTCTTGTGTTGCCACTTATAGACCAGGTCAAGAGGTTGGGGGACAGGCTTGACTGCTTTGAACAGGTTACTAGGGACAATTTTTTTGCCCTAAAAACCCTGCTCAAGCACCAGAAGAAGCTCAGTGAGGATAGGACAGATAGGTTAGATAAGACCAATAGGATAGAGGTCCCAGTGAGACCCCCCTCGGGAGATCAGCTGACGCAGCCGCCCAAGCAACCAGCCCCTGGGAACACTATCTTGGCTGCTCCTAAGGTTGGTCCTAGGCAGATAAAGCCGAATGCATCCACTCATGTTGCTCAAGTGCATGCTACCCCTCCCCCAGTAGTAACAACCCCGGTGTCCACCCAAGGCCCAAGGCAACATCAGAAGGGAGGGACGGGCCCTACTTCGCAACCTGGGGCCGTTATATCTGCTACAACTGGCGGTGTTGCATCAACTCCTAAGGTTGCATCTATCCCCGTCCCACCTATAAACCGTTCCCCTTTAGGTCCTCCTCAGAATAGTAGACGAAAGTGCCCCCCAGTTAACCTCCCCCCTGAGTGTCACCCGTATGTTGTTATCCTTACCAAAGTCCCCCCTATTGGGAGTACCCAGCGGGAAAACCATCAGGCACTCAAGAATAAGGTCATCCACTGGCTGAAAGCCAACAGGCCCTTGCCTGTGGGAGTGGATGGTATTATTCTTGGTGTACGCAGGGTGGGATGGATTGGAAACGGGAAAAAATCGCTTGAAGGGGATTGTGTGGTGGTAAACTTCCAAGATGCTAGGGTCGCCCATCTAATATGCTCTCAAGGTCAACCCACGGTTGGAACGGGTATCGACATAGTCGACTTGACATTCTTTTACCCACGGTCTAGTATGACCACTCCCACCATCCACCTTGGACAACCCACCTATATTAGCAGTCCTGGGGGCCAATTCTCTGTGGAGAACACTGCCTATGGCCTTTCGACCCCGCGAGTTTTTCCCCAGCAGCTATGCCTAGCTCCAGTAATACCAAACTGGGGACCCTGGAGCTGTTGACTCAGTTATGTTCCCGGGGAGGTCGCTGTGGCTCCAAGCTTTGTTGCTGAGTCAACACCTTACCTCAAATCCAATGGCTCCTCCTCCTCATCGCAAATTCAGGCTACGGCCGAGCTTGTAGAGGAGAAGGGGGAGACTGGGGCATCCTATAACCTTTTGGCCAGTCCCCCTGGTGTGGGGCCTGTGGTCATACCACCCCCTGTCGAGGATTGTAGCATTGCGGCTGTAACGGACCCCCAGATTAGGGTTTTCAGCTGGAATGTGGCGGGCCTCGAGAGGAAGCTGGCGCTGCCGGACTGGAGCGAGCGTGTGGAGCAATACTCCATATGCCTGTTCCAGGAAACCTGGAGTCGGGTGCCCCTACACAAGGCGGGCTACTCCACCCACTTTTTGCCGGCAGTAGAAAGTGCAACTGGCAGGGGCCGCCCTTCCGGTGGCCTGTTAATCTGGGTAGCCACTGAACTCAACTGTAGGGTGGAGGAGAGGGACACTAATTGCCCTGATCTCCTAAATATTTTGCTCAGAAATTCCCAGGGCAGAGTTATTCTAAACATTTTTAACATCTACGCCCGTGGCACTAAGGGGGGAAGAGAATCCCCAGTAATAGCTTGTCTGGAAGCCCAACTCCGCTTATCTCCCCACAGGTCCTGTACCTTGCTGGCAGGTGACCTGAACTGCACTTTCGAGCCCCTGGACCTGGACATCCTAGCAGACCAAGAGGAACTTGATAATGGGTGGGGGATTCCGCCCCTCGAGCTTAGTCCTATTAAAAAGTGGACAGAAGTGGCCCTCCAGATCAACTCACTAGTTATGGAGTTTGGTCTTAGAGCTGCCAACGGCAGGACTAGGTCCGACAAAATAGGGGCGCACACCTACAATAGGCCAGGGCACATGTCACGGATTGATTATTTTCTCCTTGACATACACCTGTGGAGCCTGGTGGAGGACATGGTAATTGTACCTTCTGTGGAGAGTGACCACAATCTCCTGTCCCTCACCCTGTCCCACAGGTGTTTCAATAGCACCGTGAGTAGATCTCCTTGTAACCCCGCCCCGGACCTGTCAGTGGTTACAAACTGTGGTCGAAGGCTAAAGTGGGCGAAGCTAGCTCTTTCGGAGGAGAAAACTTCTGCGATTAGGCAGCTTCTGGTCTCAGCCCTAGCTAATCTTGATTGCCAAGAGGAAGGGCTGATGGAGGTGGCACCCAGGTTCTGTGTCATAATTCAGGCCATCGGTGACCTCTTTGTAGTTCCAGCTCACCCGAGCGGAAGGAAATCAAGCTTACGATCGGGTCAGGGCTGGTACAACCAGAAGTGTAGGGAGGCGAAGTCACTTCTCATCGAGGCAGTCAAGTCCAAATTACCGTCTAGGACTAGGGAGGCCAGGAAATACTATGCACTCTGCCAGAAAAATGCAAGGATGGAGTGGGAGGTTAATTTCTGGCAGGACCTCCTGGCTGCCAGTCGTGGGAAAGATGCTAAAGGTTTTTGGGACATGGTGGGCAAAAGGAATCGTCCTGACGATTCCCGGAGGACTTGTGCCATCAACGCCCAGACTTGGTTCTCCCATTTCCAAAATCTTTATTCTGCTGCCGAAGGCCCACTTAATGATTCCTTTAAACTCCCACCCTTTACTCTAGTTCGTGACCTGGAACTGTTTTCTCCCTTGGATGTTACAAAGCAGATCAAAACTTTGGTCCCTTTGAAAGCAGCTGGTCCGGATGGCCTACCGGGGGATATCCTCCGTGCTTACCCGGAAGAATGGGGGGTACTAATCTCTGCACTCCTCAACGCAATTATGGGGGGAGGCCCTGTGCCTGACTCCTGGAGAGGTGCGGAGGTGGTCCCCATTTTCAAAAAGGGCAGTCGGGACTTACCCGGGAACTATAGGCCTATAAGCCTAATAGACTCCAGCCAGAAATTGGCTGGGAAAACCATCTTGGGGAGAATCACTCAATGGGTGGACGACAATCACATTCTGTCCGACATGCAGGCTGGGTTCCGTTCGGGTACAGGAACTATTGAACAGGTCTTTAGGCTTTTGTTGTTACACTGGAAGGTGGTGGTACTGGGCAAAGGCAGTCTTTACTTGGCCTTTATTGACCTTAAGACTGCCTTTGACCTGGTACCAAGGGAGGAACTCTGGAGGGTGCTTCATGGTTTAGGGATGCCCCCGTACTTACTAAACCTCCTTATTAACCTGCACACCAACACCTATGCCCAGGTTAGATGGGGGCTGAATGGGGAAAAGACCGATAAGATCAGGGTCGAGAGGGGAGTAAGACAGGGCTGTGTTTTGGCCCCTACCTTATTCTCCCTCTATATTAACGGGGTGGTAGATTATTTACTGGGCGAACCATCAGATGCTCCCATCTTGGGAGGAGTAAAAATTCCAACTCTGTTGTTCGCTGACGACACCCTCCTCATCTCTAAAACCCCCCAGGGTTTACAGAAACTGCTGAACCGCTTCCAGGATTTCTGTACCACCAAGGGCCTCGTCATCAACATAGACAAGACCAAGTACCTAGTCATGCATCCACCTCGCAAACTTGGCCGCCCTCCAATTCTGAACTCTATACCCCTAGAAAGAGTGGCAGAATTTGATTATCTGGGAATCCGTCTGAATGATGTGATGAGCTGGACTGCCCACATTGATAAAATGACTTTGGCCCACAAAAGGGTGGGGGGCGCCCTTCTTAAGGAGTACAATAACTCCACAAAACATTGTGTTGCTCCTATACTTGAGATCTACAAAGCACGTGCGGTCCCAGCGTCACTCTATGGATCGGAACTGTGGGGCTTGGGCAAAGTTGACTCATTGAGCAAGGCCGAAAATAAATTTATCAAGGATCTCCTTGCCATTCCATCGAGCAGCCCGACCATCCCAGTGCTCATGGACACTGGCTGTAAAGCTATAAGGGACCAGGCTCGGCTTCGTCCCCTTCTGCTCTGGGCACGCTTGTGGAGGGTCCCGGAGCTACAATCTTATGCCAATGGCTTGGCAGAAGTGATGCACGCAGATGGTTGGAGTAGCATCAAATGGCTGAAGGACATAAAACATCTCTTAGGGGAACCAGGTTTGGACTCTTGCTGGCATAGTCACTCCGCTCCTCCAAAGAAGATTTTAAAAAAACTTTTCTGGGAGTGGGTCTGTGTGAAGCGCTCTAGAAGTCAGCAGCACTGCAAAACCACCGCAGCTTTCCTGCTGTTCAAAGACGCTGTCTTGTACGAGCCATACATGGATATTATATCAGTTGCTATGGATAGGTCCTTGTATATTAAATTTCGGCTAGGAACCTTGCCCTTGGCCGACCTCTGCTCGAGGTGGAATAAAGCCCAGCCCACATCACGCTTCTGTGCTCTTTGCCAGGACAAGCCAGAGACGGTGCCACATTTCCTTTTCGAATGCCCGGACTATGGTCGCCCCAGATCACGTTGGCTTGGTCCCATCTGCAGAGAACTGGGGACTCGTCAGCACTCCGTTGCCCTTCGGATTCTTTTAACTAATACAGCCCCTCCTATTGTTTGTGCTGTTGCTAAGTTTTTAAAATGGGCTTGGTTGATTAGACTTAGAAGACTGTCCACATCAATTTAATTCTTTTTTACCTAATTTATGCTGACCTAACGTGTTTTTAATTCTCATACTACTTGTACAGTCTTACCTATTTCGACATGCTGTTTTTATCTTTTTGTACTGCTTTTATGATATGTGCATATCGAAATAAAGCAATCAATCAATCAATCAAATGAATACGGTCAATTTCCCGTATTCTCTCTGACGTTTCAATTTGAGTTATTTTCCAGGCTTCGTTATAAGCTGCATATACAGAGGCTGCTATGAAGCGTTTTTGACGCTGTTTGCGCGGTCCCATAATGAAATCACGCAAGTCAGCACCATCAGTAAGTAAAGTCAGGTGTTGCTTAATTTCTGCCAGTGTGGATGTTTGTAGCCATTGAAGGCAGAGCTTGCCCACACTGTACGTGGTAATTATCCCTGGGTGTTGTCTTTGGGAATATCTAGGGTCTAGCCTTGTCAATTTGAACCCCTGGATTTTGTTCAGGAATCTGTCTTGACAGTTATTAGTATCTGTGGGCCAGATCAACCACTGTTTCCAATCAGGATGTGTTCTGTTTTGGCTTAATATATGGTTTACGTCTATCTCCTCACCTAGAGATATATTACCGTTCATTGATGGCTTTGGAATAGACGGTTTGTTTAAGTCTTTGATTTTGGCTAGGCCAAGACAGGTAGTTTGTTGAACAGTGTCATTCAAAAATATAATTTGTTCTGGGATCATGCAGGCTCTAAACAATGATTCTATACCTTGTACTTGCCATTCCTTTGTACCCCAAACACTTTTTACTTCAACATTTTTGTCCCAGTAATCAAAACCAAATGTACTCATTTGCTCAAAAAATGAGTCTGAATATATCAATTTAGTGTTTGTAAGCATGGTCTTTGTACCTGTCTTATTTGATAATTTGAAATAAAATGTTTCTGCATTACTTGTGTTGAACCCTGAAAAATATGAATATTTGTCATAAAAAGTTCTTGAGCTACCTTTTGGAGGGGTTGCACAGTGTTCCCATTGATTATAATTTAAAACATTTCTAGGTTGTGCAGATTTATGCAGATAATGATTACTATAGTGATTATAGCAGAAAATTTTATCATAATTAGACGAACCCTGCAAAAAATCATGTTTTGTAAATTTAGCAGACATCACTAGGTCAGACATCATATTATTAATGCGTTCAACGTCCCAATCATCAGCAACTGAGCTTGGTTTTACAAAGTCACTCAATGAGATCTTGATTTGATGTGGATACTTCAGGATTTCAACCGGACCATAGATTTCATAACCAGTATTGTCCCATGCTACCCCACCGGGTATAGGATTGGCTGTGAAGTTGACTGAAGAAAGTTCTCTTTTCTCGACGTGTGAAGACGTGTGTGGTTTGAGGACCAAGTTGATTTTCTGGCTTGCTGTGTCCATTTTAGCATATTTTCCCTCAATGAAGTGTCCCAAACATAGTACCATGATGAGCCAAAGTATGAGGATAAGTGCACCTAAGGCCACCCAGAATTCAATCCACGGAGAAATCAGATAGGTTTCTTTCAGATGTTGAAAAAGTTCCTTAGCTTTGTCTTTAAAGGTTTTTGTTGATGTTTGTACCTTTGATTCACTCAGATCTTCAGATGAATCATTGAAGTTGATGAAGTAACCAGATGCCGATCTGTCTATTGTTCCTATTGCTTCAGGATTACTGTTTGCTTTATTAGCGTGTTTTGTTGCAGCAGCATAGTCATTTGTTACTTCATTGTAGATTGATGTGTCTCTGCTAAATGTTTTTACTTGGGTTTTTAGAGGTTTAAGTTCCATAGCATTGTTGCATAGTCCTTGTTGTTGTTCTGTTGGCATTTCAAATGTGAGTAGCCTCTTAGATTGAACCTCTGTGTTTGTAGCAAATCTTGGTGTTCTACTACTTATCGGGAGTCCACTTGGCCTACTGTTTGTTATCGGCCACATGATTGTGGTTTTATCAGGTCGATTGATACAACTCTGTTCTCCTTTTTACCAGCAAGGGGCGGTAGTACTACTGATCTTGTCCCGTTGATAGACAAGACAGGAACTGCTTTTCTGTAAGAAGGCCCAAATTCCTTCTTTACCGCGATCTTTTCTCTGACTAGATCCCCGACTTTTGGAATCCAGACAGTTCTTGCTGGGACAGGTGGTTTTTCTTCAGTGGTCGTTGGCTGTTGTTTCAACTTTATGTTGCTCAGGTCTTTCCTTGTTTCGTTTAAGTCCTGCAAAATAGCCAAACGATCTTTGATATCAAAGCTTTTTTCTTTAACCACTGAAGTCTGACTGTCAAGATCTAAGACCATCATTCTAGTTCCAAACAAATATTCGTATGGACTGAATCCCCTCAGAGAATTTCTTGGCAGGTTATTTAGACTACGTTGGACACTTATTAGATGTTTGACCCACCCAGCTCCCGAACCTAATACCTTTGCTGTTATAGATTGCTTTATGCCTTTGGTTTTTTCTTTACACCATCCCGTTCCCTCAGGTAGGAAGTGAGAAGAGTCCCGCTATGCTATGCTCATTTGGCCATGTTTTTCATACGCTTTAGGGCATGAAGAAAAAACATTCAGCCAAACGTAGCATGCTTCTAGCGTATATGCCATTATAGACTCGCAAATCTTTTTATAACAGTCCAGACGTCAGCCGAGTGCTGGGGTCTACATCACAAGTGGAAACTAGTCTTTATATGTTAATTGGACGCATTAATTTTTATTGTTGATCAATTCTGGAGTGAAACGCCATGCTAATATACCGTTTCTCTCGCCACTGCGATCTCTATTGCAGTCTGGGCAGTTCTTTACAAAGATGTGATGATGCAGGCTCATACCTGGCCACCAGTACACTGATTGTAACTCTTCCAGAGAATCTTTTAGTTTGAGGTGTCTGAGACCCTCACCCATATGTGCGTCTGCTATTAACAAGCCTCTCCTGTCCGTCTTTGGAAGCACTCTATCCCCCACTCCAGGGATTCGAGCAAAAGGGACTGAGTTTGCATCGATTATGTATGTATAATTGAGTGGATAATTGATCGGTAGTGCTGAGCAGTCGCCTTTTGATGACGTTTTTACCGCCAGCAAAGTTTCACCGTCAATGTGTTTTACTGTATGCTTTTTCTTGACTACGGAAGCCGATTCAGTTGCTGCCGTTGTGGCTTTCTCAGCCAATGAATTCCCTGCAACGTGAACGCCATCACGCTGATGACTCAGTGAGTGTATCACGTGAGTGTTTGGTAGTTCTTTCTGTAATAGAACTACTTGTTCCCAAAGCACTTTTTGCTTTATTGTTGCACCTGTGTCATCTTTGTAACCGTTTTGAATCCATTTCTGTAAATCGTTATTGTATGATTTGACGCAGTAATACGAATCGCACACAATAAGTGTCGGGAATTCGCGATCGGCATTATCTAGCGCCATTTTTAACGCTATTATTTCAGTTTGTTGTTCTGAATTATTTTCCACTGAGTGTGTTTTTGTAAGTAGAGGTCTTAATTTACCTCCGCGCCACACTTCTTTTACAATTTCGCATGTGGCCTTGTAAGCCAGCTCTCCCCAAACTGAGGGTTGAGCATGTCCGTCTGTATGTATTACACAGGCGTACTGTCGTAAAGGCAGAATGTCGATTGGCAGAGGGTATGTCATTTCATATTCTAGATATTTTAATTCCTTTAATTCTGGATCAAAGTAGTATTTTACTCTGTCCGTTGTAATTGAATTCACCCATTGTATCCATTCTGGATTCAACGTTGTTGTTGGTAAATTACATGGGGTTGTTAATGCCTCAAAGGCTGACTCCGCTGTTCTGACTGTGATACGTCTACCGTCAGCGGTGTCTTTTTCTCTTGCTATAGCAGTTTGAACTGCATGAACAATGTTGTCTTTAATACTGAACTTCTTTTCAGCTTCTGTGTACAAGTGTGAATTGTATGCAATTGGTACCTTTTCTCCCTCATTAGAGGTCAGGTATGTGAATCCGCATCTTCCTGGGATGACTCGAATCACAAGATTGCGTGTGTTGTCACGTGTTTCTAATTTTGTTTTAATTAACATGTCTGTTTGTAAAGATCTCAAAATTTCTGTGTGTTTTTGAGTCCAATTGATTCTTTTAAAATCTGGTTTTATTAGATCATAAAGGGGTTTGACCCTTTCTGCGTAATTTGCAATGTATGTTCTTCCGAAATTTAGGAAGCCTAGAATTGATTGTAAGTTTTTTAGTGTTCTAGGAGCTTGGAGTACCGCACATTTCTCTAGGAAATTGTCAGGCAGGCTTTTGTCTTCACTTGATAATTCATATCCTAAAAACAGGACTGTTAGATGGGCAATTCTTGATTTTTTAAAGTTGAATTTGTAACCCTCTGCTGCGAACCCAAGTATTATGGTGTTCACTCTCTTCAAGTGAGTATCCAAGTCATCATCTGTTAGGTAAATGTCGTCGACATATGATAATGCCTCGTCATCGTATGTTTGTAGTAATTCTGTTACTCTCTTTGAGAATAATCCTGGGCTGTTCTTGTGCCCCTGGGGTAAACGGCAGAAGCTTTTTTGCGAGCCATTTACTGAGAACGCAGTCAAATATCTGCTCTCTGGTGCTATATTTTGACAAAAGAACCCATTAGAGTTGTCTAATGTTGTTTTGTATTTTTTGCGCACTATGTTATTCATTAGTGCAGCACTATGCAAGTTTTGTACTGCAAAGGTTTTGCAACATGAGTTAAGGTGTCTGTAATCCAAAACTAGACGATATGAGTTGTCTGGTTTGGAGACAGGAAACAAAGGATTGTTCATTTGTGAGGTGCAAGTTTCAATCACCCCCTGGTATTCAAGTTGATCTAGGATCTCTTTTACCTGTTTTTTAGCTTCTTGCTTAATTGGGTACTGCCTCTGTGCAGTAGGTTGTGATTTTAACTGGATTTTGTGGGGAGGAGAGTCCTCATCCCATCCTACATGATTTTTATATAAAGCAGGAGCTTGAGCTACTGCCCACTTTCTAGCAAGTGTATATTTTTTATGAATTGGAATGTGATTTGAGAAGGCAGGCATAATTATTTCTTCGCCATGAGGACACTCCCTGACAAACTCTGGTGGCCAGTCTCGTTCAGCTAGAAGGATGTCATAGCCCTTGGACAGATTATCCCAAAATAGTCCCCTTATTTTTCTAGTCTTATCCCCCTCTATACGCAATGTAATTTCATATATTTTATGAGGTTTGCTAACTCTGGTGTCTGCAGTTTCCACCTGAATGTATTCATTTGTGTTCACTGTCTCCAGATGATTCATAAGGACTTTGCGAGCTATGCTCACTTCTGCTGCGCTGTCTAGCATTGTCTGAGCCCATTCTCCGTTTTTCAGCTGTGTTCTCAGTATTCTCGGCATCTTTGATTACTTTAATACTGGCTACCTTCTTTTTTGGAAATTGTAACTTTTTATTTGGATGAGCAGGTTCCTTGTCTTTGGACTTGACGTGCTCTTCCCTGTGTTCTGATCATCCTCTTCTTTCCGATTTCTGCGAGGAAGTCTGAAAAGATTGAGAGGGACGTGTATCAATATCTTGATATCTATCAGGTTTCTTTATATTATCCCTATTTCTAAGGTTGTATTTTTTCCCAGAGGGCTCACTTTGGGGAGACCTGCGTCCTTGGTTCGGAGATCTTTCTCTCCGCCGAGGAGACCTTCCTCTGGACTGGAATCTTTTTTCTTTAGGATTGGATTGTTTGTTTCCATCCCAGCTCTTTTTTTGAGTGTTTAAATTATTTTTAATAAATATCTTTTCAGGACTTTCAATCAGTTGAGGTTTTACCGGTATTCCACCCAGACTATCTCTTCCTAGTTCTTCATAGGATTTCTCTATGATTCTGGCAATTTCAGTTGGTTGGTCTGCTATATCTGTCTCTTTTAACCTTTGGCGGATCGCCACGTTCGCTGCTTCTCCCTTTATGTTGGCTAATAATATTGCAGAGACCTGCTTGAAGTCTTTCAGTAGTTTCATACCGAGAGTTAAAGCGGGTTCTGGACCGTATTCATCTTGAATCTGTTTTAGCACATCTGGTATTACTGACATGGATGGTACACCATGTGTTTTTGTGTATATGGAAGCAAAGACTGTACCCCAAGTGTCACAGTCTTCCACGTGTGGTGCGATTCCCATTGGAAGACAGATAGTCAGAATCCTGTGTTTTTCTACCGGGGTGGTGTCTGGAAACACCGCCTCTATTTGAGTGATTTTTTGTGCTAGCCAGAAGGGTATTTGTTCCCGTTTTGCGGGTACTTTACCCAGACAGGACTGAATGTTCTGTGGTGTAATTTTATTTGTGTTACCCTGATGAGGGTTCAGCTGTGGAATTTTAACTGCTGGTTGGACTGTTGAAGTCCGCATTACATATTGGACTAATTGTCTATGTATTTTGATTAGTTGTTTTAGCTGTATTAAAAGCTCTGCTGCAGGCATTTCTTCAATGTCTGGATGTGGTGTATATCTGGCTAGGACCGGCCATGTTGCTCCTGGTCTACCTAGTGGACCGAGCCTGGTGATGTGATTATTATGTTTTAGGGCGCCATTAAACAAGAGCAGATGCTCTTGGAATTTGAGTGGTATTTCCACCTCCTCGAAAGGAGTGTACTCATTAGGAGGTTCCTCTATTTTGTAATAGTGGAAGTCCTTTGTTACAGCGTTTGCTGCTGGAAAGTTTATCCATGAATAGAATACCTCTGTCTGCCGATATTCGTGTGCCTCAATTACGAATATGACTGTACCACCTCTTGGTGTCAGTCCATTTTCTATAAGTTTTAAAGTTATAGATTTTCTTATGTTGACCGGGATGAGTATTATATCCGGGTCATTTTGCAGCAGAGTATTGTCAGCTGCTAGGAGTTCAGTTGCTATTCTAGCTGTCTCCCTTTCTTCTTCAGTTTCTGACATACTATTGTCAAGAAGATTATTTTATTTATTTGCAGATCAGGTTTCTATGGAAACAAAGATTAGATGCACAATATTTTGGAACAGTGTATCCTTCAACGTTGACTAAACCAAGAACCATACATAGGAGTCTCCTCCTGCGAGGTTTTGCAGATATGACCTTTCACCCACTCCAGACGTCTTTGGAGTATTATGGGAAAAAAGGGGTTCTGTGTGAAAAAGCACGACTGAGTTACTCTAATGTCTTGCGTTAGTTTTATCGCCTATCCAAACGTTGGGCGCCATGTAGTGTAGTTCCTATTATCCCAATAGGCTCTGCGCATTGGAATAATACCTTCAATAGTATAGACCTAGGACGGAGGTTAACTAGGTCTTCTACTGACGATATTAGACTTAAAGTTTTGGGTTTGCCAGCTAGCTCAGAGTTCACTAGAAACTTTCTCGAATAGGCAAGGAGGAGTTTAACCTCCCTGGATAGACAAGAAGGGATTTAGTTTCTGACAACCATAGAACATGACAACTTTGCTCTCCCCTAATCAAGAGTGTATCTCTAGAGTCGTGTGAAAACAAAAGACAACTTATTTTACTCAGTCAGTTCAGTGCATTCTTAGTTTCACCAGATTGTAGAGAAAATGAAGAGACGGGCGTGTTCAATAAAAGATGTTATTTATTGATCAGTCTCTTTTCTCGTACAAGAGAAATGAATCGATATTATTGCGATACTTATGGTTAAGTAAAGTGCATACAATAAAAGCAGAAGTATAAAATAATACTGCAGAAGCATTGATATGGTTTCTAAGCCATATGATATTTAAAACTGATAAAATAGATACATACATATATACATTTGACTAATCGTACTCAACAGGTGCTTCTAACCACGCCTACCCCAGTGTACCTGACCTAAGCCTAATACGTGGGCGGGAGTAGACAAGTAGCAGTTTAAGTTAAGTTTGTTTTGCCAAGTGACTGACTCAAGAATTCTCTGCAAGGGGTTATTCAGTTCTGTACCTGAGATCTAGAATGGTTGAGGGCTGGTATCTCTCGTCTCTGGTCTTGATATTCCAGCTGCCTGCGAGGGCTGCTTGGAAGCGCCGGAGCTGGATTTCTCGGCAGGAGAAAAGCAGCGTCTCGTTCTCAGCGCGTCAGGAAGGCGGGGCAGCGCCAGTGGGCTTCGCTCTCTGCTGGGCTCTTCGGCAAGTCTCGCTGCTCCGATCTCGTCACCACCGCGTGTGTTTGCTTAAGGCAATGTAGGTAATATTTATACCTGTAAGGTGCCGAGATTGACGTAAGGATGGACATGGATACGTCAATAAGGATGTCATATGAACGGGCTCGTTCGCACATTCTTATGCTGAAGTTCTCGGTGAAATCAAAACAATTGCCGCAGGGATTTTCCCAGGTTGTCATAGGTTTGATTTGTTTTGAGAACTCCGTATGCCTTATCAGGGGCTGGAGGAATAGTGCTTGCCTAATTAGATGGCAAGCGTTATGACCTAATCAGATAACGCGTTCCTGTGCCGTGGTGTGGCTTAATCAGATAACGTTTTTTTGTACCGTGGGATGGCTGCTAGTTAATTATTAACCAGAACAGGGTCAGGAATAGGGGGATCGATACAGAACCTGTAGGAATACATGACAATAGACTTATATCCAAGGAACCTGATTGTGCTTACATGTTCGCAGACAACACAGCTTCACACTGGGCTGAGGTACAGGGTATGCAAAATATTTCACTCATATTCAATTCTGTAGATAGTGAAATAGTTAGATAATCAAAGAAATAAGCAAACCTTTTTATTACGATGCCAGAATAAAATAGAAAAAGTGCACTGTGTTTGTATGATTCTTATTTAATATACATCTTTATTTACTTTCATTTCTAACATATGTTACTGTGATCTATCATATAATGCACAGGACATTGTACAATCAAATTGAGACAAGTAATGATCCTTGTGTATCGTAGCTGTAATTATATGGACAGCTTGATATTTGCTGGCTGTAGCATGTGCTATAATCATTCAGAACAGTTCAGAATAGGACTTAAGCTTTGGATGGAAGACTTCAGCCCAAAGCATCACATTACTTGATCTTCACAAATAGAAATGAGTGGAGACTGAGGTTGAAAATGGCAGTACAAACCCTGGTGTTGCAGAGGGAGGGCGGGCTCATGTGAAGCGCTACCTCGTGGACCCAAGCCAAGGGGTTGATCTACTGCTCATTAAACGTCTTTAATTCAAAGGAGGAAAGAGAACAGCATGCTTGAAACAAGAGATTTGGAAATAATTGACTTTTCTTCACATTGATGTCAGTCCCAAATGTTAGGGCTGACCTAAATCCAAGTTGGCCACGCAAACCCAAGCCAACAGCAGCAGCATCATGGCACAGAGATCCCGCATGGTCCAGGATTATGGATAATGGCATGCTCAAGGATGGAGGGATATATTATGGCTCTCTTGGATGGCCATCTGAAACGGACAGCATCATGGCACAGAAGTCCAGGGCAATAGATAATGGCATGTCCAATGATAGATATTGGGTTTCTTGGCTGGCCATCTGAGACTGACTAAGGCACCAGTGATTATTTGGGAGTTTAAAAGGCTGGATGGAATTGAAAAGAAATTCAAGGGTTTGAACCTTGGCTTCACACTAGGATGTAGAAAATGGAGGCATTCGAGGAAGGACGAGAGGGACCTTTAAAGGGATGTCAATAAGTTATTAAAGATTAATACTCCGGTCTTGGGAGGGTAAGCGGAACCCCCAGTGACATCACACCGGATTGGCTTTGAAGGGTACCACTGTCTCAGTTGATTGAAAGAGCTCCGTCCGGGCAGGTCAGTAGATGGTTGCATTGGCAGGTTAAGTAGTATCAATGCTAGCATCTCAGTCGTTTACAGATAGCTTAATTCATTCAGGTTGGTTCATACAGATCATTGTGGACAGGTGTTGAATTTGCAGTCTGACTGTGAAGGGATTTGTTTACATCTCTAGTCAGAAATTTAAGTTAGCATCTGGGAAAGGAAGAGGGAATGGGTGATGCTTGAATAGATGATGCAGGAATAGATGATGCAGGAATAGATGATGCAGGAATAAATGATCCGGGAATAGATGATGCAGGAATCGAAAAGGGCTGATATGGGTAGATAGTATCCTCTCAGGAAAGGGACCAAGGATGGTTGTCATAAAGCATGCTTAGCAGAGGTGGATGTTGGCATGTCAGTGGATTGGTGTGGAGGGGTCTTGAATGCTGTCATAGACTGTGGATTTACAAATAGCCAGCGATAGCTTGCATAATGCCTAGTTGGCATTTCAGAACGTGTGCGTAAATGGTGGCTGACACTCACGAGTTTCTCTCAGGCTCAACAGAGATGAACACTGACAAGCCAGATAAGAAATGCGTTACTTACCTGTAACAGCAGTTATCCAGTATTGGTATCTTTCATAGATTCACATGCCTGAATCATTCCCCGTCGTCGGGGTGGGAGTCCCCGGTAAATAATTATAGTAATGTCACATGGACATATACTTAGTACTAGGCCAGAGGCCTCACATTAGTAGCCTATCTAGGTCCTTATGTAAAAAGGACCAAACTTTGGCCAGTAGCCAATCAGTCACTATCACCCTCCTCACCTTCCTGGAAGGAGCCCTAGTCCCTCAGATTTTCGTAAGCACAGTGCCAAGTAGTACCTACTGAGAAGACAAAGGTGAGCCCTTCCAGGGGAGGCGGGTGGGTTGCATGTGAATCTATGAAAGATACCAATACTGGATAACTGCTGTTACAGGTAAGTAACGCATTTCTTATCCAGTATTATGGGTATCTTTCATAGATTCACATGCCTGAATCAGAATAGCAAGCAATAATGAGCACATTTCGCATAATACATCTGTAAAGACATAAAAATCTTATCATAAGTTGTTACACCGTTACATGATACTTACAACCTGATAAGAAATGTGCAATAAATTACCTGGAAGGTGGGATGATAGGAAGAAGGCTCACCTCTAATGAAATAGATGACGTAGGACCGCCTGTCCTACTGCTGCATCCTTCATAAGTTCAGAATCCAAGCAGTAGTGCTTGGTGAACGTATGTGGCGTCTTCCATGTCGCTGCTCTGCAGATGTCGACAATGGGAACCCCAGCAAAGAGCGCCATGGAGGTGGCTACCGCTCTAGTGGAGTGTACTCGAACCTTTGAAGGCAGAGTATGGCCCGCCTGTTGGTGACAGAATGCGATGGCCGATGAAATCCATCTGGAAATGCTCTGTTTAGTCAATGCTAGTCCTTTCCTGGGCCTGCTAAATGCAACAAACAATTGGTTGGACTTCCGCAATTGCTCCGTCCTGTGTATGTAGAATTTGAGACATCGCTTGAGGTCCAATGAGTGTAGAGATCTTTCAGCCGCAGATGATGGATTTGGGAAAAAAGATCTCAGGACAATAGGTTCGTTGAGATGGAAAGAGGATGGAACCTTCGGTATAAACTTAGGATTAGTCCGTAGAATGACCCTGTCGTTCTTGAACTGGATGAAGGGGTTTTGTACAGAAAAAGCCTGCAGTTCACTCACTCTTCTTGCTGACATGAGCGCCAGTAATAGAGCCGTTTTCCATGACAAATATTTAAGATCTGTTTTGTGGATTGGCTCAAACGGGTGTTTCATTAGTTGAGCTAGTACCACATTTAGTTGCCATGTAGGTGGTGACGCTCGTACTGGAGGGAAAGTTCTGAATAACCCCTTAAGAAACTGCTTGACCAGTCTGTTGGTCCATAGTCAAGCTCCACACGAAGAACGTCTGAACCTGGATATGGCCGCCAGGTGGACCTTTATTGAAGTGTGCGCCAGCCCCGAATTGGCTAGGTGGAGCAAGTAGGGCAGAATTTGTGCTGGAGTAGAAGTAAACGGATGTAATTTCTGAGCCCTACACCACAAACAGAACCTTTTCCACTTAAGGGAATATGTCTTATTAGTACTTTCAGCCCGGGCCCGGGCTAGGACGACCCTGCATTCCTGCGGAATATCTAAATTCCGGAACTCTCTGAACTCAGGAGCCAAGCCGATAATTTGAGAGATGTTGGATCCGGATGCTGGACTTGTCCCTGGTTCATTGTGAGGAGATGAGAGCAGGTCCTGAATAGAATTGGAGGTTCCAGCGATAGAAGGTGTAGTTCTGTATACCAGTGCTGGCGCGGCCACGCTGGGGCTATCAGGATCAGGGTACAACTCTCTGCTTTCAATTTCCGGAGAACCCTGGGGATCAGGGGAAACGGTGGAAAAGCGTAAGCAAAGAGTTTGCACCATGTCATCGAAAAGGCATTCCCTAGGGACCTTTTCTGGGGAAGCCAGCTTGCGTAATGTTGGCATTTCGCATTCGTTTCCGTCGCAAAGAGATCCAGGTGAGGCTTGCCCCAACGGGAAAACACCGAGTCGAGCGTCATCTGGTCGAGCTCCCACTCGTGGCAAATTGAGCGCTGCCTGCTTAGCGAGTCTGCCAGGGTGTTGTCTACTCCTGGGACATACTCTGCCCGCAGAGAAATGTTGTGTTGGAGCAGCCAGATCCAAATTTGCTGAGATTCTCGAGACAACGTCCAGGATCGAGAACCTCCCTGTTTGTTCAGGTAGTGCATTGTGGTGGTGTTGTCCGTCCTCACAAGCACTGGGAAGTTCCTGATGCGGGGTAGAAATGCCCGAAGTGCCAAGCGCACTGCTCGTAACTCTAGCAAATTGATGTGGAGTTGCCTTTCTGTCACTGACCACTGACCGTGTACTTGCAGTTCTTGAAGGAATGCCCCCCATCCTTCCAGTGACGCGTCTGTGGTTATCACATAAGGAGAGACTGGGAGTAGAAAAGGCAGGCCTTTGTTCAGGTTGTCGCCCAGAAGCCACCATCTCAGAGCCTTCTTCATGACCTGAGTGATCTTGATCCAGTCGTCGAAGGATCCTGTACTTTGGATCCACTGATTTGTTAAAGCTTCCTGAAGAGGACGCATGTGGAGGCGACAGTGAGAAATGAGAAAAATGTTGGAAGACATCATTCCTAGTAACGACTTGAAGAGTCGAACCTTGACTCTCTTTTTGGTCTGAATTTGGACGGCCAGGGTCTTCAGCTTGACCTGACGTTCCCTGGAATGGAAGGCTTTCTCCTGTTTTGTATCCAACGTTGCCCCCAGGAAATTGAGACGTTGTGACGGTCGTAGATTTGACTTTTCCTGGTTGAGCGTTAGGCCTAGGTTCTCGAAGAGATGAAGGCAGGCTGTAGAGGACCTGGCCACGCCCGTCCGCGTAGGAGCTTTGACGAGCCAGTCGTCCAGGTAGGGAAAGACTTGGTGATGATGCTGGCGAAGGTATGCCGCAACAGGAGACAGACACTTTGTAAATATGCGTGGAGCTGACTTCAGGCCGAATGGTAATACTCTGAACTGGTAGTGTCTGCCTGCTACTGCAAACCTCAAGAATTGTCGATGACTCTTGTGAATGAGGATATGAAAATAAGCATCCTGGAGGTCTAAGGATACCATATAATCTTTTGAATTGAGTAGGTGTTATACCTCCTGGAGAGTAACCATACGGAAAGACTGCTTCTTGAGGTATTTCTTTAGGTTTCTCAGATCCAGAATTGGTCTCCACTGCTTCTTCTCCTTTTTTCTGATCAGGAAGAATCGGGAATAGAATCCTCTCCCCTTCTGACTTCGAGGAACTCTTTTCACCACTCTTTTCTGGAGCATTAGTGAGAGTTCCTGTTGAAGTATGGTTAGATTCTTGTGCTGCACAGGACATGGTGGGTTCGGAGGAGGATGTTCCACAAACTCCAGAGTGTGTCCGAAGCGAACTAACTGCAAAACCCAACGATCTGTTGTAATTTGCTTCCAATTGTGGAGGAAGTTGGTAATTTTTCCTCCAACTACGAATTGTGGAGAAGAGGTGGAGGCCTGCTGGAGAAAGCAGTCATTGGCGTCTGTTATTGTCTTTCTTTCCTCCTCTTCCTCGAAAGGACGACTTGTTGTATGAGGATTGTCCTTGTTGTTGCCTCTGCTGATATTGAGGTTTGTACTGCTGGGAAGAGTTATAAGTGGACTTGTAACCTTGATAGTTGCCACGATTCTGTTGTCCTCGACCTCTGGATCCTCGAAAGGAATTATGCTTGTATTGTAGGGTGCCTAGGGCTTTCACCGTTTCGGTATCCTTCTTAATACCTTGCAGCATGTCATCGATATGCCCACCGAAGAGTAGCTCCCCATCAAATGGCATGTCGAGAACTTTGGCTTGTACTTCAGGCCGGAATGCGGTGGCTTTAAGCCATCCCTGGCGCCTTAACACTGCTGCTCCCGCCAATTGACGAAAGCCTGTGGAAGCGATATCCAAGGCAACCTCGATCATCTCTGAGGCAGAGCGTTCGCCCTCCAGCAAAATCTTCTTAACCTCTTCTTTCTGGTCTTCTGGGATCGCCCCTAGATATGGGGTTATATCTGCCCATATCTGTCGATTGTAGCGACCTATTAATGCCAGAGAATTTGCAGCCCTGACTGATAGGGCGGACATGGAGGAAAATCTCTTGCCAATGACATCAAGTTTTCTTCCTTCTTTATCAGGAGGCGTTGTCATTGCCGCTGACGGGTTGCTGGACTTACGCTGAGCGGGCTGAGATATAACTGAGTCAGGTTTAGTGTGGCCAGTTAAACATGCGGGCGCAGTGTCTGGGGCTTTGTACTTCTTTTCAAGCCTAGCCGGCACTGGAATGAGAGAGGAAGGATTTTTCATTATTTTTAGTCCTTGCTCCCATATATAGTCGATCACTGGAATGGAGCGAGCTGATCTCTTGAAGGGTTCTATAAAATCATGAAGGAAACAGTCCTGCGTTTCCGATGCTATTTGGATGTTGAACCTTGCAGCTGCTCTTCCTACGATATTATGGAATCCCCCTAAGTCTTCAGGGGGTGAATCGTCCTGTACTTGGTCTGGGGATGCTGGATCTGGGTTGGCGTTATCATCAGAATCATCATCATCATGTATTTCACCTTCTTCCTCTTGGGTCTCATCATTTCTCACTTCTTCCTCATATTCATCCTCATCCGAGGAAATATGAGGAGGTAATGTCTCTTGCTCCTGACGCACAACCAGCGGGGGAGGACGCTGTCGATGTTGAGGAGTTGGCGTTTCTTGTTGTACCTGTACTCCTGAAGTAGGAGAAGATGATGGAAATCTTTGTTTATAGTCTGAAATTAGAAATTGGAGGTCAGAAACAATTGAAGCTGGAAGGCACACCATAGGCTGAACAGTGGGAAGTTGTTGAACTGACTCTTGTATTCTAATCTCTTCAAAATCTTCATAGTCCGAACTCTCCTGAACTTTGATATTAAGATGAGAGGGACTGGATGCCACTGGAAACATGGTCTGTTCTTCAGGATCTTCTGTTTCTAGAAATTGCGTTGGCAGCAGCTGTTGGACCTTGCTAGGTGAAGTCATCTCTGGTGTCACCATACATGATGACATTTTAAAGTGTGTATATGTATACTTCAATCAGGGAGAGCCCTTAGATTGCAGATCCGTTGACGCGGTGTCCGTCGACGGTTGAGCATCTACGATTTTTGATGATTTATCAGGCATTTTCATCATCGACTGCATCGTCGACGTCGATGACGACGACGACGACGATTTCTTCGTCGACGGCGGCGTCGACACTGTAGTAGTCGACGACGATGGCTTCGTCGACGGTCTCGTCGTCGACGGGCTCGTCGACGGTGGTGTCGACGACTTCGTCGACGGTGTCCTCGTCGACGAGGTAGTCTTCGTCGACGGCGGTATCTTCGTCGACGGTGGGGTCTTCGTCGACTAGGGATTCCTCGTCGACGATGGGATTTTCGTCGACGCTGGAAGCTTCGTCTTCGTCGACGATGAAGCAGACGTCGACGGTTTTGTGACAGGAATGACGGAAGGTATTGACCTACCCATCGTCGACGATGTTGTAGTAGTCGATGCCATGGAGAAAGTAGACGCCGTGGATATCGAAATCGAAATGGAGACTGTCGACATCGTCACAGGCATGCCAGAAGACACTAAAGCAGTCATCTGAAGAGAAGGTTGCTGAGGCTTGACCTTAGGATGACTCTCCATGGACTTTGGCTTCTTGTGAGGAGGCGCAACAGACTGATCTGGGGATGTCTGTCTAGGCCTTTAGGGAGAGGAGTGGAAGCTCCTGAAGGAACACTCGCTCTCATCTGAAGAGACTAGCTGCTCTTTGTCCTTTAGTCTCTGGAGCCACAGAAGCACCTTCCCTGTCCTTCAATGTCTTGACCGGGAGAGTGCGACAAATCTTACATTCCTTGGCAGAATGCTGAGGATAGAGGCAATACAAACAATCTTCATGCTTGTCCTCTATATGTAGCCTCACTTTACTACAAGAGGCACAGGGTCTAAAAAGCCCTTTTTTAGAAGTAGTAGACATATTAAAAACCAATACTCCTTTCTAATCTGAAACTTGAAGAGTTAATAGGAAAAAATCCAAAGATATAGGAAAAACCTGAGCAGAGCTCAGTGGAGACTCCCTTAGCACGACGTGCGGTAGAAAATCTGAGGGACTAGGGCTCCTTCCAGGAAGGTGAGGAGGGTGATAGTGACTGATTGGCTACTGGCCAAAGTTTGGTCCTTTTTACATAAGGACCTAGATAGGCTACTAATGTGAGGCCTCTGGCCTAGTACTAAGTATATGTCCATGTGACATTACTATAATTATTTACCGGGGACTCCCACCCCGACGACGGGGAATGATTCAGGCATGTGAATCTATGAAAGATACCCATAATACTGGATAATTTATGTAATGAGTGTGGCATGTCTAAGTTTTGGTGAATAATGACCCGCAAGAGCGTTGGTTCAGATGGTCCATGCTAAAATAATTACAACTGAGTAGATGAAAATGTAGTTTAGAGCACAGACCTCTGAGCCACCTAGTGTTTCAATCCACCTCCCTTGCGGCATCTGCGAGTCTGGAAGTCTTTGACAAGTTGAGATCATGGGAAGGTTTGCGGTAGCAATTGTATGGTTTGCTCCCGCTATTGACCATCGGGTGCCATGACTCAATACCATGTAAATATAGCTCTATTGTCACTGTTGAGTGACTATGGATTAGTGAAATATTTTAATGAACTATATTGTCCATATATCAGCCACCTATGTGTGACAACATGGACACCTACGTATAGAGAAAGCAGTGATGTTGAGAGTGCCGGAGAACCTAGAGGGGTCTTTTGGGAGCTCCTTGTAGATCCAAATATTGGTGGCAGGACAATGATACAAATACTAGACTGGCAAAAACAACTGGGACGTCCACCCATCAACTCATAAAATGAGGCATTTACCACTATATTTCTATGTAAGGCAATCAATAGCCACAGTGTTTATTGGCTTCCTCAGACATGCCCTAAACTAACCAACCAAAAACGAACTTGTGGGAAGGAGCTTAGCAGTGCCCTTCCAGCAAGTAGTACACAGTTGACATAAGTTCTCTGACATGGCTGGTGAGGAGTTTGCAGCTGTGAAGGATAATCACTGAAAACTCAGCAAGAGAACAACTCTTTGAGATAGTCCATGAAACATATCCCATAAAGCAGCAGAGCATGATACCCATAAAGTGACAATGCGTACCCTCACACGACTGCTGAATTCCCAACTTTGATGGCACTGAGGTACAGGTTCCTCTAAACCACTCAGTGCCTCGTTCTGAGAATGCTCTGAATTACAATATCACAATACAAATTCACCATCTAAACCTCTCGGTTGATCCTGTGCCTTGGAACCCGACAATATGGGAGAATAATAACAGAATAACAGCAGGTTTTCATTTTGCCATCTCAGTAGCTTTAATCCCTGTGACAAACACATGCATCATCTATATTACATTAGTAATTTCACTACTCGCATAGCCATCACAGAGTTGGAGAAGAAGAAAATATAAGAATCCTTTGTGGGCCCTGGAGATCTACAAACAAAAGAGTATTGGTGCATTGCTGAAGGTCTCCAAAGAAGGGCAAGAACCATAAGTGAGTAATGAACTTCCAAGTGATAAACCACTGAGATGGTAGGTGAACACTGCCTAGGAGAGAGAACCCAGAAACAGAAGGGGATCATCTGAGATGCATCATTCAGAGGATGCAGGCACACTGGTGAAGGTCTCAACGGGGAGCTGCAGGAGTAATGGGCTCCCAGAGATGCCCGCTCTAAAGGAAACAGAGAGAGCGCCATCGGAGTTCTCTGGCAAGTGAACAATGTAGGAGCATTGTGCGTTTAGTAAGTTCCACCACTGACCGGTCACAAGTGACTAGAATGAGGAACAAAATCATAATCAGGTGATGCTTCTTGGGAACGCACCAACTAGATGATGCAAGTGCACCATCAACCACCGCCAATGGAGATGCACATAAGTGAGTACTGAGTGTTCAGTCGATGCACCACGAAAGGTTACAGGCACACAGGCAAAGTGCATATGTGTTAGGTGGGGTCAAGAGAGAAATGCTGCAGGTCACTTTGCAGATCACGGAAGCCATGTTCTGGACATAACACAGTGACAACCTATGTTTTTTTTAATTGTTTCCGACATTGGCACAGTAACAGCTGACGGGGTCACAACTGAACTATAGATGCCCACGTAGAAAGGCATCACAGGCACGTAGGGGTTAAGGTTTCAAGGGCCATATGTATCAAGCCTTTTGCGACTCGCAGACTGCCTTTTTGCATGTTTTGGTATGAATGAAATATTCGCAAAATAAGGAGTAGCAAAGATTTGCGATTCCTTATTTTGCCATAGCATTTAAGGAATCAAAATTTTGCGATTCCTTAAATGCTATGTATGTAGCATTTTTGGGTTGCGAAATATGGTTAAGAATTCGCAAATTACCACCAACTTGTAGTTGATGGTAACTTGCAAATTCTTCAAAAAATGCACAATTTGGCATTTTTGAAGGTGGCATGTGATGCACACACATGCCCATAGGGCATATATGTGCGCCATATGCACCCACATGTACATTTCAGGGGTGCAGCAGGGTGTCTTTGAGACACCCCTGCACCCTTGAAATAATTCTCAAATTGCGATTAGCAAATTGCGAATTCGCAATTTGAGAATTATTTCGCAATCATTCCTATGGGCCTCTTGGCCCATAGGAATGCATTGGAAATTATTCCTTAATTGCGAATTCGCAAAATGCAAATTCGCAAATAAGAAAGATTAAGGAATCGCTAAAAAATAGCGATTTTCTTCATACATACCATTTTGCGATTCCTAAATAGCGATTCCTTAAAAATCGCTATTTAGGAATCGCAAAAGAGTTTGTTGATACATATGGCCCCAAATGACCAAGATACCCATAGACAGCGCACAACAAAAAAACTAGTCAGATGAAGAAAGCAGCTTTAGGGAAAACCATGGCTGATGGACATTGTCAGTGGCCAGTGAGTTCATCCCATTGGTTTGTTCTGTTGTCATCTCCAGCATCTCTCCTTAAACAAGCTAAGCCCCGCCCATTGTGCAGGATGGCCCTGCACTGGGTGCCACCTGCTGCTCATGCATTGATTTGGTTGATTTCCTAATCATGTCAAGCTCTGAATCAAGTCCCAGCGCTGGGAGATGGGCTCCCTTAGGAATATTCCTGGGTGAATTTGGCATGGAAGTCTTTTAGCTTCTCCAGGAGGGTTTTCAGCATCTTCTTGGGTGGGAGGATGGTCATCCTGGTGGGAGAGAGAACATGGGGAAGACTAAGAAATACATTTACTCCAGTACACCAAGAGATAGGACAAAGACATTAAGAACTAGAGAAAGCAGTAGACGAAGAAAAGGCAACAGAAAAAAAGAAAGAGGAAAGGAAGGGAAAGGAAAAATAAGACCACAGTACAAATAAACACAATGAAAATTACTCTTCTGGAGTAAGCAAACATGAAACATGCTCCAAATATGTAAAAGGTGGTGGATAGAAGGTAACATGAAGGGTAAAGAATAAGAGAACATAAGGGGTGGATGAAAGAAATACAGGAAACACATATTGAATGATGAAAGTGTAGGAAAGGGTGGAAAAAGGAAAAGTTATTTACCTGTAATCCTAGTTCTCAGTCATAAAAACCTTCACTGAGTAATAACCCCTAAGGGCCAGATTATGAGTTTGGATGTCCACGGACTGACAGATTCTCGGTGGCGTGGTGGTCCAGCCACCACCCCACTGGCGGTCTGTCCGCCCCATTACAAGTTGGGCAATCAGACCGCAATTGCACGACTGCCAGGAATCAGAGATCCCTGGCAGTGCCGCGGTGGTCTTGAAGCCACAATATGCTTTGTGGGACCACCGCTGTCCCGTCAAGCATATTATGAGTTTCCTCTCCACCACGGTTTTCATGGCGGTTCCTGCTTCATGAAAACCGTAGCTGAGAGGAAGCACAGGAGGCCCCTGTTGCCTCTGGGCCATGGGGTGTATGCAGGTGGCAAGATCTGTGCCCCCCTGTGTGCATGAACCCCAGTACCTGCACGGCACGTACCGCATCAGTCCATGCATCCCTTAGCGATGCCTATTTCTTAGGCACCGTGGTGGGAATGCAAAACAACCGCCCACTGGTGCACACACAGGTTTAGCAGTGCAGGAGTTCTGCTTTTGCACTGCCAACCTCATAATCAGGCCCAAAATCGTCTCATTTAAGTGCAGGATTCGGGAGCAGTTTTAGTCACTAGGCAATCGTTTTGTAAAAATAGAACACATTTTTTTAATAGAATATATTTTTTTACATATATCTATAGGCCATACAGGTAGACTATCATTTTTTTTTAGAGAAAGGTAGCATTTGCAAGAGGTTTAAAAGGACAGTACTCTCTGAGACTTTCAATGGCACCACTGTCCCATAATGGCAGTAATATCAGTGCTCAGCGTTTATGAATATTAATAGAAATCTGAGGATGGAGAGCAAGAGAAAAGACAGAGTGAGAGGGGGAGGCAGAAAAGGAAAGTGGTAAAAAGAGAAAGAGGAATGGTGGGGAGGAAAATAAAAACATAACAATGACATCAAAATACAAGCAAAGAAAAAAGAGATAGAGGACAAGTTAAAAAGAAAGCAAGGAAAAAAGAAAATCAAAGAACACAGCTATAGAGACAGGCAAAGCAGCAAAAAAGAAGAGCAAAGGAAGGAGAAAGAAGAAGATTAGAAAAGGCGCATTGAGAGCAGAATTTAGAAGAAAGAGTGCACCAAAGTACAACAAGCATTGGCATAGCCTATAGGTCTCACCTTTGGGATCTTAAAGTGTGTAGCCATGCAGCACATTACCCTGGGTACTGTGCCGCCAGGGATTGAAATTTACCAGCGGGAACAGAGCAGCTTTCTCTTTTTATTTACATCCTGAGCGTCCGCCAACGGAAGACTCATTTTGGCAGGCATTGCTGACAGAGTTATTATCCAGTCCCAACACAAAGGTTACAGTATGAGTGTTGGTTAAGCAAATTAACTCTGACCTAGATGTAAAATTTCCCAGAAGAGAGCACTGTGTCCCAAAAAATTGAAGGCTGAACGTGATTTCAAGAAGAAGTAATTACATTTGGGGGCAATCCTAAAATGCAAGTTATATAGTTTGCAGGTGATTATGAAAGGACTTGTGCTTGAATTAACTTAAACTGTGTAGCAGAAGATACTGTTCAAAGTCTTTCATAACTAAGACGGGAGTGTATTTAGGGAACTTAGATTGTCACCACAAAGCCGGTGCAAAAGTGAAAACACTGGTTACAACTGCACACAGTACATAACAAAGATAAGCACACAACATCCTTTGGTTAGATTCACTCCTAATCAGGTTCTACATGCAAGGCAGGAGCAGAATCAGTGCAAAATGTACGGCTTCCCACACCAGGTCAGAGGACAATGGACACCGCAGTGAGTGCTGCTAAAAAGGAAGTCACAAGGGCCAAGTAGGCATCCTATCCACTCCATGGAATCATGGGGGCTGTGGTACGTACTGGGATTGTGACACGCATGCGGATTGCATCATGTTCTAGCAATGATCGATTAGCAATGCAGTCTGCGTGAAGGATGCACCATAGTTATGCAACGAACGTCTGAAATCACAGTCAAAGCGAGCTTCTGTGGCGTTTACACAAATAGGGATAACAGGCCAAGAAAACAGTCAAATATGCTCACACAATAGGTATTAGACATCATTAGTATGATCTAGCAAGTATCCATGGGCAAGGTAGAGTGGAGACAAAAAGATAAGCGATAAAAAGAGCAGGAAAAGCCACAAAAAAAATCTGTAAATACTAAACAAGATAAGCGCAAAGAGAGTTGTTGTCAGAAATGAAAATGAGCAGTGGCGAGCCAAAAGAAAAAAAGAGAAGAATGTCACAGTGTATCATAAATAACAATAAGAGTAAGAGCGCCTGTAACAGGAAGGTCACAAAGGACCAAAAGGGGGAACTAATAAACTTATTCACCTAACAAAAGCAGGCATTTACGAAGGGCAGTAACAGAAACCAGTGAAAAAGATGGGAGGTGGTCGAAGTTCACATTTTAGATACAGCATGTTTTAAAGAGACGGTGCATGAACTCCCTAGGTGAGATCTATAAATGAAGAAAACTTCAAAGTAAGTAAAGAAGGATAGGATAATAGTAAAGTATGAAGAGGCAATGAAGGAATGAAGGTAAAAAAGTACAGGGAACTGTGGAAAGAGATTGAGAAAGGGACAACTGTAGGAAAAGAATAGAGGGAAGGAAAAAAAGAAGAGGGGTATTTTGATGTAAAGGGAAGTCAGAAATGAAATAAAGAGGACAAAAAAAGATGAAAAGAAAGAAAGGTAAGAAAATGAAAGACCAGTAGACTTATGAAAGAAGGTGCAAAGAGAAGATCAATAGAGGGTAATAGAAAATTATGGTGAAAGAAAGATGGGCGGATTAGAAGAAATCAAAGAACAATAAAAGCATGGACTCCAATGAAACACACATAATTACCAATGGTTATGATCAAACATGAATGTAAACTGATAAGATGTAGGAGTGCGCAAAGTCTTTATTATAGAAACTAATGGCAATATGCATGAAACTTCCATTTTTGCATTACCTCAATAGTTAATCCTAAGAAATTGCATTTTAGGGAATGCAAAATGGAATGTACGAATATTACGATTTCCGAATAGCGATTCCTACAGTGTCAGAATCTCTATTAGGAAATCGCTTTTAGGAAATGCTAAACTATTTGTTCCTATGGGCCCTAAAGGCCCACTGAAAGGAATGGTTTTGCATTTCCAAATATGCGATTTCCTAGTCGGATATCGCAAATTTGGAAATGCAAAACCAAGGGTGCCTATGGGCTTAAGGCCCTCCTTAATGCACCCAAAAAAAGTGGTGCACATATGCCCTAGGGGCAAGTGTGCACTCTATGGCACTACCAAAACTGCAGTTTTGCGTGCCTTTCCCTAATTTGCACGTTTATCATTGACTTGGAGGCGATGGTAACAGCATTTCCAAATGCTACATGTGCTTAGGCAATCGCAAATAGGAAATACATATTGGCAATATCCTATTTAGGGAATCGCAAAATGTGATTTCTACTGAGTAGAAATCGCATTTTGCGACTGCATTAATGCCTTTGTACATATTGAAAGGAAGTATTGCATTTCTTAACAGACGAAAATGAGGATTAACCGCTATATGTATCAACAAACCATTTTGCATTTCCTAAATAGCGAATTTTAAGGAATCGCTATTTAGGAAATGCAAAACGGTATGTATGTACAAAATCGCTTTCCAATAGCGATTCCTTAGCATTCCTAATTTGAGATTAGCAAATTGTCATTCGCAAATTACCCCTTCATTTCCATGGGCCAAGAGGCCCATAGGAATGAAAGTGCAATTTGCGATTAGCAATTTGCTGATCGCAAATTAGGGATTTTTCCAAGGGTGCAGGGGTGTCTCAAGAACACCCTGCTGCACCCCTGAAAAAGACATTTGGGGGCATATGGCGCACATACATGCCCTAAGGGCATGTATGGGCGTCATGTGGCACCTTTGGTTTTTTTCAAAAAAGCTTTTTGATAAGAATTCGCAAATTACCACCAACTAGAAGTTGGTGGTAATTTGCTAATCCTTAATGGCATTTTTTCCATAATATTTGTTTGATACATTGCATTTAAGGAATTGCAAAATTTGCAATTCCTTAAGTGCAATCGCAAAATAAGGATTAGCAAATTTTGCTAATCCTTATTTTGCATCAAACTCGTTTGATACATTCCATTTGTCTATTTAGCATTCGCAAAGGCCGAAATTCGCAGAATTTCGGCCTTTGCGAATGCTAAATAGCTTGATACATATAGCGGTTAGTCAGTTAAGAATTGCAATTTCCTTTCTTACATATGCCCTAAGTTTTGTAAAAATTCTCAATTATACAAATACTTTTGTGGTTTTTACGGTCTGGCCAGACAGCGCAGCTTTCCTCAGAAAATGTTTGTGAGCATCACTATAGAGGCAGTCATTAACCTAAATGGATGTTTTGGTCTGAGATGACAGTGCAATTGTCACGTGATCTTTTAACCTACACTAATGAACAAGTTACTTACCTTCGGTAAAGCTTTTTCTGGTAGATACAGTATCTGCCTGTTTACAGTTCTTTGCTTTCACACAAATATATATTCATTTCCATGCTATTTGATCGTAATGCTTAACATTATGTATATTTGTTTAAAGCCAGGCCTACTGGCATGGCCAAAGCTTGTATAGTTTGTGATACTTCTTGCTTTGCCTTCGACCTTGCTCATGCATTTTTACCTCACATCTGCTGGTATGCTGCAACGTGCTTTTGTGAGTGATAATATTGTGCTCAACTGAATATGCCGCTTTCTAGCAGGTTTGGTGTGAAGTGAGAGGTGCACTGTGCTTGCTAGGTTTTTAGGTCTCACCTAGGGACGCAGCACATGCGCTGCTCGCTTGGCGAGATCTATTGTTGATTTTTCCTTCCGAAGGGAGAGATGTGCACGCGTACGGAGGGCAGGAGATGTGAAAGCGCACAGAGTCTCTTTTGCTCGTGGCATTCACTTTTGTTGCGTCTCTTGATCACCACTGCTTTATGACCTGTTTTCTTTCTTCACTAAACAGGAGCGAAAGGAAAAGAAAGCCTGAATGCAATGAATGCTTTGCATCAATGTTTTTGTTTTACCTATGTGTTCTCGGTCTGTCTTAAAGTGGGCCCACGGCCACAACACTGACAGAAATGCACCAAATTACAAGTCCTGCTGTCTGGTTTCAAATGCTCATATTTAAAATGCAATTGACAAAAACGTGCACGTGTCTCTTCCACTGAAGCTCAGGAAGTGTGTGCTATATCTTCATTTGAAGCCCGCAAACCTTACAGAGCTGAGAACATGAAGCAACACACAGGAGAAGGAAGGAACATGTACTCCCACCTCAAACAAACAATAAGCAATGCGGGGGGGAGTATCTGAGAGCAGCGCGGCTTCTGCAGCTCAATACCCGACAGGTGAGCGGTACACGGGGATTCCAGCCGCTACCTTCCCCCGGCTGTCTGCAGTGCAGACACTGCAGCAGCCAGGTCAGCGGACTGGTGGGACATGTGCATGTGTTATTGTTGCCCTGATGGCTGGCTGTACTGATCTGCAAGTGCACCACCATGTTGGTGTCAGGCAGGGAGCCGGATTCACAGTGAGGAGGAGGTCCGAGGCAACTGTGAGGCGGGCACAAGGTGGCTGTCAGACCTGCGATCCGAGAACCCTCTACTCTTGTTTGGGTATGACAGTACTAAACGCATTTGTTGTTGTGTTCTCGGAATCTGTAGTCCTCTTTAATACTCACTACTTCTGTCGGCATTACCATCATGAAAACTTGCCGACACACTCTGAATGATTTTGATTGGTTGTCTCCCACTAAATCTGAATGACCCGGTTACGAACTACTGGCCCTTTGTGTACTCATTGCCGTCCCTTATTGAGTCACCCCCCTTTAGCCCCCAGAGAACCACCATCGTTGGCACCATTGTGAGAAAAGTCCAGGCACCTGCTGATGGTCAAAGCTGAGAGGTCAAAAACAGTTTGGGCATGTAATTTAAGCTCTCCAATCAGCCTCCTGACCCTACCCGAGCACCTCAGTCGCCAGCATGGAAAGACCCCCCAGCTCCTATTCTGACACAAAACCTTAACCTAAATGCTCCTAAGCGTCTAAAAGCCATTCAGTTTGGGTGTAAACATTGCCAGCCCCTTGCTGCAGATGCAAACTTGGCGGCTATTGCATTGCAAATTTTTTTTTCATAGTAAAAAAAATACCAGCATCTTTTCTGCCGGACTCCCCGGAACGCCCTGGCCACTGCCAGAATATTTTGTTTTGTTTATTGCAGGAGTTACTTTTCTGTAAATAACTTTGGTGACATTAGGGGTTCTTCACTTCCTTTGTGAATGCGAGTTTATGTGGTCTGAAATATACCCTGAGCAATTACTTTGCGTACACTCGGTTCAGACACTCTTGGATTTTTACTGCATTGGCCATTGCTGTGCTCTTTCTTGGAGGGAATTTGCAAAGGAGTTGTAGTGAGGACGACACTACAGGGACAACTGTCAGTGCAGGGGGTGCGTACATGTGATGTAATCCATTTGGATCACGGGCTGTCTACCAGAGCGCTGTTTTACATCTACCGCGGTGTCTGCGTTTCTCTTCTGCGTTGCCCCCTGAGAAGAAAAGAAGCGCACTGCCAAGCAGGTGCGATTCCCACTATAGTGGGAACTCCCGCGCGCAGTGCTCTACTGGTCTTCCATTGCGCTTCGAAGCCTTGTCAGGAGGCTGAACCGTTATTAAAATACATACACAAGCATACCACAATGCGTTGTTTAGAAAAGGCCAGCTCTAAACTGTCAAGTACTGGAACAAATATTGGCTTTATGTTTATATGCCATTATACAGGGGACAGTATATCTCGTGAGAATACACCTTGGTATACAGTGTGCTCTGGTGATGATGTTTGAACTTAAGGAGATGGAGTGACTTGCTGAGTGCGGCCCCCAGGGGAAGTGAGGTCGGCAGGCCAGTCTTCCCCTGAGGAGTTTGCGCGAGAGAAGGACAGGGGGTTAGGTAGTGTAGGGGGTGGGTTTAAGGGGTGGGGTTAGGTAGGAGTTGTTATAAGGGGACAGAGGAGGAAGTTCTTCATCTTCCTGTCCCCAGGGCCTCAGGGAATAGGTCAGGGAAGTTTTGAACGTTGTAGGAGTTTCAGGGATAGTGTAGTGCTTGGTTGTTCCTGGTCGGTCGACTGGGGGTTAATTTTGCATCAGCTGGTGCCCTGGTGTGCTGGCTGGACTAGAGTAGAGTAGGGCAGTTGTAAGGGCCTCTCCGACGTTGTTGTGGGCTTGAGCGGCGCCTGGAGACAGGGGCCGTGGTGGAGCCTGATGCGGCAGCGGTCTGCGCCGCGCTGCTCATTTTGGGCCGGGCCGGGAGGACGGACCTCCTCTGGCCCGGCGTCCTGGACCAGGCGTGGGTTGGGATGACCCGTACGCTGAGGTCCGCATTGGCTGGAGTTGCAGCTGCTGTGGCGGCATGCAGGGATGAGCCGCCACCGCCCAGATCAGGTATGAGGGGGAGAGGGCGGGGCATGAAACTGCCAGAGTCCTCTAGGCGCGGGGGCAGGCGTCTGAGCCTCTGGTTTGCCGGCCTCCCTTCAGGGGCCGGAGGGTGTGGGCGGGGCGGCCCTCAGCATGGTAGAAGCGCCGGTGGGCGGGGGAGACGGCACGGCACGCGGGGGCCTACAGGCCGGTGTGTTTGGTGGGGAAGCCTTGGGGGGCATGTCCAGTGACTCCAGTGATGCCAGTGGGGGAGGGGGAGAGTGCTACGGAGAAACCAGCTGGGGAGGTGTTTGTGCTGCTCCTGTTGGCTGGGAACTCTGAGGAGGCGAGCGGGCGGCTTTGGGGGAGAAGCCAGTGAACCTGTCTTTGGGTAGGAAGGGAGTGTGCAGGGCCAGTTAGACCAAGGGGAATGGGCCCTTGAAGGCCCATACTGCGCAGCATGCATGGGTGCACCCGGAGGGGGGGCCCCTGGCCCCTCCCCAGGGAGAGGGGCATGCTTTGACATTGCCAGGCCCGAGGCTTGGGCTGATAGGTGGGATAGAATGTCTGGAAGAAAGGATCGGCGACCAGCGTCGCGTCATAGAGGAGACAGAGAGGAGGTGGCAGGTCTTGTGAGCAGCCAGGGAGGCAGGCTGGGGTCGGGTGCCCGGGGGCGCAGTCCCCCCGGCGCCAATGCAGGGCGCGGGAGCAGGCAGAGAGCAGGTCACTGGGACCTCAGAGTCCCGTGGTGAGTGGGTCTGGATAGAGGGGGCAGGGACTGCTTTGGCGGCACAGAGACCTGAGAGCGCTGGGGCCTCAGCAGGTGCAGACGGCCCGGGAGGGGCACACCAGTAGTGGAAGCTGGCAGAGGCAAGGGTGGGCCAGGCGGGGCGCAAGAGGGCCTCCAAACGCTGGGGCGAAGCAGCACGGGGGTCCGCGGTGGCCTACCCTCCATCGAGGGAGCAGGCAGCAGCTGTTCTGAAGTGCGAATTTGTGCCTGGCGTGAAAGGAAAAGGTGCGAAGCGAGTGTAAATGTAATGTAAATGTTTTTGAGCTTGTAAAGCGCACTGCTACCCGTCCATAGGTCTCCTGGCGCTGTATAACTCTGGGGAACCCGTCCTGGCTTTCCCTGTGGGATGGTCCCTTGCTGGGAGTCCCCAAGGTGGAGCCAGGCATCCCCGGAATTGGTGGCACCGTTGTGGAGATTAGGCAAGATAATGCCCAGAGTTGCCGAGTGGAACCCCTGATTAGAGTAAGCACCGAAGTGAGAATTATCAAGTCCGCTGACCATGGTCCACGACCCTGCCGCGTCGGGAATTGAACCCTGGTCCCGGGCCGACTTCTGTTCTCGGGCCTGCCGCCTCTAACCAGTGAGTCACACTGAGCGAGGTGCGGAGAGCTGTTGTGGATGATGTGGAAGAGGAGCAGTTGGACTACGAGAAGGATGGTGAGGAGCTGGAGGAGGGTGAAGTGCTTGATAAGGTTTGCTGGGGGAAGAATGAGGTGGCAACAGGGAAGCTTGGTGTTTTACAGGCAGCGCGGGCCAGTACCAGTCGGAGCACACAGGTGTGTCAGAAGGCGGCGAATGCCAGAGGGAAGGCCCGGGAGGTGCCCACGAAAATCTCAGGTGAGGGTGCCTGGTGGGATGCGTGGAATGACGGTCCGTGGGGGGGGGGCGCAAAAAGGCCTGCCGGTCGGTGGGTGTGGGGGATGGGTCTGTCAGGGACACAGGGGCGGTGGGGGGGGTGTTGGGGGATGTCACTGTGGGGAAGTCTCAGGTGGTGGTGGCCAGCGTACAGACTGACAAGACTGAGGACCTGGGTGGGAAAGAGGACGGGGGGACAAACACAGGAAGAAGTTGCCCTACATGGGTTTGGCGATGCCACTCGGGTCGCATTTGTCAGAGAAAACGAAGGCTAGAATATGGAAGCATGAATACGTGGATGTTTTCAAATTGTTGCATCGGGAGATTCAGGCCAAGGAAAGTACCAAGGAGGAGGAATGGGAGTTGACGAGGCGGCCGAGGGTGCCCGTCACTATGGAAAATTGGACGTCGGCGTTTCTGATCTATGCCAGCATTTATTGTGAGAAGCATCTGGATAGGGCGATAGCTTTGTTTAGGTATATGGATGTGATCAGAAAGGCCCAGATGCATTTTGCTGGGTTTGCATGGCTCAGTTACGATGAGGAGTTTCGGGCCAGGATTGGGGCCAACCCGGGGTGGGGGGATGTCGATCAGGAGCTTTGAGTACAGCGGATGTCCTCCACGCAGGCGGCGGCGTCTACCCACATGGCCAGCGGCTTCCCGGTTGCCTATCGGTCTTTTCAGTTGCGTCACGCCCAGTCTGTGGCGGGTGGGCAGGGTTCTTCCACTGGATCAGGGAGCCAGGGTGCTTACACGGGAACTGCTGGTCAGCAAACCAAGCCTGGGGAAGTCACGACTGGGGCCTGCTGGAACTTTAATAGAGGTTTCTGCACGCATCACTCCTGCAAGTTTAAGCACGAATGTTCCAAGTGCGGGGGTCGCCACCCCGTCACGCAATGTTTTACCTGTGCCACACCCTCCAAGCAGTGGAGGATCACTAAAGGACGGGGACAAACTGGGACAAAGGGCCCCTACACCAGTTGATGTGGTGGCCATGGGGCCGTGGCTTTCTCGTTACCCTGACAGGGAGGCAGCACTCAGGCTTCAGTGGGGGTTTTTGGAAGGGTTTCAGGTAGGTTATCAGGGTACTAGGGAGCGTAGATGGGCAAAGAACTTATGGCCTGCAAAGGAACTACCGGGGGTGGTGGCAGCGAAATTGCACAAGGAAGTCTTGGAAGGCAGGATTGTGGGCCCGTTTGACACGTGGCCGGTGCCTGATCTCTTTATATCACCTGTGGGTGTGGTGCCTAAGAAGGAGCAAGGGGAGTTCAGGCTGATTCACCATCTGCCATGGCCGGAGGGGAATTCAGTGAATGATTTCATTGCGGAGGAAGATTCCAGGGTGTTGTATGCTTCGGTCGACAACGCCATTGGTCTGGTGCGGGTTTGTGGGCGGGAAGTGGAGTTGGTTAAATGTGACATCAAGTCGGCATTTCGCCTCCTTCCCATTCACCCGGCTGACTTCTCCTTGCTGGGGATGCAGTTTGAGGGGGCCATCTTCGTGGATCGGGTCTTGCCGATGGATTGTGCGATTTCCTGTGCGCTTTTTGAGACCTTTAGTTCCTTTCTGCAGTGGGCCTTCGTGGACAGGAGTGGACAGGGGCTGGTGTCGCACTATCTTGATGATTTTCTGTTTGTGGGGAGGGGACAGACGGGGGAGTGTGGAGAGGCCTTGGGGCAGTTTCAGAGCTTGGGTTGGGATTTTGGAGTTCCGTTGGCACCCGAAAAGATGGCCGGACCCAGTTGCTGTTTGATGTTTTTGGGTATTGAGCTTGATTCCGTGGCATGGTTGGCGCTTCTGCCGGAACAGAAGATGGAAGAGATGCGGGTTTTTCTGTCTCATGTGATTGGTGTATTTGAGGTCTGAGCAGTGTCTCCTGGGGCTGCTGAATTTTGCCTGCAGGGTGGTGAGGGCCGGGAGGACGTTTTGCAGGCACCTCGGCATGTCCATGTCGGGGGCAGTGCTCCCTCACCAGAGTCAGAGTTACGCAGGGGGTCCATTCGGATCTGCGTGTGTGGCTCAGTTTCTTGGAGGATTTTAATGGTGTGTTTTTAGATTTTGCGCACGATAATATTGTGTGGCAGGTGCAACTCTATTCAGACGCTGCTGGCGCGTCCGGTTTTGGAATTTTATGGGACGGGCGTTGGTGTGCGGAACAGTGGCTGGCCCATTGGCTGAAGCAGGGCAGGAGCATTGCTTTTCTCGAATTCTTCCCTCTCTTGGTGGCATTGAAGGTGTGGGGTCCTGCGTTTCAGAACAGGTCAGTTTTGTGTTATGTCGACAGTGGTGGACCTGGTAACCAATCAGAAGGCAAGGGGCCTGCGCGTGTTGCGCCTGTTACGAAGTTTTATGCTGCTTTGATTGCGATTTAATGTGCTGTTTCGCACGCAACATGTCCCGGGGGCGAGCAATGACATTGCGGATGCGTTATCTCGTTCGCAGTGGCAGCATTTCGGAAGGCTGGTGCAGAGAGCGTAAGCTTGCAAGACCAAGGTGCCGGGTGTATCTGGGCCTGGGGGGAGTGAGAGTAGTGGGTTTGGTGGAAACATCTATAGCGGAATCCACAATGGGCTCCTACAGTTTGGCCTGGTCTGAGTTTGGTGCCTTTTTTGGTTGGAGCAGGGATGCATGGCGTATGCCCAAGGGTGACTGTGGTACAAAAGGGGGTGGTGATGGACGGAGCATCTGAACCAATCAAACACTCACACCCAGTCAAAAGATCTGGGTTTAATCCATCACCGTTCATTAGCCCACTCTGCCACCCCAGTTCAGACATGGCTATATGCAAATGAGTCTGACCCTGCGCCTCATGGGAACAGTCCAGCCCGAACTGCCAAGCCATGCCTTCCCTGGACCGGAAACAAGCTTCCGAGGACCGGTTTCTGGCATTACAGCCGTCTTCAGCCCGGCTTGCTTGAATCCAGTGGCAAAGTGAGCAAGGGACTCTCGTCTGAGCATACCCTGCCCCACTTATGGTGGCCAAAAGCGGTATAATAGGGGTTGGTGATGGACAGAGCATCTGAACCAATCAAACACTCACACCCAGTCAAAAGATCTGGGTTTAATCCATCACCGTTCTTTAGCCCACTCTGCCACCCCAGTTCAGACATGGCCATATGCAAATCAGCCTAACCCTGTGCCTCATGGGAACAGTCCAGCCCGAACTGCCAAGCCATGCCTTCCCTGGACCGGAAACAAGCTTCCGAGGACCGGTTTCTGGCATTAAAGCCGTCTTCAGCCCGGCTTGCTTGAATCCAGTGGCAAAGTGAGCAAGGGACTCTCGTCTGAGCATACCCTGCCCCACTTATGGTGGCCAAAAGCGGTACAATAGGGGTTGGTGATGGACAGAGCATCTGAACCAATCAAACACTCACACCCAGTCAAAAGATCTGGGTTTAATCCATCACCGTTCTTTAGCCCACTCTGCCACCCCAGTTCAGACATGGCCATATGCAAATCAGTCTAACCCTGTGCCTCATGGGAACAGTCCAGCCCGAACTGCCAAGCCATGCCTTCCCTGGACCGGAAACAAGCTTCCGAGGACCGGTTTCTGGCATTAAAGCCGTCTTCAGCCCGGCTTGCTTGAATCCAGTGGCAAAGTGAGCAAGGGACTCACGTCTGAGCATACCCTGCCAAACTTATGGCGGCCAAAAGCGGTACAAAAGGGGGTGGTGATGGACGGAGCATCTGAACCAATCAAACACTCACACCCAGTCAAAAGATCTGGGTTTAATCCATCACTGTTCTTTAGCCCACTCTGCCACCCCAGTTCAGACATGGCTATATGCAAATCAGTCTGACCCTGGGCCTCATGGGAACAGTCCAGCCCGAACTGCCAAGCCATGCCTTCCCTGGACCGTAAACAAGCTTCCGAGGACCGGTTTCTGGCATTACAGCCGTTTTCAGCCCGGCTTGCTTGAATCCAGTGGCAAAGTGAGCAAGGGATTCACGTCTGAGCATACCCTGCCACACTTATGGCGGCCAAAAGCGGTACAAAAGGGGGTGGTGATGGACGGAGCATCTGAACCAATCAAACACTCACACCCAGTCAAAAGATCTGGGTTTAATCCATCACTGTTCTTTAGCCCACTCTGCCACCCCAGTTCAGACATGGCTATATGCAAATCAGTCTGACCATGTGCCTCATGGGAACAGTCCAGCCCGAACTGCCAAGCCATGCCTTCCCTGGACCAGAAACAAGCTTCCGAGGACCGTTTTCTGGCATTACAGCCATCTTCAGCCCGGCTTGCTTGAATCCAGTGTCAAAGTGAGCAAGGGACTCACGTCTGAGCATACCCTGCCACACTTATGGCGGCCAAAAGCAGTACAAAAGGGGATGGTGATGGACGGAGCATCTGAACCAATCAAACACTCACACCCAGTCAAAATATCTGGGTTTAATCCATCACTGTTCTTTAGCCGACTCTGCCACCCCAGTTCAGACAAGGGTGACTGTGAACAGGGAGTTGTTTGATTTGTGTTAGAATGCATGGACAGGGGATTGTCACAGATGACGATTTCTGGTAAACTGGCAGGCATTTCTTTTTACAGCATGTTATATTTGGGTTTTGATCCGGCTAGAAATGATTTGCTGAGCAGAATGTTGAAAGGTTGGGGACGGGTGAGGGGGGGAGGTGGGGGGTAGGCGCCTAGGGAGGCGATTACATTTGAGTTGTTGTGGAGTTTGTTGGGTGAGTTGCCACTTTGCTGTTCTGGTGGCCACAAGGAGGCTTTGTTCCGTTTGTGCATGATTTGGATGTTTTTTGTGGCTTTTAGGGGGTCAGAATTGGTGGGGACAAGGGGCGCGCCAGGCAGAATGTTTGAGGATGTGCGTTTGGATGGGTCTCGGCTGGCTATTTGGTTGGGACGTTCTAAGACGGACCAGGTTAGACGGGGCAAGTGGGTATGGCTACGAGAGAGTGGTTGCGTGGAAGTGTCCCCAGTGCGTGAGTGGAGGAGGTTTTGTGGCAAGGTACAGAGGTCTACTGGGGAGATATTTTGGCATGCCTCTCAGAAGCGTTTGACTTCTTTTCAGTTGTTGGCGGTGTTGAGGTTGGCGCGTTGGCAAGGATCCAGTTCGGTATGGGACACACTTGTTCCAGATAGAGGCGGCCACAGCAGCGGCCAGGTTGGGATGGTTGTGGGATGAGATTAGAAGGATTGGTCGTTGGAGGTCTTGCTGCTGCGAACGCTATGTACGCAAATGATGGGGGGGGTTTGGGTAGACTGGGCTGCTGTGGGTGCAATGATACTGCCATGGCTGTGGTGCTCATCTCCTTTTTCTTCGTAGGTTGTGTTCGGGGGCCAGGAGCCAAGACGGTTACCTGGATTGTTGGGCACTCTTTTGTTCACTGGGCCTCAAAGTACACGGACAGACAACTGTATGGTCGTAGCCTGGGCCTGCGGAGCAGCCATCATGAGGTCCATTGGTGGGGTAAGAGCGGTATGTGCTGGGGTGCGTTGCTGCCCTGGTGACGAAGACGGTGTCTCAACTGGGATGCACGGACATGATTGTTATCCACCAGGGGGAAAAATGACTTGGTCAAGCAATCTGGAGTATCCTTATTACATTTGATGCAACGGGACTTGGAGGCAATGAGAAGCAATCTGGCTGGTGCCTGCATTGTTTGGACTGAATTTGTGCCCCGATGTATCTGGAGTGTGGCGCTGAAGCCGGCGGCCATTGAAAGGGCGAGGCACAAGTTGAATAGGACTATGAGACTTTTTTGTGGTGACCATGGGACCAAAGTGATTGCTCATGTGGGGCTACGGCTGGAGGAGCCTCTTCTCTTTCGTGATGACGGAGTGCACCTTCCGTACATGGGAAATGCATACTATTTGATGGAATTGCGGGATACTATCAGTTTTTGTGGAATGAGTCTATATGGTGTCTACGAGAGTGAGAACGAAAGATGCACTGGTATGGAGTGGGGCAGGTAACCACCCTCCGGGGGTTTCCTGGGTGGCAGCACTTGGGAGAGATGGGGAGTCCATGACGGGCATAATCACCCTTCCAGGGAGGGGGATACAGGTGCAAGATGGTGGTGTGGCAGGCAGGAGTGCGTTGGCGGGAGATGCTGGAGGAGGTTGAAAGAGAAGTGGGGAAGTGAATGATATAAGTGAAGAGGTCGTGGTGTGAATTGTGAGTGAGTAATTAGAGTATGAGAGTGGATGATGGTTAGAAGACATGAGGTTGGGGGTTTGTTAACTGTTTATTTGTGGTTTTGTTTGAATTGGTTGTCAACCCTGTCCTAATAAATGGCCTTTTACTCTAAAACTAACAGCGTGGAGTGGTTATTGCGCGATGCGGCCCCCAGGGGAAGTGAGGTCGGCAGACCAGTCTTCCCCTGGGGAGTTCGCGCGAGAGAAGGACAGGGGGTTAGGTAGTTTAGGGGGTGGGATTAGGTAGGAGGTGTTATAAGGGGACAGGGGAGGAGGTTCTTCCTCTTCCTGTCCCCAGCGATTCAGGGAATAGGTCAGGGAAGTTTTGACCACCCTCCCACCCTACAGTTTCAGGAGTGGGCAAGGGGTGTTTTCTCTTTTGGTTTTATTGAAGCGTGCCAGTTTAGGACGGGTTGATAAGGGGGTGTTTTTTGGCAGTACTTGGGAGGGGTGGGGAGTTCATGACGGGCATAATCACCCTTCCGGGGAGGGGGATACAGGTGCAAGATGGGGGTGTGGCAGGCAGGAGTGCCTTGGCGGGAGATGCTGGAGGAGGTTGAAAGAGAAGTGGGGAAGTGAATGATATAAGTGAAGAGGTTGTGGTGTGAATTGGGAGTGAGTAATTGGAGTACGAGAGTGGATGATGGTTGGAAGACATGCGGTTGGGGGTTTGTTAACTGTTTATTGGTGTTTTGTTTGAATTGGTTGTCAACCCTGTCCTAATAAATGGGCTTTTATGCTAAAACTAACAGCTTGGAGTGGTTATTGCGCGATGTCCTGCAGCGGCACCTCATTCACACCGAGAAGTGCCAGAGCTCTGTCATTGAAAGTAAACAGCTGCAAAAAAAGACTCCCCCCCCCAGCACGTGCAGTCAGCACAGGCGCCCAGGACCTGCCAGCTTGAAGCATTGACTCTTCTGATGGCTGTCTGTCTGTCGCGCGGAGCCCCTTCTCATTTTCGGCAGGAAGTTTACATAGTTCCCGAAGGAGGTGGTTTTTAGGTTTCGGTTTGAACTTAAAATATTGTGTGGGAAGGTCGTAAGTGGCGAATACATAAACAAGCATTTGCAATGCAACAGGTCTTGCATTTACGCGAGCTTGAGCTGTTGGCATTGTAAATGACAATGCATTTTATTTATGTTTTGGTTTCTGAAACGTAAATAAAATGCATTACTATTTAAAATGCCAATAGTTTAAACTCGAGTAATGCGAGACCTATTACATTGCAAATGTTTATTATTACATGTTTGAAACTAGATGGATGACTGACAATCCCACGCCAAGTTACTACACATGCATAAAACATAGGTATGCTTACGACACTTCCGCTTGACTCGTGGACAGGGGCACCGACGGACAGAGCGGGGCCTCATACTCCCGAGTGGTTGCCGGGTGAGGTGAGGTCTTCACCCACACAAGGCTGGGAAGAAGACAAGCTTCTCTCCCGCCAGTGGACGTCTAAGCATTTAAGTTCCTGGTAGATATGTATCTGTCTATTAGTAAACTTGTTATTTTTCAATTTTCACATCACTTGTAGTTATGGTTGCAGTAGCTGCTTTACACCTTAGGTCCTGAAGAAAGCCGGGGCAATGCCCCATGGGCTGAAACATGTCGACCGTCTGCACAGCGCCACATGGTAGCCTTTCTACCAGGCGTGTTTTTAACCTTTGACACACAGATTTCTGTATGTACGCTCTTCCAGAATCAGTGTAGTCAATTTTATCTATCACCATCACTTGAGCACTGCATATTATCTAGTCCACTCTATGATAAACATCATGGCTAGATTTCTGACATCCATTTTCCACACCGGCACTATATGGTCGGACGTGGTATGGATTGATCAGTAATTCCCACGTGACGCTAACTCCACCACGAGGGTGGTCTGATGGGAACTATTCTAGTTTTGCGTTACCAATATCTTTCAACAGCATTGGCTCACTTACACATCCCACTGTTTCATAGTCACAGATATAGGTGCATACCATCTCCAGACCTGTTCTGCTCTTTTGTGTGTTTTCTACATTGATAACAGGGGAGTGAGCAGACAGGTCGTTAAATATTCCCCTTGACCCTCCACACACCGTTTGTATTTATTATATGCTTACGACAATGCCAGCCGGGTTTCTTGTGTGACTTTCAGATACGGCAAAAAAAAGTTTACTCTTATTAGGGAATATGTGATATAAGCATCTATAACTTTGTATAATCCTAAAAAAAATTTAAAACACATTCACGAAGGTCACGTTAAAAAAAATCTTTGGACATCCATAATAAGAGAATGGAAGTGCTGATTTTTTTTCTTCAGAAATGTTGCAAACATTCATGCCTCCTTCAAAATTTATTCGGAAACTGAACAACTATCGCACCAAACCTCACCCGGAACCTACCTTGGCAGCTTTTTATCCCAGAGGTAATCCTAATCTCTCGGCTCTCCTGGATGCCATTAATCTGGGCCCCCATTTGATCCCCCACCGCCTGGAGTTTGGGAACAGTGAGTCCGTTGCTAACCCCAGTTTGGGTTCATTTGCTTCACACCTCCATCTCTGGCTTGGAAGCATGTTGTATAAAGAAATGAGGTGGCCGCCAGCTGTTTCGGGCTACTCAGCTGTTTGAGGAATATTTTGTGGCTACTACCCCCTCTACTCAAAGAATGATTGAGCACGACTTGAGTACTTCCAGACTAGATTGTCGCAATGTTCTTTAATTAGGTGCAACCAAATCCTCTGTGAATAGGTTTCTGATATTCAGAATGCAGCATCTCGTCTTCTATGCCACATTCTAAAATATTCTTTGGTTTTCCTCTTATTTATGGAATCTTCATTGGCTCGGTATGATAACCATGGCCAAAGCCATGATTTATTCTGGACCTACCTAAATGTGTTTGTCCACCTATTTACCTTGAGTCGTACTCTACTCTCAGGTAATCATAATTTTCGGTGATCCCCTGATTGAAACTGTCTTGGCAAGGAGGGCGCTCCTTTGCTTTTCTGGGTCCCAAACTGTGGATTTATTTTCCTCAAAAGTTGCATGCATGCATTTGAGAAGTTTAGAAAGGTTTTGAAAATCTGGCTATTCTAATCTCCATCCCCCAGTGGGACAGCCATGTGCTTCAACAATAAGAGTTGAATAGAATAGAATAGAATACAACAGACTAGACTAGAAAATAAAATGTAAGTTAGACATTTTTCTGAGTGTAGAATGGAAAACAAATTGAAAAAGAAATAGGCAGAATCATAGAACAAACTGCACATGAGAACTACAGAAACAAATATAGCAAAGCAAGTAGGAAATATTGTGGGAAAAGGGAGAATAAAAGAGAAGCATTAAAGGAACGAGTAAACCAGATAAGAATAAGAAGAAAAAAAACGTAAAGCATTTAAAGAGGAAGAGCGGGGGTATTAAGAAAGAAAGTAAGTAGTAAAAGTGGAAAAATAAGAAAAGAGGAGACAGAATTAAGGTGAGCGAGGGCAGAAAAATGTAAGATGTAGCAATGAAGAAACGATTGATTAAGTAATTTACTTTAATTAAGTTAAGCATAACATAAGGATGCCGTCAGCTTATCTCTAAGGGGCTCAGCTGCTATCTCAACATTCGATAGCGAGCGCCTGAGCTATGACAGCGGAACATTCCAAAGCGGGTGGAAAGGGAGGGGAGTCAAAAGGGGAAGAAAGGAGCAATCCAAGTTACAACACATCATCCTCCCTAGGGAAAGAGAAGGGAGGTAAGGAGGGAAATACCCACCCACAATGATGACCCCTGGTCTTTCGCAAAAGACCACAGAAACACAACACTTTGTAACCCATTACCGATCACGATCTCATCATGTATTGTTTGTGCCAGTGAGGAGGGATTCTATGTCTATCACTCTTTCTGTATAGTGGGACCCCTCCCTTGATGTCTCCACCCTCCATTCTTCCTGAGCCTACGCTAGTTTTTTCCACCTCTGTGGGCACCACCCGATCATGGCTCCATAATCTTCCATCTTCCATGACCACTGTGTTCTTCTTTGGCATTCTGATGGTACTGGGAGCATAAAACTTTCCGTCTCCTTTTCTTAGTCTCTCTGGTTTCCTGACGTAGACCTTTTGTCCTTGCTGGAACTCTCTCTCCTTGACTCCCCACTTCCTGTCATACCATTCCTTGTATTTCCATTGATTGGTCTCGATCCTCCTCTTGACTTCTTTGGGATCAATCTCTTCAGTTTGCTTTCTTCCCATCCAATTAGGGGTCAGCTTTGTTCCTGGTTTCCTTCCTCTAAGTAACTCGAAGGGTGTGCATCCTGTAGTAGATTTAGGCGTGGTGTGATATGCCCATAGCATGTCTCTTATTGCTTCTTCGATGTTTTTCCCAGCCTGATTGGCCAGCTGCATGCACTCTTTCAACATGCGGTTTACTCTTTCCACCTTGCCATTCGCTTTGGGGCAATACAGTGGCGTGCGGATATGGGTTATGGAGCAGTCTTTCAGGAACTCCTTCATCTCTTCAGAGATCAGCTGCACTCCGTTGTCCGTTACCAGTGTCAAAGGGATTCCCTCTCGCGAGAACACCTCCTTCATGAACTCAATGATCGACCTTGTGTTCACATTGTGGACCATCTTGCATGTTATCCAGCTTGAAAAGTAATCCACCAGAACAAGTAGGTACCACTCCTGAGATCCCTTGCCATGGATTGGACCGGCTATGTCAAAGCTTAGCTTGTCCCAAGGAATCTCTGGAACTTCCACCGGTGACAATGGTGCTCGTCTAGTGACTTTTGATTTGTCACTCAGGCTGCATGCGTAGCAGTCCCGTACTTTGTCTTCCATTTCACTGTCCATTGCTGGGAACCAATAGTCCACACGTAGTCTAGCTTTGCACAAACTGTGGCCCAAATGACCTTCGTGAGCCAGTTCCACAATCTGGTTCCTTAAAGCCTCCGGTGGAACAAGCTTCCCAGACTTGAGTATGAAATTTCCTTCAACAGAAAGATCTTCCCGCACATTCCAATACGGTTGGATATCAACTTCCATGTCCTTGCACTTCTTAGGCCATCCAGTGAGGATATGTTTCTTTACCTTCTTCAATACTTCATCTTTTTCCATCTGGGTTACCCACACATCCTTTTCTACCGCAGCTAATCTCACCTCCAGGATGGAGTCACCATTCGACTCTTCTTCCTCCTCTCCTCCTGCTGGTGCTCTCGATAAAAAGTCTGCAACCCTGTTCTGTTGCCCTGGAATATAAGTCACTTTGAAATTATATGCTTGTAGTCCTACGGCCCATTTGGCAATGCGGGGCGTCATGCTTTCCATGTCCTTCTTAGTGAATAGTGGAACCAGGGGCTTGTGGTCAGTTTGTATCTCAAACGGAATGCCCCATATGAAAAACTTGTAATGACGGATAGCCCAGTAGACCGCCAGAGCCTCTTTTTCTATGGTCGAATAATTTGCTTCTGATGAAGTGAGGGTCCTTGATGCAAAAGCCACAATTTTGACTTTACTTCCTTCTCTTTGCGCTAAAGTCGCCCCTATGCCTCTATTGCTGGCATCTGTCGAAATGATAGTTGCTCCATTGGGGTTGAATTTGCCAATGAACGGGGCTTCAATGATTGCTTTTCTTATGCTCTTCATGGACATCTCTTGTTCTTTACCCCAAGCAAAAACACTATCTTTTTTGATCAAATCTCTTAGAGGCTGCGATACCATAGCAAAGTCCTTGATAAATTTGGGCATGTACTCAGCAAGCCCTAAGAACGATAGTATGTCCTCCTTGCTTTTGGGTATGGGGGCGTCTCTCACAACTCTGACCAAGTCGTACTTAGGCTTGATGCCTTCCTCTGATAAGGTGTGTCCCAGGTAGTCTACTGAACTTACTCCTAGCTTGCACTTGCTTGGTTTAGTGGTGAACCCTACTTCCTTCAGTTTCTCCAAGACCTTCTTTGCCATCTCATTGTGTTCTTCATCGCTACTTCCATAGATCAGTATGTCGTCTTGGAAACAGATGGTCTTCTTGCAATCTTTTAGCACATGTTGCATGACTCTTTGGAAGGCTGCGGCCGCAGACGCCAAACCAAATGGCATTCGCAAAAACTTAAAGTTGCCAAAAGGGGTGGTAAATGCCGTTAGGATTTGCGAATCAGGATGTAGCTTGATTTGGTAGTATGCGGAAGATAGGTCTAGTACACTAAAATACTTGGCCCCCCTGATCGTGCTCAACATTTCACTGATACGGGGAAGTGGAAACCTATCCACTAGAATGTTTGCATTTAGATCTCTCAGGTCCACACAGAGTCTTATGCTGTTTCCACCATCTTTCGCCGTGATAACAATCAGGGCGAGCCATGCTGAACTCTCAATTTCAGTGATAACTCCTTGACTGACCAATCTTTGAAGTTCTTGTTGGAGGGGTTCTCTCATGCGCAATGGTATGGATCTGGTTTTGTGCACTACGGGTGCTGCCCCCTCCTTGAGAATAATCTTGTGCATATAGTTCTTGAATACTCCTAAACTTTCACTAAATACCTCCTTAAACTCCTCGGTGAGGTCCCCCGCTATGCCTACCAGGTTGATGAGTAACACCTGCTCCTTGTTATTCGGGTCTAATTTCATACCCAACTCCTTCTGGTGTTTCCAGCCCAATAGGGTCGAGCCAATAGTGGACACATACACTTTCCCCACCGTGTGCCTGTCTTTAAAAGAGATTCTCATTGTCACCATACCCTCTAAGGGGATTCTTCCCTTGTTGTACCCCTTGGGATTTATATCAGCTTGCATCATTTTAATAGGGTGGTTTGCAAACTTATCTTCAAATACACTTTTGTCTACCAACGTATATGGTGAACATGAATCAGCATACATACTGAACTTTACACCATCAAGTAAAACATCACATTTGGGATAAATGTCATCATTATTTTCATCCTCTTCTTCCACTTGGAAGATATAAGATTTCTCCCCTTCCTCATCCTGAGGAGACTCTTCAATGGCATGTACAGCTTTGCTAGGTGTCTTACAAACTTTGGAATAGTGCCCCCACCTGTTACACTTCCTACATTGAACATTTCTCGCCGGGCACTTCCAGTTGTTGGCCAATTGATTTGAACTACCACACTTAAAACACACCATGGATCCTGTCTTACTACCACAATTTCTTTACTCTTGTCCCCTACTTTGCATATGGTTTCTCCCTCTGTGTGGATCTTGTTTTCTGCCCTCTCTTTGTTTGTCCCCTCCTGTGGTTTCATTTCTCTCATACAACGTGCGGTGTGTTCTAGGCCTTTAGCTATGTTGAGGGCTTCTTCTAAATTAGGATTCTTAGTGAGTAATTCCTCTTGTGTTTTAGTATCATTGGTGCATCTCACGAGTTGATCCCTAATCAACGAGTCTGTGAGTTGCCCAAATTCACAAGTAGCAGATAATCCTCTCAGCACTGCTATGTATGCACTCACCCTCTCCTCTTTCTTCTGTGCCCTCTTAAAAACTTGTGTCTTTCCATTACCACATTTATTTTTTCTTTAAAATGTGACTCTAACTCCCTCAAAGTGCACTCATAGACGTTAATACCCTCCGCTACTTCCACCTGTTCATCCTCCACCGACCTCCCAGTAATGTCTTCATAGATTTTCCTACCATGTGCGCCCAAATTGTGGAGTAGTATATGCTGTTTCCTTATGTTTGAATAATTACTACCTCCTATGGCAATAAGATACAATTTAAAAATACCTTCCCACCTCCTCCAGGGAATAACTGGTTCTCCTAACTCGTTCAGGAATGGTGGAGGTTGACTCATACCTGCGCCAGCCATTGCCATGAACTGTCTTAAAAATTATTATTTTTTAAATGCACCCTTTAAAATGAGGAAGTGGAGGAACAATTGCTGGAGATAAGGTAATCGTATTTAGGAAAGACAACTGCTTCTACGAATAATTCCCCACAATTGCAATTTTACACAAACAAAACACAATCTCCCACCTCATGATATATTGTACACCGAGAGAATATATTTAGAAGTCCCCTTTCAATTTCTGACGAATCAGGCTGAGAAGCCCAAAGAGGCATAGGTCACCTCCCCCATTGGCGGGAACTTCCTGTGGAGGAGTGTCTCTCAGAGTGGTTCCTGTAAGAACGAAGCTGCCTGAGGAAAAGGGTGAGTCTCCGCTCCTCGCTTCGTGAAATTCGTTATGCTCACTCTAAAACAACAGTCAGTTAACCAGATTAGACTCAAATCCCCACCCGGGAGACGGTAAACAGGGCTGGGGAAAGTTCGTCGAGATAATTGCTTTTCTCTCAGACAGATTGCAGACTCGCGTCCTCTTCAGCGAGAGCGCAGACACCAAATCCGAGCACCTGGCATTGGAGGGAACACCAACGAGGAAGTTAATGGTCGGCTACCAGTTACTCAAGCTCTACAGTGCGCCCCGCTATTTCACCAAGATGCGCCGCCTCAGACAGAGTAGTTTTTGTCCCCACGTCACAGCCTTGAAATACGTAAATCTACCCCTGTGCCCGACCTGACACACGAGTTATCCTCCTACGCGCTGCTTTAATTTACGTCGAAGAAGACCCCTGTGCCCGACCTGACACCCGAGTGGTCCGCCTCCTCACTGCCTTAATTTACTTAAGAGCAAACCCCTGTGCCCGACCTGACACACGAATATTCCCCTACTAGTCAGCTGTTAACATCACGCAGCCTGCTTAACGGACCCGCTATAACTCACTTCAATATGCCGAGAAGTGCTCCCAATATTCAAATAGCCAGCCCGCCGGCGCTTCAGCCACAGCAGCGGTTTGACTTAGCTGCCTACTGTCGATCACCGTAGACTACTTGATCCTTCATCCGATAAGCATATATTTCATTCCAGGGGAACGACATCCACTGTCCCTGGCACAGTCTCCTCACCTCGTCGCCAACAAATGTAGCAATGAAGAAACGATTGATTAAGTAATTTACTTTAATTAAGTTAAGCATAACATAAGGATGCCGTCAGCTTATCTCTAAGGGGCTCAGCTGCTATCTCAACATTCGATAGCGAGCTCCTGAGCTATGACAGCGGAACATTCCAAAGCGGGTGGAAAGGGAGGGGAGTCAAAAGGGGAAGAAAGGAGCAATCCAAGTTACAACAAAGAAGTCATGAAGGCCAGGAAGAAATGGGAAGGAGGTTAGAAATTAGATTAGAAAAGAGGGCAGTACAGTTTGAGATTGGGTTGGAAACAAGACCATTTGTAGCTGAACCACCTAGAGCAGTGGGATCCAGGTCTGTACTTCTGGAAGTCAAGTTTCCCTACTGAGGCAAAGGCATTAACTTATTGAGCATGTACACTAAGTCCCCCTACAACCAAGGCATTAATAGATAGCTCCCAGCTTTCATGAGGTTTCCTCAAATTATCTTGGGTAGAACCAATCTAAAGGTCGGGGGTATACATTTGTGTATGTCGATCACCTACCTTTCAACTATTGCTGCGCAATAGTGTGCACGGTGGAGGCAGAGAGACAGTGGCCTGGAGGAGATAAAAAGGGGAGCCAAAAGGTGGCTACCTCAGGATTCAAGGTGTGTGGCACCACCGAGTGCTGTGGAACTCACCTGAAGTGGTAGGTGCCGTCACGCTGCCCGAATCCACTGCCTGGAACCACGCAGATTCCAGTGTGTTCCAGAAGCTTCATGCAGAAGAACATGTCTGGAGCCTGACCTTGAGCCTGTGGACGAGAGGACAACCCTGTTTAATGGATGCCCGCTTTGGCCTTCAACCATCCCAGCCAATGAGTACCTCAGCAAACCCGAGATACAGCCAATGAATGCGGCCGCAGCACTGCAGAGGGGCCAGTGAGTGTAGCCCCAATACTGAAAGTCAGCCAATGGGTACAGCTTCAAAGGATAGAGGCAGCAAGACTGACATTTATCCAATCAGAGCAGCAGCAAAACAGTGAGGCAGCAAATGGGTCGAAATTCAAGACAGCTAATCGGTGTAGCTACCAGGTCGACAATGGGTGCAACACAATCACTGCCTGGAAAGCGATGAAAGGAAGACCAATACTGCTACTACCTAAGGCCTGCAGCTCCATCGGCCACCTAAAGTACAGAAGTAGTGCTGTCACACAACAAATGGCTACACCAGCACCAATCCGCGTCCAAAGGGTGCTTCTGAGCACCATCGTGGAATCAACTGGAACATCAGTTTCCCGAGCCAGCACTCACAGTCACTCCACTCTCAATGTGCGCAGGATCCAATGACAACGGAGAGACCACACACTCAACAGAGAACAGCTCACAAATGCAGCTGAACCTTGGGCAAGGAAGCCCCGGGAAGTGCAGGAACCAGCGCCTGGTTTCTCAACCCAGAGCCTGTCATGATGGTCATTGTGAGTTTCACCAAGTGTATAGCTACTGGAAGGTGCTGGGATAAAGTGGAGCCAGAGGGCGAGCTGAAAGTACTCTGCATACCATGAAAGGGGAGTCTCAGGCAGGCACAAGTATCACCGTCAGCACCATCGGGTACTTTACTTATTCATTCTTAGAGCTCTAGGTGAGCTCCCTCAGTACCTTACTAATGCCTTCTGAGAACGCAGGGTGAGTCGGCTCCATTCAACATCAACAAGGAAACATTGCAGTATGGTCTGGAGAGTGAGTGAGCCCAGCTCCACTCAAGATCACCAGAGTCTTACCGAAGCATCCTCTGAAGACTGGCTAAGCTCACCTCCCTCCAGCACCACAGTAACCTACCAAAGCGTCCTCAGAATACTGGGTGGGCCCAGCATCCTCCACCATCACCAGTAATTTATTACATGATCTTCAGAACACTGGGTGGTCCCAGCTGCCCCCAGCATCACCAGTAACTTATTACAGCATCCTTAGAACCCAGAACACAGGGTGGGCCCAGCACCCTCTGCCATCATCCAGGAACTTGCTACAGCTTCCTCAGAAGAATGGGTACGTTCAACTCCCTTCAACATAAACAAGGTGACCTTGAATGATCCTCTGTGTTGTGGGCGAGCCCAGATCAATACAAAATGAATGAAGCCTCCTCAGAACACTTGGTGAGGAAACTTCTTCACATCATCCCAACAAACTCAGCACAGCATCCTCTGACCAATGAGAGCCCAGCTCCATCAATCATCACAAGAAGTGTACTGAAACACTCCCATACATCTGATTGAGACCAGCCTCAGGCAATGCTACCACAGAGTTACTGAAGTATCCGCAGAACACTGAGTGAGCACAACTCCTCCTTAGACCACCACAAATTTACTGAAGAATCCACTGAATACCGAGTGAACCCTGCTACAGCTAAAAGATGTCAAACTCTCTGAACACTGAGCGAGCACTGCTCCAACTATGAGATCACACACTCACTGAAGACTCCTCTGAACCCTTAGTAAGCCCTGTACAAACCAAGAGATCACAGACTCACTGAAGACTCCTCTGAACCCTGAGTGAGCACTGCTCATTCCAATAGATCACACACTCACCGAAGACTCTTCTGAACACTAAGTGAGTCCTGTCCCAACCAAGAGATCACAAACTCACTGGACTCCTCTGAACCCTGAGTGAGCACTGTTCATTCCAAGAGATCACAAACTCACAAAGACTCCTCTGAACACTGTGTGAGCTCTGCTCCAACCAAGAGATCAACAACTCACTGAAGACTCCTCTGAACACTGAGTGAGCTCTGCTCCAACCAAGAGATCACAAACTCACTGGACTCCTCTGAACACTGAGTGAGCCCCGCTCCAACTAAGAGATCGCAAACTCACTGAAGACTCCTACGATCACTGAGTGAGCCCTGTCCCAACCAAGAGATCACAAACTCACTGGACTCCTCTGAACACTGAGTGAGCCCCGCTCCAACTAAGAGATCGGAAACTCACTGAAGACTCCTATGATCACTGAGTGAGCCCTGTCCCAACCAAGAGATCACAAACTCACTGAAGACTTCTCTGATCACGGAGTGAGTCCTGTTCTAGCCAAAAGATCTCAAACTTACTAAAGAATTCTCTGAACACTGATTGAACCTTTCTCCATTCAAAAAATCTCAAACTCACTGATGAATCCTCCGACAGCAGCATCCTGACATTCACTGATTCCATCTCTAATGGTTATTTTCTGTGTCACCTCTGCAGCTGTAGCGTCCTGTGAACAATTATTGTCCCCAGCGCTAGCAGTCCAACATTTTAATACGCTGTATCCAAAGGACTGTCCTGTGACAGTGTTGACACTCTTCAGGTGTCGGTCAAAGCAGGGCAAATCTGATGGTCCCTTACCTGTGCCAACAACATGCTTTCAGAACCCATGAAGGTTTCTATCAAAGTAGTTCCTTACCTCTGCCAACTTCACGGCCTTCTCTGGGATTTCAATCCTGGGAAAAGAGTACATCGCTCCCTGGACAGGGTTGCATCGGATTCCGGGTGCCTTATTCAGGATTTCCTCCGTCAGTGAGGCCTTCTCTGCCAGGTTACTTAGAACTGTCTTCCTCTCCTGCAGTGTGGAATGACAAAGCACAGACTCAATCATGGCATTATTAGATATATCGAGCATCATGCATCGTTAATTTTATCACACACTAAGCACTGAAGACAAGAGGTTTCTCAGTCTCAGTGGTAAGAGTGATCAGAAGAAATGGAGAACCTCACACTAGACAGTGGATCTGTAATTGGGTTCCTCAAACTTTCGGTTGTGGAGACCAGTTTTTATATAGTCATGTGTAACTTTACTGGTGGAAGATGAGTCTTTGGAGCCCCAATAAATTCTTCACACTATGGAATGGGAGGAGTGTCATTCAAAAACTCTAGAATGTGAGAAATAATGAAAGGACTATCACTCAATGACTCTGGAATATAAAAACTAACAATGAGAATATCACTCAATGACAAATGAATAGAGTCACTTTGACCGCCTCCTTCACCCTGTGGTCAGTCAAGAAAATCGCTCAGTTCCTTCCTGTTGATCTGTTAAGGACAATTATTATTGGTCTGGTTCGATCTAGAATGAACTATTGTAACGGTCTGTACCAGAATCTACCAAGGTAATCATTGAATAAACTTCAATTCCTACAAAACGTAAGAGCTCGCATTTTGGCGACGGTCCCTAGAAACAGATCAGCCTCCCAAGCTCTAAAAAACTGCATTGGCTCCTGGTAGAAAAAACAGATTGTCTTTCAAGACCTCTGCATGACCAATAAAGCTCTCCATGACCTCGGCCCTGATTATCTGAAAAATAGATTTAGATGGTAATGCCCAGGAAGAAATCTTTGCTCCTGCTCAGCAAGATATCTATTATTCCCCACCTACATACTGGCCACCTGGGGAGCTAGGAGCTTACACCCACATGCATCAAAGTCAATTGCATTCACAAACGGTGCGAATCGCAATTTTCGGCCGTTTGCGAATGCAATTGACTAATTTTGAATGCATCATGCATTTCGCAATTTTAAGAATCGCAACCGTGTTGCGATTTCTAAAATTGCGATTGCATTTAAGAAATCGCAATTTCAGATTTCTTAAATGCAATGCATGATCACTTTTTGGAAGTGGTAAAATAGCATGAAGGTGACCTTCATGCTAATTTACCAAAAACGTACAAATATGCAAATATTGCATTTCTGAAAGTATTAATTTACACACACACATGCCCTTGTGGGCATGTGTGTGTGTCTAAATTGCATTTGAAGTTACATTTCAGGGGTGCAGGGAGGGGTTCTTTGGACCCCCCCTGCACCCTTGAAATTGCATTCCATTTTGCGAATCGCAATTTGAAATTCGCAAAATATGAATGCCTTCCCATTCATTCCTATGGGCCTTTTGGCCCATAGGAATCAATGGGAAGGGTTTTCCTTAATTGCGATTCGCAAATTGTGAATCGCAATTAAGGAAAAATACCGAATCGCAAAAGAAATGCGAATTTTTAATGCATTGCAGTTTGCGATTTCTAAATTGCGATTCCCAATTTTTCGCAATTTAGGAATCGCAAACGGGTGCAATGATGCATGTGGCCGAAAGTGTGTTGTAAGTAGCAGGTACCGTTGGAGGTAAAAAGGGCCCCATCTTTACTGAGGTTCAGGAAGAACTTAAAGACTTGGCTTGTAAGGCATTATTAGTATCCCCATTTTTCTCTCATTTTAATTATTTAATCTGCTTTTTTGAGCAGCCCCAAGATGCCCTTGGGCATTTGTGTGCGTTTCATCAATATTAAAATGAAATCAAATTAAAATCATCATCATCATTGGTAACTTTATTTCGGTTGAAATAGACCATAAAAGTGCAGGTAAAATACATACATAGAAGCACAAGTAGATAAAACAATAAATAACCTGACCAGTAAAATGTAAACCTAAAAATAGATTAAACATTAATAGTTATCAAGATATACAAAATAGAATATTGAAATAGACATGAATATCATAAAAAAAATCCGTCTATGCCACATGCCAATTAGGAACGGTGAGACAGCAAAAACAATAGGGGGGTGGGTATCATACCTTAGGACCCTACAAGCTTGGGCACATTGACTGAAGCCTAAATTTCTACTAAATGGAATCAGCCAACATTTCCTTGTTACCTGATAAACAGGGCAAAAAAACAAAACATGGAATACATCCTCTCGCTTATAAATTAAAATCAAATCATGAATCTGGAACATTAGAAATAATGGGAGGAATATCATTCAATGGCTCTAGAACGTGAGAACTAGCGGGAGGAATATCATTCAATGACTCTGAGACATGAGTGAGCTAATTAAAGATTTACCATTCATTGACTCAGGAACATGAGCGAGCTAATGAGAAGAATATCATTTAGTGACTGAGGAATATGTGTGAGATAATTAATGGAATATCATTCAATCACTCTGGCATATGAGTGAGCCCGTGAGATCAATATCTTTAAATTTCATGGGAATATGAGTGAGCTAATGAGAGGAATATCAGTGAGAGGAAACATCCAGAAGCCCGCGGCCAGACCCACGCATTCCAGAAGCCCTCAAGCGTAACCACAGGTGCCCGAACAAAGCATTTGCCTAAACCACCCATATGCGTGGTTAAGGCAAATGCCCTCTAGTGTTCGAGATGGGCGGTGACTCTAAACACGAACAGGAGTGTTGGAACGGGAAGTGGACACAGACAGGTAAGTGGGGTTGGGGCAGGTCTGATGGTCGCTTTCGGGGGGGGGTAGTGTCAAGTTTTTAGGGCTCACGTATGGGGGAGTCAGGGTACTTTTAAGGAGGGGTCAAGTTTTTAGGACTCAAGGAAGGAGAACGGGGTTGGGGTAGGTTTATGGCTGGGTTTGGAGGAGTATTTAAGGAATGGGGCATTTTTAGGACTCAGGGCAGGTAGGGGATTTGTAATTTAGGGCTTATGGTGGGGGTCAGTAGGGGGTTTGTAATTTAGGGCTTTGAGTGGGGGATGCGGGTCAGAGTAGTGGCAAGCTTAGCCACGCATACACCCTTACCATTCATGCCTTTACCACGAAATTGCGCTGTAAAGGCATGCGTCATAAAGGAATGCGTCGACAAGTCGCATTAGTGGTTCGGGTTACGTAGTAGAGGCACATGTGGTTAAGCCTTGCGTGCCTCTATCATACAACCATTAGTGACAGTCTCAAGAACATGAGTGAGCTAAAGAATAACTTAACAATATAAAGTAAGCTAATAAGAGCAACGTCATTGAGTGCCAGAGGAATATAAGGCGAGCTAAGGAGCAGGTCATTCGCTTGATGATTCAAGAAGGTGTGTTCAGAGCAGTCATTGGCTGGCTGAGGAGTATGAAGTGAGAGAGCACCATTGGATGACTAAAATGAGATGGTCTAGGGAAGGAATATCACTGACGGAAATACATTGAAGTAACAAGAGGGGACGCAAAGGGATGACTCGGGTTGTCGAGAGAACGTCATTGTAATAGGTGCGATTTGAGGTCTCGAGAAGCAGAGGTGACTCAACTCATGAGGATGTCATCGACCTCAGGAAGTAGGAAGAATGTGACTGGATAAAACCAGAGAGGGGTTGATGAGGTCATCTCAATATTATGGCTTCACATGGTACAGTCTAGTGACTCAGTCATTCCACAGTACTCTAATTTTCCACAGTTCGCAGCATACCTGAATTAAATTCTAAAATGTAGGTTTTCACTCCATGTACCTCCTTCATTATTTATATATAAATAAAGCTAAAGAGATGTGCACTCTACACCCAACCAGTCTTTGCTCGTCTTCCCCTGGAGTCTAATTTTCACAATGATCCATAAACAAGTTCTTCAGAACCTGAACCCGGATGAATCAAACCAAAATTAAAATGCCAACTTACAGCAGCAAACTGTTCGTATGAGGGGTCTCCTGGCTGAGGCGGGTTCATGATGACGTCAAGAAGAGCCTGACCTATGGATGGCGTGCAGAGGCACATGGACGCCAGCCTAGTGAGCTGTTGCTTCACTCCCGGGTCCATGTTGATGACCTCCATGTAACCCCCACGGAATCCACACCTACGAGGCACCGAGAGAGACACAGGTTTAAGAAGAAATCTGTCAGCACTGAAGTGTATAGTCTAAAATAAATCAAGTTATCATAATCCTCACTCCTTATATCTTTAGACACCAGGAGGGGCCATGGGCAACGAGCTCTTGACATTTGTAAATAAATATTAGCACATGCATCAGATATAATCCACTCGAACCCATGGAGGAAAAAGCATCACAACAGGTTTTACCTTTGCAAATTTGAAAAGGGAAATGGGGAAAAAGATTGAATGCAAAGCGGTTTTCTGGTAAAATAATTACTCCCTAGAGAACAGCGAGAGTTTTCTTTCACCGAGGAATGTGACATTAAATCATTTAAAAAATTGATAACCTTTTCTTACATTTTTTCAAATCGCTAAATAACTCGTAAAACTTAAAAAACACAAATTTTACTTTAAAAAAATATATAATTTTTTATTGAATTTTAACAACGTGTAATCATAAACATTGTACTTGCAACCATCTTGGTAGTACGCATAAATATTCTGCACAATGGTTATACATTGACAGGATGTCACACACCCATATCTTTTTCTGTTCCCTTACACACGGTCTGTGCAGCGCACTATTCGATGTCCCCCTCTCATCCGTGGCTACGCTAGGTGCATGGACATTAAGGCGTTCCTCAATTCTAATAATCATTCCACCCCACTTCTACAGGTCTTCATCCACTTTATTATCTTTTTTTGGTATGTTTCATTTGTTGGATATCCGCGACCACCCATTACAATATATCCTTCCACAGCTCCATCTAGGGATTGGGGGTGGCGGGGGTGTGATGCCACCTAATTCTGCATTCAGGCATCACAAAATCAAGCGCCAACATGCACTTTCCAATTTTTCCTCTTCTATTCCTTTAGGATATCTAGCAGGCACATCTGTACCGTTCCTTCCACCCTGATCGCCTTGATACGTGTTAATTGCCCCTATAGCCAGTAGCTTGCCATGGCGGGGCATACCCAGGTCATGTGCAGAAAGTCTCAGTGACCCGACAAATTACTACTTTCCCCCTTAGCTGTCCTGCCTTGGGGGTCTCAGTGACCCCACACATTTGGGCTTGCCTCCTTAGCTGCTATGTTGTGGGGGTCTCAGCAACCCCCACCAATTTGTTTGCGTGCTCTGCTAGCAACCCTATTGCAGCGTCTCAGTGGCCTCATCGGTCACTTATCACCCGAAGGGCTTGCTCTTCACCTGTCCAGGCAGGCGAGTCTTGATTGATTTGCAGTCACACGTCGTGGTACTCTATGAACTATAAAACAACCCACTATCAGGACCAGAGATAAGCATGGGTAGGGTGGGCAGTTGCCCAGGCCCCGCGCACCAGTGTGTCACAGTTGAACAAGTTACTTACCTTCGGTAATGCTTTTTCTGGTGGATACAGTATCTGCCTGTGGATTCCTCACCTTGTGAATATCCCCTGAGCAGCAGCCATTCGGAATTTTTTGTAGCTCTCCACACCGGCAAAGTCATGGACGACATCACAGAGGGTACGACTCCGCTCGCGACCCCGCTGACATCACTGGATCCATAATAGGGCCTCGTTGGCGTGATGACGTCAGTTCTGCCCCTTTTTTCCATGCTCCCGAGGCACACGGACAAACCGACATGAACAAGTGTAGTATACACAGTACACAGTATTTGAACCAACACACATAGTGTGAAAACAACTCAAATGGTAAACATAATTAAACATTTCCATAGGAAAATACAACATAAATACTTGCAGGTATAGAAGAGTGCACAACGGGGAGGGGGGTGGGCATGTGAGGAATCCACAGGCAGATACTGTATCCAACAGAAAAAGCGTTACCGAAGGTAAGTAACTTGTTCTTCTGATGGATACATCTGCCAGTAGATTCCTCACCTTGTGAATAGAATCCCACAGCAGCCCCCACTCCCGGAGGAGGGTGTCCACTCATCAATACCAGAAAATCCTGGAGGACAGAGCGCGCAAAGTGGCCGTCCCTCCTCACTTCAGAATCTAAGCAGTAATGCTTCACGACAGTGTGGAGGGAGGCCCAAGTTGCCGCTCTGCAAATGTCCTCTACAGGAACACCCCTAGACAAAACATATGTAGAAGACTTTGCTCTAGTAGAGTGAGCTTTTATACCCTCTGGAGGTTCCTGACCAGCCAGTGCGTAGCAAATCTTAATGCACAAGATAATCCATCTTGAAAGTGTGCGCTTGTGCACAGCTCTTCCTTTTCTGCAGCCAGCAAGTCCAACAAAAAGCTGGTTGTCCACACAATAGTCTTTAGTCCTATCGAGATAAAAGCTCACCGCCCTCTTAGGGTCGAGACGGTGAAGCCACTCCTACTCCCTGGAAGGGTGAGGGGGAGGATAGAAAGTAGGAAGGTAATAGACTGCCCGAGATGGAAAGGAGTAACCACCTTAGGCAGAAAAGCACCCCTGGTCCTGAGTACCATTCTTTCAGCATGAATGGTCAAGAATGGGGGTTTCGAACTTAGTGCTTGAAGCTCACTTACCCTCCTTGCCGAGCTGATTGCAATAAGAAAAACTGTCTTAAAGGACAGTAGCCTCATGGGACACTTGTGCAAAGGTTCAAAGGGTGAACCCATTAAGTAGGTCAACACAAGATTTAAGTCCCATTGAGGCACAATAAAAGGAATAGGAGGGAATTTGTTGGTAAGACCCTCAAGTAAAAGTATAACAATAGGTGACTTAAACAAAGACAGCTGGTCCGGCAAACAGAAGAATGCCAACAAGGCCGATAAATAACCTTTAACAGTAGTCACAGCAAAACCCTGCTGGGCCAAATAAAGAGCAAATTGAAGAATATTGGACAAACGAGCTCTTAAGGGGTCAATAGACTTCTCTCCACACCTTGAAACAAATTTAGACCATCTATAAGAATAAATTGACTTGGTGGAAAGCTGCCTGGCAGAAAGAATAGCATCCACCACATCAGGCAGGAGAGAAAAAGAACTCCGGTTGCCCCGTTCAATCTCCAGGCATGAATGCGCAAGCTCTGGAGATGGGGGTGTAGAACCTGCCCCTCCATCTGAGAGAGGATATCTGCCCTGAAAGGGAGACGGAGCGGCGGGCACGAGGAGAGGTAGAGAAGATCTGTGTACCACACCCTTCTTGGTCAATCCGGGGCGATCAATATGACTTGGACCCGTTCCTGGCGAATCTTCCTCAGAACCCGAGGGGGTATGGGAGGAAACGCGTAAAGGAGTTGTGAACCTCAACTCAACTGAAACCCATCCCCCAAGGCTCCCTGCATCAGATACTAAAGACTGCAGAATGACGGGCAGTGAGCGTTCTCGTGAGTGGCGAACAGGTCCACCTGAGGAGTTCCCCAGCAGACGTGACGAACCACCTCTGGATGAAGTCTCCACTCGTGGTCAGCCGAGAACTGCCGACTGAGACTGTCTGCACGCACGTTCAGAACTCCGGCCAGATGATTTGCCATCAGACAAATCTGATGGTCCTGAACCCAATGGAACTGACGTCATCACGCCGACGAGGCCCTATTATGGATCCAGTGACGTCAGCGGGGTCGGGAGCGGAGTCGTACCCTCTGTGACGTCGTCCATGACCTCGCCGGCGAGGAGAGCTAGAAAAGATTCCGAATGGCTGCTGCGCAGGGGATAATCACAAGGTGAGGAATCTACTGGCAGATGTATCCATTAGAAAGGCCATTGTGGCACACACCTCCTCTAGTGCCCCCTGCCAATCCAACTGAAAGATAGAGGTCTCATTACAATTGGGCCCACGGAGTCGGCCCCCTCCCTGAGCCTTGCTGACCTGGTGTAGGGAGACAAAGCCTGAGGTGGGGGCTACTCTGGTCCCAGGTACAAGGAACCCTCCTGCTAGCTGCCTTTTCAGAGGCCCACTGGATGTCAAGCAGTTTAGCTCCATCCCACTGATAAGCACCTCTCCCACCTTCAGCCCTTTCTGAGCTGTAAAAAGGGTGAGAAAGAGGGTCTGCAGCCCAGGAGGGGTCCGCACAAACTGCTTAAGTGTCATCTATTGAGATGCAAACAGGACTCAATGTGTCACCTTGTATACAAATTAAAGAGGCCACCCTGATTCCCGTTCTCCCCGGGAAGCAAAATTTCCTCGAACCATCACTGCCAACAGCGTGTCATCTAATGCCAAACAAAGTGCTGTTTTACCAGCAGGCACTTACTCTCCCATGAAGCCCTTGGAGATAGAGTGGAAGGATGCCAATTCCAGGCTGTTGGAGTACTTGGGGCCCATCTCGAAGACCACCTTCTTGAAGGAGTGGAATGCACAGCCCTGAGCGTAGACGTTGTCCTGGTACACCTGGGAGATAATGACAGAAAGGAGCCAATCACCAGAGGCATTATTCGTAATAATTTAACAAGGCCTACGGCCCAATCCCTGCTCTAGGTATAATTCTCTGACGTGCCAATACCTACTCGCCATTTTCTGCAATAACAAAATGCACTGTGCAAATTTGTCCTGGAGCAGAGCTCATTTGCATACACATGCCACGCCCACCACCCCCTATCTTGCCGTCAAGCAAACTGTGAAACACATTAGCAAGGCTGGACTGGCCGTACCAGGAATCAGGCGTTTTCACAGGAAGCTGAAAGGTTGGGGAGCCTCTTTGCTTACTGGGGGCTGGTTTTGTAGCAGTGCTGCAGTTTAAAAGCACTGCAGAATTTGTTGCATATCCAACAGTTTCCAGGCAACAATAAAAGTGTCAAGATAACCGATAATTAATGTACCTGCCGGAGAGAGGGCCTGATTCACAGAACTAACTTAAGACAAAATCCTAAACTTACTCCCATTTTGGTATTCACAGAAGGCACTTACTCATTTTGGTATTCACAGAAGGCACTTACTCATTTTCGTATTCACAGAAGGCACTTACTCATTTCGGTATTCACAGAAGTTAGGAGTCCTATCTTTAGGACTCCTAAAAGTCTTCTGTGAATACCGAAAGTCTTAAAGTTAGGATTTTTCTCTGTTTAAGAGTAGTAAAGTTAGGACTCCTAACGTTAGGACTCCTAAGCTTGATGAAGTTGGCTCGTACCAGCATTGTGAATCTTCCGACTGTGGTTCCTAGGAGCCAACGTGTAAGCAGGTGCTGTTAATATTTGTTTACTTCGGTAAAAGTGAGGAGAATACCGTTGCCGACTTTGTATTCATTATGTTGTTCAATAGTGTCCTTTTTGTGCATTTGATTATAAAATCATTATATACTTTTTAGCAATATAAATTTTTCTTAAACCGAGGGAAACGTGTTGTAGGGTTAATGTTATTGCCAAGAGGTAGGAATGTTAATGACGGGTTCTAAAGAATTTTGCAATAGAATGCTATGAGGAGGTGGGCAGAGTTGGTTGAGGAGGTCGAGTACTGCGCTCTTCACTCGCGGGTTTTCCATCGATGTAGTTGAATATTAGCTATGACATTGAACACTTTTGCGTGCAGGACTTCATTACAACAAAGGGCCAACCCGAAGGGGCAGTGGCAGCGTTGTACCCAAGAAATCTCTACAGTCCGTGCATGAAAGCGTGACCCAAGGCCCAAACACTCACCCAGTTATATGACTTGGCTAGAAAACTATGGGCCGGCCCTATATCAGCGCTTCAGTGCCCCACAAAGGGGTAGTACAAATGCTGTTATACAATACATTCTTATCGGTTCTAACCTTTCCACTAAATAAAATCACATTTCCGATCTGGGAACCTGCGAATGAGGCAACGTATTAACATGACTCGTTCATTCTCCGTTGTATACAAGTACAACTTCCATAAAAAGGCGTGTCCCTCAGAGTCCATTTTTGCCAGGAGGCCCGTGGCCCACTGGCGCAGGCCATTCATTCATTTGAACCTCCACATACTGTGAGTCAAGCTGGACTCTGACTGTGACCAATGTAAGTGCTCTTAATAAAATCAGCCACAATACCATGTATGTATGGTTTCCTGTGATTGATTAATGATTCGCCTCTGGCAGTACCGACTGCAGTCTGTAATATAGCCACAAGGTAGTACTAGTGGCACCACAGAATCATATTTACCTTTCATCACCCACTACTACAGGTACAAAAACGAACGTATTCATCCTTATTTTTCACTCAAATATGTTATGTTAAGTGTTTTTGTGAAGCACTCCAATGCCCCCAAAGGTGTCTTGGCACTAGTTAAGGGAAGGTGAATGGATGAGTGTTAGACTTGGCATCTTTTGACATGTTTCCCCTGAGGTTTTGCTTTCTGACTTCCCTGTTTTGAATCTGTTTTTGCTGACATAGTGTGTCTGCTCACTTTTCTCACTGATGATCAGTGGTAAAGTGCAAGTGCTCCTGTGGTAAATTGTGTTATGGATTGGTGTTTCCATAATTGGATATTTGATTTACTTGTTAGTCCCTAGTAAAGTGCACTGAGTGTGTCAGGGCCTGTGAATCAAATGCTACTAGTGGGCCTGTAGCACTGATTGTGCCACCCACATGAGTAGCCCAGAAAATGTAACTCAGACCCGCCATTGCGGAGTCTGCACTCAGTTTGTAACTGCCGACTTGGCCAGTGCACCCACTTGCCAGTCCCTCACCTTCCATTTTCTTACATGTCAGCAACCCCTAAGGTAATACCCAAAGTACCCCTATGGTCTAGGTGCAGTGTATGTGAAAGGTAGGACATGCCCTGGTGTGTGTGTGGCATGTCCCGATAGCGAATTACAGCCAAATTTGTTTTTCGCCATTTCAAGGTTACCTGTTCCCCATAGGACAGAATAGGGAGTTTGTTTATAACATCTAATAAAACGTAACTGGCCTGGAGAATTAGGTAGGAAAATAAAGTTTAGTGTGCCTGAACTCAGAATCTAAAGATGCATCTTTTCGTGAAGGTGATTTTTACATTCTGTGTTTGAAAATACCACTTTTATAAAGTAGGTATTTTCTTGCTCAGCATCCTGTGTGCCTCTGCTGGAATGTGGTTCGCGTGTATGGGTTTTGGATGACAGAAGGCCTGGGACAGGAGCGGCTCCAGAAAGTCTAGGGGGTCAGGAAAGGGCTGAATAGGCCTGGGCTGCAATTGGGAAAGGGGGAGGAGATTTCTTTGCACCTCAAAGGGCCTGGTCTGCCTCTGACCGTGCCGTCTCTACCTCCTGCCAGGAAGTCACACCAAAGAAGGCAGAACTGGCTCTGGCTGGGCACAGACACTCTCTCCCTAAGAGTTCAAAGGATTTTGGGATATAAATATTAGGACCCAGACCAAGAATTTCAAAACTCTTTTGGACCAAGAAGACTGCCAAGAAGAAGAGCTGGAGAAGCTGTGAGGAGGAACTACCACATTGCTGTGTTGGCCTGCAGTGGCTGCTTCCATCTTGGGGAGTGAAAGGACTGGACTGATCTTTCTGCAATCTACTTCTGTGAGTGTCTCCAGGGGCTTGAGGTATAGCTTGCCCCCTGTTAAACAAGTCTCAGGAACAGCAAAGACTGCAGACTCTTCTGCCCTCAGCACTGGCGCCTGTGTGTTTTGTGCTGCAACAGAATAACAGCAACCCGACGACGTCTACGACGCTGCTGCCGACTCAGTGTCCTGAAGGCACCACAGAGGGCACCGCCGCAATGTTGCACCGCAACCATGGTCTCATCGACGATGCTTTCTGCTGCTACCACAGAGCCACTGCTCGCACCACGACCCGTGGGCACCGCACTCTGCACCGCCTCGCTTCACGACGACGCCTTGGTATCCCCGACACCGCCGCTCCACGGCGAAATCTACACCGCTGCTTGCACCATGTTTTGAGGGCACCGCTCCTAAAGTTACACAACGCACCGCCCTCATCCCGCACCGCAGCCTTGGCCGACCGACACCATCGACTCCAGCTCGTCAGCCGACAACAGTGCTTCAGCAACGCCGCCGCGGCTGCTTGCACCGTGACCTGCCAGAACTGCAACGAGCACAGCATTCACTTCTCACCGCGACCCTGGTCTCACTTACAATGCTATCTGATGCCACCACCAAGCCGCTGCTCGCACCGTGTCCTGAGGGCACCGCACACGGCACTTCGCTCCTCAGCATGCGACGCCTGCCGACGCCAGCGCTCCTGACTTCAACAGAGAGGAGATCGATCTGCAATGTGTGTTACTTCAAGGCCCCCGACGACTCATGCACTGACCTCCGGAACAGATGCCTGCAGATGCCGTGCTTTCGAAAGCTCAACGAGAGGTCGTCGACGCCCTGCATTTCTAAAAGGTACTGTTTGCAGGTCGTCCTGACACCGTAGCTGGCCCGCGACACCGTGGTCAGCCAGAACTGTTTGAACTTTTTTGCTCACGACACCGGATTGCCCCGGACGGAGCTATTGACATCAAGGAACTATTTTACAAATATATTTTGATAACTTGGTCTGACCACTATCTGATCCTTTTTAGGTTGACTATTCTCCAGCTATCAGATATGCAAACTAAAGCCAGGGACCTGGGCAGAAAATGGCACAAGGTCGCTTGCGATTCCCTTGAACCTTTGCTGGCCAAATCGTTCAGACAGACATCCAATGATCTGAATATCGACGTTTTTAACTTTAACACCAACGTTTCCTCTGCCATTAACTCCAGAGCCCCTCGAAGACCCTTATCTTCATTTAGAACAAAGCCCTCTGCTCCCTGGTTTTCTGCGGCCTTACGCTTAGAAAAAAGTGTAAAGAAAACTGCAACGCAGTTGGAGACGAACGTATGATACTGTCGCCAAAGCCACCTATAGAATGGCTCTAAAAAATGTTTATAAACTCAAGCGTGCCTCTATGAGGGAATATTTCGTCAGCAAAACTAATGCAGGTGAAAACTCGTCCAAAATGCTATTTAAAATTGTGAAGGAATTTGCCAAACCCCCAGCCTTGACGTGTCCGATCCCACATAGTCAAATCCTCTGTGATGGTCTCTCGAATTCCTTTTACGACAACATTGCAGATATCTCTGCCTCTTTCACTCTAGCCTCAGCATCACCCTTGTCAGGCCCCAGGGTCCCTGTTGAGAATGAGTTTGTATCTTTTAAAACCTTGTCCATGGACACTCGACTGACAAGGCTTCGGCTAGGTAAATCGGGGTCACCACTTGACCCCGACCAGGTGCTTAGTACGTTGGCCCCCCTTTTGGCGGGCCCATTACTTTCCATCTGGAATACGTCGTTACTCTCGGGTCAGTTACCCTCCTCATGGAAGCAGGCTATGCTGATCCCCATCTTAAAGAAAGCTGACGCTGACCCCTCAGTGTTCAGCAATTATGGGCCTATCTCGCTTCTCCCTTAGCCAGCTAAAATACTCGAGAAAGTTGTGCAAGAGCAACTAGCCAACTACCTGGAGTCCAGACTACTTTTCCATGACTCACAGTCTGGCTTCAGATCCGGCTTCAGCACAGAGACTGCCCTACTAGAGGTATCTGAGACTATTCGTGAATGCGTGGATGCAGGCGAGGAGGCCATGTTGGTGCTCCTCGATTTATCCGTGGCGTTTGACACCGTCTCGCATGCCATTCTGTTAGATAGACTATTCAGCTTTGGGATACGGGATACCCCTTTAGCCTGGATTAGATCATTTCTGACAAGCAGAACGCAGCGGTCCACCTTCAACCTTTTGTTTCTGAGGATAAACGGCTTACTTGTGGCGCACCGCAGGGCTCTACACTAAGTCCTCTTTTTTCAATGTCTAGCTCTCTTCTCTGGCTGAGGTTGTTGAATCCTGGGGGGTCAGAGTGATCTCTTACGCTGATGACACTCAGCTTGTGTTTTCCTTTAGAGATCACTCTGACGACAGCTTTGCCAACTTTAGACGCTGCCTCATTAACATCTCCTCCTGGATGACTCTCAACACCCTTAAGTTGAACACCGATAAAACTGAGGTGTTATTCTTCAACCAGAGCACCCCACTTCCTTCTATTGTATGGTGGCCCTTGAAACTTAACACTCCCCCAACACCAGTTAAATCAGAATGTAACCTGGGCTTTCATTTTGACAATAAACTGTCATGTGAGATGCAAATTAATAAGATCACCTCAGCTTGCTTCGGTAAGCTCCGCATGATAAGGAAAATTCTTCCTTTTCTCTCCCCTTGACTCGCGCAGGACTGTCATTCATGCTTTAATCCCCTCACACCTGGATTATTCCAACAGACTGTATGCCGGAGCCCCGACTTACATGATTAAACGACTAGAATTGGTTCAGAATGCCGCTGCTAGGCTGATATGTAACATTCCTTATCGCCACTCAATCACCCCGCATCTGTTGAAACTTCACTGGGTGCCAGTTATTTATTGCATCAAATTTAAATCATTAGTCCTTGCTTTCAGGGCACTTAACGACCTTGGCCTGGCCTACCTCAGACGCAGGCTAAAGCCGGTTCAGTCTGCTCATGCTCTGAGATCTAATCATCTCCGCCTTCTCTACTCTCCCCGCTTTCGCCGTTCCAGGACAGGGGGAAGAGCCTTTGCTGTTGTGACGGCTAAATTGTGGAACAGCCTCCCACTGTGTCTTTGGCTGATCACATCTGAACCAGTGTTCCGACGCAAACTGAGAACATGGCTGTTTTCCAAACTATAGCCACGCTTCGCCTGACTCTCTGTTGCTGCCTTAGTCTGTAGCGCCGGGACACCCCCGTTGGGGGTAGCCGCGCGCTTTACAAGCTTCAAAATAAATAAAATAAATAAACTGAAGATTTTTTCGTACTGTATTGTGGATATTTATCGTCTTTAGTCTTGACTTCATTTTAGAAAAATATTGGATATTTTTCTAAACTGGTGTGGTGTCCTTTTGTAGTGCTTACACTGTATTACTGTAGGGTATGTGCAAATGCTTTTCACACTGCCTCTTAAATAAGCCTGACTGCTCGTGCCAAGCTACTAAGGGGGTGAGCAGGGGTTATTTTAGGAGTGTAACTCCCTTATCCTGACTAGAGTGGTGGTTTCTGCCCGACTTTTGCACATGCCCTAGCCAACCAAAAATCCAATTTCTAACAATGAGTCAGATCGAGTGTAACAAAAAGCCAAGTTTCGATGGCCGCCTGCCAAAAGGTCAGGTTGGGCTTTAATGTAAAATGGGGAAATTGTTGCAGTCCTTTTAGGCTCCTAGCACAAACCTTCTTCATCCCACTTGTCAATTTTGAGTCTAAGGACTGAAACAAGTTTGGTTGATGCGGATCTAAGATAACAAGTTGGTGAGTAGTAAGTAATGCACTTTCAGAAAGCCAGGACTAGTTCCATGCAGATCTTTGCATACAATACACAAGGCTTTGAATGTAATCCTCTGTCTCTCCCGAAGCCAGTGAAGCTTCACAATGAACTGGGACACTAACCGGCGTTTGGGGACTTCCCCTAGCAGTCGTGCTGTCGCATTCTGTGGTCTTTGCATTTTGTTCACGACTTAATTGTGGGCATTAAGATAAAGCACATTACAGTAGTCTATTTTGGAGATGACTCAGAAAGTGACCACTGTTTTCTAGAGGTGGTCAGGTAAGAGAGGAAGAATTTTAAAAATAATTTTCAAAGTGAAGAAAGCATCCATGGTTACAGCATTTACTTGATCAGTGTTGGAAAGTTTGTTGTTCAGTAAGACTCGTAAGTTCCAAACCAGCGGCAGCTCCTCCCCAATGGCAGAGGAGCGTCACCCCACTGCCTGGCTCAGAGCCAACAAATGGTAAATAAAACAATGTTCTTGCACTGTTTTTTTTTGCATTTGCCAACTCTAAGTGAATGCTGTAAGGAATGGCAGAGGCACGGGAGGGGGGTGAGTAGGAGTGCTACGTGCACTCATAAAGTGGTCATGTGTGTTTGGCTGGCTGTCTCAGACCCACCAAAACACACATGCAATCTTAAGTTTCTGCTGCCCGGCTGGATTGAGCAGCCAGGCAGCAGAAACCCCCACAGACTCCCTGGCCTGAGCAGAGCATCTTTCTTGCCCACTCAGGCAAATCCCTGCACTGCTCAACAGCATGGTGATTTAGTGGGAGTGTGTCTCAGGGGCTGCTGGGACCCAGGAAGAGGCTGCAAGTAAGTAAAAAAAATTTATGAATCTATTATTTTTAACCCCCATCAGTGAACCCCCTCCCACCACCCCACGCTCCCTCCACCCACCCTACTACCCTTTGTTTTTGGCAGCCGCCACTGTTCCTAACTCAACTAACAGGAATAGGGGTAGGTGCAAGCTCGACAGGCCACTAATCGGGAGTGCAGAATGAAGAGGTGGCTTTTTAGGTCTCGCCTAGCAGTGGAGCGACAATGCGCTGTCCGAGGCTAATAGTAATCGATAAGGATTTCTGAAGTGGAGTGGAAGCCCCGCTCCTCTTTTTGATTGGGTGGCGTCATCATTTATGCTAAACGCTTGCTTTTCATTGAAAATCAGGCTTTTTTGTCACCGCCCTGTCTCCTTTTGGGATGGCCCATCTGGAATTGATTGTTTACTGGCGGGGTTACAATGTGTCCTTCATAACTCCGTAGGCACTGTTTTTCCAGTCAGTCCTGTGATGTCTCCAAACCACCAGTTTCCGTCCCTTGCTGCTCGATTACTTGCTTCATGGCCAACTGCAGAACGCTTGCCTCCTGCGTGTTTCAATTACGGTGTGAAATGCTTATTTTTATTTAACCTGTGCCTTCAGCTTCATGGCGAGTACAGCTTTATTTTTATGTGTCTCGCTGTATTAACTTTAACTTTTTTTTTATGAAGCGCCCCATGTCGCGCTTTCACTTAAATATGCTCCATCCCCCTGCACCCCCTGCTGCATGTACTCCTCGCGTTTAAGAAATCTGCGGGCGCCATTGTTTCCCATTCCTCCCCCCTCCATCAATGCCCTTCGTATGCCTTGTTTCATTTTCACCGGATGCAGTGTCCGCTTTATAGTGTTTGCCTTTTTTTTCCAATATTGGGGCAGCTCACAACCTCTGCCTCAGCACACACGGCGCTACCTCAACTCCGGTTGCAGCAAGTGCTCCAGCCCAATATCCGCCTTCATCACTTTCAGGCTTGCAGCCCCGCCATGGACAAGGGGGAGGAGCAAAAAGGAGGATGCCGCATTTTTTTAACGCCCTGCGCATAACTCGCAATACTCGTCCTGCTCCGTGTCACTTTAAAAATGGGTCCCACGGTTTCCTAAAACTGCGTTGGTAATAGGAAAGCAGGAAAGGGGGGACATAAATTACCCTCGATCTAGTTTTTTTATTATTATTTATTTTTATTAATTATAAAACAAGCAAGGCATAAACAAATACAGAGTGCTGGTACGAGCACGTGGCCAGACAGTGAAGAAGAGAAAAATCAACAAGACATGTAGGGGGGGGAGGATCCATAGGGCGAACAATAAATCAAATTACAATCAGTGAAAACAGGGCTAGGGAGACATTGGGACATCAATGTTATCCATCATTGGGGGAGTGCAGATATCTCCATGGTAGGTATTCCACTGTCCCCACACACTCTGCCATTTCCGTGGACAACCCCGGGCCACATACACAGTTTTTTCACGAAACATGCACCAGTCCATGTTTTCCATCCAAAGTTCGTCCTGAGGTGGTCTTTGCGAACCCCACAACTGTGCAATATCACGTTTTGCTATCATGGCACCTAGGGTCGCCCATTGAGTTTGGGCCACATTATAATCCGTGGGCTCCCAGATATTCAAGAGACAGCGTCTAGCCTCCGGTAGGAGGGAGACACCCGTGACTTCCTCCATCACCTTATACACTCCATTCCAATACGCAACAACCTCAGGGCATTCCCAAAGAATATGAAGAAACGTCCCCACCAAGCCACAGCCCCGCTTGCAGAGTCCCTCCTCAGAAAAACCCATACGTACTAGACGGGAACCAGTGACATATACCCTATGCAGAATCTTAAGTTGGACCAGTCGGAGTCTCGCAGGGATCCCAATCTCCTTAGGCGAGGAGACAGCAGACTGCCAGTCCTCATCATCTAACTCGAGACCGTCTTGGACCCACCGGTCACGTAGTGGCAGCAGGAGATCAGCTCTGTCATTAATCAATTTCTTGTATACCAGGGAAATTGTACTATCTGGAACGTGACCATCTAGCAATCTATCCTCCAGCAGGGTCGATTCGGGAACCAATTCCCCGCTAGTGAAAACTGACATCAAAGCATGACGGGCCTGTATATACCTAAAATATTCCGAGTCTCCCAGCTCAAATTCCGCTTTCAAAGCATCAAAAGACTTCACCTGTCCCTTAACCCACAAATCCCCCACCTTGCTAAGTCCAATGAGATCCCACTTTTCGAACCCTTTGGATTTCCACAAATTACCAAGCCTTTCAGAGTCAAAGAGTGGGGTCGCCAGAGTCAGTCGGCCTCTCCAGCCCAATGAGGCAGTAGCATCATGCCACACCCGGACGGCCATTCTAGTTGGCCCAGACAATGACCTGAGTGCCGACGAAGAGTACAGAGCTCTAGTGTAGTTACCCCCCGGAAGCAACAGTTTATCCAACACATATGCCGGGTTCAATGTAGGGCCATACATACCATGGTTAATGGCACTAAGTTGGGACGCCCAATAATACCTCCTGATGTCCGGAAGTGCTATGCCCCCATCGTACCACGGAAGAGTTAACTTTGCCAGGGCAATGCGTGGTCGGCCATCCCAAATCAATTTCTTCTGGAGGCTCTCAATCTTACGAAAATAACTGGCGGGGACCATATCTAACGTGTTTTGGAGTGCATACAAGAATCGAGGTAGGGACATCATCTTAAAAAGGGCCGCACGCCCATGCGGCGAGAGTGGGAGCCTACGCCAACCCAATGTAGTGTAGTACCTATTATCCCAATAGGCTCTGCGCATTGGAATAATATCTTCAATAGTATAGACGTAGGACAGAGGTTAACTAGGTCTTCTACTGTCGATATTAGACTTAAAGTTATGTGTGTGCCAGCTAGCTCAGAGTTCATTAGAAACTTTCTCGAATAGACAAGGAGGAGTTTAACCTCCCTGGATAGACAAGAAGGGATTTAGTTTCTGACAACCATAGAACATGACAACTTTGCTCTCCCCTAATCAAGAGTGTATCTCTAGAGTCGTGTGAAAACAAAAGACAACTTATTTTACTCAGTCAGTTCAGTGCATTCTTAGTTTCACCAGATTGTAGAGAAAAGGAAGAGACGGGCGTGTTCAATAAAAAGATGTTATTTATTGATCAGTCTCTTTTCTCATACAAGAGAAATGAATCGCTATTATTGCAATACTTATAGTTAAGTAAAGTGCATACAGTAATAACAGAATTATAAAATAATACTGTAAAAGCATTGATATGGTTTCTTAGCCATATGATACTTAAAATGGATAAAATAGATACATACATATATACATTGACTAATCCTACTCAACTGGTGCTTCTAACTACGCCTACCCCAATGTACCTGACCTAAGCCTAATACGTGGCGGGAGTAGATAAGTAGCAGTTTAAGTTAAGTTTGCTTTGCCAAGGGTCTGCTTCAAGAATTCTCTACAAAGGATTATTCAGTTCAGTACCTGGGAGTTTAGAAGGCTGGAGGGCTGGTATCTCTATCTCAGGTCTTGATATTCCAGCTGCCCGCAAGGGCGGCTTGGAAGCGCCGGAGCTGGATTTCTCGGCAGGAGAAAAGGCAGCGTCTCTCTCTCAGCGCGTCAGAAAGGAGGGGCAGCGTCTGTGGGCTTCGCTGTCAGCTGGGCTCCTCGGCAAGTCTCGCTGCTCCAATCTTGTCACCACCTCGTGTGTTTGCTTAAGGCAATGTCGGTATTATTTATACCTGAAAGGTGCCGGGATTGACGTAAGGATGGACATAAATACGTCAATAAGGATGTCATACGAACTGGTCGTTCGCACATTCTTTACTGAAGTTCTCGGCTAAATCAAAACAATGGCTGTGGGGATTTCCCAGGTCGTGGTAGGTTTGATTTGTTTTGAGAACACCGTATGCCTATTAGGGGGCTGGAGAAATAGTGCTTGCCTAATGAGATGGCATGCGCTATGACTTAATCAGATAACGGGCTTCTGTGCCGTTGTGTGGCTAATCAGATAACAGGTTTCCGTGCAGTTGAATGGCTGCTAGTTAATTATTAACCAGACAAGGGTCAGAAATAGGGGGATCGATACAGTACCCATAGTAAATACACCACACCCACTCCACGTAATCTATGTCCATATTTACAAGTCTAGGCATAGTAAACATACTAGTAGTGCATGTGTATACCGAACCACCCCAAAATACAATCAAATGCATTTTGAAAATTGGAAATGCCAAATACACGAAAAGATGAGTATAGTCACTATATGCACTTCAAGCAGTATAATAATGCTAAATCTAATACGCATATTTTTAAATCAGCATGAACGAAATGCGGAAATTACACATGAAATGGCTCTTAATACAGAAAAAAAGGTCGAGACCATCTCATCACAAAATCATGAATACTTGTGAACATGCTAGAGGGTAGCTAATGTCTCTAGAGTAGCTAAAAATAGAAATTTTGTTCTCTAAGAATAGTTTTACTTTAAGCAGAAGATAAGTGTCCCAAAAAATCGTAAATATTTTTGGAAATGGATGGGGAAAAAAAATGTCTCGCTCGCTGTAAAAACTGGTGAGAAAATTTCTTATTGCTTTATTTTCAAAGTTCAAGGCCAAATTCAGGGTGTAGGGAACGCCGTGTGCTAGTTTGCTCAAAGTCATTCTTTCTGCCCTGGTGAAAACATCATATTGTTGAGACTTTCGAAAAAACTGTCAACTGCTTCTTGCGAAAGTACCACTAACTCGGAAAAATTTTGTAACATGCATTCATGAGCATGATTGCCTTCATTGATGTTTCGATCAGCATAGCTGACAGAAGGTCGTACCTGATCGATGCTGCTTTCATCTTGTACTTCACAACTCTTTAATCGTAGTGGTGAAGTCTCCACGAATGCCGTCATCAGGATTGGTAGCCGCTGGGGACAGCACAATGCATGAGCCGTTACCGGACCCAACAGAGTCTCTGCGTCCATTGGCACATCCGATTGTAGTGTCAGACAGGTGTCCAACACGCATTCTTCGCCGCATAGCATGCACCTTAATACAGGCATAACACAACTTTGCCACATCGGTCTGAATGAAAGAAACCAAGTCATGTTCAAATCTCGTAGCCGTGCTAGCCGTGCTAGTCCAAGGACTTTAGTTATGCGGTCCCGGTAGCCAATAGCTCGGATTGTTTCTTCCATTATCGCTGGTGTCTTGTCTGTGACGTGGTTTGCCATAGCGAAGTAACAGGATCAAAAATAGGATGCCTGCCACTAGTCCCAAAAGGAGAGGAAGTCCGCCAAAGATGGAATGGACAAAATCAGGAAAAATACCTAGGATGGCTTTGAATGGGGTTAAAGCTCCCGAAAACACTGTCTTAAATACACTCGCGATTCCACTTGTATCAGAAATGTTTAAGATTTCGCTCAGTATTTCTGAGAAATGTATGGGGGAATTGGTTGATAACAGTGAATGAATCTCAGCAGTTGTCCTTGCAACTTGGAGATCATACGTTTCTTTTGATGACGTTAACATGGTTGGCGTCTGTAGGAGCACTGTCTTCATTCTGCTTAAAGTATCAATTCGAATAGAAGACATTTTCAAACTGGGCCATAACCTTGCCTCCCTGTCTCGGGCATCGTTCGGGAACAATACTCGTTCACAGCACATGACCTTCGTAGTCACGGTTATGAGATAAGGTTTTCCGGGCAGCAGACTGCAACATCTGCGATCTACAATTAGAATGTAACTCCCGTTCGAGAGTCTCTTAAAGAATGGTTCTATTTGTGTTGCAGGTGTGCCTAGCTGGTGACATGAAAGGTTATTTGAAGTCCCTTCACATGCTCCATGCAAACTAATACCCTGACACAGAAGTGTACCGCTTAGTGACCTTTCACAATTATTGCCACTAAGGAATACACTTTGTCCTTTATTACTAACACATGCATGTGTATAGGGCAAGTTCCATGTTGACTTAATGTACCCTTTACCCAACCTTTCATACTGGCCTGCCTGTATATATTTTTGGCAGTATTGAAACTGGAAAGTTGTTATCAGAATATTTATGATCCCATGTATTATCCATTCAATGACAGGTCGTTCTGACATTGTCAATGGTAATCTCTCAAGTTTTTCAATGCTCAGAATTGTATAGTCAGCACCCTTCTGTGCCAAACTGATTTGTTTATCAGTAAGGTTAAAGATATTAAATAGTGACGTTGTGTTGATTAAACGCCAAGGCACATAGCCTGAACGCAGATTTTGTAACGTCCAGCCAAGTTTTACAATAGAACGCAATTGGGACTGACCGTGTTGTAACATCAGTAAGTCTTGCGATATTATATCGATTGCTGAAGACACAATACTGTCCAGTGAATATATTCTGGAGGACAGAGTCATTAACCCATTGTCCACGACAGAAAGTGATTTTTCCAAATTAATACGGTCAATTTCCCGTATTTTTTCTGCTGTCTCAATTTGAGTTACTTTCCAAGCTTCGTTGTAAGCTGCATATATAGAGGCCGCTATGAAACATTTTTGACGCTGTTTGCGTGGTCCCATAATGAAATCACACAAGTCAGCACCCTCTTGAAGTAAAGTTAGGTGTTGCTTAATTTCTGCCAGTGTGGATGTATGTAGCCATTGAAGGCAGAGCTTGCCCACACTGTATGTAGTTACTATCCCTGGATGTTGTCTTTGGGAATATCTAGGGTCTGGCCTGGTCAATTTGAACCCCTGTATTTTGTTCAGGAATCTGTCTTGACAGTTATTAGTGTCTGAGGGCCAGATCAACCATTGTTTCCAATCAGGATGTGTTCTGTTTTGGTTTAAAATATGGTTCACGTCTATCTCAACATCTATAGAGCTATTACTGTTCGTTGTTGGCTTTGGAATAGACGGTTTGTTTAAGTCTTTGATTTTGGCTAAGCCAAGACAGGTAGTTTGTTAAATGGTGTCATTCAAAAATATAATTTGTTCTGGGATCATGCAGGCTCTGAACAATGATTCTATACCTTGTACTTGCCAATCTTTTGTACCCCAAACAGTTTTTGTTTCAATGTTACTGTTCCAGAAATCAAAAACAAATGTATTCATTTGCTCAAAAAACGAATCTGAATATATCAATTTTGTGTTTGTAAGCATGGTCTTCATACCTGTCTTATTCGACAATTTGAAATAAAATGTTTCTGCATTACTTGTGTTAAACCCTGAAAAGTATTAATATTTGTCAAAAAATGTTTTGGAACTACCCTTTGGTGGAGTAGCACAATGTTCCCACTTGTGATCATATAGCCCCCCTCAAACGGGTAACCATTAACCGTGTTCACAACGCTAATAAGTGGTTTGGTCCAGCTCTAAAAACCAAGAAACTCACAGTGCGACAAGCCGAACGCGCCTGGCGTCGTGCCTACTGTCCACTAGCCAGGCAGCGCTATGTCCTAGTCCTGTCTGAATACAAACGAGATATTGTAGCCGCAAAAAAAGAATATTACACTGGACGCATTCTGGCAGCTGAGAATCAACCTCGAGAGATTTTCGCGATGGTCCATGAGCTGGCGGCTTCCGACAGGACTCAGTCAAAAATCCCTCCCTCACAGATCTTATGTAACTCTCTTAATGAGTTCTTTGTAGAAAAAGTGGCTATCATTAAGGCAAATATTCCCTCTCCTTCACCTTCTTTTTGCGAGGGCTCTATTCCCATCAATAGTCAGTCCTTAGCCCACATTCCCCCTCTGACTTTGGACTCACTTCCCCCTCTTCTTAGACGGGTGAAATCTGGTTCCCCTGCTGATGTTTGTCCAGCTCACATATTAAGCCAGATCTTTTTAGACTGTCCTTCCCCCGCCCTTACCCTGTTGAACAAATCATTTGAACAGGGCACTGTTCCGCTTTCTTTTAAGGCCACTACTATCATCCCTATATTGAAAAAACCCGGGGCAGATCCCGGTGTCCCGGCTAATTACCGACCAATCTCCCTCCTCCCTTTCCTGGGGAAGATTGCCGAGTCCCATCTTACGCAGGTCTTAAGCTCCTTCATCGAGGATAGTAATTATCTTTCCCCCTGCCAAGCGGGCTTCCGCCCCCGCCATTCCACAGAGAAGGTGGTCATTTCAGTTCTGGACCGACTCAGGGAGGGATTGGACTCCAACGTACCCCAGGCCCTCGTATTATTAGACCTGTCCGCCGCCTTTGACACGGTGGACCATTCCATTCTCTTACGCCGTGTCAGGCTGGCGGGCATCGAGGGCCCCCTCTTGGCCTGGTTGGAGTCCTTCCTGTCTGATCGCTCCCAGGCTGTCCATCTGGCAGAATTTGCTGCTCCTTCTCGTGAAACCACCTGCGGGGTCCCTCAGGGCTCTTCCCTCTCCCCTTTACTTTTTAATTTATACATTTTCCCTCTCATTTTTGCTTTGCAGCACATGGAGGTCGCGGTGTACAATTATGCCGACGACCTCCAACTTATTTTTGACCTGTCCCCGGCCTCGCCAGGTCAAACCAGCTTCCAGTCCGTGATGTTATTTATCCATGATTGGATGAATACAAACCATCTTAAATTAAATCCGGACAAAACGGAGCTGGTTCTGACGGGCGGGGTCGCAAATCCATGGTCACCTCTTTTTTGGCCCTCATCTTTAGGCACCCCCCCCACTCCCTCCCCTTCAGTAAAAACGCTGGGCATTATTCTTAATCATCAACTCACTCTCCACTCACATATCAGTTCAGTTGTTTCCTCTTGCTTTTTTTCCCTACGGACTATCAGGAAAATCTCCCGTTTTTTTTCTGTTTCCGCCCTCAAATTGATCGTAATGGCCATGGTATTGTCAAAAATCGACTACGGGAACATCGTTCTCAATGGTGCTCCCGCATATGCCCTTCATCGTCTCCAGCTGGTCCAGAACCAGGCAGCCCGCCTGGTTTATGGCCTGGCCAAGTCACATCACTCCACCCCCCTTTTAAAAGCCCTCCACTGGCTCCCTATTAAGCAGCGGGCACTGTTTAAATTGGGATGCCTCACATTTCAAGCCCGAGCGGGCACTGCCCCGGCATTTATCAACTCTGCCGTTACAAATTACTGCCCGCCGAGAGCTCTTCGTTCCTCTTCTTTGGGCTTGCTAGCAGTACCACGCTTTAAGAAGAAAAGAGTTGGTGGTCAGAAATTTTCAGTTCTGGCCCCCACCTTTTGGAATGCCCTTCCCCCTTCAATAAGACTCCTATCGTCTTATATGGAATACCGCGGGGCCTTAAAAACCCTTTTGTTCCAGCAAGCGTTTACTGGTTAGCCGCGTTCCTCTGTTTGCCTGTTTTTACCACTGTAGCTCCCAGCGCCAAGAAACTGTTTAGTACATGAGCGCTTTACAAATGTTTTTAAATTCAAATTCAAATTCCCATTGGTTATAATTTAAAACATTTCTAGGTTGTGCAGATTTATGGAAATAATGGTTACCATAGTGGTTATAGCAGAACATTTGATCATAATTAGACGAACCCTGCAAATAATCATGTTCTGTAAATTTAGCAGACATTACTAGGTCAGACATCATATCATTAATACTTTCAAAGTCCCAATCATCAGCAAATGTGCTAGGTTTTACAAAGTCACTTAACGAGATCTTAAATTGGTGTGGATACTTCAGGATTTCAACCGGGCCATAGATTTCATAATCAGTATTGTCCCATGCTACACCGCCTGGTATAGGGTTGGCTGTGAAGTTCACTGAAGAAAGTTCTCTTTTCTTGACGTGTGAAGATGTGTGTGGTTTAAGGACCAAGTTGATTTTCTGGCTTGCTGTGTCCATTGTAGCATATTTTCCCTCAATGAAATGTCCCAAGCATAGTACCATGATGAGCCAAAGTATGAGGATAAATGCACCTAATGTCACCCAAATTTCAATCCATGGAGAAGTCAGATAGGTTCTCTTTAGTTGATGAAAAAGTTCCTTTGCTTTGTCTTTAAAAGTTTTTGTTGATGACTTTACTTCTGGTTCGCTTTGTTCTTCTGAAGAATCATCGAAGTTGATGAAGTAGCCGGATGCCGTTCTGTCAATTGTTCCAATTGTTTCTGGATTACTTTTTGCTTTTGGATTTTGCTTTGTTTCATTAGAAAAGTCTGTAGTTACATCATCGTAGGTTGTTGTTTCTTGATGAAAAGCTTTTATTTGGGTTTTAAGAGGTTCAAGTTCCATTGCTCTGTTGCATAATATTTGTTGTTTCACTGTAGATTTTCCAAATGTGATCAGTCTTTCAGTTTGAACCTCTGTGGATGTAGCAAACTTTGGTGTTCTGCTACTTCTTGGGAGTCCACTTGGCCTACTATTTGTTATTGGCCACATGATTGTGGTTTAACCAGGTCGATGGATATGACTCGGTTCTCCTTTTTACCAGCAAGGGGCGGTAGCACTACTGATCTTGTCCCGTTGACAGACAAGACAGGAACTGCTTTTCTGTAAGAAGGCCCAAATTCCTTCTTTACCGCGATCTTCTCTCTGACCAGATCCCCGACTTTTGGAATCCAGACAGGCCTTGCTGGGACAGGTGGTTTTTCTTCAGTGGTTGTTGGCTGCTGTTTCAACTTTATGTTGCTCAGGTCTTTTCTTGTTTCATTTAAGTCCTGTAAAATAGCCAAGCGATCTTTGATATCAAAGCATTTTTCTTTAACCACTGAAGTCTGACTATCTAAGTCCTGGATTAACATTCTAGTCCCAAACAATAGTTCGTACGGACTGAGTCCTTTCAGAGAATTTCTTGGCAGGTTATTTAGACTACGTTGGACACTTATTAAATGTTTGACCCACCCAACTCCTGAACCTAATATCTTTGCTGTTATAGATTGCTTTATGCCTTGGTTTTTTCTTTACACCATCCCGTTTCCCTCAGGAAGGAAGTGAGAAGAGTCCCGCAATGCAATGTCCATTCTGGCCAGGCATCCCCCATAAGCTGTTTTAGAGCTAAAGGAAAGATTTTGGTCAGAACGTAACATGCTTCTAACGTATATGCCATTCTAGACTCGCAAATCTTTGTATAACAGTTCCGACGTCAGCCGAAAGTTGGGGTCTACTATATAAGTGAAAGTAGTCTTTACATTTTAATGTGACGCATTATTCATACTGGGTTTTATTCTTTTTTTGATTTGATACTTTCTGGTGTGAAACGCCATGATATTAAACCGTTTCTCTCGCCACTGCGATCTCTATTGCAGTCTGGGCAGTTTTTTACAAAAATGTGGTGATGCAGGCTCATGCCTGGCCACCAGTATACTGATTGTAATTCTTCCAGAGAATCTTTTAGTTTAAGGTGTCTGAGACCCTCACCCATATGTGCGTCTGCTATTAACAAGCCTCTTCTGTTCATGTTTGGAATTACTCTATCCCCCACTCCAGGGATTCGAGCAAAAGGAACGGAGTTTGCATCGATTATGTATGTATAATTGAGTGGGTAATTGATCGGTAGCGCTGAGCAGTCGCCTTTTGATGACGTTTTTACTGCCAGCACTGTTTCCCCGTCAATGTATTTTACTGCACGCTTTTTTGTAGCTACGGAAGCCGATTTAGTTGCTACCGCTGTGGCTGTCTCAGCCAATGAATTCCCTGCAACGTGAACGCCATCACGCTGATGACTCAGTGAATGTATCACGTGAGTTTTTGGTAGTTCTTTCTGTAAAAGAACTACTTGTTCCCAAAGCACTTTTTGCTTTATTGTTGCACCTGTGTCATCTTTGTAACCGCTTTGAATCCATTTCTGTAAGTCGTTATTGTATGATCTGACGCAGTAATACGAATCGCACACAATAAGTGTCGGGAATTCGCGATCGGCATTATCTAGCGCCATTTTTAACGCTATTATTTCAGTTTGTTGTTCTGAATTATTTTCCACTGAGTGTGTTTTTGTAAGTAGAGGTCTTAATTTACCTCCGCGCCACACTTCTTTTACAATTTCGCATGTGGCGTTGTAAGCCAGCTCTCCCCAAACTGAGGGTTGAGCATGACCGTCTGTATATATTACACAGGCGTATTGTCGTAAAGGCAGAATGTCGATTGGCAGAGGGTATTCTCTTTCATATTCTAGATATTTTAATTCTTTCATTTCCGGGTCAAAATAGTATTTTACTTTGTCTGTAGCAACAGATTTTACCCATTGTATCCATTCTGGATTCAGTGACGTTGTCGGTAAATTACATGGTGTTGTTAATGCCTCAAAAGCTGATTCTGCTGTTCTGACCGTAACCTGTCTACCGTCGGCTTGGTATTTTTCCTTTGCTACAGCTGTTTGAACCGCATGAACGATGTTTTCCTTAATGCTGAACCTTTTTTCAGCTTCTGTGTACAAATGTGATTTGTATGCAATTGGTACCTTCTCTCCCTCATTAGAGGTCAGGTATGTGAATCCGCATCTTCCTGGGATGACTCGAATCACAAGGTTGCGTGTGTTGTCACGTGTTTGTAATTTTGTTTTAACTAACATATCTGTTTGTAAAGACCTCAAAATTTCTGTGTGTTTTTGAGTCCAATTGATTCTTTTAAAATCTGGTTTTATAAGATCATAGAGAGGTTTAACTCTCTCTGCATAATTTATAATGTAAGTTCTTCCGAAATTTAGGAAACCTAGAATTGATTGTAAGTTTTTTAGTGTTCTAGGTGCTTGGATTACAGCACATTTCTCTAGGAAATTGTCAGCCAGGCTTTTGCCTTCACTTGATAGTTCATATCCTAAAAACAGGACTGTTAGATGGGCAATTCTTGACTTTTTAAAGTTGAATTTGTAACCCTCTGCTGCGAACCCAAGTATTATGGTGTTCACTCTCTTCAAGTGAGTATCCAAGTCATCATCTGTTAGATAGATGTCATCGACATAAGATAATGCCTCATCATCATATATTTGTAGTAACTCTGTTACTCTTGCTGAGAATAATCCTGGGCTATTCTTGAACCCCTGGGGCAAACAACAGAAATTTTTTTGCGCGCCATTTATTGAGAACGCGGTCAAATATCTGCTTTCTGGTGCTATATTTTGACAGAAGAATCCATTAGAGATGTCTAATGTTGTTTTGTATGTTTTGCGCCATATGTTATTCATTAGTGCAGCACTATGCGAATTTTGCACTGCAAAGGTTTTGCAACATGAGTTAAGGTGTCTGTAGTCCAAAACAAGACGATATGAATTGTCTGGTTTGGAGACAGGAAACAAAGGATTATTCATTTGTGAGGTGCAGGTTTCAATCACCCCCTGATATTCAAGTTGATCTAGGATCTCTTTTACCCGTTTATTAGCTTCTTGCTTAATTGGGTACTGCCTCTGAGCAGTAGGTTGTGATTTTAACTGGATTTTGTGAGGAGGAGAGTCCTCATCCCATCCCACATGGTTTTGATATAATGCAGGAGCTTGGGCTACTGCCCACTTTCTTGCAAGTGTATATTTTTTATGAATTGGAATATGATTTGAGAAGGCAGGCATAATTATTTCTTCGCCATGAGGGCACTCCCTGACAAACTCTGGTGGCCAGTCTCTTTCAGCTAGAAGGATATCATAGCCCTTGGAGAGATTATCCCAAAAGAGACCCCTTATTTTCCTAGTCTTATCCCCCTCTATACGCAATGTTATTTCATATATTTTATGAGGTTTGCTAACTCTGGTGTCTGCAGTTTCCACCTGAATGTATTCATTCGTGTCCACTGTCTCCAGATGATTCATAAGGATCTTGCGAGCTATGCTCACTTCTGCTGCGCTGTCTAGCATTGTCTGAGCCCATTCTCCGTTTTTCAGCTGTGTCCTCAGTATTCTCGGCATGGTTGATTACTTTAATACTGGCTACCTTCTTTTTTGGAAACTGTAATTTTTTATTTTGATGAGCAGGTTCCTTGTCTTTGGACTTGACGTGCTCTTCCCTGTGCTCTGATCGTCCTCTTCTTTGCCATTTCTGCGAGGAAGTCTGAAAAGATTGAGAGGGACGTGTATCAATATCTTGATATCTATCAGGTTTCTTCAGATTATCCCTATTTCTAAGGTTGTATTTTTTCTCAGAGGGCTCCCTTTGGGGAGACTTGTGTCCTTGGTCCGGAGATCTTTCTCTTCGCCGAGGAGACCTTCCTCTGGACTGGAATCTTTTTTTCTTTAGGAGTGGATTGTTTATTTCCATCCCAGCTCCTTTTTTGAGTGTTTAGATTATTTTTAATAAATACTTTTTCAGGTTTTTAATGAGTTGGGGTTTCACCGGTTTTCCACCCAAACTATCTCTTCCTAGTTCTTCATAGGATTTTTCTATGATTCTGGCAATTTCAAATGGTTGGTCTGCTATATCTGTCTCTTTCAACCTCTGGCGGATCGCCACATTTGCTGCTTCTCTCTTTATATTGGCAAATAATATTGCCGAGACCTGCTTGAAGTCTTTTAGTAATTTCATACCAAGAGTTAAAGCAGGTTCTGGACCGTATTCATCTTGAATTTGTTTTAGCACATCTGGTATTACTGACATGGATGGAACACCATGTGTTTTTGTGTAAATGGAAGCAAAGACTGTACCCCAAGTGTCACAGTCCTCCACATGTGGTGCGATTCCCATAGGAAGACAGATAGTCAGAATCCTGTGTTTCTCAACCGGGGTGGTATCTGGAAATACCGCCTCTATTTGAGTGATTTTTTGTGCTAACCAGAATGGAATTTGTTCCCGTTTTGTGGGTACTTTACCTAGACAGGACTGTATGTTCTGTGGTGTAATTTTATTTGTGTTCCCCTGGTGAGGGATCAGCTGTGGAATTTTAATAGCTGGTTGGACTGTTGAAGTCCGCATTACATATTGGACTAATTGTCTGTGTATTTTAATTAGTTGTTTTAGCTGTGCTAAAAGATCTGGTGCAGACATTTCTTCAATGTCTGGATGTGGTGTGTATCCGGATAGGACCGGCCACGTTGCTCCTGGTCTACCTAGTGGACCGAGCCTGGTGATGTGATTATTATGTTTTAGGGCGCCATTAAAGCAGAGCAGGTGCTCTTGGTATTTGAGTGGTATTTCCACCTCCTCGAAAGGAGTGTACTCATTAGGAGGTTCCTCTATTTTGTAATAGTGGAAGTCCTTTGTTACAGCTTTTGCTGCTGGAAAGTTTATCCATGAATAGAATACCTCTGTCTGCCGATATTCGTGTGCCTCAATTACGAATATGACTGTACCACCTCTCGGTGTCAGACCATTTTCTATAAGTTTTAAAGTTATAGATTTCCTTATGTTGACCGGGATGAGTATTGCCTCCGGGTCAGTTTGCAGCAGAGTATTGTCAGCTGATATGAGTTCAGCTGCTATTCTAGCTGTCTCCCTTTCTTCTTCATTTTCTGACATTCTACTGTCAAGAAGATTTTGTTTATTTGCAGATCAGGTTTCTATGGAAACAAAGATTAGATGCACAATATTTTGGAACAGTGTATCCTTCAACGTTGAATAAACCAAGAACCATACATAGGAGTCTCCTCCTACTAAGTTTGGCGGATTTAATCTTCCACCCACTCCAGACGTCTTTGGAGTATTATGGGGAAAAGGGGTCTGTGTGAAAAAGCACGACTGAGTTACTCTAATGTCTTACGTTAGATTTATCGCCTATCCAAACCGTTGGGCGCCATGTACTGTAGTTCCTATTATCCCAATAGGCTCTGTGCATTGGAATAATATCTTCAATAGTATAGACGTAGGACAGAGGTTAACTAGGTCTTCTACTGTTGATATTAGACTTAAAGTTATGTGTGTGCCAGCTAGCTCAGAGTTCACTAGAAACTTTCTCGAATAGACAAGGAGGAGTTTAACCTCCCTGGATAGACAAGAAGGGATTTCGTTTCTGACAACCATAGAACATGACAACTTTGCTCTCCCCTAATCAAGAGTGTATCTCTAGAGTTGTGTGAAAACAAAAGACAACTTATTTTACTCAGTCAGTTCAGTGCATTCTTAGTTTCACCAGATTGCAGAGAAAAGGAAGAGACAGGCGTGTTCAATAAAAAGATGTTATTTGATCAGTCTCTTTTCTCATACAAGAGAAATGAATCGCTATTATTGCAATACTTATAGTTAAGTAAAGTGCATACAGTAATAACAGAATTATAAAATAATACTGTAAAAGCATTGATATGGTTTCTTAGCCATATGATACTTAAAATGGATAAAATAGATACATACATATATACATTGACTAATCCTACTCAACTGGTGCTTCTAACTACGCCTACCCCAATGTACCTGACCTAAGCCTAATACGTGGCGGGAGTAGATAAGTAGCAGTTTAAGTTAAGTTTGCTTTGCCAAGGGTCTGCTTCAAGAATTCTCTACAAAGGATTATTCAGTTCAGTACCTGGGAGTTTAGAAGGCTGGAGGGCTGGTATCTCTATCTCAGGTCTTGATATTCCAGCTGCCCGCAAGGGCGGCTTGGAAGCGCCGGAGCTGGATTTCTCGGCAGGAGAAAAGGCAGCGTCTCTCTCTCAGCGCGTCAGAAAGGAGGGGCAGCGTCTGTGGGCTTCGCTGTCAGCTGGGCTCCTCGGCAAGTCTCGCTGCTCCAATCTTGTCACCACCTCGTGTGTTTGCTTAAGGCAATGTCGTATTATTTATACCTGAAAGGTGCCGGGATTGACGTAAGGATGAACATAAATACGTCAATAAGGATGTCATACGAACTGGTAGTTCGCACATTCTTTACTGAAGTTCTCGGCTAAATCAAAACAATGGCTGTGGGGATTTCCCAGGTCGTGGTAGGTTTGATTTGTTTTGAGAACACCGTATGCCTATTAGGGGGCTGGAGAAATAGTGCTTGCCTAATGAGATGGCATGCGCTATGACCTAATCAGATAACGGGCTTCTGTGCCGTTGTGTGGCTAATCAGATAACGGGTTTCTGTGCAGTTGAATGGCTGCTAGTTAATTATTAACCAGACAAGGGTCAGAAATAGGGGGATCGATACAGTACCCATAGTAAATACACCACACCAAGACATCATGCTGTAGCCTGACTAGGGACGGAAGGAGATTGTGGTTGTACCTGGCCACGGGGTCTGCGGTAATCCAGACACCCAAATATTGAAAGCCTGTCTGTGTCACCTGAATGGGGCAGATCCGCAGAGGAAGGGGCGGATCCCCTGAGATTACGTACATGTAGGACTTCGCCCAATTGATCATCAATCCCGAATTCCTCCCAAAGGAGGCTAGGACATCACAAAAAACCATTAAGAATTTTCTGGGCGAAGTCAGGTATAATAGAATATCGTCTGCATAGAGCGAAATACGATCTTCGTGCTCAGGGGACCCCCGAATTCCTCTTATAGATGGCTCCCAACGAACCCAGGCGGCAAGGGGCTCGAGGGCCAAGGCAAACAGGAGGGGTGAAAGCGGGCATCCCTGACGGGTGCCACGCCCAAGCTCAAAAGGAACCGAGACGCTACCATTCACCACCACCTGCGCCAGGGGTTCCTCATAAAGAAGCCGCACCCATCCTATAAACCCGGCACCAAAACCGAACTTAGCTAGTGCTGCCCACAGATACGGCGACTCGATAGTATCGAAAGCCATTGTGGCGTCCAAGGACGCCAAAATGGCCGACTCACGCAATGACGCTGCCCTCGCGAGAACTCCATGAAGCCGTCTGAGGTTCAGGGCAGTATTTCGGTGCGGAATGAAGCCGGATTGATCCGGATGAACGAGGTCACTAATGACAGTAATCAACCGGTTCGCAAGAACCTCAGCTAGAATTTTTGGCTCGGCATTCAGGAGCGATATAGGCCGATAGGACCCACACTGATCTCTTGGTTTTCCCTCTTTATGAATAACAACAATCGTCGCCAGCCGCTGATCCCGAGGGAGAGTGCCACATTTACGAGATTCCAAAAACATATCTCGCAAATAGGGGGCTATCTTATCAGGTCGCAACTTATACAGTTCTATCGGCAATCCGTTCGGTCCCATGGCCTTACCAGAACGCAGGGAACGAATTGCGTTGGCAACCTCCTCTGCGGTTATCGCAGAGTCCATAAAAACCCTGTCTTCCTCAGTAAGCGTGGGGCGGGCTATATCTTTCAATAGTGAGCAGGAGTCCTCTTCCGGCCTGCCCGAGACAGAAGAATACACAGCCTTGAGGTGGTCCGCAAAACACTCAACAATCTGAAGCGGATCAGACACCCGCGTACCGCAGGCCATCTCAATCACAGGCACTACGCGATGAATCCTCTCCTTTTTGTCCAGCCAAGCAATCAATTTCCCTGCCTTATCTCCCACATCATAGAGGCAGCCCTGTTGCTCGCGGAACATAGTCTTAGCTGCCTCAGTGACCAACGCCTTGTAATCTAGTTGCTTTAGTCGCAGTAAATGCATGTTCGCGCGAGTAGGGAAATGCTCCAGAGTAGACTCCAGGTCCACTATTTCCGTTTCAATCTCAACTACAGCCTCATCTCTTTGTTTTTTAACCCCGGAGATCAGCGACAAAGCCTGTCCCCTCAAAACCGTCTTAAAGGCCTCCCAAAGCGATATCGCAGATGACACGGAACCCTCATTTTCCAAGAAGTATAAACCAAGTGATTTTATTAAGGCAGACCGTGTTTTAGGATTACGAAGGTACCAGGGATTAATCCGTGCAACCCTCCCCTCCGATCCCACAGAGAGGTCAATTCGAAGCCAAACAGGAGAGTGGTCAGAGATTCCTCTAGCCATGTGTCTAATTTCTACCACAGACGCCGCCTGTGCGGCAGGCACCAGGACATACTCAATTCTCGAAAGACTACCATGTGCCCCAGAGTGAAATGTATACTGTCGCTGAGAGGGGTGCAACAATCTCCAACAATCAGCCAGACCCAAAGTACCAATAAAGTCGTGTAGCCAACTCTGGGAGCCCTTGAGGTCCCTCGGTGGGTGTCTATCAAAGGTACCTGAGACGAACGCATTAAAGTCACCACCCAGTATCAATGGCCCCACAGGAAGATCCAGGAGAGTACCCCCTAGGTCCGCAAAGGTAGTGGATTGCAACCCGGGGGGAACATATACTGATACCAGGGACAGCGTTTTACCCTCCCAATGGCCAGTAAGAACAGCATAGCGGCCTCTATCGTCAAGTGTCGTTGTGTCAATCTCCAAAGGAAATGAATTTTTAAGGAGTATACCAACCCCTCGGGAGCCCGATGAGAACCCCGCATGAGCAACTAAACGGTACCCCCTCCTATTCATTGCATGACATCGATCTAGGTTTTTAGCTATCATGTAAAGTGCAGGAACAAAAGTAGCATTTAACAATGACTCACTTGGAGCAGTTCCTTATTAAGTCATCTGCCCGTCTGCTGAGAAGTGCCTACGGGCACGAACACAGCTGAGTGCCTAATTTACACGCGTGGCTGGCACACGGTTACTGTGTGTGCTCGTTAGCAAGAATGATACGATCGGGCTCTTGTTTAAGTGAGCACTTTTTGGGTGTTCACGTACAGTGATGCAACTACTGGCAAAAAACAGCGACGTCCTTTCCCAGCTGGTCGCATGGTTTTTCTCTCCATTCTTGTACACTGGCCTAAAAAGGTTGTAGATTGTTTACACTACAAACAGAAGCCCCCACTATATCTCTTCACATCTGGGGTTGTACTATTACAGCGTTTTACGTAAGCCCTGGTTCCGGTTGTTCTAGTACAGCAGCTAGAAATGGGCGAGCCAACAAATTAATACAGAGAGCCAAGCCAGGGCCGAGCCACGGGCCAGCCTCTGATGTCACAGCTGAGCCAAGAGTATGGCTTGCTCTTAGCGCCCGAGCACTGAAACTATTTTGCTGTGGAAGTCGCCCAAGAAAGATCATGATTAACTACAATAGTCTCTTTAAAAAAATTTACTTCTTTAACAAGCTGAAAAGTTTTACCTTCACAAAACATAAACTTAGAAAAATTCATACCCACTTCCTGCCCTGAGTGACGACAATATCATCAGTGAACTAAGAAGCAAGTTAATTGTTGTTCAGCGCACACACTGAAATCATGCACCTGGGCCTGCACACACTGGTGCACCAGGGATGGGTGTGGTCTCACTTTCCAGGTTTATTGTTGTGGTGACAATGCACGGAACCGGCTCCTGCGAGAGTGCAGTAGGGTCAACTGTGTTTGTGGGGGCGTAGCGATATGCCCCCGCCCCTCTGATAACCCAGGCAGCCTGGGTATGTGTAGTGGAAACTTGGAGGGAAGTAATGGAAAGATACCTCCCCGGCTCCTGTGAGAATCCAGGCCTCCTGGAAATCTGTTGTTTATAGTTGGCGGGGGTGGGGTGATACTTCTACCGCGTCTTTCTCTTAGTCCTTCCTTGTTACTGCCCGGTCCCTTTTTGGGACTGCCCATCCGGACTGGATCATTTAAGGCGACTCGCAATACACGTCCTGCTCCGTGTCACTTTAACAAGCATTTGCAATGCAATAGGTCTCGCAGTTACACGAGTTTAAGCTATTGGCATTTTAAATGAAAATGCCTTTTATTTATGTTTTAAAAACGAATACAAAAATAAAAGGCATTGTTATTTGCCATGTCAATTGCTCAAACTCGCGTAAATGCGAGACCTATTGCATTGCAAATGCTTGTTACTGATAGGCTCTGCGGAGGTCTGATATATTTGGCCTTGAATCAGTGTCAGGACACTCTGTACTGGGGGTGAAGGCAGTGCACTTTAGAAATAAGAGAATAAAAATGTAGATTGAGAGCAAAATAAAACACCTGATAGGTCTTGTGACTGTGAGGTGAGTGAGTCCCGTTAAAACAATAACAAAATAAACCCTTGTGCAGAAAGGAGTCTGAAGGATGTAATGTCCTCCGGCACAGGGTAGCGGTGCAGCCTACCCGTGCCAGAGAGGTCACACTAGCGCTGGCACGTGTCGTCACGCGCCAGCTATAAAAATAAAGGAGGCGTGGCCCGAGAGTTAGTGGGGGCCACGAGGAGAACGCACAAAGGTGTCCCAAATGTGATTATTGCCGCGGCGCTGTGGCCAAGTGCGCGAGCGCCCCCACACACATTACACTGGTAACGAGGGGCAGAAACGACCCCCTGCTACACTCAGTAATTACATCATTAACTGGTGCTTCACACCTTCGGCTCGCCTTCCGCCTGGGCACCAGGAGGAAAGCCCTGACTTCTGTTTGACCTGCTGGGTGGCCCAGGGCCAGCTTGCTGTGTCTGAAGTGACCTCTGCTGCCCGTGCAAGTGCTGTGCATGAAAGGAAGGACGCTCCTGAGAGAGCCTACACTGGGGTGCCCCAGATCCCTGACTCCAAAAAGGAGAGAAGAGTGGAAAGTGGACCATCACAGGGGTGGGGCTGAGAACAGACCAGCCACGGGAGAAGACCCTGACGACATCATCGGCCAGGCGGCTGCTAGTGCGCCCAGGAGGTAAGCAGCGCACTTGCCGCAAGGAGTGACCGCGTCTGCGCCAAGATGGCGTCGATCCCCGCCATTGAACCTTTTGTGGTGGACGGAGCACCCCCCTCCCTTGCTTCGCGATGGAGAGACTGGACTGATCTCCTCCAGATCTACTTCGAAGAGGCGGGCATAGCCCGAGAGAGGTGCAGAGCCCTACTGCTCCACCTGGGAGGTAAAGACATCCACCGCCTCTACAAAACCCTGGTGGAAGCCACACCCAAAACATATCATACACTTCTCAACGCCCTAAACGCACACTTTGAGCCGATGGCGAACAGAGACTACGAGAGGTTCATTTTTCACCAGGCCAAGCAGGAAGCGGAGGAAATATTGGACGCATTCCATGGACGGTTAAAAGAGTTGGCCAGCACGTGCGGATTCCGTGACGAACAGGAAGAAATTCAAGGCCAGATAATTCAAGGGTGCTATTCGTCCAAGCTTAGGGTAAACATTCTTCAGGAAGATGGCAAGCCACTAGTGGATATCCTCACCCTGGGCCGATCCAAAGAACAGTCGCAGGCCAGAGCTTCCCACATGGAAGCGACCCTCCACCGACCCATGGAAATGGATCAAGTCAACATAGCAGAGAAGGCGTACGGGGCGAGGCTGAAAGGGCGCCAAAACGCAGGGAGAAGGCAGCAGGACCAGAAGAAGAAGGAATGCGGCTACTGCGGAGGCCCACCCCATCGCATGCAGGACTGCCCGGCAAGAGGAAAAAAGTGTGGTGTGTGCGGGTGGATGAACCAATTTGCGGCGGTATGCCGGTCAGCGAAATCAAAGAAAGAAGCCGCTCAGGCTGTAGTGGAGGAACGGTACAGTGAAGACATGGACGACAACACGAATGACTACCCAGTCCACTATGTGTTTGCAGTCGATCAGCCACGACGGAAGAAACGACGACTTCCAAAGTGCAGAATCAAAATCCACCAGCAGGAGATGAGAGCCACTATTGACACTGGAGCCTCCATTATACTGATGGCCGCCGATGTGTACAATTAGCTAAGTACTCACCCACCCCTACGCGAGGCAAGGATCAGAGTATTTGTGTATGGCCAGAAGACACCCATCCCGCTCATAGGATGCTTCAAGACTGAGCTGCAACACCAAGATCTCACAATCCCCACCACAGTGTACGTAACGACGGAAGGCAGCGGCATGTTGATAAGCGGTCAATCAGCAGAAGAGCTGAGGCTAATATCATTCGCCATGGCAGTACTAGAAGAAGAACTAGAAGCCATCATGGAGGAGTTCGAATACGTCTTCAAAGGCATTGGATGCTTGAAAGGAAAGGAAGTCTCTCTCCATATCGACCCATCGGTCCAACCAGTGGCGCTGAGGCATAGGCGCATTGCGTTCCACCTGCGGAAGAAGGTTGAGGAAGCATTGGAGGCATTGGAGAAGCAAGGAATTATTGAAAAGGTCAGCGGACCCACCCCGTGTGTGTCCCCGATCGTAGTGGCCCGGAAACCAAAACAGCTGGGGCAAGTCTGCATCTGTGTAGACATGCGCCTCCCAAATGCAGCATTGAAGAGGGAACGACACCTAACCCCGACCATCGATGACATCTTGGGAGAGTTAAAGGGTGCGAGGTGGTTCTCAAAGATGGACCTCCGGTCCGGTTATCACCAACTACCACTGCACCCGGACTCCCGATACATCACTACCTTTTCCGCGCACGTCGGCCTCAGGAGATACCTACGCCTCAATTTCGGAATCTCGAGTGCCGCAGAGGTGTTTCAAAACACCATCCGTGAAGTCCTCAGCGGACTCCCAGGGGTTCTAAATGTAAGTGATGATCTACTCATCTACGCGTCATCAATAGAAGATCGCCATAGGAGACTGAGGGGAGTCCTCCAAAGGATCAAAGAATCGGGTTTGACTCTACACAGGGAGAAGTGCCAGTTCTTGAAAAACAAAATCAGCTTCTTTGGGTACACATTCTCGGACCAAGGAGTAGCTCCGGATCCCAACAAGGTGTGAGATGTACAAGAAGCCCCTGCACCGTCCAACATCTCGGAAATAAGAAGTTTCTTGGGGATGGTGAACTTTTGCGGACACTTCGTCCCCGACCTGTCCAACCTCACGAAACCCCTCCGGGAACTGACAAAGTCCTCCACCACCTGGCAGTGGGGCCCTGAACAGGAACAAGCCTTCAAGGCTATGAAATCAGCGTTGTCGGCAAACACGACAATGTCATACTTCAACCCTAACAGATCCACCAATGTCGCAGTGGACGCCAACCCATATGGACTAGGAGCCATGTTAACCCAATTACAAAGTAATGGAGAATGGGCACCAATTGCGTACGCGAGCCGCTCATTGACGGACACGGAACAGAGATACTCGCAAATAGAGCGAGAAGCGATCGCCATACATTGGGCCTGCCGTCATTTTCACGTCTATGTATACGGCCATCCGTTCACAGTATCCACAGATCACAAACCGCTCTTCCCCCTGTTCCAAGGGTCAGCGTCCAAACCTCCACCGAGGATTGAGAAGTGGATCCTTCAACTGCAGGGATATGACTATCGGGTGGAGTACAAACCAGGATCATCCAATCCAGCAGACTACCTCTCGAGACATCCCCGAGCGGCCACCAAAGCAGAGGAAGAGGATGCTGAAGACACCGAAGAATATGTCTGGCTTGTACTGGAAAGATCCCGACCCCTGCCCATGAGCCTTGAGGCCATTGTCGAGGCCACCCAGGGGGATGAATGCCTACAATTGACCACTAACGCAGTCCAATCAAATGACTGGCGCCCCGTTCAGTCCACCTTGAGTAGTCGGACACCGCAAGCCAAAGCTACTTTAGAGTCAATGATGCGGGTCAAAGAGGATATGTCAGTCGACAGCCGAAGCTGCCTGATCCGAGGGCCGCGATTGGTGATGCCCTTAAGACTGACTCAGCAAGCGGTAGACCTAGCACACCGGGGACACCAAGACATGGTAAAAGCCAAGGTGTGGTTCCCAGGAATGAATGCGATGGTAGAGCAGATCGTCAGAACCTGCACATGGTGGCAAGCAGCGGGGCAACCAGATCGCCCTCACCCGGTCAAATCAGAAGATAACCCCCAACGACCATGGGAGTGCGTGAGTGTAGATTTTGGACACCTCCCAGACGGACGCCATGCACTGCTGATCATTGACGACTTTACAAAATATTCGGAGGTTGAAATTGTAGGAAGTCAGACGGCCATGGAAGTCATCACCAAATTCGAGAAAAACATTGCTACACACGGAATATTCGAAGTGGTGGAAACGGACAATGGCCCGCCCTTCCAGGGACAGGAGTTCGCAGACTACCTACACCGGAAGGTCACTCCGCGATGGCCCCAAGCCAATGGGGAAGTAGAGAGATTCATGCGTACCCTCAACAAGACGATACGCATTGCGCATGCCGATGGATCACCGTTGGAGAGGGCCATCTACAGCTTCCTGCGAGAATACCGGATGACGCCTCATCTCACGACCAAGGCAGCCCCAGGGCCGGTGACCATGGGCCGAGTAGTGAGAGACACTATCCCGCATCACCCAAATTGGACCCCATCCCCAGTTGACGCTGCAAGGACCCTAGCTAACCGGACCAACGCCAATGACCAAGCCAGTACCCGGAGACGAGCCCGGAAGTCAACCACTCAAGCAAAAGATAGGGTATACATCACGGATAGATACCCTGGGAGCAAATTCCGGCTTCCATTTGAGCATAAGCCTCAGACAGTCATCCGCCGAACCGGCACTTTGGTGACAGCCAGGAGGGGAACCGAAGTAGTCACTCGCAACATCTCTTTCTTCAAGAAGGTACACACCGGAACAACAGGCGTCAGATCACCCGGAGGCCAGACCGCGTCAACCGACGGAGGAAGAGGGTCCTGAGTGGCAAGGGATGACCCCAACTGAAGATGACAACCTGGTGGACAAGGGCACTCTGTCCCTGCCGTTTACGCCTGGGGGGGGGGTTGCCGAGCTCTCCCATAAGATCCTAAGAAAGGAATAACCCCACAGTGCCATTGTCAAGGGGAGAACAATCCAGCTATGGGCTGCGGAGGAACCCGGCGCCATCCTCCCGGCTAGCTGACTTCATGGTGTGATCATCCAGAGACTGGAATTCTAGTGACTGGTAACAGATCTGTATAAGTACCATTGTGTTTTTTTGTTTGTTTGTTAAATAAAGGTTAGAAGGAATGTAATGTCCTCCGGCGCAGGGTAGCGGTGCAGTCTACCCGCGCCGGAGAGGTCACGCTAGCACTGGCGCGTGTCGTCACGCGCAAACTATGAAAATAAAGGAGGCGTGGCCCGAGAGTTAGTGGGAGCCACGAGGAGAACGCACAAAGGTGTCCTGAATGTGATTATTGCCGCGGCGCTGTGGCCAAGTGCGCGAGCGTCCCCACACACATTACAAAGGACAGAGATAAATAACAGGTTTGTTTCTACTCTTAAAAACAGATCCCAGCTTTACCTCATCCGCCATCAGGAACAGGTTTTCTTCGGCAGCGAAACGGATGACGTCCTCGATGCACTTCCTGCTTTGGACCTGGCCTGGGATCGAAAACAACAACAGTGGTGAGCCAGGTGCTCCTTGAAGCATCACTGCTGTAGCGCATCCCTATACAAGCAGGGCAGGGCAGGCATGCGGCGCTACATCCGCGCAATCCGTGGACTTACCGGAGAAACCCTCAAACCTTCCAGCTCACATCAAGAGTGAACCTTCTGACGCTTTGGGGTGTTTTTACCACTGAAGGGTCCTGTTAGAAGGGGCGATCCCAGAGGGGCAGCAATTGCTCTCCCGACCACTCCGCGACCCACCTCTCCCGCAAATGCTGCCAGGCCTTAACGTGAGGTCCTCACCGGGGAGGACTTCGGGTCTATGGTCATACACACTAAACTCCCACCACACTTAGGAACGGACACCACACCGTGGATCTCAGTAAGAAGTTCTTTATCAACAGTAAGATTGAAGTAATACGAACAAGTATTTACAGTGGTCGAGGGATCGTGCCGTCTCGGTTAAGGAAGATCCGGAGTGTCAGAGTGGCTGTTGCTTCTTGAGGAGCCGCGACGACGTCAGCAGGGCTCAGGATGTTCACGAATGTCCTTAGTTCAAGACTGAGCCGCGACTAAGACAGCAGGGCTCCGAAGTTCCAGTTCTTTTCTCCACGAGGATGAGCCGCGACAACGTCAGCAGGGCTCGATGAGTTATAGAGTTCTGTCTTCAAGATGGCTGAGCCGCGACCAGGTCAGCAGGGCTCTCTTGTCCAGGATACAACTGCCCGCTAGTTCTGGGGCGGCCCTTGATATACTCGACTGGTCCTTTGATGTCCGGACCCTCGCCGGCAGAGATCTCATGGATCGGGGCCGGTTGTGGGAGTTTCCCATCGGCAGGCCCTTGGATCCTTTTAGAAGATGCGTCCAGGGATTCCCAGATGCCCAGCAGGGTCTGGAGCCAGCTCTCGGGGAGGCCAGAGGTGTGAGCGAAACCAGCCCACAGGGGAAGGCCAGAGGTGTGACAGAAACCAGTCTCCCAGGGGAGGCCGGAGGGGCCATCGAAACCCTGTTGTCTTATCTACTCAGGCAGCCCTCTCCCCCTCAGCCGCGCAAGGCGCGTTTGAAGCCTAAGTTTCGCTGGGGCCGGGGTCAGGTAAGGGCTAAGGAGTCAGGGACCTCGGGAAGGGTAATGGCGGCCAGGGGCCCGGTAGGAATGACGGGATCGGGGCGCCCTGGACCGGGAAAGGAATGGTGAAATGCAGGAATGGTCGCCCGTTGGCAGGGTCGTGTAGGGAGCGGGGTGGACAAGGAACGGGGCGATCAGGGGTTACTGTGGTGCAGGGTTAACTGTCGGGGTACTGCGGGACGGGGGAACCACGCCACGAGGCCTGGTCCCACACGCGTCCCCCCCAGCTGAAAGGCAGGGAGAACTACCCATCCCCTTGGGGGTTCTCTTCACTGAGGTGGAAGAACCGGGACAGGCCGTCCGCGTTGGCGTGGTCAGCACCAGGGCGGTGCTCTACAGTGAAGTCCATCCCCTGAAGGGAAATGGACCAGCGTAACAGTTTGGGGTTCTCTCCTCTCATTTGAATTAGCCACCGGAGGGGCCGATGGTCGGTTTGGACCCGTAAGTGAGTACCGAACAGGTAGGGCCTCACCTTCTTCAAGGCCCAAACCACCGCGAAGGCCTCCCGCTCGATGGTGCTCCACCTTTGCTCGCGGGTGAGTAACCTTCGGCTAATGAATGCTACTGGTTGGTCCAGGTCCTGTTCGTTCATCTGGGAAAGGACTGCTCCGATTCCATGCTCGGATGCGTCCGTCTGGACCACGAACTCTCGGGAGTAGTCGGGGGCCTTGAGTACGGGGGCAGTGCACATGGTGACTTTCAAGGCCTCAAACGCCTTCTGGCAGGCGGGGGTCCAGTTAACTTCCTTCGGCTGCTTTTTGGAGGTCAATTCTGTGAGGGGTCCTACGATGCTGCCGTACCCCTTTATGAATCTTCGGTAGTACCCAGTGCGCCCCAGGAAAGCCCGCACTTTCGTCTGGGTCGTGTGGGCCTCCCAGGCCACAATCGCATCGATCTTGGGTTGGAGGGGGGCCACTAGGCCGCTTCCGACCTGGTGTCCCAGGTAGATCACTGACCCTTGTCCGATCTGACATTTGCTGGCTATGATGGTGAGGCCTGCCCGACGCAGGGCCTTCAACACCTTCCAGAGGTGCTGGAGGTGTTCAGTCCAGTGGGAGCTGAACACCGCGATATCATCGAGATACGCGGCGCTGAATCCCTCCAACCCAGCCAGTACCTGGTTAACCAGCCTCTGGAAGGTGGCGGGGGCATTTTTCATTCCGAAAGGCATCACCCGAAAATGGTAGTGGCCATCCGGTGTGGAAAAAGCGGATCTCTCCTTGGCCCCTTCCGTGAGCGCGATCGGCCAGTACCCACAGGTCAACTCGAAGGTGCTGAGATAGTGAGCGGACCCTAGGCGGTCAATGAGCTCATCTGCGTGGGGAATGGGGTGTGCGTCGGTCCACACAGAACCTCAGCTCGGAAACAGCGCCGGGGGCGGCCGCCTTCAGAACCAGGACCACGGGACTGGCCCATGGACTGTCAGAGGCTTCGACCACTGCCAGGGCTAGCATCTTTGAGACTTCGGTCTTGATGCAGGTCCGGACTCTGTCAGGGACGCGGTAGGCTCTGTGCCGTACCGGAGGACTGTCCCCAGTGTCCACATAGTGGACGCACCAGCTGGTGATGCCGGGGATGAGGGAGAAAAGGTCCCGGAACTGTCCCAGCAAACTGGCGACAGTCCTCGCGTTGCTCGGGGGTGAGGGAGGAGGAGAGACTCACTCCCTCTACGGAGCCATCGTTTTCCTTCACAGGAGGTCGGGGAGTGGTTCTGTGTACTCTTCCGCTCCGTCGTCGGTGGCGAGGAGCAAACCCAATTTGGACCGCATGAAGTGGGGTTTGAGGCGGTTCACATGGAGGACCCGCAAGGGGTTCCTGGGGGACTGCACGTCCACGAGGTATGTGACTTGGCTCTTGCGCTCCACCACTTTGAAGGGCCCGGTCCACTTGTCCTGGAGGGCACAAGGTTCCACCGGAGCCATCACCCAAACCTGCTGTCCGGGTTGAAACTCGACCAGCGTGGCATTCTGGTCATACCAGCGTTTCATTTCTTCTTGGCTCGCCTCGAGGTTTGGCTTGGCAAGCTCCCGGAATCTCCGAGTCTGGTTCCGGAGGGCCAGAATGTATCGAAACACATCTGGAGGAGGGTCCTGGGGCGCCGCCTCCCAACCCTCCTTGACCAGGCTGAGGGGTCCCCGCACGGGGTGCCCGTAGAGCAGCTTGAAGGGGCTGAACCCCAGGGACTTCTGGGGGTTCCCGGTAGGCGAACAAGAGGCAGGGTAGGAGGATGTCTGTTGTACTTGGCCCTTCTGGCAGGTTCACCCCTAGACTTTTTGCTTGTAATGGTGACCTGGTGATGTTGATTTTTGGGTTCTGCGCACTGTCACTGTGTCCCAGTGGAAAGTGCGTGCGCACTCTGAGTGCATGTGATGAGATAGGCCTGCCCTCCCATAGGAATGCATGGGGAATGTATGTGTCCCTGGTAGTTCCTGATGCATGGAGTGTACAGGCTCGAGTCTGGTATGTGCAGACTCGTGTGATTGAATGCTTCACAATGATGTATGTGACATGATTGTGTCGTGTGTGGAAGTGCCACTTCTAGGAGTTGGCATATTAGTGTAAAATGTGTCTGGCGTGAGATTGGCTGGAGCTGGCTGGGATGCCAGGCTCCATGAGTCATGATGGGTCTGCCCGGTGGTGAGTGCGGAGATTAGCATGCTGATGGCTGGGGAGGAGTGCACCTGGTTCCTGATGGGGCTGGGCTTTCCCCACACAATGCTAGCTCCGCCCCCTGTGGTGCGTCTAACGACCCTAGCCTCCCCAGTGAATGAAAGGGGTGGTTGGGCCATCAAGGGTGCTCCAAAACCAGCTGCAACAGGTTTCTCCCCCCACCCTGCACCTCCACACAAAGGATTTTTCTGTATAAGAAGGGGCTGTGTCCCCTTACAATTTGTTCTTTCCTGATCCTACTTGAGGGGGGCTGCTGCTGCTGCTGGTGCCAGGAGGAACCGCCACTTGGACTGCCTCCCTGCCTGGTGGGCCAGTGAGCTGGCCCCTGGCCCATCCTTGCCCCCCCTGCCTTGCTGCCCTCCTGTTGGACCTTTATTTAACTTATAGCGCCTGGGAGCACTTTATTTGGGCCTCTAGCGCTTGAGAGCACGTTATTTTCGTCCTTGCGCCGGGGAGCGCTTTATTGGTGAAAGCCGGTGCCCACCCGGCATTTGCCCCGTTTTTGGCTGATCTTGGAGCCCCCTGGCAGGTGCCCACCCTGCCAGGGACATTGCCGCCCAAGCGAGTGCCACCTCGCTTTTATTGGTGAAAGCCGGGAGGCTAGCCCGGATTGCGGCAAGAAGAAGTTCCAGTCTGTCTCAGCAGCGCGACCCGGAGCCTGGGGGCTCGTCTGCAGGGCCGCGCTGCCATTCGCTGTCCCGCCAGCCTACCGAGAGCTAGCCTGGCCGGAGGGTTGCCCGGCAACTGAAGGAGCGTCCTCGAGGACGTCGGGAAATGGCGGCCTAATTGCGGCTGGGGCGTCAGCCGCACGTACTGCCCAGGAAAAGCTGGAAGCAGCGGGAGCCAACCCCGTGCTTCAGTGAGGGAGGAAGAAGGACGTCAGCCCCGGAAGCAGGAAGCAGCGGGAGCCGAAACCGTGCTCCTGCGTGTGACCGCCAGCTAGGCTCCCCGTGTGGTGTGGGAGGAGAGCCCAGCACACCAGAAGAAGTCGCCCGGTAAGTGGAGCCGGGCCTGGGGGACTCCGTAGGTACAGACGAAGGGAGGAGGGCGTCGGGGCACATTGCCGGTGCCCGCCCCTCCACCCTGTGCTATCCTGGTTGCAGGAACATATCTGGGGGCATTGTGTGTATCTCAAGCCCGTCGAGGCTCCAGCGTGAGTGCCGCCATCGTGGGAGAGCCCAGAGAGGCTCCAGGGGCCTTCTAGTGATCTCGAGCCCCCAGAGGGGGGGCTCCAATGACGGGCTGCATTGTTCTTTGGAGCCTGCGAGGCTCGGGCGCAGTTTGTATAATTAGAGCCTAGAGAGGCTCAGTGGCAGCCCACGGTGTTTGTTTAGAGCCCAGCGAGGCTCTGGAGGGTCACACTCATTTCTTAGGGCCCGGAGAGAGGCTCCAGGCGCCAAAGTTATTTTGAAGAGCCCACGAGGCTCAGGGGGGACATTTCCTTTGTGCCGAGCCTGAGAGGCTCCAACTTTGTCCCCACCATCATTGCTTCACAGCTTCCCAGCACTTCGTGGGCAGCTGCTACGTTTAGGCCCTGACACTGGGACACAGGGCGTCCCAGCCCTAGAGAGGCCAGTTGGCCTAGGGACTGTCACAGGTGGTGACTTCTGTGAGTTTGGCGCAATTGTTCTTTTGCTGCACCTCTGAATGTGTTTTTATGCGTCATGTGCCTTGTTGATGCACCGCTGAATGTTTTTAGGCATCATGTGTTTTCCTTCCCTGCACCTCTGAATGTGTTCTTAATGCGTCATGTTCCTTGTTGCTTACACCTCTGAATGTATGTTATGCATCATGTGTTATGTGCTTATACCCCTACAGGTATTGTAATACTTAGGTGGTTTTTCTCCTAGTGCAGGTGGTGCTAGTGAGGTCCTGGTTACCAGTGATTACTGGTTGTGTGCTATTTTGTGCTACAGTGATTTTACATTCTATGCTTTATATTCTAAGTGCTATTTCTAAAAGTGTTACCTCTAAAAGTGCTGATTCCTGACAGTGGTCCAGGTGGCCCTGTCTTGTACATATCCCCTATAAATTCTGCCCGTGCCTCTGCACATTGTAAAGTGTGTGTTTTTATCTAATGTGTTTTGGTATAATCAAAGGCTATTTTTATATATAACCTTCTGTGGAGTTTCCTTTGTGGTGGGCCTTGGGTGTTGTTGCTGGGGGTGCGTGCACAAACACTTTACTCACATCGCCTCCGAGTTTAGCCTTGCTGGTCGCGCCACGTTACCTAGAGGGTGAGCAAGGGTTATCTTGGCATGTAACTCCCTTGCCCTGACTTAGGAGTGGTGGTCTATGACTGACTTTGGCGAAAGCCCTGGCCAGCCAGGGATCCCATTTCTAACATTGGCGGCAAGTGATGAGGAACCGGATTTGTGTTTGAGTTGTACCACAGTGGCAACTGGCCGCACTACAAAACTCTGCATTTTAGATAACCACATTTTGGGGATTATTGTTTTTTTGAAGTTCCATTTTCTTCTCTTAAGAGTGTCATTTTCAAATAGTGTCCAGTGCATTTGTTCCCCCGCCCCGCGCCCAGAGTTTGGTACCTGTGTCACGTGTGGTCAGGTTGAGAAGTTAGGGGTGATAGAAACTGCCTTACCAGTCCGAGGTGGGGGTTGTGTGTGAATGAATGGTGTGTGACACTAGACAAGTGAAGGGTGAGTTCTCTAGGGAGCTCACTGAATCTTTGTAAATTTGGTACTCTTGCTTCAGCTCTGACAGTTAAGTCCCCTGTGTTGCACGTGTCTGTGAGCATCCTGCCAAGATGGAGTCTGCTTTTAATGTCTGGGGTCTGTTTATGCATGAACTGAGAGAGTTTTGCGAAGAGAGAGACATTGCAGTGAATGAGTCAGACACCCAGTCCCAACTTAGGGGTAACCTAATCCAATGGCAGAAGGAGGACTGGGAGCGTGAGCACAGTGAGGAGAGGGCCTGGGTCTCACACCATGAGGGTGGTGGGTCTGAGGGGAGCCCTGAAGAGGAGGAAGAAAATGAGAGTACAGGGACACCAGCAGATAGTGAGGACCCCATAGATAGGGAGTCCCTTGCTGGGTCCTGCGTAGGAGGCAGCGCCTCATCCCTTTTCCTGTCCCCAGAGGAGTTGGAGGATAGGAGGAGAGAAAGGGAGCACCAGCTGGCTTTAGAAAAGCTCAGGCTAGAGCATGCCCGGGCTATGGCCCAGCTGGGCGTTAGAAAGCAACAGCTAGAGACTCAGAGGGTCTTGGCACAGGAGAAGATAGAGGAGGCTGAGAGGGCCTCCACCAGAGGCAAAGTAGCTCTGGAGGGTAGACTATCCCCTGCGCGCAGTTTTAATTTTCTGGACTCCCCAGGGCGGGTTGAGTCCAGTGGTGGCAGCTACATAGATTTCAGTGTAGGAAATCCCAGTCCCAGTTTCTAGAGTACGGTACCTGTTGCCCCAGAAGAGGAGTTAAGGTTGAAGTTCAGGGACAGTAGGAAACTGTCTCACCAGTCTTGGGAAAAGTTTGAGGATGAATGTCATGGAGCACTGTGGGCTTGGGTAGAGGTTCACACTGACTCTGATTTTGAGAAACTGCTTGATATGATTGTCAAAGTGCAGGTGCTCAGTTGTTGTTCACCAGGGTTGCGCCAACACCTGTTGGGGTGTGGATTGTCTGAGGCATGTGAGCTTGCAGAGGAAGCAGACCGCAGGGAGAGTACAAGAGGTTCTCTAGAGTCATTGGCGAGTGACTCCAAAAGTAGTGGTTCAGGTATCTTCTAGCCCAGCGTGGTGGAACAGGCTCAGTGTAGCCCAGCTAGGTCCCAGGATAGCGAGGAGGGTGTAGGGGCTCACTGCCTGGCTCAGTGGAGCAGGAGTGAGAGGTAGACCGAGGGTCCTCAGACGCCCGAAGCCCTGCCTCAGGACTTGGATGGTTTCTTGAGGGAACACCGGGTTGGGGACCTAGGCTGTCCTGTTAGTCCATTTGAGGAAGATCTCCTCGTGTCTAGGGAACATGGAGCATCTGTAACTAGAGCTCTAGGGGTTCCAGTGTCCGGCAGTGCTACTCCAGGAGGGAGCGCACAGAAGTCCGAAGTGAGGAGTGATTGGGGGATGAGTTTCCCAGTGGATGCACTAGAGGACCAGGGACTAGCCAGTTGGGCTAGATTTTCTTGGGGGGACCCGGGTGGTGACACTTCTGGTCTGGGGGATCTTCACGCACTGTCAGGTGGACAGGGGACGGGATATCTGCGCCAGACAGACAGTCACACGACACATGGGTCATGTGTCAGCCTCAGGGGAATGGCGTGTGAATCCCCAGAAGTCCTGGAGTGCCAGGCAATTATTCCACCAAAGGTTTTATACCAGAGTTTGGGAGGCCAGGTTCAGGATCAGCCTGACCTGAAGGGTAGGACGACTGTAACCAGTGTCCTGACCGGTTCTTCTTCCAGAGTTATCGCCCCAGTTGGTAGGGAGCAGGACTCTGGAAGGGGTGCAGAGGGTGGGGGAGCGACAGGGACTTCATGTATTTGGAGATAAAGTTCGTCCCTCGGTCGCTCACTACTTCTCGCGGGAATCCCACCCGGGAGAAGATCCCCATGAGGGCCTACCCCACTACGGGGGCTGTCACCGTTCGGAGGGGAATGGCTTCAGGGTACCTGGTGGCATGGTCCACCAGGACGAGGATGAACCGGTGGCCCAAGGAGGTCCGGGGGTCCAGGGACCCCACGATGTCTATTCCCACCCGCTCAAAGGAGGTACTGACAACGGGGAAGGGTTGGAGAGGAGCCTTGCGCTTCCCTCCGCTCTTCCCGCTGGCCTGGCACGTGGGGCAGGACTTGCAGTGGGTCTCCACATCGGCGCGCATACGGGGCCAGTAGAAATGGGTGACCAATCGGTGATACATTTTGTCTTGTCCCAGGTGTCCCGCCAGGGGTACATCATGGGCCAGGTTCAGGAGGAAGCCTCGGAAACGTAGGGGTACCACCAGCACCCGGGCTGACCCTAGTTCGGTGGACTTCTGTTCACTGTACAACATTTTCCCAATAGACAAAGTGGGAGCCGGACTGGTCCCCGGCGGCCTGGGCGACGGCCTGCTGCCGGGGCCCAACTAGAGAATGACAGGAGGTCTGTTCCAGGCAGAACTCCTCTCGGGAAGGCCCCCCTCCTGGCGCCACTGGGCTAGCTCAGGGAGGTCGTCCAGACTCTGGGTCTGCTCGACGGGCGGACCTAGGGGACCGGCGTCGGGGTCAATTTCTTCACTCGGGTCGCTCGCTGCTCTCCGTGCCATCAGGGACCTGGCTAGGGGTCTCCAGCCCCCCTCCCCCCTCCCCTGGGGGTGGACATTCTGACAGTCATGGCTCGTGTGCTCACACAGGCCCATTCGGGCAGGCCCACCATCTCAAGGTGAGACCTCCACTCCATCTGCTTCCGCGGGAAGCTCTCCAGATCATTGCCCAGTAGACAGTCCACGGGCATGTCAGTGCGGACAGCTACTCGCAAATCTCCGGAGACTCCCTCCCATTCATACGGAACCTGAGCTATGCGGCAGGTGTGGACGGAGTTGTCGGCTGAGATCACCCGGCAGGAGGCGTGGGGTATGGTCTGGTCTTCTGTGACTAAGTGACAGCGTACTGCGGTGATGCTGGCTCCTGTATCGCGGAGGGCCCCTACGCAATGTCCGTTGACCGTCACTTGTTGACGGTATTTTTCAGTGTTGTCGGGCAAGAGGGCTCCGGGGACCATCTCCCTATCCCTGAGGGAGACTAAGGTCATGGCGGCTGGTTCCCACCCCTCTATGTCTTCCACCTCTTTTTCTTCTAAAGCTACTGTGGCTATCTGGCACGCAGGGGGGCTCACAGCAGCGGGTTTCCTGTTCTGGGGGCATTGTGGATCACTGGCATAATGCCCGGGTTGCTGACACCTATAGCAGGCTATGCTGACGCGGGGACTCTGTCTACTTGTGGGGGCCCTGCTCTAGTTATGGGAGGAGAGCTTTGGGACTGGTTTAGGGGGGGGCTACGCTGGGGCCCGGACTGGGTTCCTCGCTACCTATCCTGACCTCCCCCACCTCTCTTACAGGGAGACCCCTGGTCATTCCGGCCATAGTCTCCCATGGATCCCCTAGGGACTCGGGTGTTCACCCATCGATCGACCTCGACAGCAAGCTTCCGGGGGTCCGCCAATTTGCTGTCCAGAAGGTGCTGTCTCAGTTCCACAAAGCAGTTTGTGGAGAGGTGCTCACAGGCTATTAAGTCGAATAGCCCCTCAAAGGTGGTAACGTTTTTTTTTTAAGAGTTTTATATAGCGCGAACTAGACCCGAACCGAATCAGGTATCAGAGCGCTTCACATATTTTCCAGTTACGTTACATGAGGACACTTTCATTTTAAGCACGGGGAGATTAAGTGATTTGCCCAGAATCACAGGAGGTTTTGGCGCTGTTACCGAGACTTGAACCCAGATCCCCAGGTCCGAGGTCGAGAGCCCTAGCCGTTAGGCCAACTCCTCTCCCCAACGTTGCTGCCCCTGATACACCCTTCCAAGGCCCGGCTGTAGACATTCACATATTCTACCCAGGTGGTGCCGGGGAGCTTTTTACAGTCTCGGAGCCGCTGCAGATACATCTCCGGAGTGAGCCCGTATCGGGTCAGCAGAGCGTCCTTCAAGGGTTTGTCACTACATCTTTGAGGATGTGCACTTTGCCCTCCACCGGGGCAGGGGATTCGCGGTTCCCCGGGGGTCGTGTCTCCTCACTTCTGGCTTTTAGCTCAAGTTCCTTCAGGCTGCGCTCGTGCTCGAGCTGGAGTTTCTTCCCTTCATGCTCCCTCTGGAGCTTCTTCTCCTCTAGTTCCCTTGCAACGGCAATTGTTCGACGGCCAACTTTTTCTCGGCCAACTTGAGCTCTCCTTCTATCTTGAGGCGCTTAGCTCTAGCTCGTGGGTACGGTTTTGTTTGCGGTCGGTGACCTCTTCTTGTGACAGACCCCTCTTCGTGCTGGGACTCCGTGTCAGGGAGTCGGTCCTGTCTCCTTCTTGGGTGCTGGTCTCGTTCTGCGGCTCTCCCTCCCTGCCGTCTCCTTCTGGTTGGGGGAGGGGGGCCCCGGACTCTACCCAGGCCATGAGGGCCTTCTAGAAGTCCTCTTTGGTGCTCAACCCAGTGGTAGCGATGTGCATATCATTGCAGAATTGTTTTAGTTCTCTGTGGGTATAATCTTCCACAAGGTCCTTTTTGAACGTGGGCTTCTCGTTCGTTCCGTTGGAGCTCATGTTTGCTCTTTCTTTCTGTTGCTCATAACTTCGTTCCGGTGGTGTGTCAGTCGTTTACTGTACGATCTCTAGATGTAGGCTCTTATCTCGTCGCTTGCCACCAATGTTAGAAGGGGCGATCCCAGAGGGGCAGGAATTGCTCTCCCGACCACTCCGCTACCCACCTCTCCCACAAATGCTGCCGAGCCTTAACGTGAGGTCCTCACCGGGGAGGACTGCGGGTCTAAGGTCGTACACACTGAACTCCCACCACACTTAGGAACGGACACCACACCGTGGATCTCAGTAAGAAGTTCTTTATCAACAGTAAGATTGAAGTAATACGAACAAGTATTTACAGTGGTCGAGGGATCGTGCCGTCTCGGTCAAGGAATAGGGAAGCGGGACAGTCTCGGTATGTGGCCAGTACGAAGCGTACCCTACGCACAGCTCTCAATCCTCGAGCCAGGGGGTACGGAAGAGGATGGTCGTACTAGTTGCTGTACTCCCTCTTCTCGAGCCAGGTCGTATTGGTAGTGTCGACGGTCCAGCCGGACCAGAGTACTCCTGGAGCTGCGACGAGGTCAGCAGGGCTCGATCCGGAGTGTCAGAGTGGCTGTTGCTTCTTGAGGAGCCGCGATGACGTCAGCAGGGCTCAGGATGTTCACGAATGTCCTTAGTTCAAGGCTGAGCCGCGACCAAGTCAGCAGGGCTCCGAAGTTCCAGTTCTTTTCTCCACGAGGATGAGCCGAGACAACGTCAGCAGGGCTCAATGAGTTATAGAGTTCTGTCTTCAAGATGGCTGAGCCGCGACCAGGTCAGCAGGGATCTCTTGTCCAGGATACAACTGCCCGCTAGTTCTGGGGCGGCCCTTGATATACTCGACTGGTCCTTTGATGTCCGGACCCTCGCAGGCAGAGATCTCATGCCTCGGGCCGGTCGTAGGAGTTTCCCGTTGGCTGGCCCTTGGATCCTTTTAGAAGATGCGTCCGGGGATTCCCAGACGCCCAGCAGGGTCTGGAGCCAGCTCTCAGGGAGGCCAGAGGTGTGAGCGAAACCAGCCCAGAGGGGAAGGCCCGAGGTGCGACAGAAACCAGTCTCATAGGGGAGGCCGGAGGGGCCATCGAAACCCTGTTGTCTTATCTACTCAGGCAGTCCTCTCCCCCTCAGCCGGGCAAGGAGCGTTTGAAGCCTAAGTTTCGCTGGGGCCGGGGTCAGGTAAGGGCTAAGGAGTCAGGGACCTCGGGAAGGGTAATGGCGGCCAGGGGCCCGGTAGGAATGACGGGATAGGGGCGCCCGGGACCGGGAATCGAATGGTGAAATGCAGGAATGGTCGCCCGTTGGCAGGGTCTTGTAGGGAGCGGGGTGGACAAGGAACGCAGCAACCAGGGGTTACTGTGGTGCAGGGTTAACTGTCAGGGTACTGCGGAACGGGGGGAACCACGCCACGAGGCCAGGTCCAACAGGTCCCACTCTCCTGGTCCGTCAGCCCTCCCGGGCTGCCCCACAATCCCCAGCATGGAGAAACGAATAGGAGGAAGGACCGCGCCCTTGACCCCAGGCCCCCCGTTCCCCTCTCCCCCCTCCCCACAGCGGATGACGCACAGCGCTTCTTACCTGTGGGGTTCCCTAGTTAGACGAAGCAGACTGGAACCCCTTTCTTTAGGGTGCGCCTAGATGAGGATGTAATAGGGCCCCATTACTTGAGGGCTCCCTTGTGATGCACAGGCCCACTCAACTGGCTGGGGTCCTGTCGGCTTCTTGTGTTGATGATGTGTACTGGGTCCCTTACCTGTGGGGTTGCTCTGGTTGATTATGCACAAAGACCATTTACTTGTGGGGCTCCCCTGGGTTGATGACACTGGGTCCCTTAATTGTGGGTTTCCCGTAGTTGAATGATATACACACTGGGCCCCTTAACTGTGCAGTTCCCCTAGTATATGCACGATAGGCCCCTTACTTGTGGGGTTCCTTGCATTGAAGATGCACGGCACTCTACCTGGGGGTAGCCAGGTTGTTGCATACTGGGCCCCTTACTTGCAGGGTTCCCCCAAGTTCATGCACACTGGGCCCCTTACCTGCAGGGTTCCCCTAATACATGCACACTGGCCTCCTTACCTGCAGCGCTTCCACAGTTCATTCACACTGGGCCCCTTACCTGCAGGGTTCCCCTAGTTCATGCACACTGGGCCCCTTACCTGCACGGTTCACCTAGTTCATGCACACTGGGCCCCTTACCTGCAGAGTTCCCCTAGTTCATGCATACTGGGCCCTTACCTGCAGGGTTCCCCTAGTTCATGCACACTGGGCCCTTACCTGTAGGGTTTCCCTAGTTCATGCACACTGGGCCCCTTACCTGCAGGGTTCCCACAGCTCATGCAAACTGGGCTCCTTACATGCAGGGTTCCCACAGTTCATGCACACTGGGCCCCTTGCCTGCAGGGTTCCCCTAGTTCATGCACACTGGGCCCTTACCTGTGGTGTTCCCACAGTTCATGCAAACTGGGCCCCTTACCTGCAGGGTTCCCCTAGTGCATGCTCACTGTGCCCCCTACCTGCAGAGTTCCCACAGTTCATTCACACTGGGCCCCTTACATGCAGGGTTCCCACAGTTCATGCACACTGGGCCCCTTACCTGCAGGGTTCCCCTAATTCATGCACACTGGGCCCATTGCCTGCAGGGTTCCCCTAGTTCATGCACACTGGGCCCTTACCTGCGGGGTTCCCCTAGTTCATGCACACTGGGCCCTTACCTGCAGGGTTCCCCTAGTTCATGCACACTGGGCCGTTACATGCAGGGTTCCCCTAATTCTTGCACACTGGGCCCCTTACCTGCAGGGTTCCCCTAGTTCATGCACACTGGGCCCCTTGCCTGCAGGGTTCCCCTAGTTCATGCACACTTGGCCCTTACCTGTGGTGTTCCCACAGTTTATGCAAACTGGGCCCCTTACCTGCAGGGTTCCCCTAGTGCATGCTCACTGTGCCCCCTACCTGCAGGGTTCCCCTAGTTCATTCACACTGGGCCCCTTACATGCAGGGTTACCAAAGTTCATGCACGCTGGGCCCCTTGCCTGCAGGTTCCCCTAGTTCATGCACACTGGGCCCTTACCTGCGTGGTTCCCCTAGTTCATGCACACTGGGCCCTTACCTGCAGGGTTCCCCTAGTTCATGCACACTGGGCCCTTACCTGCAGGGTTCCCACAGTTCATGCACACTGGGCCCCTTACATGCAGGGTTCCCACAGTTCATGCACACTGGGCCCCTTGCCGGCAGGGTTCCCCTAGTTCATGCACACTGGGCCCTTACCTGCAGGGTTCCCACAGTTCATGCACACTGGGCCCCTTACATGCAGGGTTCCCACAGTTCATGCACACTGGGCCCTTACCTGTGGGGTTTCAACAGTTCATGCAGACTGGGCCCCTTACCTGCAGGGTTCCCCTAGTACATGCACACTGGGCCCCTTACCTGCAGGGTTCCATAGTACATGCACACTGGCCTCCTTACCTGCAGCGTTTCCACAGTTCATTCACACTGGGCCCCTTACCTGCAGGGTTCCCCTAGTTCATGCACACTGGGCCCCTTACCTGCAGGGTTCCCCTAATTCATGCACACTGGGCTCCTTACCTGCAGGGTTCCCTTAATGCATGCACACTGGGCCCCTTACCTGCACCGTTTCCACAGTTCATGCACACTGGGCCCTTACCTGCAGGGTTCCCGCAGTTCATGCACACTGGGCCCTTTGCCTGCAGCGTTTCCACAGTTCATGCACACTGGGCCCCTTGCCTGAGGGGTTCCCCTAATTCATGCACACTGGGCCCCTTACCTGCAGGGTTCCCGCAGTTCATGCACACTGGGCCCCTTGCCTGAGGCGTTCCCCTAATTCATGCACACTGGGCCCCTTGCCTGCAGCGTTTCCACAGTTCATGCACACTGGGCCCCTTGCCTGCAGCGTTTCCACAGTACATGCACACTGGGCCCCTTGCGTGAGGGGTTCTCCTAATTCATGCACACTGGGGCCCTTACCTGCAGGGTTCCCGCAGTTCATGCACACTTGGCCCCTTACCTGCAGGGTTCCCCTAGTTCATGCACACTGGGCCCCTTGCCTGCAGGGTTCCCCTAGTTCATGCACACTTGGCCCTTACCTGTGGTGTTCCCACAGTTTATGCAAACTGGGCCCCTTACCTGCAGGGTTCCCCTAGTGCATGCTCACTGTGCCCCCTACCTGCAGGGTTCCCCTAGTTCATGCACACTTGGCCCTTACCTGTGGTGTTCCCACAGTTTATGCAAACTGGGCCCCTTACCTGCAGGGTTCCCCTAGTGCATGCTCACTGTGCCCCCTACCTGCAGGGTTCCCCTAGTTCATGCACACTGGGCCCCTTACATGCAGGGTTACCAAAGTTCATGCACCCTGGGCCCCTTGCCTGCAGGGTTCCCCTAGTTCATGCACACTTGGCCCTTACCTGTGGTGTTCCCACAGTTTATGCAAACTGGGCCCCTTACCTGCAGGGTTCCCCTAGTGCATGCTCACTGTGCCCCCTACCTGCAGGGTTCCCCTAGTTCATGCACACTGGGCCCCTTACATGCAGGGTTACCAAAGTTCATGCACGCTGGGCCCCTTGCCTGCAGGTTCCCCTAGTTCATGCACACTGGGCCCTTACCTGCGTGGTTCCCCTAGTTCATGCACACTGGGCCCTTACCTGCAGGGTTCCCCTAGTTCATGCACACTGGGCCCTTTGCCTGCAGCGTTTCCACAGTTCATGCACACTGGGCCCCTTGCCTGAGGGGTTCCCCTAATTCATGCACACTGGGCCCCTTACCTGCAGGGTTCCCGCAGTTCATGCACACTGGGCCCCTTGCCTGAGGCGTTCCCCTAATTCATGCACACTGGGCCCCTTGCCTGCAGCGTTTCCACAGTTCATGCACACTGGGCCCCTTGCCTGCAGCGTTTCCACAGTACATGCACACTGGGCCCCTTGCGTGAGGGGTTCTCCTAATTCATACACACTGGGGCCCTTACCTGCAGGGTTCCCGCAGTTCATGCACACTGGGCCCCTTGCCTTTTGGGGTTCCCCTAATTCATGCACACTGGGTCCCTTGCCTGCAGCGTTTCCACAGTTCATGCACACTGGGCCCATTACCTGTGGGGTTCCCCTAATTCATGCACACTGGGCCCTTTACCTGCTGGTTTCCCACAGTTCATGCACACTGGGCCCCTTGCCTGTGGGGTTCCCCTAATTCATGCAGTCTGGGCCCATTACCTGTGCTGTTCCCTAAATTCATGCACACTGGGGGGCATATTACCAAGCAATAGCGATAATTATCGCTATTGCTTGGTTAGAGACAAAATTTTACCGCTGAGCTGCGGCGATTTTTACCGCAGATAAACCTTGGTATTACCAAGGTTTATCGCAAATGCGATAAAAAACGGTCGCAATGCATGAATATCGCTGAAAAGTCAGCGATATTCATGCATTACCGAGCTAATGCTCTTAGCCATGTTATCCACCTCCCATTGGATAACATGGCTAAGAACTGCTCAGGGCAGGTGTTAGCTTTTGGAGATATTCGCGCTTAGCGCGAATATCTCCAAAAGTTGGTAATAGGAGATAGCGATGTTAGCGACTGTTTCCAGTCGCTAACATCTTGGCACGCCCACTTTGCATGTCATTAGTGATAAATATCACTGACATGCAAAGTGGGGCCCAAGATGGTCGCTATCTCCTACTAGCTGTCGCTAACTGGTGTCAGCGACAGCTAGGTAATAGGGAGATCATTTTATCTCCGCTTTCTTGGCTTTTAAAGCCAAAAAAGCGGAGATAAACCCCCTTGATAATATGCCCCTGGGTCCCTTATCGGTGGTGTTCCTCTAATTCACGGGTACTGGCAAACATTTTCCTAGCGGTCAAAAAGTTTGGCCTGTGGGGTAACCAAGTGCAGCATTGATTAAAACAGGCAAGGCACGCAGGGTGGCAGTTGAGGAGGGATGGGTGAGTGATAGGGGTGTGTAGGGGAAGCAAAGCATGTACATCTAGTGTGCTAAATTGCACAATGTGAAACTAGAAAACCCGGGAACAAGCTCGGCTTACCTATGTAACCAAATTGTGTGATCCTTGGCAATTATTTTATTTCACTTTCGCTCCTTTTCCTTCAGTATCACATAAAAGAGGACCTCTGAATTCAGGATTTGCACTGTACAAAACCCATTTATTTAGCATCTTTTAACAGCAATGCTGATGCGGGTAAACAGCAGCCAGGTGCAGCATCTGACCAGGGGGCCATATGTAGAGGTCAGGAGGGCCGTATGCGGCCCCTGGACCTTTATTATGAGTACCACTGCCCGAATGTATGCACACTGGGCCCTTTACCTGTCGGGTTCCCATAGTTCATGCTCACTGGGCCCCTTATCAGTGGGGTTCCCACAGTTCATGCCCCTTTACCTGTGGAGTTACCACAGTTCATGCCCCTTTACCTGTGGGGTTCCCACACTTCATGCCCCTTTACCTGTGGGGTTCCCACACTTCATGCCCCTTTACCTGTGGGGTTCCCACAGTTCATGCACCTTTACCTGTGGAGTTCCCACAGTTCATGCACCTTTACCTGTGGAGTTCCCACAGTTCATGCACCTTTACCTGTGGAGCTCCCACAGTTCATGCCCCTTTACCTGTGAAGTTCCCACAATTCATGCACACTGGGCCCCTTACTTGTGGAGTTCCCACAGTTCATGCCCCTTTACCTGTGGTGTTGCCAAAGTTCATGCCCCTTTACCTGTGGAGTTCCCACACTTCATACCCATTTACCTGTGGAGTTCCCACAGTTCATGCCCCTTTACCTGTGGAGTTCCCACAGTTCATGCACCTTTACCTGTGGAGTTCCCACAGTTCATGCACACTGGGCCCCTTACCTGTGGAGTTCCCACAGTTCATGCCCCTTTACATGTGGAGTTTCCACAGTTCATGCCCGTTTACCTGCGGAGTTCCCAGAGTTCACGCACACTGGGCCCCTTACATGTGGAGTTCCCACAGTTCATGCCCCTTAACCTACGGGGTTCCCTCAGTTCATGCCCCTTTACCTGTGGAGTTTCCACAGTTCATGCCCGTTTACCTGCGGAGTTCCCACAGCTCATGCCCTTTTACCTGCGGAGTTCCCAGAGTTCACGCACACTGGGCCCCTTACATGTGGAGTTCCCACAGTTCATGCCCCTTTACCTACGGGGTTCCCTCAGTTCATGCCCCTTTACCTGTGGAGTTCCCACAGTTCATGCACACTGGGCTCCTTACCTGTGGAGTTCCCACAGTTCACGCACACTGGGCCCCTTACCTGTGGAGTTCCCACAGTTCATGCCCCTTTACCTGTGGGGTTCCCTCAGTTTATGCCCCTTTACCTGTGGAGTTCCCAAAGTTCATGCCCCTTTGCCCGTGGAGTTCCCACAGTTCATGCTCCTTTACCTGTGGAGTTCCCACAGTTCATGCCCCTTTACCTGTGGAGTTCCCACATTTCATGCACTCTGGGCCCCTTACCTGTGGGGTTCCCCGGGTTGATGATGCACAGAACCTTCGGATCGCAGTGTTTCCTGGCCTCATTGAGCGCCTTTCGCAGCTCTGCGATGTTCAAGGCCCAGCAGTTCTCCTCGTCCAGGTAGTAGTTCACCTGCACAGCGTCCAGCTCTGCCAGGGCGGCGGAGTACAGCGGGTACTGAGGGATGGGGATCAGGACTCCAGTCTTTGACTTGCCCTGACCAGCTACCAGCAGCTTCAGCATGGTCTAGAGCCAGAGAAACAAGAATAGATGGTGTGAGTGTACAGCATCTGTGACGTGTCAGGATATGAACCTCCTAACCCTTTCCATGCTGATGCCCCGGCCGTCATGCATCACGGTGGGTGTGTGCTGATGACGGCTGGGGGCCGTCATGATCCCGCCCACTTTTTAAAACGGCCGCAGAGGCGCAGAATCGCGCCCGCGCCCAAGGGGTTAAACATCATTTGTCTGGACATCACCTATAACAGGTCGTGTGCTCGTGTTTATACCCATTATGCACCATGTGCCTGAACACATAATCTGTGACATGTCTCGTGCCCATGAATATATCTGCTACAGACCATGTGACGGGGGTATTGTCTGTGACATGCCCTGTGCCCAGGTGTATAACTTTTACATGCCATGTGGCAGTGTGCATCATCTAGGACACATCTTGTGCCCGGGAATATAGCCGTAGCACGACATGTGCCAGAGTGCATCATCAGTGATACGTCTTGCCAGTGTATATACTAAGGGCGGGTGCAACACGCAGTTTCACTCCATAGAATTCGGCGGAGTTACATAAAAACTCCATGAGATTCTATGGAGTTCTGCCAACGGGCATAAAACATGCACGTCACACTCCTTGTGCTGCAATTCAGAGCCAGTAGAATTAGCAGCACTAAAAACAAGCATTGACATAGCCAATAGGTCTTGCCTTTGGGACCTTATAAGTGTTTAGCCATGCAACAGTTGATGTTATTGCACCAAGGATATTGTGCTGCATAACTTAATACTTATAAGGTCCCAAAAGCGAGACCTATTGGCTATGCCAATGCTTGTTTTAAATAAGAGTAGCAGTTAACAGTGGCTAAACCAGGGATCTACAATGAGTTACTGGTGGCTCTTGAGCACCCTACAAGTAGCTCTCAGCAGTGAAGGCAACCCCATATAGCTCTTTCAGAGGATATGTGCTGATTAAAGAAGGCAGCACATCTCCTCTCAAGACCCTTAGAGGAGAAGCCAGGCAAACCAAGAAAGGGTCACCTGATAACATTCAAATACACAATGTGCTTGACTATGGTGTCTGCCACATGACCATCTGTCTCCACTATCAATGTGCAACGAGGGACCACAATATGCCAAGAAGTGACACAATAGTGTAAGGACCAACCTTATGCAGTAGGGCGGTAATACTATGCCATTGACGCACACCATATGTCAAGAGTGACCATCGCTTTGCCAGGGCAAGCATTTTATGATTAGTTGGTGTCGTGCCATGGAGGTCAACATACTGCCAAACTATACGGCCATTATGTGCAGGCCCGGATTATAACTAGGAAGGGCCTTCAACATTGTTCCACAGATTACCACAGTTTGACAAGAACGACCACCCTTGTGCCAGGGCCAGCACTTTACAAGGTTGGGCATTGGACAGCGTCCAATGGCTGCTAAGCATTAGTACCATTATTCAAGGGCTAACGTTGTACTGGGGTTGGGTAGTGGGCACAATTATGTGCTCTACTAAGAGTAATGGGCAACAATTCTGACACATTAACACTGACAGAAGGAAAGCTAGAGACATAGAGAAAACAGGTGAATTCTGCTCCAAAAGTAATCCACAATTGTGAACATTGCATGAGAATGGCTACCAGGCAACTGTGATGTTCATACCTTCTCTGGGGCCTTAATGGCAGAGGTTAGACTGCCTGGCACCCCCTACATTAACTGAGCCTTAACTGATTTACATGTCTTTTCTGGTACAATAGTTCCTACGCCATATTTTCTGGCACAGCAGACCTGGAGCTTTAAACAATGGCAGTGCGCATATACAGATCTGCAAAAAGTCACTGGAATACTGGAGTTCCCTGGTGGTTAGAGATTATTGAACGCCTGTGCAAATGCCCCCTGTTGGAGTGGGGATCATGTTAAGCCAGTTTTTCAATGTACCATACTTGGGGCTTTTTTTAGTCTGTATTCATCAGCCATTGAGGACTTGAAAAAAGTTGTACTGATCTTTTCTGCTACAAAAGGAAATGTTCTTTTTTTCTGCTGTGGTTCCCCAAAGCACAACTAAGCAATGCAGTGAAAATGTATGCTCACTTTCTAGGCCAGAGGATGGCTCCAAACACGAGAATCACTTCGTGAATTAGTTACTGTTGATGAATAACTTCACCTTCGACTTCAAATTTAGCCATAAATAAATTAGCATAAGATGTGGAAAAAGTGAAGCCCATAGAGGTGCCAGGCATTTGAGGAAACAAATTCACTTATACATTACTGACAGGGGGAGTTGGGAAGAGAAGGCATCAGTTGGAAGAGAAGCACATAGTTCTGTCATACCAAGTTGTAAAGTCAACTATTCCTCTGTTTTGGTCTTCGCTGTTGGGGATCAGAGTATAAAAGGAAGTTGAAATCCACAGTAAACAGAGCAGGTTGTTTCCCATCTTTCATTGCATGATTGCCAGGTAATGCAAAAAATCACTAGTAAGCTGTATATACGATGGAAATTATATGAGCTTTAGATGCAGAAAAAACCTACATACAGACCTACTGTTTGCCGTATTGAATTGATACCTGAAATATCAGGTCTTCGTGTTGGGTTGTGCAGGTGTTTGCTTATTTTGGAAATACATATATATGATAGGAATTCTTAGAAAATTGTTTACCGAAAACGTTTTTTGTTTTCTGTGATCCAATGCATGTACTGGCAATTTGCAAAATGTTCTTCATTGCCGCCCTATTGTCATTGGTTGGCTCTCCATCCAACGTGAGATGCGTGTTTGTACTGGTTCATGCTGCTCTTCCTTCATTCTATAAAGGTTTTCATCCATCCCCACAATAGAGCGCTCTCTGCCTTCCAGTTTGAGAATGATCTCATAGGTTGCACTCCAGCAGTACATGGTCATTCTTTTTTTACATCTCATATTTAAAAATGTCCCATTTAATTTATTGTCTGAGTCGATCTTCTTCAAGTCTTTAAAGAACTCGATTGTCGAAAAGCTAAACAGCCATTTAGCTGGTGTGGGGGGGCATTAAGGAGTTAGTTAAGTTTAAACCCTCTGAAATCAATGTGAGGTTCTCTGTTGTCACCCTCTTTGCACGTACAGACACAGGGTTTATAAAGCTCGGACATAACCACGGGTAGCGCAGCACCCTACGAGGCTGGTGGCCAGGATTATGAGGAGGATCATTTATGGTTGTATGACGTTTCAACGCATGCTTTTACCACGCATGCCTTTACAACGCAGGTATTACAACGCAAGTCGTTGCAAAGACTTGCGTTGGGGGGCGCTGGATAGTGGAATAGTTTAATTTTCTATTCCAACTCCAGTCCCCGTGGATAGTAGGGAAGGTGTTGGATAGAAAATTAAACTATTCCCTATCCGACAGCGCCCTCCATCGAAAGTCGTTGTAACGACTTTCGTTGTAATTCCTGCGTTGTAATGGTAGTGCGGGGTAAAAGTTTTGTTGTAAACGATGTTCCCCTTATTTATAGATGTGCAGGGAGCCGGCTATGAAATCTGGACGAGAAGAGGAGAGGGCCTCGTGAAGCTGTCAATGTGGAATGTTCTTTGAGAGAGGGGTCTATAGCTGTTTTCTGAATTATAGGAGGATTGGTCCATTTGGATAATTATGAAGGCATGGTGGCAGATCATGCCCAGGTTACAACTACAATAGAAAACAACAAAACGCGAACACTGATTGGATGAAACGTAGGATTGGAATAAAGAGTGACGCAGCATGGGAAGACGAATCATGGATGATGTCAGCAATGCTGCAAACAGGGGGTCCGAGAAGAGGAAATTCTGATTTGCTGTTAGTTCTTTCAGTTAGTTCATAATGTTGTGTTTGCTTTCTGATAAGCAATATTACATTTTCCTGAAGACAGTCACCCAAGGGCTTGATGGTTCTTGGACTGAGAGGGAAGAAAGATCTACCCATACATAGCCCTAATGGAATTGTGGTGAGCTTTGAAAACTGCCTTGATTAACAATCTGACGTAAGGTCCGGGGCGGATGCAAAGAGTTCTGGGCGGGGGCCGGGGTGGGGAGACGTACCACAATGGAGTCGCTGGCTCCAGTGGAGAGGTAGATGTCGTCTGGGTTGGAGGGGATGCCACCATCGCGTCGCTCGATGTACTTTGCCACGTCAGTCCGTATGAGCTCAATGACCTTGCCATCCATGTACGCGCCTGTGAAGAGATAGAGCGGTTAATGTATTATTGAAGCCCCCTCACCCCCTCCCATGGGCCAGATGCCCCAAATTACAAACTGAACCATGGACGTCAATGCACCAAAATGTCAGGGGTAGCAGAAGTGACATCACACGCCCTTTGACTTTCACTCACACATGCATGCTTACACCACTCACACATGCATGCTTACACATACACCCAGATTCAGGCATACAGACACTCTCACTCACATATACCCACTTTCACCCTCAACCACGCAAACAACACACATTTAAAATCTTACCTCAGCTACCAGAAAAGGGCATGTTTCAGATAATTGCACTCCGTTTTACTAATGCTAATAGTGAATATTCTAAAATGATTCACTATTAGTGTAATGAAAAAATGACAGAAAAAAGGAGAGGGTAGCATAAAGCTGCCACTGTTCTAGTCACTGATTGTCGCACCTCTGAGGCCAGAAGTCTCAAGGGGCAAGCCAGGAGTCAAAGCTGTGACCCATGATGACCCCTAAATTACATCCATGTTTAATGAACACATGTACATAAAAGAACACACATCTGATAGTGGATTGGTTTTCTATGGCAGCTTAGATCCCTTTAATGGAAATAATGACAGTACTTCCCACTTCCGTACACCAGGATGTGGAACAACATCCCCATATCCACCATGACTGCCCCATCCCTGCTCCAGTTTTAATAGAGCTGAGGAAACACCTCTGTAAAGCACACCAAACCACAATGAACCTGTGGTCCACATTCACAGCACAGCCCAGCTCCATCTCCAATCAATCACCGACTGTATCTTTACCTTTGACCCGCTTAGCACTATACAAACACAACATATATACACACGCATGACACCTACTTGCAAGGATGAAACTTTTGTAACATCATTGAAGTGACGCAACCCTCTTCTTACCAATACTGTGTCCACCACACGCTTCCAGGATCCGCCTGGCCTTCTGCTTGGCATCTTCTGGGAATTTGTTGTCGTTCAGCAGCTCAGGGTAGAGACAGAGGGCAGTCACCTGCAAGAGCGGAAGGCAACCAAACATTAGGTTCAATCCCAATGACAAACAGCAGAACCCAACAGTCAATCACTCAATGCTGAAGAAACATTATGTACAATCACAGCAGTGAAGAGCATCATCAAGCAAGAACGGGACACTCAGGACTCAACACACTACATACAATCACCTTAAAATAGAGGGGAAACAACAGGTGCAAGAGTGTGTGCGTTTGTCTCAGGAAAGAGGTGTGTAAATAAGGGAAACATTTGGACTCTGAAAGTATTAGCACTGCCTGGCCACAATTTCCCTTCCATCTTCTCACACGTTCATATACTTTCTAACATATTGGTATCCAACTGACGGACTGGCCCATGGCGGCCACATCCATGCCAGATGTTCAGAATATAAGAAAATGTTCATATAATAAACTGAAATGAAAAATATTGCCATTGCCTGTAGCGATCTTGGATGTCTTGCAGATCTGGTAGGGATTTGACCCTCCTGGAGCTACATTGGGCACCCCTACATAAAGGAGTTCACATCAGGGGTTGTCACTGCTGCTGGTAGTAAAGCCCTGTGATTTACTGTTTTTTCAACAGTACTGACAAGAGAGAGGCTGCACGCCTGCCATCTAAGCTATCAGGGGTGTTTGTGAACTCCAAGTGACAGTGAAAACCACCACTAACCGCTTTGCAGGTCTGATCAGACCTGGAACTCCAACATGGCTACCTCCTTAATGATAAAGGGCCAGATGTACGACCATTGTGATTTGCGACTCACAAATTGAGACAAATTGCGAGTTCAATTTGCAAGTCACAAGTCACAAAGTACAACGATGTCTCAGACACTTTGCAATTCCCAATGGGGTCGCAAATTGCATGCCTCATCAATATTCATGAGCAAGCGAAATTTGCAACCCCATTGGGATTGGCTGGCCCTCCCAGGTATGGTGGCCTGCTGGGCTCAGCAGACCTCCAAGTCGGGGACTGCTTTTAAATAAATCAGTTTTTTTTAAATTCAGCCCGTTTTCCTTAAAGGAAAACGGGATGTATTTTAAGGGCAGGTAGTGGTCCCTGAGACCCCTGCCTGCTCCTCAAAAATGTATTCCCCTGCATTCACAAAGGGGAAGGAGTCCCCTGGAGACCCCTTCCCTTTTGACAGTGGTTTACCACCCTTCCAAGAAGGGTTGTAAGATACGACTGTTTTGCGACTGCAATTGCGATCACAAAACAGTCATACATAGGACTCAGACTCGCTATTAGGAAGGGAAGCCCCCGGAACACCCCTTCCTAATAGCGAGTCTCTAATCCTATTTAGCAAGTCGCAAATTATTTGTGACTCACTAAATAGGGTTCGTTCATGGCCCTTCTGTATTTTGCACAGATCACTGACATAATATCGATGTCATAAATATCGATGTAGCAAAATATCGATTAAAAAATATAGAATTCCAAAATATCGACTTCCTATCTCCAAACAGGTAAGTAAAAAAATATCGAATCAAAAATATCGATGTAAAAAATATAGTTAGTCAAAATATCGAATTTTAAAAATATCTTAAAAGTAATGTAAAAGTAATGAAATAATAAATATAATTAACTTAAACATACTTAAAATACTTAAATAACCTTAAAATTAATAAATAATTATTTTAAGTTAAAAGTAAATAAACATACAATTACATTTTTTAACACATATATATATATAAATAAACATAATATTAATAAAAAAATACGATATTTTTACCATAGGATAGCAGGAGAGTAACATTTACTATTACCACTCCAGTAAATACAACAGTAGAGAAAGCGTTGGATATCGTAGGGGTAAAAATTACTATTCCCACTCCAGAGAGTGCAACAGTAGAGAAAGCGTTGGATAGCGCGAGGTTAAAAATTACTATTCCCACTCCAGAGAGTGCAACAGTAGGGAAAGCGTTGGATAGCGGGAGAGTTAAAATTACTATTCCCACTACAAAGAGTGCAACACTAGGGAAAGCGTTGGATAGTTTAGGGGTAAAAATTACTATTCCCACTCCAGAAAGTGCAACAGTAGGGAAATCGTTGGATAGCGGAGGGTTAAAATTACTATTCCCACTCCAGAGAGTGCAACAGTAGGGAAAGTGTTGGATAGTGTAGGGGTAAAAATTACTATTCCCACTCCAGTGAGTGCAACAGTAGGGAAAGCGTTGGATAGCGTAGGGGTAAAAATTACTATTCCCACTCCAGAGAGTGCAACAGTAGGGAAAGCGTTGGATAGCGGGATAGTTAAAATTACTATTCCTACTCCAAAGAGTGCAACGTAGGGAAAGCATTGGATAGCGTAGGGGTTAAAATGACTATTCCCACTCCAGAAAGTGCAACAGTAGGGAAAGTGTTGGATAGCGTAGGGGTAAAAATTACTATTTCCACTCCAGTGAGTGCAACAGTAGGGTAAGCGTTGGATAGCGTAGGGGTAAACATTACTATTCCCACTCCAAAGAGTGCAACAGTAGGGAAAGTGTTGGATAGCGTAGGGGTAAAAATTACTATTCCCACTCCAAAGAGTGCAAAAGTAGGGAAAGCGTTGGATAGCAGGAGGGTTAAAATTACTATTCCCACTCCAGAGAGTGCAACAGTAGGGAAAGTAAATACTTCATATATGAATAAAAATAAATTAAATATTAATACAAAATACAAATTAATTAAAAGTAATTAACAATTGTATATAATATAATATTTAATCAATTAAAAAAACAAAAAAATTATTACAAATAATTACCTATTAATACAAATTATTGACCAATTAACAATTAATTAATTGACAATTAAAAAATTATTAAAAATTACAACAAAACAAAACCAATAAATAAATAATAATAATTAATTAATTACAATTAAATTACTTCCCACCCTATTCCCCTATAAACCCACAACCCGCTACAGAATTATATTACGCAAAAATTAAATACCATAACATTAATAAATTAAAATAAATTATAAAATAAATATACACTTTTCACACATACTAACATAAACAATACTTAAAAAAATTAATATTAACTTACTTACCTCAAATTCGATATTTTTGTTGCCTATATTCTGTCCATTCTATATTTCTGTTGTCTATATTCTGTCCATTCGATATTTAGTCCATTCTATATTTTTGATTCGATATTAATGCTATTCTATTCGATATTTTTGTAGTCTATATTCTGTCCATTCGATATTGTGTCCATTCTATATTTTGTAACTCGATATTAATGTAACTCGATAATAAAAACTCAATATTTTGAGTGTATACCATTTTACACACGCAAAAGGGTCGCATACCCGTTCTCCATGCAAAATCGGGTGGTACATCTGGCCCAAAATCGTTACATAGCTAGCTCCTCCAACAAAGCCACACAGGTCCATCGTGCTACACTGGGGAACACAAATTCCAGGTCTCATACAACTGTCCAGCCGAACACTGTATACATTACATTGTAGCAGGTAGATAGAGCTTAATTCCCTCCTATAGGGTGCAGGAGCACCTTTTCGAATGGTTAACATGAAACAGAGTAGGAGAGTGCATGGCTGTCTTTGTTGTGATCCTCTTTGAGAAGGGGCGGACGTACATGACTAGTAGGACCTGTTACCTTCTTCTGGGGCACATTGCCTAGCACTGCGAGAAGGAGGACGGAGGAGTGAGAGACAGGTGTGCAAATTAGAATTGTAATTAAGACTAAAACCTAACGAACAGCTACACAGCGCCTTTACACCAACAAAAAGAAGGATAATCGTGTGTCAGCATAGGCTCGTCAGATATGACGTCAGAGGAGTGACAGGATGCCAGAAGGACAGGAACGGGAGCCGGTGGCATGAACCGATACCATGCACCCTTTTAAAGGCAGGGATGCTGCTGCTGCTGCTGCTGGACAAACGTTACAAAAATTAGAGTCAACCCAAGCAAAGTCACTGGGACCTGGGTATGTAGTGGTACAGAGAAAAGAGGGGTCCCAGAACAAACGGACAGATTAGAGAAATAGAACAACAGTTTTTGTTTTTCAGGAACATAATGTTATTTAATCACAGAGTGCTTCAAAACCTCTTACTGTACATTACATTTATATATTTTTTCAAAAGATTATAGTGCCCAACGGTAGGGAAAGGGGAAGTGGAGGTAAAGTGATTGGAAGTGGTGACAAAATAGGGAACGTGACAAAAGGTCAAGCATACTAAATAGCAAAGAATTCTTTTTTGCTCGCTTCCCCGGGGAGCCAGGCAACAGTACATCAAATGGCACAATTATTTAAATAGCCAAACTTCTATAGGCAGCAGTGTAAATCACACTAGGGGTAGAAGTTGGTGTTGGGGTAGTAGTCTACGTTTCGACCCAGGAGGTTGTAGGGTCAGTGTCCCTTACAGAGCGGGTCTTCTTCAGGACGGGGGAAGGGGAGGGCACGCTTCCTAAAGGGGGTGAAGTGTAATGAGGGGGGTTTACCCAAATGTAGTCACTGGGACCTGGGTCATATTCAAGTACTGAGAAGATAGGGGTCCCAGTGAAAATTGACTAGTTAACTTATATTAAATAATAATAATGCTGCACTTAATGAGTCTACAATGTTTTAATCACAATGTAGACACAACCAGGATATAGTATCAAACATTCATCAATTTGAAACGGTTGAATAGTACCCAAGGACAAGGGAAGGTGATAAAGTGAGGATAGTGCAAGTTGGGGAAGTGACATTAAAATCAGAACAAATTCTGGCACATTTATGCGTGAATTGATATGCTCTAATGATCATAAATCAAGACAGTCACTGAAAACACATGCCCCACATAATACAATTATGTAACATTTTCAATGGGGGCTGGACAGCAGGGAAAAGTTGTCGACGTTTCGACCCTCAGATGATGCAGGACTTATTGGAACCCTTGCGGTGGGGTCTTCCTCAGGACGGTGTTGGGACTAGCAACCTAGTTACTCGGTGCTCATCGTCTTAATAACATAGTGGGAACCCTCCATGTGAAGACTTGAATTATATCTGGTAAATTCACAATCGCGTTGTGGCAAGAATCGAGAGAGGCCCGGGGACATTGGGCACTGGAAATCCAAGGATTAATCAAATAGTTTGGTGCACGTTGTGGTCGTCCCCAATATTGAGAAGGCGCTGGGAATAAATCAAACGTCACCCACGTGGAAATAATCAGGACCGGCGTCTTCACGGCAGGCCTGATTTTAATGTCACTTCCCCAACTTGCACTATCCTCACTTTATCACTTTCCCTTCTCCTAAAGGGGGTGGCATATAAACATATAATTAGACTGGTCCCACTTGGGGATCCAAAACAACACGGTCAAGTAGGGTAGAGGCTATATCGCAAAGCGGTTGCAGTCATCTTTAAAAATATACAGTATTACCTCAACGCTAAATGAATTAAACACTGTGCGTTATGTCGACATACTAATATAAAATCCAATCATGAAAGGAGGAAGAGTAAGCACAAAATATCTCAATAAGTACTCCGAAGTTGCCATGAACAAAAGGGGGAGAAACTTACATGCAAAACAATTAAGTGCACTTAGCAAAGCAGTTAGGCTGGTGCGAAAACATTGGTGGCCAGGGGGAATTCGCAAACCTCTAGAAATAGAAAGGGCCACGTTTGAATGGCATGAGGGCGTTATAGGTGTTGACCAAAATGATAAACATTGGGAAAAGATTTTACCTGATACTTTCAAGATAAACGGCCTAAACAATGGAGAAACGGTCACTCGTACCGCGGTGGCCTAAAGGGGGTGATTAAAAGGGGGGGGGGATAATGGTTAGTGTATGGAAGCTCCTTGTAGGCTGGGCAAAGCGGTTTTATTAGGGATAGCCGAAAAACATGGATATCAGTTTACCTGAAAAGGGGTAAAAACCTCCGTAAGGCATCCATTCTGCCGGCGCGACTCCTGCAGTAAAAGCGCCCGAGCATGATATTAAAATAAATCACTACGGGACGTCATACGTAGGACGTGATGGAAATTGAAAAAAGACTCACAGGTCAAAAACTGTTACCAAGGTAACTGTCAAACGCTCAGAGGAGCGTTGAGGGGAATCGATATTGGACGGAGCTCATTTTAGCAAACATTCAGTGAGATATGCTGGCAGTATTATTGGATGGGGTTTATGAAAAATTGCTTTTTGGAAAAGGGTGTGGGTATAACCGCCAAATCAAATGTAGTAATGAGTACATGTACACAGTAAACAAAACACGTAACTACCGCTCAGGGTGTTATAAGCGCTGGTGATTCATGGAGACATAGAAAAATAGAGATAATGTACATCATCGTATTAATGAATCAAAAGGGTGACGACCGCGCGTGATGGAAATTGAAAAAAGACTCACAGGTCAAAAACCGTTACCAAGGTATGCTCAGACGAGGGTTGAGGGGAACACGTAAATCGACATTGGACGGAGGTCATTTGTGCAAACATTCAGTGAAATAAGCCGGCAGTATTATTAGATGGGGTTTATGGAAAGTTGTTTTGGAAAAGGATGTGGGTATAACCACTGAGTCAAATGTAGTAATGAGTACATGTACACAGTAAACAAAACGCGTAACTACCGCGCAGGGTGTTATAAGTGCTGGTGATTCATGGAGACATAGGAAAATAGAGATAATGTACATCATCGTATTAATGATTAAAGCGTGTGACGACCACGCAGGGTGTCAAGGCGCTGGTTCAATGAGCATGACCATAATAAACAATGAGACAAGGATGGCAGGTGCGTCGTGCAGGGGGTAAATATCTTATCACCCTTATAATATATGTATAACCACAGTTGGCAGCAACCAGAGCGTTTACCTGCCACGCACGGTGGTAAAAACGCTAGGAAGTTCTAGATTGGATAGATGAAAAAGAGAGATGGAAGGCATCCAGAAAGACAGTGTGTCTTATGGTAAGCCTGACAGGGGGCTGACGGTTCTGTTTCTACATTAAAGGACAGTGAGGATTGTCTTTACAGTACTGCTAGTTGGGCAAAACTGCTATCTAATTTGTTACGCCCACTATTGATAGAGTTAAAAAAATGTTATCCACTTAAGTTCACGTGTGTTTAGCAAAGGACCAATGTTACCCCCTCTGGGGCCCAGGGAGACTCTTTCTAGGACAATCCATTAAAAACTGTCAGGTGAGTGTCCTGTCAATATGAAGTGTTCAACAAGTGGTGCACCTGCTACTTCACATCTAATGCGGCTGCAATGTTGCAGAATTTTCATTTTTATTTTTTGTTGGGTTTGGCCAACATAGATCAAGTCACACGGGCAAATGATGCAGTAGATAACATCTGAAGTGTTACAATTGGAGTAAGATTTGAGAAGGATTTTGTTTTGCTTATAGCAAAACTCCTTAGTTTGGATGCTACTGGTACAGGCTTTCAAATTGCTACATCTATGGTGCCCAAGTATAGGTGGTAGATTCCAAAGCAACGTTATCGTGGTAGCTACCGGTGGATCAAGGAATGATGGAACGACATGGTTCTTGATATTCATCGCCTTTTTAAAGGAGTGCATGGGGAGTTTATCAAGGCCAAGGTTGTCGGAGATCAGATTCCAATGTTTATTGATGTTTTTTTTAATTTCGTTGCTCTTAGTCAAAAAAGTAGTCCCCCAGATCAATCGTTGTTCCTCATTCTCCTCGCGGTCTCTTGTTTGCAGAAGTGATTCGCGGGGGTTTCTCGCTCGTTTAACAAGTCTTTTAGGATAGCCACGCTCAACAAGGCATTCCAAAAGGTCTTCAGATTCAGTCATGTAGTGTTCCTTTTTGGAACAATACCTCCGTATCCTAAGGAATTGCCCGAAGGGCAAATTATCCCTCAGACCTCTGGGGTGGTGGGTGGAGTATTGTAAGAGCGAGTTTCTTTTCGCCGGTTTCCTATATAGTGTGGTGCATAGAACATCCCCTTCCGCATACATGGATAGGTCAAGAAAATTAATTGTTTTGGGGTCGGATTGGGTCATGAATTGGATGTCTCGAGACCTCATATTGAGCCATGTTTGAAAAGCTGTCAGTTGGGTTTCCTTACCTGTCCAAATCATTATGATGTTGTCGATATAACGCATCCATAGGCCAATGTTAGGCCGAAAGGGATTGGACGCATTCAAGATAAGGTTGCGCTCGAAGGCTGCCATGAAAATAATAGCCAAATCCGGGGCAAATGCCACCCCCATGGCTACTCCCTTGGTCTGTAAATAAAAATTGTTCTGGAAAACAAAGAAATTCCGCATCATAGCAATTTTAAGTAGTAGGACCATAAAAGTGGTTGGGACCGGGACAGCTGCCTCATGCAGGTCAGTGGCTGAAGAGATAACATCCAATGCTGCCTCCTGAGGAATACTTGTGCATATAGAGACAATGTTGCAAGTGACCAGTAGCTGTTTGGTAGGGTCAAAAGGGGTGCCATCTATGATGTTAATGGTATGGGTAGTGTCACGGAGATACGTTTCCGTTGCCTCCGCGATAGGTTTCAGAAAGAAATCGATATAGCGGCAGAGGGGCTCCAATAGGGACCCACACCCAGAGACTATAGGGCGTCCAGGGGGGTTGGTCATATCCTTGTGTATTTTTGGCAAGGTATAGATGGTAGGTAGTCGGGGGCTCTTCTGGTTGAGATATTGGTACTCCAGTTCCAATAGGAATCCTTGGTCAAGGCCATCCTGTGTGACAAGCTGTATTTCAGCTGTGAGATCTTTGGAGGGGTCTCCCGGGATTTTTTTATAACTAACTCCATCATTGAGTTGTTTCATGATTTCTTCCTTGTATTTGAAGATATCTTGTAGCACAATGGCTCCGGCTTTGTCAGCCGGCTTTATGATCACCTCTTTGTTGTCTTTCAAAGCTGTTAGTGCCAACCTTTCAGTCTGGCTGATGTTGAATTTGGTATACTTCTTTTCAGCCAGGATTTTGTGCACATGCCGAAACACCACATTCTCATAGGCTAAGATTTTTTGTGTCATTGCATGAGCTGGTGGAACAAAAGTGGATGGGGTTCTGAGTCCTCTGTAGGATTTTCGGGTCTGAGCAGTAGAGTTTCTGAAGAAATAGCGTAGCCTTATTTTACGGAAAAATGTATGAAGTTCAGTCTTAATGTTAAATGGGCTAAGGCAAGGCTGTAGGTACGTACGATAAACCTCTACTGAGTATCCTAACCTTATTCTCATTGAGGTAGTAGCTGGAGATGTTGACCACTGGGGTGGGTGCCGTCCTTACCACCTGTAGTTCTTGCGGCAGGTGGATCTCTCTCCGTGTTCCTCTGGGGTGAAACGCACCTGTTTCAGGGCACGGCCTCTCCCGCAGTCCCATTCTGGGTTGGTGCCCTGGTGTCCCCTGAGGGTACCCCGTGGCCAAGTGTTCCCTCTGTCACGTGGCAGTCTCCATGTTCCTTGACCTAATAAAGAAGACTGCTGAGGAGGGTAATTGTATTCTTGGTAACTGTACGCTGAGCTGGGAGCAGCTTGTTCAGTATCGCCCTCAGAACTGTAGGATGAATCTGGGAAGGTGGTGTAGTTACGTCTGCCCCTGAACCCACCACGTTCTCGGTTAGTGAAACGCCCTTGATTGTCTTGGCTGTAGTAATCCTCCTGCAGGTAGGGATACGTTCTATTCTTATCATAGAAACCGATGTCAAGGGCTAGTTTTCCAAGTTTCTTTGTCAGTGTAGTAGTCTCAAAATCTTTGTGTGTAGCATCCAATTTGGTCAGGGCATCCTTCGCATTGGTTAGGGTTGAGTCCCTTGCGATTTCAGCCTTCAAAGCCGCGATCTCACTTGTGAGGATCTGCACCTGTTCCGCAGCCGTCTCTATATGGACAAAGGCAGCCCAAGAGTGGTGAAAGAAGAAAAATCAGTGCTGGTAACCTGAGCAGGAAGTACACCATCTTTCCAGGCTCAGGGTCACCTCCTCCTGCTTGGCCAAAGGAGGCCAAACTGTTGAGCAAAGATTTGCGCCGATGAGCACGAGCTGGGTTGTGGGGTAATGGCTCCGATCCTAGCCAGACTGGGGCCCTGCACACGTGAGAGATGAGGTGCCAGAGAGGTCGCTGCCTTGACAGCCCAAGATCACACCTGCTCACCCTGGATCCCCGTTCTGCCTTCACCCCTGCATGAGAGCCCAGAACTTCTTCTTAGATCCCGTAGACCCCTGGCCTTGCTAGTTTACAGGAGCGGCATCCTCCTGACCCTCTAGAATATCCGGAGAGACGACTTCTACTTTCACTATTAGTGGGAATGACATTTAAGGGGGAAAAAGAAACCATGTGAGGAAAGCAGACTTTCTGTTGTGTCGATACCAGCAGGGCACAGCCTTGATGCTCAAATTTTGTTCAGTTTCGGCCCGGCTCTTCTGTGACCTGTCACCCTTGCAAAAACACCTTTTATACGTCTCAAAAAGTTAATCTTTCATTACAACCTCGTCTGTCTGTCCCCTTCACTCCCTTCCTCCCCCTCCATTTAATTTGCTCTAACCTATAGCAAGAAGCTTTTGCTCCAAATAATAGCAGCTAAACCGGGGTCCTTTGCTATTCTAGATTAATCACTGTTCACCCTCTCTGAATGCTAACTCCTGATTGCAGAAATGTGATGGAGTCTGTCAGACACAGCAGCAAACCCCACCCCCGGGGGAGAGGAGCCGCAGCCTGCCTTGAGCGGCCAAAAACGTTGCCCCTGAGGCCTCAGAAGAACTTCTTAAGGGAAACCCAAACTACCTCTAACTACTTCAAGGCTGTTCACAGTATCTAGGGCTTGCATTTCAGATTTCTAGGCACTAGGTCCCACCCTATTGCCCCTTCACTTTGCAAAGATATCACCCTCAACTTGCTTTTTCCTGCATTTTAAGTTGAAATGCGATGAGCCTTCCAACTGGAAAATGTAAATTTCTTCCTTACCTTTGACTAGAAATATCCTGAAGCAGGGGTGTTAGTTGGTGCAATCTGCTGGATTTGCAACTCAAGACTGCCTTTGAGGAGAGGTGCAAGTTATATTATATTTTTCCATTTCTATAGTGCTTCCTGCCACGCTTGTGGGTGGTTCTGGAATGCCTTGACCTACAGGCAGCACACTACTGATTACAAGCGTCCAAGTCGTCAGCTACTGCCCAGTGTCGAAGGCAGACTGCCCATGCATGCCAACTTCCCTCATGCCTCTCTTCTACAAACCAATGCTCTCAACCACCAGAGAGACTCAGAGCATGGACATCACTGAGACTGTACTGTCTCAGTGACTTGAAGCAACTGGCTCAATGGATTCATCCAGACCCCAGGCGCCCACTGATCACAGTCGTTTATGGTACAGTCCAGCCACTACATACTTGTTCCCATACTAAACACATCCTCTGTCCTCAATAAGGCTACAAATGCAAAAAGAACAGTGGATGGACGGAATGGAGAACAATGTCATACATTCACCCCAGTACAGAGATCTGGGCCTAAATTCATCGTTTTTTTGCTCCCCATGCCATTCCAGTTTGGACCCAGCCATATGCAAATCAGTCTTGACAATGCGCCCAACGGGAACAGTCCAGCCTGAACTTCCAGGCCAGAGGACCTGACAACAAGCATCCTGGGGTCGGGTTCAGGGCATCACCCCTGATCAGCCGGGCTATCCTGAATCCAGTGGCATGGCGAGCAAGGGGCCCGTGATTTGCATATGGCTGGGTCTAAACTGGGGTGGCGAGGTGAGCAAAAGCACAATGGATTTAATCAAATCTGTGACTGGGAGTGAATGCTTGACGATATTCAAAATTCCGTCCATCACCTTTTTGTGTTGCTATAGTTGCCCTAAGTGTGCCGAGTATGTCCAGACGTGGGTCCCGTGCTCTCCATGCCGCTGGAGTCAAGCTATCCTGGCTGATGAGGGCTGAAACCCTGACACGGTCCAATGAGGCTTATTTCCAGTCCAGGGAGTGCAGGCCTGGCAGTTGAGGTTGGTCTGTTCCTATGAGGCACAGGGTCAAGACTGATTTTCATATGGTTGGATTTACCCTGGAATGGCATGGGGAGCAAACAACACAATGGATTTAATCAATATCCGTGACTGGGGGTGAGTATCTGACAATGTTCAGCATTCTGTCCATCATCTTTTTGCGTTGCCATCAATAAGGCTACAACACCTGTGGTGGTGAGCCTCAGCAAGGCCTACCAGTGCTCGGGGTTCTCCCTTCTCTGCACAGAGTCCTCAGACCATAGAACAGAAGTTGGCACAGAAACTGGAATAGAAAATACCAGATTTATTAAACCTCATGAGGTGGAACTACATTCACACAACACCCTTCGGTAGTGTATGAAGTAGCACACTGAATGGAAGGAGCTTGGTCCTTTTATACCCACACAGGGGCTCAAAAGAAGGTGCTACAAGTACAAGGAGAAGGTTTTAGGTACATATAAGGTCATACAGAAAATACACAGTAAACAAGTGGGAGGAGCGAACAGTTGCTAATTCTGGTGGACACATCCTGACAGTTGCAAACTAACAGCAGCTGCATGGACAGCTGCAAGCTCAACTGAGCATGTAGGAAGGTGGACGATGCTAAATATAGTTTGTTTCTAGGCAGATTACAAGAGCAGTCAACACTGAGGGAGGACAGAGCACATGGTCAGCACACGGTAGCACATGGCAAGCAAGATGGCTGCCAGAAATACAAAATGGATTCCACAAAACGGACAAGTTAGGCTCTATATACAGGATGGCTTCTGCTAATGCTAACCTAATCGCTGCCAAATTACAACACACCGACCTGTACATGGAAGTATTGTTGGTTAGTGGCATCTGGCGCCTCCAATCCTGCCTCTTCATCATTCACACCTGGATGTCTGCCCCTCACCTTAAACTCATTCAGTGTCAGGAGCAAGGAAGGGCCTGGGAGACCTGGGATTGCCCCGATGCAACAGAATGAAGATGTGTCCCTGTAAGATTGTGGTGACCTGACCGTGGAGGGGGCGATGCTACTTAAACTGTGAATTTTAATTCAGAAGGTGCCTGGCAACTTTCCACGTAGCTGTGGTTTTTTTGCTTGTCTTTTCGGTTCCCTTAGTTTCCTGACTTCTTCCCTGCATTTGACACTGCTTGCCGGATCCTGCTTGGCATTTGTTGGTTTTCTGTGCGCCTTGTTCCAAGGATGCTCGCTTCCAGGAGATTGTTTGAGTTGGCTCACGCTACCCTTGCACCGGCTTCCATTATTTTTGGCTTAGAGTCCCAGCGTTCCACCGTCCTGCAGTTGGTAAGCAAATCCTTTTGTGTTGTCCTAAGCACTTCAGATCTAGTGATGTTTATTAGAGGTGCTAAAGACATCTGTGCTTTATTTACAGGTAACAGAATCTGCCTGAGAACCTGTCATGCCCAGACAGTGGGCACTAGGACCCAAGGGGTCAAGGATGCAGGGAGGGGACACAGGACACCGCATCCGGTCAAGGGGCAGGGGAGGGGACATTCGAAGAGACGAAGCGCAGGGGTAGGACGCAAGGCGAGCTGTGCCCGAGTAATGAATAAAAATACTTGACGTCAAGCAACGGTGTTGTGTGATCCTTGGGGAACAAACAGAACACTACAACTGGCGACGAAGGGTTAAAGAAAACACGTGTGTATCGCCTACCTCGCAACTTTGAAACCAGGAGCCCACCCCGGATCGCGGCGTGTGAAGAAAGGAGGATCACAGCAAAGCCAGGAGTCCACCCTGGTTCGTGCCTCCCTGGAAAGCAACGACGCGTGAGCCCACCCCGACCGCTGCAGAAGCAAGATCAAAGTGCCCGGTAAACGCCGAGCGTGAGCGCGAGAGTTAAAGAATATTGGCGCGAGCTCTCGTGAGAGTCTCGGCAGCCATTTTGGGGACAGGCAGAAAGAGCCAATCAGCGCGCGAGGACAACGAGCGGCCATCTTGAAATCAGGCAATGCTCGGATTGGTCCCGAAGTCTCGCGAGAGTCTCGGCGGTCATTTTGAAGTCAGGCGAAAGGGCCAATAGAAAAGCGGAAAGGGCCGGTGGCCATTTTGAAACCAGGCAAAGTCGAAAACAATTGAAAGAAAGCCAGAAAGAGCACCAAAGGACCAAAAAGTGCCGGGAAGAGAACCACGAGGGTGGAAAAACAAGCCTAAGCAAAGAAAATAAGGACAATAAGAACAAGAAAACACAAACAAAAAGAAAGGGGCACAAAGAGATGCCAGAAAGGAGACAATAAACAGAAGAAGAAATACAAAGTGGGGCATAAATAGTGACAGCAGGAAGAAAGCACAAGAAGTGACCAAGAAAACAGAAATAAGAAATGGCAGAGCCAAGGAGCAAAAGGCAGAGCGCCCAGTATCGCAGACCTCTCCCATTTAACCTCTCAGAGCCACAAGTGGGGATAAGATGGGAGCGATGGGTCAAGAGATTTGAAAGATACATGGAGGCCACTGATGTAATAGAGGCCAAGCAACTAGGTCTGTTCCTCAACTTAGTGGGTGACGAAGTAGATGACCTACTGGTGACCCTACCAGAAAATGAGATATCAACGTACAAAGACCTAATAAAGTGCTTGACAAACAAATTTGACCCACAAAGAAACATTGATTTCGAGCGATATACTTTCACCATAGCATTCCAACACACCAATGAGTCACTAGATGACTTTGCGACGAGACTAAGGAAGCTAGTAACTCACTGCGAGTTCGATAAATATGACAACGAACACGCGATTCGTCTACGCATCATTGAAGGGTGTCGTGACACAGAGTTCCGCACAAGGATTCTGAAGGAACCAATATCACTAGAGAACATCCTATCACTAGAAAGGGCGGAAGCAAGAGCGGCAATACAAGCAAAGGAAATGGAGCGAGGAAAAGAACGACGAGTCGAACAGGCACACCGCATGACAGAAAACAGCCGCACCAACAACTGGAAGAAGGGACAAAATGACCAAGCGACAAGAAAACAACAGGAATCATTATGCTACAGATGCGGACTTGAATTTCCACATAGAGGCGCGCCCCAAGCGTTTGGCCAAACCTGCAGGAAATGCAACAGGAGCAATCACTTTGCCAGTGTGTGCCAAGGACTGCAGTTTAGAAGTGAAAGAGGAAGACCGCGGATGACGACAAGCAGACACGTCAGGCATGTCGAGACAGCAAACAGAAGCTCCTCAATAGAGTCGGTTGATGAAGAAGAAGAAGAAAAGGTAGAGCGACTGTACCTCATGTCAGACACTGCTGTCATGTCCACAGATGAAGACAAAACTGAAGAAAGTATCCGCCTCGTAGACAAAAGCACCATAAAGAAGGCAGAGTCTGTGACCATTGACGTAGGACCACACAGAGCACGGTTCATGCTCGACAGCGGCGCAACATGCAACATCATGTGTGCGTCGGAATATGAAAGGATGGAAGTGAAACCAGCGCTGAAACCATCGAAAGTTGAGGTGTTAACATGGGGGTCAAACAGGCCCGTGACCAACCTGGGAAAATTCACAGAGAACCTAACATACAAAAGTCAAACGACAAAGATTCATGTACTGAGAGGTGACATGCCAGCACCGTGCCTGTTGAGCAACGTCACAGCCCAAGTGATGGGCCTTCTCGAGATGACGTATAACATGTCGGAAAAGAAGAGCATCTTAAAGGAATATCCCAAACTACTGAGCGGGCTGGGGAAGCTAAAGGGGCGCCAAATAACGCTGCACATCGACGAAGCGATAAAGCCGGTAGCTCAACACCACCGGTGAGTGCCAATACACCTGCAACCGCAAGTAGAAGAAGAGATTCAGGCACTGCTCAAACAGGACATTATAGAACCCGCCGAAGGGTTGATGCCCTGGGTGTCGCCAATAGTGGCTGTACCAAAGAATAACACATCCGAAAATCGCATCTGTGTTGACATGAGAGTACCAAACACAGCTATTGAATGGGAAAGACACCCTGGACCTCATCTCGACGACATGATCAGCTGCCTAACAGGCACCAGAAGATTCTCCAAGCTAGACTTGTGTAAAGGATATCACCAGCTAGAGCTTGATCCTCAGTCAAGATATATAACAACATTCTCCACGCACCTTGGTCTGGTTCCGCTACAAGCGTCTGAGTTTTGGAATATCCTCAGCCGCCAAAATATTTCAAGAGAAAATAAGACAAGTGATAAGGCCAGTAAAGAATAGCCTGAACTACAGCGACGACATCCTGGTGTTCGGCAAGTCGGATGAGGAACACGACAAGGCGCTGCGAGAAGTATGCTCTCAACTAGAGCAGGCAGGGCTCACGTTAAATGAAGACAAATGTGAACTGGGGCGAGATGAACTAGTATTCTTCGGACACATTTTTTTCAAAAAAGGAATGGGGCCAGATCACAGCAAGGTGGACACACTGGAAAAAGCCAGGCAGCCAAGCGATGTGGCAGAAGTAAGGTCATTCCTTGGTCTTGCCAGTTACTGTGCAAGGTACATCAAAGACTTTGCCACTGTAAGCGCAACGTTGCGAGAACTGACAAAACAAGGACAGAGCTTTGCATGGACAGAGGAATGCAGCAAAGCCTTTGAAGAGATCAGAAAAGCTGTGACGGCAGTAGATCATCAGGCATACTTTGATCCGCGAATGTGCACTGAATTGACAGTGGATGCAAGCCCGATGGGGTTGGGAGCAATACTGGCGCAACACAGACCAGGAAAGGACTCACCAAGATGTGTGGTGGCATACGGAAGTAGGAGTCTCTCTGACGTTGAGCGAGCATACTCTCAACCAGAAAAAGAGAGTCTGGCAGTTGTGTGGGCCTGCGAACATTATCACATGTTCATATATGGGAAACCATTCACGATAATAACAGCCCACCAAGCACTCATAACAATATATGGAAACCCCAACGCAAAGATACCGCCTCGGATAGAGAGGTGGGGAATAAGACTAATGGATTACAATTTCAAAATAATACACAAGCCTGGCAAAGAACACAACCCGGCTAACGACATGTCCAGACATCCTTTGCCACACGCAACTGAGGCCACGACAATGGCGGAGGAATACCTGAACTTCATACAGAAACACAACACGCCGGCCTCAATAACAATGGCAGAGGTGGAGCATGAGACAAAGCGGGATCCCACCATGCGAGCGATACAGAAAGTAACAAGACAGCAAAGGTGGAGACACATTAACAACAACAGCATCATGGATGAAGGAGTAATGAAGGAGGAACTGTTGACATTCAAGAAGATCCACGAAGAGCTCTCAGAGACCGAAAATGGCATCATGATGAGGGGAATGAGAATAGTGATGCCCCGAACACTGAGGAAGCAGACGATAGACCTGGCGCACGAGTCACACCGAGGAATGGTCGCAACTAAGAAAATGCTACGACAAAAAGTGTGGTTCCTGGGGCTAGACAGCATGGTCGAGGCGACTGTCATGCGTTGCCACGTCTGCCAAGTGACGGGGCTGCTGCCCAAGCCAGAGCCACTTCAGATGTCTGAACTACCAAAAGCAGTGTGGACCGGACTGGCGGCAGATTTCTATGGAGCACTGGAGACAGGAAATTACCTGTTGGTAATAATAGATGAGTTCTCCCGTTTTCCAATTGTCAGGCAAGTAGCGTTAACGTCAGCAAACGCGACACTACCAGTCATGGAGGATGTGTTTGCAGCATGGGGCTCGCCCCAAACATTAAAGACTGACAATGGCCCACCATTCTCGGGAGAAGAGTTCCGAAAGTTCATGGAATACCTGGGAATCAGACATCGGAAAATAACGCCTCTGTGGCCACAAGCGAATGGGATGGCGGAAAGGTTCATTGGGACCATAAAGAAGGCGATACAGAGAGCGAAAATAACATAAATATCGACTGGACAAACACTATGCAAGATACTGAGGGACTACAGGAACACCCCTCACAGCTCCACAGGCCGATGCCCGGCTGAACTCGTCCTGGGGCGCTCGAGCAGGACCAGGCTACCACAGATAGAAGCAACGACGAGTGTAGAGCGAAACACCACAGCTGTCAAAGATGAAAAGGCAAAAGCAAAAATGAAGGCATACGCAGATCAAAGGAGGCACGCTACCAAAACAAAACTAAAGGAAGGAGACACGTGTTAGTGAGGCAACGACAACAGAGGAAATCAGACAGTGCGTTCTCGAAAGACCCGCTGACTGTGATGGAAGTGAAAGGGCCAATGATAACAGCGGCAGCCGGGCGGTATCACATCACAAGGAACAGCTCGCATTTCAAAGAACTGAGAATTAAAGAAGAAGAACTGCTAGCACCAACGCCGGAGGCAGTGAAGGAGGACGAAAATGTACAAGATGACAGAGAAACAAGACCGAGAAGAACATGCAAGAAACCACAGAGACTGATTGAAGAGAAGTAATGTGACGAGGGTCTGTGAGGATCTCTCTCTCTCTCTCTCTCTCTCTCTTTCTCACTTTCTCTCTCTCTTTCTCTCTCTCTCTCTCTCTTTCTCTCTTTCTCTCTCTCTCTCTTTCCCTCTCTCTCTCAGCACTCACCAACAGTGACCGCAGGCAGCGTCACGGAACATATTGTTTGTAACAAAGGTGGAGATGTCATGCCCAGAGAGTGGGCACTAGGACCTAAGGGGTCAAGGATGCGGGGAGGGGACACCGGACACCACATCCGGTCAAGGGGCAGGGGAGGGGACATTCGAAGAGACGAAGCGCAGGGGTAGGACGCAAGGCGAGCTGTGCCCGAGTAATGAATAAAAATACTTGACGTCAAGCAACGGTGTTGTGTGATCCTTGGGGAACAAACAGAACACTACAGAACCCCAGGCTGTGACCGCTCTATTGTTTGTGCAAGAACTGAACACTGAGAGAGACCTGCCTCTATCACCATGACACACCAGCCGTCTCCTTTCTCTCTCATACTCTTTCATTTCCCTGCTTTCTTTCAGGCTGCTCTCTGCATTCACCTTAGTACATGCAGAACCATGCGGGCGTGGCATCTGGAATACAACAGAATGTTCCCTTATAGACAGCAGTTCTAGCCAACCACAGGTTTAAGCCTCGCTCTGCCCTTCATGACACATTGTTTGTCGAAATGGCCCCCAGACACCCAATGATAAACCTTTGCTTTAGAAAACAACCGATCTCAAAAGTGTGAGCCTCACACACATCTCACTGCTCCCCGGATATATGGAGTGGAACTTCCCTTAGTAGAGACAGCGAGAGGCACACAGGTGACACAGCCCAGATGCATCTAGAGAACCCTCTCAAGTGACCCTCACTAATCTCATGGGATCTTACCCTACCTACAATGGGAAGTTCTACTCCCTGCATTTATCTGGGGGCACCGAAATTTGCGGGCCACTGTAGATACAACTTTCCCAATCAATCCTGACAAACCACCCTGGATCCCCTCCTGAGATCATTAAACTGCTAAACATGTTGACCAGAACATATGCCCACTAGAGACATATAGTTACCCAGCTACCAAGGGACTTAATAGCCCTTAAAGCAGCATCGTACACTTTTTTTTAATAATGACAGATGGATCACCTTAATAAAATGAATCCCTCTCCCTCCAGCCATTTTTTAATGCGCCTTCTAGGACTTCACTCCCAGTTACACCCCGGCTTCATCAAAATATCTCTGAAAAAGAGACCCTTCAGGGGACCTGTAGGGCATTGCAGCGCTCACCCCTCACACGACGAGGAGCAAAAGCCCAATGATGAAGCATGACATCCTTCGGGATGTGTGAGGACATCAAGAGGAGGACACACTGCCCCCCACAATTAGAGTAGCACACAATGAGAGTACCTCTTACTTCTCTTCTTTTTCTCTCTTGATTCAGGAACGGTGAGTCCCCTTTGGTATAAGTACTGCATACTACTAAGGGTGGGCGTAGTATACGTAGTGGGGCTACGTGAAGCTACGCGAAGTGGGCATGAAGCTACGCCCACCCTCGCACTTCACGTAGCCCCACTACGTGCCACCCGCCTCCCTCCCGCCCTCTTCTACATACCTAATTTCAGCTAAAGAAATACTTGAAAAGTATATTAAAGGCACTTACCTGGTCAGCGGTGTCCCGGGGCTCCCTCTTCTCTTTCGCGCCGCGTCTTCCATTGAAATGCGCATGCGCATTTCTCGCATTGCGCCCAGGGTTACATATACATCACCTCCCTCCTTAAGACATGAAAATGAAGAAAGATCACAGTCCTGCAGTTTGACACAGGCGCGGTGCGTCCATTGGGGCGTAGGGGCGTAGCCCCACTAAGCCACATGGACGCACCGTCGTCAAGCACACTAACAATATTTTGCATTGGCAACAATCCTAAAGAATGTTAAAAGCGCCCCAGCGCTACCTCCGAGAATCCGGGACACACCTGACTTAATCCGGAGTGCGCAGGGGGTGGGGCTGCGCTGGGCTGCTGCAGCTTGAGTGACAGTCCACACTCAGCTACAGCAGCACTGCGCATGTGAAGTTTTGAGCTCCAACTAGCCCAAGCAAGCACTACATTACCTCCGCTGAAGTTCCCCTTAGAGAGGGTCCAAAGGGATGCTGTTTCTTACAGCATCCGGGCCGCAGCCTCCGGGGTTGCAAAGGGAGAGTAGTCAGTTTGCCCCCCTAGCCAATCCTGGCGCTACATGCAGCACCAGGATTGGCTGGTCCACCAAGCAGAAGGGCAGGCAATCCATTATTGGTTGCCGTGCGTGGGTGGTGGCACACTGCCTCAGCCGCACTTTCTATGGCCAATCACTGTAATCGTTGGACACCTGCACTTGCGGGACAGAGGGACATCCAGGATGGGCTGGTTCCACTTTGCGCCGTCTTTTGCCGCCATATTGGGTGTGGGGTTCCAGGAGGTGACTCATCTTAGGCGCCATCTTGGGTGAGGGGCCAGCGGCTTGCCCTCACAGGACTTCCGCGATCTACGGTATATAAGATGGACACCTCTCTAGCGTGCAGCATTGGCGCGCAGCGGGCACGACGTAAGCGCGCCGGAGGTGCGCCACAGGTAAGCCCGTTTGCGCCCGTTCGCGCACAGGTCACGCTGGGGGCTGGGAATGCTGCCTCTCGGTCTCTTACATATCGTACTTATTCCAGAGATGAGCTCATGAGTATGAACCCTCGCTCTTTATTGAATCGCCAGCCCCATGCTGCCGCTAGCTGTCGGGAGTCCCTGTCCTGTGGCTTGCTCAACGTTAGATCTCTCAGCGAGCATCACGCGGAAATTGCACTACTCATTGAGTCTTATGAGTTACATGTGCTCTTCATGACAGAGACATGGAGTAGAACAGACAGTGTAGTGGAATTGGGCTTTGCCTGCGCTCCGGGCTACAAAATTAGACATAATCCCCGTGTGGGGTCTAGAAGAGGTGGCGTGGGTTTTATTTTTGGGGAAGCATTGGACATCTCCCAGCTGGAGACTAAAGAAATCCCGGGTTGTGAACTTATGGGTTTCTCCTTAAAAGGACAATAAGGCGTTCTGTATTCCAGGTTGCTTTGTTACAGACTCCCGACCAATGCTTTATCGGCTGTGCCCGAGCTGATAGATCTAATTTACGACATCTCTAACTCCCATACCAGGACTTTGGTTTTGGGAGACTTCAATCTGTGGCAGGACGGGCACACAGACTCAGCTTATAAGGATCTGGTCCAGGCCTGCTGCAATATCCATCTGCAGCAGATGGTACTTTCCCAGACTCATTCTAAGGGACATGTCCTGGACCTGATCTTTGCAGATGCTGGTCAGGTGACCTTACGGAACATCACTCCCCAATGTTGGACGGACCATGCCCTCGTCCACTTCTCTCTCCTACTTCCTGCGGATACACTGAAGAGTACAGGAGCCACTACTAAGGTTGGCAGGCAATGGTCGAGGCTGCTGAGACAGTCGAGCCTGCCAACCTTGCTCCCGGAAGGTTTTACCTTGAGGGGTAGTGTGGAGGAGAGCTATGAGTTCCTTAGCCAGCAAATTTCTAAATCACTGGATGTATTGGCCCCGGTGCGGAAAACCAGGAACAGGGCCAAACACGCAATACCTTGGTTCTCCAAGGAGCTTCTCCAGTTGAAACTCCAGTGTAAACGGGCTGAACGTACCTGGAGGAAACAGTATTCTGAGCCAGACAAGGCCCTTTTTAAACAGGCATTGTCGGTGTATAAAACACAGATCAAGCTTGCCAAGGCCAATTTCCTCGAGGAGACGCTACTGCTAGCAGCGAACAAGTCTCAGGCCTTGTTTAGGATCGTTAGGGATCTTTCTCGCCCTGCCCGTGTTACCAATGATATTCCGGCCTCCCAGTCGTTGTGTGACTCTTTGGCAAAAGCTTTTGAGGACAAGATTGCTTCCATCCTGAGCAATCTAGGTACTTCATCCACCCCTGACTCCCAGGTTTTGTCTAACTCTGTAGCGATGTCCACTTGTGGACCCTTGGAGATGGACGATAGGCAGTCCCGGTTGAACAGCTTCCCCGTCCCGTCCTTCGAGGACTTTCGCTTAGTGGCTGACGGGTTCTCGTCGGGATCTCCCTTTGATCCTTTACCACACAAATATTGGAAATTTTTCCATGGGGAGCTCTTTTCCCCCCTTCATGCCATCTGCTGTCAGTCCCTCAGTTTTGCTCGGGTTCCGGACTGCTGGAAGTTGGCCATGGTATCGCCGCTCCTGAAAAAGGATACATTAGATCCCACTTGCTTAGCAAATTATAGGCCAATTTCATTGCTTCCTTTCCCAATTAAGATCTTGGAGAAGCTGGTAACTAAACATCTGACCAGCTTTATAGAGACAAATACCTGCCTGGATGTGGCTCAGTTTGGCTTTAGACCAGCCCATGGCACTGAGTCTGCGTTGGTGACCACTTTGGATGACCTTCATTTGCGTGTCGACCTTGGTCGAGTAGCCTTTTTAGTGCTGCTCGACATGTCGGCCGCGTTCGATACGGTCAACCATGCCACCCTGGTCAGGAGACTAGAGGAAATTGGGGTGTCTGGTCTGGCCCTGGACTGGTTGATCTCTTACCTTGGTAACAGACACCAGGTGGTGGCCCTGCCGCCCTATCGATCTAACATCAAAATGGTAGGGCAGGGCGTACCCCAGGGGTCTGCCATCAGCACCATATTATTTAATCTATACCACTGTCCCCTGGTCAGGTTGATTAAGTATTTTGGCATTTCGGTCATCAACTATGCCGATGACACGCAACTTATCTTCTCTTTGAAGGTAGGGATGCTGTATCGCAGGAGACTTTCCGTCATTGTATGACTGCGACCGCAGAATGGCTGAGTTCTAATTCCCTGCAATTTAACAGCTCTAAAACTGAGGTACTGCACTGCTCGTTAGACCGCATCCCCGACCTCTGGCACCGGACTTTTGGCCTCCCTCTTCCCAGGGCCCTGGGTTGGCGGCAGACTCAGTTCGTAATCTGGGCGTGATGTTCGAATCCAACTTACAGCTAGACACGTTTGTCAACAAAATTGTGGCTACATGTATGAGGCTGCTTCGCACACTGCGGAAGATTCTTTTTCTGCTCCCGGCTCACGCCCGACCAGAAGTAGTGCGCAGTATCATATTAAGCAGGCTTGATTACTGCAACGCGCTACTTCTGGGTGCACCAGCCACCTTAGTGGACAAATTACAGCGAATACAAAACATGGCTGCTAAGCTGGCCCTTTCTAGGCGGCGTTCGGATTCTTCTTCCTTGGCGCTTATGGACCTTCATTGTTTGCCAATTGTTCAGCGTATTGATTTTAAGGCACTCTGCCTGGTATTCAGAGCCCTGCACGGGCTAGGACCGTCCACGTTGCAGGCAATGTTTTCTTGGTACACACCTTCTAGATCTCTCCGCTCTTCGTCAGCCTGTCTGGTGGTAATCCCAAAAATTGTGAGGACTCGGATGGGTGGATGTTCTTTTAGATTTTCTGCAGCTAAACTGTGGAATTCCTTACCTCTGCCTCTGAGAAATAAGGGGTATCTTACCTCCTTCAAAAAAAGGAATAAAAACGTACCTCTTCCCTAGGGCAGTGTAAGACTGTGGCAGCGTAACAACGTGCATGGCTGGTTAAGTCAAAGCGCCAGGATACCCTTTGGGTGACAGTGTCTGCGCTATACAAGTATGCCATACATACATACATACATACTTCATTTGAAGCCATGCAGTGATTGGCCATTTCGGGACGCGCGCGCCGCTGCCTGTAGTGTGACGTGACGTTCTCAATCTCTAGGGGCTTGTGCACAGGCAGCAGACCGACTCCCGCCTCGCCGTCACACTGTTGTGTACACTACATACAGTTACAGTACACTACGTGCGTCGTCGTGTAGATCATCCGATCCATCCTGATTCCTGCTGTGAAAAAGTAAGAGTGAATAAGAGACATTGTCAAGTTATATTCGAAGGGGTCAGGGTTCAAGTACAGAGTGTCTAGTATAGTGGGAGAGAGTCTCAGCTCTAAGGGGTACTAGTGTTTGTGGCACTCTAGTCTTGGCGACAAGAGAGTACAGTGTAAAACTGCAGGTGGGGAGAGATTGCCAGGCACTAGAGGAGGAGAGTGTCAGGCGGCATAGAATTTTAGATTGCGAGAGACGTCAGTGTCAGGCTTAGGGGTGAGTGTAATTTTCTAGCTGGGATGTGAGGCTTGAGGCGAGAGTGTCGGCCTCTAGAATAGAGCGTTACTCCAAACGGCGAACGCATCAGGGAGTGACTCGTGAGAGAACCCTTGGCTGTAGCAGAGTGTTCCAGGCTTGGAGAGAAGGAACGTGGTGAAACTCGAGCAGTCGGAGTGGGGAGAACGAATGCTAAAAGAGAATCGGATGCGAGGGAGAGGGTGGGTTCGAGGAGTATGGAAGGTCAGTCTCTGTAAGCACCTCGTGACAGACTATAAAGGCAGGGGTTGGAATGGTCATTTTCTAATGTGCGCTCAGCAAGTGTGTGCCTCGAAACCTTCAGCCGCGCCCATACTTAACTTAATTTATGCATTTTCCACAACTTGATGGACGAAACAGAAAACCTTTAATTATAGTTTTCTCCCCGGTGGGCGATGGACAAAGTCAAACACCCTCTTGAGCATTGTAGTTTATTTCCAAAAGTGTGTCCCTCAGCCCCCCCCGGACGGTTTGTGTAATCTCAAAAGCTGGTAAATGCCGTTCCAAAGTGATTTTTATCAGTTAATCCAATAAAAAGTACCTGTTGTATTCAACTCGTGCTTTTAATTTCCTTCCTTGATTTCTTAATTTAAGTTCACATGATGACATTCCTTCTACAGATAACAGTGTGTTTTTAGGGCTCGGACTCCTCCCCACTGTAAGTGGGGGAGGAGTTTCGAGAACTAATGTTAAAGAAGAAAAAAAAGAAGTATCTCCTAGGGCTTTGGCCGAGACAAATTCCACACATTCCTTAGCGTGTTCTGTCATCTGGCCAGTGATTCGTCTTCGTTGTGTTGTCGTTTTAATAGGCTTAAAGTGATAGGGTAAATGTAGTTTTGTTCCGCCATTTTGGGCATATTTCGTTCGTGCTCGCGCAAAGAAGTACATTAATTATAATTAGGAGCTGTCAGGGTGCCTCCGTAAGTGAATCAGATGGCCGGGCGCGTTCACCATTCAGCAGCGCTCAGCGCTCCAGACTTGAGCTGGGCAGCACCAGCGAGCATTGTGCTTAAGCTAACTTCAGCCTGCATTTCTGTTTCTACCCTGCTGGCCCTGTGCTCTGTGTTCTCGGTGAGGGGGGCTACAGGCCCAGCAATAGCAGCGCACGTTCTCAGCCTTGCAATAGTTCTCAGCGATGTCATGTTTGAAATATTTCTGCCTTTCAGCTCTCTAATCTCAGAGCAGAGCCTCTTCCTTCCGGAAGATAACTGGGCCGAGCATTTCCTCCAAGACAGTTAGAACGTCTGCTCATCGGGCCGCAGCTCCTGCCAGCAGGCTTCCCCTGGGCAGTGAGACAGTAGTGACACACACTCGCCTGTCGTGGCCTTCCCCTGAGCCGCGGCTTCCTGCCCGATGCCTCCCAGGCTCTGTCGAGGCCCAGTGTCTACGGGGCAGCGCTCACAACCAGGTCTATTCTGCAGCACTACATTGAACTTCACGACCTGCAAAAGCCAAAGAAGGCGGTCTCTTTAGCTATGCGGCTCACAACCAAACTAACTTCAATTATCAGATTTCACTGAAACACTTTTACACTTTCATAAATATATTTGTAGGGTCTAATGCTTTTACGAAGTATTCCCCCTTTGACCTGTGACAGTCATTATTGAGTCGTTGTTTAGAAATCGTTTTTATCAAGTGTCCTTGTTAAACTATGCAGGTGTGTCGAAGCCTCAGTCAATGTCGCCTAATGATCGGCAGGCTCACTGGTTTTCACATTTCCAGAAGTACTGTAAACTGCCGATCCTGCTGGATACCGAGCACGGGTATCAAGCTCCGGACTTCTTTCCTGATGCTTTTAGTCCCGCATGTCTGTTTCAGTCACTCTCTCCTCGGTAATGGCATGCCCGACCACTCCTCATGGAAAGCACACTTATGTGTGCGTCCTTGCAGTCTTACACTTCCCAAGATGCCTTTTCAGTGCTGATCACTAATCAGAGAGCCAGATTTTCTATAAAATTTAGAATAACAGCAATCTCCTACATTTCGCTAAAACAGTGAAGTGGTAATCTCTTAGATTATATGTTGAATTAATCATGTCAACAGAACATGCCCTGATTTGCAACTGCATAACATGTGGTGGATACTTACGACATGAGAGCATAAAAGGGATCAACTGGGAAACGTTTAGGTACATAAAATCAGCTATTGTAATTTGAGGCATTCTAGTTGAAATTTGTCACATATAATTGAACTCTAATTTGTCTGCTAAATCTATAGTTACTTTAATCATCTGGTAGATCTTGTCAATTTACTGGTTTGCACACAGAAGGTGCTTCAGTTCGTTCGCCAATCAGAGGAAGAGGGCCCAAGTCAAATCAAAATATTTTTCCTCCTTGGACGATTTTCGGTCTCTTAGCTGCTCTGTTTCTTCACTTCTGAACGATGCATATTAAAGCTCTTGCATCACATTTGATAAAGTTACCAATACTGGGGGCCCACTATTTTAATAGTTATACCTTGAGCTGACTTTAACTTGTATTTATCATTCTAAAAAAGTGTCCTCCAGCACTCGATGCCTTACTCAGAGGTTTTGTCAAAGACTAGTACAATGCTAAAATAATTTTGTGTTTTCCACTGGTTGTCTCTACCCTTATTCATTATGACATTTCCATAATTTGTCAACAAGATCTGCAGATCCCAAGGCAGAAATAAGAGTTTGCCACGTGGGTCTTCCTCTAACAAAAAGGTCATTTTGGAGGCTGTTTATTGCAATGTGGCACCCTCTTGTGGTGTGTCAAAAGACAGAGTGGTTAGTGTAGCACTTGTCTTGCTCTTCCCGCAACCGTATGGAGTCTGAATTTGAATTCTATTTGCATTTTGTCGAACATTGTTACTGCTGGAGATTGACATTAATAGCGCCTAAATACTTGTGTTAAAATGGTGAAACATTATTAAAAAATAGAAATGGATAACGACTAGAGGAGCCGACCTCGAAGCTGGGGATCCGGATTCGAGTTTCAGCAGGTAAGCTCAACATCCTGTGTTTCTGAGTAAATCACTTAATCTACAAGTGCCTGAATAAAATGAATGTGGCTGTCTGTAACACAACCGGTGCTCATGTAAAGCACTCTGATACCTTCGGGTCGAATTTGCGCTATAGAAAACAAAAGACGAAGGTAGAAATAGCAACCATGGTGGGTTAGGACTTCTTTTGTGGGCTAAAAAAAGGAAGCACATTCAATTGAAGAATAAAGTAAGGAGCAACAATTTTGCTTGCGAGGCAAATAACTCATCTCTCTCCACATTTATGACAGACATCTACCACTGCGTGAAGAGGGGAGCAGAGTAGGTTAGAACACAAGATAAAGTAAAGTCACATTGTAAGGTGGAAATGCCAAATCGTCTATGAACAGTGTCTGCCATCAGTTTTAGGAGTAGATCATTGGATGGATATGTCAAGGGACAGTTTCAAATTTGGTTGTGTTGGGGATACATTTGTATAAGGTAGCCTCCTCAAGATTCAAAACTTCATTTATTCAAAGCAACACCTGTTTCATTAACCTATCTCTTTAGCGGAACTAGAGAAATTGAACAGTGTGCCTGCTTAAAGGGATTGAAGAATGGGTATCGGTCTTGATCTTGTTCGTGGCTGCCATGGTCCTCTACGTTACAAAGTCGGGCCTTGTACTGCCAAATCTTCCTCTACAGCAATCTTCAACGAAAATATTCAAGCTTATATTTTTAGACTCAAGATCTGTCAGCATGGCCAGAAACGGTGGAAATGCAATCGGGCTCGGATTTATTTGAGTTTGAGCTAATGGCATTGTAAATGCCAATGTCTTTTTGCCATGTGAATGGAGTGTGTGCATGTGGTGTGTAGTAGAATTGTAATTTTACCAATGGTGGCATGCTGTGCTTTATATGAATATGTTTAAAAGTAAAGTGTTGATAGGGGGGTGCAGGTGCACACCTGTGTGTAGACTTTAAGTGGGTTTCTAGTTTCTTATGAGATATTTGGTGGGTTTGTAAAGAATGTGCGTGCAATTCCCGGTGGGGAAATGACCCTAATTCCCCAAGTTAGAACAGCAAGGTAGGCTGTGGGAGAACCCACAGTTAAGGGAATGCACAGCTCAAAAGACAACAATGTCTAAAACAAATTTATCAATAGCAGTTTAGAATTCTTATGAAAAGCTCTGAAGCCAACCATTATATGTTTCATCACATATGTTTTACTGTTATCGCATTTTTCAAATCACAGCACAAAAACATTATTAGCATGTATAGGTATACAAACTGTTTGTGTCACATGTCAAAATAATATCAAGTCAACAATGCGTTTGAGCACTTGAGAGATACATAACATTCTTATTTCATCCATCCCAATGCATTTCGGGTTACGTGGAACCCTTCGTCAGGGGAAAGCGTAAGAGGGTGAAGTTTTCTCATTCAATGTCGCCACTGGAAATTAAGAACACAACAACATGCAGTAAAAATACTGCTCGGCTATTAGGATTTGCACCCCAAGTTGTGCATAGAGAATAAAGAGTGTTGGAGATAGGCCAGTATAGTAGTTAAGTGAAATGAATCCTCCAATTAAGGAGAGTGAGAAGGGTCCAATCACCATAATATGGAATGAAATTAATAGTAATAAGGAAATAACGTCTAAATAATACCTTGCAGAAGGTGTTGATCCGCAAAAGAGATCAGGTGCTGAGGGTTTTGATCCGCAAAAGAGATCAGGTGCTGAGGGTGTAAGTGCGGGGCACTGCTGTCTGTAATTGCAATGATATAATGGAGTGTTATAATGGAGACTGTCCTAAGACAGTGAAGAGACCGTAAATAAAACGAGACGTTATAATGCTCGCTTACCGGAAATTTAGTGATGTAAGCACTAGCGAGAGTGCTGGTAATCCAAAGCGATCGGGAGAAGGAAAACCCTCGGTGTAGGTCAGCTGCAGGTCCCCGTGTTCTAAAGGTAGATAGTGGAGGTAAAGTTAAACTCCTCCAATTAACGAAGGTTTCACTATAGACATAGCGTCTACTGGAACATACGAAGCGGGATCTACATACCGGAGGCTTGCCAAGTAATCGGATCGTCAGTTTCTTCAAACGCTGGGAAGGGAAAATAATCCAGGGTGCAATGCGCGACCGGGGAGGTTCTATACTCAAGGCAGTGGGAGATCTATAATCCTTAAAAATAGACCCAAGGGTGCATAACGAAGTGGAAAACGGAGCAGTATCTCCAGGGAATCGGAAATGAAACGAGGGGACAAGTGTATAGGGGATCGAGATAATTGTGAAAATAAGATAAAGGAGTGAAAAGAACATAATATATAATGTTAGATATTAGAAAAAATAAAAACAGAATCTAAAACGAAATTGATTATAGGGAAAGACATGTTTTTTTTTAAAAAAGAAAAAGAGAGATGAAACATATGTGAACAAACAGTCAAAAATGGAAAACAAGATAAGAAATGGGTGCAGATCCTGTACAATATTGAGCTAAAAGGGTTCACTTATAAAAAACACAGCATCTCATAATGGTCATTGAGTAAAGTTTACCATACTGCGATTGCTTGGTGGAAAAGTGCACTACCGGCTGGAGGTGTCTGTGCCTGGTGGAAGGGTGCACTGACGGCTGGTGGGTGTGTGCTTGGTAAAAGCGTGCACAGATGGATGATGGTTGTTGGTGTTTGTGCATGGTGAAAGCATTCATTGACGGCTGGGGGTGTGTTGTTGTGTGTGTTGTTTTCTGTGTGCTGGTGAGTGTGTGGTGGTGAGTCTGTGGGGGTGAGCCTGGGGAGTGAGTGTGGTGGTGAGTGTGTTGTGTTGAGTGGTGACAAGTGTGTGGTGTTTACCAAGCACACACCCACCAGCCGTCAGTGCACCCTTCCACCAAGCAATCGCAGTATGGTACACTTTACTTTTAAACATATTCATATAAAGCACAGCATGCCACCATTGGTAAAATTACAATTTAACCAAGATACTTCCACTACACACCACATGCACACACTCCATAACACATGGCAAAAAGACATTGGCATTTACAATGCCATTAGCTCAAACTCAAATAAATCCGAGCCCGATTGCATTTCTAATGCTTGTTTCTCTGGCAATTGTAAGATTACAGAGTCTGTATCCAGACCTTGCACTTCTGTAGAAAACAGGCTTTTGTATAGTTCTCACAGACACACGCTAAAGCACCTTTACTTATCACAGTTTGGATTTCCTTTCAATCTTTCAATCATTTGACATCTCCTATTTGCTAATAATAACAAACCCCTTATAAAATGGTTTATGTCGTTCCCAAAAAATATGTTCGAGCATGCTGCAGCTTTATTTTTTATTCTTCTACAGCACTTCCTGCACATTGCACAGCAGTCTAAGGGGCATATTACCAAGCAATAGCGATAATTATCGCTATTGCTTGGTTAGAGACAAAAATGTATCGCCGACCTGCGGCGATTTTTATCACAGATAAACCTTGGTATTACCAAGGTTTATCACAAATGCGATAAAAATCGTCCGCAATGCATGAATATCGCTGAAAAGTCAGCGATATTCATGCATTACCGAGCTCATGCTCTTAACCATGTTATCCACCTCCCATTGGATAACATGGCTAAGAACTGCTCAGGGCAGGTGTTAGCTTTTGGAGATTTATCTCCAAAAGTTGGTAATAGGAGATAGCCATGTTAGCGACTGTTTCCAGTCGCTAACATCTTGGCACGCCCACTTTGCATGTCATTAGTGATAAATTTCTCCGACATGCAAAGTGGGGCCCAAGATGGTCGCTATTTCCTACTAGCTGTCGCTAACTGGTGTTAGCGACAGCTAGGTAATAGGGAGATAATTTTATCTCCGCTTTCTTGGCTTTTAAAGCCAAAAAAGCGGAGATAAACCCCCTTGATAATATGCCCCTAAATTCCTTAGTAGTTTTGGGCCTTTGAGAATACTGATAATTGCAGCCGCTTTCTGCTCCTCGACTACTGCAATGGTTTTAATAAAAATGGGTAGATCGGGTCTTTGAGCATCCCAATGTTGGTGGCAAATGTTCGTCTTTGTGTGTTTTTTTATAACTTCCTAGTTTAATGTGTTTAGTCTTTTATTACACACTCTGACTCCCTGGGGATCACAGGAAAAATATTCTTAAATGATCTTAGGAAAATAAAAAGGAAAACAGTTAGTTCAGGGCCAACTGTCCAGCATTACATTTAGTATTTGCCTTTGATGTGTTTAAAATTGTATTGGGTGTATAAAGAATTGTCAAATGGAAATATCTTTTAGGAAAAAGAGTTACAGATTTGTTTGGCGTATGTTTGCAAGAGAAACACAGTTTTTGGCTTCAATCTACCACTTCAGTATACTCCCTTCCCCAAACATGCCAGTGCAGCTGCATCATCCAGCTTTTGTTGTTGATTGTAGGCAGGAGGCAGTTGTTTATATAGTGCCTAATAGTGTGGTTAGGCCAGCTTCTAGGTTGCACAAGTTTGGCAAATGGTTAACTGAAGCACAGGGCAGTGGCGCAGAGAGCATTATAACTTGAGTCTGTTGGTACCACAGTGGAACACTGTTGCACTGAGCATGTTAACACCTCTAGTTAGCTGCCTCAATAGTTATGCACCTGTCATGGCCATCTTCTAATGGCAGTGTTTTACAGTGGTGTGTGTGGGACACATCTGTGTTTCGCCACCCATGGTGGGCTCAACCTGTGTCCAACGCCCTGTCTGCATGTATTGTCAGCGACTCAAAGCACTGCACAAAAACATATTTTGAATGTGTGAATAGTTTTGAGAGCCTTGGAGTGAGAAATTGCTACATTCCCTAAGAGCTAGTGTCCAAGAAAATTCATCACCCTGTCAATCATGGTATTGTACATGTTCGCTTGTGGTTATATCCAGTATGATTAAGAATAGTTGTGCTACTGCGGTACCAGGAAATTGTTGTTCATTTTAGTTCCATATTCACAGAGCATTCTCATTATGGGTCAAACTTCTATAAGGTTTCTTAACTCCCACAACTCTAAACAGTAGTATTAATTGAGCTGTTCTTCACACCTTCTGGTTTGCTTGAAAATGCACCATTTGCCCACTCTTTTTTCAAAATGTTCTAGGGGAAAAACCCCCGAACCCCGTAGGTGGTTCGTAGCGCGCGAGCCGCTCTGAAGTGCGACAATTCTTTTACGCCTCACCACTTTCAAATGTCACCAGCCGCCCCTGGTTTGACAGATAGTGTAATGACCTGGGAGCACAGAACCCGTGGGCGGACATATTCATTCTGTTCATTTTGTACCTTGTTGATGCAAACCTCAGACTCGGGGTGCGCCATTCGGCCTTCTCTGACCTGGTTAGGTTGTACAGGATCGTGTACCTGCTGCAAAATCGGCTTTGAACCATCTGTTAGGGAAATCAGGTTCCCCATGACCAGAACAGGTGTGAAAATATATTTCCGCTTGAGGAACATTGATGGGCACCACACTACTGCTGCTCCACCGTCCTCTTCAGATAACAAAACAGAAGGCTTTGTAACTTTGAGAACTCTGACTGGTTCAGAAAGCTTAGACTTCCCTTTCATAGGTCTGAAGGGTGTTTTGATCAGGACCCATCCACCTTCCTCAAAAACTCTCTCTTTGACATTGTGTTTCCCATCAAAATATGTCTCTTCATACTCTTGTTTCTTTAACACTGTTTTCCACACTGAATTGAACCGGTTGTCTTCTTTGTTTGAGAATCATTATGTATCCAACCAGGAGCCAGGTTAGATCTGGCTTCCCTTCCCCTCAACAAAGTAAAAGGAGAAGTAGCTATGTTGAGTAATGAGTCCATAGGTAGTAAGGTCATACTGCATGGCACAGATCCTCTCTAATAACAGCACCTACAATGTAAAATGCCTTGGGGCTCACCTGCCGCAGGAAAGTGATGGGCTTCTGGCCCATGGCCTGCGCATCGCCGATGTTGGCTCGTATCACCTCTGTGAATGGCTTCGTCACACCCTGCGAGGAGAAAACACGGACATGTTAGGAGGACACGACTGTAAACGACACCTGGTAACAAAAGCAAACAGAGCACTATGATGATGGCCACTGAAACGTATAGAAACTGTAAAAGACAACAAGTAACAAAATCGAACACAGCACCATGATGAAGGCCACTGAAATTTATAGAAACTGTAAAAGACAACAGGTAACAAAAGCAAAGACAGCACTATGATGAAGGCCATTGAAACTTATAGAAACTGTAAAAGACAACAGGTAACGAAGGCAAACACAGCACTATGATGAAGGCCACTGAAACTGATAGAAACTGTCAAAAACAACAGGTAACGAAAGCAAACACAGCACTATGATGAAGGCCACTGAAACCTATAGAAACTGTGAAAGACATCAGGTAACAAAAGCAAACAGAGCCCTATGATGAAGGCCACTGAAACTAATAGAAACTGTAAAAGACAACAGTTAACAAAAGCGAACACAGCACTATGATGAAGGCCACTGAAACTTATAGAAACTGTAAAAGACATCAGGTAACAAAATTGAACACCACACTATGATGAAGGCCACTGAAACTAATAGAAACTGTAAAAGACAACAGGTAACAAAAGCAAACAGCACTATGATGATGGCCACTGAAACTTATAGAAACTGTAAAAGACAACAAGTAACAAAATCGAACACAGCACTATGATGAAGGCCACTGAAATTTATAGCAACTGTAAAAGACAACAGATAACGAAAGCAAACACAGCACTATGATGAAGGCCACTAAAACCTATAGAAACTGTGAAAGACATCAGGTAACAAAAGCAAACACAGCACTATGATGAAGGCCACTGAAACTTATAGAAACTGTAAAAGACAACAGGCATGAAAAGCAAAGAGAGCACTATGATGAAGGCCACTGAAACTAATAGAAACTGTAAAAGACAACAGGTAACGAAAGCAAACTCAGCATTATGATGAAGGCCACTGAAACGTATAGAAACTGTAAAATACAACAGGTAACAAAAGCAAACACAGCACTATGATGAAGGCCACTGAAACTTATAGAAACTGTAAAAGACAACAGGTAACAAAAGCAAACACAGCACTATGATGAAGGCCATTGCAACTTATAGAAACTGTAAAAGACAACAGGTAACGAAAGCAAACACAGCACTATGATGAAGGCCACTGAAACTGATAGAAACTGTCAAAGACAACAGGTAACGAAAGCAAACACAGCACTATGATGAAGGCCACTAAAACCTATAGAAACTGTGAAAGACATCAGGTAACAAAAGCAAACACAGCACTATGATGAAGGCCACTGAAACTTATAGAAACTGTAAAAGACAACAGGCATGAAAAGCAAAGAGAGCACTATGATGAAGGCCACTGAAACTAATAGAAACTGTAAAAGACAACAGGTAACGAAAGCAAACTCAGCATTATGATGAAGGCCACTGAAACGTATAGAAACTGTAAAATACAACAGGTAACAAAAGCAAACACAGGACTATGATGAAGGCCACTGAAACTTATAGAAACTGTAAAAGACAACAGGTAACAAAATCAAACACAGCACTATGATGAAGGCCATTGCAACTTATAGAAACTGTAAAAGACAACAGGTAACAAAAGCAGACACAGCACTATGATGAAGGCCACTGAAACTTATAGAAACTGTAAAAGACATCAGGTAACAAAAGCGAACACTGCACTATGATGAAGGCCACTGAAACTAATAGAAACTGTAAAAGACAACAGGTAACGAAAGCAAACACGGCACTATGATGAAGGCCATGCAACTTATAGAAACTGTAAAAGACAACAGGTAACAAAAGCGAACACCGCACTATGATGAAGGCCACTGAAACTTATAGAAACTGTAAAAGACATCAGGTAACAAAAGCGAACACAGCACTATGATGAAGGTCACTGAAACTAATAGAAACTGTAAAAGACAACAGGTAACAAAAGTAAACACAGCACTATGATGAAGGCCACTGAAACTAATAGAAACTGTAAAAGACAACAGGTAACAAAAAGTAAAGTAAAGTCCACATTTGTAAAGCGCACAATCACCCGTAAGGGTCTCTAGGCGCTGGGGGCCGTCGGGAAGATTAAGCGAGCTATTGCCCAGAGTCACATGGTGCTGGGCTAACCTGCCGCCGGAGCCGGGGATCGAACCGTGGTCCCCAGATTCCAACGTCAGTCGCCCTGGCCGGGGCCGGCGCCACACCTCTCCCACAAGCAAATAGAGCACTATGATGAAGGCCACTGAAACTTATAGAAACTGTAAAAGACAACAGGTAACAAAAGCAAACAGAGCACTATGATAATGGCCACTGAAACGGTTTACATTTGTTCTAGAAACTGTAAACCACACCAGGTAACACAAGCACCCAGAGCACCGTGATGATGGCAACTGAAACTTATAGAATCTATAAACGACAAGAGGTAACAAAAGCACACACAGCACATTAAAGATGGCCACTGAAACTTATAGAAACTGTGTACAACACCAGGTAACAAAAGCACACGCAACACCGTGATGATGGCCGCTGAAACTGTAAACTACACCAGGTAACAAAAGCGAAGACAGCACTGTGATGATGGCCACTGAAACCGTCTACATTGGTTATAGAAACTGTAAACCACAACAGTAACAAAAGCACACACAGCACTGTGATGATGGCCACTGAAACTCTACATTTCTTGCAGAAACTTTAGAGCTGTTTGAGGTGGGAGTAGTAGACAGCTAACCACAATCATACTGAGAGCAGCAAACAACTGAATCACAACCTAGACTGGATAAAATGCAATGTAGTGTGTGAGATGGCCGATGTTACAGCGCCTACAAACCACCAGGCTGGAATTGGGGGATGGTGTAATAATTAGCCTTCGTGGAATTGAAGTGTGAGGTTACAATTTAACCAGCACAGAAAGAAGGGCACCTAATTTACAGAGGCCCTGAGGTTCCCAAAGGAGGCCTTTTCAGAACTGGACCAAAACATTTCTTACTGTACATCCTTAAAGAGTACTTTTAGTTACACCGAAAGAATCACCACCTTGGCGACTAGTGGTGGAAATGTTTTCAGATAACCTCAAAATTGCTTCTTCTCGCATACCTCCTCCTGAGTGAGTGACTGAGTGTAAGAGGGAAAATCCATCAACTGCAGGGCCTACAAATGTTTGGCTGGTGTCTAAACTACGAAAGAAGCACTGATAAAGCCAATAGGTCTGTCTTTTAATCGTCTCTTTATTTGGTATGTAGTTGTCTTTTGTTTGCTGTGTGATAGGCTAGCATTGGTTTATAGTTGTGTGAAATGAGCTGATGGTTGTTGTTGGCGCTTGTGCCATTGAACATTGCTTTCTTTATATACGGGGCTAAAACATGGCACCTTGACGCATTGTGGCACCCATCTTGGAAGCACAGGAAACAACTTTCCAAGATGTGCGCCGGCTGCAGCTATTGATTTTACCAAAGCTTGAAAAGTTGTATCGCAAACATTGGTAAAGACAATAGCTGCAGACAGCCATATTGAAACATTGTGTAGACTTCCACTCTGTTCGCCATGTTGCTTCTAGACTCAATGACCAGACCATCTTGGAAGTATACAAAAATAAAATAGTCACCTCTTTTGGCTTTGCCAATACTGCCACAATTTTACACACATTGGCAAAGCCAATAGTAGGGGTGGCCACTGGCAACCAGGGAGGAGAAGGTGGGGGAGGGGAGGCGCAGAGACACCGAGCCACAGCAGTGCTCTGTGATGGGGGCGCATGGAGTCGGAGAATCATAATTAGGCTGTGAGGAAGGCAAGGAAATGAGACGAGGAAGCTTATCTGGTACTGCAGAAGTATTGGGGTGTGGCTTAAATGGCATCCCCCATGCGAGTATTGCAGTACTTCACAGGAGGTCCTCGCTGGGTCCTGGAGGAGTATTGCAGTATCTGGGACATGAGTTTTTATGTTTTTTATTGTTGGCTCCGGGATAGAGGGGGGTTCCATCTGGGTCACCCCCACAAGTTCCTGTGAGTCAGGGTGTCCCTACCCTGTACTCTGATACTCTATTTCTAAAACGTTTTCAGGACATGGAGACAGTCTCCAAATACTTCAAGATCAATCACAACATTTGCTTTTCAATTGAGGACAGCTAATAAGATCGCTCAGTCCCGCTTACCAGGACTCCATGCTACCAAAATGTCCGGCAGGAGAAAAAGCTCCCTTTGCCAACCAAAAGGCCCAATTTTGTAATTTAAAAAAATGTTTATAGATAGATATTAGTCCTTGATGGGCATGTGATGGAAGGTTTTCTACATTCATGATCAGTGTTAATGCTGGCCTCAAAATTAATGTGGGCTCTGCGGAGTAGCAGTGTTTTTGCCTGAGATTCTGAGCCGACACAGTCACACTAGCCCACGCAACGCATTACGATGGTGAGGACCGAAGTCAAAGAGCCACAGTAGCAGGAGCACTCCCCCTGCAAGCCAAGATTGGGGAACACACTGCAGTCATTTAATTTTCTTGGTGAATGAAGGACTGGTCACAATAAAACACATCACCCAATTGTGAACATTGCTGTAACAGGTCTTAGTTGAGTGCAAGGTGGGCTGACCAATTTGGCAGGTTGAAATGTGGTGCAGAGAAGAGTGAAAAAACAAGTCCTAGCCAGGGAAAAGTTATACACACCCACAGATTTCTCTACGCCAGATGTAACTGGTGCCAAGTACCCAGACAGAGACCATTAGTCATGAAGTCCAACCCACAGTTAAGTCCAGACACAGAGCTTCCAAAAGGGGGGCTTGTCAGGATGGAACATTCCTCTGCATGGCTCTGGAGAGCATGTACCCCTCCCTCAAGTTCTCTATAGTAACTCTCTTGTTTGCAGAAACCTACAGAGGTTGTGTGTGTGCACGCTGATGGCTCCTTGTGACATGAATTGCAGTCGACTGATGGGGCTCTGTGGTCTGGAGGAACGTGCCGAGTGCACCTTCTCTACCAAGGAAAACTACTTGTTGCGGGCTGGCCGCGGTGGCAGCAACAGGTGTGTGTTCACGCTGATGGCTCCTTGTGACATGGATTGCAGTCCACTGATGGGGCTCTGTGGTCTGGAGGAACGTGCCGAGTGCACCTTCTCTACCAAGGAAAACTACTTGTTGCGGGCTGGCCGCGGTGGCAGCAACAGGTATTGTGGCAGGATAGGGATTTCTACTTGTTTCCTTGCAGGGAAAGTTGTCTACTGGCCTCTCCTGTGCAGAGTCATTCACTGCATGATGATGATGGTGGTGGTGATGCTGTCCGCTCGCAACTGAAAAACACACGTTTGAGGCCAAGCACTGCTGGGCTCATGCCACGTGGCGGAAACACCCGGATAAGATGTAGACACAAATATGTGAGCAGTGTGCTAATGTAAGCAGTGTGTGCGGTCTAAAGATAAACAAAAGCAGTGTACAAAAGGTAAGCAGTGTGTCTGGTCTACGGATAAACAGCTTTTGTAAGGAAGATATCTTGAACAACATCAGATTAGACTGCAGAGCATGCAGCTGCAACAAACGCAAACTGCAGCAGAGAGTTGAAAAAACACGGTATTAACAAGAATTTACTCAAGAGCCAAGGCTTCTAGTACACAAAGCTACTACAACAAGCATTTGCAATGCAATCGGTCTCGGATTATTTAAAGTTAAATCTATTGGCGTGGCAAATGACAATGCTTCTTAATTATATCCCAGCAGTATCATAAGCAATAAAAGAAAATCCACGAAGGAGGGAAAGGGTGCAGTACCACAGGCTGTTACTAGGTGTCCGTCTGGAGTTCTAAAGGGACCTCTATTAGCCACATAAGGTACAGCACCCTTAATGCAATTATAAAGAAAAAGCTTGCAGCTGAGAATAAGTTTCCCTTTGTTCTTATTAGAAGTGAGATTTTCATTCGCTTGCATTTCAGAAACGCACCACTGTTGATTATTTTGCCTTGTCTCTGGTGACTACTTAATTTCTGTTCATGAACTCCCTTTTTCGGTGGTGCTGAAAGAGCTGAGCTGCATGTTGAAGTTGTACTATAAATGGTTTCAACTCAGCTCCAAGGGGAGAACCCGGGAAGGCTGTGTTTACTCCGTACCAAAGGCCAATCAAGTCCAGGGCTGGCTGCGCAGCACTTAGCATTATGTGCATTATTACACATTGTAATTAAGGCTCCCTGTTTTCCATTTTTAAGGATTTCCACAGATAAATACAGACAGAAAATAATGTGTTTTCTGTCTGCATTTATTTTCAAAAGTGTAAAATACAAAGACTTGTGTTTCTTTTAAGTGACTCTCCGTTCTGTCTTTAATGAATTATAGGTAGGCTGTCCTGTTTTTAGTTTCTATTTTTGGTAAATTCTGGTGGGGTTTTTTCAGTGTTTTCAATATCTTTAAAAAACAGTTGTTATCAGTGGTTACACATTTTCACGCCACTAAAAACAACAGAAAAAGGGTTTTCGGGTGTTTATGGAACGTTTTGCTCTTATCATTGCTTGCTTTCTGCACTGAAAGAACATAGTATATAGACAGTGTACGTATAGTGTATATGAGGTCCAAAGAGATTTTTGCAAATTAATCTTATTGTAGTACACCATACAATACTTCTTCAGTGAGTCTTTGGTCATGTGCGCTCGTGCTTTCCTTCCTATGTAAACTTCTGTGAAAAGGCCCTCTCAGCATTCATAGCCCCGTGGGCTGAGACCCGTCAGCTAAGGGACACAATTGGGATGACTCCTTCTTTGATGCCACATAAAGCACGAAATTATAAATATTTGCGTTTTAGTTCCTGAGCATAAGAAAACAGTGCACCAGAATGGACTAAAAAGGTCAATAGCATCCCTCATTAACTCTGAAGATTGTAAAGATGCTTTCAGCATACCATCTAACAAGTGGCAAGGATCTCCTACAGGGAATCACTTCAGCTCGGGTATCAATTTTGACAAGTTACCACACAAATTTTTTATACACGTATCTGAATCACTACAAATACAAACAATATCACTCCAATCTTTGTTGAACTTGGAAAGAACCTTTTTTGCAGACCATAACAAGTGGCACTGCATTCCATGTTTTCCAAAAGTCTGGAGTCACGTTTTCACACTATCCCAGATGCTTGGTGATATATATACTTGTCACTATACCTCGCATTTAATGTTTGAAGCCTGAGGTGTTGGCATTTCACCTACTATCAATACTGACCCACTAGAAACTATGGTTCTGATGTATTAAGGGTTTTTACCCATTCTATGTGGGTAAATGTGATGACACATATTAGGAAAGATTGTTATGAAACTAGCCATTTTACCTATCAGTGAAAGAATCAAATGCAGCCAAAATATCAAATGTGAGTTTGATATGTCCTGATTCTATACAGTTTATAAAATAATTAAACTAAACCCAAAACGTGAAACTAAACCCTGCATCTTTAGACCAAAGGCCATAAAACTGAAAAAAGTAAAAGGAAGAAGAAACAATATTTTAGAGGCATCCCTAAAGAATAAAACTCAAGCAGAATAATGTTAGCCAGTCTTTCTTACTGCTAGCTTGTATAACAAAGTTACATTTTATTGACCCCTTCAGTAAGAACAAAATGACTCTTTCACTTTCTTTTTCCTTTCTTTGAATGGCATTTAGTTTGTGGTTGTGCAGGTGTTTTTTCAGTGTTTATATGTTTTCACCGGTGAGGGCTATTTTTCTTTCAGTGGGGTTATATCAGTTATCATAGGTTTAAACCTAAAATCCCACAGCCTAATTATAGGCCAGCAGCTGAGCAGAAGGACAACATGGGAAATGTAAAAACAGCATGATATTTCTTTAAATAACGGCATATGTCAACATACATTTATGGTGTAATGCTAGTATTTACCAGTGCATATATTTGTCATGTAATATTTGGCAGCTTAAATAGCTTAAACACGACAGACATCAAAGTATGAGTGCGCTCCTATCAGTTAAATAAATATGTAAATGTGCAGTTTTAAAACTTCATTTATATGTAAAACACAAAATAAATGTGGATAAATACAGATAAAATGGCCAAAAAATAAATATGGATAAATACAGACGTAAATGTTGAAAAAATAAATACCATAAAACCGTGAGCCCTAATTGTAATTAAATGCATTCCCCCGCACTAGTGATGCTTTAATAAAGTCTTCTGCAAGAGAAACCTGTATGAAAGGCATGCTGCAGATGAAGAATAAATGATAACATTTTGGATACACAGTGTTCGGAGGCTGCGGTTCCTAGCAGAATGGCTTCTGCTGGCAGACAGCGGTGCAAGTCCGGAGGATTTACTGCAGCTGCAATAGAAGGACGCTTTAGAGTGCTGGCTTTGAATATTTGTTGCATTGTATGTTGAGAAAAACCTCACAATTTCGATTCATGTAAGGGTTCAAACATGTATGCAGTGTATGTAAAAACGTTTCTGTGGAGACTGCCGGTCCATTTCAGTCAATCAATAAATACAATTCCAAAATATAAAGTAAACAAGCAGCGGCGCAGGAAGGACGACAGCAATGAGCAGCGCAATGGCTGCCCTGGCTCGACCTAAAAACCTTCATGGCAACTGGTGTTAATGTAAAGCGATTTGACACCTACTCGTGGTTTTACAATGTACATATAAAACATGCTTCGACCTTAATAAATGGAGGAATTACTTTTTGTAATGGGCCTCAGTGTACCAATCTACTTCTGTGCAGTAGAGTGTTTATTTAGTAAAAACAAAAGCACACTATACCATATTACAAGCTATCACAGCAACCCCATAGGCAATCGCTCTGATAGTAGGATGTAGTGGTGAAAGAAGATATCACAGCATAACCCCGGAGCACTGATGTCAAAATTGAAAGGCGCAGGCATCGGCCAATGGAAGAAGCATGACAGGAGGACACCACGCCAAGTGGAGAAGTGTGGCTCAATGGTTAGAGCGGCAGACCCTGATGTAGATGTCTAGCCCAGGACCAGGGTTCAATTCCCTGCCTCGGCGGGTCTTGGGCTCAAAATTCCACGGACCTGATAATTCTCGCCTCGGTGACTATTCCAATCATGGAGTCCCACTATGCAACTCTGGGCAATAGCTTGCTTAATCTCCACAACGGCCCCCACAACGCTAAGGATGCCTGGCCTCCACCTTGGGGGTGCCCAGGAGTCGACACCTCACAGGGAAAGCCAGGATGGGTTCCACAGCGGTATTCGTACAAGCGCCTTGAGACCCTTGCGGGTGAGTAGTGCGCTATACAAGTATCAATTTACATTTACATTTACACGCCAGTTAGAGGTATGGTGAGCTGCTGACGATTGGAATGGCATAGAGAAGTCATATAGAATGGGAAACAACCATTACAACGCAGTCATTACAACGCACTACCTTTACAATGCAGTCATTACAACGCAACATCCTTTACATCGCGTGCCATTACAATGCAGCCATTACAACACATGTCACTACAATGCATGCCATTATAACGCATGCCACTACAATACATGCCACTGCAACGCATTATAAGGTACGTAATGGGAAATAGTCCTTTTTACCCCTACACTATCCAACACTTACCCTACTGTTGCACTCACTGGAGTGGGAATAGTCATTTTCACCCCTACACTATCCAACACTTACTCTACTGTTGCACTCACTGGAGTGGGAATAGTAATGTTTACCCCTACACTATCCAACACTTACACTACTGTTGCCCAAAAAGTATTATGCGTTGTAATGGTATGCTTTGTAATGGTATGCATTGTAATGGAATGCGTTGTAAGTGTAGTTTCTAAAAATGCATTGTGATGGCATGCGTTGTAAAATCATGCATTGTAATGGATGTTGCGATGCAAAAACTGCGTTGTAAAGGCATGCATGGTAAAAGTTTGCGCTGTAACATGTCCTATTCATATAGAATGTTTTATAATCTGAATACAGCGAGCTGCGCAAAACAAAAGAAAGGCACCAACCATTGGTAAAGCGTAGCACGGCGTACTGTAGAAAATAAACAGATAATGTTTTACAAGTTGAATACGGCGAGCCACACAGAACAAAAGAAAGGCGTGTGGCCACCATTGTTACAATTAAAGCGCAGCATAACCCAATGCAAAAAAAAAAGATCGTTTTAAAGCAGGCATGCTTACTAAGCAGTGCACGCGAAGTAACAGAAACAATGAAAAAAAATTACTTGAATTACAGGAACATATCAGGGAAGTGCATTCGGAGGAGTGCGTAGCTGTTGTGCCTGCAAGGCCAGCTATGAGGACGAAGTAAATAAAAGAGTGCTCAGAAACTGTCTATGAAACATACAGATTAAGGTCACATGTAACAGGGGCAGTCCTTATTGGAGATTACAAAAGTAGAAAAGGAGGGACTGCTAAAGAAACTGGCAAAAGAAAAAACAACATTTAAAAAAAACCATCAAATGAGCCATTAAAAACATGGGCGGAGCATAAATCCCATATTCTGAATACAGCACGTCTCGAAGAGACAGGAAAACGAGACCTAATAAACCTGCGCTTGCGAGGACTGACAGCTGCAGAGTATCAAAAGTATGGTGATGAAAGAGCCAGGTTCCAGCACTATTTCCAAGCACCAACTGCTTCCTAGCGCTGTAACACAACAGCATCATTGCAATTCTTCGACCACTGTAGTTCTAAGAGGACAAAGGGATAGTTGCATGTCACAAAATGGGAGTAGAAGTGTTCTAGGATGGGAAGAATGCCGACTCAGAGCATGAGTGGCTGATCAGGGCGTTAAGTGGGATGGGGAAAAAAGGGGGTGGTCCCTAGAAGGGGCATAGCCTGTGTAATCAACTGGGTGGCTTAAACATAAAAACTAATTTCCCATAGAGTGCCACCCTACCCACTTGTTTGCAGAGAATCACAGGTGCAGCTGTAATTGGCCAGTGCTTTGTGTGATTGGCTGTCCATGTGTACTGAACATCTTTCTGACCCACTGACAAGCACAGACAGAAAGTTCCATTGCCTTCAATCCCCTACTCAATCATTTTTTTTAAACAAACTTTATTAAGTATCGCACAGTGATTACAAGTTGTCATAGCAAATCTAGTATGGTATTTCTGTTTTTGAATCGTAACACAGATTTCCTTCATAGAGGTGAACAATCTTCCTATATATGTCAAAATAAATAAGACAAACTTGTGGCTATATCAGACAATAAAGAGTTATAAGTGCATACATAAGATACAAATTCCGTTCTGTATAATACAAACTATAAACTTAATCAACCCCGTTAAACACTCCCCTGCCCCCACCCACCCTCCTGGCCTGTCGGTTCCTATATGCCATACGACCTAGTGTGTGTATGCATATAGTATTTGCTGCATATGTCACTCCCAGTGAGCAGATATAATGGGCATTGTGACCTGTACCGGACCTTAGGCTGGAAGGTTTTAAAGCACTAGATCTTCACCCCACACATATCAACCCTACCCCATGAGTAGGGTTGATATGTGTGGGGTGAAGATCTAGTGCTTTAAAACCTTCCAGCATAAGGTCCCACTGGATTGAGATGGGGTGTCTGCATAGCCCACATGCCTCTTCGCGTCTAAGTGCCGCACTCTCGGCACCACATCACTGTATCACCTCTTCTTGCCACGCAACTAGAGTAGCGCATCTAGGGGATTTCCATCTCAGGGTGATCGCTCGCATGGCCAATATGAGGGCAAGGTCGAGGAATCACAGTTGAACTCTCAAAGATCTTGTGCACCCGCAGAGACCAAACAGACATTCCAGTATATTGTCCGTAAGTGGTAAATGTGTGATCTCTCCCTGGACCGAACTGGCCTTGGGGCAGCAGGCCCCACGCCACCTAGTCTTCCAAGTCTATGCAAAGTCTTTCCTTCCCTGAACCCTACAGGGGGGGAGGATTTTGGGACAGCTAGAAATTTGTCCTCAATAACCTCACAATTAGGCTGCGAAACTGCCTGGGCGTGCAGCCTGTAAACAGTAATACGCCAGTGAGGCCGCTGTTTGATCGGTAAAGACCTCGGTGGGACAGGCATATGCTGTTAATTGGTACCGTCATGAACTGTTATCGGCACCAGGGAGAATTATGTGGCCCTGATTGATGGGGCGCTCAGTCCCTGCCTGTTTCCCTTGTTATTCTCGAGCCAGAATGCGTTAGCGCCACAAATGATTTCCGCTTTTAACTTCACAACTGTGTTGTGGCAATAGTACTATGAGGGGCTGCTTTTAAGATCGGCTGCCTGATATTTAAAGCTATGTTCGGGACCTCTCCCGCCTTCCTTAAATCCCTGATCACCCTTTACTGTCCGGCACGCAACCTACGGTCTTCTCATCGTCAGCTTTTAGTCGCCCCCCAATCAAACTCAAAAAATTAGGCGGCCGTAGATTTGCTCACTTGGTCCCCAAACTCTGGAACCCGCTGTCCCCCCTGCTTAAATCTTCTAAATACCTTCTTGAATTCAGAAAATTCCTGAAAACTAGTCTCTTCACACAGTCCGGTTAGACCCCCTCCCTTGCATCTCCCAGCACCCAATCAGCGCCAGGAAACTCATGGTGTCAGAGCGCTATAGAAATTCCCCTTAAGATAAGATAAGATAAGGGTCCTACTACAACACAGTTGTGTGAAGTTAAAAGCACAACTCATTTGCGGCGCTAATGGCATACATATTCTCTTCGCAGGAGCAGCCTCCATGGAGTAAAGTCATGTGTCACAGAAAGCCGTGGCCGGAAAATGCCGGGTGGTCCCACCGGCAGAGACCTGTGTCTATGCAGAGCTTTCCAAACTCTGTGTCAGGACACAGTACTGTGTTGCCTGCCATGTGTGGGTGTGTTGTGTGATGATGCATAGCTGCCAAGGTTTCAGATTGCTATCATGGTTCCCTCTACAATCAGCGTGCACTACAAAGGATTCCACTGCATTCAGTAAATACTTCAGTGGAGCCTCTGAAGTCCGGCTGATGGCGATGCTGCTGCGCTTCCAAATGCATTTCTAAAGAAGTTTTTTTCGCCTTCAGAAATGCTAATGGCGGGTGTTTAAATACCTACAGGGCTGTCATTAAACAGCAGGAGACATTTCCCAGAGCTTTCCCTGCAGCCTGAGCCCTGTTTGCCAAGTCCACAGACCTCCGGCTCCTCCACCTTTTTGTTTTCTCCTTCTCTGTTTGGCTCTGGCGTCACACGTGCTTGTCTGAGCCTTACCAGTCGGTATACTGGTTGGTCTCATTTCAGCAGCCCCTGCTATTTTTGGTGGCCATTCACAACTGCAGTACTTGTTAAACTTTTCTGTACAAGATTTTTGGTTCTCATTTATAAAATGCAAATAAAATATTTGGAAACAAAGAGTAAGAGGCACAGCTAGACGTCTGTGCTGATCTTGGAGGCTGGTGCTTTTTACCTGAAATGTTAGCTTTAGAAAAAAGACTAAAAGGGTAACCTGATTTAGTCCTTACTAGACTGTACCTCACCTTTAACATCTGTACTTAGATACCCCCCAAATCCCATCGCTCGCAACACTGCTTTACCGTGTCACGAAATGATGCATGTCTAGAAAGTGTGTCAGCAACATGAAAAGTTTGGAAAGCTGTGGTCTATGGTATCGAACACAAATCCCAGTCCTACCCCCTGCTGCACCTGATGTAAGGAGTGCTTGATGTATGTAAGGTTTCCCTTTGCCCACATAAAAAATTCCCTTTTCAAGTGTAAACATTTGTTCCCCTATTTATACATGTTTTGCCCCATCATGTTCTCTTCAATTGCGTGTCCCCTCCCCAGAGACCTGGCCGTGTTTATGTATTACATGCAGACTTCTTGTATCTTTTCTATGTAAAGCGGACCAGCGCCTCGAGAGCTAGTTCACGCAATATGACACTTCAAAATTAATGAAGAAACATTTATCGCTCAACTTTTGGTTAAATATACTGTACTGATTAATGTGCTGTGGCGCTCGAGTGATTTTTGGAGTGATGCCTTCACTACCGTATAGAGAACTGCTTTGGAACTTTCGGCAAGGATTGAAATAAGGTGGGAAGTGGGGGAACAGACATGAAATGTAGAAACACTTGGATCCAACACTGCAGTAGTCTCACGAGCAGCTTAAAAGTTGGATTTCACCCAGTAACAGAGCTGCAAATCTTAGACACCAGGGGACATGATGCACCGGCCCTTGCTAACTGCATGACCGAGCGCCATTCAAAGCAAGCGCACACCACCGTGTGCTAAGGCCCACATGCATCAACAATGCCATTTGCGATTCCTTATTAGCGAAAAATAAGGATTCGCTAATAAGGAATAGGAAAAGGCTATGCATGAAGAAATCGCAAAAAAATTGTGATTTCTTAATATTCCTTAATTGCGACTCGCAAATTGCAAGTCGCAATTAAGGAAAACCTCCCCATTCATTCCTATGGGCCTGGAGGCCCATAGGAATGAATGGGAAGACATTCTCAATTTGCGATTAGCAATTAGCGAATCGTAAATTGAGAATGCGATTTCAAGGGTGCAGGGTGCACCCCCTGAAATTGATCTGTGCACATATGTTGCGCATATACATGCTGTGCGCAACATGAAAGTTTGAAAAATGCACAAAAGTGCATTTTTCAAAGTTTTTGCAAATTACCATGAAGTTGAACTTCATGGTAATTTGTTCCCCCTATTTGCGAAATTGCAGATTTTAAAAACTTTCATGCATTGCATTTAAGGAATCGCTAAATGCAATTCCTTAAATGCAATCGCAATTTGAGAACTCGCAAATAATTGCGAATTCTCAAATTGCGAGGGCCTTGACCCTTGATGCATTGGAAACACAAATTTTGCGATCGCAAACGGCCGATTTTTGCGAATTGCACCTTTGGCGATCGCAAAAGGCTTTGATGCATGTGCTCCTAAATCCTTTCATTTCAAAGCAGATGTTTCCAAAAACGTTTACAAGATAGCCTGTAAACTGCTAGCTGTTTGCTCTAAAGCAAAGAACACTTGCCAGATTCATATCTCTTGCCCCAAAACTGTTACTACAACACCAGGGAGGGAGAGTGTGTGAAGTGACACTCGGGTGAGAGGAAAACTTCAATAGAAAGCAATGCCTGGAGGAAAAGTTATTAAAGAATGAGTGGCGAACACCGTATTTAAGCTGTATTTTTTTTAACTACATATTTTTTTTCTAAAACATTGTATCTCAGCCTTGCCTTTTATGATGCACACTAGTCTGTAAAAAGTGCTTCAGGGCTCGCTCGCATGTAAATAAACTTTTTGCAATTGATTCACTGCCAATTTCTTTCTCAAACATGGTTTTCAGTCTGTCTGACTCTTGACCCTGTGCACTATCCTTATGGCCTGACAAATGGTTTGCAGCCTGGTCTGCTAAAAGCAGGTGCTTTCACTGCAAGCAATACAATTCAAGCCATTTGTCAGGACATAAAAAACAAGCATTTACAATGCAACGGTCTCGCCTTGGCAAAAGTTAGAGCTATTGGCATTGTAAATGACACATTTTTAATTTATGTGTTGGTTGTGAAAACAGATACATAAATGGCATTGTCATTTGCAATGCCAATAGCTTAATCTCTCGCAAATGCAAGACCTGTTGCATTTGCTCCCACACACACACAGAGCCACACGCACATACACACACATAGATGTGGTGGATGTGGGGGTGGTGGATGTGGTGGTGGTGGTGGTGGTGGATGTGGTGGTGGTGGTGGTGGGTGTGGTGGTGGTGGATGTGGTTGTGGTGGTGGATGTGCTGGTGGATGTGGTGGATGTGGTGGTGGTGGATGTGGTGGTGGATGTGATGGTGGTGGATGTGGTGGTGGTGGATGTGGTGGTGGATGTGGTGGTGGATGTGATGGTGGATGTGGTGGTGGATGTGGTGGTGAGGTGGAGGTGGATGTGGTGGTGGTGGTGGTGGAAGTGGTGGTGGATGTCGTGGTGATGTGGTGGTGGATGTGGTGGTGGTGGGTGTGGTGGATGTGGTGGTGGCGGGGGATGTGGTGGTGGCGGTGGATGTGGTGGTGGTGGTGGTGTTGGTGGATGTGGTGGTGGTGGATGTGGTGGTGAATGTGGTAGTGGATGTGGTGGTGGATTTGGTGGATGTGGTGGTGGATGTGGTGGGGTAGTTGTAAGCTACAGCATATAATGGTATGAATCCAGAACATCTGAAATGTACAGAAAAAACTGCAAAGTAAAGACTTTGGCGAGCTTGGGCAAGTGACCGCCATTGTTTTAGTCATGGATGGTGCATTTTTTTCAATATGCCAGTTTAAGGATGCCACTGAGACACGGCATCATGTATTCAACGGCTTTACCAAGTGATGCAAACCACTGTTGTTGAGTTCGAGCGCTTCCAAATTTACATAGGATCGTATGAGCCAAACGGGTAAAAAAAGGAAAAGCTGCCTTCAACGCCCCTTAAAAGAAATAAAGCTAGTACTAGCACAAATAACGACTTAGGTCATTTATGACTGCTGTGATGTTTACATGTTTCTCCGACTAACAAACCAAAACTATGCTTTATTATACTGACACCACTTAGGCCAACAAACTAGACATGTGACGGCTCTCACTCTATGCCAAAATCCAACAAGTGTCTGTCCTCGCATGCAGGCTCTCAAACTGCCTCAGTGCTAGCTGAATGGTGGACAGGAAGTTGGGGGTTTAACTTTCCTGGCACACCCGGTGCGAAGGACGACTGTTTGTAAGAAACGTAACACTCACTCTACGTCCAGCTGCACACTGAGCTCATCCCTCAAGCTGTGCCTTCTCCACCCCACTGACAAGACCAAAGACTGTTAAATAAAATGCACGCTCACAATACTCCCCGTTTCACAGCCTGGTGGCACGCGCATTCAGTCCCTCCGCACACCTCTACCTAAGGTATGTATTAACTGTGGCCTCCAGCTGCACAGCAGAAGGGCACGCCCACTCTTTCTCCAGCTGCAAGTCGGGAGGGAGCCCCTTCCCAAAACCCACGTTCACTATCTGCACAGTACCAACCGTGCGGACAACAAAACCCCTTCTTAGTGCCTTGTACCTTCTTAGCCACCAGTTTCACGCATCACGCCAGTCCTTTTATGCCTATGCATTTCACGTGTCCTCACAGCTACACACACTGCCGACCCCACTTTGTGAGCCCTTTATTCACCGGTACCCCTCCTCCGCTGCAAACACCGACCCCCCCGGAGATATTATTCACACCATCAATGCATTAGTACCCCTTTCCAGTTTATGCATTCACAGCTGCACACACTGCTGGCACCCCTCAAGGGATCCTGCATGAACCCGTACCCTCACAGGCTCTCCCTTGACTAGCGCCACTTCATGGGCTCTATACTCGCCCCACAGCTGCACTCTACTGGCATCTCTCAACGGGCCCTGCATTCACTATTCCCACAGCTGCACTCTACTGGCCTCTCACCACGGGCCCTGCATACTCAGACCTCATTCAGGCTTTTCCCACAGCTGCACTCACACTCACTGCACTCCGCCACCCCACTCACTCTATTACCGCAGTTGCACACTGCTGGCACCACTTCTATCTCCCACAGCTGTAAACTGCGTTAGCTCCCCTACCCAGATTATGTATTTGCGTTATCCTCTGGATAACGCAAATACACTGCAGTGGTACACCTTTCCTTGGCCCTAAAGACACGGCTCAATACACTGGAGGCCCACACAGACCTTCTGGAGGCCTTTGTCATCATTCATCAGGGGCTACAGACGGATACAGGACAGGATACTTCGTGTCGACCCCACCGAGCTTCACTCCCCTGAAGGGCCAGCTTGTCAATATATCCGGATAAAAAAAACGCCATTCAAGCACAAAATCTGCGAACTTTGTACAGCCCCATCCTGCATCGATCAACACGTCATGAGGAAAACTCGACCTGTTACACACTGTTGTCCACTCCCTGCACGTAAAAACACAAACCGCCATTCGCTGTGCACAATGATAATCTTCAACAAAAGCTGAAACCAATCGATCAACTACACACGGGGAAACAGATCAGGAAATAATCACACCAAAGGACACACCCCTGAGTTCACTTACTGCACCGGGGCAGGTTCGAACTACTTGGTGTCTGGTAGGTCCCATTGCAATCTACACTCGTTAGCCTACTGTACCCACACTCACAGTGTCGAGGCCTATTCAAATGGTGTCCAAAGGAAAGAGAAATGGTGCACTCTGTGTTCCCACTCACGAGTCTCCTTCCAGCAGAGACGGTGGCAGTGGCGTGGCTCCTCACCGCATGCCCAGCAGTGAGGAGAGGAGGCAGAGTGCAAACCCGGGCAGGGTGGAACACGGAGAGTCTACAGTGTGTCTGCTCACGCTGCCTGCACGCCCCAGTCGACCTACTGATTGGTTAATAAGGAACACCAATGGTAATGTTTATTTGGTAGTTTTCAATGAATCAGAGAGCCGACTTGGGCGTGCAGGCAGCGTGATGGGGGGTGTGTTTTGGACTGAGAGGACGTCACGGCGAGAAAGAACCGAAAAAACACGCCCCCCAATCCGAAAAAGACGGGGCTGAAATTGAAAGACAAACCTCTTCTCCAATGGCTGGCCGCCGTTTAGGTAGCCAGCCAATGGAGAAGAGGGGCGGGTTTAAGCCTCACTATTAAGAACATACAATCTCGCCAGCGAGACTGGGCATGTGCGCATATGAGCAGCCTACGCTAGTCGAGACCTAAAAAACACAGGGCCTAGTAACAGATTCCATGGGATGACGCCGGCGTATTGCCTTAGGCTGTACTCTAGTTGCAGTATGCCCTACTACCTTTTAATGTTTATTCCTTGCTGTCTCATCGTGTCCAGTCCCACAAATCACAAAATGGTTATTTCCTCAATATATTTCATTTGTAATGGTATATCAATAAATAAGGAAATCTGTTAGGTACTCAGTGTTATCTCAAAGTCTGTTATGCAGTTCTGCGGATATAGTGAATAAGGAGCTACATAAGTCATTGTCATATGAAATTTCTTTATTGATGTCATAACTAAACATTCACAATTGCTTTACTAACCTTGTTTTCTCAAATTTGCTTGAAAATTAACCTTTTGCCCACTCTTTTTTAAAATTTGTCTGAGGCCTGAACCCGCTTGAACCTCCATTGGGACTGTCGGGCACACTCGCCTGCCACCAGGTAGGTACTCATCCCGAACTTTTACGCCGCACCACTTTCATATGTCACCAGCCGCCGCTGAGAGGTACCCTAGGCAACAAGCTGAACATAAGCACATAATGTCATGCTGCTGCATCTGGAAGCTCTATAGGAAACAGCTGGACATGCCTACACAGTGCCACACTGCTGCTGTTTGGGACCTCTCAAACACCAAGATGAATACGAGCGCCCAGTGACAAACGCTGTTGCCATCTAGACGTATTCAGACTGCAGGCTATTCGTGAGGGTGAAGTTTCCATGGAGTGCAGTCTGTTCACAAGCGAGCAGTGACACGCTGCTGCTATGTAGAAGCCTTCCCAGAGCGCAGGCTATTCACAAGCAAGCAAGCAGTAACAAGTGGATCAATAAATACCATTTTATTAATGTGTCCCAGTCTTGCGCGGTTACAGCGCAAGGGCAGGGGGTGGAGCTGATTATGATTAGTGCAATTGCACTAATACTTCAGCCCCCTGCTAGTGCGCATGTCAGATTGACCGGCTTGCAATCTGACCTGCGCACTTCAGAGCGTGCAATCTCGGGGCTAAGAAACAGCTGAGGGATTGCAGCCGTAGGCCCCCAGCCTCAAAATGAGCGCTGGGTGAGCCTGCTCCAACCAATGGATTAGTTCGTTTTGGGTTGTCCCTCCCTATCTGCCCGAGGCAGTGCCCAAGAGGAAAGCTCCAGGACGGAGACCTATGGCCGGCATATATGGTGAGTCTTTTGGGCTTCACTCCTCACCATATTGTCATTTTGCCGGCCGCCACTGCTTCTTAAGGCCATCGGTGGTCTCTATTTCATCACTTGGAAGGATGAACGCTGCTCATGTGCCTTACCTGCTATAAACAGCATGTACAGAGACAGCTGGGGGAGGCATGGACATCAGCAGAGGTTCACAAGTACAGATACTTTTTTGGGGAACTGTAATACAGCGAGAACTCAACCCGAAGGTATTGAAGCGCTTTACAAGAGCACCAGTTACATTACACAAGGACACATTCATTTTTGGTAGGCATGGGGGAGGGGGGATTAAGTGACTTGCCCAGAATCACAGGATGTTGAGCCGACGCCGAGACTCAAACCTGCTTTCCCAGCTCTAATGTCACAGCCCTGGGCTACTTAAAGGCAGGTACGCTTGTGTGAAGACTGGTGTACATCGACAGAGCTGCACGAGTCTGGCACACTGAGGCAAGACTCTGAGGGTTCAGTAGCATAGTGCACACACTCATGAGCGAGGTGCGGCGACGGGTCTGGGGGGCCGATCGGCAGTAGCACGAGGCACAGATGATCGGGGAGAGGTGCACGGGGTGACGATGGGGCACGTGACTTACTGTGGCAGAAATGCTTGCAAACGTAAACGGAGAAAGGGTTGGCACACATGCCCAGGACACGAGAATGCGATTTGTGCAACGAAGGGTAACTTAAGAAACAAGTGCGGGCTCGTGTTTTTGGAGCTGTGCCAGGTCGAAGACACCATGAAAAGACTGCCAAGACTGCCCGGGGGGCACCGTAGGGGACCCTCCAACAGGGTGGCCGCCTTAGTGCCACAGGAAGGCACAGAAGTTGGCTGCCCAGGCTCCCTGGACGAGAGACCAAAGGGGTCTGCTGGCCGCGTCACTTCCGGCAGTGGGAGGGGGACTGGGGTACAAAACCTTCCCCCCGCCCACTGGGCAAACGCTGCTCCATCTACGACCTCCCGAATGGCATCAAGAAGTCGATAGCTGTCAAAAACAAAGCCCGGAGAGAGTGGCAAAAGTACCGCACCCCCGATCTGCTGAAAAGATACAACAAACTGACAAGACAGCTGAAGACGCAAATAAGCCAGCACAGAGGTGAGAAATGGGAAGCAGCAACAGCCAACCTAAAGGACTCTGACAACTCTCTATGGAAAATGACCTGACGCTTGACTGGAAAGAAAGAACCAAACCCACCCATACAAGGAAAGACACACCTGCAGCAACAGGGACAAGGCTGAGGTCCTCGCAGAGACACTGGAGGCATCCTTCAGGCCCAACCAGGCAAGCAAAATGGCAACAGAAGTCGAACAAGAGGTCACAAAGCACCACCTGGAGCACCCGCCAGAAACCGAAGATTCAACCATTGAGGAATGCTCAACAGGTGAAGTCCTAGCCCTAATAAAGAAACTAAAAAATGGCAAGGCTCCAGGAAAGGATGGAATAACAAACCAAGCCATCAAGATACTCCCAGATGCTGCAGTGGATCAACTTACAGAGATATTCAATGCGTGTATGCAGCAGCAGTACTTCCCCAAAGCCTGGAAAGAGGCAAGAGTCATTGTTTTCCCTAAAGCTGGAAAACCACTACGAGACTCTGCAAACTACCGACCCATAAGTCTGCTATCCGGCCTATCAAAGCTCTTTGAAAAAGTTATTCTCGCTCGCCTCACGGACTTTGCCTCAAGTGAAAACCTCCTCTCCAAAGAACAGTTTGGGTTCCGGAAAGACCACTCAACAAATCACCAACTTCTCAGAGTTGTGGACATCATCAGCCATGGATTCAACATCCACAAGTCTACAGGAGTAGTCTTCCTGGATGTAGCCAAAGCCTTCGACCGAGTATGGCAAAAGGGACTGATTTACAAACTCATCAAACTCAAGTTCCCAAGCTACCTGGTTAAACTGCTCTCTAACTACTTGTTAGGACGGACCTTCCACGTGACGGTACGGGAGGAATGCTCATCAACACGCCCTATCCTCGCTGGAGTGCCTCAGGGATCAATTCTCTGACCTTTTCTCTTTAACATATTTACCAACGATATCCCCACAGACTTAAAGAAGACTGATCTGGCTCTTTACGCTGATGATGTTGCAGTCATCTCTCAATCCTTCAGCGAAATAGAAATGGCTAAGAACCTTGAGGCATCACTTAACAGTCTCTCTGAATGGTACAGCGACTGGCAGATCACCCTCAACACAAGCAAAACCACAGCAACATTATTCACCAGGAAGCTGAACAGGAAACATCCACAGATCATCCTCAATGGGTATGAGATCAAATGGGAAAACAGCAGCTCCTACCTAGGGGTGACTCTGGACTCTAAACTCAGCTGGAGAAACCACATAGAGAAGACCTGCCAGAAAGCAGCAGCCAAACTGGCTGCATTATACCCACTCCTGAAGACCAAGTCGATGCCCATGCAGAGCAAGGTGCGAGCAATCACTGCAATAATTTGACCAACTATGACATACGCTTCACCAGTTTGGAGTGGCTGCCGCCCGCAGCTTCGGGAAGACCTACAGAGACTACAGAACAAGGCCTTATGGATTGCAGCAGGTGCACCTATGTTCACACGGACAGCAGACCTCCACAGAGACCTGGGCATTGAGATGTTGGACGACCATCTCCTCAAACTCAACAGGAAATTCTACAAAGGACTAGATCAAAATGAAAACCCCCTGATCAGGAAACTCGCAGACATCTCTACAAACCCATTTGACTGATACCCTCGTCCCATTGAAGCGCTAAACTTGCGAAACTGAAACAGCAACGCAACATCCAAAAACTCATCACTGCTTGAAGGCAAACGCCGGCAGGTACGCAAAACCCACCGCTGCCAGACGGCATAATCGCCTCGGCAAGCAACCAAAACCCTTTGCTGTCTGATGGCATAATCGCTGTGGCAGGCACCCAAAACTCAACACTACCAGAAGGCACTAGATAGACAAAGACAAGACTCTCTGAGGAAACATGCTGACAATTCTGCAAACTCAAGTGACCGCTACCCGAGGCCCATCACTGAGCTGACCATGTGATACAACCTCAACTGTGACAAAGCGTCACACATCAATAAGATAACCTAAACAGAGACTAAAAAATTCGAAACGAATGTGGAGTAATGAGGCTACTGCCTCGGTATCCAAAAACTCACCACTGTCAGAAGGAATCTGACAGGCGAAAACAAGGCGCAAGCTGGGCTGGGCAGTCTCTTGACCGCTGCCCGTCGGGCTGTTTAGTTGAGCCGGGATCGTCCTTTGTTTCGCCCGTTTGGTTGTGGTGAGTTTTGTGCTCGCAGGCTGCGTGCCTGCAACTTCGGGGCAAGTTGTCGGGCCTCCCGTCTGGTGTAGTTGGGAACCGGGTATTAAAGGTGACTCGCACCCTCGTCGGGGCTTTGGGCTGGTGCAGTCACAGGCTGGTTTGACGGGCAAGCATTGGCAGGATGGGTGTTGGTGGCATTGAGTAAATAAAGGGATTCGAGACGGAGGAGGGTAGGAATTCCTTTATTTTAAGTACAAGTGGAGGTCATCTCTCTTGGGGGAGAGGAATAATTTGTTTAAATATCGCTTCTGCAACCTGTTTTGAAGCTTCTATATGCGCAGCCGATACCGGAGTGTGTGGTGTTATCGTTAGGAGTAACTAACCGACATCGGGAGGAGAGACCTCGGCATTTGTATTGGATTGTCGAGGCAAGGGAGATGTTGCGGGGTGGAATACTCAAGGGGCTGACTTTAAACAGCAGGTAATGGGTTCGAATCCAGGCACAGTAAATTTCGCAAGCCTGTAACAGATTAGCCCTGAACTTTTGGACTCTATTTTAGACCGCCGCCTGTAGATTAGTGTAAGCACGACTCTTTATGAGGTCTTTACACGACAATGAATACCCCCCTGAGGGAGGGGTGTCTGACGTCGGCATGGATGGTACACACGCTAAACACAGTCCATCCCAAAAAAAGTCCAGGTGTCGCCGTTGTTTGTGGTCTTACGTCCGGATTTGTAATGGTGAGTGTGTGGGCGCTGTTACCCCCCCTCGGGTTTCCTCTAGGTTTGTGTCTCCAACCGCATGTTGTGCAGGGGGACAGTCGAGTGGCGTGGGGGGGTGACCTGAGGACCCGTGTGCAGTGGCGCCGGGTTTTTGCCGTGAGTGCAAGTCTGATGGACCCCATATGCAACGTGTTTTGTCATTAGGGCAGTGGTGGCCAAGGGTGGGCGGACTCCTGCTTGATTTCGTTCGAGGGTGTGTGGGTGATTACCTGTGGGGTCAGCTCGGAGAGTGGTTAAATTGTCAAAGTGGCTTGCATCTCCGACAGCGCCTCCGAGCCTTTTGAAGATGCATGTTAGTGTTTCATCCCGTCTCGCGTTCGATGGCCAGCCTCGTGGCCCCATCGGCATTGTAGTGGTGTGGTTCAGGGTCACTGAATTTCTTGGTGTACATGATGGGGTATTCCTGTCTCCAGAGGCAGGCGTTATACATCCACCGTGTGAGCCTATGAGGGTTATTTACCTTTTCAGCGGTCTTGTTTTGGCCGCCTGCTCGACCCTGGTCTGGCGGTTGGAGGAGTGAGGCATGCTGGGGGAACAGGAGTCGGGGCCGAGTGGCTCTTGGCCCCGTCGGGAGCGCGGGCTACCGCTGGTGTTTCCTTTCACCTATGGGGTTACACTTTAAAGCGGCCCGGCTCACTCGTGACCCTGTCCCAAGGGGCCCATCTGAACAGATGCTTCGGGGGTTGTCTTGATTCCTCCCCCAATTCATTCGTCATTCGTGTAAAGTATGCAGACACAGCAATTCGTGGCCTTCGCTCCTAGCACTGTAATTAGCCCCTCTCCCATTTATCAATGGTGTTTCTGAATCTTCGGAAGGTTGATGGGCTAAAGGTGCCCTGGATGGATTGGTCTCGTTAATCACTAGTGCACACCTTCCATCAGTTCAGCTAACAGAGCCATCTGGCAGCAGGCCTTGCGCTGCTCCAGTGTTCTTTCTACATCGCTCCATCTCTCTGCCCTTCACACACGCCCCTCAGCTTTCCCGTTCTATGCCGTCAGTCTCCGCCCCTTTCCCCCAGTCCATTCTCCCGAGTACCATTGAGTTTTTAGCGCGTTTTTAGCGCCAGGTTACCTACGGGTGCATGTGGGCTTGCTAACGCGGGATTACTGGTTACTAATTATCTTACCAAATCCCAAACTATGTCGACTGAATCGTTGGTACCTGTCGTTGAGTAAAAGGTAATCTCGCAATAAGTCAATCAATTTAAGAACTTACACCACTCTAAATGACCACTGACCAAATTTTAAGTTTCAAAGATTTAATATAAAGTCAAAGATAACTGAAGATACAAACTTCTCAAAATGAGATTCAAAAGATAAATTGGTATCACTATAAACATGAACTTCTTGAATAATCTAAGTCTGAAGAACAAAATAATAAGTACAAGCTCAAAAACCATAAGGGTTGTCAAAATAGATATAAGTTGCAATCTCAAAGTCATTACAGAAAAGAAAATTAAGGTTAGTCTGTCCCTACACTACACTAAGTGACATCCCTACTTAGCAAGATCTTAACCCTCTAGGTGTCAGCCGTGGTGACTTCCTAAGAAGATCACGCACTTCTCTTTGTCTCTTCTCTGATAATGTGTCTCTCCTGATCAGCCTATCTGCCTACCCATCCGCTTCCTTAGGCTCCCAAAATCATCTGCTCTGCTCTCCTCCCGGGTCTCTTTCCCTAATACCAAATCACATTTTCAATAGAAACGCCCCTTGGGACGCCCCTCACGTGGTACATCTTTGCGCGGCAAACTCCATGATGGTACTCTTGAAGACCCTCGTTATAGTTGACCTTGGTTCCCAGGCTTCTTCTCCAGTGCGCTGATACCCCCTGAAATTCCTGGAAACTCCTACAGGCCTGCGCAAGGCGCCACTGAACAAAGTCCCTTTCATTCGAGCTGATTAGGACCCTCGCACCTGCATACAGCTCGTCCTGCAGTGGGCCTCAAATTCCAGACTCCACCATATCTTTAGTCGTAAAACACTCTCAAAGCTCTGTGCTGGACACCTCGCGACCTCTTCTCTAACGAGCACATGACGATTTAAACGACATGACATTATCTCCTCTGGCCTACTTGATTTACATGCAGCAGGTCCCTGCACTCTTAAAACGTTAACTTGATTTAAACAGCAAACATTCTTAACTAGCATACGTTTCTAAAATAACACATCTATAAAGCATATACTTTTAACCCTAAGTTCAATAGTACATTTGGAAGAACCATGTCAACCTTATCTCACATTAATTTAGCAGCACGTTCAGGTTTGCTGTGAATTGCCCTAAGGCCTACACATAATACTGGATTTTCAAAGTTACATTTAATTCGGACATGATTCTTTTAACATGAGAACATGAGGTTTTCACATATATTCCAACATTTCTACATTAATCTCACACCGTTACAATTATAGTTACTCTACTTAACATTCTATACATTTCACTACTGAATATAAAACACTCTGTATATTTTCACTCCTAGATATAAAACACTCGTGTGCAAAACATGTTTAAACTAACTACGTGCTTGTAAATATGGCGTACTTATACATTTTTTCAAACTTGTGCTCTCTCAGTCCCCCCTTTGATGACCTTCAGGGGTCATCATCACCAAGACACCAAAAATGTAGAACCCTTCAAAGTGAAGACATGGCAGTGCCACCTCTTTTCATACTCTCTAATGCTTTCAGACTCTTATATTGAGTGTCCTGCATCGCTGTCAACTCTTCTTCCTGTTTCCTCATAGCTCTCTGTAACCTATTTGCTCTATAACATTGATACAAACGCACCAATCCCCACAAAGTGATTACACAAATCACAATTATGATGATGGGTTTCAGTATGTACCAAACGATACCCTTTCCTAAGTTGGCAAACCAACTTCCAACTTTACCCATTCCATGACCTACTTTTTCCCACACATTTACCTTTGCTAGGTCCTCAATTTCGTAGTGTATGGCAGTGATGTTTTGTATATACTTCTCTAAAGGTTTTGAATTGTCTGGAATGTAAGTACAGCATTCCTGGACCTTCAAAGCCTTACAGACTCCTCCCTCTTTTGCTAACAGAACGTCTAAAGCAAGTCGGTTCTGAAGAACCATTGCCCTAATCGATTGCATCTCACCTTCTATCAGCATCAATGATCTTGCAGTACTGGCAGATAGCCTATCTACGACTGTAGCTAACCTCCTAATTTTGATGTCATTCATTATCAATCCTAAGAAAGGGAATGCAGCACCGAGTACATCTCCAACTACTTCTGCTGCACCCAGCCCTCGCTTCCATCTAGTTGATATTTCTTTCTTAGGCGTGTCTAAATTCTCAACATGATATATTTTAGGGAAGACAACAGCCAGATAGCATGATCCGTACCAATTATCTGGTAACTTCACATAGGCATTTCTTCCACATACAAAATATACATTTGGTATTGCTTGCATCCCTTTCAAAAAGTTCTTAGAGTAATACTCCAATTGAAAGGCATGTTCACAATGGACTTGACCTACATAAAAGTTTTCATAATAGGAGTAACTCCTGTGAATGCACAGTTTTCCCCGTTTATCCTTATCCAAAGCAATTGGACCAATACTACCTTTTCTTTGATGTGCCCTTTCCTCCTTGGTCCAATCTGTTTCCCATTGTCCTGATGCCTTCAAAATCTTCTGCCTCCTGTATCTAGTATCTACCTGTGCTATAAACTTTTTCTCAACTTCTGATATTTGACAAGTCAGATTGTTCCTTCGAGCATGTGAAGTATCTAACGTTTTCCATGGAATAAACCATTTGTGTAATCTGTCTTCGCTTTTGTAGTAGTCCCATTTGTTCAAATGCTTGAAATTCGGAACCTCTGGCAATGTCGAGTCGAAATTCGAGAAATAATACTCGAATCCTTCTCGTCCATAAAACATGCTCAACAATAAACTGCACGTTATTCCATATGTCAACGGAAGATGATGGTATCTGATACCCTCCTCCACTGAAGCTGGTAATTGCATACAAACGTAACAATCCTTCACTTCCATGGCATCAACATATTCATAAAGCAATTTAGCGTAAGCATTTGACTTGTAATTTCCCTGTGACTCATCTGTGTGAAGCCTTTTTATTTCTGCATCTAACAACGCTTTGTCTTTCTCATTGATGTTTCCCTTCTCCTTAATAATGGTAGTTTTCGGTGTTGATACTCCCTTATCCTCCTTGACTGCGGTTTCATCCCCTTCGTGTCCCACTAGGAATGAAACAGTTACCACTAAAATTATAAGAGAAACCACTACTCCTAAAAGTGTAACAGCTATACATTTTGCCCTGCGGTTCGGGTTGCCAGCCTCCATGTTCTCAAACAGTGTAGTTTTTGACTTTCTTCCAGCATTCACTTCCTCTTCTTTTCAAACAAAGTCTTTCTCTCTTGCAATGTCTTTCTTTGAACACTTGGAAGCTTGACAATTTTTTTTTTCCCACAAAACAGTTCAAAGTCCAGTAGAAAATAGACAACCCTAGCCCTTCTCCATCCACTAAAATGAAACCCCTACCATTTTTCTTCTTCCACTCGGCGCTAGGTTATCTTGCAAAAATGTTTACAATTTCTTTTCAACAGTCTTATTTTCGTCTGAAGTTATGTATGACTCAAGGAGGGACACTACGTCTTCATAAATGTCCATCCGAAGTATCATTCCCTCAGGTTCTGGGCAGTTCGTACCACAACATGGAAAGTCAACTTTTTCTAGGATTATTCTCCTTATTTCGCTCAGGACAAGTGGACGGACGAAATTGAGAGTTAGCGTTTTTTCAATTTCTACTCCTGGTACTATCAGTTCTACATCCACAATTACAAAGGGGTCCGTTCTAATCAAGATCACTTTCTTCACCTTTCCAGTTCTGCGCCCCTTTGAAGACATTCACAATATGGTATTAATCCACAACAATAAGCGCTCCTAGCATTTCTACTACTCGCTCAAGCATTTCCAAACGAAGAAGAGTTCCCTCCAATATTGGATATCGTGAACAGCAAACTGGAAACTCAACTGTCTCTAAAATCAATTTTCTTATTCCACTCAGGAGAGCAGGATGAACGATGTTGAGTGTCAGCAACCTTTCGGTCTCCGCTCCTGGCAGTAGAAACCTTATTTGCACTGTGATGATCGGGTCAGTTCTGATCAGTTCCACTTCCCTGATCCTCCCGGTTCTGTGTCTCCCAGACATCTGCAACAAGGTAGGTCCAGTCGGGAGTAGAGTATCTTCTACTAGGCACTCGCACCCTTCTTGATCTTCTAAGACCCTCCTCAGCTTGATCCTGGATATCTTCTTCTGGATCTGAGTCTTCGGATATAGGAGCAAGCGTTTCTTCTTGGGCCGACCTCAAACTTAGCCTTCTTCTCCTTGCTGGCCAAGTGGCAGCTCCAAGCCTTATTCTCCTATTTCTTGTCCTCTCACTTGGTTCTTGGTCGCTCTGATACGGATCTGAGTCTGAGTCGTATTCACTTCTGCTCTCTCCTTCAGTTGCGTCTTCTGTCTCACTGCCGTCCTGCCTTCGCTCTTCTTCTGAATCCGTTGCGTTCCCAACTTCTTCTGACACCCCCTCAGCTGCCTCAATCCCTTCTTGCAACTCTTCTTCCACTTCCGGGCTTTCGTCTGGGATGGGAGCTGTTCCTTCTAGAGGTGCTGGAACTCTTCGAGTATGGGAAGCATGGATCCAATTTGGCAGCCCCCCGCACTTCACCGCGGTGTTCGTTATCAGGATTACCTGAAAGGGCCCACGCCAGCGAACATCTAGGCAGTTCTTCCGGACGTGTTTTTTTAACTAAGACCCAGTCCCCTGGGTTCAGATCATGACACAGGTTCCTCGATGCTGGAACTTCAGCCGCATGCACCTGAAGGGACACAGAATGGATGGCGTCAGACAGTCCTTTACAATAATCCAAGATCAGATCATCTGTAATATTCAATAGGGCAGTAGTTGGAACTGTAGGAAGTCTCATGGCCCTCCCCATCAGGATCTCGTGGGGAGAGAGACCTGTCCTCCTATCAGGTGTGCTGCGCATGCTCATGAGCACTAAAGGAAGAGCATCTGGCCAACTCAAAGATGTGGATGCCACTACTTTAGCCAATCTATTCTTCAACGTGCCGTTCACTTGTTCCACAATTCCTGAAGCTTCTGGTCGATAACTACAATGCAGCTTTTGATCGATATTCAGTGTGGAGCACAACATCTTCACTATTTCGCTGTTAAAATGTTTTCCTCTGTCAGATTCCAAAGAGGCAGGCACCCCGAAGCGCGGTATCAACTCCCTGAGCAACAATTTAGCCACTGTGAGTGTATCGCACCTACGTGTAGGGTACGCTTCAACCCATCTGGAAAATACGCATACAATCACCAACACATACCTAAGGCGATTGACTCTTGGCATTTCGATGAAATCTAATTGCATTCTATTGAAAGGCCCCCCCGACCTCCCAATGTGACTCAGTGTGACTGGTGTTCGTTTGCCTACGTTCAGTTGTTGGCAGGTAACACATCGTTTACATACTGATTCTGCTGCTATTCTAAATTTAGGGCAATACCAAGTTTGCCTAAACACTCTCATCATAGCATCCCTTCCTAGATGTACTGGACCATGTATTTCTCTCGCCATGGGATTAGCTAATTCTTCAGGTAACACAGCTCTCCCATCTGCTGAAACCCAAAAATCCATTTCACTTCGCACGCAACCTGCTATTTCCCATGCCTTCTTCTCTGTTTCAGGTGCGTTCTCCTGCATTATTCTTAAATCCTCCCAAGTGTCTACAGTTTCTAACATCATACTTAATTCAGTCTTTTCTTCTGCACCTTCTATTTCCACCTTTGAGAAAGAATAATTTTGTTCCGCACAATAGCGTGCGACTTCATCAGCGTATCTGTTGCCTTGTGACACAAAATCTGTATTCTTAGTATGAGCTACACATTTTACTATTGCGATATCAACTGGACCTTGCAATGCTTCTAACAACAGCCGCACAAATTCTCCATTTCGAATGGGCGAACCAGAGGAGGTCATGTAACCCCTCTGAGACCACAACTGCCCGAAATCATGAACCACACCGAAACCATATTGGCTGTCCGTGTAGATGGTGACTCTCTTTCCGTTTCCTGCTATGCAGGCACGAGTTAGGGCAATAATTTCTGCTACCTGTGCGGAATGTACTCCTTCCAGGCAAGCGGCTTCCACAACTCCAGTAATAGTACAAACAGCATAAGCTGCTCTCAACCGACCAGTATCGTCTCTTAAACATGAGCCATCAACAAAGTAAATTTCATCGGGGTCAGACAATGGCTCATCCACAATATCTGGTCTGGGTTTCGTGCATAGTTCAGTCACATCAAGGCAATCGTGGTCTTCACATCCTTCGCCTTCTATTACAGTAGGTAATGGCATCAAAGTAGCAGGATTCAAGACAGAGCATCTCCTGAGAGTCACGTTCTCCGCAGCAAGGATAACTTGCTCGTAGCGCGTGAGCCTACTATTGGTCAGATGCTGCGTCTTCGTCCTGGTCATTAGCAATTCCACTGAATGTGGTACATACACCACCACTGGATGTCCCATCACAATACTCTCGCTCCTTTCAATGCTGACACCCGTTGCAGCAATGGATTTGAGACATCCGGGCAACGCTGCGGCTACTGGATCTAATGTAGCCGAAAAATATGCAACTGGTCTACGGGCATTTCCGTGGGTCTGTGCCAAGACTGACAAAGCACATCCCTCTCTCTCACAGCAATAGAGTGAAAAGGATTTCTCGTAATCGGGCATTCCCAGGGCCGGAGCACGACATAAATCGTCTCTCAGCTGTAAAAACGCCACTAGACATTCTTCATCCCATGGTACCGGATCACTCACCTCCTTGTGCGTCAGTTTCTGTAAGGGCTTTGCTTTCAGTGAAAAGTTAACTATCCACTGTCGGCAGTAACCCACCATTCCTAGGAACATTCTAACTTCTCTCTGTGTTGTAGGCGCATTCATTTTCATTATCGCCTCAATCCTCTCTGGTGACACCTTACGTTTTCCTTTCTCTAACCGGTGCCCTAAATACTGTACTTCTGTCAGACAATACTGCAACTTGCTCGGAGATACCTTATGTCCATTTTCAGCTAAATGATTCAGTAAGGCAATTGAATCTGCTTTACAAGCTTCCTCTGTTTCTGACGCAACAAGTAGGTCATCTATGTACTGTACCAGAACCGAATTCTGTGGCAGTACTAGATTCTCAAGATTCTTTTTCAGCAACTGATTAAAGATGGATGGGCTATCTGTGAATCCTTGTGGGATTCGACACCATGTTAAAACGCGATCTTCCATTTTAAAAGCAAAAAGATACCTGCTCTCTTCATCCAATGGGATTGAAAAGAAAGCCTGACAAAGATCTATCACTGTGAACCATTCTGCTTGACATGGTATTTGAAACAGTATCACTGATGGATTCGGTACCACGGGACAACATGAAACGACTATGTTGTTAATTTTTCGTAAATCCTGCACTATCCTGAATTTCCCGCTAGGTTTCTGCAAACCCATAATCGGGGAGTTACAAGGACTGCCCACGATTTCTTTCAGTATTCCCTGTTGTATCATTGACTCGATCACAGGTTTTATTCCCGCAATCGTTTCCTGGGACAATTTGTATTGAGGCGTTCTTGGAAACTCAACATTTGGTTTTACCAGAATTTTTACCGGTTCTACCCCTTTAATCAATCCTATATCTTCTCCTGTGAAATCCCACGCCTCTGACGCCACTGCATCTCTTAAATCTTGGGGAAGATCTTCTACAGTCAGAGTAGGATATAGTTCTACACAGAATTTTGAATTGGCCACCTTAAAGGTAGCATCATCGTCGGTAGTCTGTACCTCCACTCCTTGCGGGGTGCAGTATATGGTGCAATTCAATTTGCATAACAAATCCCTTCCCAACAGACATACCGGACTTGAGTCACAAACCACAAACTGATGTTCGTTCATATGGTTTCCTATCTTCACAGACACTGGTTCGGTCAAGGGACTGGTCATTCTTTTATTTGCGACTCCTACCACCTGAATTGTTTCCCCTGACATTGGCAAGTCTGGAACCACCGCTGATCTCAGAGTCGAACGAGTAGCCCCAGTGTCCACTAAGAACGTAGTGGGACACCCTGCCACTTCTGCCTCAACAAATGGCCCTCTTTGATCCACTTCTAGGACTGCCCCGAGGGTACAATCCTCTTCACTGCTCACCCGTTGTCCTGTCAATGGATCAATGTAATAACACTTTTCTTCCTCGATAAACAGAGGCATTTGTTTAAAGACCTTTCCCCCAGCTGCTATCTTCGGTGGCTGTGGGAATTGGGCCCGTGGAGCCGAAGTCCCCCCTTTGGCCACCTTATTACTTGGGACTGTCACCTTTTGCACTGGGACTTCTTGGACCTGCTCTTCTACTTCCAACTCTCCATTTTCAGGGTTAAAGGGACACTCGCGTCGCCAATGCCCCACCTGGTGACACTGATGACACTTTGTCGTTTTCTTTAAAGTGGCAAAGTCTATCCTAGGTCTCTGCCCTTCCTCATTGTCCTTATTCTGACCGTTTGGCTTTCGTCCCATCCCCTGTTTCTGCTGGCCACCCTTCCCAGCGGACTGCATTTGCACCACCATCAATTTCTCCTTTAGATTCTTGGCTTTAGAATCTATCTCGTCACTGCAGTACCTCGCATAACGTAAAATCTCATCTAGTGGTTTGTTCTGCCAACAGATTAAATGTTACTGTATCATCAAACAAATATCAGGTCTCAACCCCAAGACAAACTTTGACACAAACTGCCCTATATCTTTGGGATCCATTACATCTAGTCCACTGTATTGCTTGAATGTTTTCAATAATCTTTCATAAAACTCGTGAACTGTCTCCTTGGGTTCCTGCCTTGTTCGGTCTATTTTTACCCAATCTATGTCCTGTGGTGGTACCTTATCTTTCAGCCATGCTATTACCCTTTCATACTTTTGCATGACAATCTCGGACGGTCCATTAGTCCGAAGATCCCTCACTGGTTCAGTATTTGGCCATTCAACACTAGTCTTACAAGGGGTCCACAGATCAGATGGGACCACGATGTCAAACAACGTGTTCAAATCAATCCACAATACCTTCGAAATTTTAACAAACCTTTCTACCTGCTTATACCACTCTACTGGATTGTCCCGCAACTTCGGAAATGAGTTGGTAAATGCAGCTAAATCTCCTCTACTCCAGGGTACATGTACATAATTTCCGTTTGATATTTCTCGCAAAGGGAATGCCTCCATATGCATTACCCTTCCCTCGGGGGTCATCACATTTGTACTTCGTCTAACCGTGCCCTTTTTCGACCACCTTTCTTCCCATTTATCCAGTTCCCTCCACACTCTTATCCCTGATACCAGCTCTCTTATGTGTGTTTTTAATCCAGTAGTTCTCTTCTCATCTAGATCCTGGTCTGCGTACTGTAATCTGTGGTTACTCTGTAATGCCCTTGTCCTAGATAAATCCACGGCATATCTATCTGCCAAATCAGTCAGTTTCTCATGAAACGCTCTAGCTTTCCTAGTAATATCCTTTGCCATGAACAATAACTCATCCTGTTCATACAATTCTATCCTTTCCAAAGGCAATGTTCCATCTATTATCTCATCAACATCTGATTTTAAACTAGTAACATCAAGCCTTTTTGCCTTAATTTCAGCTTTTAAGACACTCAATTTAGCTCCTCCATCCGCATCTCTCCCATCCCAGCTCCGAGATCTACGTTTAGGTATTGGTGAATTATAGGGAGTCCTCCCCTGTTCCCATCTCTCTAGGTCCCATGCCTTTCCATCTTCTCGGGGTGGGTGGTGAAACACTCCTTCATGCCTCATAGCCCCTCTCTCCCCATCCTGACTAATTTCACGGGATGCAGGGTAAGATGTTCCATTACTCCCTCTTTCCTCCCTACTTCCCTGTGATTCCTGATTATTCGAGGCGTGGCGGGACCTATCGCTGTTCTCCTTTCTCCAATGTTGAACGTCTTCCCCGAGTGTATGATGAAGGCACCTAAACCTATTCTGAAAAGCCCGTACCGCCTCATCTCCTCCTTTCCCCCAGAGACGGGACATTTCCTCACATTCTACAATCCTAGTATTTTGTTCCGGCTGTTCTCTCTGATTTGTAGGACATGCATCCCCTCTATTCTCTTGACTTTGGCCTTCCCGGCCCTGACTGCTTTCGCTGGCCCCGCAATGAGATACAGTCCCGTTACCCCTGCTTTCCCACTCTGGTTCTGTTCTTGTCCTGTTACTTGGAGATACTATGGACCCGTCCCATTCCCTCAAATCAGCTCTTAACTCTGAAAAAGATCTTGGCCGTGGTCCCCTTAGATCCATTGGTCCTCTCGGACCTCCCTGTTCTGAATTGGGACCGACAGTTATGTCTAATGGGGTATTCCATGTTACTGATCCTGGCAATTGTTTCCATGCATTTGTCACATTATTCCTCCTTTCCATCTCGATCCTTTCTCTATCCAATTGCCTTTGTTGTTCCCCCCTATCTCTCTCAGGGTTATAGATCGAAACTATGGGTCCTATGGTCACAGGCACTTGAAGAGCGTCTGGTAATCCCACAGACTCAGCCCTTTCGGTGGTTGGCGTTTTCTGCACCACAAACCTTCCCACTACACTCTGTACAGTGTTGTTTGGAGGTGTTTCTCCACTTTTGATAGGTGTCCATTCCGATATAGGGAGTGGTGTATATCCCTCTATGTCATTCCCATCTTCCCTTGCAAGCCCTCTATCTTCAATTTCCTCAACTCTCGGAGGTGGTCTATCCATTAACAATCTGTTTATCAGATTGTCCTCCGACTCGCTTTCCTCGTCTTCTTCCATGAGGTTTCCTCCTCCTGACACCTCCCTCATCGGATACATTTTCTCCACCTCAATAGTCTGTACCCTCCAACGCTTTTCCTCCTCATCCCATTTGGAATCTCGCACTGCCCTTACCGATCGCGTCAGTCTTTGTTGACGCCTGTTCAAATTTCGGTCGTGTGCAGCCTTAATCCATGCATTAAGAGCCTCAAACTGTGTTGGTCTGGGCGAGGGTTTCAATGAGGACATGGTTGCTTTTAGCCGATGTAACACCTCTAATTTAAACGTCCCGTACCTCGGGAACTGCATTTCCTCATTCCCTTCCGTAAGCTTATTCCAAGCCCCAATCCACAATATGGTATGCAGCCCCACATTCGTTGCCATATAATGAGCTGGCGTACCCTCCGGCGGAGCCTCCTCCCCATAATAATGTTCACTTCGTTTACGTTTAAAAATCCCTTTCAAACACTTAAAACACTTCATGATTTCTCTTTTCTCCGCGTTTGTTTACTTCCTGATGACACTCCACCAATCTCAGCGCCGTTCTCACTAACTGGCCTATCCGTACGCGACTTTCCTCCGACGTCACTCTAGTCGCCCAACCAGAGCACGGCTCTAGCTAACGTCACACCAACCGCTCAATCACAGCGCGGCTCTAGCCGACGTCACCCGTCCCCCTTCGCAGCAGTTCCCCTCCTTTCTCAGCTCGTCTCCTCGGTCATGCACGCGTCCCATTCATACTCTGAAAAATGATTACTTCCGTCCAAGCGATCACCTTTCTTTGACTGTACGCCCACAGTCTTTCTGTAGTTGTCACCTTAACTTGGCGAAATGTCTTTCCGTTTACTTCCAGACAATCGCCTTCTCCGATAGGTTACTCACACACAGTAACTTTCGACCAGCGTCCGTTACTCATACACTCACTCTTACACTCCCCCTATCTTGGATCCACGGCGGTCAATGGTACCTTGTGACCTCCGTACTATGGTCGACAACTACCCTGGATGTTCGATACACCCAAAACCACTTAAGCTCTGGCCTGAACTTAAGATTTCACCAGTTCACCCGTTTACCAGGTTACCAGCTTACCAGGTTGCGCGCGCTCACAACCTTCTCTCATTCACACTACAGGCATTCAACTCCGCAAGACATTACAATACAAATACAACACAAAACACCGCAATCTGTTCACGCATGACCCTTTTTATACTCACTCTCCGATACTGCTGCTTTTCTCGCACCGTCTGCACCTTTCGGCACACGATTCTTCCGCTGCTCGTCTCTCGATGTCTAGGGGCCTTGGGGTAAACTAACCTCTCTAGATTACCTTCCTCAAGAAGATAACCATCCTCACTCTGCTACCAACTGCTAACGCGGGATTACTGGTTACTAATTATCTTACCAAATCCCAAACTATGTCGACTGAATCGTTGGTACCTGTCGTTGAGTAAAAGGTAATCTCGCAATAAGTCAATCAATTTAAGAACTTACACCACTCTAAATGACCACTGACCAAATTTTAAGTTTCAAAGATTTAATATAAAGTCAAAGATAACTGAAGATACAAACTTCTCAAAATGAGATTCAAAAGATAAATTGGTATCACTATAAACATGAACTTCTTGAATAATCTAAGTCTGAAGAACAAAATAATAAGTACAAGCTCAAAAACCATAAGGGTTGTCAAAATAGATATAAGTTGCAATCTCAAAGTCATTACAGAAAAGAAAATTAAGGTTAGTCTGTCCCTACACTACACTAAGTGACATCCCTACTTAGCAAGATCTTAACCCTCTAGGTGTCAGCCGTGGTGACTTCCTAAGAAGATCACGCACTTCTCTTTGTCTCTTCTCTGATAATGGGTCTCTCCTGATCAGCCTATCTGCCTACCCATCCGCTTCCTTAGGCTCCCAAAATCATCTGCTCTGCTCTCCTCCCGGGTCTCTTTCCCTAATACCAAATCACATTTTCAATAGAAACGCCCCTTGGGACGCCCCTCACGTGGTACATCTTTGCGCGGCAAACTCCATGATGGTACTCTTGAAGACCCTCGTTATAGTTGACCTTGGTTCCCAGGCTTCTTCTCCAGTGCGCTGATACCCCCTGAAATTCCTGGAAACTCCTACAGGCCTGCGCAAGGCGCCACTGAACAAAGTCCCTTTCATTCGAGCTGATTAGGACCCTCGCACCTGCATACAGCTCGTCCTGCAGTGGGCCTCAAATTCCAGACTCCACCATATCTTTAGTCGTAAAACACTCTCAAAGCTCTGTGCTGGACACCTCGCGACCTCTTCTCTAACGAGCACATGACGATTTAAACGACATGACATTATCTCCTCTGGCCTACTTGATTTACATGCAGCAGGTCCCTGCACTCTTAAAACGTTAACTTGATTTAAACAGCAAACATTCTTAACTAGCATACGTTTCTAAAATAACACATCTATAAAGCATATACTTTTAACCCTAAGTTCAATAGTACATTTGGAAGAACCATGTCAACCTTATCTCACATTAATTTAGCAGCACGTTCAGGTTTGCTGTGAATTGCCCTAAGGCCTACACATAATACTGGATTTTCAAAGTTACATTTAATTCGGACATGATTCTTTTAACATGAGAACATGAGGTTTTCACATATATTCCAACATTTCTACATTAATCTCACACCGTTACAATTATAGTTACTCTACTTAACATTCTATACATTTCACTACTGAATATAAAACACTCTGTATATTTTCACTCCTAGATATAAAACACTCGTGTGCAAAACATGTTTAAACTAACTACGTGCTTGTAAATATGGCGTACTTATACATTTTTTCAAACTTGTGCTCTCTCAGGCTCGACAGGTTAGGTTATGGCTTGGGTTAATGCAGACTATAATAGCCTTTACAGTGCAGGCTATCTGCCTGCCGCTAGTCACAACGGCCGGTCTCACACACGGAGCCTCCGCTCATGTGTGAGAGGACATCATGTGTGGCGCATCTCCAATAGTGAAGTAAGTTGTGTGAGGGGGGCCAGCGTAGTATGAGCCGGGATAGGCTCCCTCCTCCGATTCATCCCCGATCCGGGTTTTTGGTTGCAGGGTGGTGTAGGGCGGCGAGCGCCTGGCTCCCCCTTGTGCGACGATCAGTGCCTCGCGACTCCAGGCCAAGTTCCTCTGGCTGCAGGGGAGTACTCTCAACAATGGAAACACCGTTTTCAGCCTCCTTGTGGCATGGTGTGCCAGTAGAGCAGGTTAGCAGCAACATTGTGGTACATGGATGCAAGACATGTAGTTAAACAAAACTTTATTATCGTTATGTTTTAAAATGTCTAAAGTTGCGGATTGAGAACAGTAAGGATTTAGTAACGCTTGTTCTCACTCGACACCTGTTATTTACACTGGATGACAAAACTTGACACTCTACTGTGAGCCGCATTGCTTTCCTTTGGTGTTTTGGGAGTGGGCAGAGAAGCTCAGCTCCAGGGCACCTGGAGGGCGAGTCTGGTCCTGATCAAATGGTTGGTCGGGCAGCCTTTTACCAGATTCGCGACTACTTTAGGGCACCCCCTCAGCCAAAGATCGGCTAGGTTTCCCGGGCACAATGTTTGTCTCATAAAGTTTGGTGTGTTCTATTGTGCCCCTAAAATAGTTGGGGAATTGGGATCCAGCTGGGCTCTTGGCTATTCTTCTACTGATCTGAATGGAGGGGGGCCTGTCTGAGGTGAGGGTGCCGTAGATAGCGCATGGGACTTCTAGAGATGTGGAAACAACCAACGGTTGTGGGGTCGTGTCCCACCAGAGTTGCTTTGACTGCGGGGTTAAGAGGTACTAAGGTGGGGATATCTCTGGCAGTATTCCCTTGCCAGACGTACCAAAGACAAAGTTCAGTGGCCCATGTGGACAACATTATGCAGCATAAGGTGCTCTCATGCGCCAAGTTTAGTCAGCGACATTGCAACACATACGATCGCTCCAGAGGCACGCGATGCCCAGGGGAAAGCATGAGGGTATTTTGCGTGAATGCTTTCTCCAATCCTCACACGTCGGTGAGAGTATGTCCAAACCCCGCTTGGCGCCGGGGATATGGTCATAAGTTTAGCGCATGAAGGTCACGGTTCTTTGACCGCTAGTGACATGTCCAAATGCTAGTGGGCATGTTAATGTTAAGGAGAAATTGTAAAGCGCACACAGGATTGTTTAGCAGTCCAGCGGCTCGGCTTTGTTCTCCAAGATGGTTCCATCCGCAGACCACTTGTGCAGTCAGTCAGTGGTAAGTAAAACATAACCAGAACTCTGTTGACCCTGAAATGCAAGTTTTTAACCACCTCGGTACGGGGAAAGAGCTTAGTGTTGGACTTACTGTCTTATTGACATCTATAGAGTTTTTTGTCCTAACTGTAGTAGTTGGAAGAGCACTGGGCGTGCAGTTGGAGCCTGTTAATTTTGAAATACTTGAGGTTGGGGCATGCTGCGCACCACCTGCCAGGGTACCTTCTTACCGATATGAGCTAGTTTACAAGGCACTGTAACATTATGTTGGTGTAATAAGCTGGCATTTCCACCTCCTAAAATTTCTCTAAATTGTCCGCTGTGGGTACAATTCACCTGCCTTCCTTAACATCTGACCTGTTTTCGTTAGTGTTAGGTTGTAGGTGATGTTTCAGGGGTTTGGCTGCTCGGCTGGAACAATGTGTGGTGCAGCAGGGATTGGCCGCCTGCCGTGAGCCCGGTTACCTGGTGGGTTAAGTGGCCGGTTTAGTGGCTGGGTTGTTTTTTACCAACAGCACACTGCTACTTTCCCTGCGTTGGGGATACATAAGGATAAGTTCCCTGTTTTACCGCAGATGCGGGGCTCTCAGCTTAGTGCCTGCTACAGTGTTGAGTTCCTAGGATAATTTTTGGTAGCAGCCAGTTTGCAGAGCCTTTCCTTCTAAGAGTAGGCATTTCTTTAAGAATGTATCAGACCCCATACTAGACTTTAAGGGCACAACACTTGTAATTAAGTTTTGCCGCGACTTCAGCCAGCTGAGCTCATTATGAGTTTCAGAGGCTAAGGGGTTGTTCCCTCCCCAGGGCTAGGTCAATGAATATGATGGTTAGTTGGGTTCCAAAACAGCAGCAGATGTTGCGCTTCTTGGGGAGGGATAGGTTAGGCACCTATTAGCTCACCGAGCCTAAGCTCTTCTGAGGGGTGAGCCTATATGTTGGTATCAGGAACACATGCTTTGCAGTCCCAAGTTCCAGTTCAGGAGGATATACGCAGACAATACGCAGGTTGGGAGTGACACAGGCAAGGTCTAGCACAATATACCAACACAGAGTACCCCTTCAGTTTTGCCATCAGGGGTCCCCCCTCATTTAAATTCCACAAGTATGTGTGCTCTGGAATTGAGGGCATGTTACAAGGTTGTAGTTATGCATAACATTACCCACCCGGAGAGCAATGCAGCGTGGGCTGGAAGTGGTTATCCACAAGCAGACTGCTGTCCCAAATCATGGGGAAGGAATGGGTTAAAGAACTAAAGTCTAACATGTATTGAAAACAGTTGTCATTTCCATTATTCAAGATATGGCAGTTATCTGGTGATGCAGCAGCTATTAACTCAGACCTTGGGGCCTGTATTAGCCTCTTGTATACCTCCTCTATTCTGGCCCACACTTAGTTCTGTTTGGACAAATGCTCCTGTGGTAACTAGCAAGGGAGCTCCGTGGCGAAGGCGTGCACGGCAAGGAGCTAGGGGTAACCAGCAAAAGTTTTCTTCCTGAGTTTGTAAAGTTGAGGAGCTGGGCCAAGTTGTGCTGTTAAGCACCGTGCATAATCGATAGGTCACAGTTTTGAATAATAGCACATGTCTTAATCACAGTTACTATTAGGTTCGGATTCCTCTACTCCTGCACAACATCATATATATTGTACATTGTACCTTGCATGAGTTGATCGTGTATCTCAAACTTGTGCTGCCTCATAGACCTATAAATAATCAGAGTGAGGGCGAGCATGTGAAAAGGGTGCATGCTAAGTGGTCATTAGGCCGCCCCCTTGCAAGGATGGCAAGCAGGGGTCACACGGAGGAACAAGCTATTAGCTGCCAGTCTTTTGAGCATATAACCATCATGGAAGTTGGAGGGAGACTGCTGAGTTGCCCTAGCATTGTTTGCCTCGTTCGGGGCCAGTGATGGTTAGTTTAAGGGTAAGGTTTGAATTCTTAGTTGCGTTTGGATACTTTGACAGGTTGCCCTTACCCATGCAACAAGGTGATAAAGTTGTAATTTTGTGGGTGGTGAACTAGGTTGCACCTTATAAGAAACTCATTGGATCTTGCAGTCCCTTCATTGCAGAACATATGAATTTTCAACATTCTTCAAGGAAGCCATTATTAGCAGGAATATTGAACCAGGGAGAGCCAACGGTTGTGGGTCCTGCCACAACAGTAGTAATGGAATTACATTTACGTTCAACAGGCTATTGGTAAAACATTAGCACCAGCAGCGGCTCACAGAGGTATTCAGATCTGCTTATTTGTTGTTTCCGTAGAGTTTGGGGCAGGTTAACTGGCCGCATCTTGTCTCAGTGGGTTTGAGGTATGGTTGGATCAATTCACCGAATACAGCCATTTTCCCTTGGTATATCTGGGCATGACAAGATTCTAGAAAAGGCAGGTATCGGTGATTATGGGGTTTGTGAGGTAGTATCTCACTGGCAGGCTGCCATGCAGGGGGACCATGTACCTAGGTCCCTCATATCAGCAGAGGTTCCCAGTGGAAGCAGGGGAAGACTGCACAGGTTAGATGCCGGCGAATTGTGGCTGCACTACTGCACAGGGGGAAAGTAAGACTGGACTGATTCACATGCGGGCCATGGTGGTGGTGGTGGTCCCTACCTCATTTCTCAGGATCTCTCCATGTTGGGCTTAGCTAACGATCATCCTAATGGGTTTTGAATTTACAGCATCTATTGTCTCTGCCATACTGTTAGTAGGTTAGCCATGGACTTTAATAAGTGCTGCAATGGCCCTCTTATGTGATAGTACAGCATCTAGTTTATCGGTGCTATTTGTACCATCATTCATTAGCACCGGCTGTGGGTCATGGGTAGCAGTAAAGCTTCCTTTTAGTTCACCCAGGAGTGGGGCTGGCAAGGTTATCAAACTTTGCAGTCAGAAACTGAATAGGCAAACATACCTGTGATGGTGCAACGCACCCTCAGCAGTATAGGCAGCTATATTTCTACATCACACTGGTATACCGTTTGTGATAAACGTAAGGCCATGGGCTACACAAGAATAGGCACTTGGTCCGCTGGGGCGTAAGCGGAGGAGCGGCGGAACTGAAAGGGGTTGGGTTCGACCGCTGGTCACAGGTTCAGATCCTGGTAAGTCCACTTAGCAGTTCATCCTTCTGTGGTTGTTGAAACGAGTACCATTGTGTTGAGTGACAATACTGTGTAAATTCTCCTGCCCTTTAGCCTTGGCTGGCAACCATGCAGGTTGTGGAATTGGTCATCTAACGAGTGTGCTATGGGCCATAAGATTGGGGAAACCCCTGTATTAAGCACCAATGGACTACAAAGTATTAAAGAACACTTGGTATTCCCAGTATTCAAAAAAGGGCAGGTATTTAGACGTATGGTTCCCCTCTGGTTCGTACGGTCCTGTCTGCTCCCTGCTGATCCTGCGAGAGGCCCGGGAATAAGCAGGATGTAGGTAAAGATGTCTACCTTGGTGGGGGGCCCTGGTTGTGACGGTGGCCACCCCCAGTGCTGTGGAGGAATTACAGGGCAATCCAGGGTCTGCAAGGTGCAGAAGGGTACTATATTGCAGCAGCACAATAAGGGTGCGAAGCCAAGGATACCCAGGGATATCTTAGCGTGTCCCCTGGAAGAACTACGGTGCCCCGTTAGTCCTATGGGTGGTTGTGGGTCTGAGCGACTGGGGGCTGCCTGGAACGCTCCGCCCACCTTTTAGAGGGCGTGTGCAAGGGAGTGGACTGGCGGTCCACTGATTGGAGGGGTAGCCCCTCCCAAAGATTGGTAATCACTGATTGGCGACGGCCACGGTGCAATTTGGCTCATCAGGTGGGCAGGCAGCATAGGGGCTGGCCTGCCCTGGGATCGCCCGTAAGATAACCCACCATGTTGGCATATTGATTATGCAAATGAACCTGCAGCAAATTTCTCCACTAAGGAGGTGTCGTGTGGTTTATTTATCTATGTTGCTGTATGAGAACGGATGAATGTTGCCGATATTGGGACTATGCCAAGGCTGCCCGGGGAGCCCCGTAGGCAACCCTCCAACAGGGCGGCCGCCTTAGAGCCACAGGAAGGCACAGAAGTTGGCTGCCCAGGCTCCCTGTGTGAGAGACCAAAGGGGTCTGCTGGCCGCATCAATTCTGGCAGTGGGAGGGGGACAGAGGTACAAAAACTTCCCCCCGCCCACTGGGCAGTCTCTTGACCGCTGCCCGTTGCGCTGTTTCCCTCCCTACCGCTTACCCTGCGGACGGCTAAAAAAGGGGTGTGGAGTAGGGGAAAATCTAAATTATTGTTTTGTGTTGCAGGAGGAGCTACAGGGTGATCCACGGTCTGCAAGGCACAGAAGGGTTCTATACTGCAGCAGCACAACAAGGGTGCTAAGCCAAGGATACCCAGGGATGTCTTAGCGAGTCCCCTGGAAGAACTACGGCGCCCCATTAGTCCTATGGGTGGTTGTGGGTCTGAGCAACGGGGGGCTGCCTGGAACACTCTGCCAACCTTTTGGGGGGCTTGAGCAAGGGAGTGGACTGGCGGTCCACTGATGGGAGGGGTAGCCCTTCCCAATGATTGGTAATCACCTATTGGCGACTGTCATGGGTGCAATTTCGCTCATCAGGCGGGCAGGCAGCATAGGGGCTGGCCTGCCCTGGGATCGCCCTTAAGATAACCCACAATGTTGGAATATTGGTTTTGCAAATAAACCTGCAGTTAATTTCTCCACTAAGAAGGTGTCTTGTGGTTTATTTATGTATGTTGCTGTATGAGAAAGGATGAAGGTTGCCGATATTGGCACTATTCCAATGTGCGGTTCTTTGGCACAGGGCTCCGGCATAACCTGCGTGTGACCTCGGGCTCAGGCAAGGCCTGGATGCGTCCTGGCAGCCCCTGTAAAGGCATTAGATGGGCCCGGCAGATGAAGACATGGCACCATATTCTGGGCACCTAGCCACCGCCTGTGGAGACAGTGACGTGATCCCTTTCTCACCCTGGAAGCAGGGCACTGCTAATACAGACACTGTTGTGGGCACCGACCCTGCTGTGGTGACAGTGACGTGGACGTGATCATTGACTGCGGCACCCTGAATCTGGGCACTACTGCTGTGGGCACCGACCCTGCTGTGGAGACAGTGACGTGATCCCTTACTGTGGCACCCTGGAAGCTGGGCACTGCTGCTTAAGACACTGCGCCCATATTGTGGGTACCGAACCACCTGCTGTGGTGTGGTGACACTGACGTGATCGCTTACTGCACCCTGGAACCTGTGCGCCTGACTCTCTCTCTGCTGACAAGATTGAAGAGTCAGCAGAAACGACTTGCTTAGAAAATTGTTGTCTTCAATAAATACTTACAATTATTTTCAAACACTGGGCTATGATAAAATAATAATGATGCGCTGTTTGCAGAAGCAAAATTGGCAATTAACAACCAACTCTAGAATCCAAAAATTAAGAGCCTTGAATAAGGATTTTAGGAATGTTCTTCAGTCATGTTTTTAGTAGCCAGTCAGGGATAGGAGGGCATCTTCCTATTTACATGTTAGGCGCTAAGGTACAGAATCAGGCACATGGCTCTAACCACACTTTCATCCTCCCATCAGACTTTGACTCATCACACGCTTCAACATTCTATTACATCCCCATTACACACCTCAATGTCCTATCACATCATCACACACACCGACCTTCCCTTTTGTTAACATCACGCACACCGACATTCTATTCTATCATCATGACGCGCACTAGCATTCTGTTACACCACATACATGTCAACATTCTATTATGTTAAAACCAAGCACACCAACATTCTATTCTATCATCAGGACACACACCAGCATTGTATTCTATCATCAGGACGCAAACCGGCATTCCATTTACATCACCACACACACCAAATTCTATTACATTACCATCACACAACTCAACGCCCTATCACATCATCACACACACATCATTCTATTATGATAACATCATACACACCAGCATTCTATTCTATCAGGACACACATCAACATTCAATTACATCACCAAATACAACAACATTCTTTTATGTTAACAAATAGTGCACCAACATTCTATTCTATCAGGACACACATCAGCATTCTATTACATCATCGTTCACTCAATACATTCCAGGCAGACATACAGGGAACAGAGACATACAGGAACTCCAAAGTAATATTTGCCTGAAAGAAATATTTGAGAAGAGTCAACCAGCAGGTCAAGCAAGCTACCCAGTCACAAGGCGCATCCCAGATCTCTTCTCCTTGACCTCAATCTAAGGACCTCAGAAGTTACACTCTTATCCTGGAAGGACTGCACCCTCAGAGGCTTAGCCTGGAGGAGTTCTATACTGAACCTGAAGAAGAGCACTGGCCCTTGAAGGAATCAGACTGAAACTAATCTTTGTTACCCATGCATGGTGTACCCACCTCAAAGAGCAGGATACAACTTCTACAATGCTCAGTCACCGACACCCTGAAAGGCCCCAAACCACACACACACACAACACAAGAGGCAACTGAAACCTCGGGGCAGAAGACTCTGGTGCAATAGAGACAGCACCAACCCGCAGCGTGACTCCAAGGCACTTTATAACCTTGATGATGGTCTTAAGGACTCTCTTTCACGTCTTCTCTTCATTGCTGGGGTGCTCAAGGGCCCGGCTAGAGTTTTAGAAGTATAAACTGGATTATGAATGCTGAATCAACCCTTGAAGATACAAGAATAGAGCCAAAGGACAAAAGAAAAGCAGTTCCTGTCATAACTGAAGAAGGAAAAACCCTATAACTTTTCAATCACTACCAAGAACTGCTGGTGACATAACAGGATCAGCCTCCCGGGCTCTCATGATAACTGTGTGAGGAACCATTGTCCTTCTTGAAATGAGACATCCATGTGAATGATGCCACAATTGATCAAAAAATCCAAGCAGACGTCAAAAGAATATTCTAGAACAGTTACTGTTGTTGATTGTTATCAGTTCAGAGCTTAATAATGAGAAGTAATTTTTCTCAACACTGCTGGCCCCTTTAATGAAAAATATGAATATTATTCAGCTGTATCCTCTCATTTGTTCCTCAAGCAAAACAGTCACCAAAAATGTGTTCAACCATAGATGCCGGCTGCATGGGATCCAAACCCTATTCTACTGGTCTTATAAAATCAACCTGATCCTCGTGGTGGTAAAGTCCAGTATGGAAGACTGTAAGGCCATCTACACGGGCCTTTTGGCCAATGCTCTGTCAAAGTCTAGAACCAGGCAGTCGGATTTCTATTAGACCTTTGACACTATGACTGCACAACACACCCACAATTGCGGTTGAAGTTCAAGACCGTGTGTGTGATGCAAAGTATGCTGTGCTTCCACTCCCCGAGCTACTATTAGACGGACTTTATAACCATTGAACGGTTCCGCATTCGGAGGAGTGCTTCCTACCACTCTGCCAGTCTCCATATACACGTCACCAAGGGCCATGACAAAGCCTCGCCCAGTCAGACATCCTCCCTCATCCCCAGCAAGCTCCAGAATCAAGAGGGATTTGTCCACTGTCTATGTGGGGCTGGATGAGGCCTACCCTCTGGTGCCCAGCTAGGATGAAGGGTTCCTAACAAACCTTCTACTAACACTTCCGCAGGCAGGAAGACACCTAGATCTGGGCTATATTTATTTTCAAAGAAGGGCAAGAGCAGGATGAAAGAGTATGGTCTGTAGAGCTAGAGCAGAGTGTATCTACAAATCAGCAAAGATAGTCTGGGTGGAATGGGAAGCAGGAGTAACAATGGGATAAGAGGGTGGGGATATGAAAGAGTCACTCCCATTTTTCTTCATTTATGGTACTCTTTCATGCAGTGGTCCAACCCTATTTCTCGACTCATGGTACTCTTTTCACGCATTTGTCCAATCAGCTTTGTCATTTATGGGACTTGTTTAACCCTTGGTAAACTTTCATCTGGTTCTCTAATCTCCCTTGAAATACAGTACTTTTTCATAGAGTTCTCCAATCATCCTTCATTTACGGTACTCTGTCATCCGATCATCCTTCGTTTTCATTTGGTTGTCCATTTATCCTTCGTCATTTACGGTACTCTTTCATCGGATGGTCTAAACCTCCTTCTTTATTACTGGCATTCTTTTATCCACTTGTACATTCATCGCTCGCCGTTTATGGTACTCTTTCAACTGGTTGTCATATCACACTTCTTCATTTACAGGACTCTTTCACGCAGCTGTACATTCATCCTTCATCATTGATGGTATTCTTTGATTTGGTTGTCCATTCTTCCTTCGTCATTTATGGTATTCTTTGGTCTCTTGTCCATTCATCATTCGTCATTTATGGTATTCTTTGATCTGGTTGTCCATTCATCCTTCGTCATTTATGGTATTCTTTGTTTGGTTGTCCATTCATCCGTCGTCATTTATGGTATTCTTTGATTTGGTTGTCCATTCCTCCTTCGTCATTTATGGTATTCTTTGATCTGGTTGTCCAAACATTCTTCGTCATTTATGGTATTCTTTGTTTGGTTGTCCATTCATCCTTCATCATTTATGGTACTCTTTGATCTCTTGTCCATTCATCCTTCGTTATTTATGGTATTCTTTGATTTGGTTGTCCATTCTTCCTTCATCATGTATGAAACTCTTTCATCCGGTTATCCAATCCAGTTGTCCATTCATCCAGGTTCGTTTAAGGTATTCTTTTATGTAACCTAGTTCACTCACGGTACTCATTGATCCTGTTGTCAATTCATCCTTGTCATTTGATACTCATCCGTTTGTCCGATCATCCCTCTTCATATGGTGATTTTCTTTTAAATGGTCCTCCTTCATTTATGGTACTCTCGTCAGTTGTTCATTCATTTTTCTTCATTAACAGAACTCTTTCTTGTGGTTGTCCAGTCGTCAGTCTTCCTTTATGGTACTCTTTTGTCCAGTTATCCAATCACCCTTCTTCGGTTATGGTACTTTGTTTTTCATGTGGCTGTCACCTCGCAGCAGTATTTGATAGTCTTTCCTCCAGTTGTCCAATCATCCTTCCTTTATGGTACTCTCTCACCCGGTCGTCCTGTCACCCTTCTTCATTTATGGTACTCTTCCCTCCAGTTGTGTAATTTTCTTCTTTGTTTATGGTACTCTTTCCTCCAGTTGTCCAATCATCTTTCTTTATGTTACGTTTTCACCTGGTTGTCCAATCATCACATGCCATGTTGTGAACATTGAAACTGGTGATGTGGCACTTGGTATTTCTGGTGCAGGGAGATTCCAGGAAGGCTGGTGTCACGTGGTTCTCATCATGAAGTCTGTTTTCCGTAGTTTTGGTTTTTAATTCTTTTGACTACTGCCCCAGGTCTGAAAGTTGTTGCTCAATTGTAATCGGTGACCTTCCCAGAAGGCAGTCCTATTCATCATGACTTCACGTAATTAATCCCCGAAGAGAAAAACATTTTCTCTCACTGACCGGTCTTTCCCTTTTTTAGGTCGAGCATTCAAAACCTCTTGTATATACTTTAGTATATACTTATATGTGTATATACTTTGTAGGCTCTGGGGATCAGCCCTAGGATTTGTCTGCTTCCGCTTAGGGACTTTTTTCTGATCATTTGCCTCTATTTAACTGTCTTGATAGAAAACGACCAGTAGAGGTCAGTAAAACAGTAGAATTGATTTCTGCTGAGGGACTTGCTTTTTAGGTTGAGTCTAGCGCAGTGCGCATGCGCTGCTCTGGGCTTTCAGAAATCGCCCCAGACACTCGCACACGCTCGCCCGTGTGCTTTTAGTTATGCCCCAGGCTATTAGCCTTTACGTGCGTATTTTTAAAAAAGACGGTACAAAAGGGGGTGGTGATGGACGGAGCATCTGAATCAATCAAACACTCACACCCAGTCAAAAGATCTGGGTTTAATCCATCACCGTTCTTTAGCCCACTCTGCCACCCCAGTTCAGACATGGCTGTATGCAAATCAGTCTGACCCTGTGCCTCATGGGAACAGTCCAGCCCGAACTGCCAAGCTATGTCTTCCCTGGACCGGAAACAAGCTTCCGAGGACTGGTTTCTGGCATGCCAGCCGTCTTCAGCCCGGCTTGCTTGAATCCAGTGGCAAAGTGAGCAAGGGGCTCACGTCTGAGCATACCCTGCCACACTCAGACGTGAGTCCCAGGCTCTCCACACCACTGGAGTCAAGCTATCCAGGCTGATGAAGGCTGATAGCCAGAAACCGGTCCTTGGATGCTTGATTCATGTCTGGGAAAGACATGGCTTGGTAGTTCGGACTGGACTGTTCCCATGAGGCACAGGGTCAGAGCTGATTTCCATATAGCCAGTGTCTAACCCAGGGTGGTGTGGAGTGCAAACAAATGATGGATTTAGGCCCAGATTCTTGTACTGGGGTGAATGTATGACATTGTTCTACATTCTGTCCATCAACTGTGTTTTTTGCAATTTCACCCCGAGTGGGCTGGGGATGCTCAGACGTGAGTCCCAGGCTCTCCACACCACTGGAGTCAAGCTATCCAGGCTGATGAAGGCTGATAGCCAGAAACCGGTCCTTGGATGCTTGATTCCGGTCTGGGAAAGACATGGCTTGGTAGTTCAGACTGGACTGTTCCCATGAGGCACAGGGTCAGAGCTGATTTGCATATAGCCAGTGTCTAACCCAGGGTGGTGTGGAGTGCAAAAAAACGATGGATTTAGGCCCAGATCCTTGTACTGGGATGAATGTATGACATTGTTCTACATTCTGTCCATCAACTGTGTTTTTTGCAATTTCACCCCGAGTGGGCTGGGGATGCTCAGACGTGAGTCCCAGGCTCTCCACACCACTGGAGTCAAGCTATCCAGGCTGATGAAGGCTGATAGCCAGAAACCGGTCCTTGGATGCTTGATTCCGGTCTGGGAAAGACATGGCTTGGTAGTTCGGACTGGACTGTTCCCATGAGGCACAGGGTCAGAGCTGATTTGCATATAGCCAGTGTCTAACCCAGGGTGGTGTGGAGTGCAAAAAAACGATGGATTTAGGCCCAGATCCTTGTACTGGGGTGAATGTATGACATTGTTCTACATTCTGTCCATCAACTGTTTTTTGCAATTTTTAACAAAGACAGCACAGCACGCAATCGGCCAAAGGCGGGCGCATTGCTCCGCCAATGGCCTATTGGTTGCGGTAACCCGCACGGCCACCATGTGATTTCAATTATCGTGCCCAGACATGGGTGCGATAATTGAAACCAGATGTCTTGCTGTAATGCGTACGCACCACTCGCAGGCTTGTTTTTGCTTTACATACAGGATGTTTGGAAAAAAAAGCTGCCCAGAAGCGGTACCGTCATCTTTGCTTGATGCACATAGCCTAGCGGTTTTCTAATCCTGTGCAGGGCGCCCCACCCGGCGCTTTCGGACATGCTTTTGCAGAACGGCCAGACTCCACGGCATTTTGATGCAGACCCGGGATAGTCGCTGCTGAGCGCAGGTTTGGAGTGCACAGCTTTGGATGTCCCACAAGACGTTGCATGCTTGAAGCGCTGCCGATTCCTCTGAGTGCCTCCAGTGAGCGCGTCTGGGTGAGGAGCTCCTGGGATACACCCGAGGCGTTCCGCATCCACCAGCTGCCGGGGGCCAGTGCCCAGATCTAGCTGCTGCTCAGTTACCAGGGGAGGCAATGTTCTCGTGCGACCACGAGCAGAGCCAGTCTTGGGCACCCAGTGACACGTAGTGGACTCAACCACAAGGGGTCGCTGAGTCGATCTTTCCACTGCGAGCCTGGTTTCGAGAACCGTAGCCGGCCGGTAAAGGTAAAAAAGTTAATTTAATTTACTTCTCCTTGTTTGTACTCTTGCCCGTGTGCTGTCAAAGGGGGGCATGATGCGTGTTTTACGTCTGTAGGGAGGGCTGCTGCAGCCCGTCGGCTCACTGGTCACACTGTGCATTTTTGTTGGTCTCGTGGTTTCACTTCCCTCCCCGCTCCCCCAGTGCATGGGATCGGTGTCATCCCGTGCCACTCTGTCCCTTGTAAATCTGCCTGCTGCTGGGATCGCCTCATGTACAGCTGCTGGCTCCCACGACCACCGCTCTGCCCCCTAAAGCTGCCGGTTGTACCACTCCTCCTCCTCATGGGAGCCTGTCTGCTCATGTTTTTTAAGGAAACAAGGGGGACGCAAAAGGTAACCGAGGACCATGGGTATCAGTTATTTGAAGAAACAAAGGTCCTGAGCAAATTCAGCAAATGTAAATAATTACAATATATAGAACACAATGGTAACTATATAGTTCTCCTGTCCAGCCGGACCAGGGATTTATTGTAATGAGATAACAGAATAAAACGTGAATACAAACATTGAAGGTAGGGCACAATCCTGTACCGTATTCAGAAGTGAGGACAGAGTGATAAAGAAAAATAGAGAGGAAAAAGTTTTTCAGGCAAGAAGAAGTGAGCAGCCTGGACACTTATTATATCCATACGTCAAGTGTGTTACCAGGGTAGAACATACACAATATTAGACAATGCTTTGTATGCATGTCTACTTATGACAGTCGACGACGTTTCGATCCATTGCTCTAATACATGAGGATCATCTTCAGGACTAAGAGTAATATTGCCTGAATTAATTGATAAGCCTGTTTAAGAAAAAAACAGGGAGAAAGAACAAGAGTTTCTTTTGAGCAAAAAACAAGGTTTGAGAAAGTCAGCACTTTGGTAGTTTCTTACACAGTTACAATATTCGGAACCGCAGTGAACCTGTTGGTTTGTGATTCTGGTGCCACTTCTAGTAAAGTGCGCAGGTACGGGGAACATGTGGTGTGACTATGGTCCTATTCGTGAGGATCGTGCTTGGGAGAGTGTTACCAGCGGAGCAGTGGAACACTCTGTGGTTAAACCTATTTAAGGCACATAGACAGGGGTGAGGCTATTGTTGTTACTGGAGTGAACTAGGGCTTCTCAGTGGAAGTAACGTCTAGAGGTTTACCTCTGGTTAGAGACAGCTAGCTGGAATTTGATCAGGGTGTCCTGTAAGCGCGAATCCTTGGAGATCACAGTTACGCTACAAGGATGTTATTTGGTTTAGACGAATATTAGCCATGCAACTATAAGTGACAGTGTCGTGGTCGGACCTTACCGCTAGGCGATCATGATTTGCATACTCGGTTTCGAGATTTAACCGTTTTTCTGGGCGGTTTCCGGGTTGGAAATTCCCGCTGTGAACAAGGGGAGTAAGGGATTAAACGGTTGAAAAATGGAGCCAAGGAGGCACAAGGGCAGTAGCGGATGTGGCTTAGGGCTATAAGACTTACCGATTTAGCTGAACATTGTCAGGATAACAAGGCAGGGTCCGTGGCGATCCAACGGAGTGCACGCGCCGTGTGTTGGCCTGAAGAGCTACACGGCGGCCATGTTGATAAAGCTAGATTACGCGGTCATGTGACCCGCCTCGGTCACGTGCTGGTTTGTGGTACTGGGCCGTGGCAGACATTTTGGAAAGGTGAGTGAGTTTAAAACACGGCGCAAGTAGTAGACATATTGGAAGAGTGATCAGTGACCAGATAAGTAATTTTAAAAGGCGGCGCGTGGCTAGCGCGTGATGGGATAGGTGATTTTGATTAAAAAAGCAGCGCAAGTGAGTGAAAATTATTAGTGACATTATAATTGGAACACATTTGTAAAGTTGTATATCCAAGGGAATGCGATTTAATTACTCGCCATCAGGGCGTCTACAGTTCAAGTGCTACATGCATGTAGTCCATTTAAGTTCATCTCATGTTTGATGACTACAATAGAGTCGTCCAGTCCTCACTCCTATTGAGACCTGTCCGTATGGTATCAAATTGAATGATGCTCTTCAGTTCTTCCCGATTCAATAGTTGGGCCAGGTTGCCACCTCTCTGTGGCAATTTGATGACCTTGAGAATTGTCCATCGGATATCGTCCTCTGTGTGGTTCATTTCTGTGAAGTGTTCAACCAGAGGTGCGTTAGGGGTCCAACACCTAATCCGACTTCTGTGTTGGCAGATGCGTGTCTTTGCTTTCTGAGTCGTTTGTCCCACGTACATTTTAGGACAAGGGCACAGTATCGTATAAATTACATTATGTGAGTTACAATTGGAGAAAGATTTAAGTTCAACACTGACACCATTGTGATCGAAATTTCGTGTCTCAATTGTGTACCCACAGACATTGCAACCACCACATTTCACATGGCCAAGCAAGGGGGGGAGATTCCAATTTGCTTCAATAGTTGCTCTTATATCAGGGGTAGGTAGTGCTGCTCTCACAAGATGATCTCTCAGATTCTTGCTCTTGCGGAAAGCGAAGATGGGTCTTTCTAGGTGGATTGGTCCTGCATTGATGGTGGGCCAATGTTTGAGAATAGATTTCCTGATTTTATGTGATACAGGCGAGAAGGTAGTGACACAAGCTATTCTTTCTGATTTCTCACGTACCTTCGGTGTCAATAGGACCTCTCTGGGACAGTACCATGCCCTTTTAGCTGCATTTTTAACTAGCCTTCTAGGATACCCCCTCTGTTTGAGTTTATTAGACAGAGTGCTTGCCTCCCTGAAGTAGTCTAATTTACATGAGTAATTGCGTCTAATGCGCAAGAATTGCGAATATGGCAAAGAGTCCTTCAAAGCTCTGGGTTGATTGCTGTCATACCGTAAGAGCGTGTTGCGCTCCGTTGGTTTTCTAAAGAGGCGTGTAAGCAACTCGCCTTCTTTGTGGTAGATCATAAGGTCCAGGAATGCGATCTGTGCTTTGTCATGTGAGAGTGTGAAATGCAGGTCAAAGCAATTATTATCAAGCCAGTGCAGGAATTGCTACAGCGTATTGATGTCCAGGTTCCAAATAAGAAAAATGTCATCAATATATCGCCGTCACAACCCGATGCCTGAGTGGAATGGGTTAGTGTTTGACAGAATGGCGCTGGTCTCAATTGCGTCCATAAAGAGGATCGCCAGATTCGGAGCAAAAATAGCGCCCATTGACGTCCCCTTTATCTGTTGGTAGAATACATTTTCAAATGTAAAGACATTTTTGGTCAAACATAACTCCAAAAGTTGGAGAATAAAGAGAGTCGGAATTTTGTGTGGCCGAGGGCGTAAGTCAAGTGTTTTCTGGATGACCAGTAGAGCCGCCGTCTGAGGGATATTCGTATATAGCGACTCTACGTCAAGTGTGCATAATGTGCTAACTTGAGGGTCATAGGGGTAGTGTTCAACTAGATTCACCATGGACATAGTGTCTCTAACATAGCAAATGGTTCCTGGCACAAAATCTTTTATGAAGAAATCAACAAATGCGCCTAATGGTTCTAAGACTGAACCACAGGCAGAAACAATTGGTCTGCCCGGAGGATTGTTAATGCTTTTGTGCACTTTTGGGAGAGTATATATATATGACTGGTAAACGTGGAGATTTTACGTTAAGGAAATTAAACTCCTTTTTGGTCAAAAAGCCCTCAGTGCAGGCCTCAGAAGTGATTCTATATATAGTTTCTTGGGGCTCCTTTGTGGGGTTCCTTGCTAGTCTTTGGTAGTGGTCTGTATTGGCTAGTTGTCGTAGGATCTCACTTTTGTAGGAGTCAATGTTCTGGAGCACAATCCCACCGCCCTTGTCTGCACTTTTGATTACTAGTATGGGATTGTTTTTGAGAGTGCTGATAGCATCCTTCTCTTGACGAGAGATATTATAAGGAATGAACAATTTCTTCCTCTCTAATGCCTGAAGGTCATTCTGAACTAGTTTTTCAAAAGTCACTATTTCGGATGGAACCATGTTGGCAGAGGGCAAAAATGTCGAAGGAGGAAGAAAGGGAGTGCTAGAGTGGATGATGAGTGATGGGTGGAGTTGGAAGAAAGCTTTTAAACGGACTAGCCTAAAGAATCTTAGCAGTTCCGTTTGTAAGTCCATAAAGTTAGGTCGAATTGTGGGGACAAATGAAAGTCCTTTCTTTAGGAGTTCTAGCTCGGTGTTAAGCAGGTTGTGGTTCGAAATATTGAAAATAGGGATAGTTTCAGATGGAGAAGTAGACGAACCATCATCTGTGGGATCAGGTATCTCATTAGAGTCTACCATTGGTAAAAGTTGTTCCTCGTCCTGCGTTCTCCTGGTGGATTGACCCATCTCTGAGGTTTTTTCACCCTGCCTCTTTGTGGGGTGTGCTGTTGGCCTCTCCCTAAAAAATTGTGTTGGCCTCGTCCCCCACGTCTTGAGTTACTAGCTCCTTCGTCGGGGTCTGAGTTTTCGGAAGATTCCGCTGATGTATCGGAAAAACCCACTAGAGTCTGGCGCTTATTGTAGCATCCCCAGGGTCTAATATTCTGGGGGTTGGAATTGGCTCGGTTGGTGTAAAAGTCTTTCTTTAGATATGGATAGGTATTTTCTATATTATATGCTTTGATATCTTTTTTGACTTTGTTTGCCTTTTTATTTTGCTCTATGCGGTGAAAATCTGCTACGGTTTTCTCAACCTGTTCAAGCAGTTTCTTAATTTCAGCTGTCGGATCAGAATCATTAATCTGTTTCAAAATATCGTCTATTTCCTTTTCTAAGGATATCAGAGTCTCTGTTGCTATATCTATACCGAGCGCGAGCCAATGCCTCGAACAGGTTGTTCCGATATAGCTGAAGTTGTCAATGTACTTAGGATAATCAGTAAAAATCCCAGGTATATTTCGAACTTGCAGGCCCAGTGGAATCACATCAGCCTTCAAATATTCTGTCAGCATAAGTACCATAAATTGAAGTCGGACCTGTTTTTTCTTCAATTTTTCGAGTTGGTCAGGAAGAGTCAGAAGATGACGGTGCATCTGGAGTGTCAGAAAGGAGGGAGGGAAATGAACATAGATGTTTAATGTAGTCTGCTGTGTACAGAGGGGCATGTGCTGACATTTCACAGTGTGTAAGGGAGAACGTGGTGATATATAAGGAGAGTGAAATCGGGCACTAGGAGAGAGCCCGCCTCGTGTCACGAGGAACTGGTTTATGCAACAAACCCCTGCAATCAAGCGATTGCGCTCAAGTTTTTTAAGGAAACAAGGGGGACCCAAAAGGTAACCGAGGACCATGGGTATCAGTTATTTGAAGAAACAAAGGTCCTGAGCAAATTCAGCAAATGTGAATAATTACAATATATAGAACACAATGGTAACTATATAGTTCTCCTGTCCAGCCGGACCAGGGATTTATTGTAATGAGATAACAGAATAAAACGTGAATGCAAACATTGAAGGTAGGGCACAATCCTGTACCGTATTCAGAAGTGAGGACAGAGTGATAAAGAAAAATAGAGAGGAATAAGTTTTTCAGGCAAGAAGAAGTGAGCAGCCTGGACACTTATTATATCCATACGTCAAGTGTGTTACCAGGGTAGAACATACACAATATTACACAATGGTTTGTATGCATGTCTACTTATGACAGTCGATGACGTTTCGATCCATTGCTCTAATACATGAGGATCATCTTCAGGACTAAGAGTAATATTGCCTGAATTAATTGATAAGCTCCCTCAAGACGAAACCACGGGACCCACAAATGATCAGGGTCTGTAGAGAAAAGTATAAAAAAGAGACTAAAAGGAGGAAATTGGCCCTACAGGCAGAAGCATGGGCAGACCTAAGAGAGGCAGGGGAAAGAAATGACCTAGCGGGGTTTTGGAGAATCATTAATAAACCGACCTTTCAAGAAAATGACTCTCCGGAGATAGGGGCTAATATCCTACCGGAGCAATGGGTCACTTACTTTAGGGGTTTATATAATTATGAGACTGGCACCCATGTGGAGCCATTGGTATCCCCAAGACAGGTCCCCCGGGTAGCATTCTCTCTTAAGGAGATTACGGCAGGGATGGAGGGTTTAACTAAAAATAAAGCCCCGGGCCCGGATGGAATTCCCCCTGATCTGTTTCTTAGTAATACAGACTTATGGGCCCCTTTGATGACTAGGGTCTTAAATACTGCTATTACCTGTGGTCTTCCACCATCCTGGTCTAAAGCGATTATTGTGCCAATTTTTAAAAAGGGCAATAGGGACGACCCTAAGTGTTATCGGCCTATTTCTCTGATTGACGTATCGGCTAAACTTCTGGGAAGGGCAATTCTGAACAGACTGTCCGAGTGGACCGAAGAGAATAACATCTTCTCGGACACCCAATATGGGTTCAGGACAGGGAGGTCCACTAGTGACCAATGCCTGAACCTATATATGCTGACTGCCAAATACACCTTGGCCAGTGATGAACCCATCTATATGGGATTCATGGATTTGGCAGCAGCATTCGATCACGTCAACAGAGGAAAGCTGTGGGATATGATGTCAGGTATGGGGATAGAGAGTGGCCTAATTACTATATTGAGGGAACTGCCCAGTAACACCTCGGCCAAGGTTAGATTTAATAGGGAGGGAGGACTGTCTGACTCCTTTCCATGTAGGAGTGGAGTCAGACAAGGCTGTATACTCGCCCCTTTTTTGTTCTCCCTTTATATCAACAACCTGGAGCAGTTTCTTTTGGGCTTAAAGGCAGATTGCCCAAGGGTTGGGCCGCGGCATATCCCCGTCCTGCTTTATGCAGATGATGCGGTTTTACTAGCAAGAACACCTCGAAGTCTACAAATCTTGATAGAGGGGTTCGCTGAGTTCATGAGTAACCTGGACCTATCTGTCAACCTAGGTAAATCATATGTGCTCCTGGCCGGCAAAAAACCTTCTTCCAAATTTATTTACACAATAGGTACCCACAGTTTGGAGCAGGTTAAGTCGTTCTCCTACCTTGGGGTAACCTTTGATGGTGCTCTGCAATTTAACTCCTTGGTGGCGGAACGCTGTGCCAAAATGATTGCCTCTAACGGGGCAATAGCTGGATATGGCAGGAGGGTGGGCAGATGGAGTCCGGAACAGGTGATGAATTTGTATGGCTCCATAACATGCTCCAAAGTAATTTATGGGGCAGAAGTTTGGGGGTTCGTGAATACATCCAGAATCCAACAGGAAGAAAATAGATATTTGAAATCAATCCTGAGGGTGCCACCCAGCACCGCTGGACTCATAGCCCACAGGGAGCTAGGGAGGCCATATTTGGAAGATCTGTTAAAACTTAGGCCAATAGTGGCCTGGCTAAAAATATGGATTAATCGAGATGCGCATCTAAGCAGAGAAATTTTATTGGACTGCTTAGGTAGGACCCATTGTATGCGCATCCCCTGGCTCAAATACGTGAAAAACACCCTCGAGGATTTAGGGTTGGGGAATATTTTCACGAACCCCGCAACTATCTCAGCACAGCACAAGAAGCAAGTAGGGGAAATTTTTCTGGAGCGAAAAACCCAACGTCGAGCTGATGCTGAAGGAGTAAAAAAGACTGTAAGGGCCCACAGTTTGGTAAAGAGTGTGGAGGGCATGGAGCCTTACTTATTTCTTTTGCATAACGCACAGGACAGATTTCTCATGTGCCGTTTCAGACTGAATTTGCTTCACTTTATGTTGGCTACACCTGCTGGTTTTACCTCATCAATTGAGCAGAAGGGTCCCTGCGGCTGCGACAATCGGTCTCCGCAGGATTCCCTTCATTTTGTCTTGCTTTGTCCCTATTTTTCCATGCCTAGGCGCAGATTCCTTGTAAATATTTTAAAAAAAGCCCAACTGGAACACGCCAGGGATGCCTTAGTCTTTTTGCTAAAAGCCTCTGACCCATTAACCTTGTGTAGCATTATGAACTTTATCAAAGTTGCAATCCGATTAAGGATGACGAGGGGAGAGGAATGAAAGATCTGAGACTTTTTATTCTTATGGCCCTCTATGTCGGCACTTTTACTGTATTAACTATGTACAAGGATCTTGACTAGTATTTAATGTTTTTTTTTTATCTGTGTATATGTACATGTGCTTTTATGGTGTTTTCTAATCACCGAATAAAGATTCTTGAATTGAATTGAATTGAATTGATAAGCCTGTTTAAGAAAAAAACGCCGTCTTTTAAACTCACTCACCTTTCCAAAATGTCTGCCACGGCCCAGTATCATAAACCAGCACGTGACCGAGGCGGGTCACATGACCGCGTAATCTAGCTTTATCAACACGGCCGCCGTGTAGCTCTTCAGGCCAACACACGGCGCGTGCACTCCGTTGGATCGCCACGGACCCTGCCTTGTTATCCTGACAATGTTCAGCTAAATTGTTATTGTTATTGTTAGTTTAGATTTGTAACGCGCTCAATCACCTACAGGCCTCTAAGCGCATTGGAAATAGATGTTGTTACAATAACTTAGCTTCACTCCTCCGAGAGACACCACTACAGGCCTACATTACGGTCAGGACTCTTCTGAACAACAGTGTTTTCAGGGATTTCCTGAACCGTAGGAGATTCGCCTCCCTGCGTAGCCCCTCTGGCAGCTTGTTCCATAACTGAGGGGCCAAAACAGAGAAGGCTCTCCCTCCCTTGGTCACCAATTTATAGCGGGGGCAAACCAGTTGCTGAGAATCCGATGACCTAAGTGTTCTCTTCGGACTGTATACTTCCAGACGGGCTTTAATATATGCCGGCGCATGGCCATAGATCGCCTTATGCGCTATACAAAGGCTCTTAAACTCAACCCTCTCTTTAACAGGGAGCCAATGAAGATTTTGGAGTAGAGGGGAGGCCTTTGTTCGTCTGGGTACTCCGAAGATCAGTCGTGCGGCGTCATTCATTACGACCTGAAGTCGGTTTGTCAATGTTTTTGGGAGGCCAAGATACAGGGCATTCCCATAGTCGATCCGTGAAATGACGGTTGCTGCTACAATTGAGCGCATCATAGAATGAGAAAGGAGGGGGGCTAACTTTCTCAATTGTCTGATGATGTTCGTGCAGGTTCCAACGACGGTGGAAATTTGGCTGCACATTGACAGATCACAATCTAGTTTAATCCCCAAACTCTTCACGTTGGCGCTAGGTTTTGGGGCTGATCCAAGCTCTGCAGGCCAATACAGATCACTCCACGGTGAGGTGGTAGATGGAATTACCAATACCTCGGTCTTATCCGGGTTGATCTTTAGTAGGTTTTCCGTCATCCACCCCACGGTAAACCTCAAGATGTTTTGAGCTTGGATTTGTGCTGTCCCTGTATTATCAATGCTCAGCACAAGTTGAGTGTCGTCAGCATAGTTGAAGACTCTACAACCCATCTCAGCCAAGGACGCAATCAAGGGCTGCAGATAGAGGTTGAACAGAAGTGGGGACAGTGCGGAACCCTGCGGTACCCCGCACTCTAAGAACCCCACCTCCGATATCGACTCCCCCAGTTGTATCCTCTGTGTCCTTCCCAAAAGGAAAGATTGCAACCACTTAAAGGCCAAGCCTTTGATCCCAAAGGCCTCCAGTCTTCCCAGGAGCAGGTCATGGCTGACGGTATCGAACGCCGCTGACAGATCTAATAATATCAGGGCGCTCGGTTTTTTGCCGTCAGCCATGCCTCTCAGTTCATCTAGCACCGAGAGCATCACTAGCTCGGTGCTATGGTGTGCTCGAAACCCCGCCTGTCGTTCATGCAATAAGCAATGGGATTCAAGGTACAGGGACAGGGACTTCAGCACATGTTGCTCTAGGACCTTTGCAAGGAAGGGCAACTGGGAGATCGGCCTGTAGTTCTTCAGGACAGCCGGGTCTGCGCCTGGTTTCTTCAGCAGAGGTCTGACACGCGCCTCCTTAAGGTCACTTGGTAGGTATCCTGTTTCTAGGGACCTATTAAGGAGAGAAATAATCCGAGCTTCCAATAGCGGCCGTGCCACGCGGAAGACACTAGGGGGACATGGATCCGCTGGGGAGCCAGATTTGGTTTTACCCATTAGCTGCTCTAGGCTCAGCTCATCCAGCTCAGGGAATTGTAAATTCCATGGTCGGTAAGTCTTGTAAATTGTAAATTCCCTGGTCGGTAAGTCTTATAGCCCTAAGCCACATCCGCTACTGCCCTTGTGCCTCCTTGGCTCCATTTTTCAACCGTTTAATCCCTTACTCCCCTTGTTCATAGCGGGTATTTCCAATCCGGAAACCGCCCAGAAAAACGGTTAAATCTCGAAACCGAGTATGCAAATCATGATCGCCTAGCGGTAAGGTCCGACCACGACACTGTCACTTATAGTTGCATGGCTAATATTTGTCTAAACCAAATAACATCCTTCCTTCCATCCTTGTAGCGTAACTGTGATCTCCAAGGATTCGCGCTTACAGGACACCCTGATCAAATTCCAGCTAGCCGTCTCTAACCAGAGGTAAACCTCTAGACGTTACTTCCACTGAGAAGCCCTAGTTCACTCCAGTAACAACAATAGCCTCACCCCTGTCTATGTGCCTTAAATAGGTTTAACCACAGAGTAATCCACTGCTCCGCTGGTAACACTCTCCCAAGCACGATCCTCACGAATAGGAACATAGTCACACCACATGTTCCCCGTACCTGCGCACTTTACTAGAAGTGGCACCAGAATCACAAACCAACAGGTTCACTGCGGTTCCGAATATTGTAACTGTGTAAAAAACGACCAAAGTGCTGACTTTCTCAAACCTTTTTCTTTGCTTAAAAGAAACTCTTGTTCTTCCTCCCTGTTTTTTTCTTAAACAGGCTTATCAATTAATTCAGGCAATATTACTCTTAGTCCTGAAGATGATCCTCATGTATTAGAGCAATGGATCGAAACGTCGTCGACTGTCATAAGTAGACATGCATACAAACCATTGTGTAATATTGTGTATGTTCTACCCTGGTAACACACTTGACGTATGGATATAATAAGGGTCCAGGCTGCTCACTTCTTCTAGCCTGAAAAACTTTTTCCTCTCTATTTTTCTTTATCACTCTGTCCTCACTTCTGAATACGGTACAGGATTGTGCCCTACCTTCAATGTTTGTATTCACATTTTATTCTGTTATCTCATTACAATAAATCCCTGGTCCGGCTGGACAGGAGAACTATACAGTTACCATTGTGTTCTATATATTGTAATTATTTACATTTGCTGAATGTGCTCAGGACCTTTGTTTCTTCAAATAACTGATACCCATGGTCCTCGGTTACCTTTTAGGTCCCCCTTGTTTCCTTAAAAAACTTGAGCGCAATCGCTTGATTGCAGGGGTTTGTTGCATAAACCAGTTCCTCGTGACACGAGGCGGGCTCTCTCTTAGTGCCCGATTTCACTCTCCTTATATATCACCACGTTCTCCCTTACACACTGTCAAATGTCAGCACATGCCCCTCTGTACACAGCAGACTACATTAAACATCTATGTTCAGGTCCCTCCCTCCTTTCTGACACTCCAGATGCACCGTCATCTTCTGACTCTTCCCTTCCTGACCAACTCAAAAAATTGAAGAAAAAACAGGTCCGACTTCAATGTATGGTACTTATGCTGACAGATTATTTGAAGGCTGATGTGATTCCACTGGGCCTGCAAATTCGAAATATACCTGGGATTTTTACTGATAATCCTAAGTACATTGACAACTTCAGCTATATCGGAACAACCTGTTCGAGGCATTGGCTCGCGCTTGGTATAGATATAGCAACAGAGACTCTGATATCCTTAGAAAAGGAAATAGACGATATTTTGAAACAGATTAATGATTCTGATCCCACAGCTGAAATTAAGAAACTGCTTGAACAGGTTGAGAAAACCGTAGCAGATTTTCACCGCATAGAGCAAAATAAAAAGGCAAACAAAGTCAAAAAAGATATCAAAGCATATAATATAGAAAATACCTATCCATATCTAAAGAAAGACTTTTACACCAACCAAGCCTATTCCAACCCCCAGAATAATAGACCCCGGGGACGCTACAATAAGCGCCAGACTCTAGTGGGTTTTTCCGATACATCAGCGGAATCCTCCGAAAACTCAGACCCCGACGAAGGAGCTAGTAACTCGAGATGTGGGGGAGGAGGCCAACACAATTTTTTAGGGAGAGGCCAACAGCACACCCCACAAAGAGGCAGGGTGAAAAAACCTCAGAGATGGGTCAATCCACCAGGAGAACGCAGGACGAGGAACAACTTTTACCAATGGTAGACTCTAATGAGATACCTGATCCCACAGATGATGGTTTGCCTACTTCTCCATCTGAAACTATCCCTATTTTCAATCTTTCGAACCACAACCTGCTTAACACCGAGCTAGAACTCCTAAAGAAAGGAGTTTCATTTGTCCCCACAATTCGACCTAACTTTATGGACTTACAAACGGAACTGCTAAGATTCTTTAGGCTAGTCCGTTTAAAAGCTTTCTTCCAACTCCACCCATCACCCATCATCCACTCTAACACTCCCTTTCGTCCTCCTTCGACATTTTTGCCCTCTGCCAACATGGTTCCATCCGAAATAGTGACTTTTGAAAAACTAGTTCAGAATGACCTTCAGGCATTAGAGAGGAAGAAATTGTTCATTCCTTATAATATCTCTCGTCAAGAGAAGGATGCTATCAGCACTCTCAAAAACAATCCCATACTAGTAATCAAAAGTGCAGACAAGGGCGGTGGGATTGTGCTCCAGAACATTGACTCCTACAGAAGTGAGATCCTACGACAACTAGCCAATACAGACCACTACCAAAGACTAGCAAGGAACCCCACAAAGGAGCTCCAAGAAACTATATATAGAATCACTTCTGAGGCCTGCACTGAGGGCTTTTTGACCAAAAAGGAGTTTAATTTCCTTAACGTAAAATCTCCACGTTTACCAGTCATATATACTCTCCCAAAAGTGCACAAAAGCATTAACAATCCTCCGGGCAGACCAATTGTTTCTGCTTGTGGTTCAGTCTTAGAACCATTAGGCGCATTTGTTGATTTCTTCATAAAAGATTTTGTGCCAGGAACCATTTGCTATGTTAGAGACACTATGTCAATGGTGAATCTAGTTGAACACTACCCCTATGACCCTCAAGTTAGCACATTATGCACACTTGACGTAGAGTCGCTATTTACGAATATCCCTCAGACGGCGGCTCTACTGGTCATCCAGAAAACACTTGACTTACGCCCTCGGCCACACAAAATTCCGACTCTCTTTATTCTCCAACTTTTGGAGTTATGTTTGACCAAAAATTTCTTTACATTTGAAAATGTATTCTACCAACAGATAAAGGGGACGTCAATGGGCGCTATTTTTGCTCCGAATCTGGCGATCCTCTTTATGGACGCAATTGAGACCAGCGCCATTCTGTCAAACACTAACCCATTCCACTCAGGCATTGGGTTGTGGCTGCGATATATTGATGACATTTTTCTTATTTGGAACCTGGACATCAATACGCTGAACCAATTCCTGCACTGGCTTGATAATAATTGCTTTGACCTGCATTTCACACTCTCACATGACAAAGCACAGATCGCATTCCTGGACCTTATGATCTACCACAAAGAAGGCGAGTTGCTTACACGCCTCTTTAGAAAACCAACGGAGCGCAACACGCTCTTACGGTATGACAGCAATCATCCCAGAGCTTTGAAGGACTCTTTGCCATATTCGCAATTCTTGCGCATTAGACGCAATTGCTCATGTAAATTAGACTACTTCAGGGAGGCAAGCACTCTGTCTAATAAACTCAAACAGAGGGGGTATCCTAGAAGGCTAGTTAAAAATGCAGCTAAAAGGGCATGGTACTGTCCCAGAGAGGTCCTATTGACACCGAAGGTACGTGAGAAATCAGAAAGAATAGCTTGTGTCACTACCTTCTCGCCTGTATCACACAAAATCAGGAAATCTATTCTCAAACATTGGCCCACCATCAATGCAGGACCAATCCACCTAGAAAGACCCATCTTCGCTTTCCGCAAGAGCAAGAATCTGAGAGATCATCTTGTGAGAGCAGCACTACCTGCCCCTGATATAAGAGCAACTATTGAAGCAAATTGGAATCTCCCCCCCTTGCTTGGCCATGTGAAATGTGGTGGTTGCAATGTCTGTGGGTACACAATTGAGACACGAAATTTCGATCACAATGGTGTCAGTGTTGAACTTAAATCTTTCTCCAATTGTAACTCACATAATGTAATTTATACGATACTGTGCCCTTGTCCTAAAATGTACGTGGGACAAACGACTCAGAAAGCAAAGACACGCATCTGCCAACACAGAAGTCGGATTAGGTGTAGGACCCCTAACGCACCTCTGGTTGAACACTTCACGGAAATGAACCACACAGAGGGCGATATCCGATGGACAATTCTCAAGGTCATCAAATTGCCACAGAGAGGTGGCAACCTGGCCCAACTATTGAATCGGGAAGAACTGAAGAGCATCATTCAATTTGATACCATACGGACAGGTCTCAATAGGAGTGAGGACTGGACGACTCTATTGTAGTCATCAATCATGAGATGAACTTAAATGGACTACATGCATGTAGCACTTGAACTGTAGACGCCCTGATGGCGAGTAATGAAATCGCATTCCCTTGGATATACAACTTTACAAATGTGTTCCAATTATAATGTCACTAATAATTTTCACTCACTTGCGCTGCTTTTTTAATCAAAATCACCTATCCCATCACGCGCTAGCCACGCGCCGCCTTTTATAATTACTTATCCGGTCACTGATCAATCTTCCAATATGTCTACCACTTGCGCCGTCTTTTAAACTCACTCACCTTTCCAAAATGTCTGCCACGGCCCAGTACCACAAACCAGCACGTGACCGAGGCGGGTCACATGACCGCGTAATCTAGCTTTATCAACATGGCCGCCGTGTAGCTCTTCAGGCCAACACACGGCGCGTGCACTCCGTTGGATCGCCACGGACCCTGCCTTGTTATCCTGACAATGTTCAGATAAATCGGTAAGTCTTATAGCCCTAAGCCACATCCGCTACTGCCCTTGTGCCTCCTTGGCTCCATTTTTCAACCGTTTAATCCCTTACTCCCCTTGTTCACAGCGAGAATTTCCAACCCGGAAACCGCCCAGTAAAACGGTTAAATCTCGAAACCGAGTATGCAAATCATGATCGCCTAGCGGTAAGGTCCGACCACGACACTGTCACTTATAGTTGCATGGCTAATATTCGTCTAAACCAAATAACATCCTTCCTTCCGTCCTTGTAGCGTAACTGTGATCTCCAAGGATTCGCGCTTACAGGACACCCTGATCAAATTCCAGCTAGCCGTCTCTAACCAGAGGTAAACCTCTAGACGTTACTTCCACTGAGAAGCCCTAGTTCACTCCAGTAACAACAATAGCCTCACCCCTGTCTATGTGCCTTAAATAGGTTTAACCACAGAGTGTTCCACTGCTCCGCTGGTAACACTCTCCCAAGCACGATCCTCACGAATAGGACCATAGTCACACCACATGTTCCCCGTACCTGCGCACTTTACTAGAAGTGGCACCAGAATCACAAACCAACAGGTTCACTGCGGTTCCGAATATTGTAACTGTGTAAAAAACGACCAAAGTGCTGACTTTCTCAAACCTTGTTTTTTGCTTAAAAGAAACTCTTGTTCTTTCTCCCTGTTTTTTTCTTAAACAGGCTTATCAATTAATTCAGGCAATATTACTCTTAGTCCTGAAGATGATCCTCATGTATTAGAGCAATGGATCGAAACGTCGTCGACTGTCATAAGTAGACATGCATACAAACCATTGTGTAATATTGTGTATGTTCTACCCTGGTAACACCCTTGACGCATGGATATAATAAGTGTCCAGGCTGCTCACTTCTTCTTGCCTGAAAAACATTTTCCTCTCTATTTTTCTTTATCACTCTGTCCTCACTTCTGAATACGGTACAGGATTGTGCCCTACCTTCAATGTTTGTATTCACGTTTAATTCTGTTATCTCATTACAATAAATCCCTGGTCCGGCTGGACAGGAGAACTATATAGTTACCATTGTGTTCTATATATTGTAATTATTTACATTTGCTGAATTTGCTCAGGACCTTTTGTTTCTTCAAAAAGCCTGTCTGCTCATGGCAGCATCACTCTGTGTCCCTTGTGAAGTCTCCTGCACCCTCTTAGCCCCCCGTTCCTGCTGAAGAATGCCCCCTATAAAGGTGCCTGGTGTCCGGAGCACACCTCTGCCCACCTCACCATATCTGTAGTCGCAGCCGTCTACCCACGGAAAACTGTCTGCTCTTGGTAGTCCCTCTGTCTTTCCGGTGCAAAGTTGCCCACACATTTGAGCACCCTTCTACTGAACGTATCTACCTGATGAACACATGGCTATCTACAACTGTCGAGGTGGGCCTCAGCTAGGCCTACCAGTGCTAGGGGTTCGCCCTTCTCTGTACAAAGTCCTCAGACCAATAGGATAGAAGTTGGCCCGGAAACTGGAATATAAAAACAATCTTTTATTAATCTCATGAGATGGAACTACATTCACACAACACCCTTCGGTAGTGTATGAAGTAGCACACTGAACAGAAGGAGCATGGTCCTTTTATACCCACACAGGGGCTCAAAAGAAGGCAGTACAAGTACAAAAGAAGGTTTTAGGTACATATAAGGTCATACAGAAAATGTACAGTTAACAAGAGGGAGGAGCTAAAATTTGCAAATTCTAGCAAACACATCCTGACAGTTACAGACTAAAGACAGCTGCATGGACAGCTGCAAGCTCAACTGAGCATGTGCAGAGTAGAAGAAGCTAAATATAGTTTGATCCCAGGCAGAATACAAGAGCAAACAACAGTAAGGAAGGACAGAGCACATGGTGAGCACATGGTAGCACATGGCAGATAAGATGGCTGCCGAAAACCAGATGGCTTCAGCTAAATGCTAACCCCGATCGCTGCCAAGTTACAACACAACCATTCCGTGTTTAACCATGCAACAGTTCATGTTGTTGCACCAAGGATATTATGCTGGATACCTAAAACACTTATAAGCTCCAAAAGGCCTCTATTTAACTTCCTTGATAGAAAACGACCAGCAGAGGTCAGTAAAATACCAGAATCACTTTAGCATTCTCCAGATTCCAGTCCATAGTAATTGTCTTCCTCGAGCACCAATAGACAATAATATTTTTTTTCAAATCCTGTTTTTCAGATATATGACCACCAAAGGCCCTGCTTTTACATTAAAAATAGAGCTTTGGACTCTCTCCATGTGTTCCCATACCTGGCATGTCACCCAGCTTAGTGCTTATTTTCCCTACATGTTAAAGAACAGTAGATGTTTCAGCATCCAAACTAATGTGCTGCATAGCTAAATACATATAAGGTCCCGGAGGCGAGACCGATTGCATTGCAAATGCCTGTTTGCACTGTGTGGTGCGTTCAGACCTCATCCTGTTACAAAAACCTGCTGCTGGAATGTGAATGGACCCGTAAGTCAACTAACCACAAACTTTTGTAGTAAAGACCTCTTTACAGTTGTAAGTACAGAGTTGATCTGAATGTTTGATGGCTCAGTAGACCCGCAGTCATGGGCGCCCGCAGAGGGGGGAAGGAGGGGTGCTTGCCACCCCCCCTTCCCCTGGAGCGCCCCTCTTTGCTCCCCATGCGGACACCCATGCTTTTACGGATGCCTTTTTTCTGTAATTCTGGGTCCCGCAGGGAGCAGAGCTGTTCACTGCGAGAGGCCTCAACTCCCTGATGGGTCACCTCGCACTCCTCCTCGCAGCCCCTTCCACCCATTGTCATTCTGTCTGATGCATAAACTCAGATGTATGCACACATGCGCTCACATGCATACACGCACAGGTGCATACACTCAGACGCATGCACACACGTGCTCACGTGCAAACACAGGCACGCATGCACGCATTCACACATGCGCACACACACACACACACACATGCAACCAGACACACCCACGCACAGGTGCATACACTCAGACACATGGACACATGCGCTCACATGTATGTGTTTTTATGTTGTTTGCAGCCCTGACGAAGTTCCAACATGGAGCAAAACGCGTTGGCTGTGTGTTAATCTTGGTAATAAATTACCGAAATAAAGAACTTTTTTTGTATGGACTCAATGCTCCAGTGTCTGATTAAAACGAGTGCACCTTCCATTTTTCCATGAGCATATTGACCAAAGTTGCACCTTGGGACGACAGGTGTGGAAAGTGTGTCGCACCCTTTCTTGAAAAATTTATCCTGCTACTTGTGTATAGGTTGTGCTAGACCCTGGTCGGTCGTTCATTTAGTTTGTTTTCAACACGCGCTCACATGCACAAACATACACACACACACGTGTACACACACACACACACACTCACAAACACATACGCACACATGCACAAACATGCACACACACCTATGTCACATTTATTAAAGGAGCATTTTCAAACAAACTATTGGGTTTGCCAATGCTCACCTTTTTTTCCTAAACAAGCTAGCTGCTCCCTTCAGGAACTAAAATGGAGAAGTCAAATCTTGAACTCTCCATAAAGGTGCCCCTCCTGGATCAGCTTGTACAATACATGCTAGGAATCCCCAGGATTGAGTGTGCCAATGAGTGGGAGTTATTACTAAAACAACATTAGTATTTCGATTGATTGAAGAGAGTGACCCTAAGGTAAAAAGATGCTGTTACACACATGTACATAGAACAGTTGTCTTAGTACTCACATGCAAGGGTGTGCTGTTGTCGCAGGTTACTTGTGGACTCTGAGGGAGTCTTCCGGTCACAGAGGGAGGCAGAGAGGTATCCAAGAAACCTGGCCTCAGAGAGAGGCAGAGAGGAATCAAAGAAACCTAGCCTCAGAGGGATGCAGAGAGGTATCCAAGGAACCTAGCCTTAGAGGGAGGAAGAGAGGTAACCTATGACCCTAGCCTCACATGGAGGAAGAGAGGCACCCTATGACCCTAGTCTCGGAGGAAGGAAGAGAGGTACCCTATGACCCTAGCCTCACAGGGAGAAAGAGAGGTATCCAAGGAACCTAGCCTCAGGGGGAGGCAGCAGTGAGGTGCCCCAGGACCTCAGCCTCTAAGGAAGGCAGAGAGGTACCCCATGATATTAGCCTCAGAGGGAGGCAGAGAGGTACCCTATAACCCTAGCCTCAGAGGTAGGCAGAGAGTTGCCCTATGGCCCTAGCCTCAGAGGGTGCCAGGTGGTAATTTTAGGGTTCCAGGTGGGTATGGGTGTTGGTGTGCCAGTGGGTAATTTTAGGGTTCAGTGTGGGTATGGGTTTTGGGGTGACAGGGGGATAATTTTAGGGTTCAATGTGGGTATGGGTTTCGGGGTCCAGGGGGGTAATTTTAGGGTTCAGGGCGGGTATGGGTTTTAAGGGGCCAGGGGGGTAATTTTAATGTTCAGGGCGGCTATGAGTTTTGGGGGGGTAGGGGTAATTGTACGGTTCAGGGTGGGTATGGGTTTTGGGGTGCCAGGGGGATCATTTTAGGGTTCATGGTGGGGATGGGTTTTGGGATACCAGGGGGTAATTTAGGGTTCCGTGTGCATATGGGTTTTGGGGTGCCAGGGGGTAATTTTAGGGTTCAGTGAGGGTATGGGTTTTGGGGTGCCAGGGGGATAATTTTAGGGGTCAGGGTCGGTATGGGTTTTGGGGTACCAGGGTAGTAATTTTAGGGCTCAGGGTGGGTATGGGTTTTAAGGGGCCGGGGGGGATTTTTAGGGTTCAGGGCGGGTGTGAGTTTTGGTGGGGCAAGGGTAATTTTAGGTTTCAGGGTGAGTATGGGTTTTGGGGTGCCAGGGGGATAATTTTAGGGTTCATGGTGGGTATGGGTTTTGGGGTGCCAGGGGGGTAATTTTAGGATTCAGGGTGGGTATGGGTTTTGGGGTGCAAGGAGGACATTTTAGGGTTCAGGGCAGGTATGGGGTTTGGGGTACCCGGGGGCCATTTTTAAGGGTCAGGGTGGGTCTCGGTTATGGGTTTTGGCGTGCCATTGGGCTAATTTTGGGTATCAGGGAATGTATGAGTTTTAAGGGGCCAGAGGGGTAATTTTAGGGTTTATGTGTGCTCTAATTGTTGTCCAGTTTCAAATGCAGAATTCACCGCTTGGCCTGAGCATTACCCGATCCTGATTGTCTGCCATTTTAGCCCCGCCACTATTGATTAACATTAGCCACGCCCCTTCATTTGCCAGGCTAGCCCTTCCCCTGGAAACATTTCTGCAGGCGCCCATGCCCGCAGTGCTCACATTTAAGAATCACTAATGCAACCACCAGATATTATATGGGGCAAAAAAACATTTCAACGAGGCGTCAGTCAGGGTCGACATGATATGCAGAGCACGTGCCCTGCCCTGAACAGATCCCCGGCCTTCAAGAGTAACTGTGGGATAGACTTAAAGGAGCTACCCTCCAAAAACATCCTTCATCCGTCAAAGGAAGGCCCGTCATCAATGAAACCCTGCCCTCCTTGAATTGAATGAAAATCAACAGTTGATGGACAGAATGCAGAACAATGTCATACATTCACCCCAGTACAGAGATCTGGGCCTAAATCCATCGTTTTTTTGCACTCCACACCACCCCAGTTCAGACATGGCCATATGCAAATCAGCCTTGACCCTGTGCCTCATGGGAACAGACCAGCCCGAACTGCCAAGCCATGTCTTTCCTGGACCGGAAACAAGCATCCTAGGACCGGTTTCTGTCTATCAGCCGTCTTCAGCCAGGATAGCTTGACTCCAGTGATGTCGAAAGCAAGGGACTCACGTCTGAGCATACCCATCCCACTCGAGGTGACAAATGCAAAACAACAGTTGATGGACAGAATGCAGAACAATGTCATACATTCACCCCAGTACAGAGATCTGGGCCTAAATCCATCGTTTTTTTGCACTCCACACCACCCCAGTTCAGACACGGCCATATGCAAATCAGCCTTGACCCTGTGCCTCATGGGAACAGTCCAGCCCGAACTGCCAAGCCATGTCTTTCCTGGACCGGAATCAAGCATCCTAGGACCGGTTTCTGGCTATCAGCCGTCTTCAGCCAGGATAGCTTGACTCCAGTGGTGTGGAGAGGATGGGACTCACGTCTGAGCATACCCATCCCACTCGGGGTGACAAATGCAAAACAACAGTTGATGGACAGAATGCAGAACAATGTCATACATTCACCCCAGTACAGAGATCTGGGCCTAAATCCATCGTTTTTTTTAACTCCACACCACCCCAGTTCAGACATGGCCATATGCAAATCAGCCTTGACCCTGTGCCTCATGGGAACAGTCCAGCCCGAACTGCCAAGCATGTCTTTCCTGGACCGGAATCAAGCATACTATGACCAGTTTGCTGGCTATTAGCCGTCTTCAGCCAGGATAGCTTGACTCCAGTGGTCTGGAGAGCATGGGACTCACGTCTGAGCATACCCATCCCACTCGGGGTGACAAATGCAAAACAACAGTTGATGGACAGAATGCAGAACAATGTAATACATTCACCACAGTACAGAGATCTGGGCCTAAATCCATCGTGTATTTGCACTCCACACCACCCCAGTTCAGACATGGCCATATGCAAATCAGCCTTGACCATGTGCCTCATGGGAACAGTCCAGCCCGAACTGCCAAGCCATGTCTTTCCTGGACTGGAATCAAGCATCCTAGGATCGGTTTTTGGCTATCAGCCGTCTTCAGCCAGGATAGCTTGACTCCAGTGGTGTGGAGAGCATGGGACTCACGTCTGAGCATACCCATCCCACTCGGGGTGACAAGTGCAAAACAACAGTTGATAGACAGAATGCAGAACAATGTCATACATTCGCCCCAGTACAGAGATCCAGGCCTAAATCCATTGTTTTTTTGCACTCCACACCACCCCAGTTCAGACATGGCCATATGCAAATCAGCCTTGACCCTGTGCCTCATGGGAACAGTCAAGCCCGAACTGCCAAGCCATGTCTTTCCTGGACCGGAATCAAGCATCCTAGGACCAGTTTCTGGCTATCAGCCGTCTTTAGCCAGGATAGCTTGACTCCAGTGGTGTGGAGAGCATGGGACTCACGTCTGAGCATACCCATCCCATTCGGGGTGACAAATGCAAAACAACAGTTGATGGACAGAATGCAGAACAATGTCATACATTCACCCCAGTACAGAGATCTGGGCCTAAATCCATAGTTTTTTTTCACTCCACACCACCCCAGTTCAGACATGGCCATATGCAAACAGTCCAGCCCGAACTGCCAAGCAATGTCTTTCCTCGACAGGAATCAAGCATCCTAGGACCGGTTTCTGGCTATCAGCCGTCTTCAGCCAGGATAGCTTGACTTGTTCGCCCTAAGTTGGCAGAGTATGCTCAGACGTGAGTCCCTTGCTCACTTTCCCACTGGAGTCAAGCAAGCCCGGCTGAAGACGGCTGTAATGCCAGAAACCGGTCCTGGGAAGTTTGATTCCGGTCCAGGGAAGACTTGGCTTGGCAGTTCAGGCTGGACTGTTCCCATGAGGCACAGGGTCAGACTGATTTGCATATGGCCATGTCTGAACTGGGGTGGCGGAGTGAGCTAAAGAACGGTGATGGATTAAACCCAGATCAGTTGAATGGGGGTGAGTGTTTGTATTGTCAACGCTCCATCCATCATCACCTTTGGGTTTTCTTTATTCGCCCTAAGTTGGCAGGGTATTCTCAGACGTGAGTCCCTTGCTCACTTTGCCACTGGAGTCAAGCAAGCCCGGCTGAAGACGCCTGTAATGCCAGAAACCGGTCCTGGGAAGCTTGATTCCGGTCCAGGGAAGACATGGCTTGGCAGTTCGGGCTGGTCTGTTCCCATGAGGCACAGGGTCAGACTGATTTGCATATGGCCATGTCTGAACTGGGGTGAGTTAAAGAACGGTGATGGATTAAACCCAGATCAGTTGACTGGGGGTGAGTGTTTGTATTGTCAACGCTCCGTCCATCACCACCTTTGGTTTTCCTTGTTCGCCCTCCTTGAATTGAAGGCGCGGTCCCCTGTGTAAGTAACAAGACATTCTTTGATGCTACTTGGCCTGTAGAAAGAGGAATTTTGCTGATGGCATAATCTGTGGTTAAGAACCTCGGATATCACTTGTTTCACAATTGGTGTCTCAACCAGCTGAGTTAAGAGACGCTAAATACAGAAATGTGCAGAGTCAACCGTTCCATGAGAGCGGAGGGACTAACCACACCACCAGACAGAGAATGGTTTTGTCAGGATTTCGCCAGTTTGCTTCCTCCTGACCTGTGCCTGCGAGGACCTATGGATAGCGAAGTGAGTTATAAGTCTTGGTCACAAGTTGGAGCACCTCGTTTCAGTTAAGGGTGCGATGGGCTCAGGATTAACACCAAACCCGGCGCCTCCTTACCGTAGAGCCCAGATTACACACAGAGCACATGGTCACATGTCGGTCACTACCAGGGATCAAGTCCTAACAAAAGAAGTGAGGGGGGCTCACCAAGTTAGGCAGAAGGGTTGAGACATCACAACACATGACATCACAGGGAGTAACAACATAGGAAGTGACATCACGGCACATGACCTCACAAAAAAGTGACATCAGATCTTAAGACCTCACATATGTTTAGCAGGTCTATCATGAGTACATTTGAGTGAATTACAATTTTTAACAAATTAGATTTTGCAATGGGGTTTTGTGAAAACATTGACGCAACCCAGACCCACAATCTGGGCCTCAATCTATACATTAATTTTTTTCAATCCTAGCACAAAGAAATTGCCAACAAGCAGAAACGTGGCAGTAATTCTGTTCTGCTTAATTGGTTGCAATGTCTGTATTTTAAAATATCATATGGGGTCAAGACACCTGCTGCAGAGATCTCTGTGTGCCAGCTAAATCTCAAGGGATAATAATAATGGTGAGATTACTCTGGAAGATAATATATTTGCTGAAGAGATCTGTGTTTTGCCTAGTCCTAGTTTTGAATCAAAGTTGTATAAAGGTTTAACATGTCTCCTGCAAATCACATTATGTAACACGCAGATGACAGATTTTTCTTTTATGTAAATGGGTAAGTGGGCTATTGCCTTTAAGAAAGAGATCCTTTTGTTACTTGACGTTCATAAATTGCAATCTTTCTAATATAACACAGTGAGGTATGAAGGACATGTGGCTCCTACAGCTTGTAGCCATCATGGTCTTAAGCAACACATCCTTTGTATTGATATACACGCATATCATTTGTTGTCAATCAGGGGCGTAACACAGGTGCCCGCAGCTCCCGCGGTGAGGGGGGACCCCAAGCTCCAGGGGGGCCCCTCGACACTGCACTCCGGCTGTGGGAGCTCCTGATTGAGCCCAGAGGGGGCCCCTCTACATACTGTGCAGGGAGCCCCCCTCAATTTTCGTTACGCCAGTGTTGTCAATGTATAATCTGTGTGTGTGATGTAAATTGCTCTGACACCCTGCATTGGGATGAGTAGTGCTAAAGTGCACTAAAAGAAATAAAACAAAATGGTGGTATGTAAGTTGTTATTTGTGCAAATACTGGGGCAACCAACTCATCTGACATTCTTACAATGTATGCACATCTCTTTAATCAAAGACTGAAAATAGTAAAAAGTATTTCTCTCTTAAGTACCTGTGAAGTAATAAGATGCAAGCTTTTGTTTCCCCTCCATTGCATCTAGGTGTGAGGCACCTGAGAACTCCCACCCAGGATAGTCAACGAAAAGAGGCCTAATGGCCCCTTAACTTCTGCTTTTTTTATGGGCAGAACAGGAATCTGAAAAGCCCTCTCACCACCTGCACGTTGCTGCTTGGAACAAAAGCAGACAATGTGCAGGGGCTGCTGGAAATGTCTCAGTGTCAGAAAATTCCATCGGGACAAGTTCAGCAAATTTCAGTGAATTCCAAAAGTAAGAAAGGCATGTGGCACAGAAAGCAGCCAGCTCTACAGCAGGGTAGAAGGTGTCTACCCACTGAAAATAGTGGGTAGATGGCATCTGCCCTCGGCTCAAGCTCTGATCACTCTTACAGGAAGATGTGCTGAGCTGTCATTAAAGTCTCTGTAAAGAGCAAACTTCGAAAATAAAAGGGCTGATTCCACTAGGACGAATGCTTTTGGGAAAACATAGGGTGGAGCCACACGTTGCACCAGGTATCCACTCATGGTCAGTGTACAACTGTAGAGAAGTACTGGGGTCCTGTACAGGGAAGGAGACAGACAGACAGACAGACAGGGTCAAGGGTCAGTGTCCGCCATTTCATGGGTCTTGTGCAGTGCTGGGAAGTAGGGGCACTGCACCGGATCACAGTTTCAGCAGTTTTCTCTGGGCCGGATCTGGGATCCAACCAACCCAGGAAAATATTCTGAATTTGTCATTGAGTCATTTTCCAACACCGGGACATAATTCAGCAGTGCCTGTACACTGTCTGCGCTTTGTTGGTGCAGCAGCCTGCAGGCAGCAAGGGGGCTGTCTCATTTTCACTTCTAGGTGGGCACACACAAAGGTCTGATTTAAAGGGCCATCAGCCCTTCGTTTGTTCACGTATCATCCTGGCCAGAAACAATCTGGAGCCTAAGACTTAGATGGCAATGCAATGGAGGGACACAAAGGCACATAACTGATCACTTCACAAGTACTTAGGAGAAACCATGATTTGCAGGCAGGTTTTTTTTACTTTATTCAATCCCCGACATAAGAGATGTGCATGAATTGTAAGATTGCAAGATTCATCTGTGTGTATGAGTACTCACACTAATATTGATTTAAATGGCATCTACTATTTTTTTATCAGTTTGTTCTTTTGTAGTGTTACAGTTGGGACCAAATGGTCCCCTAGATGGCAAAGAATGTGTATGCCTGCCCCGAGTGCCCAATTGTACTGTTGTCTGGCTTCCTAATGATGATGTCATAGGGGAACACGGATCGTGCTGTGCGCTATGACATAGGCCTGTCTCACAGATTGCAGTCTTGTTGGACCGGGAGGGTTGCCAAAAGTGGCACCCTCGCAGTGGTAGAAGGCTACTGCCTTCACAAGAGTTAGTGGCATAGGGTGTAGGGATCAGTAGGAGTGAACAGGTCCTTTTTAACTGTCACTGGAGTGAGGCCTACAGGCTCGCTCACATTTCTAAAAGTTCCACTACTGCATGCTTAACTCACCCTTCACCAACATCAGTTAGATTTAAAGTGCTGTGCAGCTCAGGAGCAGTAGCTCTGCTATGGGTGCATCTGTGCCTGGGAAGGATACGGCACAGAGATAGAGCAGTGCTGTGCAGGTCATGCGGGGTGAGTTTGTGTATTGGGTGCATGTAGACCAGAGAGGAATACTTTACATGACAGATGTAGTGCTGTGCAGTGTGTGCATAGATAGTGAAAACATGTGCTGGGTGTGTGTGCTTGCAAGAAGTACAATACATGAAGGGTGAAGTATTGTGCAGCTTGCACATAGTGAATGTGTGTAAGAGCAGAGTGTGTGTTTGCATGTACCACACCATGGCACAACACAGAAAGGATACAGTACTGAGCAGTTCACATGGAATGATTTGTGTGCTGAATGTATTTGTGTTATGTTATGTTATGTTATGCTGTTTTGTAACGCGCTCAATTACTGCCGGAGTATCCTGGCGCGATGAAAAAGAAACCTGGAGTAGTTACAATACACGGTGAGGACAGTACTGAACTGTATGTGTCCTGTGTTTCTACATAGTACAGAATGTGTGCACTGAGTGTGAGTGTTTCTGCAATGGTACATTATAAGGACACTGGGTTCTATTTTGAGAGAGCCAGGCGTGCATGGTGAAGGCAAGAGGAGTAAAGGAATCTCCCCACTTCAAACAAATTTGTGTATTGTTACATTCCTATGAGCTGGGTGGGACACTTTAGAGATAGTAGAGAGCCACTCCGCGTACACTTGAAATGGTGCTCTTCATTGCTTAATTTGTGAGAAAAAAATTATGTGCTACGAGCCTCGTCTGGAGGCCACTGCAACTTGCACCCCCCACTGCCCGTGCCAGCACTGCCAATGACAGTACCTTTGTAAGTGTGAAATTCAGACTATTTGAGGCCCCCAAAACCATGACAAAAAAGCGTTGACAACAAGTATTAGGTGTTTGATTGTATATTGAATTAATAAATAACTGTTGTCCTGCTTATCTCTAAATGACACAAACAGCGCCACCATGTGGCAGCTGTCATAAGTGCTTGTGCCAAGCAACGGAAACCACCAGCTCAAATTAAGCACTGGTGCTCTGTGATTCAGTGAGAGATTACAATGATAGGGCCTGGACACATCTCAGGGTGGTAATGGGGCTGATAAGAGAATCATAAAGAGTAGGGCTGGGAGCCGAGGATCAACTATTTGATGTACAGATCACTGTGGCAGACATCCAGGTGAGAACTCTAATCACTCCCATGGCCTTTATTGTCTATCAGATTTGGAGTCGCTCCTGCTGTGACAGACAGCCTTTCAAGAGGAAGAAAGAAGCAGAGCCTCAACATAAAACATAAAAGATCCAGACCCTAAATCCCTTTTGTAATTGTAATTCAATTTATATAGAACTTACTACCCCTGATAAGGCGTTGAATTGCTTTATGGCGGGTAGCACGCTACTCCAGAACCCAAGGTTAGTGGTTCATCTAATGGTTGTTGTTAATTATTGTGATCAGTCATCTGTTCTCAAGAAACAAATGCATGCATTCACTCCAGTTACTTTGTGTTAGGTAGGCGTGATCATTAGTGGGGGCTGTGTGATTTCAGGTGAATGGTTGGTGAGGTAGATAGGTAGTCGAAGATTAAGTAATGTTTATTGCAGGGGCAGGGTTTTTAAGAGGTGATGTTGTGATCTATGTAATGAGGTATCAGCCAATTGTAGAATTACTAGAAGAAGGATTGAGGAAGACAGGCATGAGACTGCAATGAGCTATAATCGGAAATAGAAGGTATGCAGAGGATGGAAGGTAAGAAGAGGGCCACGCAGAGGAAAGACAGTATGTTAATGTCAGTTTTTCATGCAGGTTTTTGGGAGTATAGTGAAAAAAGACTTTGAGATAGTAAGTGTTGGACTTGGCCTTTTTTGCAGGGTCATCCCTAAACTTTTTGCCTTTCTCCAAGCCTTTTCTCTGACATGGTGTTGGTGGTTTTAGGACTCAGGGCACTTTAGCACTGCTGTCCAGTGTAAAGTGTGTGTGCTCTCTGTGTTACATATGGTAAGATTGGTTTACACCTGTTTGGCCTATTTAATTTACCTGTCAATCCCTTGTAAAGTGGTTTCTCAGATACCCAGGGCTGGTAAATTAAATGCTACTGGTGGGCTTGCAGCGTTAATTGCGCTCCCACCAAAGTAGCCTTTCAAACGTATCTCAGGCCTCTGCCATTGCAGGGCCTGTGAGCACAGTGTTACTACCGCTGTGACGTGGCACCTTAAGTGAGTGCCATGTCTGTGACCCCCCTTTTATTGCATGTCAGTCACCCCTAAGGTAGGCCCTAACTAGCCCTATGGGCAGGGTGCATTGTAGGTAAAAGATAGGACATGTACCTTAAGTGTGTGACATGTCCTGATAGTGACAAACAGCCATTTTGGTTACTCACTACTGTGGGTCTGCCCTCCCATAGGAATGCATTGGGGATTCCCTGATAAGTGTTTTCAGTGGTAATTCCTGATATGAGAGGAGCAACGTGGTCAAGTTTAATATATTTGGAATTGTAATAATAAACGCTGTGGAATGGTGTGCGCAGATTTATTATAACCATTTTAGAAATTCCACTTTTAGAGGTTGGCATTTTTGTGTGCTATGTGTCTGCCTGCCTGATGTGAATTGCATGTCTGGCTTTTGAGTGACAGGAGCTGGTGAGGTGTGTGTTGCTCCAGGAGGGGCAGGGTGAGTCAGCACTAGACTGAATGGGACATCTGCATTTGGAGTAGAGGGAGGAGTAGTCCCGTGACCCTAAATAGAATTGTGCCTGCCCTGTACATTGCTGGCTCCGCCCCCTGTGGTGTGCCTGATCACCGAGCCCCCACCTGACAAAGGGAAAGAGAAGCATGGTAAACAGAGTGCTCCAATTCCCCCCTGAACCAGTTTTTGCTGGTTCCCCCAAGCCCTGTACTGCATATAAATGAGAATATGTATGTATATAAATATTGGAGCTGTGACCCCATGAGTTGTTGTGCTGTTCCTGGACTTGCTGGGGCTTGCTGCTGCTGGGGTCCCATGAGGAACCGCCACGAGGGCTTGCCGGCCTGCTGGCCCTGTGCGCTGTCCGCCCTGGGCCCAGCGATGCCCCTTGGACCCCTTGGACCCTGAAGGACTCTTGCACCATGTGAGCGCTTTATTTTGACTTCCAGTAGAGAGGAGCATGTTTGACTGGACTCGCAGCGCGGAGCTGCATCTCATTTGGAGGGAATCCCGATGTGGAGATACCCCCGCATTTTTGCCATGCCGAGCTGGAGCCCACCCCGCTTTATGCATATTGAAACAGCGGGTGCCCAGCCCGCATTTGGAGGAAGTTCGGCGGGTGCCCACCTCGCATTTATGCTGTTTGGCGAGTGCCCTCCCCACGTTGTGGTGTGCTGTACAGCGGGAGCCCACTCCCGCACGTGAAAAGGATCACCGCCGCGACCCGAGACAGGCGACCCGGAAGCCAGGCGCTTGCTGCCTGACTGTGGGCGAGGCCGAAAAGGAGCGTGACGTAAGGAGGGGCTTGATCGGAGCCTTGCGGTCTCCAAGCCCGATCGTGGGAGCTTTCCCTGCCAGTGAAAGAGCAGTCCTGTGAGCAGGAGAGCCCGGCAGATGCCAAGAAGCGGCGCCAGAAGAGAGGCGAGCCTCCACAGAGTACTGCGAGAGCCTGGTGAGTGAGGCCTCAGGATTGGCACATTATCAGTGCCTATTTTCTGAGTGGACCAGCAGGAGAGCGGGCCACTCCAACGTTTGGGGGGACATTGTTGGCAGGTCCCCAGTAGGGGTCCAGAGGGCACAGAAGTGCCAGCGCCCCTTTTCAACTTGTTTTCTCAGTTGTACCGCCATAGCGGGCAACTACAACATCTTGGGCAAGTTGTTTCCGAATCCCAGAAGAGGGGCTCAGGCGGTGGTGCCAGTTCTGATGTATTTACCTTAGTTGCGCCGCTGTAGCGCGCAACTGAAACGTTGGGTTACCTTTGTTGGCCAAGCCCCAGAGGGCACAGAGAGTGCCAGTGCCCACATTTTTCTTCACAGCTGCACCGCAATTAGCGGAAGCTGCATCGTTCAGGCCAGATCCCTTTGAGGAGTCCCAGTGGGGACCAAGGAGGCACGGTGGTGCCAGCGTAATTGCGTACTTTGGATTCTGCTGCAGTGGCAGCCAGCCCTGACATTTGGGACATAGGGCATTTGAGCCCTCTGAGAAGGCCAGTTGGCCAGGGGGTCCGTTGGGTTGGTAAGGAGCCAGGCCCTAATGTGATTTATGTGGTGCCTAGGACAAATGTGATTTATGCACCATGATTTATGCCTCTGATGTTATTGCCTAATGTGATTTCTTCTTATGAGGTCATTGCATACTGTATTTATGCTTGTGAGGTTATTGAATACTGTGTGTATGCTTGTGAGGTTATTGTTTAATGTGATTTCTGGTTATGAGGTTGTTGCATAATGTGTTTAGGCTTATGAGGTTTGCGCAGAATGTGTTTTACGCCTGATGTGATACTGATTGCATATGATTTATGTTGCAGGATATAATGCTGAGTACAGTGTTTTGCCAGTTATTACTGGTTGTGTTCTACATTTACTATTTGTGATGGTTCTGACAGTGGCCCAATTGGCTCTGTCATTTGTATATAATCCCCTGTAAATATTGCTTATTGCCAGTTGGCACAGTGTATATTGTGTGATTACAATTCTAATGTGTTTTGGATAATACAAAGGCTATTTTTATATATAATCTTGTGTTGAGTTCCTTTTGTGGTGTGCCTAGTGTGTTGCTGCTGTGTGTTGCGCAAACGCTTTACATATTGCCTCTGGGATTAGCCTGACTGCTCATACCAAGCTACCAAGGGGGTGAGCAGGAGTTATCTTCAGCGTGTAACTCCCTTGCCCTGACTAGAGTGGTGGTTTCTGCCTGGCTTTGGTGCAAACTTTAGCCAACCAGAAATCCCATTTCTAACAGCAAGCAATATCAGAACACAAGCTGTAGAAAAAAAACAACATTATACATAGTGCTTCATATCCGGGAACGACAGCTTAAACATGTGATTCAGAGTGTACACATCACTTAAATATTAAGAGAACTAGCCTGTTGTGTGCCAAGCCAAGGACAGCCCTTATGAACATAGAATGGAGTATGCCAACCTTGGGGCACGGTTTGTACGCTGCACAAGGGGAGTTGATGCAGAAAAGAACAAAGGCCTGATTTAAAAATCGTCCCTCACTATTCAGTACATTAAAGGTTTTTTCACACTCACTAAAAATTAGATGTTTGGCACTGGCTGAAAGTGTCTTGCCAATGTGCAGTCAGTTTTATAACCAGTTCTGTCACCTAATCCCATCCATGTGTATCCTGTATGTGATTGTGTATGTGACTATCGCAGAATATGCACTGTATGTTTAAGCGTAGCAGAGTGGTGAAGGCCTGTGAGTTCCATTTTGGACATCCCAGTCCTGTTTCAGTACACAAGACCGGGGTGATTTTTTCCCCAGACAGTGGAAGTGTATAAGAATGCAAGAGGGAGGAGACCGAGACAGTGGAATGAGGGCAAAGAAGACAAGGCTCCTACAGAAATAAGATTAGGTGATTCCTGAAGCACTGCCACTTGGTAGATTGTCAGGGTGAAGGAGGCTGCAGTCTGTTGGTATCTGGAAATGAACTATGAAAAGGGGAGATTGGAACCCCAAAATGTATCATCTGCCAAGCAGGCAGACAGGCTGTGTGAAGAGAGGAAGCTCTGCAAGGCTACTGCCAGAGGCCAGGACTGGGTGCCAAGGCCAGCTAGTCTCCTTGCTGGGTGTGGGAACTACAACCAGGAAAACCAAGATCACCTGCTCTGGAGCCTGGAGCACGAGTGCCCGAGTGTCTGCTAAGACCAGTGTGGACTGTGAGGAAGAGGAGAGTGTTGGAGGAAGAAAGGTCCAGTGGGAGGCCTGTCAAGAGGACTCGCGGTGCAAGGTGTGAGAAGACGGCTGCTGCACCGAACCGGCCTTTGCCAATGCTCAGAATCAGGTTGGCGACCCTGTTTGCCTGGAGAGGGCCCCCTTGAAGATGTCCCTGAGCTGTATGCCATCCGGAGAGAGTGAAACCCATACCGCATCATTGCAATGGCCCCGTATTCCGGAAGTGGCTACCATGGAATTTACCGCTGCCGACAAGTGCCAACACCTCTACAGGCCTTAGCATCGAACTTGTATGCCAGGAGGGGGCACTGTAGTTTAGACTACCATGTAGTGGAAACTGGCACCTTGTTAGCAGGTACAGCTGCCACTCTGTATGCCAGGAGTGCTGCCCGTACTGAGTGAGCTGCGAAGTTCAGGCCACCGCCGAGAAAATTGAAAAGCTATGACCCCCAGAGTCAAAAAGGGGCATTGAGGAATGCCCTGACCTGTCCTGTTTACTGACTAGCACTGGGACCAGATGTGGAGAACCAGGATCAACCTCACCTCCCTCGTTGAGGGGCATTGAATTTACCTTGTCGACGGAAGCACAGGAGCTTCTCTGATCACTGCTGGAGTTGGCAATGCATGCTCAGGGAGAGCCTGTGCCTGCTAGGTGCTGCCATGTGTCCCATGTGTAGCCCATTTAGATCGAGCAGGACTGGAGCCCCTGGGCTTTTCATTGCCGCCCGAGCCTGGAGGCGCGTCTGGACTCCGCCGCTGCCTCCCCTTCTTTCAAAGTCCGCTCCTTTTCACCCAGGCAGGTTCCCCCTGATTCACGATGTGTTGATCGACAACCCTGATGCCCTCACGGTACTGTGGTCACATCCCCCCTACGACCCAACTCGACAGAACTCTGCTCTCTTGAGGTTTTTTTGTGATCATGCCTTGTATGAATCCTGCCATTTTTAGATGGTTCCCTTTGATACCCACGACCCAGATTGGCCATCTTGTTGAACTTTGTCCTTTCCTTCATTCCACTGGACTCCATCCTGTCGACCTCCAAACATTTCTCTATTGCTGGACTGCCTTACCTCTAACTCCCCCTCAGGTCCCCCTCGCTCCTCTCACCTATCTCAGCCGCTGACTCTGGTCCCCCCAGCTCTCTCTACCCCTTTTGATGTTTAATTTTTTCAGTTCACGCCACCTACTAATTATGCATTCTTCTGTAATAATTATGCTTTCATCAGCTACCCTTATCTGCTATTCACTAGTAACACTTGTTTTTTTACTGTGTAATCATTGTGCAACTAATGTGTAATTTCTGTGCATTGCAACTTTGTTGTTATTTCTGTTCCTGTGCCATGGTTTCTCACCCCCTCAACGCCCCGCGCTACTCTGACACTCTCTGAGTACACCTGTTCACTATCCTGACAGTAGAATCCGAGCATTATGTCCGACGCCCGGTGGAGCTGCTTGGTTCAGCTATTGAGAAGATCGGCCCTGGTTCATCACCTCGGCCGTCACCTACCCAGCCTGACATTGGGTACAGCTTCTCCCCATCTCCCCGTTTCTCCCTTCCCTCCCCATCCCATGACGAGTTTTCTGTAACTCTGCCCTTTTTCTGTGGTTACTAAGTTTTGATTGCTTTTAACAAATGTAACATGTTAGCCTGTAACTCTGATCCGCATTGTGTAACCTATGTAAAATGTGTAACTTGCAACTCGCTGATCCTTTTGTAAAGCGCTCTGATACCTACAGGTAGAACCAGCGCTATATAAAAATCAAGATAAATAAATAAATAAATAAAATGTGCCCGCGGTTGGGCCACCTGCTGAGACTCTGAAGGCTTCTTCATTGCTGGAGCGGTAAGACTTGTTACGGGCCTACTGTGCCCCTGGAGACTTTGCTGTAGGTGCTGCAGCACCAAAGACACTTGATTACTTTCTAAGAGTTAGAGTGGAATATTGAGTAAGATCTACTACTGAGTAGTCGTTGGATGCTGTCACCAGTGAATGTGGAATAACCCCGACCACATTGCGAAGAGCGGGTGGGACAGAGCATGGGGCAGGGATTCATCAGTGACACACTTGAGCCCAAACTCAAGGGGGTTGTGTTATTGGTTATGAAAGTTGTTATACATCTTTGAATGCGTAGAGTTAGAAACAAAATACTTCTTTTTAATATGAAAATAAGTATTTGACTGGACAAGGACTTATTGACATTGCTGTGTGCTGTTTGAGTTAGGAGTCCTATTCACTAGCCTGCATGTACACTTACTCCTCCCCCGAGTGAGCCTTGGACTGCTCGACCATAGCTACCATTCAGAGTCAAGTAAGTGCAGAAGGGGGACATGGCCCAGCTGTTCGGCAGCCATAATAGATCGTACCCCAGGACATGGAGAGTAAAAGGTCTCACCCCCCATGGTTGGGCCCAGTAACTCCTGTGTGCCCCGTGGCCCTCTGAAAGGGGTTCTGATATCTGCTCATCCGGTGTAGGGTGTCTGGGCACTTTACATCACTCAGAGAGACCCAATAAATCATACAGGTCTCTAAATTAATATACATGAAAATGGGCGTTATAAAGTGTAGGAATTACATATTGTTCTTACTTGGACATATCATAAGAGCAAAGTCATGATATAAAGGGTAGCATAGTTATTGTGGTTGTCTGTATTTACAATATTTAATTAATTCCCAGAAGAGTCCTTCTATGCAAACTTAAAATAACAGATAGAGAAAAAACCAACAACAATCTAAACCCTTTACTTACAGTTTGCACACAGCTCCTTGGTGTCAGTAAATAGAGCACTGTTGTAGAATCTAATAAATGTAGGGAATTCAGTTGGTGCTGTATCCAAGTTATAGTATTATTTCCATTCCAATTTCATAGGATAAGCAGTAAGATAATCCAAAGGTTACAAGGTACAAAGTGTGAAGTCCCACCGGGAGCAGCAGTCCTGCTCAGCCTCCAGAGATGAACTGACACAGACACTCAAACATAAACAGAGGCAACATTCCGTGGCGTCAGCAGAGAACAGGACAAAGTGAAAGGACAGAGAAGAGTAGAAGGCAGGATACCACAACTGTGCTACATTAGAAGGAATGCAACTTATGACCTGGTAGTAACAAAATGGGGTCAATGTCGAAAGCAGCATCCCACTTATCTATCTACGTAAAATACCAATCTGTGATCTGCATGTTACGCCAAGTATTTTTTAGCAGGCAAATTAACCCTCTATACTACTTGCATTTAAAACTGTGATTGGATAAAACACAGAACTCTCCCTGAACAGCATTAACCACCAGAGTTATCTCACCTCTATTATAATCCCCTCGAAATTGTGGATCACGCTAAGATCTCCAGATCAAGTGTCTTAACGATGTACGATATTTTAAAATGCGGCGCTTTGTGACCAATTAAGTAATCTAGAACATGTTTACGTTCACATTTGTCCTTGTTACTAATGTGGTTGCAGACTCTGCTTTTCAGGTTCCACTCATTGTAACTCTTCACTATCTACCACCCCCCATTCCTATGACACACCTTGACCCTCAATGTATTGGTTACCGGAGTCATTTTTAGTTTTTTTCCAATACCAGCAGTGGTCTTGTGTTGGACACGAGTTGTGGAATGCTAAGGGACTAGACGTGGGCGAGCTACTTAAAGCTCGAGCCAGGTGCCGGGCTCTGGCTCAGCTCAAGGTCCTCTTGGAACCTCGAGCCCAAAGCGAGCCAGGTCTTCATGCGGATTCTCTCTGCCAGCTCTTCCCCTGCGCACAAAGTTTTTAAAGAAGTATTCACATTTAAGGTAAAATGGAGGGACACAGTTACCCATTTAGTGGTTGATGTGTTCTAAGTGAAAACGGAAAACCTGGGATTAATCCCAGCTTCCCCATTTAACCAAATTTTGCAATCTAAGGTAACTGTTTTGTTTCTCCATTTTCCCTTTTTCTTCATACCTCTTAAGAAACCTCTAACATTGCTTAACAATCTTGCGTGTTTTTTTTTTACATGATTTGTGTGGTAAACAGTGCAAGGGCTCGGCTCGTGCACTTTAAGTCGAGCCAGACCCGTGGCTCGGCTCTCCCTGTTAATTTGTTGGCTCGCGAACCTCTCCTAGGGACGAGGTCTGAGTTGAGGGGCTTGTGACCTTGTGGTCTGTGGGTCTGCACCCACCGGTGCTCAGCAGGTAGGTGAGAACCGGCCAGGCAGCTGAAGCTTGGATGTGGATCTGATGCACTTGGTTTCCCTCTAACGCGGTTTATGACATCAATCTAGTCTGCAGTGAATCCCATGGACAGTTTATTAACTTGATATGCACTTTCTGAAGTCCATCTGAACAACATTTAACCAAATCATAAACCTTCCAAGAAGCAGAAAAGTTTAAAAGAAAACTTTTTGCATAAATATTTGCCAGGTTGTGAAGATTCGCACAAGCGATAAGCTTAGCAACTTCATAGTGTGTGGGTGACTGGAATAAAAAAAAACAGCCCTGGGAAAAATGTCAAACCAGCCGCTCCCGTATTCCATACTCTCCAGCTCTCGCACTTTACGTTCATCCAGTCTCTCTCTGTCTCACTCACACTCACTTACCCGCACTCATTCACCCGCACTCACTCACTCACCTGCACTCACTCACCCACACTCACTCGCCCACACTCACCCGCACTCACTCACCCACACTCACTCACCCACACTGACTCACCTGCACTCACTCACCTGCACTCACTCACCCACACTCACTCACCTGCACTCACTCACCTGCACTCACTCACCTGCACTCACCCACTCACCCACACTCACTCACCCTCACTCACTCACCCACACTCACTCAACCTCACTCACCCTCACTCACTCACCCACAATCACTCACTCACCCACACTCACTCACCCACCCACACTCACCCACCCACACTCACTCACACCCACCCACACTCACTCACACTCACTCTCACTCACCCTCACTCACCCACCCTTACTCACCCACCCACCCACACTCACTCACCCACACTCACTCACCCACACTCACTCACCCACACTCACCCACTCTCACTCACCCACTGTCACTCACCCACTCTCACTCACTCACCCACTCTCACTCACCCATACTCACCCACACTCACCACCTCACCCACACTCACCCACACTCACCCACACTCACTCACCCACATTCACTCACCCACCCACACTCTCACTCACTCTCACTCACTCACTCACACACACTCACCCACACTCACTCACTCACCCACTCACCCACACTCACTCACTCACCGACACTCACTCACTCACCCGCCCTCACTCACCCGCACTCACTCACTCACCCACCCGCACTCACTCACCCACCCGCACTCACTCACTCACTCACACTCACTCACCCACACTCACTCACCCATACTCACTCACCCACACTCACTCACCCACACTCACTCAACCTCACTCACTCACCCTCACTCACTCACCCACACTCACTCACTCACCTACACTCACTCACCCACCCACACTCACACTCACTCACCCACACTCACTCACCCACACTCACTCACCCACACTCATTCACTCACACTCATTCACTCACACTCACTCACTCCCCCCGAAGTCCAGACTGCGCCGGTCGAATGAACCGAAGGTGAGAAAAGAGACGGAGGTGCTAACTGCTGTCCTGGGCCTTCAGACCCCGGCATCTGGGGCTCCACCCCCCTGGCTTGTAATGGCCTATCCGGCTCTAGTTCGCTGCCCAGTAACATGAACCCTGGCTAGATCTAGGCGCCTCTGAGCGGGAACTTGTGACCTGACACAATCAGTGTGTCTAATTCTCCCGCAGTGGCCCGGGCGATCCACTTCGAAGCCAAGCACGGACGAGCCATCCCAAAACTTTCGAAAATACATCTAACGTTACAACCTGCACCATAAGAAACAAGTAGAAGGTAATTGTATGGAGCACTGAGATCTCGCTCATGGAAAAGCCTTCCTAGTGCCGCTGAATTGTAAATGTATTTATATAACGCTTACCCCAATGAGCTGTTGAAGCGCTTTCGTGATATGGCGCTTGCTTTTTTTGATAACAAGTTCACTGAAAATAGAGCGTCTCTGTGCCCATCCCTCAAGTTCCCACTGTACCTCCTCCCCACTCGCCCCGAAGCCCCCGGTACGGGACTATATTGCTTTGTAGCTAGGGTCACAATATATGCATTCCCACATATACAAGCATGCCTGTAGACTGGGTCTAATCCAAAGGCCTGTGAAATGTTTCCCATCAATAAGACTTTGATGGTATTTATTGTAGGATTACTGGTTTGCTCCAAAACTCTAGAGGAAAGCCAAGAGTACTCCTGGTTTACTCCTGAATTTTAATAGTAAGCAAAGAGTAGTAGGAGAGTTCACAGCTACTCATGACAACATCTTTAGGAATCGTCGCCTAACCCACCAGCGAGTCTACCGACATCCCTCCCTCACAAGTCCTCTGCAACAAACTCGGCACCTTCTTTCACCACAAAATCAAGAACACTTACGACAACTTTGATGAAGACAACCAACACACTGAAACCTCACCAGCCATCCTGGCACCCTAAAGCCAACGATTAACAGCTGGAAAGCCCTCACCACTGAAGATGCACTGAAGGAGATGAAGTCAATCCACTAAGGGGACCCCACGTACCCCTGCCCCCCCCCCCACATGAGCCACCAACACCATCGCACCCATGCTTCGCCTCACCATCAACCGCTCCCTGGCGAACGCCTCCTTTCCCAAAGACTGGAAACCCTCAGAGATCAACCCCCTCCTGAAGAAGCCCTCAGCAGACCCCAGCGACCTCAAAAACTACAGACCCATCTCCAGGCTCCTGTTCCCAGGTAAAGTCATTGAGAAAGTCATCAACAGCCAACTTGCCACCTTCATCGAAGTGCACAACATCCTCGACTCCTCCCAATCTGGCTTTAGAAAAAACCACAGCACAGAAACCGCCCTCCTCGCCGCAATAGAAGACATCTGCTCCCTCCTGGACAGAGGAGAAACAAATGCCCTCATCCTCCTCAACCTCTCAGCGGCCTTCGACACAGTCTCCCACTGCACCCTAACATGCAGACTCCCCGACGCAGGGATCCGGGACAAGGCCCTCGACTGGATCCACTCTTTCCTCTCCGGTAGAACACAGCGGGTCAGACTCCCTCCTTTCCTCTCGAACTGTAGTGTAGTTCCTATAGTCCCAATAGGCTCTGCGCATTGGAATAATATATTCAGCAGTGTAGACGTAGGACTGAGGTTAACTAGGTCTCTACTGACTATATTAGACTTAAGTTTTTGCCAGCTAACTCAGAGGTCACTAGAACACTTTCTCGAATAAGCGAGGAGGAGTTTAACCACCCTGGATAGACAAGAAGGGATTAGCTTCTGACAACCATAAAACATGACAACTTTGCTCTCCCTGATTAAGAGTATATCTCTAGAGTCGTGTGAAAACAAAAGACAGCTATTTCACTCAGCCAAATGTGCGTACTTAGTTTCACCAGAATGCAGAGAAAAGAGAGACGGGCGTTTTCAATAAAAGGTGTTATTTATTGAGCAGTCTTCTTCCTCATACAAGAGAAATGAATTGCCACAATTGTAATGCTCATGGTAAAGTAAAGTGCGTACAGTAAAAGCAGGATTATAAAATAATACTGTAAAAGCATTGATATGGTTTATTAGCCAAATGATACTTTAAAATAGATAAAATATATACATACTTATATACATTGACTAATCGTACTCAACTGGTGCTTCTAAATACGCCTACCCCGGAGTACCTGACCTAAGCCTAATACGTGGGAGGGAGTAAGTAAGTAGCAGTTTAAGTTAAGTTTGTTTTGCCAAGAATCTGACTCAAGAATTCTCTGTAAGGGTTTAGTCAGCTCCGTACCTGGGTAATAGAAAGCAGGAGGTCTGGTATCTCTCTCTCAGGACTCGATATCCCAGCAACCCGCAAGGGTAGGCTGGAAACGCCGGAGCTGGATTTCTCGGCAAGAGAAAAGACAGCGTCTTTCTCAGCGCGTCAAAAGGGAGAGGCAGCGTCCGTGGGCTCTCGCATCAGCTGGGCTCTCGGAAATAGATAGCTGCTCTGCTCCAGATTCACCACCGTGTGTTTGCTTAAGGCAGCGTTGGTATATTTATACCTGAAAGGTGCCGGGTTTGACGTAAGGTTGGACATAAGACGTCAATAAAGATGTCACTAAGAACTGGCCGTTCTTACAGTGCTTTACAGGAGTTCTAGGACAAAATCAAAACAATAGCAAGGGGGATTTCCCAGGTTGCTGGAGGCTTGGTTTTGTTTAGAGAACTCGGTGTGCTTACTAGGGGGCCGGAGAAGTAGCCTTGCTTAATGTGACAGCATGTGCTACGACTGAATTATGGATATGATTATTATGCCGTTGTATGGATATTATTGATTATAGCCGGACAAGGGCATGAAATAGGAATATCGATTCAGGTTTCCTAGATAACACACTACACCCACTTCACGAATTAATGTCCATCATTACTAAAAACTAAGCAATAGTAAACATAAAAAGTGCACGTGTATATCAACCCACCCCAAAATACATTTTTGCATTTGAAACGGTGTATGCGAAATACATGAAAATGATTATAGGTACTGTACGCGTTTCAAGCAGTGTAATCATTCATTAAAAAAGGATGCATATATATATCAGCATGAATGATTTGCGAAATTTACACATGAAATGGCTCTTAATACAGAAAAAAGGTGCGAGACCATTCCATCACATATAAATACAGTTGCTGTAAATGTGCTAGAGGTTGACGTGATATATTGTCTTTAGAGTTCCTAAAATAGAAGCTCTGTTCTCTAAGAATAGTTCTACTTTAAGCAGAGTACATGTGCCAAAAAAAAGGTAAATATTTTGGAATCGGGAAAAAATAATTTTGTTTTTCAGGGGAAGAAGAAAAAAATAGTTCCAAATATTTTCAGTAGCTTTTGTTTTCAAAGCTGAAGGCCGAATTCAGAGTTCAGGGAACGCTGTGTGCTTGTTTGCTTTAAAGTTATTCTTTCTGTTCAGGGGAGAACATCATTTCAGACAGACTTTCAAAAAAGCAGTTTACCGCTTCAGGTGAAAGTTAGACCAAGTTGGAAAATGCCGCAACTGTGCAGTCGTGAGAATGATTGCTATCATCGATGTATTGATCAGCATTGCTCACAGAAGGTCGTACCTGGTTGATGCTGCTCTCATCTTGCACTTCACTACCCTTTAATCGCAGTGGTGAAGTTTCCACAAATGCCGTCATCAGGATGGGTAACCGCTGGGGACAACACGATGCATGAGCCGTTACAGGACTTAGCAAAGTATCTGTATCCAATGGTACTTCTGATTGTAGTGTGAGACAGACGTCTAACACGCATTCTTCTCCGCACAGCATACATCTTAACACAGGTAAGATACAATTCTGCCAGATGAGTCTGAATAAAAGAAACCAGGTCATATTCAGATCTCTTAGCCGGGCTAATCCAAGGACTTTAGTTATGCGGTCCCGATAGCGTATAGCTAGGATCGTTTCTTCCATTGTTGCTGGAGTCTTGTCTGTGAAATGGCTTGCCATAACGAAGCAGGAGAATCAAAAATAAAATGCCTGCTACGAGTCCCAACAGGAGTGGTAGGCCGCCAAAGACCGAATGGACAAAATTAGGAAAGATGCCCAGAACTGTTGTGAAGGGTGTTAACAGTCCCGAAAAAATTGTCTTAAATACATGTTTGATACCATTCGTATCTGACATGTTTAGGATTTGGCTTAACATTTCCGCGAAATGTAGGGGGCAATTTGCTGATAAAAGGCTATGTATCTCTGCCGTTGTCCTTGAGACTTGCAGATCATACGTTTCTTTTGATGACGTCAAGGGCACAGTCGTCTGTAGAAGAACAGACTTCATTCTGCTTAAAGTATCAATTCGAATAGAAGAGATATTCAAAATGGGCCAAATTTTTCCCTCCCTGTCTGGAGTGTTGTTCGGATACAATACCTGCATACAACAAGTGACCATGGAAGAAACGCTTACTAGATAAGCTTTTCCTGGCACCAAGCCACAACATCTGTGGTCCACTATTAGAATGTAGCTCCCGTTAGAAAGCCGACTAAAAAATGGCTCTATTCGAGTTGCAGGTGTGCCATGCTGGTGGCATGAAAGGTTATTTGAAGTCCCCTCACAGGCCCCATGTAGGTTTATACCCTGACACAGAAGTATACCACTTAGTGACCTTTTACAATTATCACCATTAAGAAATACATTCTGTCCTTTTTCACTATAACATGCGTGTGTGTAAGGTAATTTCCATGATGACTTAATGTATTCTTTACCCAACCTTTCATACTGGCCTGCTCGTATATACTCTTGGCAGTATTTAAATTGGAAAGTAGTTATCGGAATAGTTATGATTCCGTGTATTATCCATTCAATGACAGGTCGTTCTGACATTGTCAACGGTAATCTCTCAAGTTTTTCAATGCTCAGAATTGTATATTCTGCTCCTTTCTGTGCCAAACTGATTTGTATATCAGTAAGGTTAAAGATAGAGAATAATGACGTTGTGTTGATTAAACGCCAAGGCACGTAGCCTGAAAGCAGATTTTGTAACGCCCAGCCAAGCTGTACAATAGAACGTAATTGGGACTGACCGTGTTGTAACATTAACAAGTCCTGTTCTATTATATCTATAGCAGATGATACAATGCTGTCCAGTGAATATATTATGGAAGCCAGAGTCATTAACCCATTGTCCACAACAGAAAGTGATTTTTCCAAATTAATACGGTCAATTTCCCGTATTTTTTCTGCTGTTTCAATTTGCATTATTTTCCAAGCTTCGTTGTAAGCTGCATATATACTGGCCGCTATGAAACGTTTTTGACGCTGTTTGCGTGGTCCCATTATGAAATCACGCAAGTCAGCACCGTCTTTAAGTAAAGTCAAGTGTTGCTTAATTTCTGCCAGTGTGGATTTCTGTAGCCATTCGAGGCAGAGTTTTCCTACACTGTATGTTGTTACTATCCCTGGATGTTGTCTCTGGGAGTATCTAGGGTCTGGCCTGGTCAATTTTAACCCCTGTATTTTGTTCAGGAATCTATCTTGACAGGTATTTGTGTCTGTGGGCCAGATCAACCAATTCTTCCATTCAGGATGTGTTCAGTTTTGGTTAAAAATTATGGGATACGTCTATCTCAACATCTGTAGTGCTATTACTTTCAGGTGTTGGCTTTGGAATAGACGGTTTGTTTAAGTCTTTAATTTTGGCTAGGCCAAGACAGGTTGTTTGTTGAATGGTATCATTCAAGAATATAATTTGTTCTGGGATCATGCAGGCTCTAAATAATGATTCTATACCTTGGACCTGTCAATCTTTGGTACCCCAGATGGTTTTTGTTTCAATATTGTTTTTCCAAAAATCAAAACCAAATGTAGTCATTTTTTCATAAAATGCTTCTGAATAGATTAATTTAGTGTTTGTCAGCATTGTTTTCATTCCTGTCTTATTTAACATTTTGAAATAAAACACTTCTGCTTCACTTGTGTTAAACCCTGAGAAGTATGGGAATTTCTCATAAAATGTTTTTGAAATACCTTTTGGTGGACTTGCACAATGTTCCCATTGATTATAATTAAAAACATTTCTAGGTTGAGCAGATTTATGCAAATAATGGTTAGCATAGTGATTGTAGCAGTACATCTGTTCATAATTTGATGAACCCTGTAAATAATCATGTTCTGTAAATTTTGCTGACATAACTAAATCTGACATCATATCATTAATACTTTCAAAGTCCCAATCATCAGAGAATGTGCTCGGTTTTACAAAGTCACTTAATGAAACCTTGAATTGATGTGGATACTTCAAGAGCTCGACCGGGCCATGAATTTCATAATCTGTTTTGTCCCAAGCTACCCCACTGAGTATTGGATTGGCTGTGAAATTTACTGATGATAGTTCTCTTTTCTCAATGTGGGATGACTTGTGTGGCTTTAGGACCAAGTTGATGTTCTGACTTGCTGTGTCCATTGTACTATATTTTCCCTCAATGAAATGTCCCAAGCACAGTACCATGATGAGCCAAAGCAGGAGGAAAAGTACACCTAGCACAAACCAAAATTCAATCCATGGAGAAATCAGATAGGTTTCTTTGACTTGATGAAAGAGTTCTTTTGCTTTGTCTTTAAAAGTCTTTGTTTCTGTTGGCTGTTCCTCAGGTTCGCTTGGATCCTCAGAAAAGTCATCGAAATTGATGAAGTAGCCTGATGCAGTTCTGTCAATTGTTGGAATTGTTTCCGGATTTTCATTTGCTTTTGGAATTTTCTTTGTTTCATTAGCATAGTCTGAGGCTACATCGTTGTAGACAGGTGTTTCTTGACGAGCTGTTTCAATTTGGGCTTCAAGAGGCACAAGTTCCATGGCATTATTGCATAGTCCTTTATTAATCACTGCAGGTTTATCAAATGTGATTAGTCTCTCAGTTTGAACCTCTTGGATTGTAGCAAGGTTTGGTCTTCTGCTACATCTTGGGAGTCCACTGGGCCTACTAGTTATTATTGGCCACATGATTGTGGTTTAACCAGGTCGATGGATACAACTCGGTTCTCCTTTTTACCAGCAAGGGGCGGTAGTACAACTGATCTTGTTCCGTTGATTGCTAAGACAGGTACTGCTTTTCTGTAAGAAGGCCCAAATTCCTTCTTCACCGCGATCTTCTCTCTGACCAGATCCCCAATCTTTGGAATCCAGACAGGCCTTGCTGGGACAGGTGGTTTCTCTTCAGTGGCTGTTGGCTGTTGTTTTAGCTTTACGTTGCTCAGGTCTATTCTTGTTTCATTTAAGTCCTGTAAAATAGCCTAACGATCTTTGATATCAAAGTATTTTTCTTCTACCACTGAAGTCTGACTATCGAGGTCCTGAATATGCATTCTAGTCCCGAACAATAGTTCATACGGACTGAAACCTTTTAGAGAATTTCTTGGCAGATTGTTAAGACTACGTTGGACACTTGTTAAATGTTGGACCCACCCAATCTATACCCTTGCCGTTATAGATTGCTTTATGTCTCGTTTTTTTCTTTCCACAATCCCGTTTCCCTCAGGATGGAAGGGACAAGAATACCGCAATGCAATGCCCATGCTGGTCATGGCCTCCTTATAAGCTCGAGAGCTAAAAGCAGGACCCCGATCAGGATGTAGCATGCCAATTGCGTATGTGCCGATATAGACTCGCAAATCTTTTATAACAGTTCTGGCGTCAGCCGAGCGCTGGTGTCTACATTTTAAGTGAATCTAGTCTTAAATAACATACATAGGGAAGCATGTTTCCTGTTTAATCATGCGTATAGATCGCCTTATGCTTTCTATTAGGTGTTCTGGCACTATGTCGGCCGGTTCGCCACTGCGATTTCTGTTGCAGTTTTCACAATTTTTTGCAAATTTGTGATTATCCACGCTCATTCCTGGCCACCAGTATTCTGATTGTAATTCTGTCAGAGATTCTTTGATCCTCTGATGCCTTAGACCTAATCCCATATGTGCTTCTTGTATTAAGAAGATTCTCCTGTTCTTGTTTGGAATTACTCTATCCCCCACTCCAGGGATTCGAGCAAAAGGAACGGAGTTTGCATCGATTATGTATGTATAATTGAGTGGATAGTTCACGGGTAATGCTGCACAGTCGCCTTTTGAAGACGTTTTTACCACCAGCATGGTTTCCCCGTCTATGTATTTTTCTGAATGCTTTTTTGTGGCTACGAAAGCCGGATTAGTTGCTTCCGCTGTTGCTGTCTCAGCCAATGAATTCCCTGCAGCGTGAAGGCCATCACGCTGATGACTCAGTGCATGGATCACGTGAGTCTTTTGTAGTTCTTTCTTTACAAGAACTACTTGTTCCCAAAGCGATTTTTGCTTAATTGTGGCACCTGTGTCTTCTTTGTAACCGTTTTGAACCCATTTCTGCAAGTCTTGATTGTATGATTTGACGCAGGAATGCAAATCGCACACTATTAGTGTCGGGAATTCGCGATCGGCAATGTCGAGCGCCATCTTTAAAGCTATTAATTCAGTTTGTTGACCTGAATTGTCTTTTACAGATTGTGACATTGTTACCAGTGGCATCAATTTACGTCCGCGCCACCGGCATTTGACAACCTCGCACGTAGCGTTATAGGCTTGTTTTCCCCAAACTGAGGGTTCTGCATAACTGTTTGTGTATATTACGGAGGCGTAAAGTTGTATGGGCAGAATGTCATCAGGCAGAGGATATTCTTTTTCATATGTTAGATATTTCATTTTTTTCATTTCCGGGTCAAAATAGTATTTCACTTTTTCTGTAGCAAGAGAATTTTCCCATTGTATCCATTTTGGATCTAATGCCACGGTAGTTAAATTACATGGGCTTGTTAATGCCTCGAAGGCTGATTCTGCTGTTAAGACAGTAATCCGTCTGCCTTGGGCTTGGGCACTTTCTTTTGCTACAGCTGTTTGAACCGCATTTACAAAATTTTTCGCAAGACTGAATGTTTTTTCAGCTTGTGAGTACAAGTGTGATTTGTATGCTATTGGTACAGTTTCTCCCTCATTAGAGGTCAGGTACGTGAATCCGCATCTTCCTGGGATGACTCGGATTACAAGGTTGCGTGTATTGTCGCGAGTTTGCAATTTTGTTTTTGCTAACATGTCTGTTTGCAATGATCTTAAAATTTCTGTGTGTTTTTGAGTCCAATTGATTGGTTTAAAATCTGGTCTTATTAGTTCGTAGAGAGGTTTAACCCTCTCTGCATAATTTAGAATGTAAGTACTTCCGAAATTCAGGAAACCTAGAATTGATTGTAAGTTTTTCAGCGTTTTTGGTGCTTGGAGTACAGCACACTTCTCTAAGAAATGGTCTGCTAGGCATTTGCCTTCACTTGATAATTCATATCCTAAAAACAGGACAGTTAGATGGGCAATTCGTGACATTTTAAAGTTGAATTTGTAACCCTCTGCAGCAAACCCAAGTATTATGGTGTTCACTCTTTTCAAGTGAGTATCCAAATCATCATCTGTTAGATAGATGTCATCGACATAAGATAATGCCTCATCATCATATATTTGTAGTAACTCTTGCTGAGAATAATCCTGGGCTATTCTTGAACCCCTGTGGGAGTCGACAGAAATTTTTCTGCGAGCCCATTATTGAGAAAGCGGTCAAATACCTGCTTTCAGGTGCAATGTTTTGACAAAAGAATCCATTAGAGATATCTAATGTTGTTTTGTATTTTTTGCGCACGATGTTATTCATTAGTGCTGCACTGTGTGAGTTTTGTACTGCAAATGTCTTGCAACATGAGTTAAGGTGTCTGTAGTCCAAAACTAGACGATATGAATCGTCTGGCTTGGAGACAGGAAACAAAGAATTGTTCATTTGTGAGGTGCATGTTTCAATCACCCCCTGGTATTCAAGTTGATCTAAGATCTCCCTGACCTGTTTTTTAGCTTCTTGCTTAATTGGTTACTGCCTTTGTGCAGTTGGTTGACATTTTAATTGGATTTTGTGAGGAGGAGAGTCCTCATCCCATCTTACATTATTTTTATATAAAGCAGGAGCTTGGGCTACTGCCCACTTTCTTGCAAGTGTATATTTTTTATGAATTGGAATGTGATTTGAGAAGGCAGGCATAATCATTTCTTCGCCATGAGGGCACTCCCTGACAAACTTTGGTGGCCAGTCCTTTTCAGCTAAAAGGATGTCATAGCCTTTGGAAAGGTTATCCCAAAATAGACCCCTTACTTTCCTAGTCTTATCTCCCTCTATACGTAATGTTATCTCGTATATTTTATGAGGTTTGCTAACTCTGCTGTCTGCAGTTTCCACTTGAATGTATTCATTTGTGTCCACTGTCTCCAGATGATTCATCAGGATCTTGCGAGCTATGGTCACTACTGCTGCACTGTCTAACGCTGTCTGGGCCCACTCTCCGTTTTTCAGCTGTGTCCTCAGTATCCTCGGCATGTTTGACTATTTTAATGCTGGCTACCTTCTTTCTTGGAAATTGTAATTTTTTACTTTGATGAGCAGGTTCTTTGTCTTTGGACTTGACGTGCTCTTCCCTTTGTTCTGACCGTCCTCTTCTTTCCGATTTCTGCGAGGAAGTCTGAAAAGATCGAGAGGGACGTGTATCAATATCTTGTATCTATCAGGTTTCTTTAGATTATCCCTATTTCTAAGGTTGTATCTTTTCTCAGAGGGCTCCCTCTGGGGAGACTTGTGTCCTTGGTCCGGAGATCTTTCTCTCCGCCGAGGAGACCTTCCTCTGGACTGGAATCTTTTTTCTTTGGGAGTGGATTGTATATTTCCATCCCAGCTCTTTTTTGGAGTGTTTAGATTATTTTTAATAAATATTTCTTCAGGATTTTCAGTTAGTTGGGGTTTTACTGGTTTCCCACCCAAACTATCTCTTCCTAGTTCTTCATAGGATTTTTCTATGAATCTGGCAAGTTCAAATGGTTGTTCTGCTATATCTGTTTCTTTCAATTTCTGGCGGATCGCCACAGATGCTGCTTCCCCTTTTATGTTGGCTAATAATATAGCCGAGACCTGCTTGAAGTCTTTTAGTAATTTCATACCCAGAGTTAAAGCAGGTTCTGGACCGTATTAATTTTGAATCTGTCTTAGTACATCAGGAATTACCGCCATGGACGGAACACCATGTGTTTTTGGTAAATGGAAGCAAAGACTGTGCCCCAAGTGTCACAGTCCTCCACATGTGGTGGGATCCCCATTGGAAGGCAGATAGTCAGAATTCTGTGTTTCTCAGTAGGGGTAGTATCCGGAAATACTGCCTCTATTTGAGTGATTTTTTGTGCTAACCAGAATGGAATTTGTTCCCGTTTTATGGGTACTTTACCCAGACATGATTGTATGTTCTGTGGTGTTATTTTCTTTGTATTCCCCTGATGAGGGGTCAGCTGTGGAATGTTAATAGCTGGTTGGACTGTTGAAGTCCGCATTACATATTGGACTAATTGTCTATGAATTTTAATCAGTTGTTTTAGCTGTGCTAAAAGTTCTGGTATTGACATTTTTTCAATGTCTGGATGTGGTGTGTAGCTGGCTACAACCGGCCATGTTGCTCCTGGTCTACCTAGTGGACCGAGCCTGGTGATGTGATTATTATGTTTTAGGGCGCCATTAAACCAGAGCAGGTGCTCTTGGTAATTTAGTGAGATTTCCACCTCCTCGAAAGGAGTGTACTCATCCGGAAGTTCCTCTATTTTGTAATAGTGGAATTCATGTGTGACAGCGTTTGCTGCTGGAAAGTTTATCCATGAATAGAATACCTCTGTCTGCCGATATTCATGTGCCTCTATTACGAAAACGACTATACCACCTCTCGATGTTAGTCCATTCTCTATTAGTTTAAGAGTTATAGTTTTTCTTATGTTGACCGGAATGAGTATAGCATTCGGGTCGGTCTGCAGGAGACTATTGTCATCCTCTAGGAGTCGAGCTGCTATTCTAGCTGTCTCCCTTTCTTCTTCACTTTCTGACATTTTTACTGACAGAAAGGTTTTTGCTGCAGATCAGGTTTTCAAGGAAACAAAGATTAGGTGCACAATATTTTGGAACGCTGTATCCTTCAACGTTGAATAAACCAAAAACTATACATAGAAATCTCTTCCTACTAAGTTCCGGCGGATTTTAACCTTTGACCCAGTCCAGACGTCTTTGGAGTATTTACGGGAGAAAGGGTCTGTGTGAAAGAACACGACTGAGTTACTCTAACGTCTTGCGTTAGATTTATCGCCTTACCAAACGTTGGGCGCCATGTAGTGTAGTTCCTATAGTCCCAATAGGCTCTGCGCATTGGAATAATATATTCAGCAGTGTAGACGTAGGACTGAGGTTAACTAGGTCTCTACTGACTATATTAGACTTAAGTTTTTGCCAGCTAGCTCAGAGGTCACTAGAAACTTTCTCGAATAAGCGAGGAGGAGTTTAACCTCCCTGGATAGACAAGAAGGGATTAGCTTCTGACAACCATAAAACATGACAACTTTGCTCTACCTGATTAAGAGTATATCTCTAGAGTCGTGTGAAAACAAAAGACAGCTATTTCACTCAGCCAAATGTGCGTACTTAGTTTCACCAGAATGCAGAGAAAAGAGAGACGGGCGTTTTCAATAAAAGGTGTTATTTATTGAGCAGTCTTCTTCCTCATACATGAGAAATGAATTGCCACGATTGTAATGCTCATGGTAAAGCAAAGTGCGTACAGTAAAAGCAGGATTATAAAATAATACTGTAAAATCATTGATATGGTTTCTTAGCCATATGATACTTTAAAATAGATAAAATATATACATACTTATATACATTGACTAATCGTACTCAACTGGTGCTTCTAAATACGCCTACCCCGGTGTACCTGACCTAAGCCTAATACGTGGGAGGGAGTAAGTAAGTAGCAGTTTAAGTTAAGTTTGTTTTGCCAAGAATCTGTCTCAAGAATTCTCTGTAAGGGTTTAGTCAGCTCCGTACCTGGGTAATAGAAAGCAGGAGGTCTGGTATCTCTCTCTCAGGACTCGATATCCCAGTAACCCGCAAGGGTAGGCTGGAAACGCCGGAGCTGGATTTCTCGGCAAGAGAAAAGACAGCGTCTTTCTCAGCGCGTCAAAAGGGAGGGGCAGCGTCCGTGGGCTCTCGCATCAGCTGGGCTCTCGGAAGTAGATAGCTGCTCTGCTCCAGATTCACCACCGTGGGTTTGCTTAAGGCAGCGTTGGTATATTTATACCTGAAAGGTGCCGGGTTTGACGTAAGGTTGGACATAAGACGTCAATAAAGATGTCACTAAGAACTGGCCGTTCTTACAGTGCTTTACAGGAGTTCTAGGACGAAATCAAAACAATAGCAAGGGGGATATCGCAGGTTGCTGGAGGCTTGGTTTTGTTTAGAGAACTCGGTGTGCTTACTAGAGGGCCGGAGAAGTAGCCTTGCTTAATGTGACAGCATGTGCTACGACTGAATTATGGATCTGATTATTATGCCGTTGTATGGATATTATTGATTATAGCCGGACAAGGGCATGAAATAGGAATATCGATTCAGGTTTCCTATATAACACATTACAGAACCCTACACCAACCACCTGCAGAGTCCCCCAGGGTTCCCCCCAGGGTTCCTCTTCCCATCGTCAGAACCCACGGACTCAACATTGTTTCATCCACAGATGACACCAAACTCATCCTCTACCTATCCAACGAACCCAACGCAGTCAAACACAACTTAACAAGGCATGTAAGCTGTTGCCAAATGGATGAAAAGCATCTCCCTACAACTCAACACTAACAAAACAGAAGTACTCATCATGGGCCCACACCACAACACCTAGAAGGACACCTTGTGGCCCCCCACCCTCAGAAGCCCACGCACCCCCACGGATCAAGCACGCAACTGTGGAATTATCCTGGACTCCGAGCTCAAAATGGACCGCCAGATCAACTCCGTCGTATCCTCCTGCTTCCACACCCTCCGCCTCCTACGTAAGACCTTCAAATGGATCCCCCTTGAGCATAGAAAGACCGTCACTCACGCCCTTGTCACCAGCAGACTCGACTACGTCAACGCACTGTACGCCGGAAAAAACAAAAACCTCACCTGCAAGCTACAAAACATCCAGTGTGCCGCCACAAGACTGGTCCTTAACCTGCCAAGACACTGCCATATCTCCCAGCACCTGTGAACACTCCACTGGCTCCCCATCGAGGCTAGAATCACCTTCAAGATTCTCACCCATGCACACAAAGCCCTCCACAACACCGGACCAGCATACCTGAACAGCGACTCAAATTCCACGCACCCCTAAGGACCCTACGATCCGCCCATCTCTCCTACGCCGTGGTCCCCTGCACCAGAAATACCAGATCAGGAGGCCGCTCCTTCTCCTTCCTCGCAACCAGAGCCTGGAAGGCCTTACCGCTCCACCTCAGACAGACAACATCACTCCCCATTTTCACGAGAAACCTAAAAACTTGGGGGCATATTATCAAGGGGGTTTATCTCCGCTTTTTTGGCTTTAAAAGCCAAGAAAGTGGAGATAAAATGATCTCCCTATTACCAAGCTGTCGCTAACACCAGTTAGCGACAGCTAATAGGAGATAGCGACCATCTTGGGCCCCGCTTTGCATGTCAGTGATATTTATCACTAATGACATGCAAAGTGGGCGTGCCAAGATGTTAGCGACTGGAAACAGTCGCTAACATCGCTATCTCCTATTACCAACTTTTGGAGATATTCGCGCTAAGCGCGAATATCTCCAAAAGCTAACACCTGCCCTGAGCAGTTCTTAGCCATGTTATCCAATGGGAGGTGGATAACATGGCTAAGAGCATTTGCTCGATAATGCATGAATATCGCTGACTTTTCAGCGATATTCATGCATTGCGGCCGTTTTTTATCGCATTTGCGATAAACCTTGCTAATAGCAAGGTTTATCTGCGATAAAAATCACCGATTTGCGGCGATAATATTTGTCTCTAAACAAGTTAGAGACAAAAATTATCTCTATTGGTTGGTAATATGCCCCTTGGCTCTTCGACAGACCCCCTCCTTGATGAACCGGAACCTGCCCCTCCTCTCCTACCCAGCGCCTTCAGACCCTTACGGGTGAGTAGTCACGCTTAACAAACACACGATTGATTGATTGATTGATTGATTGATTAAATGGTGTTTAAAACCGTCTTTATGTATGTGGTGATACTAATTTAGGTCCATTCCCGCTGTGAGGACCAGTGCTCCACGCGGACAGCAAGTCTAGATCTTTGGACATTACATCACATTAAAGTCACACTCCTAGATTGAAGATTTGATGTCTAACTGTCCCTGGTGCTTCCTTAACATCCTTACACTCTTCCAGGGAAGTCAGTGCTATCATTAAGGTGTGAACACCTGCCCCACAAGCCCATTTGAACATCACTGACTAGAACGAAACTCCCTTGAGGACCCTAGAGGCTTCGTAAAGCTGTGGATCGACTTGAGTGGACATGTTCTGATGCTGGATGGCTGCCCAGTCAGTGCAGGTCACGTAAACCTGCATAACCCACGCACTCACATCACATCACCCACACCAGCAGGAAAGGTGCCAAGAACCTTGCTGAAGAAGGACATAGGGCCAAAGGCTACTAAGAACCAGATGGACTTGAAAACTTGAGAAAGTGTAAATGATCTACCGAGTTAATATCGGGTGATAAGGGGAAGAGTTTAACAGGAAACATCCAGAGATCCAGCTAAAGCCCTGTGACATCTAATCAAAAATACTTTATTGCATGTGTCATCAAATGCACCACTGAAACTGACGTTTACTCACTTTTAACTGCACGGCTAGATTACAGCATCAACACATTGTTAAAGGACTAACAAAACATTGAAAACCAGAGACGCACCAGCATGGCAGTGCCTGGATGGGACAAGAGTTACCAAGGCCTGTCGGACCATCTGGGATAGACACCACCCGCCAAAATAGTAAAATGAAGAACTTTGGCGCCATTGTTCACAGTGAGATGGTCGAGGTGCCCTAGAAGCTAAATAGCGGTGATCGATCGATCAATAAATCCCTCCTTCCTTCCACTCCAGACCCGGTGCAGTCCAAGGTCCCTACTCTCATCGCAGGAAGGAGAGTCCTCTTGAAGGCTTTGCAGCATAAGCGATCACAACATTCTGAAAATACAGTATTAAGGATGTGCATTCAGGCATTTAACCTTTGGTTCTATGTATGTTTTTCTGATTTTTATAGAGCTGTGCTTCGTCTCCCTGAGCCGCAGCCAGGTGAGGTGGGGCGTTATCCTCCTACGAACTAGGCAAGCTGGGAGGGGAGTAACTTCAATGAATATAGCTATACATTATGTAAACGGATTTGCAATATTATAATGATTAGGACTTGGAGCCAGGTTGAGACGTCAATAGTTATGGACACTCTTGTTATGTTTACCTTTAAGACATGCTAACTACCTTTTCTGGATATGGTTGTGTGCGTATATATATATATTCATGAGTGCACGGCTTTTCGTGGGAGGTGAGCGTCGGAAGGAAGGAGTGCGCTGGACTAGCTCCGGGGCCCCCTGACGGAAGACGGGCTTGCTGGTAAGCCGATTCCTCTTTTTCCTTTTCACGCATGGATGTCCTGAGCGTGTAGCGGTATTGGATTACAGAACGCCCATAATACCGAGAGGTGTCCAGGGTAGAGGGAACTATGCACTAAGGTTGCAAAACATCATATGAGCAACTTTAACTGTGATATATCTATTAACATCCACCAACAGTGACAACATGTTTTCTGACACAGAGCGTATGAACGCTGCAAAAGATATGTTTAAGCGCAAGGGGGCGTCAGCACAGGCGGCAACTAAAACAACAACGCCTGAAGAACTACCACAGGATCGAAAACTAAAAGAGACACTTATGAAGCTGGAGAAACTACATGAGCCCGAAGTGCGCAAGTGGTGGGAGGCCACAAGCCTAACAAACTATATTGAAGAAAAGAGAGTTCCCAGGGGGCTGAGAGTGCACACGGTACCCTCAAATGAACACCCGGATCCCGAACTGCTCACAGACTGGTTTGAGCACACGGCATCCTACTGCGAGGGCACCTTGAAAATCCTAGGAAGTACGCCTGGAGCGATAGGGGGAAAGCGCTGGCGGAAATAGATACAATCAACGAAGAACTAGGAAAGGAAACAGACAGTGGAATAAAAGCATCAATATCCCAGATGAGGGACCAGATGAAGGCGAGATTGGCTAAATATGAACAAAAGATAAGAATGCGCAAGCAAGAAAAATACGAGCGCGATGCCAATGATTATGCAACTGGGCGTGTACTTACTTATGCTAAGAAATACGATGCCCCTCGGAAGGCTCTCCAGAAAAGAACCATGATAACCACCACAAGCGGAATACCGGAGACAGAACTCGCTACCTCTGAATCAGACCTGACTGCGAACGAGTCGGGAGATGAACAACGGAGGCAGAATGACTCGGATTCACAAGACGCACTGTATGATCTACAAGGGGCCCGCCCAAAGAAGACTCCTTTTCAGGAGGAATACGAGGTGATCAAAAGCTCCTGGCTAAGGGGCGGCAAAAACAAACCGCCCGATGTGGATGCAGATGCCACAACATCAACCAGAGGAGGAGGACGAGGAGGGCAGGTGGCGGGAAGAGGAGGCAGAGGAAATGCCAGAACCTCCAGATGGCTGAACCGCCAGGTGAACAAGAAGCAATGAATGCGAATCCAGAAGACCACACTGGCCCTGCCAGTCTCACTGTAGTGAATCTAACATCCAAGATACTGACAGAAGCGGAAACCGAAGTTCTAAGCCTTGGTCTCACTTTTTGCCCCACGAACGAACTCGAGTACACACAGACAAGAATTGATTTGTTTCGATTTACTAGGAAGCTGAAGCTCCATAAACACTTCAAAATGCGCCCGCATCTAAAAATCAACAAGAAAGGCACTAAAGTGAATGAGATGGACATACTCAGCTCCAAAGATTTACCAGCTATTGAAGCACTCGAGGACCTACGTTTAGATCAAGAGTCCGATCATGAATTGGCAAACTTGACCATTGCACAACGAGCTGTTCTATAGGGGGTAGAACAAGAAAGAGAGGAAAGCTTGTTTAAACTGCATCGACCTTTGTACCACAAACATCATGGGACGCAGTCGATGTTTTCACGGAGGCAATGAAAAGAGACCTGACAACATACAGGAAATCGCAACCGCTAAACTCAGTGAATAACATCACCGAATGCCAACGCCAAGCATTAAGGGCTCTGATGAATGACAAACTCTTGGTGATTAAGCCCTCGGATAAAGGGGGGAATGTGGTTCTAATGAGCAGAGACCAATATAGAACTGAAGCACTGAGGCAACTTGCAGATAGAAACTTCTACAAGGAATGCACGAATACAGTGTATCAAACAAGTATTACCAACTATGATGCACTAGTACAAAAATGGTATACTCTTAACATGCTCGGGAAAGATGAAAATCTTTTCCTAAGGAACCACACCCCCATGCTACCTACTTTTTACCATCTCCCCAAGTTACACAAGAACATGGAGAATCCCCCTGGCCGTCCAATAATATCATCTATTGGCAGCTTGACGGAGAATTTGTCTCGTTTTGTTGATAACATTTTATTTCCCTTGGTGATTGAGTTAAAATCGTACATAAGAGATACGAAAGACTTCTTGACCAAGATCCAGGAACTAACATGGGATTCTGGGTACCTGCTAATGGTTTTAGACATCACAAGTCTTTACACCTGCATAGACCACAGGCAGGGTCTCGAAGCTATTGAACATGCTCTGAAGCGACGACAAATGAAATATGCCAGTCACAATGAAATGATTTTAGAGTTAATTGAATTTTGTCTGACTAATAACATTTTCCTCTTCGAGGACCAACTGTACATACAAACATCAGGGACGGCGATGGGTACCTGCTTCGCTCCCAGCTACGCAAACTTGTTCGTTGGCTGGTGGGAGGAGCAGGTACCCAGGAGCTGTACAGTTGGTACAGGCACAGGGCAGGTAAAATGCTGGTATCGTTATATTGACGATTTGTTTATCGTCTGGGATGGAGGGATGGACACGGCAGAAGAATTTATTAAAATTCTTAACACCAATGACCTCAATTTGCGCTTTTCGGGATCAGTTAGTCCGGTGGCAGCGGAATATCTGGACCTGAGGGTGTATATTGAAGGCAACTATCTGCATACCACCTTGTACAGAAAAGAAACTGCCGGCAACTCGACACTTTTTGCCAGCAGTAGCCATCCCACCCAGTTGAAAAACAGCATTCCCTACGGAGAACTACTCAGAATCCGCAGGAACTGCTCTAAGGACTCTGACTTCGAGGCGGCTGCCTCGGAATGTCTAGTGAGATTCTCCATGAGGGGTATGGCAACACCTTACTGAAAAACACTTTGAATAAGGTAAGGAAGATACAGAGAGCTACTTTGCTGGCGACAGATGATCCTACTATGATGAGAAACAGAAAATCCAACAAAGAGAGTGGGAAATTTAGATTAATCACCCCGTATTCCAGGGGAGCTAAAGATCTGAAAGCCATGCTTAATAAGAACTGGCACATACTGAAGACTGACAGTATACTGAAGGATGACCTACCCACACATCCTTTAATTACGTTCAGTAGGGCAAGGTCATTAAGTGACATGTTGGTCTCGAGTCATTTAGACAAGCTACCTCCGAAAACCAATTCTTTAAAGCATATGGCGGGTTTCTTTCCCTGCGGCCACTGCAAGGCATGCAGCGGCAGCAGACGTGTGCTATCATATGATATACCAGACACCGGAAACAAAGTGCAGATTAAGCACTTTATCACATGCAGCACCCAGTTTGTAGTTTACTGTTTAGTCTGCCCATGCGGCCTGTGCTACATAGGCAGTACTATTAAGGAACTCAAACTGAGGATCCTGGAACACCAGCGGGCAATCGAGAAAGTAGACATCTCATATCTGGTTGCCCGGCACTTTGCTGAGGAACACAACAAAGACCGCACAAAACTCCGATTCTTTGGATTGGACATTGTTCCACCCAATGTAAGAGGAGGTGACCGGTTAAGGAGACTCCGCAGACTTGAGTCAAGATACATTGTAGATCTTTCCGCCAAACACCCGGGAGGGATGAATAGCGGAGAGGAACTATCATGTCACTTGGGGAAATAAGACCATAGGGACAAGTAATTCCGATAGGTGGCTCTGCTTGCATACTGTCAGTCCTAGGACTATTTGTATACTTTGTATATTTTGTACATAGTGTTAATACTATATTCTAATAACACTTAAATTCCCAAAATATCGACTCTTGAAGTTGGAATGAACTGTATAATGTAACTACGTTGATGATTAGTTTTCTTACCCCTTTTGCTTAAACTGTGAGTTTAAAGTTAGGACGTAACTATGTAGATATGTATATATTGAAAATGTGTATATACTGAAGCTTAATTGGCCAATATGGAATCTCGACCTGGAACAAATCATGCTTTACGATTGGTGTTCCTCACTGTGGGCTCTGCAGAATTTAAATGCAATGGAATTTATAGCAGTCCAAGGATAAACCGTGATAGACCTTTGTACTTCTTAGGTAAATCAGTCGAGAGTCTCAGAGGTTCTTATTGGCCCATTGGGATACACTATCAATGCATGTCAAATCCCTGTTTACGCCTTTATCTTTAACGTTTTCTTTGATTGTTTACTGTTTTTTGCACTGTTTATCTGTAAATAAGACATTGTACATTCTATCATAGGACATTAGCCGATCCACGGCTTTATTTCACCGGGAGTATTAACGGATGAATTGAAACAGACCCCTATATGGATAGAACACCTTTCCAATATGGCGCCCATAGAGGCACAAAGGGGTAAAGTCCTATGTTTATGTCAAAGTCCATTGATTTCTATATTTCATGGGATGTTTGTAATTGACGAGTGACACACTGACGAAGGCTAACGCCGAAACGCGTCTGTGCTTTTCTGTTTCCTAAAAAATTTAAACACTGGACACCTCTTGGTCTGTGAGTGCTGCCTCTTTCTTATGTATCTGAGAAGAGTTACGAGCGCAATATATATATATATATATATATATAAAAACATCTTATCCGAAGAGAAGAACAGAGGCCACAAGGGGAGTTCAGGACAGGAAATAGCTTTATTTCGAAGGGCCCCAGCGTCGGCGGATGCATTTTGGCAAAAGTAGCCTTCCTCAGCGCCATGAGCTGTTAAGATCACATCCCTCATTAACTCCTCCTGATTGAATGTCTGCTGGTACCTAATCTCCTCCCCCTTAAGCAATCAGCGCACCAATAGAAGTCCGCGTTGAGTGAAGTCCCAGCATGCTTTGTGTTGGCATTCCCGAGATGGTGGCGTGGGGGAGTGAGTGACATCGTAGGATGGGTACGGGCTTCAGGTGAGTAGTGTGGGTCAGGGCACAGTCGAAAATGGCGGAGTCTGTTTCTGAGTCCCCTAAAGCTGCAGCTGCCAGCCGCTCCGGGAAGATTGTCAAGTGGGGGCAGCCAAATGCGAGGCTACACCCCCCATAGAGATGAATTATCCCAGTTCACTATCGACCTCCTGAAAAGAATGGCGGACCCGGAGATACCAGTTTCCCTGGTCGAAGAGATGCTGCGAGCAGCAGGGTGCCAAATTGCCTCCGGGTCTCTTGATGCTGCAGGGCCGTCTGATTTGTGCGTCTGGCAAGCACAAAAAATATAAAAAATCATCTTATCCGAAGAGAAGAACAGAGGCCACAAGGGGAGTTCAGGACAGGAAACAGCTTTATTTCGAAGGACCCCAGCGTCGGCTGATGCATTTCAGCAAAAGTAGCCTTCCTCAGCGCCATGAGCTGTTAAGATCACATCCCTCATTAACTCCTCCTGATTGAATGTCTGCTGGTACCTAATCTCCTCCCCCTTAAGCAATCAGCGCACCAATAGAAGTCCGCGTTGAGTGTGACGAACTTCAAGTCCCAGCATGCTTTGTGTTGGCATTCCCGAGATGGTGGCATGGGGGAGTGAGTGACATCGTAGGATGGGTACGGGCTTCAGGTGAGTAGGGTGGGTCAGGGCACAGTCAAAAATGGCGGAGTCTGTTTCTGAGTCCCCTCAAGCTGCAGCTGCCAGCCGCTATTTATATATATGAATACACACACAACCATATCCAGAAAAGGTAGTATATATATATATATATATATATATATATATATATATATATGCGGTACGTAGCGCCAACAGCCAACTCTTGACAAAGACGAGACGAGACCCAATTCGTGGTGTTTCTAAAGATTTATTGTGCCCAACATAAGTATGCCACGACGCGTTTCGGCTCTCGCAGAGCCTTGATCACATGACGCAGTCAAAAGGCCAGGTCACCATTTTTAAAGTGCACGAGTGCGTAATAGACATAAAAGACATATTCTGTGCCTAAATGCATTTGTAGTTCCAACCCATGTTGGGCGTTTGAAACCAACGTAAGGAATATCAAAATTAGATACCCAATTACAATGACATTCACAATGGCTGTATAAATACATAATGTCAAACACTGTTTCTGATATTAAAAACCATATTGCACACGGTAAAAGCAAACGCAAATTGACTGGTCTGCATAAAGGGGGTCATCAGATAGCAGGACACATCTATACCCCAATTATCATTTTACATACATATGTTCAATGTTTGACTCACTTTGCAACTGTGAAAATAACACTTGCCAACTGTGAGCACATATTAGAATTGTCAACCGTATGTTTAAATAAAACAACGATAAAACCAATTTTAAAACATGTATAAAAATATATATATATATGTTAAATATACTTTGTAAAATGAGTTGATAATAAATAAAACAGATATAAACATATAGTTGATAATACCCATGTGGGCAATGCAATCACTTGTGCAAAATTGTTACTGGTTCAGTGCAAGTTTGTTCAATGTACATCTATACGCAATAAAGTGCTAACAGTGTGAATAAGAAAGAGATAGTGCTCAAAGATAAAAAGTGATAAAATATCATAATGATCTACTTGATGGTAAGTGTGGAGGGTACGGGAATTGGATTAACCAAATGGTTGCTAGATGTGATGTTAAAATATTGTTTCGGTAAAGGTCTTAGATGCTAGAACCCTATATATATATCAATCCAAAATGCAAGCTTGCTCGCTCACAATGCCTTTCCCAGCCTCTCACTGACGGGGGTCCGCGACGAGGCAGGCAGCCTCTTGACATATACTCCACGGCCGTTCTCCTCTCCTAAAAAACAGCAGTCACGGACTCACGAGTTAAGTGCAGCAAACAACTATTTATTTCAAGCACAGGGTAGGGCAAGAAAATACTCTACGCATTTCAGGATCACTCCCTCGTTCACAAGGGAGTGATCCTGAAACGCGTAGAGTATTTTCTTTCCTAGGACTGCAGGTGATATAGTTATTTGTTTTTCACTTTTCATGTTTTACATTGCAGTAGCAATTAACTGAGGTCCGGAGGAAGGCAGAGGATAAAAGTGTCCGGTTTTACTGCTGAAACATGTCGATCTACTTTTTCATCTGCGCAGATATTTGTTAAAAACTGCCTGTTTTTGCACTGTTCTTAATCTTGGGCATCTGAGTGATAATAATAAACAGAGGGTTTCTCTCATTTACCCAATTTTAAATCACTTCTCACATACACTGTTGCACTGCAATATAATTTTTATATCCATCCAAGAACACAGCTAGTTGACACGTAGGTGTTATCCTAGTGACTCATAATTAGGTGGGGGACATTACAACCAGGTCCCGTGGCTCACCTTCTATTTTTCACAATAGAAACACTAAGAAGAAAACCCAGATGATGACCAGGGCGGTATCGAGTGGCAACTGATGGGTATATTCATTTAGAAGGGGTTTTTCATCATACCCTATACACTTAACTAATGAGACTAGGTAGTTGCATCTCTAAGGTAGAACTCTTGTTAGACCCATGGACACTTGTGTTGTAATTTAGGTAGGATTCGGGGGCGGTGTCCATGATAGGTCTCTAAATATTCCCTGGGACCCTCTCTTATCGGTGTAGTTTATTCTTGAGTAGCTGATGCTACGGGTCCATTTTTAAAACCACTCAAAGTTAGTTGGTTACAAAAAAACATAACTATAGGTTGGGTTTAGCTCCTCTTTATGCTGTGTGTATTTTTGAACTTTATTTCCTCATAGTGTGATAGCATCAACACATCTATAATGGCTGAGAATTGGGGATTGGCATTTGCTGATGACGTCCTACAATCGATAGTTTCAAACAATCCTAGTATACTAGACACTATACCTACAGTGATTAACAGAAATGAGGACGAATGGGGGAAGGTGCTTGGTCTAAAAAAGTCACACTCTCGGACAGCAATCCATTGGGCCATTATGGCCGAATACTTGCGGGGCAATTGTGCGCCTACAGGATTGATAGTAACTAATGCGCCGAGATTGTTCTTAAAAGACAATGAATTTCTTAAGGATTGGTCATTGATAGCTTGGCGCTGCACAAGAGATTGGCTCATTTTAATTATCAAACTGCCAAACGTGTGGCCGACACAATTCTTATTGAAATTCAAATACTAGAAGCCCAGATCAAGACCACCATTACATGTACTCTATTTAAGAAGAGCCAAGATGAGACTAAGAAAAACAACAAGGAGTTTAAAGACTCGGTTTTGTTCACCAAAATAGAAAAGTTTAGGAAAGACTTGGCTAGATTTTCACATGAGAAAATCTACCCATACACTAGTGACTCATATGTACCCCCAGAGTTTAATAAAAATAGATGCAGGGTAGATTCAACCTATGGCTCCTCTAGCTCTGATGAGAACTCCAGCGACTCAGAGTCCTCAACCAAAAGTGACTCTTCAAATAGAGGGCGAGGAAGAGGCAACCAACAAAGATGGAGAGGGGGACAACATAACCAATTCCAACAATGGTGGCCACCTAATTCTTGGAATTTCACAGGTCCCAATTTTCCTCAACAAATGGAGCCTTTTCCACCACCACAGTTGCCCGGGAATTTTAACAACCAGCCTTTTTTAGGTTTTGGTCGGGGACGATCCAGAGGAAGGAGACGGAACCAACAGGCCCAAGTACATTGGAGCCCTCCATCACCCAGAAGCATGAGGAGCAACAAAAAGAAGACTTCAGATCAACCGGGGACCAGCACCGGGACAAGCTCGTGATGAACTTGAGCTCAAGGGTACTGACACCCATGGAAGAAACCGTCTTGAATAGAGGACTGGGTTTCGTGACAACCTATGAAGGTGACCCTTTTCAAACCCATGTGGAAATGGCCAAATTCTTTCACAAAGTTAGACTTAATTTTTTCTTTTCTGAGAAAACCTAGGAGGTGAATGAATTGTCTCGTGTCAATACTGGCTTTAAAAAACAATCCACGGTCAACCTGCCTACACATGAATTGCCTGTTCAAGCACTGACTTTTGAACAAGCAGTGGAGAAAGATATCACGACTCTGTATTATTATTTATTATTTATATGGCGCACAAATCATCCCCAGGGGGATCTCTCAGCGCCTGAGAGCAGCAGACAGCAGTATAGAACAGTAGTGCACTAATAAAGCCATGTTTTTAATCTTTTCTTGAAGTCCGTAAATATGGAACAGTTCCGAAGATCTACTGGCAGTGCATTCCAATATTTCGGTGCAACATAGGAGAAAGCACGTCCACCCATCCTGACCTTTTTAAATCTAGGTATTTGGAGAAGCTTCTGGCCACTGGATCTTAAATGGCGGGATGGAATGTGCCATGTTAGTTTTTCCCTTAAGTATGCTGGTCCTAGCCCCACCAGAGCTTTAAAAAACAGACACAGGAGCTTAAAAATTGCTCTTTTCCTCATGGGAAGCCAATGCAACTTGTTCAGTAATGGGGCAGAGGGGGTGCGTGCAGGTTTATTAAGGGCTAAACGGTCCGCCGTATTTTGCACAACTTGAAGTTTAGATAACAGATCTTCCCTCATTCCTACCAACAGGGCATTACCATAATCGAGCCTGCTGACTACAAGTGCTTGTAGCAGGACCTTTCTGGAGGATAGTGGGATGCAGGGAAAGATCTTTATTAGCATGCGGATTAATCCAAATCATTTACCCGATAAGGTTTTCACATGCTTCTCCATGGATAGTTTAGAGTCGATTAGCACACCCAGATGGTTTACCCAATTCTTGGGGCGAGGAGCTTCTCCCAGTTCCTCCGGCCACCAGCCTTTGGTCCATATCTGCTCGGCTTTGTCGAACAGTAATATCTTAGTTTTATTTGAGTTCAATTGCAGGAAGTTCTGTTTCATCCAGCCTGCAATTTTGGACATGCATTTCTTGAATCTGTCTCTTGTCCCTTCAATGTCCTTCTCTATAGGGACAATAATCTGCGTGTCGTCGGCATACGAGATGGTATGAAATCCGCATGATCTTATAACGGCAGCCAAAGACGACACGTAGATATTAAACAGTGTGGGGCTCAACACAGAGCCCTGAGGGACCCCTTTATCCACACTTGTGGCACTGGACACAAACGTGTCCAGTTGGACACATTGAGATCTTCCAGAGAGGAAGCTCTGTACCCAGTCCAACGCCCTCCCATTGACACCAATCTCTCTCAATTTCTATAATAGAATCCTGTGAGAGATGGTGTCAAAGGCCGCTCATAGATCTAACAGAACAAGCATGGTGGGCGTCCCTTCATCCACTCGCAGCCTGATGGTGTCTGACACTTCAGTTAGAGCCGACTCTGTGCTAAAACCTGCACGGAAGCCTGACTGTGAGGGATCAAGAAGATTATACTGTTCCAGATAATCTGAAAGATGCTGGTGAACCAGAGATTCCAAACTTTTTGAGCATAAGGGCAGAAGCAAGATCGGCCTATAGTTTTGAAAATCCCCCTGATCAGTCGAGGGTTTTTTGGCATAGGTTTGATGAATGCCTTTTTCCATTTCAGCAGGAAAAGATGCTGAGGATATAGATAAGTTGCATATTTCCCAAATTGGATTAGCTAGCTCCAGTCCCAAGTCAGACATGATGTGGGGAGGAGCCACATCAGCCGGAGACCCTGATTTACTATTTTTTAATAGCCTCAGAACTTGCTCCCTCGATATGGGATCAAAGTATTCCAGATTTGGGAGCATGGGGTTAGCTGGCGTCAGGGTTACTGACAAATGCTCCGGGTTTAGAGTAAAGGAGTTGTAGATGTTATCTATTTTACTAGTGAAATGTAAAGCAAGCTCCTCAAAAAAAATTTGCGAGGGGGGCATACAAGACTACACACACTGAGGGCAGAAAACTCTTTAAGTATTCTAAAGAGTTCTTTGGAGGAGTCTTTGGCTTCCACTATGCAGGTAGCTAGATGTGAGGTCTGGCCATATTGCAGTTCCTGAGATAGTGCCTGTGCAATACATTATAAGCTAGTCTATCTTCGTTTAGTTTTGTTTTTCTCCATTTGCGTTCTTTTATTCTACAAGCCGCTTTATATAATTTCAAGCTGTCAGAGTAACAGGGTGCAGGGGAAGGTTTTACATGTATGATGGTAGTTTTTATGGGGGCAATAATATCAAAGACCCGGCTCATCTCTTTCTCAAGAGTGGTGATGGCTCCGTCTACATCATTTCCCTCCTTAAAGGATGGAGGGGAGAATAATGAGCCAAAAGTGGTAGGAGTTATTTTCCTCCACTGTCTACGGGTAACTCTACGCCCCTGAGCCAGAGGCTGACTTCTATGGGCAGGGAAGGAAAAACTTAACCCCAAGTGATCAGACCAACTTACTATCAGAGGAGGTTTGGTTGTAAGTGTGGTCATATTAGTGAAAATGTTATCCAGACTGTGACCTGCTATATGAGTTGGTTCATTGATTTTAGGTGAAAGCTCTAACATTTTCATAGATGCCAAGAGATCCTCTGTATCATGGTCTGTAATTGTATCAAGGTGGAAGTAAAAATCCCCCACCACGAAAAAATTATCCGCATCTAGAACATATGGGGCAAGGGTTTCCAGTAGTGTAGTGCAAAAGATCTTTTTATTTTCACCTGGCGGGTGGTACACTACTTCCCCTGTGACCTTCTGGGCACTAACCGATTCCAAGGAGAAGATCAACAACTCCATATTAGGTGAAGAGATAGTGTCCAGAATGTTTAGGTGCAGAGTGGTACGGGTAGCTATCGCCAACCCTCCTCCCCTCTTCCCTGCTCTATCCAGCCTTACAACAGAGTATTCTGTTGGGAAAGCAATTGTTAGGGAAGGCACAGAATGTGGCTGGAGCCAAGTTTCAGTGAATAAACAGATATCCGGCTTGTGAACATCTAACAGATCCCAGATTTCTGAAGCATGTTTGGGTACAGACCTTGCGTTGATGTAAAAGCAGTTAACAGTTGTATCCTGGGCTTTATCAGGTTTGAACTCCAAACCAGTTTTGGGCAGATCTGTATAGTTTCAGTAGGGCCTGGGGTTATTCGTGCCTGGCCTATACTCCCTTCACAGTGAGGGCAGCATCTATAGAAAACTTTGTTATCTAAAAAAGTCCTCCCTACACAACTCAAGGGATGCATGGACGACTTTACCTTAAACAGCTCCTCCCGTGAGTAGATTTTAGGCGGCATCATAGGAGGCAAGAAGCAGCGTTTCCTGCCACCTGGCAGCGTACCAGCGTGGACAGGCGCAGACGCGCGCCCGCTGCGTGCGTCCGCTGAGCGTTCGCGAATGCGAGGTTTAAATACACTTCAGGCGTCCTGGCGCTAGAGCGCTAACTGCCCCAAAATGGCACCCGAGTTATGTGTCACTCGGAGGGGGTTACCTCTCTCCACTCAAACGGCAATTTCAGAGCCGCGGTGGACCGGAGAGCCCCTTGCTACCTTCAAACCCCAGGTAAATGTGTCAAAAGCACGTTACAGTTATGACTTAAAATTTTACACACGGATATATCACATTCAATATTTTTAAAACGAAGGTTAAAATGGAAAATATTCAGAATCAGGTGAGTTCAAGATCAAGAGAAACGCACTAGCGGTATATTGTGGCTGCAACTCCGCTGCACGCTCGCAAATGTGAGGTTTAAATACACTTCAGGCGTCCTGGCGCTAGAGTGCTAACTGCCCCAAAATGGCACCCGAGTTATGTGTCACTCGGAGAGGGTTACCTCTCTCCACTCAAACAGCTATTTCAGAGCTGCGGTGGACCGGAGAGCCCCTTGCTACCTTCAAACCCCAGATAAATGTGTCAAAAGCACATTACAGTTATGACCTAAAGTTTTACACACGGATATATCACATTCAATATTTTAAAAACAAAGGTTAAAATGCAGAAGAATAGATATTTTTGCAATCTACCTAAGATCGAACAATATTCACTTCACGGTCTCACATCAGATGAGAATTTGACAATCAAACCAGCAGATAAAGAGGGTGTGATTGTTTTGCTGGATATCAGTACATATCGCGCAGAATGTCTCAGGCAACTGAGCAATAAGCAAGTATATCGCCCCTTGAAAACTGAACCTACAGCTAGAATAAAAATCACTATCGCTCATATGGTAGAAGAAGCTGTAACAGAAGGATTGATCACTACACAAGAGGCTGCTTTCCTACGTACTGAGCATCCAGTTATGCCTTACTTCTATGTTCTGCCAAAGGTGCATAAGGCACAAAGACCATCTCCAGGACGTCCAATTATTTCTGGACAGGGCTCTATTTTTGAACCCTTGTCTACTTTTGTAGACTTTTTCTTAAGACCTATGGTGAGCGAGATGCCTACCTTTTTGCAGGACACTAAAGATGTCCTTCAGTTATTCCCGGAGCTCGAGTTTGACATAACAACTGACTATTTAGCATCATTTGATGTAGAATCATTATATACATCTATTCCTCAGGACGAAACTCTAGAAGCCATCACCATCCTATTGATGGCAAGAAACCTGGACTCAATCACTCCTGTCCAGTTCATCATGGCATGTGCTAATATTGCCATGAAGGAGAATTTCTTCAGATTCAAGGATACGATCTATTTACAGACATCGGGCACAAGCATGGAAGTGTTTTTGCTCCAAGCCTGGCTAATTTATATGTCCATGGCTTCGAGCAAGAACATGTTTTGACATCAAGCAATCCTTTCCATGACTCAGTGCGTTTATGGAAACGCTACATAGACATCCTCGTTATCTGGTGAGGAACAATTGATAAGTTGCATCTTTTTTTGACCTGGCTCAATAATAGGAATGATTTCCAGAAGTTCATGGTCGAATATGACAAGAAGACCCTGGCCTTTTTTGATCTTTTAATCGTAGCAACCCACACAGGTTTGCAATCAGAATTATTTAGGAACCCATGTCACGAAATTTCCTGCTATGCTATGATAGCCATCACCCGAAGTCCTTAAGGGTTAACCTCCCTTATGGACAGTTCCTCAGAGTTCAGGTAATCCTGTACATATTTCTTTGATCTTTTTGATAATAAAACCTCTATCGACAACAGAGTTTAAATATCTATGCGGTAATCAAACATGAAGGTTATATTGGTAGAATGGTGATATGATGAATAGTTCACAGACTAATATATAAGTGGATCGGAGAGGGTATGGAAAACTATATCACCCAGCATTCCCGCGGTCACGTGACACTAGCTTATGACGTGCCGCATATTACGTGGACACCTGATAAGCTTTACAGGTTGCGAGCATGTAAAAAAATATATATATATAGGACTCTCTGTACTAGTCCAAATTTCCTTTAACGCAGAGATGTTGAAATACACGCATGATAACCTAATCTGTAACGTGGCCGCAAGGGAATGAATACTACAATACCCAGCATCCTTGCGGTCACATGACACAACCACGTGTCGCACATCACTCAGACGCATTATAAACATGGCGTCGAGAGTTTGTCCGGTACCTCCCCAAGACGGCTTGGAGGACTGTCTGGAGTACCGACGGGCAGGTAAGAGGGGGGTATGATTTTGGTACGAATACTATATCTTTGCCTCCTTGTGACCACACCATTGAGAAGTGTTAGAATAGCTTCTCTCTTAACGATTGGAGTTCAGAGCATCGCTCTTTTTGCGCATAAGTTTTGAATCAATTGGTTTTTTAAGTCTACAATCTTAAGGCTGTAGCCGAGTGCAGAATGGCTGTCGAGGGTCTTTGGTGGCAGATTGTTTGAACATCGCTTACCCAGTAGTTTGCCCAACATGTCCACATGATTTATATGGACAGATGCAAAGTTTATTAAAACCTTTCCCACATATAAGAAATTTCTGTCTGGACATAAGACTTCTTTTTGGATTATATGTGATATGTTTTTGAGCTCATAGAGGCCATTACGATACATCTGACTATGAGTTAAGACATCTGTCCTTTGTAACACACAGGGGTAGTGAGGGCTTTTAAATACTCACTAGTACAGCAGAGGGAATAGTGCATTTAACCTTTGGTTCTATGTATGTTTTGTGTCTCCCTGAGCCGCAGCCAGGTGAGGTGGGGCGTTATCCTCCTGCGAACTAGGTAAGCTGGGAGAGGAGTAACATCAATGAATATAGCTATATATGATGTAAACGGATTTTCAATATTATAATGATTAGGACTTTGAGCCAGTTTGAGATGTCAATAGTTATGGACACTCTTGTTATGTTTACCTTTAAGACATGCTAATTATCTTTTCTGGATATGGTTGTGTGTATATATATATATATATATATATATATATATATATATATATATTACCTACTGGCGGTCGCCAGTAGGTATATATAGTTAGGATTTTTTCTCTATGGGATTTTTGAAAATTCTATGTCTAATAACATTGGCGTTTGAGGACGGAATTGGCTGAAATTTTCAGGAAAATTGAACATTTTGTTTCTGAGCAGCCCCTGAAAATTTTGGGGGGGTTTGTCAAGGGGGGGCCGAGAAAAAAGGGGGGTCCCAAAACGCGTTTTTCCCATGTTAATTTCCATAGGGCGGTTGGCCTCACTTTTAGCCTGAACGGCTGAATGGATTTGCACGAAACTTGGCAAAATTGTAGGGACTGTTAGTCCGATGTGCCTTTGCTAGGTCTCAATATATGTGCTCCAGTGGATTTTGAGAAATTAACGTTCAAAAAAATATATATATCTGTAGGCGCGCTCCGGGCAGCGCCCCGGTTCGCGTACCTGACGCGTAACGGAACTTCGCGAAGCTGATTGGCTCTCCGGTGTCTGTCAACATTCTAAACAGTCCGGAGCGGCCACCATCTTGTCTCTCGGTAGGATCGAGAGACAAGAGGAGGCCAAAACAAAGGGGGAAATGACCATAAGGGGGCATAGTAGATCCTCCCTGACCCCCTAGGTTTGATGTGGAGGCTTTAAAAGGGCGGAGGCTCGGAACTGCCGCTACAGGGGAGAAGACGCCGGTCGGAGCACGGGAGGATTCCGGTTTCGCTGGTGTAATCCCTGGGTGAGTTCGTTCCGACAATTCTCCTAGCGCTGCACAAAGCGCGAACAAAACAGTCATAGCGTATCTGATTGACCGCACGACACATATGAATTCACAATATGGTGTCGCTTTAAGACGGAATCAATCGAATCCGAGGAACAGGGTGTTTCGTGTTTGTTTGAGTAAATCAATAGCGCAACTGTCCTGTGTTCTACCTACAGCGCACCAATAAGTCTGAAGGTTTAGGATACGGGCTGTCAGCCTCAATTCGAACATTTTGGAAATAACTTTTCAAAACTTTGAAAGCATCTATAAATGGCGCGTGTGTGCAAACTGTAAGGTTAACCAGCGTGTATATCTTGTATGAAGGCACTTAACCTTCTGAACACCGAATCATGGATGAAGACACGGAGTCTCGCAGGCGGCTCAGGGCACAAACCATGTTTACCCAGACATCTGCAAACCAGCCCAGTAAGGAGACACAACCTGTGTCTATGAGTATACAGAACAAGTACCAGAAATTAGAAAAACTTATCCGGAAAGAAGTCTCAAAATGGTGGGAAGCGATAACATTAGAAAAGTACCAAGAAGAGAAAAGAGTACCCAGAGGACTTAGAATTTTGATCGCTCCGACATATGAGGAACCGGATATGGAACTTGCAGAGGAGTGGGCAGAGAATTTGATGGATTGTTCGAATAGAATGTTATCGATCTTAATAAAACATGCTTGGAAGGACAGAGCAATACTATTGAAGGCAATAGCGGATCTCAAAGAAGAGATAGGTAAAGATGAAACTGTGGAAGATCTCAGTAAAAAAATGGAGGAGATAAATAAACGCATTGGCAAACATGAGGACGAGATAGTAGCTAAAAAGGAGCGAAAATTCCTAAGAGATCAGATTGACTATAACTCTGGAAGAGTGTTCACATTCAGCAGAAAATATGACAATGTTGCGAGGAAAGGTATACAAGCCAGTATTGATAAAACCCAGGCAGAAGCTGAGTCTGGAGATGAAGTGGTGGAAAGTGATGTTTCTGAGGATGGGCAAATACAAGGCTCAACAGAGAATACTTCTATGCAGACGAAGAAACCAAATTTTTGGGAGGAGTTCAAACGAATGAACCAAACGCAGCAACAGCAGAATTGGCAAATAGATCGAGGCCGAGGCAGGGCCACAGGATTCAGAGGAAGAGGCAGAGGCAGAGGAAAACAAGGAGGAAATGGAACCAAAGCCAATCACAAGTCAGACGAGGCGGAGGCTTCAAAAGGAAAAACAACCCCCATGGGAGTGGAAACACGGGGCCAGAAACGAAGAGGAAAATGAATCAACGGAATGTAATCAACTTATCATCCCGCCGTCTTTCTAAAAGTGAGCATGAGGTTTTACAATATGGTCTGTCTTTCTGTCCTACCTCGAATTTCTGCTATTCACAGGAACGTATAGACCTTTGTAAATTTACAAGGAAATTGAGACTAGCTAAGTGGAATAAACTCAAAGTGAAGAACAGTACCACAATTCCACTGAGCACTAAACCTGTGAATGAAAGCATCATAGAAGTAGAATCACTTATTGCTTTAAAAAACCTAGAGTTTGGCACGCCAGTAGATGACTGTATAAATGCGAAAACTCTAGGTTTTACTACTAACTTAAACTACCCTAATGATTTCAAACCCAAGTCCTCTTTTAACCCCTCTCTCCCAACCTGCAGCATTGACACATTTGAATCACTAATGATTGCTGAATTTAAGAATATGGCCAAACAAAATCATTGGGCAAAAGACAATCTGACTAAATGTGAACGACTTGCTATCAAGTCATTAGAAGGTGATCATTCCATTGTCATAAGACAATCTGACAAAGGGGGTAATGTTGTGGTGTTAAATGTACATGATTATGTAAATGAGGGTATGCGACAACTCAACTGTGGGGAATGTTATGAAGTCTCCTCTGCACAGACTGTTGAAAAAACTAACCACACGTATTTTGAAATGTTGAAAACCTGGAAAGATCAGGGGTTAATTGAATGGAATGAGTACTCCTTTCTGCTGAATCGAAATCCGAAGGTATCAGTACTGTACCTCCTACCAAAACTGCACAAAGATGCAAAAAATCCCCCCGGCAGACCTATTGTGTCGTCGATTGGTTCTCTATTAGAGAACACGTCAAGATACATAGACTTTTTCTTGCGACCATTTGTGGAGGGGGTTCCATCTTACTTGAAAGATAGCAGAGACTTCATTAACAAACTTAAGGATTTCATCTGGCAAGAGGGTTATCTGCTTATCACATTGGATGTATGTAGTCTATACACATCAATCAGACATGAAGATGGCATTGAGGCATGCAGGCTGTTTTTGAAGAGAAGAAGTGTCTCGTATTTAGAACATACGGAGATGATCATCCAAATGATGAGGTTCTGTCTTGAACAGAACTTTTTCATTTTTAATGACACATACTATCGCCAGAAACAAGGGACCGCGATGGGAACTTGCTTTGCTCCCAGCTTTGCTAATTTATTCATGGCAAGCTGGGAGCAGCAGGTGGCCAGGACCAACGCTATGTACCGTGGTCATGTGAAAATCTGGCTGCGGTACATAGATGACCTTTTTATCATCTGGGATGGTCCTGGCAATCTAGCGGAACAATTTATTGTGGATCTGAACACAAACAATCTCAACCTGACTTTGGAAGGGAAGATCAGTAACTGTAGAGCAGTCTTTCTGGACCTGGAGGTGGAAACCTCGAAAGAAAAACTAGCTATGAAGCTATTCAGAAAAGAGACTGCGGGGAACACACTGCTTCATGCAGAAAGCAGTCACCCCAAAGCACTGATCCGTAGCATCCCCTTCGGAGAATTCCTCCGGGCTCGGAGGAATTGTAGCCTTGATCAGGACTTCTTAAAGGAAGGGGAATGCATGAAAGAACGCTTCAAGGAGAGAGGATACAAACAAATTGTGATAGATCAGGCGTTCCAAAAAGCTAGCAAAATCAGCCACCTGTCCCTACTGACTCCAAAGTTGGAAGAAAGCAACAGGGAAAATGATAAGATCAGGTTCATCTCCACTTTCCATTCTAAATCTTGGAGAGTGCAGAAGAGTCTGAACGAACACTGGAAGGTCCTTGGGACTGAACCATGTCTGGATGAAGTGTTGGATGTAAGACCTAGCATAAGTTACCGAAGGGCAGATACCCTCAGGAGCAAGATAAGCCACAATGAGGTCAGTACCATCAGACCAAGTACCAGTAACATTTGTGGTTTCTTCACATGCATGAAATGCAAAGCATGCAAATTCAGCACCAATGTGAAGAAAGTACATTTTCCGATAGAAAACAGAGATAGAAATATTGAGAAACACCTGACCTGTCTATCGGAATTCTGTGTCTATGTTCTGGTTTGCCCATGTCCAAAAAAATATGTGGGGAGCACTATGTTCCCTGCAAAAACTCGGATCCTACAACATATGAGGGCAATCCAAAACAAGGAACAGAACTCCCCGGTGGCTAGACATTTTGAGGAATACCATGGAAGCAATCGCAACCTCCTCAAATTCTTTGTAATTGACAAACTCCCCGTGATGAGAAGAGGGGGCGACAAGATACGCAAACTTCGTCAGTTAGAGAACAGATATATTGTCAACCTCGATACACTGATCCCGGGGGGCCTGAATTCTGAGGAAGAAATGGTATGGCATTTGGGAGAATAATAATGGGGTAGAACGTTCATTGTGGATATAGAAAATCTATTGCTCCATATTCAAGCTGATTGTCTCCATATGGATTCTCTGTCTGTAGCATGATATTATTAACAAAACATACAGAGCCGAGCCAATGCGAGACATACGTGGTATGATCTCTTTTAATTCACAAATTTACATGTATACGTACATTTTAAAGGTGTGAGCACTACTTGGGAACTATTTCTGTGTGACGGGAATAAGTGTTACTTAAGTCAAATTTTGATGGGTTGCACTTTCTTTCTCTTTTTTCTCTCACATATATACAGGACTTCGGCGGACAATCAAGGAAATTCACGACAAAGTGGCATCACATATTATTCCAGAAATCTGTGTTGAAATTCCCACTGGGGATTACAGGACTTTCTCCTCTCACAAATTATTTTGATTTAAGAGGATGTGTATTGGGGGGTTGTGGCTTACCCCATGTGATCAGATATTTAGATCAATAATATGAATTAGATAGCAGCAATGACGCACTTGAGTGCAATTTATACCTAATATGAATACTTCATCCTCACTAGAATCTGATACTTAATATAGAGGTTTATTTCAATTGTATGAGGAGGATCATCACTTTTGAGAGATTGGTTATTACTACCGAGTTGGTAGTTGATATGTGAAAGCCCAATTCGATAATGATTTAATTTTGACGCCGAGGCTTTAATAACAATTATGTGGGGAGCATTTCCACTTGGAATTATTAGTATATGGATTAAATATGAGAATATATGATCATAATTGACAAAATACAACCAATTTGAATGTTGTATAGAAAGAAACGATATGTTTGTAACAACACCACTACAATATGGCCGCCACTACCAAGGTTCCCATGTCCTATGTTTATTAATTTTTACTGTGGAAGTCACATGAGCACTTTTTTGCATTTGTAACTTTATTTAAATATGGTTGATTCTGCTTCTAAAATTACCCGTGACCAAGGCGACGGTGGTTCGCCGAAACGCGTTGGGTTTTATTTCCATGATTCGTGTTGTTTCTATGCTGGAACCGAATATGAAATAAACAACTTTGAAGCACACGCGCTCTCGTTGATGAACTTTGTGAGAGGCTGATTGAGGAGTGCATTTGCACATCAAGCGGATGTGCGTGGTGAAATTCTATATATATATATATATATATATATATATATATATATATATATATATATATATATATATATATATATTACCTACTGGCGGTCGCCAGTAGGTATATATAGTTAGGATTTTTTCTCTATGGGATTTTTGAAAATTCTATGTCTAATAACATTGGCGTTTGAGGACGGAATTGGCTGAAATTTTCAGGAAAATTGAACATTTTGTTTCTGAGCAGCCCCTGAAAATTTTGGGGGGGTTTGTCAAGGGGGGGCCGAGAAAAAAGGGGGGTCCCAAAACGCGTTTTTCCCATGTTAATTTCCATAGGGCGGTTGGCCTCACTTTTAGCCTGAACGGCTGAATGGATTTGCACGAAACTTGGCAAAATTGTAGGGACTGTTAGTCCGATGTGCCTTTGCTAGGTCTCAATATATGTGCTCGAGTGGATTTTGAGAAATTAACGTTCAAAAAAATATATATATCTGTAGGCGCGCTCCGGGCAGCGCCCCGGTTCGCGTACCTGACGCGTAACGGAACTTCGCGAAGCTGATTGGCTCTCCGGTGTCTGTCAACATTCTAAACAGTCCGGAGCGGCCACCATCTTGTCTCTCGGTAGGATCGAGAGACAAGAGGAGGCCAAAACAAAGGGGGAAATGACCATAAGGGGGCATAGTAGATCCTCCCTGACCCCCTAGGTTTGATGTGGAGGCTTTAAAAGGGCCCCGCGGGGCAAAAAGAAATGTAAAAAAAAAATTTTTTTTTGCGTGGGGAGCGCCCGGTACGCGCACCGGGAAGCGGTCTGGGGAGCATACTATAAGGAAAAAAGAATGATAGACTATGATATTTTGAAATATTGTATGTTTATTGATTGTTCTTTTTGTTGTTTTTTTTGTTTTTTTTTATTTAAGTAGCAGTATTTATGATTATTAAATATAAATTTATTTTTGGGATTGTGCACAGTATACTATAAGTCTGACTTTACATTATAATCAATTTGGTACTAGTTTATGAATTACATATAAAAATGATTAAAGACTCAAACAATTTTTTAATATTAAATATAATTTTATTTTTCCGATTCTTTTTCAAAATTTAATAGAACGTCTAACATTTGACTGTCCGATATGTCTTCTTTTTGACTGAACATAACTTCCCACATTTGACCGTCTTCATATTGAAGTAAGAAATCCACAGATTCTACACATTGTAGAAGTTCATGGTCTCGTGATTCATCCATGAATTCCAAGTCAATGGGTTCAATGATTTCCTCATTGTTCATGTCTAGGACAATTTCAAAGGAAACGTTCTGTTCTCCTTGCATTTTTGTGCTGAAATTTGAATAAAAAATAAATATATCAGTAGAGATAGGGCACTGTTGGGTTTAAGTTCAGACAGGTACTTTTGAGGCGTGAAGTAGTACTATTAAAAAGTGCCTGTGAAAAAGCCTAAGTAAATTCATAATTATACCACAGAAACCTAAATCAATCCATAATTATAATAAACAAGCCTTTCTCAATGTGTAACTCTTACAGAGGGATAGTATATAACTATCTGAAAATGTTTTCAAATTTATAAAATAATATCTTACCTTTTAAAAACAAGTTTAAGTTGTGAGTGAAAATGATCTTGCAATGTAGTTCAGGAAGTAGTAGTCAAAATGGCTGTGTTTCTCTCTCTTTTTTATATATATTCAGGTACATAACCAATCAAATGTCAGGTAAAAAAAGTAGAAAATGAAAGTAACATTTTAATTGGTTGTCAATTCCAACACTTCAGATGTGTTTTGTGAAGTAATTTACCTCAGGGTATTTAGAGAGGTCTACAGGCTAAATGGCTAAATGGAATTCCAATCAAATTTGTGAAAATGGCAGGGATTGGTATGTAGTATGAGCTAATCTATATTTGGTGAAATTGTCTCCAGTGGTTTTTCTGTAAATTACTTTCCCACCTTTTTTAATCGAGCGCTTCCCGGTGAGCGCCCCGGTACGCGAACCGGCAGCGTTACGGGAGTCCTCCATTTTGTGTTTCGGTAGAATTGAGATACAAGATGGAGGGCAAATAATGTTCAGAATGGGTAGAAGGGGGCATGGTAGACGTATCCTGACCCCCTAGGTTTTCTGAGGGTGGCTGAGGAGGCCCATATGTGCGGAAAAAAAACATTTTTTTTCAAATTTTCGCGGGGTTAGCGTCCGGTGCGCGTACCGGGTAGCGCTACGGAAAGCGTAAATTGTGAAAATTAGTAAAAAAAAAGTTACATTTAAAATTTGTTTATGGTGATCATAGTTAGGGTAGCTCTGAGAAGAGCTTTTGGGTTTATGGTAGATTTAGGTACTTATAAGTAGGTCCAATGCACAGTCCTAAATTCAGAATGAAAATTCTGTTCCCCTCATCTGAGAAGTGAACTCCATCTCCTCTGTAGATATCTTGCATGTAGTAACGCAAGTTATTGTTGTACATGGAGCCCATTCCATGGTCTCTCATGTAAGCTGAAACAGACTTATTTACATGCTTCCTCGATTTCTCAATTTGTGGACAAAATTGGTTCGACCACCTCCATTTCTGTCTTTGGCATATATTTGAATATACCAAGGCAGTTTGAGGAAAAAGTGCCATCAATTGGTCAAAGGTGTCTTTTAAAAGCATTTCCAGACCTACCCCAGTCAAAGTGCCCAAGTCATTTCCTCCACAGTGCACAATTAACAGGTCAGGTTTTGGCAAATGCATAAAGGTTTTCACCAATGGTATCAATTGGTGACATTTTAATCCTCTGTGGCCAATCCACTTAATTTCCACATTTTGTAAATTGAGGTTAGGTAAATTTCTGTTATTAGCATACCTTTGAGCCCAGTAGATGTAACTATGTCCAACAATCCAGACAGAAAACATGGTGAGAGAAGGTTCTGCTGCAGTCAGATGAAGTGTGGCAATGAAATGGCAGTTGAAAAAATAAGAGTTTAAAATGAAAAAAAACTGTGGAGTTTCTGTGTTAATGAAGCAATAGCAGTGATTGGTGGATTTTGATTGCTGAAAACAGAAAGTTAGGGTGCATGGATGAGTTCTTTGAAAGATGTAATTTGAATGGTCAAGAAAAAATCATTTTATGAAAGATTGCACTGGATATGCAGGTGTACTGAGAGTTCAGAGTTCAATTGAAACATTGTTGTGTGAACTTGCAAACATCAGAGGTCTTTCAGGAGGTGGTTGCTATGGAAAAAAGGCAGAAAGGGCAGAGGGGGGAAGGGTGTTAATTTGAAAAAAGTGAGGGAAGAGTTTTGATTGGGTGACATGAGAGATATGTGTGATGAATTACAGCATTTCTGTGGCATTGTTGCTTGCAGACTCTGGAGTGCATACCTTTTGCTCTGCTAAAGACAAATTGGTGTGTGTCTGAGACTGTTTTGAAACTCATAAAGTATTTGCTAAGGTGAGAAAAGATTCATTTAATTTAGATAGAGAATAGTATGCTTTAGGGAGAAAATTATGAAGAAAGTTGTGTATTTAAAATGTTGCTTTGTGTCAAGTGTTTTACAAATAGATTTTGTTTCTTTGAGTTACATAGCCATGTTAAAAGGGACGCAAAAATAGTGCAAGGGTCTTACAAAAATGCTTTCATGTGTCTTAGGGCATTTTAACTCACTTCCCCATGAATGTATGAATACAATTGCTTTACAAGATGTGTTTAAAAACGTTTTTTGAAATCAATTAGGTTTCTTGATATGTACTGCTAGAGTTTCATAGGTTGCTTGGGGCATATTTACAAGGCTTTTGAGTTCCTTTGATGTAATTTTTCCCATTTTATTTTAAGACATTTCCTTGTGGTGCAAGGTCCTTGTAAATACGCCCCCATGTGTGCTTGGCAAATTTAGATTTTAATTCTTTGAGTTACATAGCCATGTTAAAAGTGACCCAAAAATGTTGCAAGGGCCTTAAAAAAACGCTTTCATGTGTCTTAGGGCATTTTAAGTCATTTCCCCTTGAATGTAGGTATATAATTGATTTATATGATGTGTTTAAAAACGTTTTTTGAAATCAATTAGATTTCTGGATATGTACTGCTAGAGTTTCATAGGTTGCTTGGGGCATATTTATAAGGCCTTTGAGTCTCACTGATGTTATTTTTTCCATTTTAATTTCAGACCATTCCCTGTGGTGCAAGGTCCTTGTAAATACGCCCCCATCTGTGCTTGGCAAATTTAGATTTTGATTTTTTGAGTTACATAGCCATGTTAAAAATGACCCAAAAATGATGCAAGGGCCTTAAAAAAACGATTTCATGTTTCTTAGGGCATTTTAAGTCACTTCCCGATGAATGTAGGTATATAATTGCTTTACATGATGTGTTTAAAAACGTTTTTTGAAATCAATTAGATTTCTGGATATGTACTGCTAGAGTTTCATAGGTTGCTTGGGGCATATTTATAAGGCCTTTGAGTCTCTCTGATGTTATTTTTCCCATTTTAATTTAAGACCTTTCCCCGTGGTGCAAGGTCCTTGTAAATACGCCCCCATGTGTGCTTGGCAAATTTAGATTTTGTTTCTTTGAGTAACATAGCCATGTTCCATACAGTGCTCACCTTCTGCGTAGTCTTTGATATGCTAGACTCCATCTGCACAATGAGATATCTAAGCAAAGGAAACACAGGTGATGTGATTGTGAAATGAGCAAAAGAAATTCCACATTTTTCATTTACATCACCTGTGTTTCCTAACTTTACGAATCACATTGTGCAGATGAGGTTTATGCCTGTTCACGGACACAGAAGAGATTTGACCTTTGTTCAAGAGTGCAGTGGACATGACTCACTTCATTGGTAGGCCTGCACATGTATTATCTCCTCTGTAGTCTTCAACAAGCCTAAATTTCATCTGCAACCCTGAGTAGGCCTCACCTCAAACAAACCTCTGGATAGGCCACACCTTATTGTCATCCTGAATAAATCATTTAAAATGTTAGGGACAAATTTATAATAGCCGTGTGCCTCTTTTGCGCCGCTGTGCGTCAACATTTAGGACTGTATGTTGCGACATATTTACAACATGATGCATCTACGCTGATGTGTTATGCTGTAAAATCCTGTGCCACATGAAAGCAATGCAGCAGTGATGCAAAAGATGCACCATGTTGCAAGACAGGCCTCACTTCATCTCCAACAAGATACCGTCCGTTTAAACTGTAAACATTTAGGACTGTGTAGGGGGCATGGAGTTCTCATTGTGCAGATGGAGTCTAGCATATCAAAGAGTACACAGAAGTTCAGCACTGTATACAACAATTTTGACATTTACCGAAGATTCAGCTTCTACATGCCCCCTACACAGTCCTAAATGTTTACAGTTTAAACGGACGATATCTTGTTGGAGATGAAGTGAGGCCTGTCTTGCAACATGGTGTATCTTTTGCATCACTGCTGCATTGGTTTCATGTGGCACAGCATTTTACAGCATGACACATCTGCCTAGATGCATCATGTTGTAAATATGTCGCAACATACAGTCCTAAATGTTGACGCACAGCGGCGCAAAAGAGGCACACGGCTATTATAAATTTGTCCCTAACATTTTAAATGATTTATTCAGGATGACAATAAGGTATGGCCTATCCAGAGGTTTGTTTGAGGTGAGGCCTACTCAGGGTTGCAGATGAAATTTAGGCTTGTTGAAGACTACAGAGGAGATAATACATGTGCAGGCCTACCAATGAAGTGAGTCATGTCCACTGCACTCTTGAACAAAGGTCAGATCTCTTCTGTGTCCGTGAACAGGCCTAAACCTCATCTGCACAATGTGATTCGTAAAGTTAGGAAACACAGGTGATGTAATTGAAAAATGGGGAATTTCCTTTGCTCATTTCACAATCACATCACCTGTGTTTCCTTTGCTTAGATATCTCATTGTGCAGATGGAGTCTAGCATATCAAAGACTACGCAGAAGGTGAGCACTGTATGGAACATGGCTATGTTACTCAAAGAAACAAAATCAAAATTTGCCAAGCACACATGGGGGCGTATTTACAAGGACCTTGCACCACGGGGAAAGGTCTTAAATTAAAATGGGAAAAATAACATCAGAGAGACTCAAAGGCCTTATAAATATGCCCCAAGCAACCTATGAAACTCTAGCACTACATATCAAGAAACCTAATTGATTTAAAAAAACGTTTTTAAACACATCATGTAAATCAATTATATACCTACATTCAAGGGGAAATGACTTAAAATGCCCTAAGACACATGAAAGCGTTTTTTTAAGACCCTTGCACCATTTTTGGGTCACTTTTAACATGGCTATGTAACTCAAAGAATCAAAATCAAAATTTGCCAAGCACAGATGGGGGCGTATTTACAAGGACCTTGCACCACGGGGAAAGGTCTTAAATTAAAATGGGAAAAATAACATCAGAGAGACTCAAAGGCCTTATAAATATGCCCCAAGCAACCTATGAAACTCTAGCAGTACATATCTAGAAATCTAATTGATTTCAAAAAACGTTTTTAAACACATCATGTAAAGCAATTATATACCTACATTCATCGGGAAGTGACTTAAAATGCCCTAAGACACATGAAATCGTTATCTCCTCTGTACTCTTCAACAAGCCTAAATTTCATCTGCAACCCTGAGTAGGCCTCACCTCAAACAAACCTCTGGATAGGCCACACCTTATCGTCATCAAGAATCAATCATTTAAAATGTTAGGGACAGATTAATGATAGCCGTGTGCCTCTTTTGCGCCGCTGTGCGTCACTTTTGTGACGTAGCGGCGGCGCAAAAGATGCGCTATGTTGCGACATATTTACAACTTGATGCATCTAGGCAGATGTGTCATGCTGTAAAGTCCTGTGCCACATGAAACCTGCGTCAGGTTTCATATAGGTGTTTTGTTGCAGGGTGGGCATTCATTTGCATGAAAGCCCTGTAAAACTAACACAGTGAAATTTAGAAGATTTCACTGAGTCAACTTTATAGCATTGCTGAATCAAATCCTTAAGCCTGTTTGAAACAGGCATAAGGAGTGATGCACCATGCAATGTGTGGCTTGCTCCTGTGCATTGCAGTAGACATGTTGCGTTTACGACGTGATTCCTGCAATGTGCTGCTTTTGCGGCACAGATGCGTGACGCATCTGTGCTGTTTTTGCTCAATGGTGCTCCACATTGTAAATGCGGCACACCATGGGTGGCAGAGCAGCGGTGCACGTTAACTGGTGCATCCCTGGGGATGTGCCAGTTAAAATAAATCTGCCCCTTTACATTTAAGTATGAGCTGGGTACACAGAGTCGGTGATGCTTATCCAAGGTTAAGAACAGATGAGTCTTGTTCACTGAAAACTTGGACATAGGCCTCAACTCCTCAGCATCGCTGGACATGGCTAAATAATAATTGCAAAATGTTACTCTTGTTAAACAATTTTAATATTACAGTCTCTGAGATTTGTCTCTTACTCTGCAACATCTCATTGTTGTTCTCTTTCTTTAAAGATAACGACAACATCAACCATGAGTGATAATGAGCAATCAGTTGATCTCGATCTTATCATTGAAATTGTCATTGAAACGTCAGTGGAAGTAGATCCCTTGGATGATTTAAATCCTGAGGATGATGAAGAACATGATGAGGATGCCGATTTGTCAGAATTGTATGACATAGGGTGGGAAGATGACCTGCTTGAGCCTATGGAACTATAAACATTTATTTTTAAAAGTTACTGGAAATGAAAAGTAAAAATGTAAACCGTTTCATTTTTAATTAAACAAAACTTCAAAAACAGGTTGTGTGTAGTGTCTTTAATAAAATAGTCAAATATGCTCATAAAATTAGTTCAGATTCACATATAAAACAGCACAGGTCAAATGTAGAAGCATTCCATTTCTTTGCTACTATTTGTGAATACTAAATTTGCCAATGCACTAAAAATTATTCTATGTAAAAATGACAAGTAGTGTGTTAAATTTTTGACGACTGTTATTGATTTACTGTTTGCTAATAGTGGTTAATAACATTTTTTATTATATTTAACCACATATTCAACTGCAGATCATTTCAAAATTAAAGAATGCCTTCGAAGGACAGAAGGCGAAAGGCTACCAAACATCAAAGACAGCAGCTTAATAAATTGTTGCAGCAGTCCTCTACAATAAAAACTCGTCAAGTCACCAAGAAAGGTCCGGGTAAGACAACGAAATCATTCATAAGAAACATTTGTAGAAAAAAAAGTAGTACTACAGAAAATGTTTTAGTCCAGAAAAAGAGAAGCAATTTAAACGGAAAGGAAAGGCCAATCAAAAATGTTACTGCTAGAGCAGGAGATAACTCTGTGCATGGTAGTAGAAGGAAAAATCAGTTTAGGGACATTCGTAGACGAATGTTCCGCAACAGGATAATTGGCAATTTGTTAAAAAATATTAAGAAAGGTCAACAGAAAGTGGTTTTTTATAAGAGAAAAAAAAAGTTGAGAAAGTTATTGATCAGGCATTTGAAATTAAGCGAAAGTTATTTATTTTGATAATCAATAGAATTAGGAAGCTAAACAAGGCAATTTATGATTTCAAAAGAAATAGTAGATGGAAGAGAACAGTTAATCGTAGTAATTTTTGTGAAGTTTTTTCAGGAGAATGGATGCATAGTTCAAGTTGTGAGGCATTTTTTAATGAGGAGAGTTATTTCCAGGATAATGATTTGGTGCATGCAGTTGACACCAGTGGTCGAGCTTATGAGGTGAAAGATGGTTGTCCAGTTGAAAAAGAAAAACTTGTGACAACAGAGGCAGAAGAGGTGTTAGGTAATGAGGTTTTAGGAAGACGTCCTAAGGGACCTGTGTACACCTGGAAGTGTAGTAGTATTTGCAGTGTGCGACAGGATTCCATCAATTTGCTTTGTGATTTTGTACGGACATTTAATAAGAAAAGTTTGAAGCAGAAAATGATGTTGTTGCAAGAATTAGATCCTTGCAGAGTGAGAGTAGTGACAGGTTTGCATGGTCATTCACTGGCTTGTCTTTCCAGGAGAGTATGCCAGAGTGTTTTTCATCATTTCAGGATGCTAGCAGTGCATCATAATAAAGTGAGGAAATTAGTTAGAATGTTGTATTATGCTAAGAGTCCAGCAATTATGCTTAAACAATTATGCACTGCTCTTTTGCATGGTTCTGAAATAGATGTGAAGAATATTTGTGAAGAAATTGAGTTTTGTTACTTTGGAAGTAAAGAGGAGAATGTTGAAATTGATCCAGAAGAAGAGGGTAATGTGGAAGATAGTGTACAGGTTTCCAGTACAGATAATTTTCAGAAGGAAATTGCCACGTTTCAGGTGAAATCAAGTGAGAGGCCTAATTTCACTTGTGTGTGTTGTCGACGCACTTATTATAAGAATCAGACTAAGTTAGTGGATTTATATGCGAAAAGTGAAAGGGAAAATAATAGTGAATGGAAGGATTTCGCAACATACTTGATGGTAGAAAATTGTTTTGATTTGGGATTGGATCAACGTGTGTGTACTTATTGTTGTAACAAATTAAATCAAAACCGGATGCCTGCTAGAGCAGTTCATAATAATCTGGAATTGGTTGAGATTCCTTCTGAATTGAAGGATTTAAATACTTATGAATCTATTTTGATTCAAAGTATCCATCCCTTTCAGGCTATTGTAAGAATGGAGCCAAAGACAGGGAAATTGCCTCCATCAGATTTACAGAGAGGATTAAAGGGAAGAGTTGTTTATTTGCCTCTAGATTTGAAGAAAAACATTAATACAATTGGAGTAGAAAAAGTGGAAGAGGAACCTCTGGTTATCTTAGTTAATGGGGTTCCGACAAAGAGTAAGAAAATATGGCAAGATTTAGTGGATGTTAGGAAAGTCAAAAAGGCAACATTGTATTTGAAAAAAAACAATAAGTACTATAAGAATGTATATGTTGCAGAAGAGGAAGTAAGTGAAGAAGAGGATAGCGATTTGTGTGCTGGTCAAATTGAGAAAGTAGAACCCTCTAAAAGTGAAGAAATATATGAACATTATAGTGTTCATCCTTTGCATTCCAAGGAAGTCATGGGATATGCTATTGAGTTGTTTCAAATGAAACAAGCCAAAGGGAGTCCCATTAGTGTTTGGGAGGAAAGTTTGGAAGCTCGGTGTTTCCCACAGCTATTTCCAACAGGTCAAGGAGGAAGATATGATGAGCGACCTCATCAAATTCCTGCTTCTGAATACCGGACTTTACGATTGTATGCAGAAGATCCTAGGTTTCGACAATGCATTCCCTATTTGTTTCATCTCCTGTTTGAAAGCGATCTGTCTGAACTGTCATATGCAGTGAACCACATCTTGAAAAGTGGTATACAGATGCAAAACATCTCGGCAAGTGACTTTATGGATAAAGTCAATGTGCAAGACAGTATTTTGGATTCTCACCTGATTAATCTCATGGCGTGTCAGCGTGGTACTAATGAGTACTGGTACCGTCGTCATGGTGATTTAAAATGTATGCTGAGGAACTTAGGAACTCCCACATGGTTCCTCACTCTCAGCTGTGCCGAGTATGGCTGGGAAGACTTACTTGAATTTCTACGAGAGGCAAATGGAAACATTGAAAATATTGAATTCAAGACACCCGGAGAACTGTGCTCTTTGGATCCAGTGAATGTATGCAGGTACTTCAATCATAGATTTGAAGCTATGATGTCTTGCATCATGAACAAGAAAAATCCACCTCTTGGAGAGGTGTTGGATTTCTTCTGGAGAAAGGAGTACCAAGCAAGAGGTGCTCCTCATATACATATGCTGCTGTGGATCAAGGATGCACCTAAATTTGGAACAGATCCAGAACACTTAGTGATGAGTTTCATAGAACAGTATTCTACATGTGCTGTTCCAGACGCAAAGGAAGACAAAAGCCTAAGAGAACAAGTTTTACGCTTCCAAAGCCATCGTTGTGGAAAGTACTGTCGTCGTAAATTCAGAAACAAGGACAAGTTCTACACCAAATGTCGTTTCGCCTTTCCACGACCGGTGATTTCTAAAGGAAGAGTGAACAGTTTGATGTCTTCGCTGCGACATAATGTGATGAAGAAATCACCTAAAAACACATACAATTTGAAAAGGAACGAAGAGTCCTAGTACATCAACGACTACAACCCAGTGATTTTGTCCATGTGGAATGCTAACATGGATATACAGTTTGTGGCTGATAACTGTATGGCTATGGCTCGGTATGTGACATCTTACATCACCAAAAAAGAAAAGACAGAATTGAAGGATATGTGGGAGGACATTTCCCATGAAAAGAGCCTCAGTAAGAAGTTGTACAGTTTCAGTCTGAAGATGTTGTCACATCGAGAAATCGGAGCTTACGAATGTTCTGACCGGTTGTCTTCAGCAAGTCTCTATGCCAAATCCAGGAGTATCGTTTGGGCGAGTCTTGGTCTTGCTGCAACGCGTAATCGAGTTCTGAAACCTGTGCGGGAAATTGAGTATTTGGCGGAAAAGGAGCGAAACAGTACCGATATTTTGAAGACCAACATGTTGGATACATATTATCCAAATAGAAGCAGTCACCTCGAGAATGTTTGTCTGTATGAGGTTCTACAAAATTACATATTCAAGAGGAACATCAAAGAAGATATTGATAAAGGAGTGTATGCTGTAATTGGAAGTGAGGGATGTCTGGTCAAGCAAAGAAAATGCCACTTGGTAAACCATCGAAAATTGAGTGGCGAATCTCCTGAAAAAAAAGAGTTTTTCTATTTAGCACTTTTGCAACTTTTCAAGCCTTGGCGTGCAGAAGAGGAACTGCTTGGAGATTTCCTCTGTTACGAAGACTCTTTCAATGCCGCCAAGGAGACCATAGAATGTCCTGTTTTTCCCAAATATCTAGAAATGTTGAATGCGGAAATCGAGCAGGAAGCAACGATTGCAGCCGAGATTGCTAGAGACAGTTCTCAGGACAGTCAGAGTTCTGCTTCATTGAGTCAGGATCCACTAGGAGGACCAGTTATCGAAAATGAAGCTGCCACTGCCATGATTGAAGTGGAAAGAGCCATGGCACATGCTCAGGAGGATGCGGTTAACTTAGAAGACTTGGAAAGACAACTCAAGGTTGAGCAGAGGAAAATATATGACGAAGTTACCAACCAAATTGATTATGGATTAAGTCATGAGAAGAAAGAGTGCTCATGTACGTCGTTGAAGCCTGTCCGACTGTACGTGAGTGGAGAAGCGGGAACTGGAAAAAGTTTCCTCATTAAAGCAATTTCATGTTATTTGCAGAAAAGGACTGAGTCATCGCTGTCCTGTGTTGTCACCGCTCCAACTGGACTGGCAGCACATAACATTAAAGGTATTACTTTGCATCGTCTACTGATGCTGCCAGTGGAGCATGATAACAAATTACAATACCACAAGTTATCTGGAGATGCTTGTTGTGAAGTTTCAAGAGTCTTGAAGAAAATGAAACTTCTTATCATTGACGAAGTAAGCATGGTTTCCAATGTCATGCTTGCCTTTGTGCATTTGAGAATGCAAGAAGTTCTCAAAACAGAGTATGATGTGTTATTTGGTGGCAAACACATCATTGTTTTCGGTGATCTTCTGCAGCTGACACCAGTGAAAGGACAACCTGTGTTCAAAATGCTCACGCATGAAGATACCAGGAAGTGCCTAGGGAGCATTGGCAACGTTAATATATGGTTAAACTTCAATTATGCTGAACTGCGTGAAAATATGCGTCAGGCGAAGGATGAAGATTCCAAGAATATTCTACAAGATGTTAGAATCGGAAAAGTGACCGAGCATGGGAAAGAAGCTTTACATGCACGATTACTGTCAAATTTGTATCCAGAACAAGACGTTGTGCCTGAAAATATTTTTCAGAAAATTACTGAGAAGAAATCTGGAATATGTTTGATGCCAACTCTTGCAGAATGTGCCATCTTCAACAACAAAATGTTGCATTTAGAAAACCAAGAGATTGTGAAACTGGAAGCTATTGACAGAGTAGAGCATATGGGATCAACAATTATTTTGTCTGAGAATTTGAAATCAAAATTGGATTCATTAGAGAAGACTATATCTAAAACTGCAGGTTTTGAAAAGACTCTGAATGTGTGCTTAAATTGCCGTATAATTTTAAGAAGGAATTTACATGTTGAAAGAGGTCTGGTAAATGGATCAATGGGTAATGTTGTTGATTTTGTGAAATACAGAAATAGAGATGGAATTGAATTTTTAAAAATTAAATTTGATGGCATTGAGGAAGTACAGCTAATTGGTCGTTGCTCTGCTAGGTTTTTGCTTGTGAAAGACATATGTTCGCCGTAAGCAGTTTCCTGTTTGCTTGGCATATGCGGTGACAATCCATAAATCGCAAGGTTTAAGTGTAGACAGTGCATTGGTGAATATTGGCAGTTCTGTGTTCAAGGAGGGTATGGCATGTGTGGCATTGTCACGAGTCAGAACTTTATCGGGATTGTACTTGATTGAGTGTGATGTCACAAACATTTGTGCGGATCTAGATTGTGTTAAGGAATACAATGGGTTAAGAAGAGAGTATGCGCCACATTTGCCTCAATATCCTTTGTTTGAGAAATGTGTGGTAGGCCGGAAACGAAGAAATGTGACCAATAGTAGGGAGGTTGTAGCAAAAAGACGAAAAGTCGATGAACCAGAAATTATAAGCAGAAAGAAAAAGGATTTTGTTGAAGATGTTGTTGGTTTTCAATTTGAAAACAGTTCTGGTGTCAACTGCTATGCTAATGTAGTGGTTAATGTTTTGTTTTCTCTAGAAAATGTAAAAGAAGAGATTGTGGTCAATTCGGATCAAAGATTTTGCAGTTTGTTGAATTCTGTGTTAGAGAAATGTAGCACTGATAGAACAAAAATAGAAAGTGTGTCTGAAATTCGAAATCTGTTAGACAGATGTTCAGGTCAAACACAATTCTCTCAAAATATTCAGCAAGATTGTCAGGAGTTTTTAATGTATATGCTTGATGTATTGCATGATGAAGGTGTAGATGTAGATCACCTGTTTGGGCTTTCTTATCAATGGCAGCATGACTGCGAGAACTGTAGGGTATCAAGTACTACTAGTGTAGACTCAGAAAAATTTATATATTTAACTTTGCCAGACAGTAAATCAGTGTCCTTTAATAAGCTAGTAAAAGCAGCTGATCACAACATGGAGTGTAGCCAATGTAAGTCTGAAATGTTGTCAACATTATTTATACGAACATATGGCCAGTATGTCATTTTAATGTTCCAACGATGTAGGCCTGATGGAACAAAATTGACAACTTTAATTAAAAATTTTGTGGCTTCGCAGTTGTCAATATCAGGAAGGACTTTTGTAACTGCAGCAATTATATATCATGACGGTCCTTCAACAACATCAGGACATTACACAGCTTATTTAAAGTCTAGAAACGGCTGGTCATTCTGCAATGATTCTGTTTTAACTTTAAAAAAAAGAATTGCCTTTTGACCTTAAAAATTCTTACCTGGTGTTTTTAAAAACAAAATTTTAGGGAAGGAATCTCGGGATTTGCTCTGAGGAATTTCAAGAGGTTCTAATGGCTCCTACACTATTTGGCCTTGAGGATAAGTGTAGTACAGAGTCAAAAGTTATTTTTGAGTTTTAAATAGTTCCTGGAAAAAAAGAAGGTTTTCTTACAGAAAGTGGTGGGCACGGATTAGTTAAAGGACAACAGAGTATTTCCCAAAGCAAACGGTGTTCTTACCATAACACTTAACGTCATGGAAAAATAACTGCACTTTGAATGAGTTCAGAAAAACTGTTTCTTTTTATAAGCTAATTCAAGCAGCCAATGAAAACATGGAGTAGAGGTAATGTAAGTCTGCAATGCTGTCTAGATTATTTGACCAAACTTTTGGTTATAATGTCATTTTAAAATTCCAACTATATAAACCTGATGAAAGTAAGTCTTCAACTTTAATTACAAATGTTGTGGTTACACAGTCATTGATTTTAGGAAGAACATTTGTAACTGCAGCTATTATATGACATGATGGTCCTTTGACAAGATCCGCTTATTACATAGCTTATTGAAAATGTAAAAAAAGCTGCTGTTTCGGAAATGATTCCCATTTGACTACGATACAATGTTGCCTTTTTACTTAAAAATATTCTTACTTTCTGTTTTCAGAAAAGAGAATTTAGGGTAGGCAACTGGCCTATAATGATTCTAGGGGTTGATATAATTTTATCTACTGTTTTAAATTGCTTTGTGATTAAAAGTGATGTAGAGAATTAAATAATTGTAGTAGTCATAGAGGTAGTGTAAGTCTGCTTCATAGTAAGCAGTATCAGTGTCATAGGAAATGTGGAACATGAGTGAGCAAGAAGGGTGAGATATTACTAGTACAGGATTGTGAAAGTGATCTTGAACGTTTTCTTTCTGAAAGTTGCGGAAATACAAAATGACGGGATTTGCTTAGAAGAATTCCAAGAGTTATAAATGGCTCCTACACGATTTGGCCTTGTGGAAAAGTGCGGTAGAGAGCGAGAAGTCATTTATTGTATGTAACATATTTGTCAAAACGATGGAGCTTTTCTTTCAGAAAGTGGCGGGCTGAAAATAATAACAGCACAACAGAGTGTAAGCTGTTCATAGGATATCCTTCGACGTCATGAAAAGTAAGTTACTTTTTAGGAGTTCTGATTTCTGATTGGTTATGTTATATGTTTTTTTTAAACACAATCATTTTGATTGTGTTTTTTTTCCCCCCGATGTTATATGATGAATACCTTCAAGTCACTGTTTTTAGTGAAATTTGATAAATTCTGAGAACAGCAAAAATAAACCATTTAACATGTATAATTAATTCTGTACTTTTTGTATTTATGATATACATTTAGAACTGTGTAGTAGGCATGGAGAAGCTGAGGCTTCTGTAAGTGTCAAAGTTGTTGCAAACAGTGCTCACATTCTACGTAGTCTTTCATATGATAGACTACATCTGCACAATGAGATACCTAAGCAAAGGAAACACAGGTGATGTGATTGTGAAATGAGCAAAAAAAATGGCACGTTTTTCAATTACATTACCTGTGTTTCCTAACATTACACATCACATTGTGTAGATGAGGTTTAGGCCTGTTCCAGGAGACAGAGGAGGTCTGACATTTGTTCAAGAGTGCAGTGGACATGACTCACTTCGTTGGTAGGCCTGCACATGTATTATCTCCTCTGTACTCTTCAACAAGCCTAAATTTCATCTGCAACCCTGAGTAGGACTCACCTGAAACAAATCTGTGGATAGGCCACACCTTATCAGCATCTAGAAACAATCATTTAAAATGTTAAGGGCAGATTTATGATGGCCGTGCGCCTCTTTTGCGTCGCTGTTCCGTCACTTTTGTGACGCAGCAGCAGTGTAAAAGATGCACCATGTTGCAAGATAGGCCTCAGTTCATCTCCAGCAAGATACCATCAGTTTAAAATGTATATAATTAGGACTGTGTAGGGGGCATGCAGAAGCTGAGGCTTCAGTAAGTGTCAAAGTTGTTGCATGCAGTGCTGTACTTCTGCGTACTCTTTCATATGCTGGACTACATCTGCACAATGAGATACCTAAGCAAAGGAAACACAAGTGATGTGATTGTGAAATGAGCAAAAGAAATTGCACGTTTTTCAATTATATCACCTGTGTTTCCTAATATTACGAATCACATTGTGCAGATCAAGTTTAGGCCTGTCCAGGGAAACAGAGGAGGTCTGGCCTTTGTTCAAGAGTGCAGTGGACATGACTCACTTCATTGGTAGGCCTGCACATGTATTATCTCCTCTGTACTCTTCAACAACTCTAAATTTCATCTGCAACCCTGAGTAGGCCTCACCTCAAACAAACCTCTGGATAGGACACACCTTATTGGCATCCTGAAACAATCATTTAAAATGTTAGGGACAGTTTTATGATGGCTGTGCACCTCTTTTGCGCTGCCGTTGCGTCACTTTTGTGAGACAGCAGCAGTGCAAAAGATGCACCATGTTGCAAGATAGGCCTCACTTCATCTGCATCAAGATACTGTTAGTTTAAAATGTATATATTTAGGACTGTGTAGGGGGCATGGAGAAGCAGAGGCTTCTGTAAGTGTCAAAGTTGTTGAAAAACTGTTTGTCCTTCAATCTTTTCCCTTGTCTTTTCTAATTTTTAAATACATGTTTTAATATTTTTCAAATGTTTGTTCTCTCTTTCACAGATTGAAAGCATAAAAATAACAAGTGACTAAGTTAACGACAATTATAAGGTAAATGTTTTGTACTCTTTTCGTTACATTTCTATCACATTTAACTTCTATTAGTTCCACTACTTCATTTCTTTAACCCTCACTTTCCTGCCTTTGCTACTTCCCTAATTCCTTTCTCTATTACTTACTTACTCTACTCCTTCCACTCTTTTTCTCAGTCCTTCTCTTCTCATACTTCCTCACTCTTGTTCACTCACTCCGTCTCTATTACTCTCACTGTCTCTGACTGTTCACTCTTTCAATACTTGTTCATTATGCTTTCTCTCTGTAGTTCAAGCACACTAAGGAGCATATTATCAACACAGGCAATAAAATTATCGCTGCTTTTATCGGCAGAAAACTGCCGCAAAAGTGGCTTTAGCGGCAGTTTTCTTCCGCAAAAGCGGCTTTAGCAGCAGTTTTCTGCCGATAAAAGCAGTCATTATCGGCAGAAAACTGCCGCAAAAGCGGCTTTAGCGGCAGATTTCTGCCGATAAAAGCAGCGAAACTTTTATCGCCTATGTTGATAATATGCCCCTATGTTATTTACATTTCTTTGCTGTTTCAATCATTCCTTTTCTGTTACTTCTTCTTTTCTGCATTCTGTTTTTTCTCTCTGTTATTCCAATGTTTTAATCTTAATTTGATCATTCAGTCACATTCTCTAAGAAACTCTTGTTTGTTATTCTTCTACTCTCCTTTTTTTCTTTCACTTCCTTATCTATTTTGTTTTTCACAATTATACCCTCTTCCATCTTTTCTTCGGTAAATAGATCTATTAAACAGTATCTTTGGTTTAGTCCCTATAGCTGTCTTTCTTTTAACATTACTCTCTGTTTCCTTCCCTTATACTTACTCTTCTTTTTTTTTTTTTGGTTCGCTCCCTGTTCGCGTACCGGCGAGCGAACCGGGAAGCGAACCAAAAGAAATAGAGGTTGCAAGAGTGCTAAACATTCTAGCAATTTTTTTATAAAGGGGAGGTAGTTCTGAAAAGAACTTTTTTTAAAATTATTTTTGTTGTTTTATATTTTTTTATTATTTTTCTGAACATTTTTTTACTTTTTTTGTATTTTTTGAACGGTTTCATATTTGTTTTGGTTTTTTTTTGGGGGGGAAACAAAAACGATTAATTGTAAAGGGCTCAACAGGAGCAACAAAAATAAAAGATAATTTATTTTCTGGGGCGTTTTGGACAATCATGATTGTCGATAGCTCTGTTGATTAAATTGATGCTACTTTCTCTGTAGCAAATCAACTGACCGCAACGCACGCACACTTGTTTGACTTCCCCGAACCTCATCTGTATATTTGGGACCGTCTCCCTCGCCTCTGGTCCCGTCACTTCCTCTACAACTGATCTTCTGGCCACAAAAGGGGGATTATCTTGCTGGTCACGAAACTGCGCAGCACTGTAGTTGATAGGGTGCCACCTGTCCATATGGCGATGCATTGTATAATTGCCATAACTATATTTTTTATCTTTCCCTCTGGACAAATCTTTCTTACAGATAAGGCAAGTTACGTGCCGGGCATTCACTTTTTTTTGGCCCCGGGGATATTTAAAAAATTGCCAAATATAATTTTCTTTGACATGAGACCTCCTGGGCTCCTCAGGCAAAAAATGTCTCTCTTCCTGCTGTTCCTCTTCTTCCTCTTCTTCCTCCTCTTGCTGAAGGATAACTTCAGCAGGTGGTCCTCTCTTCCTTGGAGGTGGTGGAGGTGGTGGGGAAGCACCAGCTGAAGCTACTAATGAAGCCATTGCTCAGTGATGACAAAAGGTCTTCCTCTCACAAAGATGAAAGTCAGAGTGAGGAAACAAGGAGGGGTTTTCATCATTTGGGAAAAACAATAGTTCTAAACCAATGAAAAGTGTTACTTTTAGGTCACATGACCTAGTCTTACATCATTAGGAAACCAAAAGTGAAATGAACCAATGAAAAGTGTTATTAACAAGTCACATGACCTGTTGTGTTTACGTTACGCGCTTTGCGCCGCGTCCCGGATCGCTTCCGGGAAGCTGCGCTTCGTGCCTCGCTTCGCGTACCGGTTCACTTCCGGGTACGCTAACGCGGCGCGTCATATGACGTATCACGCGACAACGCGATACGTCACGCTGACGCGACGCGTCACGATGTTGTTTTCTAACGCGGCAGTTGCGCAAACGGAACGTTTACCGGTTCGCGGACCGGGTCGCGGCACCAAATTGAGCTAACGGGAAGCTACCCGGTGCGCGGACCGGTAGCGAAACAAAAAAAAATTAAAAAAATATATATATACATAAAAAAATTGTATTAAAAACATATAAAATATATTTTTTGATTTAAAGAAGAATACATTTTAAACCTTTTGATATTTGCTATTAAAATAACATTGAAATTCACTGAAAAAACCATAGGTTATAGACCATATATAGGGGCCGATTAGGATGGCGGACGGACTTGCGTCCGTCCGCCATCCCAGAGGTGGAGGGACCGTCCGCATGGACTGCGGAGGTCCCTCCGTGTAAATCAGGATGTGACCGCCACCCTGGCGGTCACATCCTGGATATTTAACATTGCGACGGGTGCTGCTTCAAGCAGCACCCGCCGCAATGTTAAAAGTGCATGTGTAACATTTACATGCACAAAGCGGCAGGCACCGCGCGGTGCCTGCCGCTTTGTGCATGTAAATGCTGGGGGGTACCATAGGTACCCCCTATGTGCACCCCCACCCGCCTACGCCCTGGGGGCCCGCAACGGGCCCCCAAAAGCAAAAGTACACGTGCTTTTCCACGGCGGAAAAACCGCCGCGGAAAAGCATGTTTACTAATGCTTCCTAATTTGGCTGGCGGTGTCTGATAGACACTGCCAGCCAAAGGAGAGCTTTTCCGCTGCGGTTGTAATCCGACCGCGGCGGAAAAGCAGCGGACAGAATCCAAGACCCACCAGCCATCGTAATGCGGCGGTGGGTCTTTGGTGACTCCGCAGAGGATTTTCCGCCTCCTCCGGGCCGGCGGTGGCTTCCGCCGGCCCGAAGGAGGCGGAAAATCCTCTATCATAATCGGCCCCATAGTTAGGAATTAGCATTTACTAAACCTTGAAAATTCACAGAAAAAAACATAGGTTAGAGACCATATATAGTTAGGAATTAGCATTTAAGAAACCTTTCTTTACTCACACAAAACCATTGAAATTCCATATATAGTTAGTTGTACTAACTATATATCGCGCACCCGCAATCCACTGCTGATCATGTCACATATTACATCATTCATGACATGGTCAGTGACATCACTGATGACATCACTGATGACATCTCAAATGACATCACTGATGACATCACTGATGACATCTCAAATGACATCACTGATGACATCACTGATGACAACATCCAGTGACTGTATAATTCTGTAAAGTTAAAATATGTCTTACAAATTGAATAATGAGTGGATTTATAAGTGTCTGGATGAAGGATTTAGTAGGTGCATGACTGACTGTATGAGTGAGTGATTAAATGTGTCTTACTGAGTGCATGGGTTAGTGACTAAACTGTCTTAATTTGTGCATCATTGTGTCTGTTGTTCTGTAATCTGCTGCATGTGTTGATCATTAGCTATATGAGTAACTATATGGATTATTGATTGTTTGCCCAAGTATTTGTATGGGAGACTGAGTGTGTGTGTGGGTGGCTGGGAGGTGTATGACTCTGTGCATACATGTGTGAGCAGTTGATTCACTAGATGTATGGGTTCAAAAGTGCATATGGAAACAGCTGTATGGGCGGTTGACTGTGTGCATGAGTGTATTGGTGAGTGAATGGATATCTCAGTGCTACATGTCAAAGTAAGTACATATGTAAAACACAGTACATGTGAGAGTTGACATATATAAATAACTGTGCATAACAGCCAGTGAATGTGTGAGTGGCTGTATGGATCATTGTGAACTTGTATCACGGATTGTATAAGAGAGTAAATATATGTAAGTATATGTTTGAATAAGTAAGGTGTGTATAACTGTATAGTTGAGGAAATGGAGGTGTGATTGATTCTTTGCATGAGTGACTAGGTGTGTGAGTAACTCCATGGATGAGTGACAGTCTGTGAGTGTCTGTTTACACTGAGTGTATCTAAGGTTATATTAGAGTCTGAAGAGGTTCATCGTATTATCACATGAATAATATCATCAGTGATGTGATCAGTAATGTCAAATGAGATGTCATCAGTGATGTCATCAGTGATGTCATTTGAGATGTCATCTGTGATGTCATCAGTGATGTCATCAGTGATGTCATTTGAGATGTCATCAGTGATGTCATCAGTGATGTCATTTGAGATGTCATCAGTGATGTCATCAGTGATGTCACTGACCATGTCATGAATGATGTAATATGTGACATGATCAGCAGTGGATTGCGGGTGCGCGATATATAGTTAGTACAACTAACTATATATGGAATTTCAATGGTTTTGTGTGAGTAAAAAAAGGTTTCTTAAATGCTAATTCCTAACTATATATGGTCTCTAACCTATGGTTTTTTCTGTGAATTTTCAAGGTTTTGTAAATGCTAATTCCTAACTATATATGGTCTATAACCTATGGTTTTTTCAGTGAATATATATATATATATATATATATATATATATATATATGTATATATATATATATATATATATATTCTTTTTGCGTTTATTACAGTGGTGTAACAGCAGAGGAATTCACTATACACCTAGGACTGCAGGTGATATAGTTATTTGTTTTTCACTTTTCACATTTTACATTGTAGTAGCAATTCACTGAGGTCCTGAGGAAGGCAGAGGATAAAAGTGGCTGGTTTTACTGCTGAAACATGTCGACCTATTTTTTCATCTGGGCAGATATTTGTTAAAAACTGCCTCTTTTTGCACTGTTTTTAATCTTGGGCATCTGAGCGATAATAATAAACAAAGGGTTTCTCTCATTTACCCAATTTTAAGTCACTTCTCACATACACTGTCGCACTGCAATATAATTTGTATACCAATCCAAGAACACAACTAGTTGACACGTAGGTGTTATCCTAGTGACTCATAATTAGGTGGGGGACATTACAACCAGGTCCCGTGGCTCACCTTCTATGTTTCATGATGGAAACACTAAGAAGAAAGCCCAGATGATGACCAGGGCGGTATCGAGTGGTGACTGATTGGTATCTTCATTTAGAAAGGGCTTTTCATTATAACCTATACACTTAACTAATGAGACTAGGTAGTTGCATCTCTAAGGTAGAACTCTTGTTAGACCCGTGGACACTTGTGTTGTAATTTAGGTAGGATTCGGGGGCGGTGTCCATGATAGGTCTCTAAATATTCCCTGGGACCCTCTCTTATTGGTGTAGTTTGTTCAGACACACAATATTCAAATTTTACCTGTTATGGGTTTTTTAAGGGAGGGGGTTACTTAAGTGATTCTAATCCACTTCTACTGGTGGCCTCGGAGTGCTTCTACACTTTTGGACAGATCACCTAAGAGGCATGCTGTGAAGACGATTCATCAGATGCCGCCCCGGTGATGTACTCATTCTGAGCTTCTGTCAGCTTTAAAGGAGGTTGAACATGTCGGTGACCACAGGGCTTTAAGTGGGATGAAAAAACTGGGGGGTCTCTCAAAGGGGTGTGGCCGATGTAATTAAGGGCGTGGCATTAATACACTTACGCAAAAAATCTGTTTAGCATAGTGTACCGCCCGACTTGTATTTTGCTGTTTCTGTCATTGCATCCAGATATGTGATACAACAAGTAACATCATACCTAAAACATGTCAGGACTATTGGCTTTGACAATGGTTATTAGTTGCACAAGATAAATAAGCTGCAACCATGGCTTGTTACTTATAATATTGAAAAAGCTTCCACTTAAAGCCCTGGTGACAATACCATAATGTTGCTGCTCTTACGTTTCAGAAAGAGAAGAGTAAATCCAGAAAGAAAATGACTCTTTAAAGGATTTCCCTTCCCCCACAACGCTCACCTGGCATGGCGTCATGCCGTAACTTCTCCACTAGTGCGTAGTGAGCAGCGCACATCAATGTGCTTGCTGTCTCGAAACCAGTCTCTATCGTGCAGTTTTGCGCCCTGGCACCACTTTTTTCAGGACTGCAGTGACAGCAAACGGACCGCCTGTGCCAGGGCACAAAACAGAGTCCGATAGACACCCGTTTTGAGGCCCCGCTTAAAAAAAGCATTGGCATAGCCAATAGGTCTCATCTTTATAAGTGTTTAGCCATGTAACAGTTATGTTGTTGCACCAAGGATATTGTGTTGGATAACTAAACACTTGTAAGGTCCCAAAGGCGAGACCTATTGGCTATGCCAATGCTTGTTGGAAAAGGTACAGCCACAAAGTGGTCGAACTCAAAGAAGCCATGTGGACAGAGCTGGACTTTTGGTACCAAGATATCTAGTAATAACAGCAAACTTAGGCCCTACCCGACCACCAATCCATACTGTCCAACCTTAATTGAACACAATGCCATCCTCCGATTACTCACGTAACAAGCATTGGCAAAGCCAAAAGACCTTGCCTTTGAAACCTATTGGCTTTGCCAATGGTTTTTAGCCATGCTGTACAGCATTCCCATTACTGTGCAGCATGGCTAAAAGAGAAAAAATCTTATGATCCTATGAGCCTGCATCATTAGGTAGCTGTGCACACCAAGCATCCGTGTGCCTACACAATGATTCAAGATTGTTTTTTTCCTTTTGTTTAGTGATTAGAGTGGAATCAGTAAATAAAAAAAAGAAAGTAGTTGTGCCTGTGGGGAAACAATTCTGGGACAGAACCAAAAAGAGGGGATCGGAATCATGTAGGGTGGGGGAAAGCGATGGGTGCGCGCCTGGACTGAAGCATTATGGAGGGTGTGGGTAGGGCAGCAAATGGAGATAAAGCAATTTAAAGGGGGGAGCACCTGGCTAGGAAATCAACCTGGCAGGGAGAAGAACCCAAGGGTGAGCCCATTATGGAAGGGAGTGGAGGGTAAACAATGGGTAAGAGAGCAACATGAGCATGCAGACGTGGAGAAGTACATGAGGGAGACAGCTGGAAAACAAATGCACTGTTGTGGAGTGCTTAACCCCTTCAGTGCTAATGACAAGGGTAACTCGTCATGGAGTTTCCATTGATTTCAATGGAAAGTCAATGGAGGTCCATGAACACCCTTAGCAGCCAAGTGGTTAAACAAAAAGAAGCAAGTATTCGCAAAGCTTTCCTCCATTGTTTATTGTCAAAGGATTGACTTAAACAAACGCGAGGAAAGTGATATGGATCCATTTCAAATATGTATGCTAGTTCAACAGCATATCTTGGCGCAACTGAGGGCCATGTCTCCAGTCTCCCATCCACAAGGGTGGACATGGAGAAGCAAATATGGAATAACGCAATTAAGAAAATACAGATCACATACGTCGAGCGTAACAGTTACTACTGAGGGAAAGAGTGAAGAGCAAAGAAGCAAAGCACAGGCTGTTGGGAGTGGCAAAGTTAACCGCACAGGGTACACATAGGGAAAGAGTTTCCATCTAAGAGGGATTTTCAATGAATCTTAGTTTAAGATGAGGGAAATGAGGTGGACTGTGTTGTAGAATTACACATACAAGGGATTGATTCAGGCTCTTAAAATCACCAGTGGCTGGAAACTGAAGGCATTTCCCTGAGGCTAGAAATGTTCTCTTATCAGCATTTTGTGACCTAAAAGGCACTCTGATAACATTATCAGTCACCTAGAATGGACTGCCCAGAAAGGAGCAGACACAGACTGTGGTCAGAAGGTACGCTCGCGATCGCCAAGGACGTCTGAATCCTAATGAGACAAAGATTGATGTCTGCTAACCAACGAAGAGGTCAGCTTGTCTCTGTCGAGTGGAACGATGCCATAAAGCAATAGTCTTTAAGATATAATTCCACAGAGCTGGCAAAGAACGATTTCAGACTATTACTACACATTATAAATCACTGATTTATTCAAGATCTTTAAAGCGCCATGGCACTTTAATATTACAATAGTACTACACTGCAAAAAGAGCAACAGAAAATGACATGCTTCCCTGATGAAGGCCACAGGAGCACATTACAGTTCCTAGTGTGGTTCAAACGAAATTTCTGTGGGGTAGGCCAAATGGTACACTACCTGATCTTGCATCAAAACCATTGAGCATCAGAAGATTTAAAGGATTTTAGGACGAAAACCCCATTACAGGATCAGAATGACAGACTGACCGTCATCCACACACCAGTTTGGGCTTAATTTACTTTGGCTATATTCACAGCTCTGTGTGCTTGGACATGACATTCTAGCCATCTGTTTTTTGGTGTGTTTTTAGCGAGATCATTGTTTGCTTAGGTCTATAGTCACCCTACACTTGTGATCCTGTGTGGTCATTTCCCACACACACATCAGCTCTTGAAGATCAGTGCCCAGATTTGTTTTTGCAAGGTGTGACACTAGATCTTATTCCTTACAGAGCGGGCCCCTTTCCCTGAGCTGTCGCCTGGTAGAGGTGTGGCTACTTATCCTAAAGTTGAGGGTAAGTTTTTTTGTCTAACAAAGGTATGAGCACTTGCTAATGAGGATAAGGTTTATCCCTTTAGCACTACTTGCAACACATTATAACTGAAGGATTGTTATTTGACTTGATGCATTGTTTGTCTTTTTTCTCACCCTTACAGATAGCTCCAGTAATAACCATCAGCAACTTATAGAATTACTGGTTCTGTATAGTTTTCTTTCCTTTTCACGTTTTTTTGCACTAGCAGCAGCAACCTTTTTGATCTTGGTCCTGAATAAAGCCTAGCTACAATGATTGATCATTTAAGGTTGAAACATGTCGACCTTCTTATAGTGTAGTTTTAAATCAATACTACTCTTTGCATGCCTTTTATTCCTACAAGTGCGAGCAAGCTAATAAAGGTTCTTTTGTCTCCACTAGGTAGTTTTAACCTCACCACTGCTATTCCACTCAGTCATGCCCCTTTGTGCTGCACTCTCACCACGCCTACCATTCACATATGGGATTTTAGCATCCTAGTATAGGTCTTTACCATCTTGAAAACATCCCAGAGCTCCTACCTCACAGTGAGGGAGTTGTAGCCCTCAGTGGGACTAGGTTTCCCACTTAGAGGAGAAACCCATATGTCGAAGCATGCCACCTATGGTGGGTGTGGGTTTCTGTCCTGAAAGGGATTGTCCCCCTGTCTAGATGGGACATGTTGTGAGACACTAATTCTTTAAATCTTCTGATGCACAATGGTTTTGATGCATTCTTGTGTGTAAGTTTAGACCTGAGGAATTCTTGTGTTAAAATTGTATATGGTAGGGGATACTTTCCTCGCAGGTCTTTAAGCATTTTCCCTTGGACCCTTCCCCATTTTGTCTATAAATGCAACGTGTTTCCACTGAGTCAGTGGTTATGGTCACTCTTACATTTCTACTCAGCCCGGATGTTATCACGTGACAACAAAGCCATGGTTCTCAGTGGGGGCAGACAACAGTGCAGTCTAGGTTCGCTGATAAGGGCTGTGTATGGCAAGTTTGGGGTAGATGGTGGAAAGTAGAGACAAAGAGACATGTGAGGACACGGTGATGGAGCAAGGTGGAGAAACAAAATTTTGTGTACCCTTGCAAAGTCATACATCCATAACATGTAATCTAAACTAATGGAATGATGCATGAAACTAATCAACGTAGAATAAAAGTTGCACACACACACACGTGGGAATTACTTTTTTGCATATGTTGCAATCATAATGAACTAATTATGTGTTTTTGACGTGTCTTGTACTAATAAGCAGCTTTGATATAATGGAATGAAGCATAAATGTGCTTTTTGTCTATGTCTTTGTGGCTGGAGATTGGACTCAGGTGAGCATATTACGCATAAATGTGGCTTATTTGCTAGGTAACTACTAATAGGGAAAACCTTAGTAAGGGGGGAGGTAAACAAAAAGGCTACTTATCTTAAATTAACGTTTATTTGTGTTTGTTTCTATGATAGTTCCCATTTTGGCTCGTGAGGCCTAACCTAAAATGGAGTCGCTGGCCTACTGTGACAATAAAAGATAAAGCACATGCGCGATTGAGAAGACGAGAATGAATGTGAGCTGCTTGTGCCTGCACGGAAGGCAGTTCAAGGTCGCTGCGGCCTGGAAGTTTAGATGGCTGCCAAATGATGAGAGCAATGGTTCTGAAAGTGGGAACTTTACATGAAGTTGCCAATCAAGGAACTCGACTAGCCGTACTGTGACAAACAAAGGACCTATTAAAATATTACAGGAAGAAAAAGTATAATGTGGTGGTGAGGTTATGCTCATCCACCCCCAAATTGACCAATCAGGACTCGACTTCATGCTGAAAGTTACGCTTTTAGGTAGATAGAGCTAGTGAAAAAGGTATAAAAAGTGCAGGTTTTACTGAGTAAAAAACTTCTTCTTGATTTCTACCCGAGATGCTGCCCGATTGCTGATTTTCCTGAGATGTAAGATTCTGACAAATGTTTTACTTTTCTTTGAGCAGGAAATGCACCTTGAGTAAGGGATTTTAGTTAGGGAAGTCAGGATAACTGAATTTTGGGAACTATCTGTCTTTGCTAATACTTGAGTTCTGAACTTAAAATTGCTAATTATTATTTCTGAAATTTTCTAAAATAAATGAAATTACCTGTTTGGACTAAACTCTCATCTTTAAATGTTGTTTGGAAATGAAAGAAATTAGTAAATAAAAGAAACCTATAGACATGTTAAATTTGCTTTAATAAAAATTAGATAAATGGAGAATCAAGCTGGTCTTGAGTTTTCCAATGCCTAATTTTTTTACTAGCAGACCCATCGACCCATATGGCAATATGTCTAAATGTATAATCTTATCAATAAACCATGGGAAAGCTCCTTAAACTGCAGATGTAAATAGTATAAATGTTCAGTTTTTAATTTAGGCATTTCGCTATGATACAGCAGCTCTCCTTTGGAATTCACCGATCCATAGAGTAAGGTAGAAGTGTGTGTGAATAGCTCACAGTGATATGGGCCCCACTGGTGAGTGAATGTGTGTTGTGGTGATTCAGGGATCGGTTATATGGTTTTAGAAATTATTTTTGGAGTAGCCCTGCATCAACGGCACGTTTAGTTCAGTGGGGTTGGTATATTGTATAGCACAGCGCCTATGGATTCAAAGGTATTGGAAGTAGGGATGGCTTGAAGTGACTTCGATGACACCACCCCTGTGAATGCCCTACCAAGCTGCTGACAGATGCTTTGCATTTGGAGGTAATATTGTGAATTGCACAGTTTACCAAGGCGGCCTTTACTAGTCTTGCTTGCATAGGTCATCTTTTTATGTACATGTCACAATTACCCGTGAATGATCATATTTTGAGAAGGCGCCTGTAATGATGCGGAGCCTTAATCTTATGCTTCCAGCATCCCTGTCTCCAGCAACTGACTAAAGTAGAATCCCTGTAGATTCTACGCGGTCATGGCTACACGACCATAGTTCTTAACCATGACATCACTACATCATCCCCCTACTGAACAACAAAAGAAATTACAGATAACAGATGACAAATAATAACAATAGAAAAAAGAGAAATAAATGTTAACATTGTTCAATCAGTCTTTGAGGTTTCTTTTGTATCCTTTCTGTTCTTCTAAGAGGAGCACAATCACTGATATCACCCCCTTCTCTGTAGGTGTAATTTGAGGGGCTTACAAACGTTTTAAAATATGCCTTATTTCTTACTATCACTTTATTTTCATTTTGAGCAGTGACAGCTGAAGCTTTCATCTTAGTCACTTTCAAAGGAGATGGATGAAATGTACTCAGACTTTCTTGTTTGATTTTGCCTTACCAACACCAGATCCCCTATTTCATAGTTTCCTCTGCTAACATAATTTCTTTGTTCTGCATTCTTCTTCATTTTTTCTGTCATTTCCTCATCTCTCTTTGTAATTTGTGTATGTTCTTTAGGGGGTCTGAAAGGCATTTGTGGCAAACGTGTTTGTCTAGACTGGCCAAACATGAACTCTGCAGGAGTCTTTCCAGTCGAACCATGCGGTGTATTCCTATAGTCACGCAAAACTGGACACACAGCTTGATTTACAGTAATGCCTGTTAACTTTGCCCTCTGCACACTTTTTTTGAATGTGGCCATCAGTCTTTCCGCTATAGCATTTGCTTGTGGCAAGAGTGGGGTAATCTTCCTATGTCTCAGACCCATATATTCAAGAAATTTTATAAATTCTTTCCCATTAAAAGGTGGATCATTGTCTGTCTTCAAAAGATTAGGTATACCCCAAGCTGAAAAAATGTCATCAAGAATAGGTAAAATCACAGATGCAGAGGTAGACATCACTGTTTTTACGATTGGAAATCTAGAATATTCATCAATCAGAACAAAAAGATAACGTCCAGAATCCAGAGGTCCATAAAAATCACATGCCAGATCAGACCAGACAGCATCTGGCAATTTACACATTTGTAATTCTTCAACAGTTTTTTCTCTTATGGTGCACTGACAAAAATGACAAGACTGCACAATCTTGTTGCTGATATTCCTCTATGACCTTCATGTGCAAGGTTAATGACACGTCTTTGCAGACTGCTTGTGATAACTATCCCGTTTCCTCTTACAAGAATACCAGAAGTGGCTATTGTCAGTTCTGCTTGGATATTTTTGAAGGCAAACATGTCTCTTCTACATACTCCCGGTTGAAACTTTGTTGAAACATTGACATGCTTCCATCTATTTAGGTTTAATATTCTTTTCACCTCCACTAAAGTATTGTCTTTGTTAGATTCATAAATTAGTTCTTGTTCAGAGATCACTTCAGGAACTGTTGACTTAATAATGAAATTTATATGGGATTATGTATCATTCATTTCAATATTACTCTGATCTGTAGGATGCCTAGACAAATAATCAGCAGGATTATACTCTTTTCCTGGTTTATGAGGTATTTTAAAATCATAGTCCATTAACCTCAAGCCCCATCTTTCAATCCTGAGGGGTCTCTTTGCTTTCGGGTTTCCAAAAATAGTTGTGAGGGCTTGATGATCTGTTACTATCGCAAATGTTTTTCCATACAGAAAATCATGATAGTGCTCACATGCCCACACTACCGCCAAACTTTCTTTCTCCGGTTGAGAGTATTTTTTTTCTATATCCGTCAGGCTTCTGCTAGCAGATGAGACCAAAACTCTTGGGGCATCTTTTCCTTGTTTATATTGAAAAAAATAGCACCTAGCCCCACTGGGCTTGCATCAACCAGAATTTCTGTGCATAAGTTTGGATCAAAGTATTTTAAATTTGCTGCTGCTACTATGTCACTCTTTATTTTCTTAAAACCATTGTTGCATTCCTCACTCCAAAGGAATGTTTTATTATTTTTCGTTAACTCTCTGAGAGAAGAACTGGTAGTAGCATAATCTTTAATATAACAAGAACAGTAACTAGCCATTCCTAGAAAAGACCGTAATTCTGTAATGTCTTTTGGACAAGACATTGCCACTAGAGATGACACTTTCTTTGGGTCCGGTCGCATTGCTTTACTTGAGAATATATGACCATAGAACGTCAATTCTGATTTAACGATTTCGCACTTTTCAGAGCTCAGTGTTAACCCAGCTTTCCAAAGCTCTTGACAAACTTCTCTTAATGCATGATCATGTTCACTTTTTGTTTTAGAACATCATCACCGTAGTTCATTGGATTTTTTACTGGTCCGATCATTTTTTTAATGATTTCTTGAAAAATGTCTGCAGCTGAGCATATTCCAAAATTGAGTCATTTGTAATGAAATGAACCCATATGTGTTGAGAAAGTCGTAATATATCTTGATTTCCCATTAATTTCCAATTGATAGTATCCTTTACAGAGATCCAATTTTGAGAAAATTGTTGCCCTATTCAGAATACTAATCATGTCATTCAAATGGGGCCCAGGATGTCTCTCTTTCTATTGCAGTATTCGGTACTCTCTTATCAACACAAATCCTAATTTGGTCCGTGTCTTTTTTTTGGTACTACGACAATCGGAGACACCCAAGGTGTTGGACCTGTAGCAGGCTCAATAATGTCTTGTTTGAGTAGAGAATTGATTTCTTCTTCAACTTTACTCTGCATGTGAATTGAAACTCTCCTGTGCACTTGTGCTACTGGTTTCACTTTTTCATTTATGTGCAACAAAATAGTCTTCCCTTTCAACTTTCCAAGACCTTTCGTCAGAACATGAAACTCTTTTAAAATATGGTGTGCCGTTGTCATATGAAACGTCATAGCCTAAAGTCCCATTAACTGAGCTGTGACATTGCTTAACAAACATGGCCCTGCAGTTTCTCCTTTTAACGCATGTACTTTTCTTTCAGAGATATCTTTTCATATGATAGGTTTTCTTCAAATTTCCCTAAACATGTTACAGGTTCTTTGGCACCCCATTGGAAAACGTTTACATTTGATGAAACAAGAGGAGGTTTCTTTTCCATTCTGTCATACTCAGTCGTACGCATGATATTACACGTTGCTCCACTGTCTAGCACAAAAGGAACTTTTTGTGTTTCTGCTAATATGTCAACAGAAGCTGTTTCTTCAATATCTTCTTTTTTCAACAAATGGATTTTCTCACCATCCCTTCCTACTTGTTCAAATTCATCAGCGGAAGAATCTTCAATACTTTCCATTTGTCTGAAATGTCTTGTACTTCCTTGACATTTCCATATTTTCCCACCATCCTTTCTTTTGAAACTACATTGAGCAGCAAAGTGATTAATCCTTCCACACTCTTTGCACTGTTGTCCAAAGGCTGGACATGTATTCATATGTGGAAATGGTTGTCCACATCTGTAACATATTCTTTTTTCTTTTCTAAAAATTGTTGGCTTCTCCATTTCTTTTTTGAAATGTGTTGACTTTTCTACTCTGTTACTAGTTTTTTCATCTTTCTTTTTATCCTTTTCTTCATTTTTGGTCATTTGGTGAATTGTTCTAATGTCTTAACTCGTCCTTGTTCCATGTTATTCGCATGCTTTTTTGCTTGAGCATCAGTGCGTGCCATACGTAAAATTGTGTTCAAATCATAGGTTTTTTGAAGAAGTTTTTTCAGGAATTCTAGTGTATTACACCCTTGAATTTGAATGACTCTTAACCTGACAGCTTCTTCATTATTGAACTTATCAAATTCACAAAACATGACAATTTTGTTAATTTGGTTTCAAGCTCATCAATTGTTTGATTGTCTTGTTGACATGTCATGCTAAAACTGTATCTTGCAAAGTCTACATTTCTTTGTGGGTCGAATCGTTCATTCAAACTTTTCATGATGCCTTCATACGTGTTTTTATATGCATCTGGGAATGTAACTCTAGTATCTTCCTCTTCATCACCCACTAAATTGAGTAGTAGATCTTTTGCTTGCTCATCGGTATACTTTTTACTTGTTGCCTTAAGAAAAAGTTCAAATCGTCTTGTCCACTTTTCCCATCTTTGAGCAATTGTTTGCTCATCTGTAACATCAAATGGTGATGGTCTTCTATAAATTGCACTAGACACACTTTCCTCTTCTTCTTCATCTATATGTATGTGTGTTGACACACTGTTTGAATTTTAATATAGTATCCATATAATGTTATTTAGTTGTTTCCTTCTGTTTTTTTTTACTTAAACCTGAGTTAAAATTGTTTGCCTGACTTTATTATGGAGTCATATGGTATTTCATTGCAATGTCCCAAAACTTGCCTGACTCCAAGATGGCCGCCGAGTTTTTGAACTCTCGCCTTACTTCCTTTTGCCTGAATCTAAGATGGCAGCCAATTGTGACATATCAGGCGAAATCACGCAAGATTTGCTTCGCGCATGCTCACATCCATGGCAATCGACTCTGATCCTCGCTTTGCACCGGTAAGCAGTTCTCCTTATTTAACACCTTAACCGCGGCGGAAAAATGCGGGCATTCTACAGAGTGGGCAGGGCTCCATCAGCCGTTGGCCGACGGAAGCACCCGCGAGGTAGTGCTCCCGTCGGCCAATGACCGACGGGAGCACGGAACGGGTTAAACTTATTTTAAAGGTGATAGCGCGATTTCTCCTCAGCGCGCGTTACACAGGCAGACATATACAAGCAGTTTCTTTGGTATTTCCGATTTTCAATTATCATGCCGATTTTTCATTTAATAATGCTAGTTTACAGCGAGCGCTCTTACCGCAATTATAAGAGCTGAGGCAGGTGTGGGGTAGCATCAGCGCTCGTCGCCAATCTGTAATGATCTTGTTTTGAGACATTTATTACATGGACACAGAGCACTCCACTTGCTTCCAGCATCCCAGTCTCCAGCAACTGACTAAAGTAGAATCCCTGTAGATTCTACGCGGTCATGGCTACACGACCATAGTTCTTAACCATGACATCACTACAGCGTCTTTGCCGGTGAAGTAATTGGGTAACAAAGAACTAAAAACAAATACAAAATGAATGCAAGTATATCAAAAGTACCAGAATGTAGCACAGAATGTAATAAGAAAATAAAAAAGAGAAGGAATGTAATAAGAGGTCTATACAGGAAAGAATGTGCTACAAATGTAAAAGAGAACCAGAAAGGAATGCAGAACAACTGGAATTATTTGTTCTGCTTTTTTCAGGTCTCGCCCTGGCGAAAGCGCGTGAAGCGCCTTCTCGCCACGAGACCTATAGCCGTCAGCTCTGCTTACAAGGAGCCAAAAGGGAGACAGGAGATGGGCACACGCAGCCTCAGGAATCGGATCAGGTCACGCGCGCGTTCACCATCTCCTGTCTCCCTTGAAAGATCCAACACACACAGCCACACCACCCCCTGCTTTCGCTCATGCTCGCACACGCTCACACACACACACACAAGCGCATACACAGAGAGACACACACACAAGTGCACATACACGCACGCATACACATGAGCGCACACATACAGAGACACCTCCCCGCCACACACACACACACACACACACATGAGTGCACAGAGACCCCCGCCGTGCACACACACAAGCGCACAGAGACCCCCCTCTCCCCCGCTGCGCACACACGAGCGCACAGAGACACCCCCCCCGCCGTGCACACACACGAGCGCACAGAGAAACCCCCCCCCGCACCGCTAAGCCCCACTCACCGCATCGGCGCCACTCTGAACTTCTAAAGCCTCCACGGGGCTCTCCCTCGGGCATGGGAGCCCCAAGTCACCACTGCTCCTCTGGCCAGCCACTCCGTGGGCGCGGGCTTCCAGCAGAAAACGGAAGTCCTGCCCCACGACAGGTTTCCACAGTGCACGCGCAGTACTTTCCCTTTTAGAGAGATGACTTCACATTCAGCCTGTAGCGAAAGTGAATGCCGGAAAGAGGGACGTTTTGCCCCGATGGCTTTTTTAGCGATAATTGAAAACACATATGGCTTGCTGTGGCGTGCGTGCACCACTCGCGGGCGTGTTTTTTTTTTTACAGTGCCGCTTGTTTTCTGTCGGCGCATCGTTGTGAACATAGCAGCTAGTTGATAGAGAGAAAGTACTAGACTGCGAACAGCGCCTATTGGACAGCGGATGTGATGCTGTACGTTCCCCATGTTCACTGCTAGGCAGGAAGTGGTCGCAGCTGCATTGCAGCAGTGACAAGTGCTGGGCAGTGGGAAGATGGCGGCGTCTCGTCGCGCTCAGCATCAGCTCCATACGCCGCCCCCAGTGGTACCCCCAGCTGCCCATGCTGTGCCGCCCTCCCCGCCGTGGACCCCAGCCTCACCCCACGCTGCGGTGTGGACGCAGAGCCCGAGGGGGAGGCCAGCGGAGCAGCCTCTAGCGCCTAGCCTCCCCGATCCCTCTCCTCTGGGGGTCGCCTCAGGTTCTTGCTCGTCTTCCAGCAGTAGTGGCAGTACCAGCTGCCTCTCCTCCGGCTCCAGTCCTATGGATAGCCCCGCCGAGGCTGCTGGTGTGTCCAGACCCTTCCGAGAGCTCTTCGAAGCTTGCAGGAATGGGGATGTGTCCCGAGTTAAGCGACTGGTGGACACAAGCAAAGTAAATACCAAGGATATAGCAGGCAGGAAGAGCACCCCTCTGCACTTCGCAGCCAGTAAGAGAAAGGGAGATGCATTGACAGGACAGCTCGGCCATTGTGTCTCTTGGCTTATATTTATCTTAAATAGCTCCACTTGCGTTTTTATTTATGTTATCTGTCGGTGTCTCTAGCCTATCGATCACGAAACCTATTCATCTGTCCAAATGTTTACATTTTATAATAAAAAACAAGAAATGGGGGGAGAAGGAGGGTAAACTAAACTAGGTCGGCCTCCAGTCTATATCAGAAAATCAGGAACCCATGTGATGGGTTCGGAGACCTAGTTTGTGTGTATGGTTACTGCTAAATTTTAACAGTGTTTGCCATGATAAGAAAGAAAAATTTCTTTCTAGAGTCCCCTCACTCACCGGGGTTTCCCCACGGTGACATGCTTCATCATTGGGGCCATCCCAGTTCTCTACGAAAAGAGGTGTGCTGCGACTAGCGGACTACGCAGGAGCACTATTTTTTGTGACAGACTATGTGTGGTGCAAAGTGTGATGATGGTGGAGTGGGTGTGTGATTAAAAATACCGTGCTAGTGGGCCTCAACAATTTATTCTGCTCCTAGTTTGGTACGTATTAAAAAGGGGTGACACTGTTATCTGGCCTTAAGTTAGGGCTAGATCAGTGTTCTATGGTCGACATGTTTCATGCTCCCCCAAGCATTTCATCAGGACCATACAGGGTCCAGCCCTGTATATTCCACTCCTATATTTAAATAAATAAATTTGTTTCAATATGCTATCTTTGCGCTGTTAATTATTAAACATGCGTGTTTCATACATACGATTTATGTCTTATGGGCGTATCTGTAAAAGAGAATGACACTTGATTAGTGGCAAAACATCCCCCCTCAAGAGCCAGGGGATCACACAGGTAGCTCACATTTGTCTAAGGCGTGAGTGTGCCTTATGCACCATACAGGTGCGTGCAGGCTCTCAAATCCAGTGCAAATATGTAACTGATGTGAAAAAACGTGGTAATCAAGTGTCATTCTCTTTTACAGATACGCCCATAAGACATAAATCGTATGTATGAAACACGCATGTTTAATAATTAACAGCGCAAAGATAGCATATTGAAACAAATTTATTTATTTAAATATAGGAGTGGAATATACAGGGCTGGACCCTGTATGGTCCTGATGAAATGCTTGGGGGAGCATGAAACATGTCGACCATAGAACACTGATCTAGCCCTAACTTAAGGCCAGATAACAGTGTCACCCCTTTTTAATACGTACCAAACTAGGAGCAGAATAAATTGTTGAGGCCCACTAGCACGGTATTTTTAATCACACACCCACTCCACCATCATCACACTTTGCACCACACATAGTCTGTCACAAAAATAGTGCTCCTGCGTAGTCCGCTAGTCGCAGCACGCCCCTTTTCGTAGAGAACTGGGATGGCCCCAATGATGAAGCATTTCACCGTGGGGAAACCCCGGTGAGTGAGGGGACTCTAGAAAGAAATTTTTCTTTCTTATCATGGCAAACACTGTTAAAATTTAGCAGTAACCATACACACAAACTAGGTCTCCGAACCCATCACATGGGTTCCTGATTTTCTTACATTTTATAATAGACATGCTCTGTGTCAATAATGAGGTGGTGTTATTCGTTGCTGTCACTTCTTTGTATTGCATCATTTATATAGCGTTTGCTATCCCTGTATGGGATGTTGAAAAGCTTGTGTACATGGACAGCATGCTCCGCCCTATTGGGTGTGTTGTTGGAACTAGGTTATCTTTGTTTTGATTCTGTGTGGGAAATAGTTCCATGCCTTGCGTGATGACCACCGGGGTGCTTTTATCGTGTTATGGGGCGCACCGGGGTGCTTTTATCGTGTTATGGGGCGCACCGGGGTGCTTTTATCTTGTTATGGGGCGCAGTGCTTAGTAGTGTGAGAGAGATGTGCTGTTCATGATTTTCCAGTAGCTGGCAACTTTGAGCTGCTCTGCAGGCCCCCGACAAAGCCAATAGTGACCTATGGGATTTGCCAATACTTGTTTTGTTATGGGGTTGGGGGCGGGCCAACCTAGACTGTGCGAGGGTGCAAGCAATGAGAGGAACAGTAGGAGGGGTCAACAGAACTGGAGATGGCGGGGAATCAGCAGGGCCAGGAAGTGGGTAGTCGTTAGCAAGACCAGAGAGAGCAGGGGCAGTGTGGGAGTGCTCAAGAAAACCAGTGAGCAGAGACAGGGGTCTGCAAGACCACTGAGAGCGGGGGAGGGAACAGCAAGGCTACAGAGGGCCTTGACCCTCAAGACCACAGAGAGCGTGGGGAGAGCAGAGGGGTCAGCAAGACCACAGAGAGCTGGGGTAGAATGGGAGGCGTCCGCAAGACCATGGAGAGTGGGGGGATGATGGGAGGGATCAGCAAGGCCACGATTGAGGAGAGGGCAGGAGGGGCCCGCAAAAGCATAGAGAGTGGGAGCAAGGGTGGGAGACAGGAGTACGATTACTGAGAGCTGGAGAGGGTGGCAAGCAACTCGGTTGTGGGAGGGGGCGGGCCAACCAATGACATGAAGCTTGGGAGATGATTGCAAACACATGCACTCTTATGGAGTGCTACGCCTATATTAAAAAGAAGTACCTCCAGAAGCGTGAATGGAAGGACACTCACCAATGAAGGTACCTACAGTGAAAGCAGAAACGCAGGAAGAGAATATGAAACTGTTAGGTGTTGATTATGAGAAGAAAAGAAATTAGTGACTTTGAAGCTAAGTAATTGGTGGGGTCTAAGCCATTTAAAAAATATATATATATCTATGGGCCGATTCACAGAACTAACTTAAGACAAAATCCTAAACTAACTACTATTTTCGTATTCACAGAAAACACTTGCTCATTTTGGTATTCACAGAAGACACTTACTCATTTCAGTATTCACAGAAGTTAGGAGTCCTAACTTAAGGACTCCTAAATGCCTTCTGTGAATACCGAAAGTCTTAAAGTTAGGATTTTTCTCAGTTTAGTAGTAGGAAAGTTAGGACTCCTAACATTAGGACTCCTAAATGCCTTCTGTGAATACCGAAAGTCTTGAAATTAGGATTTTTCATAATTTAGTAGTAGTAAAGTTAGGCCTCCTAACTTTAGGACTCCTAAATGCCTTCTGTGAATAACGAAAGTCTTAAAATTAGGATTTTTCTCAGTTTAGTAGTAGTAAAGTTGAGAAAAAACAAATTTTAAGACTTTCGGTATTCACAGAAGGCATTTAGGAGTCCTAAAGTTAGGAGTCCTAACTTTACTACTACTAAATTGAGAAAAATCCTAATTTTAAGACAGTCGGTATTCATAGAAGGCATTTAGGAGTCCTAAAGTTAGGACTCCTAACTTCTGTGAATACCGAAATGAGTAAGTGCCTTCTGTGAATACCAAAATGAGTAAGTGCCTTCTGTGAATACCAAAATGATAGTAAGTTTAGGATTTTGTCTTAAGTTAGTTCTGTGAATCGGGCCCAACATATATATTAGCAAACAATCTCTAAATTGCCGTAGACAAGACCTAAAAACCATTGAAATTCACCATTTATGGTAAGCTGTTCAAACCATAACTCGCACAACAGCCATGCAACACATAACTCGTACATCAGAGGTTATGCTCATGAATTCACAGTATTTATACCACTGAGTAACATCACCTAGAAAGACGACATTAAATAACTTACAGCACACAACCACACACACACAACCTCACACACACACACGCAACCAAACACACACAACCACACACACACAACCACACACACACAACCACACACACAAACAACCACACATACAACCACACACACAACCACACACTCGCAACCACACACACAACCACACCGTCAGTGCACACTTTCACCAGGCACAGACAACATCAGTCGTCATTGCACGCTTTCACCGGGCACAAACACCACCATCCGTCAGTGCACGCTTTCACTGGGCACAAACACCACCAGCCGTCATTGAACGCTTCAACCAGGCACACACCACCAGCCATTAGTGCATGCTTTCACCAGGCACACACACACCACCAGCCGTCAGTGCACGCTTTCACCAGGCACACACACACACCACCAGCCATCAGTGCATGCACACACCACCAGCCGTCAGTGCACTCTTTCACCAGGCACACACCACCAGCCGTCAGTGCACGCTTTCACCAGGCACACACACCACCAGCGGTCAGTGCACGCTTCCACCAGGTACACACACCACCAGCCATCAGTGCACAATTTCTACAGACACATACACCACCAGCCATCAGTGCACACATCAATTGTTAACGCATCCACAATTATTATTGTAGCAATCGCAGTATGGCGCACTGTACTTTTAAACATATTTATCTAAAGCGCAGCATGCCACCATTGCTACAAAAATAAATACAAATTGTTTTGGCCCACAATTTATAGACTTTTGTTGCAATTCGTGTTGCAATATTTAGCAATGCCAATAGCTCAAACTTAATTAATGCGAGACCTATTGCATTGCAAATGCTTGTTTAGTTTGTAGTCAATAGAAAATGACATCTTTGTAGGCAGGGCCCGAGGACACATCTTGTAACAACACTCAGAAAGTATCAGGTTACACCTCTGGACTGATTCTTGCCAGCAGCCAGTCTATAATGTGAGTTTTCGCCCCCCCCCAGCTTAATTACGGAATAGGAGTGAAGGCATCTGAAGACGGACAGGGACAGAAAATGCCATTAACTTCCAAAAATCATTTATTACGGTATCTCAGTCAGCGCCCCCGCGCACCCCCTCTAAAAAGGCAATGCACCGAGTGTGAAGCAAGTGCCCGGGCGTGGCTCCCGCGCTCACTGTGCCATGGCACTCAGCTGCACTGCTCATACCGGAGCCCGACCAGGGCGTATTCGCCCATGGCCGAGTCTCGTCTGAGGTGGCATATTGGAAAGAAAAACGTACAAACTGGTTTGCGGCCCAGAGATCTAACCACTGACTTAGATTAATTCAAGGACACAATCCATCTAATTTTTAGTTCCTCAACACAAATTATGTGGACTGAGCTGAAAAGGGGGAAGGGGTACGGGCTGGAGGAGCGTAACAATTACATCATGGTGGTGCATTCTAGAACATTTAATAATGCTATTACAAATATCGTCACAAGGGCACAACTCTTGCAGGCCTGAACGCGCTTTTTAGAAGTCATTGCCCTCAGGTGTGAAAGTCCAGTGGGTTCCAGCGCAGTAAATGAAGACTACAACTCCCAGAATGCAGTGGTGTGGTAAGCGAAAGCCTAGGACTGGAACCAATGCGTCGTCGTGGTGCAGGGACATATAATAAACCTACATTTTAGGGTTCAAGCTCTGAGGTTAAGTCGGTCAGCTCAGAGAGGTTGTTGCTCGTCCGCGCGCAGTGGACAGTTCGATGGTACTGGTCGGGCACGCGCGGACGGGAGAGCGCTTGGGGCAGAGGAGGTGTTTGTAGGTGCTCGTAGTGGGCTTGAGACCAGCCCTCCCATGTCTGCAAAACCGAACGCTGCTCTCAGGGCTGGCTTTAGGACAATGCGACTGGTGCGGCCGCATTGGGCTCTGACCTGTGGAGGGGGGCGCTGTGACCAGGGGTGTAAAAGATGCCCCCGCGGTGCGGGAGTCCCACTCTCTTCAGTTAATGAAGGGGGCCCCGGCCCACTCAGCTCTTATGAGAGCTGTGAGAGAGGCCTGCGCTAAAGCAAGCCTCTCTCCGTCTGCGTCTGAAGCAGGTGCAGCCTGCTCTGAGCCCCTCGCCCCATCCCTCTGACTGAAGAGAAACAAAGTATCAACATTGTTTCTCTTCAGTCAGAGCCGGAGGCAGGCCCGGGACAAGGGTGGGGGTGGGGGCCCCAAAGACAGCAGTCTCCACTGCTCCTCTGAGGCAGCACAGAGCCCGCCCGCCACTCTCTCCTCTCCATAAGCAAAGCCACCCCACAAAAGAGAAGGGAAGAGACAGGGACAAGGATGGGGTGGGGGCCCCAGAGACTGCATTCTCCAGGGCAATGCTCATATGAGAAGGGTTGAGGCAGCAAAATGGGGCCCACAGGTAAGCACTCTTGGCACCACAATGGGCGTCTGCAGGGAGGGGGTAAGGAGTGGGGCACTTGCCCCCCCTGGATCGCCAGTGCTTCTGGTGTGGGCCCAGTCAGGGCCAGCCCTAGTCCATCATGCTTTTGAAATTGTGCCATTGTTCCAAGTGGCAGCCCCCTCCATTGGGTGGGAAGGGTGCAAGGGGGTGGCCGAGCAGGGTGCAAGGCAGAGGGGAGAAGGGTGCAAGGGGGTGGCCGAGAAGGGTGCAAGGCAGAGGGGAGAAGGATGCAGGGCAGAGGGGAGAAGGGTGCAAGGTAGAGGGGAGAAGGGTGCAAGGTAGAGATGAGAAGGGTGCAAGGCAAAGAGGAGAAGGGTGCAAAGCAGAGAGGAGAAGGGTGCAAGGTAGAGAAGGGTGCAAGGCAGAGGGGGAGAAGGGTGCAAGGCAGAGAGAAGGGTGCAAGGTAGAGAAGGGTGCAAGGCGGAGGGGGAGAAGGTTGCAAGGCAGAGAGGAGAAGGGTGCAAGGCAGAGAAGAGAAGGGTGCAAGGCATAGAGGAGAAGGGTGCAAGGCAGAGAGGAGAAGGGTGCAAGGCAGAGGGGAGAAGGTTACAAGGCAGAGAAGAGAAGGGTGCAAGGCAGAGAGGAGAAGGGTGCAAGGCAGAGGGGAGAAGGGTGCAAAGGCAGAGGGGAGAAGGGTGCAAGGTAGAGAAGAGCGCAAGGCAGAGGGGAGAAGGGTGCAAGGCAGAGAAGAGAAGGGTGCAAGGTAGAGGGGAGAAGGGTGCAAGGCAGAGAGGAGAAGGGTGCAAGGCAGAGAGGAGAAGGGTGCAAGGTAGAGAAGGGTGCAAGGCGGAGGGGAGAAGGGTGCAAGGCAGAGGGGAGAAGGGTGCAAGGCAGAGGGAGAAGGGTGCAAGGTAGAAAAGTATCAACATTGTTTCTCTTCAGTCAGAGCCGGAGGCAGGCCCGGGACAAGGGTGGGGGTGGGGGCCCCAAAGACAGCAGTCTCCACTGCTCCTCTGAGGCAGCACAGAGCCCGCCCGCCACTCTCTCCTCTCCATAAGCAAAGCCACCCCACAAAAGAGAAGGGAAGAGACAGGGACAAGGATGGGGTGGGGGCCCCAGAGACTGCATTCTCCAGGGCAATGCTCATATGAGAAGGGTTGAGGCAGCAAAATGGGGCCCACAGGTAAGCACTCTTGGCACCACAATGGGCGTCTGCAGGGAGGGGGTAAGGAGTGGGGCACTTGCCCCCCCTGGATCGCCAGTGCTTCTGGTGTGGGCCCAGTCAGGGCCAGCCCTAGTCCATCATGCTTTTGAAATTGTGCCATTGTTCCAAGTGGCAGCCCCCTCCATTGGGTGGGAAGGGTGCAAGGGGGTGGCCGAGCAGGGTGCAAGGCAGAGGGGAGAAGGGTGCAAGGGGGTGGCCGAGAAGGGTGCAAGGCAGAGGGGAGAAGGATGCAGGGCAGAGGGGAGAAGGGTGCAAGGTAGAGATGAGAAGGGTGCAAGGCAAAGAGGAGAAGGGTGCAAAGCAGAGAGGAGAAGGGTGCAAGGTAGAGAAGGGTGCAAGGCAGAGGGGGAGAAGGGTGCAAGGCAGAGAGAAGGGTGCAAGGTAGAGAAGGGTGCAAGGCGGAGGGGGAGAAGGTTGCAAGGCAGAGAGGAGAAGGGTGCAAGGCAGAGAAGAGAAGGGTGCAAGGCATAGAGGAGAAGGGTGCAAGGCAGAGAGGAGAAGGGTGCAAGGCAGAGGGGAGAAGGTTACAAGGCAGAGAAGAGAAGGGTGCAAGGCAGAGAGGAGAAGGGTGCAAGGCAGAGGGGAGAAGGGTGCAAAGGCAGAGGGGAGAAGGGTGCAAGGTAGAGAAGAGCGCAAGGCAGAGGGGAGAAGGGTGCAAGGCAGAGAAGAGAAGGGTGCAAGGTAGAGGGGAGAAGGGTGCAAGGCAGAGAGGAGAAGGGTGCAAGGCAGAGAGGAGAAGGGTGCAAGGTAGAGAAGGGTGCAAGGCGGAGGGGAGAAGGGTGCAAGGCAGAGGGGAGAAGGGTGCAAGGCAGAGGGAGAAGGGTGCAAGGTAGAAAAGTATCAACATTGTTTCTCTTCAGTCAGAGCCAGAGGCAGGCCCGGGACAAGGGTGGGGGTGGGGGCCCCAAAGACAGCAGTCTCCACTGCTCCTCTGAGGCAGCACAGAGCCCGCCCGCCACTCTCTCCTCTCCATAAGCAAAGCCACCCCACAAAAGAGAAGGGAAGAGACAGGGACAAGGATGGGGTGGGGGCCCCAGAGACTGCATTCTCCAGGGCAATGCTCATATGAGAAGGGTTGAGGCAGCAAAATGGGGCCCACAGGTAAGCACTCTTGGCACCACAATGGGCGTCTGCAGGGGAGGGGGTAAGGAGTGGGGCACTTGCCCCCCCTGGATCGCCAGTGCTTCTGGTGTGGGCCCAGTCAGGGCCAGCCCTAGTCCATCATGCTTTTGAAATTGTGCCATTGTTCCAAGTGGCAGCCCCCTCCATTGGGTGGGAAGGGTGCAAGGGGGTGGCCGAGCAGGGTGCAAGGCAGAGGGGAGAAGGGTGCAAGGGGGTGGCCGAGAAGGGTGCAAGGCAGAGGGGAGAAGGATGCAGGGCAGAGGGGAGAAGGGTGCAAGGTAGAGGGGAGAAGGGTGCAAGGTAGAGATGAGAAGGGTGCAAGGCAAAGAGGAGAAGGGTGCAAAGCAGAGAGGAGAAGGGTGCAAGGTAGAGAAGGGTGCAAGGCAGAGGGGGAGAAGGGTGCAAGGCAGAGAGAAGGGTGCAAGGTAGAGAAGGGTGCAAGGCGGAGGGGGAGAAGGTTGCAAGGCAGAGAGGAGAAGGGTGCAAGGCAGAGAAGAGAAGGGTGCAAGGCATAGAGGAGAAGGGTGCAAGGCAGAGAGGAGAAGGGTGCAAGGCAGAGGGGAGAAGGTTACAAGGCAGAGAAGAGAAGGGTGCAAGGCAGAGAGGAGAAGGGTGCAAGGCAGAGGGGAGAAGGGTGCAAAGGCAGAGGGGAGAAGGGTGCAAGGTAGAGAAGAGCGCAAGGCAGAGGGGAGAAGGGTGCAAGGCAGAGAAGAGAAGGGTGCAAGGTAGAGGGGAGAAGGGTGCAAGGCAGAGAGGAGAAGGGTGCAAGGCAGAGAGGAGAAGGGTGCAAGGTAGAGAAGGGTGCAAGGCGGAGGGGAGAAGGGTGCAAGGCAGAGGGGAGAAGGGTGCAAGGCAGAGGGAGAAGGGTGCAAGGTAGAAAAGGGTGCAAGGCAGAGGGGGAGAAGGGTGCAAGGCAGAGGGGAGAAGGGTGCAAGGCAGAGGGGAGAAGGGTGCAAGGCAGAGAGGAGAAGGGTGCAAGGCAGAGGGGAGAAGGGTGCAAGGTAGAGAAGGGTGCAAGGCGGAGGGGAGAAGGGTACAAGACAGAGGGGAGAAGGGTGTAAGGCAGAGGGGAGAATGGTGCAAGGTAGAAAAGGGTGCAAGGCGGAGGTGGAGTAGGGTGCAAGGCAGAGAGGAGAAAGGTGCAAGGCAGGGGGGAGAAGGGTGCAAGGCAGAGGGGAGAATGGTGCAAGGCAGAGGGGAGAATGGTACAAGGTAGAAAAGGGTGCAAGGTAGAGGTGGAGTAGGGTGCAAGGCAGAGAGGAGAATCACAGAAGAAATTGCAATATTGTAGACCGAAGGTGACCTACTTAGGCCATCTTCTGCCTAAGGAGGGACGTGCATTGACACCAGATCGCTTTCAAGCAATTTTAGACACTCCAGTACCTTCCACACAGAAAGATGTCCGTGCATTCTTTGGTTTACCTTCATTTTGTAGGCAATGGATATTGGGTTTTTCACACATTGTTAAACCACGTTTAGCACTTTTGACTAAAAACACTCCAATTCCTCTTCCTTGGATAGATGAATGTCAAAATGCTTTTCGACAGTTGAAACAAGCTCTTTGCTCTGCACCAGTGTTAGGTACACCAGATTATACGAAAGCTTTTACACTCTATGTACACGAGAAAGATGGATGTGCATTGTCAGTTTTAGTACAGGCACACGGTGGCAAGCAGCGACCCTGTGCATATTTCTCTGCAGTTCTTGATCCTGTTGCTTGTGTATTGCCTGGATGTTTTCGTTCAGTTGCAGCAACAGCTGTGTCCATACGTTAGAGTGAAGGGATAGTTTTGTCACACAAACTGTTGGTGCTAGTACCCCATGCCTTAGATGCCCTTTTGAATCAGACTAGAACGCAACATTTGACTAGTGCTCGCCTGACAGGATACAAATTGACACTGTTAGCACCTCATATTACTGAAGACGTGTGCTACACTAAAGCCAGCTACTTTGTTGCCATATCCTGTGACTCAGTCCCAGTCAAAGGAACCTCATGATTGTATATTCCTTACTGAGGAACAGACAAAGGGTCACATCGATTTGCAAGATACGCCCCTTTCAGATGTAGATGGGGAATTATGAATTGATGGGTCCTGTTTGAAGTTACCAGATGGCACAACCTCAGCTGCATATGCAATCACCTCACTTGAAACAGTAGTGGAAACAGCTCGCATAACTCAGAAGTCGGCTGAAGCCGCTGAACTAATAGCTTTGACACGAGCGTGTGAGCTTAGTACTGATTTATGTGTGAACATTTACATGGATAGCCGCTATGCTTTTGGAGTGGCCCTTGATTTTGGCCTACTTTGGAAGGAAAGAGGCTTTCTTACATCCCACGGGATGCAGATAATGCATGGAGAACTAGTACATAACCTTTTGGCTGCACTGACATATCCCAAAAAATAGCAATTGTGAAGTGTAGCACACACAAGAAGGTCACTGACAAAATAGGACAAGGAAATGCCTTTGCAGATTGTGTAGCTCGTGAATCTGCGATGCAACGAAGCACTACTTCCATGTACATAGTGAAATCTCAAGCTGAATGATGGCATGATGCTAGAGAGGAAGTACTAGATGTACAGAGATCTGCCTCTGTAGCAGAACTTGAGCAATGGTCCAAAGAAGGAATATTGGACTATGAGGGTTGTTGGTGCAACAAAGACATGGATAAGTGGAAGCTACCTGCAGCTTATTTACAACCTATGGCCCAAATGGCACATGGGCTGGCACATGTTGGAGCTCTAGCAATAACTAAATTGCTTACGCAAGTCTGGAAGCATCCTGAGATTGCCAGCACAGCTAAAAGAGTCGTACAGTCCTGTTTGATCTGTTGGCAGTACAATCCTGAAAAAGGGACACAAACTCCTACAGGGGGGTTTGCTACACCAACTGCACCTTTTGAAGCTCTGCAGATGGATTACATCCAGCTTGAACGCTGTAGTAATCTGAAATATGTCCTAGTGGTGGTATGTGCCTTCAGTAAATGGATAGAGGCGTACCCTACAAACGATAATACTGCTCTTACTACAGCAAAGGTGCTTCTGAAGGAGTTTTTCCCTAGGTATGGTGTTTGCAAAATTTTGTGGAGTGACATCGGACCTCATTTTATTGGGAAAGTTGTTGATTATGTCATGAAAGGATTAGGAATCAAACAGAAATTCCATGCAGTCTTCCACCCACAATCAGCAGGATTGGTGGAAAGGTATAATGCTACCTTAAAATTGAAGCTGCCGAAAATAGTGGCTTCTACGACCCTAAAGCGGCCGGATGCATTGCCTTTGACACTGTTGTCCATAAGATCAGTAACACACTCACGATCAGGTCTCACACGGTATGAGGTGGTATTTGGAAGACCAATGAACATTTGGGGAGTGCCTAAGCCACGCCCTATACATGATGTACCTTGTGTTCTGTTGAATGATTATTTGGCACAGTTAACTGACAGTTTGACTTCTATTCATCAACAGGTTCGAGAAGCTCTTCCTTATAGATCTACAGATGAGGCCCATGTTCTCCGTCCTGGCTACCATGTAATGGTCAAGGCATTTGACAGATTGAACAGCTTGGAGCCGAGGTGGCGAGGTCCGGAACAGGTGCTGTTGGCTACAAGGACAGCGGTTCGAGTGACGAACAGAAAGAACTGGCTCCATACCACGCATTGCAAGCGTGTATCGCCCGCCTTGGTGAAACCTGCTGAGCTGATTGACCATCAAGAGATTCTGGAAATGGAGAAAGGTCAAGCTATCTCACCTCATGAGTCTACGGAAGTCTTCCCGGACCACACGATTCCTGGAACATCACGATACAATTTGAGACCGAGGAAAGAATCTGCAATTTTGAACGAGACTGGTTGAGCTACCGCCCTGGGTTTGGAAATGGAGAGCCAGTGAGGCAAGGGGGGGGGATCAGCCCTGCATTAGTGTAGTGACACCCGTCTTGGCCCGTGGTGAAGATATCAGCGGCTACCCAAGGGATAAGAGCTCCAACGTTTATTTTAACCGGTTCTTCGAAAGATCGAGCATCGTTGTCAATTGAAATGAATAAGAAAATAATTTGTGCTGCAGGGTTTGTTGTTGCCCTGGTGGTTTTGGCAATAACCATTTGGTTCATTGAGAAAGCAGTTCCTGCTCGACAGCTTTTTGTTGCAACCACTCCAGCTCCACTGGAGCATCACTACTACACTCTCATTATCATGAGCAGAAAAATCGACAGTCCTATCTGAATAACACATTCATTCAGGTGTTGCATCATACCAATAATGCTACAAATACTACCAATTGTTGGGTGTGTGGGATGATACCTGCGCACCAGAAGAAAGGGGGAATGCCTTTTATTCCTCTACCGTTTTCTCATAATGGTTCATGTCAAGCTTGGTATGCCCTTTTGTTTGCTTATGGAAAGCCTTCAGTAGGTGAAATCATTTTTCGATTGAATAAAGAATGTACCAAAAGACAAAAATGGGTATCCTCCAGCTAAAGGGACTAAATGGGAATGGGATGAATACCAACAGGACAATATTTTGACACCATATGTCTTCACAAATGTGAGGAATATGAAGAAAATTGGACCCTTTGTGATTTCTGTAACCAGAGCAAAAACAGATTTATGTATTGGCAGTGTTGGGAGAATTCCCGTAGGACGAAGCGAATGTACAACTGTATTAAACATTGAGGGTGTTAACAATGGCAGCTTTGTAGCGTCACATAACACCTATTTTGTATGTGGTAATAAAGGATATTACAAATTACCTATTGGATGGTCAGGGGTATGTTACATTTCATTTTTGTTACCACCTGTGTTTTTAGCACCTGCATCATGTCATCTTGATCAGAAACTATACAATGATGTTTCTAAAAATAGAGATAAACGGACAACAAGTACTGAGGTATAGACCAGACAGCCACCACCCTGCAACAATATGTTGATTTCAATTTGGGTTTGTTTTTCTTCATGGGTGCTGCATTAAATAGTAGAAAGATCAGACGATTGACTCGTGTAGTGGAAGCTGTCACCAATCAGACAGCTATGGCACTTGGGAACATTACAGAAGAACTGCAAATTGCAAGAATTGTAGCACTCCAAAATCGGATGGTGCTCGATGTGATCTTGGCTTATCGTGGTGGTGCATACCTTATCATCGGTAGCAGCTGTTGTGTCTTTATCCCAGACCATTCGCCTTCAGTTTATGATGCAATCTCTAAACTGCATAAGATTGCTGCAGACATTCACCCAGAGACTGGTACATGGACATTTTCAAACTGGATATGGACACTCGTTACTTGGGGCTGGAAACTACTGACTTTTCTATGTATACTACTGATGATACTATTTACATGCTGTACTTGTATACAATGTGGTCCCATGATTTGCTCTATGTGCATTACTGCTTGTACACCTGCCAAAAGAAGTGTTACAAAAGAACAGCAAATGTTAGGCAGTGAACTTTCTAATATGATGAATATCAATATACAGGATGCAGATCCAGATTACCCTAGACAGACGAATGTCTTCAGCAAATGCTGAAAGGGTCGTCTGTGGTAATTTAACAGTAATTGGGTTAAGCATTAGCAGAAGACATGTCGTATTTAGAGACTATCTTGCCCGTTTTACGGAATCCATTTTGTATTTCTATCGGCCATTTTGTATGCCATGTGCTCTGTCCTACCTTCCTGTCAACTGCTCTTGAAATCTGCCTAGAGACAAGATATGTTTAGTCTCCTCTACTTTGCACATGTTCAGAAGAGCATACAGCTGTCCCTAGCAAGTAACTGTCAGGATGTGTTTACTCCAACTAGCTAACTGTTAGCTCCTCCCCCTTGTCGACTGTGCATTTTCTGTATGACCTTGTATGTGCCTAAGAACAGCAGCTTGTACTTGTAAAGCCTTCTTTTGAGCCCCAGTGTGGGTATAAAAGGACCCAGCTCCTTCCAGTCAGTGTGCTACCTCATACTATACCGAAGGGTGTTGTGTGAATGTAGTTCCACCTCATGAATGAATGAATGAATGAATGAGGGATTTGTAATGCGCAGACTTATCCCAAAGGGCATCAAGGCACAGGACACACACACACATACAATCTCAGAGAGCACGTGCAACGACATTAGTAGGCCTGAGAGAAGAGCCAGGTCTTTAAAAGTTTACGGAAAACCCCCAATGAGGGTTGACTGGATAGTTCATGGGGGAGGGAATTCCATAACTTGGGGGCCAAGATGGAAAAGGCTCTTCCTCCCCACTTCGCCTTTTTAAATCTGGGAACAGAAAGCAGATTTCTGGAGGCCGAGCGAAAGGTTCTACTAGGAGTGTAGGGGTTAACAAGGGACCTGATACCTTCGGAGCCAGATCCAAAAATTGTCCTGTGGGCCATGCAAAGGAGCTTAAAAGAAATCCTGGACTGGAGAGGGAGCCAGTGGAGATCCTTCCTGGCCTGAGTAGCAGATGTGACCGTAGGGAGGTTCAAAACCATCCTGGCTGCGGCGTTTTGCACCATCTGGAGGCGATGGACAGCCCTCTTGTTGATGCCACCATAGAGCGCGTTTCAATAGTCAAGCCTGGAGGAGACAAGAGCAACTGTTGGCTGTTTGCGGGCATCAAGCGACAGATATGGGGCAATCTTTTTCAGCAGGTGGACACTGTTCTGTTGACCTGGGGGTCAAAGGAGAGGGCCGGATCTATCATTACGCCAAGATTCCTGGCAGAACGAGTCGGATGGAGGCAGTCCCCCAAAGAAGATGGCCACCAGTCCTCAGACCAGATATCTTGATTTCCTCCAAAAATCAAGACATCTGTCTTTTCCCCATTCAATTTTAGAAGGTTGCGTACCATCCATTGCGATACTGCCTCCATGCAAGCTCTGAATTTAGCAGCTGAGTCATTTACCGACTGAGCAATGGAGACCATAATCTGGGTATCGTCGGCGTACGACAAAACCTGGAATCCAAAAGATCGTACCACTTTAGCAAGTGGGGTTACGTAGATGTTGAACAACAGCGGGCTTAAAGAGGAGCCCTGCAGTACCCCACATTGCACAGACTGGGAGGAGGACAGAAAGTTACCCAACTTTCCTCGCTGCTTTCTTTGATGGAGGAAGGAAGAGAGGAGACTAAGGGCGGTGCCGCCCACCCCTGTCCCTTCAAGCCTGTCCACCAGCATCGAAGGAGACAGAGTGTCAAAGGCTGCCGTGATATCAAGCAGTACCAGTAGTGTAGTCTGGCCCCTGTCGACCTCAGACCGGATGTTATTGGTCAGTACTGTGAGGGCAGACTCAGTGCTGTGAGCAACCCGAAACCCATGTTGGGAACTATCCAGCAAGTCTGAGCTCTCCAGATAGGAGGCCAAATGGCCATTAAGATGGGCCTCAAGTATCTTGGCCGGGGCTGGAAGTAAAGAGATGGGCCGAAATGTTTTTAGAATTCCCGGATACAGAGAGGCCTTCTTAAGGAGTGGCTTAACAACTGCAGTTTTCCAGGATATGGGGAAAATCCCCTCAGTGATGGCCAAATTCATGACCTCTAGGAGGAGAGGGAGAATGACCTCCCTACAGGCTTTGAGAGTTTTTAAAGGACAGGGGTCCAGGGGCGAGCATGACTTGGTAGCGTCCAGGAGACGATTTAATTCTTCCAGGGTCAGAAGAGGAAAGGCTGCGAAACCAGGACTGTGGCCAAATCCAGAAAACTCATCCTGGGATGGAAGAGAGAGGGCGGAGGTGCGTCGTTGTTATCCAATTCCAGGTTGAGAATTTTAAGAGAGTTGTGGATATCGGCAATTTTAGAGTGGAAAAAACTCCCGATATTGTCGCAGAGCTCCTGTGACTCGACTACGGCGTCAGCTGCTTTGGGTGTCGACAGAGTATTAATGATTTTAAAGAGCTCTCTCGATGATTTTAGCGAGGCAGTGATGTTATTAAAATAGTTCTTTTTTTCATCGACTATAGCCTTCTAATATTCCCTAAGAGAGAGTTTATGTTGGATTTTTCCAGAAGCGTCAGGATGTGCATGCCAGGATCTCTCCTTTTGTCTGCACTTCTGCCTTAGGAGTCTTAAGCGATCGGAATACCAGGGCAGTGAGGGACTCTACCTGGCTGAGTAGTGTGTTTTAGACGGTGCTATGGTGGCGATCGCATTAGAGAGGTCGTTGGCCAGACCAAGTGCAGCTGCATTAGGATCTGACAGAGAGAGGGAGCTAAAGGCATCGATAAATGGGGTGAGGGATAAATTATTAACCTCTGTGTAATTTCTTCTGGTTTCCCATACATTCCTGTTGAAATGATCATGGGCAGAAGGAGACATGTTAAGATGGAGGGACACCGCCCGATGGTCAGACCAAGATAGAGGAATAGAAATTCCTGTCCTCAGCCTGATGTCATTAAAAAAGACGCCATCGAGCGTGTGTCCACCAAGATGTGTAGGGCCTCCAACCAGTTGGATCAGCCCGCCGGCGGTCAGACCCACAACCAGGGAAATCGTGTCTCTGTCATCTACTGCCTCCAAATGAAAATTAAAATCGCCAAGGAGGGTTAGGTTAGGCTTGTTGATGAAAGGCTCTAAAAGTTTAAGTATGTCATAAGAGAAGGTAGTCCTAGGGCCAGGGGGGTCTATAACAGAGAATGCCACAGAAAGAAGCTGTAGGGGCAAATTTTATATAAAAATACATTGCCTCAAAACTATCAGAGGGAGAAGAGAGGGGTCAGTGCGACAGGTAAAGCAATCTCTAAATAAGATTCCCAGCCCTCCGCCCCTGTGACCGGTTCGGTCCATTCTGGTTAGGGCATAGCCCGCCGGAATGGCATCAACCAAATCAGGACCTGAGGAACCCGAGCCCCAGGTCTCAGTTATGAAAACCCAGGGGGGTTTCCTCTGGGAGACGAAATCACTGAAGGCTATGTTGTTTTTGACTAGTGACCTGGCATTGATGAGAAGTCGAAAGCAAGCTTTATTCGATTAGTTAAAATCATAAAAGCAACAAGACAATACATTTTTAAAAAATTTGACATGTAGCATAGTTCATATGATTAAAAACATTAAAAAGTCAAGCCCGGTAGCAGTATCTAGTGCATTCAAGTAGTTAAAAAATTGGTACAAAAACAATTCAATCAAAATGTAATATAGAGGAGAATAATTTACTTAAAAGCATTTAACAGAATCTACAGTATAGTCAGGTCACCCTTCCTAGTACCTCGGGGATAGCTTCCTGGCCTTCGTACGCATCGCTGCGATCAGAAAGCTAGCAACCCCGAAGACTGTCCTAGGGCTACCTAGTAGCTGTAAGTAAAGTAGGGCTGGGCGTACTTGTACAAAACCTGCCTCCCTTAAAATAGGGGCCAAAAACTGCATTCTGCACTTCTTCAAATGATCACAAAACATTACAAAATGCATGAAGGACTGCTCAGAAAAGTTATCGCAGCTGCATGGGATTGACTCGTCTGGGACCCCCCATATGGGGAAGTTACCTAAGGAGTACTGTATGATGTTGAACCTAAATCTAATAAGCAAATGTCGGTGGTATGGGCGGCTTACAATTTTTAGATAAGGTTCAATTGAGGGCGTAGTCAGGAGGAGGAAGTTGGCTCTGGCTCTAGGTTTAATCAGTTCCTCGCTCTCCCGCGTTTGCAATGCCCTCCTCAAGAAGTTATCCTTAATCCATTTCACGTCCCCCCTACAGATTGTGTTTGGGTGGCTGAAAAGGTTGGGCCTGCCAAGACTACCCAGTGCGCCTTTTACGTAAGCCAGCCACGATGAGAAAGCCTGCCTCCTTAGTGGGATTTTCTACTAAATTAGCTGACATCGGATTTGCCTGACGTTTTCTAGAATGCCGGGTCCGAGCAAATTTAGAGGCACCATTGCAACAGGATTTGGTTAAACAATAATCCGGAGATAGGGTATGATGACAAGGCTTAGGGGGAGCCTAACAGAGGGCAGAGTAGAAAGAGGATAGAACTCACGGTAAGCGGGAGATGGGAAACGGGGCCCAGCCTGCCTGGCCCGTGGCGCGATCTCAGCACAGACGGGCGCAGACGGGCTTAACTTTGGCGCAACTTCGGCACGCGCACGCTGTGCGTGGAGAAAGCCATCCATACTAAATAGGGTGGAGCCTGCTTGTGGATACCCTCGTGACCCTGAGGAGCCAATCACATGCGGGACCCCTAATGTATTGCCTGTGCCCTCCACAACAATCGGGAGATCCCGTGGTGGAACGGGGCGCCGGCACTAGTAAAGTAAGAGCGGTAAGAGCTAAGGGAAATTGCGGGGCGAAGTGCACAAAAGAACACAAATAGTGATTTTTTTAAATGATGCCCGCAGTATTAGGTCATGGCAGCAAAGCAAGCAACATCTCAATCATGCGCTACAAGGCAGTGCTACACAAGCGATACTAGCGGAGATTTAAAAAGTTCCAATAGCTTTTAAAACCAGGATGTCACAGGCATCTAAATCATGCACGCGAACCTGAGAGCAAACAGGCACAGTTCCAACCACCTGCACTAAATAGGGTGGAGCATGCTTGTGGATACCCTCGTGACCCTGAGGAGCCAATCACATGCGGGACACCTAATGTATTGCCTGTGCCCTCCACAACAATCGGGAGATCCCGTGGTGGAACGGGGCGCCGGCACTAGTAAAGTAAGAGTGGTAAAAGCTAAGGGGAATTGCGGGGAGAAGTGCACAAAAGAACACAAATAGTGATTTTTAAAATGAGGCACGCAGTATTAGGTCAGGGCAGCACAGCAAGCAACATCTCAATCATGCACTACAAGGCAGTGCAACACAAGCAAAAGTAGCGGAGATTTAAAAAGTTCCAATAGCTTTTAAAACCAGGATGTCACAGGCATCTAAATCATGCACGCGAACCTGAGAGCAAACAGTCCTCATGAGGTTTAAAAAACTCAGTCGTTTCTATTCCGGTTTCTGTGCCAACTTCTTACTATTGGTCTAAGGACTCTGAGCAGAGAAGGGCGAAACCCTTGCCTAGTGGGGGCTTGCGATGACAGCTGGAGGGGTGGGCATGTTCCCCATGCAGGCTGTAATGCAGAATTGTGATTGGTCTGAGGGCCGTGACACAGCGCTCAGCCAGGAGCTGGAGGGCTGGGCATGTTCTCCATGCTGGCTGTAATGCAGCATTGTGATTGGTCTTCGGGCTGTGACACAGCGCTCAGCCAGGGACTGGAGGGGAGGGCATGTTCTCCATGTGGGCTGTAATGCAGAATTCAAGGAGAATATGAGAAAGTTCATGACTGTTTTGGGCGGCCCAAGAGGGCCAGCCAAACAGTCATTGCGCAGTTAGGAGGGTGCTAAATGTAAATGTAAATGTACATGTTTTTGTATAGCGCAAATCACCGACACGGTATCTAAGCGCTTGCTTAGGGAACCCGTCCTGGTATTCCCCTGTGAGAAACCCTGGCAGGGTGTCCACAAGGTGAAAGCCAGGCATCCCGCCGCGAGGGGCCGTAGTGGAGATTAAGCAAGCTATTGCCCAGAGTCGCAGAGTGTGACCCCGTGAGTCGAGTAGGCACCGGAGCGAGAATTGTCAAGTCCGTGGTATTTTTTTTGAGGCCGAGACCCGCCGAGGCGGGGAATCGAACCCTGGTCCACGGTCGATCTCAGCTTCCGGGTCTGCCGCCTCTAACCACTGAGCCACGCTTCTCCACTCCTCCCCTGCCCCCCATGCAAAGCTGCATATGTAGGAGAATTTTTTTTGATAATAACACGAGTTATCATTTTATTTTCTCTTTGTTTCACTGCAAAAAAGCAGTGGGGTTATGCTCGTCCACCTTAGCGGAGGGAGGAGCCGCCACTGTTTAATGCCCTTCAGGAGAAGCAATGGTCAGGCTCATGGGAGGTGCCGTGAAGGCCGGTGCCAGGCACAGGGGAGCACAGAGTTATCAACAGAGCTCTCCAGGACTCCGGACACTCATGGGTTAAACCAAATCCTGAAGCATCTGGCCCGCAATGACTAGGGAACATACCGAATGATGCACAGACCACCTTGTACTTTATACAAGTGACCCCACTGGAGCATGGACTACAGGGCCAATGCATGGTCAAACGCGCCATGATGTCTGTGCCTAGCCGCTAAATGGCATCTCTTTTCTCCCCTTACCTACTTGCCAGACCCTTACCCTCTAGTGAGCTACACAGGTTTAACGTTTCCCTATTTCGCAAGATGTGTCCAGGTGTGGTAAATAAATAATTAATTACCGGTACTATTTTTCTATGCATTAAATAAAACAGATAGCTCAATAAATAAGAGGCAGGATCCGGGGTATCTGAGTTGAACAGGCTTTAATCAGGCACAAGGGAAGGGACAGGATCGGAACAGCCTGTAATAGAATGGCATGGAATGACAGCTGCAACGTCTCATTAACAGTACATAGTATATATAGGAAAACATTACAAATGCATTGAATCCAGTAGGCGTAACAAGTGACAAACGTAAGATAAGAACAAATGGGCGTACAAAGAACGCGTGTACGTAGACATGTGATGAAGACGTCACAGAAGTGTCATAAATGAGTGGATACATGGAGGAGGCTACCTGGGCAGCTGGAACCTTTAACCTACTGGTGCGTGCAAACGGGCCATGACGTGTAACTAGGGAGAGCTGGGGGCTCTGACTTCTGCACTAGAAGAGGAGACTAAAGTCTGAGATGTCAGGACGACATGTACCTATATCATATCTGGTATCTTGTGTTTGGAGTACATGTTGATAGAATCTAAAAGTCATCAGGGTAAAGGCTACTTGACACTAAGGCTGGTGCATGCATATATTTCCTAGTGTATTGCGTGTGCTATGGATCTTTTATGGATATTAATTCAGTAATTCTCTTGCATGGAGACAGAAAGACTAGACTATAGCTGAAAATGGTTATGCGGTTCGTTAGCTTAGGAATGTAAAGACGGAGAGCTGAACTGATAACTGTAGGCATAACATATTCTTGGCAGACAGGCAGGCAGAGCCAGGCCGGGCACCGCGCTGCGCGGTAGGAAGTAAGCGAAGGGTCAGGGATGCGGGAGGGGCTGCATCGCTCCTCGGAATGGGTTCAGGAGACTGGAGCTTGAATCTGGTGTTCAGGCCCTTTGAGGCCTAGTAACGGGGAATTAACGTGCATAATGTAAAACGTTGGCAACATAGGCCTAATACTCGTTGCTTTCACGAGGACTGGATAACTGGCATACTAACGTTGGACACAACTATAATTGCGTCTTTATTCGATCATAGGGGATATATGCATATCGATCATGCACATATAACATAGGATGGGGAACACGTAGGCACACATGGCAAGGCAAAATTCAATTTTCCTCATTCCCTCCTTGTGCCCTACGTTTCCATCAGGAAACATCAATATTCATGATACCATCTATCTGTTCATAGAGCATCATTTGCTCGTCTCTTATCTTCTTGGAATGGGACTTTGGACTTGGAATACAAGAGGTAGCGCACAAGCCGCAAATCGCAGGGCCACATTGTAAACATAGGCAACAACTGAATATGATCATTACTCCTATACCCAGGAATGACAATACTTTCCATCCCCAGGCAGATATTATACTCCAGAGCCAACCGGACCATGTCCAGGTGCCTGGATTCTGGTGTAACTGATGGGCTATTTTGTGAAGTCTGGTTATAGCTGAATAAACAGACGGTGCGTTATTAGGAATGAAAACGCAGCAACTAGATCCGATGACTCTACAAGCTCCGCCCCTATCGGCCAGTATGACGTCAAGAACAAGACGATTTTGAAGGACGACAAATCTCATAGCAGATTGTTCTTCAGTTAAGTTACCTAGAGCGGAAGTAGTCTCATTCACTACTGCTTCAAGGGTTCTGGTTAACCTACGTATTAACTTACTATTCTGGACAGGACCTATGAAGAAAAAGAAACCTTTATTGAAGTCTGTATACTGTTCTAAGGCAGTTTCAGTTTGATCGACAATTGGGGACTCGATCTCCCTTCTATGTCTAACGTGTACTAGATGTGTATTTCTGTGATAATCGGATGGGGCTAGAAAAACTGGTGGCAGTAGGAAGGCAATGTAACATGTTCCATCCCAATCGAGGGGCAGACGTACATATGCGGTCTGGCCACATACAAAATAAGAATGACGTGAGGCTTTGAAATTAGATTTCCCACTGTCATTGTACTTGACTACAGTAGTACAATCACTATGTCCTAGATGTACTGAACCATTCTGTCGGACACATAATTCGCCTTTCCCTGGTAGAACTGTAATAGCAGGTAAATCTGGAGTCTTCTGGGCAGAGTCTTCTCCATGGTGACTGCTATGGATTAGAAGGATCTCCTGTGAAGAACCAAAATAACCCACTTACTGGGTCTCGGCGGTGGGGGAACCGCCCAAGTCTTCCATACCTTCCATACTTAGTAAAAGGAGACAGGAGCCTTTGTCTGAAGGAGGAACCCACGATTTATTCAATAGCCCGGGGCTATGGAACAGAGTCCCAAGCAAGTCAGAGACAAAACCCAGAGGCTGCTGCTTCACTTTGCAGCTTACAAGCCTTTTATACTTTTTCATCCCAGTCTATTGGCTGTTAGTTCATTGTTTAATCAGGGCAGTTTTTGCAGTTGATAACCAGATCCAGACGACGTTTATAGATGGTGACCTGGTCAAGGCTTGGTACACAAATCATTGTTCACTCAGCTTTGGTCAAGGCTCAGTCTTTTCAGGTCATTGTTCAATTGCCTTGATCAAAGCCGGTCTTTCAAGTCATTGTTTAATCACACTGATCAAGGCTCAGCAGTCAGACCATTGTCCAGATAACCTGATCATGGTGTCAAAGATGCTTACCAGGTTGGGAGCAGGAGATGGAAAACAAATTATTTACTCAGGGTGTGAGTGTCTTGTGGCTTTTAGTTGAACTGAAAAGAACAGGGGGGGTTAGGTGTGTGACAGTTCCTGGGCAGAAATGCAAGCTGCAAGATGTTTTTTGTAGTGTCAGTTAGAATTTCCTCAGGCATCAGCAGAAATGACCAGGTGGGCTGTGTGGAAGTGTTTGACACGAGATGGCAATGAAAAAGCATTGGAGTCCCAGTACAAATGATGCCGATCAGAAGAACACTTTTCCTCAGACCCTCCTTTTGCCATTGAGTGGCAAATACATTAAGAAATGTCAATGTTCATAAGGCCATCCGTTGTTTGTTGGAGCATCATCATCATATTGGTGTTGTGAATGTTAGAGGGTGGAGGCTTGATGGTCTGGACACACATTGTACAGAGCACTGGCAGGCACTGAAAGCACAAACAGCAAGAGACCAGGACAGTTACTCCCAAGGCAAGGAAGATGAGGATTTTCCACCCCCACTGGGAAAGGAGGCCCCAGATCCAGCCTGTGAGGGACCAGTTGCCTTCATCCAGATGAATTTTGGAAAAAAGGCGATGCAGATGTTGGATGGCATCGTACACTGTTGGTGCTTTGTCTGGGATGTACACGCAGCAGCTGGAGCCGATCAATTTACACACACCACCACAATCAGCAAGGATGATGTCTAGGACCACCCTGTTCTGAAGCTCTGCTGTGATGTTGGAGAGGGCACCAGCTGTTACTGTGATTGTGGCTTCAAGGACCCTGGTTAGCCCTCGTACAGCCCAGCTGTTGGCCATCGGGCCCCAGAAAGCCTGCTGTATCCTCGGCTGATGCCAATACATGAGCGGCGTAGAGCGCCCTTCATTGACAGGTGGTAACCTCCATGGGTAGAATACGTTGGTGGAAGGAAGAAGGCTAGATAGCAGGTACCAGACCAGTTATGGGGGAGCCAAGTGTAGGCGACAGTGCCAAAGATGAAGTAGGTGTTGGGGGATGCCACCAGCTTCGGAGGAGATGTAGAGTTTAAAGTTTTTGTGATATCACACGTACTGGTACCAACTTTCTTAGTCCCTAGGCCATGAATGCAGACACGGCCTTGCACATTTATGACATTCACAGTGTCTCGTTCATCAGGCAGTATCCTTCTTGTGCGGAATCTGGAAAATGTTTGTCGATTAGTTGAGTTGAATACTACCATATCACCGAGTTCATCTGGTGGCAGTAGCGTTGTGGATGAGCTGGTCGGGCAAAAAGGAGCATTGGCATGACCGGATCTGTTCCACCAGAAGTCATCCCGAAATGTTCCAAGGGCATAATTGGATAGTACCATTGACAGTGTAGGCCCCCTGTATCAACATACACCATGCAAGATAAGACCCAGAGATGGAAAAGGGGTAGGGAAATAATGGGACAGGGTGTATCATGGAAGGTGGCATCAGTCCACACTCCCAGCAGTTGGAAGTGTTCATGATCAGCTGGTGATGATGCAACATTTGGATGAAGGTGTTGTTGAAGAAGTCTGCATGGCGGGGTAATTCGTGGGCTGGTAACGTGTAATATTGGTGTTCTGCAGGAGTCGGGGTAGGATTTGGTGAGGTAACAGGATGGTAGATTAGCAACAGCCAACCAAGAATAGAGAGGATGAGGGAGACAAACAGCATCACCACAGTGACCATGAAGCATTTACTATGTCAGAGGCTGACATCTTGTTTCTGGATTCTGGTGTTTTGGATGGCGGCCATTGTGCTAAGCCAGGGACCTCTAGTGGCTGTCTGTGATTGGTGGTTTCTTCACTGGGCGCAGGTGCCAAGGGCCCTTATGGCTTACCTCAGTCCGACACACCAACACTACTCTCAGCCGGGGAAGATCACAGCCTTACAGCGTATAGGTACTTGGCGAAGTCAAGGGCAAGCCTTCCCTCGGGGGCGTAAGTTGTATCGGTCGGAAGTAGGGACAGTATGGTCGGGGAACAATTGTTCTTGGTATTGAGCAGAGTAAAGAGAGGGTTCCACCCTTCCTTTCAGTATGCTGTCACTCTCTGCTTCCGTAGATGTAGAATGCAGTCTGGCATCACTGAATGGGACAAACGTCGGGACTGTTTCTGAGTCTCCTAGTCCTTCCCTCACCCACTGATCATAGGGGAGGGGCAGAGGCACACACTTGCAGTGCGATGAATGCACCCAATTTTTCCGACCTTCTACTTTCACAGCGGTGCGGGTGGCTAGTAACACCTGGCGGGGTTGTGTCTAGAGGGGCTTGAGGCTCTTAGTCCGTTGAAAATTCCGGATCAGGACCCAGTCACCAGGTTGGATAACGTGTCCTGGGCCCTCGCTTTTGTCAGGTTTGGCCTCATGCACCTGGTGATAAAGAATATGAAAGGTATTAGTCAGACTGTACAGATATCCAGTTAATACAGGGTATTCAACGTCAGACAGTTTCTTAGGCCGCGGTACACCCCATAGATTGGCAGGCCTCCCGGACACAATTTCATAGGGAGATAGGCCTATTCTGGTGTGGGCCATTGTTCTTGTGAACAGTAGGGCTAAGGGCAGAGCATCAACCCAAGTGACACCTGTCTCTGCTACTATTTTGGCCATTTTAGTTTTTAGGATGCCATTGTACAACTCTACTAGACTTGCTGACTGGGGGTGGTTGGCTGCATGAAATTTTTGTTTTATACCCAATGCTGTACAGACATATTCCATAATTTGGGCCGTAAAGTGTGCCCCATTGTCACTCCAGACCAAGTGGGGCAAACCGAACCGTGGGAGGTACTCTTTTAATAGTATTTTGGGGGTAGTGATAGCGGTGCAGTCTTTGACGGGGTAGGCCTCCACCCATCGGCTGAATGTACAGACCACCACTAGGACATATTTCAAATTGATACATCGGTCCATCTGGATGTAATCCATTTGGAGGACTTCCAAGGGGAAGGTAGAAGGAGAGAATCCTCCCTTAGGAGTAACTGTGCCTTTTCCTGGGTTATACATTAGGCAAATCATGCATGTTTTAACCAGTTTGTCAGCATATGCTGGTATCTTAGAGTTGTACCATGTAGGTTCCAACAGTTTACATATCCCTTTTGCACTGATGTGAGCAGGACCATGGGCCATCGTAACTACTGGTGGCACGTGACTGTCAGATAACATCCATTGTCTTTCCATAGTCGTACGGACCCAACAACCATCAATTCCCTCCTTTGCTAATTGCTCCTTCCATACCCTTAGGTCCTCAGGAGTAGTATGGGACTGAATATCAATCACACTCTGTACTGGGTTTTCAACCATGCCCTTGTCTGCCACCCATCTAGCGGGACCTCCTACATACATTCCTTCTCTTTTTCTAAGAGCTGTTTGACTGGCCGTCTGGTCCGCCATGGCATTGCCTTTCTCAACATCATCTTTCACTTTCTTATGGGCCTTACATTTTATAATGGCCACCTTTCTGGGGAGTGTCAGGGAGTCTAACAGTCGGTGAATTAGGGGGCCATGTTGAATTTTGGTCCCATGGGAAGTAAGGAAATTCCTTTCTTTCTACAACCGCCCAAATTTGTGGGCCACCCTGGAAGGAATATTCGCTGTCAGTATCAATATTTACCATCATCCCTTTGCTTAACTCACAAGCTCTAGTGAAGGCGAATAATTCTGCTGCTTGAGCAGAGCACTGCAGAATCTGAGCTGTTTCTACTATTCACCCTAATGTCGTGAGAGCGTAGGCAGCTGAGGTGTTACCATCTGGCCCTCTGAGACATGATCCGTCTACATACAGTGTACCTTCTGGTTCTGCTATCGGGGTGTCCTGTAAGTCAACCCGTCCCTTTGTCTCCTCCTCTGTCCTTAATATGCAGTCATGTGAGTCTAAGCGGACATCCTGAGTATCCAGTGGGAGTAATGTGGCGGGGTTTAGTACTGTGTATCTTTTGATGTTAATGTGGCTGGCAAAGAATGTCAGTTCATATCCTGTGAGTCGTGCGCTAGTGAGGTACTGTGTCTTGGTATTATTAAGGAGGGTATCTACAGAATGGGGGACCATCAGAGTCAGGGGGGAGTTCATGACGATCCCCGCACTGTGACAGACCATGAGGGCGGCCGCAGCGTTCGCCCATAGGCATCCTGGGAGAGCCCTTGCAACAGGATCTAAGATGGCTGAAAAATAGGCACATGGCCGTTGGTGACCTCCGAACATCTGGGTCAAGACAGCGTATGCACTGTCTCATGTACAAAAATAAAAAACTGTTTGTTATAATCAGGAGAACCGAGGACTGGAGCAGTGTATAGGGCCTTTTTTAAATCTTGAAAGGACTGCGTATGCTCTCTAGTCCAAGGAAAGGAACTATCTGATATGTCTTTAGTGGTAAGGGCAATAAGAGGTTTGACCATGGCCGAAAAATTGGAAATCCACTGTCTACAGTATGAGGTTAGGCCTATGAAGGCTCGCACCTGCTTTTGTGATTGTGGGGCCGTCATAGCATTGATAATGGCTACACGATCAGCGGTGAGCTGCCTTCCCTCCTTCGAGAGGAGATGACCTAAATAGGTCACCTTCTCTTGACAAAACTGAAGCTTTTTCGAGGAGACTTTGTGATTATGGAGGGCAAAGTGGCATAACAAACAGAGAGCAGCTTCTTTACATGCTGGGCAGAATTTGCAGCAATGAGGAGTCATCTACATATTGTAATAGTGTGGAATTATCATGGAGTTCCAAGGAATCTAGTTGACTTTTTAGGGCTTGACTATAGATACTGGGGCTCCCAGTGAAACCTTGAGGGGCACAGCAGAATCTAAAGCTCCGCCCACCAAGGAAGAAACCAAAACAATGTCTGCTGTCAGGATGTATAGGAATGCTGAAAAAGGCATCCTTCAGGTCTATGACAGAGAAGTGCGTTGCATCAGAAGGCACCATCGTTAAGAGGGCTGTAATGTAAGGCACAACAAGATATTGGGAGATTGTTATTTTGTTAAGGGCTCTAAGGTCAATTACAAATCTGTATATTTTAGAGGAGAAAGCATCTCCATTGGTCTTTTTAAGAACGGGAATAATGGGACTGTTACAGATATTGCCACTTGTCTCCTCCACTACGCCCTTGTCCATTAATTCAGATATTATTGTTAAAAGGGCCATTTCTGCTTCCGCGGGCAGTCGATACTGCCGGAGGCGGGAGAGAAGTGTACCTGGCTGGATGCGTACCACATGAGGGGATATGTTAAGACACCCTACATCAATGTCTGATGATGCCCGGAGGGAGGAAGGTAAAGACTGAAATTCTGGTGGGAGGGGACCAGATAGATACATATAGGAAGCTGCGGTGGGGGAAATAGTCAGGGATACACCTTGGGGACTACATGATATGGTCGCATACAGAGCTTTCAGTAAATCCTTGCCTAACAGGTTTTCACTGCAACCTGTAGTAAGGACCAAGGGAGCGTCAACATGTGCAGGGCCAATATCGAGAGGGAGTGGTTCAGAGACAGGGCTGGTCACAGGTGTTCCTGCAAAACCCACGGAGACATTCATATTACCAGAAAGGGGTGCCTCCGGGACTGACAGATGTGCAATAGAAGACCTGGTGGCCCGAGTATCCAAAAGAAAATTCTGATTGTTGCCCATAACTGACATTCGAACATACGGGCCCCTTTGAGCCACTGGAATTTGCACTCTGGTAATACCCCTTTCCTGGCTGTTCCATGCTTGGTAGGACCCTGTCTCATCAACTTCATCCTAATCATCATTGTGAAAAAAGTGCGTGTTGCCTCGTACCCATCAAACCTATTGGCCGGGTGCTGCCGGATGGGAGCGTCATCCCTGGGCCTGCGTTCTTTATCCTGTGGATGGGGCGGGCCATGGTCCCTAGTCGGCCTCCCCTCCCTGGGAGCATGAGGCTGAGTTTTCCCTATTTGGATGTTTTCAGCTAATACAGGACACTCATTTATCCAATGGCTGTATCCCTTACAATAAGCACACTGATCTGTTTGGAGGGCTCCCGTACGTTGAGGGCTGGAGGGGGTAGACTGGCAAGCCCTCAGAAGGGGTTGGTGTTGAGGTCTGAAATTCCAACGGGCATCGGGACCTCGGGGAGGGTAAGCCTGCTGCAGAAGTGCCTTAGTCTTAAGATCCCTAACCTTTTTATTTTCTTTGTCTCTATCCTCATTCTCCCTATTCTCGTGATATTGTGCCATAGTCAAGATATCAGTCATAGTTTGGGCAGACCACGTACTTTCAACTTTCTTAAGCCTAGCAGAAATCTCAGGAAGTAAGTTGCTGACAAACTTATTGACAAACACTGGGCCAGAACCTGGGGTGCAGGGATCCAAACCACTATGTCCCTTGTATTCTGTCTCAAAACGGGTAAAGAAGTCAGCCACATTCTCATCCAATTGCTGCCTACAGGCGTTTATTTTATCCCAGTTAATGACAGTTTCCCGCAAAAATGTTTTTATAAACGTTATTATTTTACCGGGCAAAGTCAGAATGGCAGCTTCTGGTTTAGTCTCCTAGCCTTGCTTCTTCCATAGCCTCCAGTTCATCTCATTTACCTCCCAACGCCGCTTCATGGTCAGTATGTCGAATTTTGTCCCAAATCTCAATGGGGACAACTGTACCAAAATGTAAATCTATATCCTCAAGAACGAGAGTACCTGCAGATATAATGTGACCTAATTCTCTGTAAAAGGCAGCCGGATTCTTCCGGGGATCTGGTAATTGTCCTTTTAACTGCATTACTTCTGACCTTTTCCAAGGAACATGAACCCAATGTCTGCGCCAGTGTGCCTCAACAGCACCTCGACCATTATTTTGGGCATCTGTAAGTACGTTAACAAAGACAGGGGCCGTATAGCTGTTTCTAGAGGGGTGTTGGGAAAAGCGGCCATATCACGGTAAGCCATTAAAGCAGACATAGCGCCAAACATCCCCTCTCCCTGAACATCGCCTCTTTTTATTTGCGACCTAAGGTCCATTAATCCGGTGGGTATCTGCATAAGCGCATTCTCAAATCTTTGCATGACCAGGGTACACATGTATTCAGCCCAGTGGTCTGTTCCAATATTGGCCACTGAGAAAAGGTGGACCATATTTCTTTAAAGGCATAAATATTCCCGTTATTTATCCAACATTCACACTGTTGCCTCTGCAGGTCATTTTTTCGAAGGGACGAAAAGCTGACTGCAGAGTGCAAGGAGGCCAGTCGGGGGAAACTTAACAATTTATATAATTCCTGCTTAACTGTAGACCACGGGGAAGTAGGAAAAGGGGGTGTAGGGGTAAAGCCGCAGGTGTTGGGCGGATGTAGACTTGTCATTCCCGCAGCGAGGACAGGGTTAGCGGGCGTGGCCTGTGTCATAAGAAAAATCAGGAGGGTTTGTGTGACAGGGAAAACAGTAGGAGAGACAGTGGGGACAGGAGTGGGCTGTTGCGGCAGGACATGCGGGGTATGAGGCGTCAGGGCAGGGTACATGGGGCATATGCAGGAGGGCTTTCTAGCATGGTATCAAGCAAGGAATCACCTTCTTCTCCCCCTTCCATATGGTCCTTTCCTTTCTCCTCACGAGCTGGATAACATTTTTGTACCCGGGCCCCATGTTCCTGATCGGCTAGTTCTACTGACTTTGTCATTTGATTTTGTAAATTTTCTCTGGCGTGGTCGGCCATTGACATACGTTCCTGTTTTCTTTCTTGAGCCTTCTGCTTTCTAGCTCTCTGCTCTATCTCTTTCCTCCAAAATCAGACAGATTCAAACATAGAAGGGCGCGTTTTTCTTTTCATTAATTGTTCTGAAGGAATATAAATCAATATTGTATAATGTTGGCCTAATGTATCCAGTATATCAGCATGCCACCTAAGGAAAACCCCTCGCTAATACACTCGAACCATGCATACATTAAGAATCGGGCCTCGACTGAACAAACACCATTTTGGTTTAATTACCCTGTATCTCTTCCTTCATGCTAGGAAAACACGTGACCAGCTACTGTGTAGAGAGCCTGAGAGGTCGGCCTGGGCCATGAACTGATCATTTGTTCTAACTTAGGAAACTCAAGGTCACATCTGTCTTTCTTGTAGGGTGAGCCCATTCTTGCAGGCGCCGTCCCTGTACTCCCGTGCCCTAGAACGAAAAGGAGGCACCTTTACTGACCTACCCCCCCGGAATAATTTGAGCTGAGTTTCGAATCAATCAATTGTGCCTTACATGGGTTTTCCTGTTGGCTTCACGAGAAGTGGTACTTTTCCATGTACGGAGTCTTCATGAGGTATGCTGAAAGTATATATGCACTGTTTTGAATGTAATCCAGCAGTCTCCCCCGCGCACCTTTGAGGGTGAAGACGAGAGAGAGGCTCTTTTCAAAATAAACGATTGAACCTTCTCCATTGCCGACTGACTTATTTTCTGTAAATAAGGTATATGGGCTATTGGTAAGTATAGCTCTAGGATAAATATTTTTGGCACTTCAGTTGGCGACTCTGCCGGGACTCCGCGATAGGATCGTCCCCTGCTATAAATAGGAGAAGAGGGACAGGGAGGGGTTCTGGTCGAGTGAGTAGATTGAAAAAGGATCCTAATTGAGAAACCAGTTTGTGGTAGAAAAGAAAATTCCACTCTCGAGCCCAGTGACCTTCCCAGCTGCTAAATAACCCTTGGCCAGGGTCCTTCGGGCTTAACCCGGAACAGCTGACCATGTTGGTCTATAAAGGAGTCGGCAGTGGAGAACACGCAATCAGACCTGAGTGCACCAGGTGAGTGAATTGTATTGTTTGTCTTTTGACGTCTTTTGGAACTAGCACTTTGGAGAAGTGGCTTAGAGAAACAGTTAACTGTATTTGGAATTTGGTGGTTAGTGAACCACAGGGAATTTTGGGGTCTGTCGTGGCAGTGGAGTGACTGCACGGGCAGATGCCCCATAGACTTGTTTGGTGATTATTTGAGACAACATTAGACACCTTAGTGTTGCACAAGGGGGTGCTCACTTGGCCGGATCCTCTTCGTAAAAGCCCTAGGAGCAACTGGGTAAGCTTGGGGTCTGGAGCTACGCGCCCAGTCGCCCCGGCCCAACCAACACAGGACTATGCGATGGTCTGTAAGAGGGTTCGTGGTTCGCCTGTCTGATGATCTCAGGGCAGTCTTTGGACTGTCTCTTTTGTGAATCTGTGTGGTCTGGAATCCGGCGTGATCAATTCCCCTAACAGGAGTCGACGGGCTCTGTTCGATTTGGAAGATATGTCATTTTGTATTTCGGAAATTGTTGCTTTGTATTAAGAACCGTGACGGAATAGTATATATCGATCGAAATTTATGAAGTTTATGTATGAGTGGCGAGTGAGACTGTATCAATAAGGAGCGAATGGGTATGAAACAATCAGAGCGTTTATGTGAGTAAGTCCAATTGACCCAGGTATGAGTTATTGAATTTATAAAAATGTCGTGTTTTAGTAAATTGTGTTTTGGATGTTGCTGTCGCCGGAGTGGACGTCTGGAAGAAAGACAGCCTTCGCCTCCGAAAGGCAGCCCTAGTTTTGATATGTATGTAAAACATGGTATCTCTCCCATTTTGTTTAATACACTTTGGAACAAGTATACCAAGGATAATTCGGAGCTACAATGGCCTTTAACGAGGTCTTTTGATGAAAGAAAAATTAATTATTTACAAAAGAAATTGTTTATGAAGGAGAGCAGTCAAACTATGTTTGATTCCTTGAACTTATGGTTAAAGGAGGCAAAACGGCGGTGAATAAGAGAAGAAACATTGGGGAAAATTAAAGCAGGACAGACTGTTACCCAAAAGGCAGTAGCATATGAGAAAGAAAAAGTAGAAAAAAATATTGAACAAATGGATAGACAATTTTGATTACAAACAGATAAGAGTTATATGACACGAACTGAGGCAGAAGATGATATAGAGGAATTATTAGAAGCCCGTCCGCCACCTCCATATGCCCCGCAAGGTTTATATCCTGTGGTCCCAATAGCTAGGATGGGGATGGCTGGAGCTCCATCTCCCGCAACGGCGCCCTCAGTCGCTACCGCACCGGTAGCCGTACACCCTCCGGCTCCGTTGTTTCCTCTTCCTACCCTTTGTCCAACTACCTCAGATTTGATTGCTTTGGTACCTGGGCCGGTTGCTGCTTCTCCCTTGTCCCAGGTAGTTATAACACCCCCAGCCGTAGGACCAGCGGTCTCCCTTATGGGAATGACCAATGCCTCTTCAGATGTTACGCCACGACGCCCCGTGGGGGGTTTGGAAGGCCAACGAGTTTTTACTCTATCGTCCGTAGGATCTGAAGAAAGACGGGCTATTGTGATTCAGGCATCCCAATCGATGCGGAATCCGATTTATACTTCAGAAGATATTTGGAGTACTCTGAAAGATCTTGAACCAGTTGCTCAACAATTGGCATTAGAACACATGGCAATCCGATTAATTTCCTTATGGGAACAATGTTTTGAGGAAGGGCTGGCTCCTCAAATACTATGTTATATCAGAGATCGAGCTTTTAAGTTTGAATTACAAGTCATAGAAGTATTTCAGAATGTCGAGACACTGATACATTACCGGGAGCGCATGCATAGGAAATGTCCAGACTGGGGGGGCCCAACATCCTATGAGAGAAGTGCACCCATCTCTTCCATCCTGAGATTCCCGAGGTAAAAGATGTTGGTTGAGCAGTGATTAGATATCGTGTAGAGTCACGATTCCAAGGACAATGGGTTTATACCCCTTGGAAGCGAAGTGAGGTACTTACATTAAAAGCTCAACTTCCTGACCCACGTAAAAATCCTACAGCCTATTATAAAGAATTAACCAAAGCCGCAAACTCGGCTATCATGACTTTAGCTGATATTGAGCTATTTTTCGGCCTCTTGATCCCAGTCGATATATGGCGACAGGTACATGACTCAGATCATACTGCAGAACTTGGAAAGACCTGGGATCAGATTAAAGTATGGGATAAAGATTGGAAGCCAGGTGATAAACCTAAAGATGAGATTTTAGCTATACCCGCTCGTATCATAACATATATGCAAACTCTTATTCCCCCACGAAAGGTGGAATGGGATAAATTAACGGCTTGTAAACAGAAAAAGGATGAAAGTGTGTTTGATGTTTTCTCCCGGATTGAGAAAGTATTTATTGATTTTAGTGGACAAGACTTGTCCACGGAAGGTGGCATACGATTATTTGTGAATAGATTTGTCACTAATTTGTTGCCTGAAATAATGACACGATTACAGGCTGCTGAAAGTACATGGACCACTTCGACCCCCTCAGTTATTCTTAGCATTGCCCAGTATTATGAACATCGGGAAAATGAGAGCAAGGATAAGTCTGATAAAAAGGTTAAAGAGTTAAAAACCCAAGTGCTGCTGCAACAGGTTAGTAGAGGACAAAATGCTAGAAGGGGAGGAAGAGGTTCATTTCCAAGAGGGGCAATGATAAGAGGAAGAGGAGGAGCGGGTCCGGCTCCTGATCTAGGAATAAATCAGTGTTCCAATTGTAAACAAGAGGGACACTGGTGAGCTCAGTGTCCATTATTATATGGAGGGAGCGTTTTCAACAGAGGAAGAGGAAGAGGACGAGGAGGTAGTGATCAGAATAGTATGAGACGCAGGGACATGTCCGATGGTGAGTCAGGAAGGAATTATTTTGATGACCCCCAAGGGAGACAATATTACAATGAGGATTATCAGGAGGATGGATATGATGGAAATGGTTAAGCATGAGACAGCCATGGACAGAGCAGGGGCCACATATCAGTACCAGTTGACCAACTGGTACTGATATGTGGCAGTTGATGGGGACATCTGAGAAGCTTTTGGTGGATACTGGAGCAATGAATAGTTCTGTTGCTCATTCACTGGTCCCAGGGGCTGCTCTGTCTGGGCAAAATAATGGTCCCAGGGGCTGCTCTGTCTGGGCAAAATAATGTATCAGTGGGTTTCTCAGGAATCCCAGTAGTAAGCCCCATTTCTAAGCCACTTCCATTTAATATCGGCCCAATTACGGTGGACTCTCCATTTTTGCTTACTTCTAGTTGTGGCGAGAATCTGTTAGGATTGGATATATTGAAGAAATTGCATGCTCGCATTTACTGTTCTCCTGATGGTGTTTATTTAACCATGCAGCCTCCCACTAAATGCACGTCTCAATGTTTCGTAAAAAATGAACATCTTCCACCTGAATTTTCCAAAATTCCCCAGACGTTTTGGGCAATGGGGGACACAGATGTGGGATTGTTAAAAATACCCCCTGTATCAATTACCTTAAAACCGAATGCACATTTGCCACGTATCCCACAATATCGAATTTCGTCAGAAGGCGAACTGGCCTTATTACAAGTCATTTGTGACTTGATTAAGAAAGGAGTGGTAGAGGAAACAGATGCTAATGTTTGTAATAGCCCCATTTTACCGATTTTGAAAAAGGTCCCACTGGATGGTGACCCTGATTATAAAAATACGTATTGTTTTGTGATTGACCTCAGAGAGGTTAATAAAATAGTGATTCCCCAATATCCTGTGGTTCCGGATATCACTGCAATTCTTACTATGATTCCCCCTACTGCCCAGTATTTTTCAGTGATAGATTTGAAGAATGCTTTCTTTAGCATTCCAATCCACCCTGACAGTCGTCATATTTTCGGATTCTCATTATCTGGCCGCAGTTTTAGATTTTGTCGTGCTCCTGAAGGCTATACAGAGAGTCCTAGTATTTATAGCCAAGCTCTGAAAGCAGTATTAGATTAATTAGTCCTACCCCCTGGTAATGTTCTCATCCAATATGTGGATGACATACTGGTGGCGCCTGACACAGCAGATGGTTGCAAAGAGGCCACTGTCAAATTATTGACTCTTTTAGCGGCTAACGGTAATAAAGTACCCTTATCCAAATTTCAATATTGTCGACAGGAAGTGACCTACCTTGGTCATTTACTGTCGAAAGCGGGGAGAAGACTAACTCCTGAACGAATAACTGTTATTATTAACATGTCTATGCCCCGTACTCAACGTGATGTTCGTGCTTTTCTTGGCATAACCTCTTACTGTCGCCAATGGATTCCTAATTTTTCTCTTCTGGCTAAACCCTTGTTGCATTTGACTACCAAAGATGTGCATGAACCCTTGCCCTGGACGGATGAATGTCGGGATGCTTTTGATTCTTTGAAATCTGCTCTTTGCTCTGCACCCATCTTGGGTACTCCGGACTACCGAAAACCTTTTGTACTCTACGTACATGAGGTGGACGGTTGTTCACTTTCAGTGCTAACACAGGGTTTTGGTGGAAAGCAACGACCGTGCCCATATTTTTTGGCAGTATTGGATAATGTTGCCAGAGCCCTTCCTAGCTGTTTGAGGGCTACTGCTGCTATGGCAGTGGCCATTCGACAGTCGGAGGGGATTGTTTTGAATACTGACCTCACAGTGATGGTACCGCATGCTGTGGATATATTATTGAATCGAACAAAAACCCAGCACCTTACGAGTGCGCGATTGACTGGTTATGAATTAACTCTATTTATACTCCATATTACTATTAAAAGATGTTCCACTCTGAATCCAGCCACGTTACTACCCCTCCCTTCGAGTGATCAAAAGGACGATGTCCATGATTGTATATTTCGGACTGAAGAAGAAACGAAGGGACGAGTAGACCTCACCGACACCCCTTTATCTGGACCCCAAGCAGAGCTGTATGTGGATGGCTCATGTTTTAAGTTACCAGATGACACGACAGCAGCTGCATATGCTATAACTACCCTCAGAACCGTAGTGGAGACCGCTCGGGTTTCTTATGACTCAGCGCAAGCAGCTGAACTAATTGCATTATTAAGAGCATGCGAACTGAGCGATGGTTTAAGAGTAAATATTTTTACAGACAGCCAGTACGCCTTTGGCGTGGCCCATAGTTTTGGGCGGCTGTGGAAGGAACGAGGATTTCTTACTTCCCATGGTCAGAGGATACAACATGGCCCTTTGATTGAAAGATTGTTGAATGCTTTAACCTTACCAGAGAAGGTGGCCATTATCAAGTGTAGCGCCCACAAGAAAACTATTGATACCACAGGGGAAGGAAATGCCTTTGCCGATCAGGCAGCAAAGGATACAGCGCAAACT